>NC_135888.1:53412161-54665439 GCF_964194155.1 Cetorhinus maximus | reverse complement strand
CAAATACTTCCTCCTCCCTGCATTCCCTGTGTCTTGAAAGTAAGACTCATTGCACCATTTCCTATGACAGCTAATTTGTTCCTAGGATTGCAAAAATATGGAACTGAACATCTCTCAGTCTTTCTTTCCTCCTATAATCTAGAGCCTTTTAAATCTTAAACATGGTAGTGTCACCTAATCAGTGAGTCTTCATTTATCTTATCTTCTCATGGTTTTTTCAATGTTGGTGGTGCTTTAGATTTATCAAAATAAAAAATCCAATCACTGTTATTAAGCATCACTCGAGTACAGGGGGAATAAATGGACAACCGAACAAGTGTTCCCTGATGGTAAGTGTCTTCAATACCAGGGATACCAATTAACAGGCATTAGTAAAGTGTAAAAGGACAACACATGTTAGTTATCTGGTGTAAAGGCCCAGTGTGATGCTGGCATTCTTCCATACTATCTGATCAGTCGTTTCTATTGCAAGGAACAAAGGCCAGTTACCTGTTGTAGAAGCTCTGGGTTCTGCTGCATCGTGCATAGTAATCGCTCCCCTTCTTGTGCCACCTGTCTCAATCTCAGAGATTTTTTATTACTTTTCGCCAGCTGCTTGAAAAGGTACGTGACGACAAAATCCAAACTTGCACAGCAAGCAGACGAGATTTCTGTATCTGCAAGACAAGAATGAGACAGTGAACTGGAGGGGTCTAGGCTTTTTTAATGCCATTTTTGTTGCCGTTTAGTCTCTTTTCTCAGAGGGTGAATAGGACAATGTCTGAGATTGGGGAACGAGTTTCTGGGAGGAGGGGTTGTGTGGGACGTGGGAATGAGCTGGCTGGTGCTGAAAATGCAACAGAATTGGAGTTTTTGCTCAACTATTCCATATTAATGAGGCTTTCTCCCACTGACCCTACAAACTCCAATGAGTTCAGATCCAGCCAGTGTTTAGATAGACTCCGGTATGTTGGGAATGCCTGAGCCAATCAGGTGCAAAGTACAATCAAAATGTTCACATCGGGAAGTGTAATAGTTGTCATAGAATATAAACCTAAAGTGTTTATATATGTGTCAGATGATCTGTTTTATCACAATAAGAGTGTTATGCCATGAAATTGCAATATACAATCAATGTATCATCAGGTCTACGGGCTTATGATGGCTGAGTAAGTCAAATTGTGTTTTGAAAGCTAAGGAGGCACAGCTAGGCAGTATTCAAGATTGGAGTTTGGGACCTGGGATTGATTTCCCACAAGAGTATTACATTAGCGATTTTCCAGTCCTCTGGGACCCTCCCTGACTCCAGTGATTCCTGAAAGATCACCACTAACGCCTCCACTATCTCTTCAGAACTCTTGGGTGTAATCCATCTGGTCCAGGTGATTTATCGACCTTCAGACCTTTCAGTTTTCCTAGCACCTTCTCCTTGGTAATGGCCACCATACTTACCTCTGCCCCCCCCGACTCTCTTGAATTTTGGGGATGTTACTCGTGTCTTCCACCGTGAAGACTGACACAAAGTACCTATTCAGTTCCTCCGCCATTTCTTTGTTCCCCACTACTACTTCTCCAGCGTCATTTTCCAGCTGCCCAATGTCCACTTTTGCCTCTCTCTTACCCTTTATATATCTAAAAAAACTCTTGCAATCTTCTTTTATATTACTGGCTAGTTTACCCTCATATTTAATCTTCTCCCTCCTTATTTCTTTTTTAGTTGTCCTCTGTTGGTCTTTGTAGGCTTCCCAATCCCCTGGTTTCCCACTGCTCTTCGCCGCATTGTATGCTTTCTCTTTAGCTTTTATGCTGTCCCTGACTTCCCTTGTCAGCCAAGGTTGCCTCGTCCTCCCTTTAGTATGCTTCTTCTTCCTAGGGATGAATTTTTGCTGTGTCTCCCAAATTACTCCCAGAAACTCCTGCCATTGACCCATGCATCCTCCATACCCACTCTCCGAGTATCCTCTATGTACAGAACCAATGAGCCATTGGCAATTCTTTGAAATGCTCCTGAAACTGACAACATAACCAGAGGCTTTGAAAATCTACTTTGAGAAAAACTGTTCAGCTTACAACCTCATAAGAGCATCAATGAACAACAGTCGTTCATAATATCAATGTCAAAAGTTTTCATTGACTTCACACCTCTTAATCATATGCAAATAAACAAACAGGCATTGAAAAACACATCAAAGAATGAATTACAACTTAATAAATATGTCACCTTCCTGATATCATTCCCAAATTTGACTTTTAGCTGGCAAATGTGCCCATTTACAAACTGTCACAGTTTATTATGCAGCTGTTCAGGATCCAACTTTTCTTACCTTATTACCTTACCTACCTTTATACAACCCACCTCTTTTTCAGTCTTTCCTCATAAATCATTACACTGATCTCATGGTTCTTCATTGAACTATCTCCAGGGCTTGAATTAGATGCAAGGAAGAGGTATACAAATTAGCCAGAAAAAACAACAGACCTGAGGATTGGTAGCAGTTTAGAATCCAGCAAAGGAGGACCAAGGGATTGATTAAGAAGGGGAAAATAGAATACGAGAGTAAGCTTGCAGGGAACATAAAAACTGACTGTAAAAGTTTCTATAGGTATGTGAAGAGAAAAAGATTGGTGAAGACAAATATAGGTCCCTTACAGTCAGAAACAGGGGGATTTATAATGGGGAACAAAGAAATGGCTGACCAACTAAATACATACTTTTGTTCTGTCTTCACAAAGGAGGACACAAATAACATACCAGAAATGTTGGAGAACACAGGATTTAGTGAGAGGGAGGAACTGAAAGAAATCAGTATTAGTAGGGAAATGGTGTTGGGGAAATTGATGGTATTGAAGGCCGATAAATCCCCAGGGCCTGATAACCTACATCCCAGTGTACTTAAGGAAGTGGCCCTAGAAATAGTAGATGCATTGGTGGTCATTTTCCGAGATTCTATAGATTCTGGAACAATCTCTGCAGATTGGAGGGTAGCTAATGTAACCCCACTATTTAAAAAGGGAGGTAGAGAGAAAACAAGGAATTATAGACCAGTCAGCCTGACATTGGTAGCGGGGAAAATTCTGGAGTCCATTATAAAAGATTTAATAGCTGAGCACGTGGAAAACAGTGGCAAAATCGGACAGAGTCAGCATGGATTTATGAAAGGGAAATTATGCTTGACAAATCTACTGGAATTTTTTGAGGATGTAATTAGCAGAGTTGATAAGGGTTGAGCCAGTGGATGTGATTTATTTGGACTTTCAGAAGGCTTTCGACAAAGTCCCACATAAGAGATTGGTGTGTAAAATTAAAGTGCATGGGATTGTGGGTAGTGTATTGAGATGGATAGAAAACTGGTTGGCAGACAGGAAACAAAGAGTAGGAATAAATGGGTCTTTTTCTGAATGGCAGGCAGTGACTAGTGGGGTACTGCAGGGATCGGTGCTGGGACCCCAGATATTCACAATATATATTAATGATTTAGATGAGAGAATTAAATGTAATATCTCCAAATTTGCAGATGACACAAAGCTCGGTGGAAGGGTGAGCTATGAGGAGGATGCAGAGATGCTTCAGTGTAATTTGGACAAGCTGAGTGAGTGGGCAAATGCATGGCAGATGCAGTATAATGTGGACAAATGTGAGGTTATCCATTTTGGTAGCAAAATCAGGAAGGCGGATTATTATCTGAATGGCTATAAGTTGTGAGAGAGGGTAATGTGCAATGAGACCTGGGTGTCCTTGTACATTAGTCGCTGAAGATAAGCATGCAGGTGCAGCAGGCGGTAAAGAAGGCAAATGGTATGTTGGCCTTCGTAGCCAGAGGATTCGAGTACAGGAACAGGGATGTCTTGCTGCAATTGTACAGGGCCTTGGTGAGACCACACCTGGAATATTGTGTGCAGTTTTGGTCTCCTTATCTGAGGAAGGATGTACTTGCTAGAGAGGGAGTGCAGCGAAGGTTTACCTGACTGATTCCTGGGATGGCGGGACTGACATATGAGGAGAGATTGAGTCGATTAGGATTATATTCGCTGGAGTTCAGAAGAATGAGGGGGGGGATCTCATAGAAACCTATAAAATTCTAACAGGACTAAACAGGGTAGATGCAGGAAGGATGTTACCGATGGTGGGGGAGTCCAGAACCAGGGGTCACAGGCTGAGGATATGGGGTAGATCATTTAGGACTGAGATGAGGAGAAATTTCTTCACCCAGAGAGTGGTGACCCTGTGGAATTCGTTACCACAGAAAGTAGTTGAGACCAAAACACTATGCTTTCAAGAAGGAGTTGGATATATCTCTTGGGGCAAAAGGGATCAAAGGGTATGGGGAGAAAGCGGGAGCAGGCTATTGAGTTAGATGATCAGCCATGATCATAATGAATGGCGGAGCAGGCTCGAAGGGCCGAATGGCCTACTCCTGCTCCTAGTTTCTATGTTTCTATGTCTCTCGAGAGGTGACGAGATTAAATCCAATAGGGAATTCAGGAGAAACCTCTTTACCCAGAGAATAATTAGAATGTGGAACTTGCTACCATATGGAATAGTTGAAGTGATTAGCATAGATGTATTTAATGGAAAGCTGGATAAGCACATGAGGGAGAAAGGAATAGAGGGAGATGTTGTTGGGAATAGGTGAAGAAAGGTAGAAGGAGGCTTGTGTGGAACATATGCTGTAGCATGGACCTCTGGGGCTGAATGGCCTGTTACGGTGCTGTTAAGTACTGTGCAATATTGTGTATAGCATCATACAGGTTGAGCATGGCTTTCTCCATATTTTACTCTTGAGTCAACTTCATTCAGTGGTAAGACTCTCATTTCTGAGTCTTACCATTTCTGAATCTAATCTGGAACTTCAATGCAGTACTGAGGGAGTGCCACCTTTCAGACGATATGTTGATATAAAAGGCCCTATGATCCTATTAATGTTCTGAAAAGATAGAACATGCAGGGTTATGGGGAGAAGGCGGGGGAGTGGCACATGGTGCATTGCTCATTTTGAGAGCCGGTACAGACATGCGCCTTCTGTGTTGTAACAATTCTTTGAAGACCAGCAGAGGAGTACTTCTGGCCTGGTCAACATTCATCCCTCAACCAATACCACTGAAAACAAATTCAATTATCATTTATCTCATTGCTGTTTTTGGGACCTTGTTATGCCCAAATTGCTGCATTTACCTACAAAACAGAAACTGCACTTTAAAACAATTTGTTGCCTATAAAGCACTTGAGAACATTCTGAAGCTGTGAAAGATTAGTGCAAATCCTTTCATCTTTCTTTACTGCTGTGGTTGTATTATTCAGTTTTCCATTTGTTTTGTTGATTGCTGCTGGTCAGTGATTGGACATAAAAACAGAAAGTGCTGGGGAAACTCAGCAGGTCTGGCAGCATCTGTGGAGAGAGAAACAGAGTTAACGTTTCAAGTCCAATATGGCTCTTCTTTGGAACACAATTGGACATGCTGAACCCACTAACATCCTGAGATATCTTCAGTGTCACTGTTTCCTATAGCTGCTTTTATGGTGGCGCCAATGGGGCACTTGCATATCTACCTCCCAAGGCGCAGGTCCTGGATATCTGGTGGCAATCCTAATATTACTATATCAGGGTCACTAGGATCTGCATCTAGGAAGGCCTGCTTTTGCATCATTAATTTCAAGTACTATTGATACAAACACTCCAGTGCCATCAATATAAAAGAGCTGAGATGTGCTACATCCATTCCTGCTCGATCAACATCAAGTTATTGAGGCCTCTTCCCTGGTAATAGGATAACACATGTGCAGCAAAAGCAAGTGAGTTAACAATTTACCCATATCAGTATTGTAGGAGTAGAGTCTGGTACATAAAGGGTTAATATGGGACTGAGTACAGTACCACCACACAATGATGTAAGAAGGCACATGACCCAGAGCCAGGCTCAGTCTAGAGTTGGGTAAAGACCTAGACTGGAGTCAGTTCCATACCGGTACCCTTTACTGTAAATATGTACATAGTCATGAGTTGTTAATAAAGACCTGCTGTTAACATACTTTAGACTACAAAGCCTACTTCATGGCGTCCGAAGCAGGATTCTTCATGGTGGCAACATCAGGATTAAAACCCTCAGCCTCACAAAAATGCTGAGAAACTAAGAAAAACAATACTTACAATGGATTCTGCACTGAACCTAACTCCCAACTGAAGCTACAGATGGTGAGAAAACTCACCAGAGAGGAAAAAACTAAAGGAAAAGCTCCAGAGACGGAAGGGCCTGGGAGCAAACAAGAAAAGGTAGAAGTTTTACTCAAGCAGAAAACTCTTTCTTTAGCAAGCAGAGCTCTCAGCCTGCAAGGGTGAGATAAAATTTTTAACTTCCAGGCCAGCTAATCCTGGGACATCCCTTTGAAGTAATTCAGTCAGAAGCGCGATTTGAAAGCAACCCGTCACTAATCCCGATCCCAGGCTCTGAGTCACATCACATCGCTCTCGAGTCCAACAAAAAAACCCATAAATAATTGATTTTGCCTATTCTGTGTACCTTGTGACCATCCAAGTTTGGAAACAGTAAGCCCACGGTCCATTTCCAAGTGTCCCGACTCGTTGCGCGATATCGTTGAATGAATTAATTCGGTTGCTAGCCGACCTACATCGCCATTACGGTCCCTTCTTCTTCAGGCTGAAGTGCACCACCCCCATTTTGAAAAGCCCGCCAAAAACCAGTATGCACGGGAAAATCCTTTGTTTAGCAGTAACCGGTGATGCCATCTTGAAAGCCCATAATCTCTTAAAGCTGTACCCACACTTTTTTAAATTGTCAAAAATGGGTCGCAATTCCATACTTCCAGTTCCACTTGGATTCACCCATGGCCCAGACCAGACACAAAATTGGAATATATTAACAGCAGGTCTTAATTGGCAACTCATAATGCTGCAGGTCTAAATTAAAAAAATCAGATGCAGAACAAGTTAGTACACTTCTTTACTTGATTGGGCCAATAGCAGGTGACATCATTGCATGACAAGCCATCGATGAATCATCTGCCAAATTTAATGATGTTTTGAAATCTTTCGATGCCTATTTCAACTGAGATAAAATAAAAATATTGGCTAGGGCTAAGAGAGTACAGCTCCCTGGGGAACTTTCAATTCTTTCATTAACAATCTCTATAGGATGGCTGAAGGATGTGAATATTCCACGCAGTGCCATGCGTCCTGTTTACGCTCTCTCCATCTGTTTTTATGCAGGAGAAGCTGGCTCACAACAGCAGGGAGAGATTCCAGACTGGGAGCGGAGTGGCCTACATTAGGCCCCTCACTTGCTTTGAGGAGTGTGCTATCGCACAGGCTGAAGACGTGGACCGTGCCTGTGGTGACAGTTAGGTCGGCGGCGAACACCCACGTGATGATCCTGCACCCGATCATCCCTCTTCCAACGCAACTTTGATAGCTTTCTCTCCTGTTTTTGACTCTGCTGCCATTCATTACTTATCTCTACTTTGGTTCACAGGGAGCTCTGCTAAGCAATCGAAAACCTCAGCCAGCCAGTCCCTCAGCTCCATCCAAGTCCTCACATCCAGTCATGAGGACACCCCCTCCATTGAAGAGCTGGAAATAAGCAGCCTGAGTGACCCGTCACTGCTTACACATACCCACCACCAACGCGGAGGCATATACCTCAGTGGGACCTAGATCTAGAGCAGGCTTGGATTCACAATCTGGTGTTTACTGCATGAACACATGTCCGCAGCAGGAGGAGGCAGGTTCAGCCGAGCTCTCAAAGGACTGCTAGGGAAGAGGCATCAGTGAGGTCTGAGTCAGATGACAAGCCTCTGGATTCGGCATTCAAACTCATTGTGGGGAGTCAGCAGAAGGTGGGGTAACATCGTGCAGAGCAGTTGGAAGCCCTCAACAGGGGTGCACGTGAGTCAGAGGAGTGCGCCCACCTGTTCTCTGATGAAGTGGTGCCCACATGTGTGCGTATGGAGGTCTCCATGGGAGGAATGGCGGACGCCATGGAGATTCTGGTCCAGCAGAATGTGGAGATGCACGTAGACCTGCACTCGATCATGGTAGCCATGGGTGAGTTCCTGCAGTGGCAATGCAAGAGGGAAACAGGGCACCTCAGACTCCCTCCAAGTGCTCCTTTCCCTCAAGGAGTCAGGCTGGGGCTCTCGGGCACCTGAAGGGAGGAGGTGCGGCAGTTGGCCACCCCTGGGTCATCCATTCAAGAATCTCAGTGGCTGTCCTCTCCCTCCGAGTCCCCTTTGCCTGTGACCACATCAACCTCGTCCTCTGTCACTGCAGAAAGAACAGCTGGCCCACAGGTAGACAGCCAAAGCAAGCAATGTCTCTCAAGGCCTCAGATCTCCTGAGGACGCACGCCGAAGTCATCAGAGGCAACAGAGTCTACCATTCCACAGGTTGTCTCCACCCCTGCCACGGATGTCAGGGCAGCACCTAGAAGAAGTGTTAAGCCTAGAAAAAGTAACACATTTTGTCACTTTATAATCTGAAAATATATTCACTTTCACTGAATAATGTGCAATGTTGTCTTTCATCTTCATTTGCAGGCTTCACGAGTCCTCATCCTGCATCCCCCTTCCCACTAGCAGTTGAGCTGCATGCAGATGGGCAACGAGTGATTCTGGAGGGAGAAGTGTGTGTGCGGCAGGACCCTTTGGAGCCTCGTGCATGCACTCTCCCACGCACACGGAGCCTTCCTCCATCATACCCGTCTCAATGTCCTAGCATTTTCAATGTTGCCTGCTGGGGTTCTCTTTCAGTTGTCCATCTGAGGCGACCTGCATCTCCGCCCACCCACTGATCACAGCCCCATGCAGCACCTGTACCCATCCAACACGAGACTCCGCTCACTTTCGATTTCGACAGCCATGGTAGTCGTTAAGTTTCTGATCAGCTCTCCTGTCCTTTCCCTTCCTTCAGTCACCCATCTCTTCTTCCCCATCACTGTTGATCCCCTGGCATCACCTACACCTCCCCACCGTCACCTACCAACCCGAACCCTTTTCTTTCCAGGATGTCCAGGTGAATATGCACGCTCCTTACTTTCCAGGGAATCCCACCTCTATCCACATTGACCTCCCCGACCTCTTCCTTCCCACCCCCAGGTCTGTGTATGCCCTCAAGTCCCCACCAACCACTGTCACCAACCCTTCTACTGCCATTGTTGCAACCTCCCATCCTTCCGGCTCACTCTGCCCCCCTCCATACACACCACTCCCTCCTACCACGCCCACCCTCAGTTCACTCCCCAGGAGGCAGTCATTAACTCCACAGACCCCTCTCTTCCACGTTTATCTGGATACCCCCCACCCCTTACTCCCTCCTCCACCATTACTCCCTCCTCCCCCTCTGTTTCTCTCTCCACAGATGCTGCCAGACCCACTGAGTTTTTTCAACATTTTCTGTTTTTGTTTCAGATTTCCAGCATCTGCAACATTTCGCTTTTATCTATCCATCTCCAGACTGACCTGGGCTCTGGGTCATGTGCCTTCTCGCATCGCTGTGTGGGCAGTCTGTCATCAGTCCCACATTAACCCTTTATGTACCAGACCCTACTACACCTCCCCCAAGTCTTTATCCCATGGATATAAAGTTACTTTAGTTTACTTCCAAGTTTTACATTGTTATAAGTCTTGTGCATTAACATTGTTATTACAACCTAATGCTATTCTAACATTACTGCTAATACAGTATTAACGTTAACAACATTAACACTACCCCATCTCCCCCGTTCAAGCCCTTGAAGTTAAAGGTTCAGGCGGTCTGGAAGCCTTATAACCCTTCCACATCTCATTCACCGTTCTGTCGGAAGATTGGTAGGCTCTGGTGTCGCTTGTTCTTGTTATTGGCTCATAGGTTGAATTGGTGTTTGGGTATGGTTTCATCCATTCCTTCCATTGCTTGATATTAAACTATGCCTGCTTGTTCTGGCTGGTTTGAATGTACATAGTTGTTGTTAGTCTTGATCGTTTCTTGTGGGCTGGACAAAAATGGTATTTGTCTACTAGGTGGTGTTTTTCCTTCTTTCTTTTCAGTTTAGGCCGTCTGGGGGCTCTCTGAGGCTGAGGAAGATAATTCCTGTGGTGAGATGATGATTGAGTAGCCAGCTCACCTCTGCTTTTTCTTGCTGATGGTGCACAATTGCTACCAGGTTCCAGTATCCCTTGTGGTTTTAGCACACTGGCTAGAAGTTGCTGTGTGTGCACAGTGATTGATGTGTCTGCTGACTGTACCATCATCAGTTGGAAGTAGAGGTTCCTCGGATTGTTGATTCTTTTCTGGTATGACTTCCACCAGAGGTGTTATGGAAATCTTAAGTATGGTAGGTTAGTCAGATCATTGGGGACTGCCCAGGATCTGCAATGATGATGGGCAAACCTACTCTGCCAAAAAAAAAAGCAAGATCGCAGGTGAAATCAGAATCTGATACTCTTTAGTGTACCAGGACTCAGGGCCATGCTGTTCTGGCTGTGTTCTAATGACTGTGGTAGTCTTGACATCTTCCGCCGGATGGAGAAGATCGAGGGCTATGCAGGCATCTCTGCTCAGAAGAGTGAAAGGCTGATTGCGGACATCAGCTCAAAGGTTTGTTTGTCACCATTCCTCAGTGGTTCAAGGATCATGCTGATGACTGGGAGTCGGACTCCCTCTGCTCCATACAGTGGAGTGTCCATCATTCGAATCCAAAGGCCTTGGAGCCATGATTCCTAGTCTGACAGGACTGGGGGAGGAAGTGGCGTAGTGATATTGTCACTCGACTAGTAATCCAGAGACCCAGGGTAATGCTCCACTTTGGCATATGGTGGAATTTGAATTCAATAAAAATCTTGAATTAAAAGTCGAATGATGAAACCATTGTCGAATGTCATAAAAACCCATCTGATTCATTAATGTCCTTTAGAGAAGGAAATCTGCTGTCATTACCTGATCTGGCCAACATGTGACTGCAGACCCAGAGCAATGTGGTTGGCTCTTAAATGTCCTCTGAAATGGCCTAGCAAGCCACTCAGTTCTCAAGGGCAATTACTGATGGGCAATAAATGCTGGCCCAGCCAGCGAGGCCCACATCCCATGAACGAATAAAAAAAAAGCAGGAAATTCAGGAGTTTGCTGAGACCACTAGCATCTGCACATTATCTTCTTCTTTAGCTTTGCATCACTGCTGATGATTGACATCTACTGCTCATCTGTTGTGAGTGTTCAGGTAGGAATATTGCCCAACTTGAGCAAGGTTTTGTTGGTTGCAGTGGGAGCCTTATAGGTCTTTCTTCACCAATGCAGAGGCTATTGCCACATGCTCCTTCCTGGCAATGGTGCTTTTCTGGGGCAATCTAAAGACGTTCTTCAAATTTCTGTGCTCCTGTGTGGAGACTTTGGAGCCAAGTGCTTTGGCCATGTGCAGACACTTCCCATTTGTTGAAATCAATCTGACATGCACATTATACCTTAAATAACACATAGGGCAGAATTTTATGACAACGGGATTTTACATTCCCACTGTCGTCAATGGGATTTATAACAGCCCGCCGCATTTTACGGCCCCATTCTCACTGAAACGGGGCCATGAAATTCTGCCCATAGTTTAAACCAACTACCTTGCCTGAGGATGGCGTTGTCAGAACGCCCTTAATATCGGAAAACATCCCAAGGTGCTTCACAGAATGTAATAAGACAAAAATTGCACTAAGCCAAAGGGGAAGATATTAGGATGATTAACAGCTTGGTTGAAGAATTAAGCTTGAAGGAGGATCTTAAAGGAGGAGGAGGAAAGAGATAGAGCAATGGAGGGAGTTGGGAAATGAAGCCCAATAGACAGAGTTGATAAATGTAGAGCTGTTGGAGGGTTGCAGAACTGGTGACAGCTACAGAGATAGAAATGAATATTGTTTTCAAACTGGGATTTAGAGGGGTTAGAAAGGTCTGAAAAAGAGATGCTATTCTCTAGATCTGTATGTATTTTCTGATTCTAGGTGGTTGAAACCATACCTAGCTGCAAATTGATACCATCTCTGCTGTTTTGAACAGATCACTATCTGATGTTTTCATTCATTGAGCGTTAGGAAAAAACAAGTTCTCTCCTGAGATTCACTCTTCCATGCACCACTAATCCGGGGCCTATTGATGTGATAAGCACACAGGAAAAGGGTGGCTGCAATCATCTGAGATTGCATCACGGCAGCTGAATTCAAAACACAAAAGAGTGATTAAGTCATACAATTAGCATATCTGCAATCGGGGAAGAATGCTGTTGTTCTCAAAACTCAAATCTGGTTAGCCTCCCAAGTTACAAATCTGACCTTTCCTTTTGTTGAGTCACGGTTGTGCTGACAATTGAAGTGACACCACTGTTATGACATTTTAATGTTTGCCAAGATGCCTTTGTGATACTTTACTGACAAACAAAAATGGCCACTCCCAGAATTGGATGTAATTTTAGTCCATGTAAGAGAACTGGAATAAATCCACTACATGCCTCAGTAATAGGGAAACAAATTAAAACTGCTATTTTAAAACAATTTTTGAATGATGTACATGTACAGTTTAATGTTTTCCCTCTAGTTAAGGGCCTACCCAGCATATTAACCTATAAATCAAAGTAGCAGAAAGCACTAAAGCAAGAGCATATACAAAAAACCTCTTGCTTCTGTTTGTATCCATTTTTAATTGCCTAGAAATTACTGTTTGAGATATTAGATAATATTCTGGATTCCACAGAACTATTTGAAGAGCAGGTGTTCCTCCAAGTGTCTGACCAACATTCCTCCCTCAACCTCCAGCATCACAATACCTGAAGCTCTGGGATAACCTATGATTTGATAAGAATGTTGTATAAATAGAAATTCATTTTTTCTTAGCCAAAAGTGTTCCCATTGGTGGAAAGACCGAGAACAAGAGAACACAGGTTTAAGGTAATTGGCAAAAGAGGTTATGGAGACATGAGGAAAAGCTTTTCACGTAGTAAGTGGTTAAGATCTGGAATGCATTGCCTGAGAGCATGGTGGAGGCTGGTTCAATCCAGGCATTCAAGAGGGAATTGGATTATTAACTGAAAAGGAAGAATGTGCAGGGTTATGGGGAGAAGGCAGGGGAAAGAGGCACTAGGTGCCTCTAGGGCACTGGCTCATTTGGAGAGCCAGTGCAGACACACGGGCCGAATGGCCGCCTTCTATGCCGTAACCATTCTGTGATTCTATGAATGATGCTATTGCTTTGTCTGCTGTCTTAACATGAATTCCTTTATTTCAAGCAGGTTAATGAGTCTGTTAATATACCAAACAAAGAAATATCAAACAAATATTCTCACAGCATGTCTAGTTGACGTTACACGTCTTGTCTGAAGTTGAATTTTTTCTCCAGCAGTGGAAGGGAGAAAGCTGAGGTTAAGTAGAAAGTGATTTCAAAGTATGACAGTTGGGTGGATACAATAAACTTGACGCAATAAACTTCAAGTGCATTTCAGCATCAGAGCGAGTACAGAGGTGGCGCCAGGCAGCAAACCCAGAGAGTTGCTCCAGCAGACCGGACTGCTAATGCACAGTTTGGACAATATGTGTGCAAATTGTTCTGCGGATTACTGATAAGCAGTGTTGTGTCTACAAGCTAACCTTTCAGAAACATGATCCCCTCCTGTGAACAATTTTCGTTGATTTCTTAATTTTCTTTTAGAGATACAAGTAACAGTTTTGCGGTCAGGTTGAAAGACGATCTTTTGCCCACTCTCGGATACTGCATCATTTGGATTTGTTTCAGAGACCTTTTATCTTAAATCATAACAGCAAATGCTGGAAGTACAGCACAGGGCTCAGAGCCTCTGCAGAACAAAAAATGTCTGAATAACATTGCATATGGCAAGTCTCTGTTCAAACTGAGTTCTATTGGAAACATTAATTAGCCTTATTTACAGATGCTAACTTCCTGTATTTTCAGATTTCCAGTATTCACAATTTGCCTTTCATTTAACCCAAATCTTTTATCTTTCCAGCCACTGTAACAGACAAATGCAGATCAATCTCTCTAACCTGTGCTCTGACAACAGTGACCCTGATCAAAATGGACATTTAATAATAAGCAATGGATAAAAGCATGACAGGAGAGAACCATATTTAACACCATAGAAAATACATCACATTTGTGATAACCAAATGGTAATCAGAACATGCTATAGACTGCGGCATATAAATTGACCTTTGAAGCTTTGAAAAATCCTTCCAAAAACACGGTTCGATTTATGCGCCGAGTATAAAGTGTGAACTTCCGATGTTGGTCTAGGTGACTGCCATTTTGAAATGTGAAAAAAATTTCTGCTTGTCAGTCACCTTGCACGGTTCAGATGTGTCTTAAACTCCCACACATCTTCTTGACAACATGGCCAGCTTGATCCTAAACGCCGACTTACAACCTGTGTGTCAGGTTGACTTATACAGTTGTTTTTGTGAATTTTGGCCACCGCTAGAGTGGGTACTTCTGTTGAACAATAAATCATTTTGCATTTCAGGCATATGGTGCCACCACCCAGCACGACTAGGTTAGGTACAACAGGGCTCAATGTAGACTACAGCACCTTCTATATTGCATCAACGAGGTACTCCAATTCCAAGACCTATGGGGGAGCAAGGTGCATGAGAGTAGCTCTGTTCCGTTTTTCACACCTGTATCCTGTGATCTTCCTCAGTGAGGCTGAAAATTCCATATCAATTAGTTTTGTGCTGTTGGCCTCTTCCTGTGAGGAACTGGATTAAGAACAGGTGGTTATTAATGGTTTTAATAAAAATTTCCTTGGCATAATTTAGGTGGCATAAGTTTCAATCCCAAAACGATCCTGAAGATTGAAACATATTTCCAGGAACAGCTGAAAGCTGCATGGAATCTGTGGTGTTCAAAAGAGTTGAGCTATCATCATCCATCCAGTCAACCATCAGACATAGGCCTGAGTTTTACGTCCCGAGATCAGGCATGCACTTAAAATTGCGTGAAATGACGTCAGGCGTGTGTCCTGACGTCATCACGCACGTGTGCAATACTGAGGTCAGCAGGCGAGCGCAGGAGTTGGAGCCACACCCACTGACAATTAAAGGGCCAATTAAGGCCATTTAAAAGCCTATTGACAGAGAATTTACATTGTGCGATTTTGCACTCATTGCACGAGCAATGTCATCCAACCTGTCATCCAAAGGCCCCTGGAGAACAAGCACTTTCATTTTATTTACGATTTTGCTGCTGTCATAATTCTGAGTTTTGCCAGATTTCCTTTTGATTGCCCTAGCTATCTAAGCCGGTTCACCTACAAATCTGTGCCAAAGTTCTCAAAAAATAAATCAGTCTGTACACACCATGGGGAGCACTGACATTTACAAAATACATTGGTCTTGAAAATCCATGGCCATTTGGTATATTGCCACTGTAATTATATTGGTGGGGGGAGAGGGTGGTGTTGTTGAACTGAGGGTAGGGGCTCTCTGAACGTCAGACTCCCCATGACCCAGGTCTTCATTATGACCCAGCATACAGATACTGTAGGTTTGTCATCGGAGGTGTCCCAAGTGCTCCAGCAGTAGATGTGGAACATGACCAGATCCCTGCAGAATTAAGAATAGTTTTTTAAAAAGGATTCCCTGGCAAAAGGGAACAACCACACTTTGTTTGCAGCTCCCAGCACCCCCTCCACTACTTCGCACCCCCCACCCCCCATCACGGCTACTAGCCCAAGAATGCAATCTCTTCCGGGCAGTCCAGAGGTGCTGCAATAGCAGGTAGACCAGATGCACCCTTTATAGCATGGGTGTCCACCATGTTGGAGCTTTCTGATCTCTGGAGTTCAGTAGGTTATGGGTTCAAGTCCCAAGAGTTGGGCACGTGGGATGTGGGCTTACAGTCCCAGCACAGTCCTAAGAGAGTGCTGCACTGGCTGTGTGCCAGTGTTCAGGTGAGATGCTAATCTGAGACTACGTCTACCCTCTCAGATAGATGGAAAACATCCAACATTGCTGTCTATGGGAGCTTGTTGTGTGCAAATTGGCTGCCGGTACATTTTCCACATTATAGCAGTGACCACACTTCAAAAAGCGGTGAGGCACTCTGGGACATTCTGAAGTCATGAACGGTGGTGGAGAAATCCTTATTAATTTCTTTTTCTTTCTTCACTGATGTAAGTGGATGAAGGGAACCCCCTCCCCAACTCTTTCCCTCCTTCTCCCACCCACAGCTTCCTCACCACTGCCACAAAGTTTAGTTGGATCAGTGACAGGTGCTGGGCAGGACCTGTAAACTTTCAAGGCATATTTCAGAGCTACTACATACAAATACACTTAATCAGTGAAGGTTTTAGTCAGGATCAGTTCATATCCAAAAAGCCGCAGTATTAACACCAAATTTGTTTCCATGTTGTAGGGCCTATCTGTTTTTCCACTGGAAGTTCAACTGAAGTCAGCAAAGTTGTGGGGGATACCATTGGACCCGGCACCCGACTCGTTCCCACCCTCACCTGCACTGTCAGGCCAACTGGAAGATGCATTTCACGCTGGGCAGGCCTTAATTGGCCACCCAGCGTGAAATTGTATCAAGAACGCAAACTCTTCCGGGAATGGATTCTACATCTGCTTTTGGGCCCACCAACTTCACATGCACGCCAAGCATGAAATTCAGGCCTTAGAGGCTTCCCTGAAACCATGATGGATGTGGAAATACTGGGAGTTGCAGATTGCAGCCAAGTAGATTTGAAAGCTTGTTTAAAATAAGCATCTTTCTTGTGAACTTTCTTATCACCAATCTTACACACTCCACAAAATTAAAAACATCTTATGGAAGAAAACTTTGTACCTGTGTGAGAAAAAAGTCTAGGGAGTGCGGGAAGAAGGAACAGGGATCAGGGTGGAGGGGATTAGGGGGTGAGGGGGGGCATTGTGGGTGTTAAAAATCTATCAGTTCTGCCAGAAAGTACTGAGCTGCATTCATGGCTGCAACTCACGTCCATGTGTTGGAGTAGCTCCTATCCTGATACTGTTCAACAGAGTGGGCACATAATGCCTTAAAAAAAGATGCACAGAAATACCTTTTTTAAACATCTATCACTCTAATTAATCTGGCCAGGTGGTCTTTCCCTACCTACCATCTTTGTATGTCTGAATGTCATCACAAGTTAATATATCATTTATATTGTTGTGCACCCCATAACTCCTTTATTGGGTGAACAAATAAATCAATTAAGCCAAGCTTAACAGCAATCCAAAAAGGAAACAATATTTTTTCACGTAAGTAATGCAGCCCCAATTTAGTGTAGATATAATCCAAGATACAGAGAACAGAAAAAGACAGTAACTGCTGAGATTTGGGGTTTAAAAGGTTTGTATAGCTACATTAAAGTGGAAAGTGTTATTGAAGGTCAGAAGAATTGTCAGTAACTCTAAATAAAAGCTCAGAAATTGTTAGATATTGATCATGTTTGTAAGAAAGTGCAACACGGGATGTGGGCCATGACTAGACAGAACGGAATGTGTCGGACAGTGCTGCAGTCTGGTCAGATTAGATCAGCTGGTTTGCTGATTTAAAAATCAAGGTTTTAAAAAATTACATCAAAAAAAATATACTCTCTATTGTCTGTTTCTACTCGCGTTTTGAATGGTTGTCCACTGTGACTCAGTCATAACTCTCTTGATTTGGAGTCTGAACGTCGTGGATCACACCCGAATCTAGATTGAGCGTATTATCTAGACTGCCACTCCCTGTGTTCTACTGAGGGGTTGCTGTATTGTTGGAGGCGCAGTGTCCATATCAGCTATTAAACTGATGCTCCAGTCTGCTCTCTCAGGTGGATGTAAAAGATGGCACTATTTTGTAGAAGAGCAGGAGAGTTATAGAATCATAGAACGGTTACAGTACAGGAGGAGGCCATTGGGCCTGTTGTGTCCATGCCAGCTCTTTGAAAGAGCAATTTACCAAGTGCCACTCTCCTGCCTTTTCCCTGTAACCCTGCATATTTTTTCTTTTCAGATAATCATCTTTTGAAAGGCCCAATGAATCTGCCTCCACCACACTCTCAGACAGTGTATTCCAGATCCTAAAGACACGCAGAATAAAAAGTTTTCCCCATGTAGCCATTGCTTCTTTTCCCAATCACCTAAAATCGGTTTCCTCACGATTGTTCTCCCTCGTGAACTGGCCAATTAATCCCTCAACCAACAGCTAAAATACATGATCTGAGCATTTATCTCACTCTGTTTGTGGGAACTTGTTGTGTGTAAATTCCATTTTTCCTAATTACAATAGTTTCTAGACTTCAAAAGAATGTATTTTTTTGTAAAGCGCTTTGGTACATCCAAGGTTGTTGAATATGCTATATAAATGCAAGCCTTTCTTAGTTGTAATTAAAAAATGGATCTTACCACCAATCTATGGTACCTGATAATTTACAATAACAAAAAAAAACAGACAGAATCTATTGCTGCTTTTTCAACCTGGAGTGCTGACTCATACGGTGCCTTGCGCTGTGGGTTCTGACTCACACTGGGTGAGTGCCGACTCACATTGAGATCCAATCCTGATGGTGCTGACTCATTCTGAGATCCTCTCCTGAAGGCGCTGACATTCTGGGATCCTCTCTTAAAGGTGCTGACTCACATAGGGATCCTCTCCTGTCGGTGCTGACTCATTCTGAGATCCTCTCCTGAAGGCGCTGACATTCTGGGATCCTCTCCTGTAGGTGCTGACTCACTCCTGGATCCTCTCCTGAAGGTGCTGACTCATTCTGGGATCCTCTCCTGAAGTTGCTGACTCACATTGGGATCCTCTCTTGAAGGTGCTGACTCATTTTAGGATCGTCTCCTGAAGGTGCTGACTCACTCCGGGATCCTCTCCTGAAGATGCTGACCTGTTGTGGGATCTTTTCCCGAAGGTGCTGACTCATTCTGGGATCCTCTCCTGAAGATGCTGGTCATTCTGTGATCTTCTCCTTAAGATGCTGACTCATTCTGGGATTGTCTCCTGAAGGTGCTGACTCATTCTGGGGTTCTCTCCAGAAGGTGCTGTCTCTTGTTCAGGTGAAATTCTACTGGCTTTACTAACACCTTCACCATTCTTCATTTGTCAGCATGGGCAGTGAGTAGCAACTCGCTATTTGACTGTGGATAGCATCACATATAGATGTGGCACTTATTTTCCTTGCAACTATTTAGTATATCTTTACAGTGACTTGCAACATGAGTTAATGCATAACGATGTTTGCATTGTCTCCATCCCCAGCTCAGAGCCTTCATTCTAATTGCAGTAACGCCAACTAGGAACAGCTACCTGAGCATATGAGGAGTGCGCAGTTGGTCTAGCCCAACTACTCCGCAGGTCACACCATTAGAGTAAATGTTTAATTTACTCACCAAAAAAGTCAATGATTTACCTTTGTTACTGTTATCCAGAATAAAAGATACCACAACCAGGCTTCTTTCAATAAAATCAGAATGATTGATTTATTATAAAACAAACCTCATTTTAAAACAAGTTGCAAGAACTGTTTAACATACAATTTGTAATCTGAATTTATCCCTTTTAAAATACCCCAGCACACATGCGCACACACACACACAGACAAATACAGTCTCTGAAAAGACTAGCAGTTAAAGAAAAACGTGATGAAAAGGGTAAAGTTCACAGGGTTTCGACACTGTTGATCTGGTACTTCCTTGAGTGAAGACAGATCACTAGTCCCAGTAGTTATCTCACCAACGGAGCGTGGAGGAGAATAGAGCCAGATCAATCCTTGGGACCTCCCTCTCATCTCAGTCTCTCGGGTTTCCAAATATAGACAAGTTCCACTGAAATGAAGATTCCTAGATGGATACCGATAATCACACTGCGTTTCAGGCAAGGCAAGGAGAGCATGAGTTGAACAGCTTTTTCCTTCTCGATTAATTCTCAACCGAGTTTAAAAAAACAAGTTCAAAACGTAAAGCTCATCTTCATCAGGTGATTTCCAGTAAATTACCAGGGCCTGCATTTTTAAAACTGCTTTTCTTTACAGCTATTAAAGTAATTACAGTTCAAATAAGCAAAAAGCTCTCCTCCTCAAGTGCCATGCTGGTCAGGTTATTTCTTGGAATTGGCATGCTTGCTCACAGTCCTAGGTGAACTTATGACCTTTTTCTAAAAAATTCTAAGTCAGTTCCCAAATGTCCAAATAATGCAATATCCTTCCAAATTTTAAAAGAAAATATAGTTCTTGAAGATATGGGGTGGAATAGTCTGCGCCCGCTGGCATTGGGCATGTTCGGTGGCATGAGAGGACAATAAGGCAAGAAGGCCAAAAATCGGTTTCACGACATTGTGAAAACAGTTTGTGATCGTCTGCTCCACCTGCCCGCGTTTCCCGCCATCGGATGGCAGGAACCTCATTCTAAAACATCTGCACATCATTATAAGTCCATCCCACTGGAATTGTTCCTCCCCGCACTGGATTGTCCTCCCTCATCGGCATAATTGCACGCCGATGAGTTTTACAACAGCGTATAAAAGGTGAGCACTTGGCGGGCTGCACTTTGAGGGGAACTCGGAGGTGAGTACACAGTAATGTTGCAACAATGTGCTGGCCCGGATCGCCTGTTGGACTTCAAGGTCAAGGCACGTTGTGGGGGGGGGGCAAGGGCTGCCCTGCGGCTGAGGCACATTAAGTGAGGGGCAAGGGATGCCCTGCAGTTCTTGGGGGTGGGGTGGGGGTGCAAGGGCTGCCCTGCAATTGAAGTTAGCGCACGAGCATGTATGATGTGGCAGGGGTGGGGGGGGGGGCGGTGGGAGTGGGGGAAGCAGCCATGCATTAGGGAAGCCTTGTATAAAGTGACCATTCCCCTGCAGCTGAGACAGTTCAGGCGCAGCCACAGCCACACTGACATGATTGGAGTCAGCCTCTCGCTTCTCTGCCCACTCAAGCAACACAGAGGCATCAAAGTGCCACCAAGTGCTCCAGAGTTTTTCACCCCTTGGGCACAAAATGCAAAGTAATGAGTGTTTAATGGAATGCATGAACAGTTGGATGACTGGGCACGTTGTACAATCTCCTTGCTAAAGCTGGCCGTGGAGCAGCCACTGGTGGAGGTGCTCACAGCCTCTTGCAATGTCAGCACCCCGGTTTGGACCAGCCTCCCCCATGGTTCAAGCTAACAGTGCAGCCTTGCAGTGTGGGTTAGGAGAATGCCTGCGCCTGAGCTGAGAGCACAGCATGCAGTCCAATGGGCAAAGCTGCCGCCAATCGGTTGGGTGGAGTGGGGCGGAGGTGGCGTAGTTTCGGGGAGCCATGCAGTGCACGAATCTCTGGCCATCCAAATGGTAGCCAGCACTCTCCGGGATGCATTAAGGGGCCTTCAGACTTAACCAAGACAGGTTCTTAGTACACGCATGCTAACCTATGTGTCTCTCTCCTTCATCATGCAGGAGCAATACATCATGATTATGGAGCCTGGTGGCATAGCTGTTTGCCTCGTGGCTTACAGAGTGTGAAGACGATGGAGAAGAGAGCAACTGCGGTGCCTGGCTGTGCAGAGAAAGGAGCAGCACCCTCTGGAAGGAGCGGCTCGGGCTCCTGCACATACCACCGAAGATCTGAGCACCACGTAAGTGTAGTCAATAGCACACTGCACCTGTGGGAAACCTGAAATCTGGGCAAATCCAAACGCTTTTGCATTCTGGCTGTCCTGGTCCGGGGTGAAATGCACAAAGTTGTGCGCCCTCGCGAAGGTGGCATCCATGACCTCATGGGTGCATCCACTGCCATGGCCGTGAAAGTGATCGCAGTGCTCAATTTCCATGTCAGTGGTTCCTTTCAGGGCTCCGCAGATGACCTCGATGGGATATCACAAGTCTCCACTCACGATTGCATCCATGAGGTCACAGATGCCACCTTCGTGAGGGCACACAACATTGTGCATTTCACCCGGGACCAGGGCAGCCAGAATAAAAGACCGATTGGATGTGCCCAGATCTCGGTGCAGATCAGGTGCAGGGTGCCATTGACTGCACTCACGTGGTGCTCAGATCCTCGTCACAACCCGCAGTCAACTATGTCAACTGCAAGGGATTTCATTCGCCAAACGTGCAGCTGGTGTGTGACCACCACAAACGCATCCTGCAGGTCTGCGCACGGTTTCCAGAGAGTGTGCACAACTCCAACATTATCAGTCGGTCACAGGTCCCTGAAATCTTCCAGGGGCCGCAGAAGCTGCAGGGTTGGCTCCTCGAGGACAGCGGCTACCCTCAGAGGACATGGCTGATGACACCCGTGTGGCGGCCTCAGACTGCAGCAGAGCGAAGGTATACGAGGCTCATGCTGCAACTCGCAACTTAGTGGAGCAGACCATCAGGATGCCGCAAGTGAGGTTCTGGTGCCTGGACATGGGGTTACCTTGCGACGCAGCTCTCCGCTGTCAGGAGTAGTGGCTATTGTCTGAGAGCCGCTGCTCAGGAATCCGCACCTCCGCCATTTTCAGTGGCTGGCGGAGAGGAGGGCTGTGGTTGCCAGGGTGACCAGGATCAGGGACGTGCTGGGTGATGGAGGAGTGGGCTGGATGGCTCGCGGCCAATGCCATCCATGATCTTAGGACGGTCATGCTCAGCCCCGATGTTATACGTGGTCTTGACGGTGGTCAGGTGCATGGTGGCCTGCCGTCTGAGTGAATCCATGCTCAGGCGGAATGCCACATTGGCCCCAAGCCCCAACCCCTCCCCCAGGAGGGAGGAGGACCTCATGAACCTACTCCTGGGCCTGGCCAGGTTGGCCATCAACAGGTCCAGGCAGCGGGCAGTCAAGGGGGTTGTCTGGCCTGACTGTCTGCCCCTCTTCCGCGGCTACGTTCGCGTATCCCTGGAGGAGGATCATGCCAAATCCGCTGGCACAATCGAGGCGTACCGTCCTCGGTGTGCACTTCGGGGACTGGTGTGCTTTATTGACCCCCTTAATCACATTTTCATTTGATATTGTAAGTTTCCTTTGTGATTTGTTTCTCTTTTGCAATATCCCTTTAAGGGGCCGCCTTTTACTTTGTCCTCGATTTTGTCAATTTAGTCTAATTGGTTGTAATCAAACAAGTTGCAAGGTCTGTGCTGACCTTGGAGGGCATCCTCGGAGGGCCCCGGCCTGCTTACGGAGTCCTGCTGTGTGGCAGTGGCACCCTCCTTGGCCTGTGTAGCTGGAGCTGCTGAGGTCACAGGAAGAGAGGATTCGGATTGGCTGGACACTCCTGGAGTCACCTGGGTGGATGGCCCCAGGATGTGCACCTGCTGATCCTCCTCCCTATGGGCGCCCAGGGGCTCCAGGCTGTCTCCTTGAGGAGAAGGGGTAGGTGGAGTGAGATCGAGCTGCCCCGCACCCCTCTCACGTACACACTGTTGGAGGCTAACTGCGGCATCAGTGATGGAGTTGAGCCCACGCAGCAGTGCAGGAGCGACGTCCTGGATCAAGGTCTCCATGGCGGCTGCCATCCTATCAGCGTTGACCGCGGTGCTTTGGCATGCCGGCACTATCACTTCAGCCTGAAGGCGGATAGACTCCTCCTCTATTGTGCCCTGCAATCTGAGGAGTGCAGCGGACATCACTTCCTGATGTTCCTGAGCAGCTCCAGCAACTGTGACATGACTGAGTCCAGAGGCTCGTCATCTGACTCAGACTCAGCAAATTTCTGGCCTCCAGCAGTCCTCCGAATGCCTGGGACCTGGGAAGTCCCTGCCTCCGCCTGCTATCGATCAGACAGTGCGAAATGCTCATCAGATTGTGATCCCCACACTACTGTAAAGCTAGGTCCCACTGAGGTGTGTCTCTCTGCGCCGGTGGAAGGTGTGGGTGAGCGCTGTGATGGGACTTCAAGGAGGGTGCCTTCAGATTCCGCTTCAGAGGTTTCTTCGAGGATTAGTTGGAGGCTCTAGGCCGTGGATTACGTCGGCTGTTTCCCAGATGTGCCTGCGAAAGCAAGGGGAGATAATTAGTGCATGGCAGTGGCCTGTGAAACAGGACACATCACTCACAGCATGGTTGTCTGATGGATGTTGCACTGCTGGATATTCACTTGGTAGAGCAGCGCCAATCTCACTCTCAGCACAGGCACGGTCCAGATCCTCGACGGCCAGCTGGATGGCTCTGTTTTCAAAGTACGTGAGGACCTTGATTTCAGGTATTCCTCCACCAGTCTGCGACCTCTCCCTCTTGTTTTGTACCAGCTTGTCCTGCATGAATAGAGATGGGGAGAGCGTAAGCAGGACGCCTGTCAGGCCAGATGATAAGTATGCCTGGCATGTGCGGGTGGTGAATGGTCCCATGTATGGGATGAGGGCAATGAAGGTGTGTATGAGAGAGTGAATGATGATGTCCCTTGAACTGACAGTGAGTGGGGGCCCTGTGGATGTGTGATAGGTTTGTGAGTGTGAGAGTTGAGAATGATGAGAAGAGTGACTTACCCTGGGAAAACAGAGGAGGTCATTCATCCTCTTTTGGCACTGGGTGGCTGTCCTCTCTTGAAGGGCATTGGTGCTGACTGTTGATACCCATCCTGCGGCCAGAGAGGGGGTAGAGGACATCGCGGCAGCCTTCACTGCATCCAAAAGGCATTCAAGGAGGGCATCATTGAACCTGGGGGCTGCAGTCCTTTTGCCTTTTAGGGCCATGTCTTCTTTGCAGCAGTTGAGGGCTGGAAGCACTGAGAGGTGTGCACACGGCTGCACTTTAAACATGGTGCCTGGCGTCCTGAAGCGTCGAGGTAATGACGTGGTGGATGATTGAGACCCGCATGCCATGGAAACGCCGTGTTTCCCGGGAATGCATAAGTAATGCAGCGGGTTTGAGACGATATGGTGTGAAAAGCCACCATTGTGGCCGGCAGGTAAAACGTTGTTTCATCCACCCACTACCATACTTAACGCAAATCTGGGACGATTCCGCCCATGGTTTTGCAACACTGGGGTCTTCCTGTTCATATGGCTTAGGAGCGCAACCCAGGCAGTGCAACTGAGGTCTATCATAGTTGTTTTAAATTAAGTATTGTTAATACTAGCCATGTTAAGAATCCTCCTAAATATGCAGCCCTGATTTATCCATCATTTTTTACAAACTCACACTCTCCTGAAGGCACTGGTTCTTGCTGGTTCCACAAGTTCTATTACAGCCAAACCTGATCCTGTTCTCAATGCGGAATGTAGCAAAAACATTGAAGCGTTTGGATCATTCAGTGGGCAAACAGTAAATAAGATTGAACACTATGAATGTGAACTATTGCATACAGTTTGAAATCTGGGACAACTATGCAATAAGTGGAAAAAAATTATTACTGCATTACTTAGAAAGGAATGCAACATGTCACTTTCAATCTCTGGACAACATGGGGAAGCAATTAAACAAGCTAACTGAAAGCTAGGATACATAGCTGGAAGAATATAGTATGAGTCTTCAGATAGGAACATAGGGCTTAGGAGCAGACTAGGTCATTTGGCCCTTCAAGCCTGCTGTGCCATTTGATAAAATCATGACTGATCTGCTTGTGGTCTCAACTACACTTTCCCATCTGCCCCCTACAACTCTTGAGTCCCTTGTCTATCAGAAATCTGTCTAACTCAGCCTTGAATAAATTCAGTGACCCAGCCTCCACTTCTCTCTGGGAAGAGAATTCCACAGGCTAACAACTCTGAGAGAAAAAAATTCTCCTCATCTCCATTTTAAAAGGCAGACCACTTATTCTTAAACTGTGTCCCCTAGTTCTAGTCTCTTCCACAGGAGGAAACATCCTCCTGGTGCCAACCTATCAAGTCCCCTCAGGATTTTATATGTTTCAATAAAATCACCTCACATTCTTCTAAACTGCAATGGGTATAAGCCCAGGGTCTCAGAATACAGAGTTCAATATACAACAAAACATATAGATACATTGTAAAAGGTGTGGAGAAGAACAGTGAGATTGGTCTCAAATGTAAAACTGATGAGCTCTGTAAGATTAGAGAAACTTATAGCTCTAGTCTAGACCGATGATGCTGAAGGAGCACCGTCTCATTGGAATATAAAATATTAAATAGGATAGATAAGAAAACCCTAGAATATCATTATCAACTAAATCAAATACAAATTTGAGGAAATAAATTCCAATTTGTGAAAGATAAATTTAGAACAGAAGTGAGCCATGACTCAGTGATAGCATTCCCATCTCTGAGTCGGAGGTTGTAGGTTCGAGTCCCATTACCTTCTGGTAGGGGATTGAGTCAGCCTAACAACTTGCCAATGTGAAAATAATCTGCATTGCAGAAAAAATCCAGAACATGATCTGTGGATGTAAATAAGGGAAAGGAATTGTTTCCTTCATTTGCTGTTCTGTACAGAAGAGAGGAAGAAATTGAAAATAAATACTAAGAAAAACCAAAATTAGAACATTTTGGAAATACACAGCAGGCCTGGTCACATCTGAACATAAAAAAGACAGGTTAATATTTCAGATATAGAACTTGCGTCACAACTGGAACCTGACTTTCCTTGTACTATGACATCCACATATTGGATTGTGGTAAACAGCAGGATCAATGGCTGGGTTTTATTTCCTCCTTCCTTATCCCAGGGGCATTAGGGTCAATTATAGCACTCCAACCAAGATCAGCCAACGCACTGCCCAGGAGCTGAAGCTAACATCTTGAAGTTTGTAGTGCTATCCACCCTGTTTGGTGCCATTGCCCATTGGGCAATCATAGCAACTCTGCCAATTTAATTTTTAAGCATTGTTCAAATGTTGGCCATCTATTACTCAGAACTAAATTGGCACAAGGTTCAGGTGAGATGAGATGATAAGGTGTCAAGCAGGCTCTTGTTCATGGACTAGCTGCAATAAGTGGAGTAAACACATTGGAAGGGAATGCTCCATTGCATAGTGGTATAAGAATGTCTGTATGAGGGTTTCCATTAAGGCTGATTCATTCCTTGGTGACAGTTTGCTATCTGCCAATCTCATACCTTCGATATATTCAGATACAAAGAAATCTTCCAGCATAAACAATTGAGACTAAGTCTATAGTTATAATGGTAACTAAGCTGGTTACACAGAACAACATGCAGGTCAAACCTTTTTGAAAGATGTAAAACTAACTCAAAACATTTGAAATGGTTGTTTACTCCTAAGGTGTTATAGGAAAGATGGGGGCTGGTGCGGAATCAGGTATACAGCTTCAAGTTTTATATGATTTTTCAGCGCTGGGCCAACAATAACAACTTATATTTGTATAGCACCTTCAAGGTAAACATCCCAAGGTGCTGAACAGCAGTGCTCTGCTTTGATTTCTCTGCAGGTCATTTCTCTGTGAACAGATTTAAAAAACAGCTTCTGCACATCACTGATGGACAGCTTTACTTTCTTCCTCCTCACCCCCTCTACTGAAGGTCTTGTTGTGTATGGGTGCTCTTCTACTTCACCCAAGACCATTCTTCATATTAGTGAGTGTTGGGAGAATATCTGACCATGAGTGGCATTAGAGGAGCCTGACCCTACTCCCACTCAACACACACAATTTCCAGCTGGGGTCAACGAATGGTACAATAGAATGGGATCAGCATGTTGTATTGTACAATTCTACAATGCAGGACTGTAATCCCATTTCCATAGACAGTGAATTTACAATCTCACTAGTGTACCTTGGAAGAAGGGGAGGGGCAATGGTGGCAAATGAGTGAAAGAGAGTGTGGGAAGATGAACATTGTGAAGTTGACCCCTCAGGGAATGAATTTGCCAGGATGGTAATAGAGGATAAGTTACTGAATACTGTAATATAGTGGTTATGTAACTGGACTGATAAACTGGAAAACATATTTTCTAATCCCACCGTGGTAGTCTGAGAATGCAAATGCAATTCAAAAGTTAAATCTGGAAATAAATAGAATAAGTAAAACTGACCATGAAGCTATTGTTTTGTTCTGAAAACCCAACCTGTTCACGACTGTCCTTTAGAGAAGGAAACCTGTTGTTTTTACCTGGTCTAGCCTATATGTCATTTCAGCTTCTACAACAACAGAGCAATTCCAACTGCCCTCTGAAGTGTTCAGCCAGATGCGCAGTTGTAACACCACCTTCTCAGGACAACGAGGAACGTGCAATAACTGCTGGCATTGCAAACAATGCCCACATCTCAAGGTTGAATAAAAAAAGGTAGGCCATGTCCTTGTGGAAAGAGTTAATAGAGAAGTGGGGAAAGATTTAAGCTAGTTCAGCGGGTGTATGAAAGGGGGCAATTCACACACCAAGTCAAAAATTGTGAGAAAGAGACTATCAGCACATATGGGTAAGGGTGGGGATAGTCACCCAAATAAAAATGAAGTACATGAACACACATAGGACAGGAAATAGAACAAGCAAGTTAGAAGAACAAATTCAGCTGAATGGGTATGATGTAGTTAAAAAGACTTGCATTTATATAGACCCTTTCATGACCTCAGTACATCTCAAACCACTTTATTTTTGAAGCACGGTCACTGTTGTAAGAAATGTCGTAGCCACTTTGGGAACAGCAAATTCCAACAACCAGCAATAAGATAACAAACAGATAATCTGTTTTCAGTCGTGTAGGTTGAGGGATAAATATTGGTCAGGGTACGGGGTACTGCTCTTCGTCCAAATAGTGCCACGGGATCTTTGACGTCCATTTGAGAGGGCAGGTGGGGCCTCGGTTTACATCTCATCCAAAAGGTTGCACCTCTGACAGCACAAAACTCCCTCAGTGACCTGGCTAAAGCTGGAAATGATAGGGGGCTAAACAGTCCAGGTGGTAGGATCATTATTAAGGATAGAGAAATTAGGGAAGGAGGAGTAGCAATATTGATTAAAAAACATACAGCTGGAAAAAGAAGAGATTTCAGCTAGGGTGAACAGGCATTGAAAACACTGGGTAGAGCTAAGAAATAACCAAGGATGAAAGATTATGGACGGAGTTTCCCACAGCCTACCTCTGCCCTCTCAGGTGGACATCAAAGATCCCATGGCACTATTTGGAAGAAGAGCAGCCAATATTATCCCTCAACCAACATCACTGTTAACAGATTATCTGGTCGTTATCTTATTGCTACCACAGACTACCTGATAGTACTGATGTAGAGGGAGTGATTTCTAAATACGGAGGCCAGGGACCAATATGGTTATAATGAAAGAATTTAATTTTCACTTGACTGGGAAAAGCAAGTCAGTTCAGGTAGGAAAGGCAATGAATTTCATGGCAGTTTTCTGGAACAATATATTTCAAAACCGACAAGGGAACAGGCCATACTGGGTTTAGTAATGAGCAATACTCAAAATTAGTTAACAATCTGATAGTAAGTCAACATCTTGCAAGTAGTGACAATAAGGCGAATGAATTTCACATTACATTTTAAGAGGGAAAAGGGAGAGTCACAAACTACAGTTTTAAATTTAAGGTAAACTTTGAAGGGATGAGAAATGAATTCAAATGGACTGGACTATTGATGGATAAACCTACAGATGACAACAAGAACAAGCATTTATATAGCACCTCAAATATAGTAAAACAGGTCAAAGTGCTTCACAGGAGCGTTATCAAACAAAACTTGTCACCGAGCCACACCAGGGGATATTAGGACCCGGTCAAAGTAGTATGTTTTAAAAGCTGTCTTAAAGGAGGAGAGGGAGGGTTAGGGAGGGAATCTCAGAGGTTAGGGTCTAGGTGGCTGAAGGTATGGCAGCCAATGGAGAAACGATTAAAGTTGGAGATGCTCAAGAAGCCACAATCAGATGAGTGCAGATATCTCGGAGAGTTGTAAGGCTGGAGGGGGCTACAAAGATAAGGGAGGGTGAGACCATGGAGAAATTTAAAAACAAGGATGAGAAGTTTAAAACTGAGGCATTGTTTAACAGGGAGCTCATGTAAGGGCGATGGGTGAATGGAATTTGGGGCGGTATTTCCATACTGCAGTATAAGTTGGGTGGTGGGAATGGAAATGAGAATGAGAATCAGTTGCAGGACCAACATGCTTGTTAATCGCTTACTCGGCAGGGCTCAGAAGCTGGCATAGGCATGCATGCTGCTAAACTGCTCATGCACCCATTAGCATGACACTTAATCCTGTTGTCTGTCTGCAGGACAAGGACACACAACCAGAGGGAGCGAGCCAAGACTGGCGGCAGCATGCCAGACCTCAGGGTGCTCAGCACCTTCCCGAGGAGGCCTTTTGAGCTAGCTGGGGAGGACTAGAACTGTGCATGCACCAAAGGCGAGATATGACTCCCCCAGCGAGCCAGTGAGGATGCCTCCAGTCTGCAATTGTCAGATGCACTGGCACAGTGAGACATTGTTTTAATAAGGGAGCCTGCTTAGGCATCCACCAAATCTTTTTCTCCATTCCAGGTACCAGCAAAAAAGGAGGAAAAGATGCGACCCACAGCTTCAGCTCCAGTTCGAACACCACCTCTGAGGATGATAACTCTCATTACTCAGAGAATGCACCGTCACAGTGCTCAGTTGCACCCACCAGCAGCGCAGATAGATTCACCTCAGTGGGTGCACGTTCTACAGTAGACTCGGGGTCACAATCTCCCAGGCACAGGTCCACAGCTGGCTGAGGATGCGACAGCTGAGGTCTCTGACACTCGAAGGAGTGTCTCCATGGGAAGGGTGGCGACTGCCTTGGAGACCCAGGTCCAGAAGAACATATAGTGGCTTCCGGATATGCACTCGAACCCGCATTCAGTTGCTCTAGCTGAGGGTGCAGTGCAGCAATGGCTAGGCAAGCGGGGAACTAGGCACCTTGACCTTCCTCCAGGTTCCCATCTCTTCAAGGAGTCAGGGAGCTGCCATCGCACACCCCCAGGGAGTAGAAGAGCTAGCCAGGCACTCTGGGAGCTTCATCCTAAAACACTCCAAGGGTACCTGCCCTCAGCCTCCCCTCAGCGACCACATCATCTCCAGTAAGTCAGGCCGAAGAGGGTGCACTGAGCAAGAGACCCTTAGCAGGTCGGTGCCTGCTAGGCCTCAGACCACCAGAGGATGCCCGGCAAAGTCATCACAGTAAGCAGGGCATAGCAGTAAGGGGGCTGCCTCCACTTCAGCTGTGGTTGTTGGGGCTGCACCTAGGCAAAGTGGTTGGCAACGTAAGATTAGGTTTTGAAGGCACACAAGTGGCATGGATGTACATGCATTATATATAGTTTCGTCACTTGTAAATATATGTTCACTTACAATGTTTGGAAGTTTCCCGGATTCTCATCTTTCTTGAGTTGCTTCAATAGTCGTGGGCATTTCAGGGCATGGAACTTGGTCCCCCATCAGAGTCTGAAAATGTCCTCCTATAGAGTCACTTCTCTCATATTATCAACATTGGGATTACTGAATATTCCGACATGAGGATGCTTAAGCACGGGCCATCATCTATGAGTGTGTGGCCTGGGCATTCATCATGCAATCTATTACTTGCAGCTCACCAGGTTCTGAGCTCTGAGAATGATGTCTGCGCGAGTGTGCAGTGAAGTCATTGCACCTCCCTGCTGATGTTGCCCTGATGTGAAATGTGAGATGGATGCAAAGGATCCTCAAGGGGAGTTAAACAGACTATGTGAGAGGCAAGGAACATTGTAAAGGCAGTTTGTAGGTCAAAAGAGTGAAGTTCTCCACTGTGATCTGAAGATTAGAAAACGAGGGGCTTCCCTAGATGTTAGGAAAATGACGAGGTGTGCATGTCCAATTGTTCCTGGTTGTCCTTGTTCAAATGCAATATTAAGCTAACATGCAGGTAAAGGCTGCAAGTAAGGAGGCTACAGGTAAGTTGCCCTTGACTGCAAGAGAGATTGATTGTAGGATTAAAGAGTTGTGTGTGTAGCTGACTGCAGCCTTTGTGAGACCTCACCTGGAGAATTGTTTGGCCTGCTTGAGTCCTTATCAAGTGTAGGAATAGGCCTCACATAGAGGGATTGCAACCAAAATACAGCTGACATTATTAAAGGACCAGGGTATTATCCCATGAGATGAGAGCGAGTAGAATGGGCCTGTGCGCTGCACTGTGCGAAGGACTGAGAGGCTATCCATGTGAAGCATCATCTGCTCTTCCAGGGCTCTGCAGGGCCTATGTTTAACCTAGCTGGGGTGTTCAAAATGACAGAATAGTCTCGCAGCAATACTAAGGCCATCGAGGACTGTGATTTGTATGACTCCCTGCAATTGGAGAATCGTGACTGGTTGGTCCGCCACGGTGCAGTTGAGGCACTGTCATTGAGCAGACTCTAAAGTTACTTCGATGCTTCTCAGGATGATAAAGATGTGAAGGGATATGGGGTTACTGTGGGCAAGTGGTGATCGGGGACCAGTTACAAGGACTTCCCTGATCAAGTTGCATGGCGGCGCAATCTCGATGGGCCAAATGGTCTATTAATAGTTTTTCCCTGTGCACCCATGTTTCTAGTTCTGCCTGAAAGAGCTCTCTGCTTAATCCCCATTGGGGGCAGATATGAGGGTGACATGAGTGCATCCCTTCCAAGGTAAGAATTCATGTTGCTTTCAATGTGACATGCATAAGGGTGCTAGGAGGGCAAGGGAAAAATTTTATTTCTATTTACAAGTGACCGAGGTTGTGGGATAGCTGAGTGCTGTGCAGGTTCTGATATGCATATTTGGCGCATGCAAAGGATCATACCACCAGCAGGCTGACATAGAAACATAGAGACTAGGAGCAGGAGTAGTCCATTCAGCTCTTCGAGCCTGCTCCTGCTCCATTCATTCATGATCATCCAACTCAATAGCCTGCTCTCGCTTTCTCCCCATATCCTTTGATCCCTTTCACCCCAAGAGCTACATCTAACTCCTTCTTGAAAACATACAATATTTTGGCCTCAACTACTTTCTGTAGTAACGAATTCCACAGACTCACCACTCTCTGGGTGAAGAAATTTCTCCTCATCTCAATCCTAAATGGTCTACCCCGTATCCTCAGACTGTGACCCCTGTTTCTGGACTCCCTCACCATCGGGAACATCCTTCCTGCATCTACCCTGTCTAGTCCTGTTAGAATTTTATAGGTTTCTATGAGATCCCCCCCTCATTCTTCTGAACTCCAGCGAATATAATCCTAATCGACTCAATCACTCCTCATATGTCAGTCCTGCCATCCCAGGAATCCGTCGGGTAAACCTTCACTGCATTCCCTCTACAGCATGTCCTTTCTCAGATAAGGAGACCAAAACTGCACACAATATTCCAGGTGTGGTCTCACCAAGGCCCTGTACAATTGCAGCAAGACATCCCTGCTGCTGTACTCGAACCCTCTGGCTATGAAGGCCAACATACTATTTGCCTTCTTTAACGCCTGCTACACCTGCATGCTTACCTTCAGCGACTGGTGTAGAAGGGCACCCGGGTCTCGTTGCACATTCCCCTCTCTCAATTTATAGCCATTCAGATAATAATCTGCCTTCCTGTTTTTGCTACCAAAGTGGATAACTTCACATTTATCCACAATATACTGCATCTGCCATGCATTTTCCCACTCACTCAGCTTGTCCAAATTACACTGAAGCATCTCTGCATCCTCCTCACAGCTCACCCTCCCACCCAGCTTTGTGTCATCTGCAAATTTGGAGATATTACATTTAGTTCCCTCATCTAACTCATTAATATATATTGTGAATAACTGGGATCCCAGCACCGATCCCTGTGGTACCCCACTAGTCACTGCCTGCCATTCAGAAAAAGACCCGTTTATTCCTACTCTTTGTTTTCCGTCTGCCAACCAGTTTTCTATCCATCTCAATACATCAATACCCCAATCTCATGTGCTTTAATTTTACACGCCAATCTCTTTTGTGGGGCTTTATTGAAAGCCTTCTGAAAGTCCAAATAAACCACATCCACAGGCTCAACCCTTATCAACTCTACTAATTACATCCTCAAAAAATTCCAGTAGATTTGTCAAGCATAATTTCCCTTTCATAAATCCATGCTGACTCTGTCCAATTCTGCCACTGTTTTCCACGTGCTCAGCTATTAAATCTTTTATAATGGACTCCAGAATTTTCCCCACTACCGATGTCAGGCTGACTGGTCTATAATTCATTGTTTTCTCTCTACCTCCCTTTTTAAATAGTGGGGTTACATTAGCTATCCTCCAATCTGCAGGGATTGTTCCAGAGTCTATAGAATCTCGGAAAATGACCACCAATGCATCTACTATTTCTAGGGCCACTTCCTTAAGTACACTGGGATGTAGGTTATCAGGCCCTGGGGATTTATCAGCCTTCAATACCATCAATTTCCCCAACTCCATTTCCCTACTAATACTGATTTCTTTCAGTTCCTCCCTCTCACTAAATCCTGTGTTCTCCGACATTTCTGGTATGTTATTTGTGTCCTCCTTTGTGAAGACAGAACAAAAGTATGTATTTAGTTGGTCAGCTATTTCTTTGTTCCCCATTATAAATTCCCCTGTTTCTGACTGTAAGGGACCTACATTTGTCGTCACCAATCTTTTTCTCTTCACATACCTATAGAAACTTTTACAGTCAGTTTTTATGTTCCCTGCAAGCTCACTCTCATACTCTATTTTTCCCTTCTTAATCAATCCCTTGGTCCTCCTTTGCTGAATTCTAAACTGCTCCCAATCCTCAGGTATGTTGTTTTTTCTGGCTAATTTGGATGCCTCTTCCTTGCATCTAATACTATCTCTAATTTCCCTTGTAAGCCATGGTTTGGCCACGTTTCCAGTTTTACTTTTGCGCCAGACAGGAATAAACAATTGTTGCAGTTCACCCATGTGCTCTTTGAATATTTGCCATTGCCTTTCCACCGTCATCCCTTTAAGTAACGTTTCCCAATCCAACATAGCCAACTCACGCCTCATACCATCGTAGTTTCCTTTATTAAGATTTAGGACCCTAGTCTCAGAATCAACTACGTCACTCTCCATCTTGATGAAGAATTCTATCATATTATGGTCCCTCATCCCCAAGGGGCCTCGCACAACTAGATTGCCAATTATTCCTTTCTCATTACACAATACCCAATCTAGGATGGCCTGTTCTCTAGTTGGTTCCTCAACGTATTGGTCCAGAAAAACATCCCGTATACACTCCAGAAATTCCTCCTCTACGGTATTGTTACTAATTTGATTTGCCCAATCTATATGCATATTAAAGTCACCCAGTCATTACAGATCGTCCTTTATTGCATGCGTCTCTAATTTCTCGTTTAATTCCCATCCCAACATCACCACTACAGTTTGGGGGTCTATATACAAACCTCACTAACATTTTTTGCCCCTTGGTGTTTCTCAGCTGTACCATTACAGATTCCACATCGTCGGAGCTAATAACTTTTCTCACTATTAAGTTACTTTCCTCTTTAACCAGCAATGCAACTCCAACACCTTTTCCTTTTTGTCTATCCTGACGTTAAGTCGTGTAATTTAATTCAGCTGTCATAAATCAAGATACATGAGAGTAAACTATAATGTGTGCTACAGATAAGGAGCCATGGCCTGCCAGCCAGCACAGGATTGAAAATGAAATAGTTAAGGATAAGTATCGGCAGCTTGCTCTTCCTGGAATCTGTTAGTTATTAGATTGTCACAGGTCTGTCTTCTGCATCGTTCCCTTGCAATGGCCTCTGCATGTGCCTCCACGACATCCTGGCCCTTGTCATCACCATCTCCTTCCCCATTCTCATCATTGGAGGAGGCATCTCGGTCCTCCATGTCTCCTTCTGCCAAGACATCCCCCATTTGTTGTCCAAGGTTGTGCAGGGCGCAGCAGACAATGATGAACAGGACAGCTCTTTGGGGAGTACTGGAAAGACTTATCTTTAGGAGGCCTATTGTCTGTTTAACAGTGGTTCTTATGGAGGCAAATGTGGCACTGTATCTCTCCTCGGCAGAAATCTGCTGATGGCAAACTGGTGTCATCAGCCACATCTTCTGGGGGTATCCCTTGTACCCAAGGACCTAGCCCTGTAATCGCCGAGGCCCTTCAAAAACCTGTGTCACCTAGGAGTGGTTCAGAATGTAGGCATCGTGCGAGCTGCCTGGGAACCGAGGACAAACATGCAGGATTTGTCTGGTGTGATCCCACATCAGCTGCATGTTCAAAGGGTGGAAACCTTCCCCATTGATGAATGTGACTGGCTGGAACCAGGGAACTCTCAACGCCACATGTGTGCAGTCAAAGACCCTTGTACTTGTGATTGCTGCAAAAACCCAACGCTCTGGCTGCCTGGCTCTCGGGATCCAAGCAGAATTTGACAAATTGGTGCACTCTCCTGAACAGGGCATCTGTCACCTCCTGGATGCACTTGCGTGTCACTGACTGGGAAATGCCATGCAGGTCCCCATGGAGCCCTGGAAGGAGTCACTGGCAAATAAGTTTAAGGCCGTGGTGACCTTTAATGTCACTGGAATAGAATTGCCTCCAAGTCCTTGTGGATGCAGATCTTCATGGAGAAACTGGTATATGTGAGTAACCACATTCTGGGACATCCTAAGGCATTGCCTTTCGCTCACCTGCAGTTAGCTGCACCTCCTGCAATATACCCAAATTTGGGCCAATGCTCGCCGTTGCACTGGCCCCTGGTTGCCCACATCCTGTGCTTCTTGAGGAACTGCCGTGTCTGGCTATTGCTGCTCTGGCTATTGCTGCTCCTGGCCCTGAGCCACCCTGGGACGGTTCCTCCTCATCTTGACCAGAGCCAGTAGAAAAGCAGGGTTGCCTGGAACCAGCATTATCTATGCCTGAGTGGATGTGAACAAATTGCAGTGATCCATCGAGTCAGCATATTCCTCGTAGAAGCCTCCATCTCTGAGCTTTTAAGCCAATGCTAAGCTCTGTGCCTGGCATCAATCTAGACATGGCCTCCCCACCCCAACCCTTCATGATGAAGGACATGCTAGAGGACCACAGATGAGTCTTCCTCTTGCTCATATATGACTACGAATGGGGACATTGTGCATTTACTGAGATAATGATAGCCTTGTGCGAGGACCCTCCCTCAGACACTATTCAGCTTGCCTACATTACCCTTGAGACTCTATAGACCATTGACTTGGCATCACAGAAAGATTTACCACATAAACCCTCGTCAACTATGATCACTTACCTAGGAGGATGGAGGATTGACATCAGGACTTTGCTGCCATCCACCAATGGTGCCCCTTGGAGGCATCCACCTCCCTCCCTTTATCCCTGCCTCTGACAGCAGCAGATGCCAATCAGCACACAATGTATGGCAGCTCCAAACCTTGATGGGTTCTTGCTGAAATGTGATCCATTAGTCATGGAGCAATGCTGGTTTATTGGGTATTGGAACACTCGAGAGGAGAACTCAGCTGATCCTGGTTCTCCATGGAGTGGACTAGTAATTAATAGAGTGCCCCTTCACTTAGCCCAAACAAATGAGGCATTAACTTCTCCCACTAGGAAAGAGACCCCTCCCATATCGAATGCTTGAGAGGTTTTACGAACTGCGCAACAACCTTGACAGCTTCAGCATGGTGTGTATGAGGTTTGCCAGTGTGTCAAGCACCTTATACCCTCCCCCTGTTACCCACCAAATTCCCCCATCGTCCTACACAATTACTGCCTTGTCATTCCTCTCATTCCTATAACCCTTCAACCTCTCCCTGTTACCCTGGCTCCTATTATCAGCTAAGTGGACATTCCTGCTCTTACCCCTGTTCTCATAACTGTCGACGTGCCCATGCCCTCCTGATCCTGCCTTCTCACATTCTTGAGGCCAGCTTTACCCCGACTTTCTGAAATCCCCCATGAGACCATTCACTATCCGTCCATGAGCCTTGCACTTCCATCCTACTTGATCCAACCACGCACTTCCCGCCCTGCCTCCCAGTACCGTCATTCAAATCCTTAGGAACAGACTCTTGAGCTCACCTCTCCTGCCCTTTAAATCCATCTCTTTACAACGCTCAATGCCCAGAGAACCCATTCACTGTCCTACAACAGGACCATGCATGACATGTTTACCCTCCTAAACAGCCATGGGCAGTCTGGCTTCTTTCCCCAGACACCTTCCTAAATAGCCCTGGACAGTCCAGCTTCTTTCCCCAGACACCCTCCTAAACAAGCTCTGGACAGTCTGGCTTCCTTCCCTGTTCACCCTCCCGCTGATCCTGCCTTCCTTGACAAGCCTTTGCTCCACCCTTCTTCACTGACCCTGCCTCCCTTGCCCAGCCTTCATTCGACCCTTCCCTGCTGACTCTGCCTCTCGTCCAGCCTTCACTCCACCCTTACCTGCTAACTTTGCCTCCCTTGTCCAGCTTCTGCTCCAACCTTCCCCTCTGACTGTACCTCTTTTGCCCAGCCTTCACTCCACCCTTCTCTACCTACCCTCCTCCCATGTCCAGCCTTCACTCCTCCCTTTCCTCCTGACCCTGCCCCCCTTGCCCAGCCTTCGCTCCACTTTTCCCCCCTGAACCTGCCTCCACTACCCGGCCTCCGCACAGCTTGGTCTACCAGCAGTCATTCTCAATCAGGAGGCTGACATTTTTGAGCAATTCCCAAGAAGGCCAAAGTAGCAATTACTCATTCCAAAGTCCAGGAAGAAGTCTACCTCACCAGATGCAAGCCACTTATATGCAATCGTAAATGTGAACGTTCTAATTTCTCACTGACAGAGAAATTAATTTGGAGGGGCCACATGATTCTGGTGGGCTGCTCTTTTAATGAGCATGCACGACATGCAAATACATGCAAAAGGACTTCCTGACATTGTTAGCCAGGAAGCTTAAGCCGCCTTTAAAATTCCAAGGACTTAATTTCAAAAGTTCATTTAGCCGTCAGGAAGCTGATTTTTGGCCTCACGCTAAATTAAGATCCTCCGCCCACCATGCTTCTCGCTCGAGGTGGGCCTGAAAGATTCCACTCTTGGTGTGGGCAGCAGAGTTTTGGATGGAGGGTGGAAGATGGGAGGTCGGGAAGAGGTTTGTTGGATTAGTCAAGTCTAAAGGTCACAAAGGCATGGATGAAGGTTTTAGCAACAGATGAGCTGATGCAGAGGCTCAGTTGGTTGATATTAAGGTGGTGGAAGTAGGCGATCTTAGAGATCATGCGGTTGGAAGTTCATATCAGGGTTATATACTACACCAAGGTTTGTGAACAGTGATTCAACTGTTGGCAGGGAGGGGGATGGCATTGATGATGAAGGAAGGAGTTTATAAGAACATGAAAAATAGGAATTGAAGTGGGAAAGCCCTTCGAGCCTGTTCCGCCATTCAAAGTGATCACAACTGATCTTCAACCTCAACTCCATCTTCCCAAACTATCCTCAAATCTCTTAATACTCTTGTGTCCAAAAATCTATCGATCTCTGTCTTGAATATACTCATCCACAGTAGAGAATTCCAAATATCCACAACTCTTTAGGTGAAGAAATCTCTCCTCATTTCAGTTGTAAATGGCCAATTCCTTATTCTGGGACTTTGACCCCTAGTTCTAGACTCCCAAGCCAGGAAAACATCCTCTCAGCACATACCCTATTAAACCCCTTAAGGATTTTTTATGTTTTTAAGAGATCACCTCTCATTCTTCTAAATTTTATGGAATAAAGGCCTAGTCTACTCAATCTTTCCTCCTTGACCAATCCCTCATCCAAGAAATCAGTCCAATGGACCTTTGTTCCGTTGCCTCCAAGGCAAAGATATGCTTTCTTAGGTGAAGTGTTCAGATCATACACAGTATTCCAGATGTGATCTCACCAAGGTCCTATATAATTGTATTTAGATGGCTTCACTCTAAAACCGCAGTCTCCTTGTAATAAAGGCTATCATATAATTTGGTTTTCTAATTGCTTGCTGTACCTGCACGTTAACTGTCTGTGATTCACATATAAGCCCCGCCACACCCCCCCACCCCCTCTCCCAGTCCTTCTGAAATCCAATATTTCCTAGTATTTTGTTTCTTAATTTTTCCTTGCTAACTTTGTTGTGGGGACCGAAGAAAATAGCTTCAGTCGCCCCAATATTTAGTAGGATTAAATTTCTGTACATCCAATACTGGATGTCAGAAAAGCAGTGTGACAAATCAGTTTCAGAGGCATGGGTCAAGTGAGCTAGTGGTGATATAAACTCGGGTGTCGTCAGCACACAGGCGGAACCTGATGTTGTGTTTTTCAAGTTGTCAAGGGGTAGCATGTAGTTGAGGCACAGGAGGACTCAAAGTTTATTCTTGGGGGACCTCAGAGGTACTAGTGTGGAAGGGGCTGTGGGAGGAGAAGCCATTGCAGGTGATTCTCTGGCTACAGTTAGATAAGTAAGAATGAAACCAGGCCAGGGTTGTCTCACCCAGCTGGACGACGGAGGAGAGGTGCTGAAAGCGATTGATATAGTCAACCATGTCCAACAATATTTGGAACATGTGAAATGTACCTGTAAAAGGCAAAAACATAACTTATATAGTTAAACAACCATGATAAATAAATGAAGTAAAAGACAGTATCAAGCTAAAAGAAAATGCTTGTCAAATACAAGGAAAAATAGAGGGTTAGTGGACTGAGAGCTATAAAAAAGGCATTGAAAAAAGTAATAAGATGCAAAAAGGGAATATGAATAAAAAAACTTTCAATGGATATGAAAGCTAAGAGCAACAGTTTTTTTCTTAAAAATATTAGTAGAAAGGGTGTGGTAAAGGGAAAGATAGACACTTTAAAGATAGAAGCAGATGAGGCTACAATGGATAGAAAGAAATGGCAGACTTGTTACATGAGTGCTTTTTAACAGTGGAGGAAGAGGGCAAAATACCAGTGGTACAGGAGAACTTAGAAGTAAGTTTGCGGGGGGGAGTGGGCGGTGGTGGTGGAGCGTGGGTGGAGGGAGGAAATTCTCTAACTAAAATTCAGTTTGGAGTTTACTGCAACCTTTCATTGAGTCTCTTAATTCTTTTGAAATTCAACTCATTAACGGAGCTGAATAAATATTTGCCTGCTTGTGTTAGCTTGTCAAATCTGTAGAAATGTCATTGAGGTAGAGCTTCCCAAAAACTTTTTCTATGGTGATAACTTGGAAGTTTTAGATTAATTGTATGCATTTCGACTAATGTAAAGACTAGGATGAACCATTTCTGCCATCTTCCTGCCGCCTATTGCTGGAGCAATTTGTCACAATCTGTGACAGCCCCTTAAGTCTTAACTAAACTAGGAGACAAGAGATACAATTAAATGTTTCTGGTGCCTACACAAGCCTGTATGTCCTGTATGATTACCCATTAAATAGTCTTGGTCATTTTTCTTTTTGAGTCTGGCTGGTTGCAACAAATGACCACCAGGGGAAAAATCATTGTCACATCACTGATTGTAGAATTTTGGCACAGTGAAGTGGTAACCAGGTATGACATGTACAGTTCTGCATAAATCATTCTGGTGAAGAGACACAGCTTATTTTATGATGTTACTAAGTGAGAATACGATTCTAAATTTGAAATGTATGGGGGTGTAAGGATGGGTTAGTGGGGGTTGGTTGCAGATAGGATACAGGAAGCAGAGCGCTGAATGAATTAATGTTGCTTTTATAATTTATAGTCAGGTGAGGGAGAAAATCCCTGGAAAATATTTATTTTTAGGAGGGGGTCCGCGAGATTTGACGTTTTCATGAAAGGGCTTCGCGGGATGTTAAAAGTTTGGGAACAACTGATCGAGTTGAATTTTCTGAGGAAGTCCTCAACATGATGGATAGTGGAGTGTCTATGGATGTTGTCTATGTCAACTTTCAGAAAATATTTGATGAGGCTCCAGATAATAAACTATTAGCAATAATAAAAACACACAGAATTGGAGTTAACTTTGTGATATGGTTTGGTCATTGGTTGGGAGGCTACAGAAAGACAGTAGAGATAAAGGGAACATTCTCAGATTGGCAGAATGTGAAAAGCAGAGATCACCACTGATCTGTATTAAGGTTTCAGCTTTTCACCATATATTAATGACTTGGCTGAAGGAATAGACAGTTTTATATCTAAAGTTTTCAGATGACACCAAGTTAGAGGTCACAGTAAGTTGTGCAGATGGGAGCAGGAAATTACAAAGGAGCATAGACAGGCTGAATGAGTGGGAAAAACAATGGCAAATGGAGTTTTATGTAGAAAACTGTGAGCTCATCCACTTTGTATCAAAGAAAGATTGGAAGAGTTTCTTAAAGGTTCTTAAAGTCTAGGAGCTTTGGAGGAACAAAGGATTTAGGTATTCATGTAAATAACTCATTAAAATTGAGTGCACAAGCACAAAAAAAATAATCAAAAAGGCTAACGGAATGTTGGCTTTTATTTCAAGGGGTTGATAAACAAGAGTGATGCATCAGTTGTACAAATTCTCAGTCAGAGGCTAGTTAGAGCACTGCATTCAGTTTTAGAAACTGAAACTCAGGGAAGATTGATGGGATCTGAATGAGTGCAACACACATTCACATGATTAAAGATCTAACTCATAAGACCAAGTTGTTTAAACGTCGCCTGTATTCCCTTGAGTTTATACGGTTCAGGGATGATTCGAGTGCGGTTCCAGTGATGGGTCTTCACTAATTGTCATAATTCAACGCTTGCCAGCACCAAAACTCGGGGAATAAAAGCAAAAAAAATCAGCATCAATTGGGTGGTGATGAACAGACCAAGAACTCTCAAATTTCTAGGCTCTATCATGTGAAAACTCCAGTGATGATGACTATATTTCAGAATTGTTAAGCTTTCCTTAAAGCATTCCCTTGAAAACTATTGTGCATTGGTACCCATGCATGGTGATCTTATATATCAACTTGAAATTGTGTTAAATACAAATGAGGGTATCAGCACCTTCAACAATGTTTTTCTTGATTGGCTTTCAATTAAAAAATTTACTGAACAGCCACCATACACACCCTAGCTTCCTGACTAGGTTAGTTTGTGCAGGTGATTTGGTACCAACAATTCCAATATTCAGGAAAAAACATTTTCTAGTGTAACTCACCCAAGGCATTGAGTCCTTCTGATAAAGAGGTCAGGATGTAAATGACCACGTGTGGCTCTAAGCTGGCAATGAAGCTCATGTGGTCCTGGGTCAGGCACTCCAACAATGAATAGTATGATAAGCTCAACTTCCGATATGACTAAACAAAATAAAAAACGTAAATGTGTTTTAAAAATGGTGAAAAACAAGGAAGAGACACTTTACTAAGTAGCTTGAACATGTCACTGTAAATAATGAATTTGAGTTCATAATTTATGTGCTATTTTGAGGGTGCTGAAGGATCCATTTCTTAGCTGAGATGCTCAATCAAGGCCCAGTCCATCTTTTCCAGTGATTCAGGTGGATGTTAAAGGTCCCATCATAATATTCAGAGAGGAGCAGGGAATTCTCCTGGTATCTTTACAAAAAAAATCCTCCTTCATCCAACACCACCAAAAAAGACATCATTCATCACATGATGGTTTGTGAAATTGGGTTTGCATACATAATAATCGCTGCATTTCAATGCAATTCATTTTATGTACAATGCTATATTTCTGAATATGATATAAATGAAATTCTTTATCATAGCAAAGCAAAAGTGGATAAGTAGATGTTATACATTCCTGCACGATAATTGCCAATTCAAGAGTGGCTTTCAAAATGCTTTGGCATGAATGGGAAATAACACTGGCTTTTATTGCCAGTGAGTCCTGAATTCTTGGACCAATGTGGTAATGTTACAGGATTAACGATTGTGGTATCACCAATACAAAATGATTGGAGGTATAATCTGTGATTGGTTACAGCAGGACTTGCACACAGTGAATAATACAGAGAAAATAATAGAGGGTAAACGGGACCCAGGAGTTTAAATGACAATGAACTTTTGATTGACATAACAAATCCTCTGTCCTTGCAAATTGTGATTCCATCTCTAATCTCCCTTTCCTCTTCAAAGTGAACTTGGTGCCCTCTCCAAAATCTGCAGCTATCTTTCCAGCAACTCCATGTTTGAATCTCTCCACCGTATACAAGCCCTATCCAAAGTCACATATAACATCCTCTGTGATTGTGACATTGGTACACTGACTCCTCGTCCTTTTCAACATCTCTGTTGCCTCTAAGTGGCTGACCATACCAACCTCCTTTCCAATGTCTAACCTTCATTGCCCAGCTCACCGGGGTTGTTCCCTCTTGGTTCCTTTCTTACCTAATCAATTGTAGCCACAGCATCTCCAGCAATGGTTTCTGTTCCCACCCCTGCGCCACTTCTGGATTTATCCTTGGCCTCCTCCTCTCCATCATCTACATTGCAGCCTTTTGGCAACAGTATTAAAAGACATTAGATCAGTTTCCTAATTTACGTGATGACACCAAGCTCAGCTTCTCAATTACTTCCACATGGTCAAATCGCTTGCCTGACATCCAGTTTTGGCTGAGTCACAACTTCCTCCAGTGAAGTATCAGGAAGACAGCAGACATCAGCTTCTGTCCCCGCCACAAAGTATGTACCCTGCCACTGATTCCATCTCTCTTACTAGCTACTGACTCAGACTGAACCAGATTGTTAGCAGCCTTGAGTTCCACTTAATAATGTTCCAATCCCGTATCTTCTTTACCTGATGACTTCCACCTCCATACCATCACTCATCTCCATTTCTGCTTCAGTTCATTTGCCACTGAAATCCTCATCCATGCTTTTGCCACATCTAGACTTACCTATTACAAGTCTCTTGGCTAGTCTCTTGTCCTCCATAAACTACAGGTCATTCAAAACTCAGTTATCAGCCATCACTCCCGTCCTTGCTGATCTACATTGGCTCCCCATACCTCAATGCCTCCAAATTAAAATCCTCACGTTTATATTTAAATTGTTACAATTGTAAGGTTAATAAGATGATTGTATTTTGGGGCTGCATCTTTAAATTTAGGGTAAATGAAGGGGGTCATGTGACTGTTCTGCAGGCCACCTGATAGTAAGCCTGGATGGTATGATTGTTAGAGGTCAAAAGAAGACTCAGATTGTTGCACTGGGGCAAGTGTGCAAGGTATTTACGGTTGGAGACAATGACAGCAGTTTCTGAGTTTACAGTGAGAAGACTCTTGAGTCTCCCAAAGTCCCAGAAAGGTTTTGTTGGTATCGGATCGAAAGTAGTTGTGCTGCAACTGTCCATTTACTTCTAAGATGAAAGGGAATTAATCAAGGATAACTAATTATCATTTCTATCTGGATGCAAGGTTAATGTGTTTAACATTGCCATGGAGAAGAGGGTGGAGTAAGCCATTTTAGAGGTAAGGTTACAGGCTTCCCTGCAAATCAACGCATATCACAGACACAGTAGAGGTCCTGTGTGGTCAGCAGAGAGAAAAGGCTTCTTGGCTTTGTGGGTCACCATAGTCAGATGCAGGAGGGAGACGGCTCAAGTTGAGTAGATGTATCCAGCAGCCTTCTATGGATTCCAGGAGATTTGTTCTGGCATGACCGGAGGAAGAAGAATCATCAGTACAGGCTTTACTACTGGTGATAAATTTAAGGAACTTCCTGAAAACTGAACAAAGTGCCCGGAGATGGTCACTTGAAGTTACTCTTTGGTGGATCGGGGATGCGGAAACCTGTTGGAAGCTGGGAGCAGCTGTGGATTGTTTACTATAAGGATTATAATTACTTAGAGAGTCCGATGTGTGCTATGTATAAAATTTGAACATTCCTCTCTGTAATTTAAAGTATAAGCTGCCTACAAAAAGAAAATAGTGTTTAGTTAATAGTGCTTTTAAACATTTGCTACAGTAAAAGTTTTATAACGTGAAATCTTGCCGTGCTATTCTTTCAGATAGTAACTGGAAATACAAATAAGTTATCAGTCTCTATGGAGATTGCAACAAAATCCCTTCATGTCCCTGGAACCTTTGCCAGCCTTACAATCTTCCCAGAACTATCCGTTTCCTTAATCTGGCCTCCTGTGCATACCTCTTTCCCATTACCTCACAACTGGCAGCTGTGTCTTCAGCTACCTAGGTTCTACACTGAAATTCCCTCCCTAAACCCCTTCATATCTCTCTCCATCTTTAAGACTCTGCTTAAAACCCAGCTCTTTGGCTATATGTCTTTCTTTGGCTCAGCAACCATTTTTGTCTGATTATGCTTTTGTGAAGATGCGAGGGGCATTTCTTTGTTAAATGTGCTATATAAATACTGAAAACTCTTGTCTCTTTCAAATTTACATTACGTACATGGCAGACATTGACTCTTGCTCCTTTACATCATTAGGGTCAGGGAACATTCACGCTGAGGCTAACAATTGCACTCTCATGATCTTCTGAGACAAGCTGTAGGACAGTGAGAGGTGACTCTAACAAACACATTCACCTTTTCAACTCTCCATAAATCTACATCTACCTCCACAACGTTGCCCGCTACGATCCTAGTCTCAGCCCACCTGATGCTGAAGCTCTCATCTACAGGAAACACTAAAGGCTGTTTCCAGTAGGGTTCCGCAGGGCTCAGTACTAGTTTCCCTGCTTTTTGTTGTATATATTAATGATTTGGAATTAAATGTAGGGGGCATGATGTAACAAGTTTGAAGACAATACAAGAATTGTCCACGTGGTAGATAGCGAGGAGGATAGCTATAGGTTGCAGGTACATATCACTGGACTGGTCAGGTGGGCAGAAAAGTGGCAAATGGAATTCAACCCAGAGATGTGAGGTAATGTGCTTGGAGAAGTCAAACAAGGTAAAGAAATACACAATAAATAGGAGGATACTGAGAGGTGTAGAGGGAGTGAGGGACCTTGGTGTGCATGTCCACAGGTCCCGAAAGGTAGCAGAGCAGGTTGACGAGGTGGTTAAGAGGGCTCATGGAATCTTTTCATTTATTAGCTGAGGCATAGAATATAAGAGCAGAGAGGTTATGCTGGAACTATATAAAACACTAGTTTCAAAATAAGGGGTCTCCCATTTAGACATAAATATGGAGGAATTTCTTCTCTCAAAGGGATGTTGGAATTCTCTTCCATAGAGAGCAGCGGCAGCTGGGTCAATGAGTATTTTCAAGGCTGATTTAGACAGATTTTTAACCTACAAAGGAGACAAAGATAATGGGGGGTGTGTGGGTTGCAGCCAGGAGGGTGGGGTTAAGGACACAATCAGATAAGCCATGATCCTTTTGCAGGGTGGAGCAGACTCGAGGGGTTAAATGGCCTATTCCTGCTCATACTTCTTATGTTCTTAGTGTGAGGAAGTAGTTCCAACCATCACCTGCTTTGTCAACTTGTTCTATTGTCATTTATTTTATTCTTTCAGGGGACATGGGCATTGCTGGCTAGGCCAGCATTTTTATTGCCCATCCCTAATTGCCCTTGAGAAGGTGATGGCGGTCCACCTTCTTGAACTGCTGGAGTCCATGTGGTGTAGGTACACCCACAGTGCTGTTCGGGAGGGAGTTCCAGGATTTTGACCCAGCAATAGTGAAGGAATAGCGATTTAGTTCCAAGTCTTGGAGGGTAACTTGGAGGCGGTGGTGTTGTCATACATCTGCTGCCCTTGTCCTTCTAGGTGGTAGAGGTCATGGGTTTGGAAGGTGCTGTCAAAAGAGTCTTGGTGAGTTGCTATAGTACATCTTGCAGATGGTACACACTGTTTCCAATATGTGTCAGTGGTGGAGGGAATGGATGTTGGAGGTGGTGGGTGGGGTGCCAATCAAGCTGGGTGCTTTGTCCTGGATGGTGTCAAGTTTTTTGATTGTTGTTGGAGCTGCACTCATTCAGGCAAGTGAATAAACTCCATCACATTTATAGACGGTGGACAGGATTTGGGGAGTCAGGTGGTGAGTTACTTCCTCCAGAATTCCCAGCCTCTAACCTGCTCTTGTAGCCACAGTATTTATATGGCTAGTCTAGTTAAGTTTCTGGTCAATGGTAACCCCCAGGGCGTTGACAGTAGGGGATTCAGCGATGGTAATGCCATTGGGTGTCAAGGGGAGATGATTGGATTCTCTCTTGTTGGAGATGGTCATTGCCTGGCACTTGTGTGGCGCGGACATTACTGCCACTTGTCAGCTCAAGCCTGAATATTGTCCAGGTCTTGCTGCATATGGACATGGACAGCTTCAGACCTCTTCTAGGTCTTGGCTTACTTAAGAGAGTACTCTTACTCTCCTATTCTCTATCATTTACAATCTTGTACAACCACTTTTAACTCTTCCCCTTGGTTTCATTCATCCAACATTTTCCTCCTATATATTGCTCTTCCTCCTTCCTATATCCTCACTGTGCTAGAATATACTGTGCTTCTGCTGTACCTAATATTTCAAGACATTAAAGCTGTAGCCCTTCTTACTTTCTTCAGTGTTGCCTTCCTATTACATACTACAGGGTTTAGAAACCCAGTCATGCATTTGGGGAGGGCAAACAAAACAAGGGAATACGCAATAAACGGGAAGTTGTTGAGAGGGATTGAGGAAGTGAGAGACCTTGGAGTTCATGTCCACAGGTCATTGAAAGTGGCGGGATAGGTGGACAAGGTGATCAGAAGGCATATGGAATGCTTTTCTTTATTGGGCGAGAAATTGAATACAAAAGCAGGAAGTAATGATGGACCTGGATAAAACGTTGGTTAGGCCACAGCTGGAGTTTTGTTCTGGTCACCACAGTACAGGAAGGACATAATTGCTCTGGAAAGAGTGCCGAGGAGATTTGCAAGAATGTTGCCAGGGCTTGAAAATTGCAGCTATGAGGGAAGATTGGATAGGCTTGGGTTGTTCTCCTTAGACCAGAGAAGGCTAAGGGATGACCTAATTGAGATGTACAAAATTATGAGAGGCCTAGATGGGGTAGACAGGAAAGACTTGTTTTCCCTATCTGAGGGATCAATTACCAGGGGGTATAGATATAAGGTGATTGGTGGAAGGATTAGAGGGGACATGAGGAACAAATCTTTCACCCAGAGGGTGGTGGGCGTCTGGAATTCACTGCCTAAGTTGGTGGTGGAGTCTGAAACCCTTAACTCATTTAAAAGGTACCTGGATCTGCATCTAAAGTGCTGTAACCTGCAAGGCTACGGATCAGGTGCTGGAAATTGGGATTAAAATGAGCGGCTAGTTTCTTTTTTCTCTTTTTTGGCTGGCGCAGACATGATGGGCTGAATGGCCTATTTCTGCACTGTAACTTTTCCGTGGTTCCATGGACTCATTTCATCTAACCTCCCGACTGACCTCATTTTCTCTCCAGCTCTTTCATGTAGACTTTTCTGGTGTCCTGCTCTATGGGCCTTGATCGTTCACAAACATTACACAATTTAAAATTGGTTTGATGCTGGGATATTCAAATCAGAAGGCACTATGTTCAATTCCTGATTTGTGCTGAGTTATCTGATCTCAGCAGGGACATTAACAGGGGTGATATAATTGACTTTAACACCCTTGGAACAGTGAGGGAAAAGTCAGCCACATTTCCTGCTCTTGAACCTTATTGAATGACTTCTGCTGAAAAGTGCGGGTGTGTGGGATGGGAACATGGGCTCACATTACTCATTTATCTCAATGTCTGTTTGGCTGTTTGTGGGATCAGTATACAGTGAATTAACATAGCTTTCTGTCCTGCTGAACAGGGATGCTTTGTAAAAGGATGAGAAACTGAAGGAATGGGAAAGTCATTCATTCATGTCTTGATGGTCTGGGACATGCAGTTGTGTCACTGTTTATAGTAATAACGTAATAAAGCTTGGATGGACCATATAATCATGATAACAGAATCATTGGATGGGATTGATGAAAGGATTGATTGAGTCTTGGCTCTTTGTTATCTGAATTCTACATTTGGTGTTTTTTAATGTATTGTAATTTAGCGTTAGTTTGGATGGGATATGGGAATCAAAGGCAGAATTGGTTTAAGTGTTTAGAGCAAACCACAGCTTGCTGTAATCAGGCTGGAACTGTAAAGCTTGGTGCCTGAATTCTTGTAGTGAATTGTGAACTTAATAATAGAATCATATGAATGGAATTGTGTTGTATGATTAGACTGAATACTCATGTTAGATTGTGTGACATGAGCTCAGTAAAGACAAGGATCTGATTCTGCATTTGTTATAACTGATGTCTATGTTTAAAAAAAGGACCAGAAATCAGTCCAATATGGCTACTGAATATGGAGGAATCAGGATCAGATTGCAATGCCTCAGAGAGTTGAGTAGCCTGCTAAGACACAAAGACTGGCCAACTGATGACATACTGGAAGGAACCTGCTGTTGCTGAAACCATGTGGTGTCAAGAGACAACTCATTCATGAGTGGGAGGTGGGGAAGAAGAGAATTTGTCAAAACAGAAACTTTCTTTATTTGTTCACGGGATGTGGGCATTGCTGGCTAAGCCAGCCTTTATTGCCCATCCCTAATTGCTCTTGGGAAGGTGGTGGTGAGACACCTTCTTGAACCGCTGTAGTCCGTGTGATGTAGGTACATCCACAGTATTGTTAGAAAGGGTGTTCCAGGATTTTGAACCAGTAACAGTGAAGGAATGGCAATAGAGTTTCAAGTCAGGATGCTGTGTGGCTTGCCGGGGGGGAACTTGCAGGTGGTGGTGTTACCATGCATCTGCTGCCCTTGTCCTTCTAGGTGGTAGAGGTCACGTGTTTTGGAAGGCGCTGTGCAAGGAGCCTTGGTGAGTTGCTGCAGTGCATCTTGTAGATGGTACACACTGCTGCCACTGTGTGTCATTGTGCAGTGAGTGAATGTTTAAGGTGGTGGATGGAGTGCCAATCAGGTGGGCTGTTTTGTCCTGGTTGGTATCAAGCTTTTTGAATGTTGTTGGAGTTATACTCATTCAGGCAATTGGAGAGTATTCCATTACACTCCTGACATGAGCCTTGTAGATAGTGGGCAGCCTTTGGGGAGTCAGGAGGTGAGTACTCTCTGCAGAATTCCCAGCCTCTGACCTGATTTTGTAGCCACAGTATCTATATGGGTGGTCCAGTTCAGTTCCTGGTCAATGGTAACCCCCGGGATGTTGATAGTGGGGGATTCAGCGATGGTGATATCATTGAATGAAGGGGGCTCGTCTGAGATTTGACGAAAGAATTGGAGTGGGGAAGGTAAATTGTTCCTTTGAAAACAATTAAAAACTGCAAGTGGTTTTCTTGGGTCTCTAACACTAAAGTGCTAAAATATCCACATTCGATGTCAATGCTTTCATAGAGCAACTGCCAAGAAGTTAAGGGCACTGTCCTTGCAAGAATTAAGAGATGTAGATAGGCACGTAAAGGTGGAGCTCTGCCCGAAAGCCAGAAAAACAGAAATTTTAAAACAGGTGACGAAACATCTAGAGGTGGAAATTGAGGACACTAAAACAGATAAATTAGCAACAGAGTAATTAAGACTGGAGCAACAGAAATTGGAACTGGAATTTGAGGAAAGGGAAAAAGAGAGAGAGAAAGAGAGGCATGATTAGAAGAGGGAGAGAACTCCAGTAAAGAGAAAAGGAAAGGGAGTTTAAGTTACAACAGCTCGAGCTGAGAAGGAAGGGTCCCACTATGCCCACTGAAAACATCCCTCGTGAGGGAACCACCCCAAGCTCAGGCTTAAGGGATGAGATATTCAAGTTTGCCCATTTAATCCCTAAATTTGATGAAGAAGAGGTGGTGCCTTCTTGATCTCTTGCCAAAGGGTAGCGCAGCAGGTTAAAGTGGCCAGCCCAATGCTGGTGCCTGCTGCTGCAAAGTAAGCTGATGGGAAAAGCTCATAAAGTTTGCTCCCTCTTGCCCAAGGGAAGTGAAACAAGCTCTGAGGCAGCAAAAACTGATATTTTAAGTGTGTAACAGATAGTGCCAGAGGTGTACTGACAGAAATTCTGTACCCTCAGGAAACAGCTTGACCAGACATACCTGGGATTTGAATGGCTTAAAAGCAGCTTGCCTTTGACTGGTGCTTAAAACTGAGGCCACCTATGAAAACCTTTGTGAAACAATACTCCTTGAGGAGTTCAAAACTCCATGCCCTTCCCAATAGGAACACACATAGAGGAACACAGAGTAGGCAGCAACTCTAGATGATGATATTGAGCTTATCCACGAAACCTCATCCCAAAGGAAACTGTTCTTTAGTCACCCCAAACAACTGAGAAGGATAGACGGTGGGGGAGTGATAAGAAACTGAGCACCCATGAGAAATAACGGACAGCTGCAAACGCAGGAGGCCCTCCCAGGGCAATGGCAGGGGAGGGTGCAAATGGTGCCACCATCTGGGGCCCATGCCGCGCTAGGGTTGGGGGTGGGGGGGTGTACAGTGAAGGTGGTGCTTGGGGTTGCAAATGGAGTTATCAAGTCATCCAGCAGAGCTTCAGGTTTTAAAGTCCAGTTTTAAAAAATTGGAAGTTTCAGGCTGCATGCTCTATTTTTTTTTTTAACCACCAGTCTTTCAGTGTCAGATCAGTTTCAGCAGTTGCTGCACGGCTGCTCCGATCTGCAGACAACTTCGGGGTTCTGATTTTTTTTTTGAAAAACCTGCCAGATACTGCCCGAAGGTCAGCAGCAGCAGCTGTGGAGAGTGTTTCTCCGCTCCAAAAATGGCAAGTGAAATCCCTAGGGCAGAATTTTGCCATCGGCGAGCAGGGGGCGGGGCTTGCTTGCTGACGCGGGATGACGTCGGGCGGAACCCCTGACGTCATCCCGGCCCATTTAAATTTTCAGGAAGGCGGGGGCGCAGCAAAATCAGCTGCGGGCCTGCCAGCCTGTCAATGGCCAATTGAGGCCATTGACAGGATCATTTAAACAATTAAAGGACCTGCCCATCCAACCTGAAGGAGCCCCGGCGGCAAATAGAGAAAACATGAAACCTCATCCACAGGCGGGATGAGGTTTCATGCAGGGTGTTAAAAGTTTTATTAAAGTTAATCTGTAAATTATGAACATGTCCCATCTCATGTGACATTGTCACATGATGGGGACATGTTAGGGAATTTTGTTTTTTCTATTTTTAATATTGTTCAAAGTGGAAGCGATTTCCCTGAAGCTGCACTTAGCCTCAGGGAGATGTGCGCTCTTTCGTGTGTATGCGCGAAAGAGCGCACTCTCGCTTTTAGGGAATCCCCTCCGCTCGCACAGGAAGCGCATAGGCTTAATTGGCCCGCCCACGTAAAATGGCGGTGCGGCCTTCTTCTCCAGCGGGGATCGGCTCCCCGCCTGCCGGAGATTGGGTCGGGCCAGCCCGCCCAACAGGCAGAAAATTCTGCCCCTACAATTTTAGAAACAATTGGTGCTGTGTGTGTGTTGTGCATGTGGGGGGAGGGGGAATGGGGGTGAGAATGGGGCGTGAGGGGAGGTTGGACGAGGTTAGGGGGTTGGGGTGATGGAAAGGTTGGAGGGGGGTTGGGTGGGGAGGTTGGAGGTGTGTGGGGCAGTATTGGTTGGATGGTTAAATTTTTATTATACCCCAAAGTAGACACAGTTCTGATGACATGCTGTGTTGAAGACTTGAGAATCTTGGGCCTCATCAAATTAAATGTAAGGATCTAGAAACCAGGAGACATGGAAAACAAGGTGTTGACTCTCATCACCTGTTTTATTATTCTTGCAAGTCTGGGAATGAAATCCCTATCTGTCACTAAGATTGCTTAAAGAAAGGTTTCTCTACTCCATCCAAGGTTCATCCCATCCTGCACCATCCTGTTTAAAATCTAGCAGAAAGTGGTCACACTGTGGGACTAAAGTTTCTCTGGGGGGGGTGAGGATTCCCAATCATCCATTGTAACTTCCGCAAAAAAATCCATTGAAATCCCAGATAAACAACAAAAAGAGCTTTTACCATTAAGGGCTTTTATGGAAACCCAATCCTATGACTTAAGTGCTTCGAAAAATGATTTATCTCAGGATTTTGCTGTCACACTTTTTTTGGCTGTTGGAGTTTCTTACAGTTTCAACTTAATTTGCCTGTTTCTCTCATACCACAAATAACAATTATAATTTTTAAAAAGTACTATTTGCACATTTATTTAGTGCAAATGTGATGAAACATCATATGGAATGTGTGGAAAGGCTGTTAATTCACAGTATGCAACACAATTGTTCAACAGTTGATTGGTACCAGAGAACACAGAATGGTAAGGCTGTATTAGCTATAGAGTTGAACTGTTTTGCAAATTTAGCGATTTCTTTGTAGCCGCTTTCCTGGCATCAATTGATTGCTCTTGTAAAGAACATATCTTTTTATTTCTGTTGGACTGTGAATTAAAATTACAATGGCTGCAGTTTGAAAGACATGTCTACTGGAATAGTGTGAGGGATATATACAATGTTGTTGCCTTGGAACAGAGTGTGTCATGAAAGACAGGATGGTGCCAAGGAGGAGTCCAGTCTAACGGGGAACTGCCTGGCAACATTTTAATTGGATCCTGACCAGGTGATCAGGTTTGTGTGAGAACAGTGCAGCAGAACAGCTCCTAGCCTGAAAAGAGAAGACCTAAAACCCCTTTCTCCTGTGTGTAAAATTCCAGTAATTCTACAATAATAGCTAGCTGTTTTTCTTTCCCTCATATCTCTATAACCTGCTCACTCTCTGAAAAACCCCTGTCAAGAGGAAAACCACCATTAGAGACATTAAAAAGCAAGTGTTCAACCAGTGAACTAAAGACTGAAAGTGCTGGGAAGACCACCTTGTGTCATCAACAAAGAACTGAAAGGAATTTGGGAGACATTGATCGAAATCAACCCATTGAATCCTGTACTCCGGAATTGGTGCTACTGAACTGTTTCATCCCATTCTTAAAATCCATGTTTTTGTGTGTCTTGTATGTGTGTGTATTGGGATTTAAGTAAGGGTAGAGTTTGGGTTGTAGAGTTAGAACTTAGCAGTTCATATTTCTTTCTCTTGCCACCGGTTAAAGGCAATTTGTTCAATAAACAGTTATTTACTTATTAAGCTTGCAAACCTGGTGCTCATATTCTGTTAACCTAAATTAAACAATTAGGTGGTTTGATCAAACTTTTGACATTTGTCGCGGTTTGGGGAGCAGTGGGGCTTGGTATCGCAGTGTACTATCCCCAGTGAGTCGTGACAAAGTTTGGGGCCCGTCCCGGGATGTTTTGGAACAAAAGACAACGACGATTTGGGTATAGATTTAGTAAGTAATAAAAGCTAAAATGAAACCCAGGTTTGTACTATCAAAAATAAGATGGCACTGGAAACTGCTAAGGCTTTTCTGCAAGTGGAAGAGATCTCCCTGATGATTTTACAAGGGATCCCAAAAGCCAGGTTAATCGAACTGGCAAGTAAATTAAGAGTAAGATTGTCTGCCAAAGCTAGGAAAGCAGAGATAATCGAAGAGATACCACAGCATTTAAAACTGGAACGAACACCTGAGGGATTCAGTTCTCCTAGGGATGATTCATTGAAATGGGCTCAAATTCAGTTGCAAATAAAAAATTGGAACTAGAGGCAGCAGAAAAGGAAAGAGAAAGGGCATTCCAAAGGGAACAGGCAGAAAGGCAGGAGAGAGAAAGAAAATAGGAAAGGGAATTAGAAATAGCAAGGTTAGAAAAGGAGGAAAGAGAAAAGGAGACAGAGAATTCCAGCTTAGAATGCTGGCAGTTAAAAAAGAGACACCAGGAGGTGAGGCAGGACTTATTTCCAGATCAGAACCCAGTAGGGAGATGTTTAAATTTGTACAAGCTCTTCCAAAGTTTGAGGAAAGGGATGTTGAAGCATTCTTTATTTCATTTGAGAAGATAGCTAAACAGATGAACTTGCCAAAGGAAAACTGGACATTGCCCATGCAGAGCAAGCTGACAGGTAGAGCACAGGAAATTTATGCTTCACTGTCAGAGGAGGTTTCTAGGGATTATGATGTGGTGAAAAAGGCCATTTTGCGTGCATATGAGTTAGTCCCTGAAGCGTACAGACAAAAGTTTTGAAATTTAAGTAAAATAGCCTAGGTAAACTTACATTGAATCTGAAAGGGTTAAGCAAAGTAGTTTTGACAGGTGGATACCAGCATTCGGAGTTGAAACTACCTATGAAGTTCTCAGAGAGACCATTCTCTTGGAAGAATTTTAAAACTCCCTACCTTCTGTAATAAGAACCCATGTTGAAGACAAGAGGGTTGCAGCTGCTTGACAGGTAGCAGTAATGGCTGACGATTATGAGCTAATCCGTAAAACTAAAGCTTTCTTCCATCAACCCCATAAATTTGAAAACGATAGAAAGTGGGACAGTGAAAGGAAGGCAAGTAGCTAGGGTAAAGAATGGATATCTGGGAATACCTTGAGATCTCCGCCCCAGATCAGGAAGGGGGGTAGTGAGGCTGGAGGTGAAACTCGAAGGCCTAAGTGTTTCCATTGTAATAAAGTGAGACTTGTTCATTCAGAGTGCTGGGAGTTGCGAGGGAAGCCGATGGGGATTATTGGAGTTTGTAAGAGTGAGTCTGAAAAGGGAACCCAAAAAGAAAATGCCATGGATCAAATTATAGCTTTAACTATAAATAAAGGACTGGAGGTAACCACTGCTATGAATGCAGGCAAAGTAAATCAGGTAGATGAGAGATATAAAGGGTTTTTGTCCAAAGGAAAGATAGCCCCATTTTCATCAAATGATGTAGCTAAACCCATAACTATATTAAGGGACACAGGAGCTACTCAAACTCTTTTGCTGGGGAAGGACCTAGTTTTCCCTCCAGAAAGTTCAATGAAAGCTAAAGTATTCATAAATGGGATAAGTAGAGAGTATATCCCGGGTCCATTGTACAAAGTGCAATTGGAGTGTGATTTGTTGTCTGGATCAGTGGTTGTAGGATTGGTTAAGAAATTACCCATGGATTTACTCCTGGGGTACGATTTGACAGGAGTCAAGGTTATAGCTTCGCCCATTATTACGGAAAGTCCGAGAGAGGCTAAATAGACGGAGCAGTTACAAGAACAAGTTCCTGGTATTTTTCCATTGTGTATGGTGACCAGAGCAATGGCTAAACAAAGTCCATCACCAGAGGTCAAAGTAATACCATGAGCAGATGTTCGAGTAACTGAAACTTTCTTTAAGGATGAGGATAGTTCAAAGGAAGTGTTTGGCATGTCTTCGTTAATTGAGGCTCAGAAAGCAGATCCAGAGTTAAACAAGTTAGTTTAGTCAGCTCACACTGATGCTGAGGGTGAAGGAGTTCCGGAATGCTATTACATCAAAGGAGTTCTAATGAGGAAGTGGAGACATTCTCACAGACATGCAGATGTGGAATGGCTGGTTGTTCATCAGATAGTGGTATCGCTGAAATATCGTTAGGAGATATTGCGAGTAGCACATGAAATTCCTATGGCAGGACATGTAGGAATACGAAAACCCAAGCATCGATAAACAGACATTTTACCTGGCCAAGACTTCATAAGGACGTAGTGCAATTTTGTAAAATATGTCATACATGTCAGGTAGTAGGTAAACTTCAACATGTAATCAAATCAGCACCTTTAATTCCCACACCAGGTTTTGAAGAGCCATTCAGTTGGGTATTAGTAGATTTTGTAGGGCCAGCACCCAAAACAAAAGCAGGACATCAGTATATCCTTATAATCATGGAAATGACAACTCGACTTCCAGAAGCTATTCCTTTAAGAGCAATTGCAGCTAAGGTGGTAATGGAAAAGTTAATTCAGTTTTTCACTCTTTATGGCCTACCAATTGAAATACAACCTGACCAAGGTTCTAACTTCATGTCTAAAATTTTCCAGGACATAATCAACAGTTTGGGTATCAAACAACTAAAGTATACCACCTCTCATCCATGGACATAGAGAGCTTTAGAGAGATACCATCAGACTCTCAAAACCATGATTAAGACCTATTGTCATGAATGCCCAAAGGATTGGGACAAAGGATTAGATTTCTTACTATTTGCTATCAGAGATTCTCCAAATGAATCTACTGGATTTAGTCTATTTGAATTGATCTATGGTCATGAAATAAGAGGTCCATTAGAAGTGATTAAGGAAAGCAGAAAGATAAATCCTCCACGTTGGATTACATGTCCATGTTTCTAGAAAGACTCACAGGAGCATGCAAAGTAGCACGAGAGCATTTAAAAATTTTGCAAGCAAAAATTAAAGAATGGGCAGACAAACATGCTACAACTAGAATGTTCCAAGCAGGAGATGAAGTATTGGTATTATTGTCTTTGCAGGGTGAACCTCTGAAAGCTAAATTCGATGGCCCATACAAGGTGGTTAGGAGGGTTAGTAAAGTGATTTATCTGAGATACTCCTGAGCATAGGAAGAAGAAACAATTATGTCACATAAACATTTTGAAGCAAAATCGTCGCAGGGAAGATGATAAGAAAGAGCAAGTGTGCCAGGTGATAGGAGTAATGGAGGATGACAGAGACAGTAAGAGTAAGGTAGAAGGAGAAGTAGACAATGTACGAAGCGAACTTCCTACAACTCGAATAGCCAATATGAAAATACTGGGACAGACAATGTGTTCTCATATTTAGTAGAGGGGCCACGGGAAGATCTAATGTTACTTAAGAAGGGTAAGGGAATTTGTAGGATGCACCTGGATGTACTACGTTAGCTAAACATGATGAGACTCAGTGTCACTAAAACAACATCCTTATCAGCTGAGCCCAGAGAAACAAGCTCAGGTAGAAACAAAGATCCCATATATGCTGGAAAATCAATTGATTGAACCTAGCCAAAGCAGCTGGATTTCACCAGTAGTGTTGGTTCCTAAGCCGGATGGATCAATTAGAATTTATATAAACTACAGGAAAGTGAATGCAATAATGAGGACAGATTCGTACCCAATTTCTTGATTATAAGATTGCAACGATAGGGTTGGCTGTGCCTCATTTCTTTCTAAAATTGATCTTTTGAAGAGGTATTGGCAAGTTCCATTATCAAGAGAAAGAAATACTCACCTTTGTTAAACCAAGTGGATTTTATCAATGTCGAGTCATGTCTCTTGGGTTTAAAAACGCCCCAGCTACATTCCAGGGACTTATGTATCAAGTCGTAGCTGAAGTACATAACTGTGTAGTTTATTTAGACGGTGTCGTAATATATAGTATTTTGAACATAATAATGTATTATTATAGGGGAGAACATGTAAAGCCATTAGAGGACCTGTCTAAATGCAGTTGGCTGGCTTAGTTATAAATCTGGCCGAAACCAAATCTGCAAAGGCAAGGGTAACTTACCTGGGTCACATCGTAGGGCACGGGCAAGTGTTGCCAAGAACAGCAAAAGTGAACGCTCTAGTAGAATTCTCCATTCCTAAAACTCAATGAGAAGTCATGAGATTTTTGGGAATGTGCAGGTTTTATCGGAAGTTTGTACCTAACTTCAGCACAATAGCTGTACCTCTCACCAATTGGTTAAGAAAACAGACAAAAGTGGTATGGTCAGCAGAATGCCAAGCAGCCTTTGAAAATCTAAAGGCAATCAGTTGGCTTCCCCTGATGTTACCAAACCTTTTAAAATGGCAATTTATGCTAGTGACTTGAGGGTAGGTGCAGTCCTATTACACGATAATAAATTAGGAACAGAGAAGCTGGTGGAGTACTTTTCCAAGAAACTAAATCAATATCAGAGGAAGTACTCTATAGTAGAAAAAGAAACTCTAGCATTGTTGTTGTCTCTTCAACACTTTTAAGTTTACGTCTGACACGACAACAAAGAAACTCTAATCTACCCTGACCATAATCCGCTGGCGTTCATTGAAACGTTTAAAACTCAAAATGCTTAGACGAAGTCTATTGATTCAAACATTCAATGTAAAGATTGTTCACATAATGTGATTGTGGATGCAATGCCTAGGTGTGAAATACCGAAATAAGTTAAAGGGGTAAGAAATGCTGAAGATTATATAAGATTGTATAAGGGGGAGGAAGGATAAATGGAAGTAAGTTTTGTGTTTTGTTGTCCATGTGTCACATAGCTTGTGATGAAACACATTTTTGAAATGGCATTTCATCTCTTTTAAGGTTGGAGGCATGTAAAGAACATATCTTTTTATTTCTGTTGGGCTATGGATTAAAATTACAATGACTGCAGTTTGAAAGACACGTGTACTGGAACAGTGTGAGGGATATATATAATGTTGCTGTCTTGGAACAGAGTGTGCCATGAAAGACAAGATGGTACTAAGGAGGAATTCAGTCTAATGGGGAACTGCCTGGCAATAACATTTTAATTGGATGCTGACCAGGTGACCAGGTTTGTGTGAGAGCAGTGCAGCAGGAAGGCTCCTAGCCTAAAAAGAGAAAAGACCTAAAACCTCTGTCTCTTGTGTGTGTAAGATTCCAATAATTCTACAATAATAGCTAGCTGTTTTTTTCCCCTCATGTCTCTATAACCTGCTCTTTCTCTCTGAAAAACCACTGTCAAGAGGAAAAGGGGAAAATCACAATTAGAGACATTGAAAAGCAAGCGTTCAACCAGTGAACTAAAGACTGAAAGTGCTGGGAAGACCACCTTGAGCCATCAACAAAGAACTGAAAGGAAATTGGAAGACATTGATCAAAATCAACCCATTGAATCCTGTACTCCGGAATTGGTGCTATTGAACTATTTTCTTCCCACCCTTAAAATCCATGTTTTTGTGTGTCTTATGTGTCTTGTATATGTGTGTCTAGGGATTTAAGGAGGGGTGAGCTTGCACACGAGCAGGGGAGAGACTTCATCCTGAGTGAGACATAGCCAGAGTGAGTGTGGGTATTGGCAATTTGGTGCACAGCGGGAATTGAACTGAGAGTGGTCGTGCCCTGCTGCAGCAACAGAGGCTACAAGGGAGAGAAATGATTGGTAAGTAGTGGGTGAGGTCGGGTAAGTATTTACTACTTTTACCGCTTATAGCTTAAGGTCTTTTTGTGGTTTATAGTTTGTATATTCTGTAGTAACAAGGATCAGGAAAGAAGGGCCCTAGAGTAATTGATTTAAAAGGTTTAATTTAAAAGGACAAGTCATGGCAGGAGAGCTCAAAGCCGTGGTGTGCTCCTCGTGTTCCATGTGGGAAGCCGGGAACATTTCCAGTGCGCGGGACCAGCATGTGTGCAGGAAGTGTGTCCAGCTGCAGCTCCTGGAAGCTCAGGTTTCAGAGCTGGAACGGCGGCTGGGGACACTGTGGAGCATCCGTGAGTCTGAGAGCATAGTGGATAGCACATTCAGAGAGGTGCTCACACTGCAGCTCAAGGGACTTGAGGAAGGAAGGGAATGGGTGACCACCAGGCAGTCCAAGAGAAACAGGCAGGCAGTTCAGGAGTCCCATGGGGTGCCACTCGCGAATCGGTATTCCATTTTGATGAGGGTGCTGGTTCCTCCAGGGAGTGCAGACAGAGCCAAGCTTCTGGCACCACAAGCAGCCTCTGTACAGGAGGGGAGGAATAGAGGAACAGCAATAGTAATAGGGGATTCGATAGTCAGGAGAACAGATAGGCGCTACTGTGGCCGTCAACGTGACTCCAGGATGGTGTGTTGCCTCCCTGGTGCCACTGGGATGTCACTGAACGGCTGCAGGGCATCCTGAAGTGGGAGGGTGATAAGGCAGAAATCATGGTACATGTTGGTACCAATGACATAGGTAGAAAGAGGGATGAGGTCTTGCATCAATAATTCAGGGAGTTAGGCAGTTGACTGAAAAGCAGGATCTCTCGGGTTGTAATCTCTGGATTACTCCCAGTGCCACATGCTAGCGAGCACAGAAATAGGAGAACAGCACAGTTGAATACGTGGTTTAAGCGTTAGCGCAGGAGGGAAGGTTTTAGATTCCTGGATCACTGGGACCGTTTCTGGAGAAGATGGGACCTGTATAAGCAGGACGGTCTACATCTGAACCAGAATGGGAATAACATCCTTGCGGGCAGGTTTGCTAGTGCTGTTGGGAGGAGTTTAAACTAATTCGGCAGGGGGAGGGGACACAGAATGTTAGCAGAATAGGGACATATCATAATACAGTAAATAATCAAGTCAGAGGGAGTACAGCTGCATTAAGTTTCAAGGGAGTAAGGCAAGGCTGGATGGCCTCTACCTTAACGCCAGGAGTATTACAGGTAAAACGGACGAGTTAAGGGTGAGGATTGACACGTGGAATTGTGATATAGTAACCATCACAGAGACGTGGTTGAGGGAGGAGCAGGATTGGCAGGTCAACATTCCGGGATAGAGAATCTTCAGGTGAGACAGGGGAGGGGGTAAAAGAGGAGGAGGCATTGCATTATTAGTTAAGGAGTCAGTTACTACAGTAAGGAGAGATGATACCTTGGAGGGGGCATCGAATGAAGCTTTGTGGGTAGAGTTTAGGAATAAAAAAGGGGCAGCCACATTGTTAGGTGGTTATTATAGACCTCCAGATAGTCAGCAGGAAATTGAGGAGCAAATATGTGCACAATTCATGGAGGTGTGTAAAAACAAGAACAATAGGGTAATTATATTAGGTGATTTCAACTTTCCCAACATTAATTGGGATAGACATAGTGTTAAGGGCTTGGAAGGAGTGGATTTCTTGAAATGTGTACAAGAGAACTTTTTAGGTCAATATGTAGAGGGTCCAACAAGGGACGGCGCAGTGCTGGGCCTAATTCTGGGGAATGAAGCCGGACAGGTGGCTGAGGTGGTGGTGGGGGAGCATTTTAGTGATAGCGACTACAACATGGTGCAATTTAAGCTTGTTATGGACAAAGAAATAGGCAAGTTGCAAAAAAATGTTTTGGATTGGGGGATAGTGGATTTTAGTAAAATAAGGCAGGATCTGGCCAAGGTAGACTGGGAACAGCTACTTGTGGGGAAATCTACAGAAGAGCAGTGGGAGGGTTGGCGGGGGGGGGGCGCATTCAAAAAGGAAATGGGGAGGGTACAGGCTCAACATGTTCCCTCTAGGGTGATAGGAAGGAGTAACAAGCCCAGAGGACCATGGATGACCAGAGATATTCAGAATAAGATGAGAAGGAAAAGAGAGGAGAGGTCTCTAGCAGGTACAAGGGGAGCAAATCAGCAGAGGCATTAGTGGAGTACAGGAAGTGCAGGGTGGAGCTTAAGAAAGCAATTAGGAGAACAAAGAGGGGATATGAGAAAGCTCTGGCTGGTAAAAGTAGGGAAAATCCCTATAATCCTATTAAAAGTAGGGAAAATCCCTATAATCCTATAAGTATATCAATGGGAAGAGGATAACCAGGGAAAGAGTAGGGCCCATAAGGGACCAAGGGGGCAATCTATGGGTGGAGCCAGAGGACATCGGTAGTGTGTTGAACGAATACTTCACATCGGTCTTCACCCAAGAGAATGAGGATGAAGGTATCGAACTTGGGGAGAGAGACTGTGAGGTTCTTGAGCAAATTGATATAGAGAGTGACAACGTATTGGAGGTGTTGGCAGGCTTAAAAGTGGACAAATCTCCAGATGATTTGTGTCCCAGACTGCTGAGGGAGGCAAGGGAGGAGATCGCAGGGGCTCTGACCCACATTTTTAATTCCTCTCTGGCAACGGGGAAGGTGCCAGAGGACTGGAGAACAGCTAATGTGGTTCCGCTATTTAAGAAGGGTTGTAGAGATAAACCAGGGAACTACGGACCAGTGAGTCTTATGTCAATGTTAGGGAAACTATTGGAGAAAATTCTGAAGGAGAGAATCTATCTCCACTTGGAGAGGCAAGGTTTGATCAGGGATAGTCAGCATGGCTTTGTCAGAGGGAGGTCACGCCTAACAAATTTGATTGAATTTTTTGAGGAGGTGACCAGGTGTATAGATGAGGGTCGTGCAGATGATGTAGCTTACATGGATTTCAGCAAAGCCTTTGACAAGGTCCCACATGGAAGACTTATAAAGAAGGCAAATGCACATGGAATACAGGCTAATTTGATAAGGTGGTTTCAAAATTGGCTTCGTTGTAGGAGACAGAGGGTGATGACAGAAGGCTGCTTTCCTGACTGGAAGCCCATGTCCAGTGGCGTACCACAGGGATCTATGCTGGGTCCCCTATTATTCGTCATTTATATGAACGACATAGATGACTATGTTGGGGGTAGGATTAGCAAGTTTGCGGATGACACAAAGATTGGCCCAGGTGGTTAACAGTGAGGTTGAGTGTCTTGGGCTACAGGAAGATATAGACGGGATGGTCAAATGGGCAGATAAGTGGCAGTTAGAATTTAACGCTGAAAAGTGTGAGGTGATACACTTTGGAAGGAGTAATTTGACAAAGAAGTATTCAATGAACGGCAAGACACTAGGAAGTTCTGAGGAACAAAGGGACCTTGGCGTGTGTGTCCATAGATCTCTGAAGGTGGAGGGGCATGTTAGTGGGGTGGTGAAAAAGGCATATGGCACACTTGCTTTTATCAATCGAGGCATAGATTACAAAAGTAGGGAGGTTATGTTGGAGTTGTATAGAACCTTGGTGAGGCCACAGCTGGAGTACTATGTGCAGTTCTGGTCGTCACATTATAGGAAGGATGTGATTGCACTACAGGGGATGCAGAGGAGATTCATCAGGATGTTGCCTGGAATGAAACACTTAAATTATGAAGAGAGGTTGGATAGACTTGGGTTGTTTTCACTGGAGCAGAGAAGACTGAGGGGCGGCCTGATTGAGGTGTACAAGATTATGAGGGGCATGGACAGGGTGGATAGGGAGCAGCTGTTCCCCTTAGTTGAAGGGTCAGTCACGAGGGGACACAAGTTTAAGGTGAGGGGCAGGAGGTTTAGGGGGGATGTGAGGAAAAACTTTATAACCCAGAGGGTGGTGACAGTCTGGAATGCACTGCCTGGGAGGGTGGTGGAGGTGGGTTGCCTCACATCCTTTAAAAAGTACCTGGATGAGCACTTGGCACGTCATAACATTCAAGGCTATGGGCCAAGTGCTGGTAAATGGGATTAGGTAGGTTGGTCAGGTGTTTCTCACGTGTCGGTGCAGACTCGATGGGCTGAAGGGCCTCTTCTGCACTGTGAGATTCTGTGTAGAGTTTGGGTTATAGAGTTAGAACTTAGCAGTTCATATTTCTTTCTTTTGCTACTGGTTAAAGACAATTTGCTCAATAAACAGTTATTTACTTATTAAGCTTGCAAACCTGGTGCTCATATTCTGTTAACCTAAGTTAAACAATTAGGTGGTTTGATCGAACTTCTCACATTTGTCGTGGCTCGGGGAGCAGTGGGGCTTGATATTGCAGCGCACTATCCCCAGTGAGTCATGACACTCTGTGGTTAATTATCCCTACAGACTTAGCATTGGGCCTCCAATTTCACCACTGCTATAGTCACTCCGACTGTTGCATGCAGGTGCAATGAATGAAAGATAAAACCTCTATTGACACAGCACCTTTCACATATCCCAAATCACTTTACAGCCAATAAAGTACTTTTGAGTTGAAGTCACCTGTATAATGTAGGCAACGATATCAAATGGCAGAGCAGGCTCCTAATACGTACATTTGTATGTCATCCTGGATGGATGGGACGGGCTAGGCTAGATGGCCTTTGTCATCCATAATTACCTTGCGAACAGAGGGTGGAATTATGGCTAGAGTTCTATTTATTTCATTGCGAATGGAAGTTTACTTTGAGCGGGCTTTGTGGGGAGCAATTGCCAGGGCACGGGTACATAATGGGCTCATAGTGATTGAGTAATCTGTTTTACATACAAACTAACTAGGAGGAGTAGGCCACTCGGCCGCTGTGAGGCTGCTCCCCCATTCAAAAGATCATGGCTGATCTAATTTTAACCTTGACTTCACATTTCTGCCTACCCCCGATAACCTTTCACTCCTTGCTTATCAAGAATCTATCTACTTCTGCCTTGAAGATATTCAAAGGCTCTTCCTCAGCCACCTTTTGACGAAGAGAATTCCAAAGTCTCACAACCCTCAGAGAAAGTTTTTTACCACAGCTCTCTCTTGAATGGGCAGTGCCTTATTTTTAAACAGCGGCCCCTAGTTGTAGATTCTCCCACAAGAGGAAACATCGTTTCCACATCCACCCTATCAAGGGTCTAATATGACTAAATCAAGTCACCTCTGACTCTTCAAAACTCCAGTGGATACAAGCCTAGCCTGTCCAGCCTTTCCTCACCAGACAACCCACCCATCCCAGGTAATAATCTAGGAAACCTTCTCTGAACTGCTTCCAATGCATTTACATCTTTCTTTAAATAAGGAGATCAATACTGTACACAATATTCCAGATGTGCTCTCACCAATGCCCTGTACAACTGAAGCAAAATCCCCCTATTCTCGTATTCAATTCCCTTTGCAATAAATCATAACATTCTATTACCTTTGCTAATTACTTGCTCCAGCTGCATACTAACCTGTTATGATTCATGGACTAGGACACCCAGATCCCTCTGCATTTATGAGCTCTGAAATCTCTCATCACTTAGTATGCTTCATTTTTATTCGTCCTGCCAAAATGGACAACCTCACATTTTCCAACATTATACTCCAATTGCCATGTCTTTGCCCACTCACCTAACCTATCTATATCCTTTTGTAGCCTCCTTAAGTCCTCTACACAACTTACTTTCTTGCCTATCTTTGTGTCATCAGCAAATTTAGCAACCATACCATTTGTCCTTTCATCCAAATCATTTATGTAAATTTTAAAGAGTTGAAGCCTCAGCACTGATCCGTGGCACACCACTCATTACATCTTGCCAACCAGAAAATGACCCATTAATACCTACTCTCTGATTACTGTTAGATAGCCAATCTTCTCTCCATGCCAATATGTTACTCCCTACACCTGAGCTTTTATTTTCCACAATAACCTTTGATGAGGCACCTTATCAAATGCCTTTCTGAAAATCTAAGCACAGCACATCCAACGGATCCCATTTATCCACAGCATCTGTTGCTTCTTCAAAGAATAATTTGGAAAAACATGGGGCAGAAGTTTCTGCCTGTTGGGCGGGCGGACCCGACCCAATCTCTGGCGGACAGGGAGCCGATCCCTACCAGAGAAGCGGGCCCCGCTGCCATTTTACGTGGGCGGGCCAATTGAGGCCCGCCCAGCGTGATGTCTGCCGGGAAGCACTATGCGCTTCCTGTGCGGGCGGGGCGGGGGGGGTGGGATTCCCCAAATGCGAGAGTGTGCTCTTTCGCACATGCGCACGAAAGAGTGCACATCTCCCTGAGGCTAAGTGCTGTCTCAGGGAGATCGATGAAAGTTTTTCAAACTTTAAAAATAGAAAAATAAAAAAATCATTAACATGTCCCCCTCATGTGACAATGTCACACAAGATGGGACATGTTAATAAATTTCACTCAAACTTTAATAAACTTTTTTAAACCCTACATGAAACCTCATCCCGCCGGTGGATGAGGTTTCATGTCTTTTCAGAAGCCTGCTGGGGCTCCTGGTCTGCCCGCCAGCCTTAAGGTTGGACGGGCAGGTCCTTTAATTGTTTTAATTATCCTGTCAATGGCCTCAATTGGCCATTGACAGGTCGGCGGGCGGATAGCTGATCTCGCTGTGCTCCCGCCTTCCTGAAGACTTAAATGGGGTGGGATGACGTCGGCCCGTGTCAGCAAGCGGGCCCTGCCCCCTGCACACCGACGGAAAAATTCAGCCCATGATTTCCCTTTCACAAAGCCATGTTAACTCTGCCTGATTACCTTGCATTTATCTAAATGCCTTGTTATAACATCTTTAAAAATACCTTCCAACATTTTCCCTATGACAGATGTTAGGCTAACTGGCCTGCAGTTTCCTGCTTTCTGTCTCCCTCCCTTTTTGAACACAAGAGCTGCAATTAATATTTTCTAATTGAATGGAGCCTTCCCCAAATCTAGTGAATTTTGGAAAATCAAAGCCAATGCATCAAATATCTCACTAGCCACTTATTTCAAGACCCGAGGATGAAATCCATCAGGGCCCAGGGACTTTTAAACTTGTAGTTCCAACAATTTTCTAAGGCCTGAAATTCACACTTGGCGTATGCGCCAAGTCGGCAGGAGCAGAAGTGGATGTGGATGTGGAATCCGCTCCCGGCCGCAGCCGCGTTGCAAACACGATTTCATGCTGGATGGCCAATTAAGGTCCACCCAGCGTGAAACACACCTTCTCAATGGTTGGGAAGGGCCGGGCGGGGGTGGGAGCCTGTCGGGTGCCGAGTCCAATGGCGACCCGGCGGGCACTTTAAAGCTGGCAGAGACACTTCCCTGAAGGCTGCCAGGGGAGAATCTTTGGAGTCCATCCAGGAGACTGGAACAATGGTCTTATCAGTAGCTGGAAACGTCAGTTGATCTTCTCTGGATAACAATTCCAGTAACGTACCAAAATTCAACTGTATCCTTGGTGAATCCCAAAGATGAAGAATTTTCTCAGTGTGGCTCTCTCTCTGCTGCCTTCCCTTTTGCTGGAAGTGTGGCAGAAATTCTATTTCTTCTCTTGGAATAATTTCTCCTTATTTTCTTTAATTGCCATTTGCTCCATTTTACCACCAAAACATTACAAATCACTTTTGTACAGGCTTGCTTCTATTTGTTAGAACAGAAAATTTGAATAATTTCTCAGTTAACTTATTGTAGTAAGTTAAACTCTGGTAAAATTAAAGCTTTGGCCTAATCTTTCAGCCATTGATTAGTGGAGCAAAGCTAACTAAAATGCCTTTACTCTCAAGATATTTTCTCCATGAAGTTTAAGGATGAATAAAATGTTGAGTTTAGTTCCATCTGTTTATGTTAGGCATGGAGGCTTCTGTTCTGCCATGTTTTGTTAATCTGTTTACTGGTGTGACTATTAACACCATATATTGTTGTGTTCATTTGAAGTGAGTGCCAACATTATATACATTTTTCTTTTGTCTTAATGGCCCGAGTATGCTTCACTTATTTTGTAGGTCCAGGGCCTGCCAATATGTCATGCTGGACGTGAGTGGATCGAAACTTTGTTGCACAGGCACTGAGTGGACTTTGGGTTTAAAGGAAAGGGTAATTTCAGACATCTGGGATGGAGGCGGCAGCCCTGGGATGAGGCGGAAGATCATCTTTGGCAGCCTACCTGAAGGACTGCTGGATCAAGGTGTCCCTTGTGTCCTTGCCTCAATGAAGGATCCAGAAGTCTGCCTTCATGTCTTCATTGGGCTCCTCTTCTGACTCGCCACTGGATTCATCTGTGGCCTGTGGAACTCTCTCAAGATCCTCTTCCACCAGTGGGTCCCCCCTTGCCAAAGCCAGATCGTGGCGAGTGCAGCATGCAACCACTATAAGTGACACCCGCTCTGGAGGGAATTATAGTGCTTCTCCTGAATGGTCCAGGCATCGGAAGCGCATCTTCAGAAGACCTATGATCCTTTCTATCACCGCCCTTGTGGAGGCATGACTCCTATTATAACGCTGCTCTGCCTCTGTTCGTGGGTGGCAGAGAGGCATCATAAGCCGCCTTTTTAATGGATAGCCCTTGTCACCCAGCAGCCATCCATCCAATCGGGCTGGAGCAGTTGAACAGCCTTGGCACCTGTGAGTGTCTAAGGATGCAAGCGTCATGGGAGCTGCCAGGGTACCTTGCACAGACTTGCAGAATCTGCGACTTGTGGTCACAAACTATCTGGACATTCATCAAATGGAAGCCCTTCCTGTTGATAAAGGCACCCGGCTGACCCACTGGAGCCTTGATGGCTATATGTGTGCTGTAGATTGTACTCTGGAATCGGCGGAACCCAGCAATCGCTGTAAACCCTCTGGCTCACTCAGCCTGGCTGACCTCGTCCATACGGAAATGAATAAATGTCATTACCGCCTGAACAGAGTATCAGTCACCAGCTTGACGCAACTGTGGACAGCTGATTGGGACACTCCACAAAGATCCCACACTGACCCCTGGAAAGAGCTGGAAGCAGAGAAGTTGAGGGCCACTGTGACCTTCAGAGCCACTGGCATAGGATGTCCACCCACACAGTTGGAGGTGACCTCAGGCCCAATCATCTGACAAATGGAGGTCACAGTCTCCCTGGAGAGGTGAAGCCTCCTTCAGCATTGCGACATGTTGAGGTAGCTGCATCGCTGCCTGTAAACCCTGGCAGCAGGATAGTGCATCTTCTGCGGACCCTTCCGCCTTGGACTACCTGCTGGCCCCGTGCCCTTTGTGCCTGTTCCTCCCCTCCCACAGGTCGCTCCCTTGGCAGCTCCATAGGGACAGCTGGCGTCCTCTCCCTTTTGCCCCTCTCTTCCTCCTCAGAGGAGGTACCACCAGTGGAGTAGACAATCCCCTTTGCCAGGGCAACAGAAGACTGACTGGTGCCTGGAAGGGTCCAACCGGTCAAAACACTCCAGGGCCCTCCAGAGACACCAAGGAATCTTGAAATGAAGCCTACAAATTCTAAGACTGAAGTGGGGGAGGCAATGGCGTAGTGGTATTGCCACTGGACCTGTAATCCAGAGACCCAGGGTAATGCTCTGGGGTCCTGGGTTCGAATCCCACCATGGCGGATGGTGGAATTTGAATTCAATAAAAAAATCTGGAATTAAAAGTCTAATGATCACCATGAAACCATTGTCAATTGTCATAAAAACCCATCTGGTTCATTTATGTCCTTTAGGCCTCCTAGGATTTCCTTTAGGAAATCTGCTGTCTTTACCTGGTCTGGCCTACATGTGACATGTGACTCCAGACCTACAGCAATCTTAAATACCCTCTGAACAAGGGCAATAAATGCTGGCCCAGCCATGAACGAATTTAAAAAAAGAACAGAGATGAAGCTGTCAAGTTCAAATAAGCAAGCAGCAGCAAACTATCTCCTTAACTCCTCACTACACACAATAGCAGACCCGTTTTATATTGCCCCTGGATGAGGTATCGGTAATTCAACGGTAATTCGGCCCATGCAACAAAATCACGCGGGCAAAGTAAAATCAACTACAATTGGCTTTTTGATGGCCTTAATTGGCACTTTAATTGTTGGCGGTGTGGCTCCGACACTCGCGCAGGCCCGGTGACCTGAAGATTGCTCACATGTGGGATGACTCGCCCAGAGTCATCTCGCACAATTTCACGTCCATTCGGGTTGGGCATGCGCCCACCTGCGAGACGTAAAATTCTGGCCTAAGTACTACTGCCTTGGTGATTGTAATTTTCTTGAGTTCCTCCCTCCCTTCCAATTCCTGACTTACAGCTATTTCTGGGATGTTATTTGTATCCTCTATAGTGACGACCAATGCAAAATACCTGTTCAATTCATCTATCATCTCCTTATTTTCCATTATTAACTCCCCAGGCTCACTTTCTATAGGATCAATGCTCACTTTGTTAATTCTTTTCCTTTTAAATTTCCATAGAAACTCTTACTATGTCTTTATATTTCTAGCTAGCTTTCTCTTGTACACTAATTTTGAATTAATCCTTATTAATGTTTTAGTCATTCTTTGCTGTTATTTATATTCTGTCCAATCTTCTGACCTGCCAGCCAGCTTAGCGCAATTATATACTTTTTCTTTAAGTTTGATACTATGTTTAACCATTTTAACTGATGGTGGGTCCTCCCCTTGGAATTTTTCTTTCTCGTTGGAATATATCTATTCTGTGTATTCTGAAATATCCCCTCGAATGTCTTTCACTGCATCTCTATTGACCTATCCCTTAATCTAACTTGCCAGTTCATGTTTGCTGGCTTTGCTTTCATGCCCTCATATCTGCACTTATTTCAGTAAAAAGTACTAGTCATAGGTCCACTCTTTTCTCCTTCAAACTGAATGTAAAATTCAATCATATTATGCTACCCAGCAGCATCTTCACTATGGAGGTCATTAATTAATCCTATCTTATTGCCCAAGACCTGGTCTAGAATACCCTGCTCGGCTCCAGAATGTGCTGGTCTAAGAAATGATCCTGAAAATATTCTATAAATTTGTCATCTAGGCTACTTTTGTCCACCTGATTATTCCAGACTATATGTAGATTAAAATCCTCTATGATAATCGCCGTACCTTTCTGACAAGCTCCCAATATTTCTTCTTTGATACCCCATCTACTTTGTGATTACTGTAAGGGGGCCTGTACACCACTCCCACAACTGACTTCTTGCCTTTATCGTTCTTCATCTCTACCCAAACCGCTTCTATATCCTGGTTTCCTGAACTTAGGTTATCCATCTCTATTGTGTTAATGTTGTCTTTAGTTAACAAAATCACCCTTTCTTAACTTTCTATCCTTCCTAAAAGTCACATATCCTTCAATATTCAGGTCGCAATCTATGCCATCCTGCAGCCATGTCTCTGTAATGGCTATTAGATTGTACTTATTAATCTCTATTTGCATTATCAGTTCATCTGTTTTGTTTCACATGCTATATGCATTCAGATACAGAGACTTAAGTTTTGTCCTTTTATTATTTTTTTAACCTCTAGCCTTATCTGTTGATTTACTCTTAGACATGTACTCTCTCTCCCTTCCTCTCACGGTCTATCATTTTGCATATTAATACCTTCCTCTCTTACCTTGTTTCTACTCTTTGATATATCACATCTGCTTACATTTGATCCCTTGCCCCCACTATTTAGTTTCTAGCCCTCTCTACTTCTCTAGTTATGTGGTTCGCAAGAACACTGGTAGAAGCATGGTTCAGGTGCAGACCATCCCAATGGTACAGCCCCTGCTTTCCCCAGTGCTGGTGCTAGTGCCCCACAAACCAGAACCTACTTCTCCCACATCAGTCCTTAAGCCAATATTCATCTTTCTAATTTTATGTACCCTATGCCAATTTGCATGTGGCTAAGGTAATAATCCAGAGATTATAACAGTTGAGGTTCTGCTATTTAATTTAGTGCCTAGCTCCTCATATCTATGCAGAACCTCATTCCTAGTTCTACCTATGTTGTAGGTACCTACATGAACCACGAAAATTGGATCCTTCCACTCCCACTTCAATTGCCTCTCCAGCCCTGAGCAGATGTTCCGAACCCTGGCACCATGCAGGCAACACAGCTGTCTGGGCTCTCGCTTTTTGCTGCAGAGAACAGTGTCAATCCCCCTCACTATATTGTCCCCTACTGCCACTACATTCCTTTATGCTACCCCCACTTGAATGGCTTCCTGTACCATGGTACCATGGCTAGTTTGGTTATCCACCTTCCAACCCCCACTCTAATCCAAACAAGCTGAGAGAACCTCAAACCTATTGGACAATTGCAGAGGCTCATACTCCTATACTTTGCCCTCCTTACCAGCCTCACTTGCAGTCACACCTTTCTGTCCCTGACCACTGACCAAATCAGAAGACGCTATCCTAAGTGGTGTGACTGCCTCCTGGTACAAAGCACCCAGGTAACATTCCCCCTCCCTGATGTGTCGCAGCGTGTGCAGCTCAGTCTCCAGCTCAATGAATCTGAGCCGAAGCTCCTCCAGCCACAAACATTTACTGCAGACGTGTTTGCCCTGGATCACACTGGCGTCGTAGAGGCTGGAAGAAATAAAGAAAAGTCTACTTACACAGTACTTTCCAGTTACTGCCAATTACAGATAAGACTAGATTTCAAAAGAATAAGATGAATACTTTAAACTCCCCCGCTCACCAAACTCTCAGGTATACACTCAGTTCCTCAGCTGCATTTGTTTACACAGCACGACTCTCAAGAGTCTTTGCCATTGACTTCAATCTTGTCCTTTGTCTATTTACCTGTTATCCCACACTATCTTGGTGCTTTTTATGAGATTTTTAAGGTATTGAAATTTTGTGATAAAGTTATGTTGGACAGTAGATATTAAAAATATACTGTAGTGAGAAGCAGCAATCAGCATAGTCTTTAGACTTGCTGATTATAAAACATACAATTGTGAACCATTCAGTCTTTGTTCACTGGCCTCTTAAAAGTGTGTCGCACAAAGAAACCTGAGGGCTCCAACACTTCTCACTGACAGTGAAGACCTATATTGTTCAATTATTCTCAGGATCTTTCTCCCCTGTGAGATTACTGATAAAGTAGAATCCACTTACATTCCTTGTATGAAATAATTATACTGAATAATATCATGTACCCAGGCAGAAGAAAGTGTTCTACTTCTACAGAATGGAAAAGAGCTTGGGCAGCTTTTCTTGGTTGCAAGTATTGAATTTTTCCCCAAATATGAATTTACTGTCATGTGCCCATATGGTGCAATGTGCAGAACATACTAATGGGGGCTGAGGCATCACTGAAATCAGTTTTACCGTTCACACAGTGTTATAAATAACTAATTGGATATTTTCCTGTCAAATTAACAATATGCAAAATGCTGTTCAAGTAAAATTTGTACTGGTTTGTTTAATAGTCACAGTGGGATCACCTAGGGAGTGCACACAAACTAACACTGCATTATATTTTTGCTTCTCTTAATATTAATGACCTATGCTGCGTATATATTGGACGATATTTGTAACCAGGCGTCAATGGGCATTCTCATTTTACTAGGACCTTTCTGTGATTGTTTGGTGAATTACTTGGTCAATCTTCAAAGGGGAAAATATCATGCATGATTGAGGGAGAGGATTAAAGTGGTGGGGAGGGGAATAAGGGGCCCAGGAACAGGAGAAACACCAGGGGCCATCATTTCTTTCCCTGGCCCTGGGCCCTCCATCAGCCAGAAAGGATGGTGTTGAGAAAAGAAGTGAGGCCAAAAAGCCAGTGTGTTTTAACTGCCACACGGCAGGACACCTCTGTGCTAAATGCTGGAAGTTATAGGAAAACCCTGTTGGATTTGTTGGGCACATAAACCCCGTGAAAAAAATGGGTCAGACAAAGAGCATAGCAGACCAGGCCATGGCTCTGACTGCGGCAGAAAATCCTTGTATACACACTACTATAAGTGTAAATATTTCTGAATGTTACAAGGATTTTGTATCAAAAGGAAGAGTGGCCACATTTCACCAGAGCAAGGTGAGTAAGCCTATAGTGATACTGAAGGATACAGGGACCAGTCAAATGCTACTGCTGGGAAAAGGCATGACCTTTCCACCAGAGAATGCAGTAAGTACCAAGGTGTTGGTAAAGGGTATTTAAGGGGGTTAAGTGCCCATCCCCTTATACCTGGTGCACCTAGAATGCAACCTTGTGTCAGGACCGGTGACCATGGGAGTCATCACCAATTTGCCTGTGGATGGAGTTGAACTGCTCCTTGGCAATGACCTGGCGGGATCAACGTGATAGCATCCCCAGTAGTCTCAGAGCAGCCAACCGAGGTCAGGGAGACAGAACAGCTGCAAGAGAATGTGCCAGGAATTTTCCCTGACTGTGTGGTAACCCGTTCTATGGCCAGGCAAACTCCATCAGAGGAGGCTGAAGTGGCACTGCAGACAGGTGACCAACTATCTGGTTATCTGAGACCTTTCTCGGGAGTCCAAAGGACCCAAAGGAGGTAATAAGTGGGTCTTCCTGGTTGCGGCTCTGCAAACCGCCCCGTTGTTAAAAAAGTTAGCTCAGGCTGCCCAAGCTGAAGCTGAGGCAGAGGCAATCCCTGAATGCTACTACAAGGCTCCTTAAACAGCATCTTCCAAACCCACGAACACTACCATTTAGAAGGACAAGGGCAGCAGATAGATGGGAATACCGCCAACTGGAAGTACCCATCCAAGTCACTCACCATCCTGACTTGGAAATATATCGCGGTTCCTTCACTGTCGCTGGGTCAAAATCCTGGAACTCCCTTCCTAACAGCACTGTGGATGTACCTACACCACATGGACTGCAGCAGTTTAAGAGGGGCAGCTCACCATCACCTTCTCAAGGGCAACTAGGTATGGGCAATAACTGCTGGCTCAGCCAGCGAAGCCCAAATCCCGTTAATAAAAAAGTTAAAAATGAGGTGCTGATGAGGAAGTGGAGACCTCCTCACAAACCTGCAAACGAGGTGTGGACAGTGATCCACTGGGTAATGGTGCCGCCAAAGTACCATGGGGAAATATCACAGCTAGCACTTGAAATTCCAATGGCTGTGCATGTTGGCTTACACAAAATGCAAGCCCACATCAGCCAGCAGATTTGCTGACCACATCTCCACAAGGATGTAGTAAGGTTTTGCAGAACCTGCCACATACACCTGCCAGGTTGTGGGAAAACCCTAACCTGCAATAAAACCTGCACCTATGATTCCCATGCCGGTTTTTGGGGGAACCATTCAACAAGGTGTTAGTGGACAGTGTGGGGCCTGTCATGATAATAGCTGATTGTGGTCATGGACTCCAGTATTAGATACTATACGGTACTCTGTACTATACACGGGGTCACCTGACCTGGGTTAAAGGTCAAATAGTACACGTTGGAGCCTGTCTTGATAGAGTTCAGATACTGCAGATATGTGTTCATGTTAGGAAAATGTGTTATCAATAGCTCGCTCAGCTACAATGTCGACGGTCTGTGTGCATCATTAAAAAAAGGAAACAAGACATGGGGCTGAAATTTCCCCCTGTTGGGGGAGTTGTGCGGGGGCGGGTGGGAGCGAGCGTGAACCCGATCGGCGCCCCCGAGCGTGTGCGCGCCGCCATTTTATGTGGGTGGGCCAATTAAGGCCCGCCCAGCGTGACGCTCGCCCGGAAGTGCTGAGCACTCCCTGTGCAGACGGTGGGGGGGATTTCCCTGAGTCCTGGCCTGTGCTCTTTCTCGCATGCTTGCAAAAGAACGCAGAAATCTCCCTGAAGCACAGAGGTGCCTCAGGGAGATTTGTTTAAGGTTCAAACATTTAAATAAAGAATTGAAAATATTTTAAGACATGTCCCCTCATGTGATAGTGTCAAATGAGCTGGGACATGTCAAGGAACATTAATTTAAAAATTTATTTAATTTATAAACACTTCATGAAACCTCATCCCACTTGTAGATGAGGTTCCATGAAAAATGCGAAGGCCACCTGGGCTCTTCGCCTGCCCGGCAACCTTAAGGTTGGACGGGCAGCTCATTTTAATTGATTTAATTAGTTTTAAACAGGCCTAAATTAGCCTTTGACAGTTTGGCGGGCGCACAGCCGACTTGGCTGCACGCCCGCCGAACTGAAAATCTAAATGACGTCGGGACACCCGCCCGACGTCACCACGCGTCATTTTACACGTTGGTGAGCGTGCCCCGTCCTCACTCGCTGATCGGAAAATTCTCCCCATGGTGTCAGAAGTAAACTAACTGCAAGAATGGAGGGTCTGAAACCACCGACAGAACTCAGTTTGGAGGGCAATCTTGCCAAAATCTGGAGATGGTTCCAGCGATGAGCTGCACTTCACAGTGACAGGCAGTGATAAAAAAGGCCCTCAGGTACAGTCTTCCATCTTTCTTCACATAGCAGGGGAAGAAGCCCTAGAAGTCTTAAATGCATTCACATTTGAAAGTGATAAGAAATGCAATGACTTGAAAGAAATAATGGAAAAATTTGAAGCCTACTGCAGCCCTAAGAAAAACATCATGTATGAAAGATACTGAATTTTTACGTGCACACAAAGCAGTGACAACATTAGTCAGTACGTAACTGAGCTAAGAAAACATTCATGTGAATTTGGAGAGGTTGAAGAATCACCCATCCAAGATAGAACAATTGGCAGGATCGCAAATGGACTCTCTGAGAGAACAGCTTTTTATAGAAGTTGATCTCAAGCTGGCAAAAGCAATAAATATCTGCAGAGCGGTAGAGGCAACAAAATGCCAGATTAAACAGATGACAGAAGATGATAAGTCACACATGGTCAAACAGTTAGATGCAGTTAAACAGAAACAGCCCCGGGAAAGAACAAATAGACAGTCTGAAGGTAAAAAGAACAAAACTGCTTTTAAAATATTTAAATGCAGCCAATGCAGAACATAGCATTTACAATATAGTTGTCCAGCCTAAGGAAAGCAATGTAAGAACTGTGATAAGCTAAATCACGCCACTAAGATATGTAAATTGAAGGAAGTGCACACGATTGCAGATGATGACAGACACTGAAACTGAACTTTTTGTTGATGCAGAACAACAAATTCCAAAGAAGACGAATAGAAGGCTGATTTAAAAATTGCCAACATGATAGTGAATTTCAAGCTTGACACAGGTGTACAAGCAAATGTCATTCCCATAAGCCTGAATTGTAAAATAAGCAAAGAAAACCAGCTAACTAAAACAAAAATGAAGCTGTCTACTTATACAGGTGAAAACATTGCAGTAGAAGGAAAGTGCACACTTAAAGCGAACTACAAAAACAGTCTCAAACACTTCCATTTATAGTGGTGAAAACTGATGCAAAAACCCATTCTTGGAATTAAAACTTGTGAAAATCTGAAGCTAATCAGGAGAATAAGGACTGTCACCACTGATGACGTCCTGAGCAAGTATAAAGATGTGTTTCAGGGGATAAGCTGTCTAAAAGGAGAACACACCATTAAGATTGATGAAGCTGTGACACCCAAAATACACCCGCCCAGGAAATGCTGAGAGACCAACTGAAAGCAGAGTTGAACAGAACAGAGAAACTTTACATCATCAAGAAAACTGAAGAACCAACAAAGCGGGTTGATCCAACTGTAACCGTAGAAAAATCAGATGGGAATCTGAGAGTATGTCTGGATCCCAGGCAGTACAAAGAGAGCATTACCAGCTGCCCACAGTAGAAGAGATTACGTGTAAGCTACCTGATGCTAAATACCAAGATAAAAGGTTCTGAAGAAGAGTCATACGGACTCGAAACATTGACTCTGTCTTTCTCTCCACGGATGCTGTCAGACCTGCTGAGTTTTTCCAGCAATTTTTGTTTTTGATGCTAAATACTATTCGTCTTGGATGCGAGGTCAGGCTTCTGGCAGGTCAAGCTGGATGAATGCAACTCCTATCTCTGTACCTTCAACACACCATACGGGCATTACAGGTTTTTACACTTACCTTTTGGTATTAATTCAGCTCCGAGGGTGTTCCACAGAACAGTGAAGCAGCTGTTTGAAGGGTTAGAGGGCACAGAAACCTATATCGACGACGTGCTGGTCTGGGGAGCCTCATGAGAAGAACACTACCACAGACTGAGGCAGGTGCTGGCCACAGCTAGAGAAAGGAACCTCAAGTTGAAGAAGGAAAAGTGCAAAATAGGTCTTCATGAAATCAAGTACTTGGGACATGTCCTAACAAATGAGGGACTGCAGCCAGACCAGAGTAAAATAAAGCAGTTGTGAACATCCACCCCCAGAATTTAAGAAAGACTTGGAGAGGTTTTTGGGAATGGTGATCTATCTTGCAAAATTCATTCCGAGCATGTCAGACCTGACAGCACCTCCCAGAGAACTTCTACAAAATGATGTGGAATGGCACTGGGAACAAAGTCACCAGGAAGCTCTGATCAGTCTGTAGAGAACACTGACCCAGGCACCAGTGTTCAAGTATTACGATGTCAGTCAGCCAGTCAAGATCTCAGTGGACACTTCAAAGACTGGCCTGGGAGCTGTCCTCTTACAAAATGAGGCACCAGTGGCAAGCGCTTCAAAGGCAGCGGTATGCCCAAATAGAGAAAGAAATACTAGAACAAAAATAAAAATACCTGGAAAAACTCAGCAGGTCTGGCAGCATCTGTCAGTGGAGAGGAACACAGTTAACGTTTCGAGTCCGTATGACTCTTCAACAGAACTAAGTAAAAATAGAAGAGAGGTGAAATATAAGCTAGTTTAAAGGAGGGTGGGAGAAGTAGAGCTGGATAGAGGGCCAGTGATAGGTGGAGATAGCCAAAAGATGTCATAGACAAAAGGACAAAGAGGTGTTGAAGGTGGTGATATTATCTAAGGAATGTGCTAATTAAGGGTAGAAAGCAGGACAAGCAAGGTACAGATAGCCCTAGTGGGGGTGGGGTGGGGTGAAGGAATCGAAAAAGGCTAAAAGGTAGAGATAAAACAATGGATGGAAATACATTTAAAAATAATGGAAGCAGGTGGGAAAAGAAAAATCTATATAAATTATTGGAAAAAAGGGGGGGGGGGGATCGGAAAGGGGGGGGGGGGATGGAGGAGAGAGTTCATGATCTAAATTGTCTATGACATCTTTTGGCTATCTCCACCTATCACTGGCCCTTTATCCAGCTCTACTTGTCCCACCCTCCCTTAAACCAGCTTATATTTCACCTCTCTTCTATTTTCACTTAGTTCTGTTGAAGAGTCATACGGACTCGAAACGTTAACTGTGTTCCTCTCCGCTGACAGATGCTGCCAGACCTGCTGAGTTTTTCCAGGTATTTTTATTTTTGTTTTGGATTTCCAGCATCCGCAGTTTTTTGCTTTTATCCTGAAGAAATACTAGAAGTTGTGTTTGGCCTGAAACGCTTCCACCAGTTTGTCTATGGCAAAAACATGGAGGTAGAGTCTGATCATCAGCCTTTGGAAGCTATACTTAAAAAGCCCCTGAACTGTGCACCACCAAGAATCCAAAGATTACTGATGCGTCTGTAGAAGTACCAGGTCAGAGTTAAATACAAACTGGGCAAGGAAATATACATCGCTGACACTCTGTCACGTGCTTACCTACCCATTACGGAGGAAGAGGATAAAGAAACAAAAGCACAGGTTCACATGCTGGCAAAGAACTTACCTGTGGCTGTAACCAAACTGGATGAGATCAGGGAAGTGATTAAGAACAAGGCCACCCTGAGAAAACTGCAGCAGTTTGTGCAAACTGGCTGGACCGCAGATTGGAGCAGAGCCCCTTCTGTTGTACAAGAGGACTGGAACTTTCATGAGGAACTTCATGTAATAGAAGGAATACTTTTCAAGGGAGAAAAGATTCCTGCAACATTGAGGAAAGAAATGCCGTAACGCATACATGAAAGTTACCTCGGCATAGAAACATGCAGGAGATATATGCTCGAGATATAATGTATTCGCCTGGAATGGGAGCACAAATCGGAGAAATGGTGAATGCATGTGCAATGTGCCAAAAGTACAGTAAATCACAACAAAAAGAAATACTTCAACCACACAGTGTTCCAGCGAGGCCCTGGCAGAAAATTGGAGTGAACTTCTTCACATTTGACAACAGTGAGTACCTACTAGCAGTAGATTATTACTCAAAGTTTTTTGAGTCTGTGCTGCTGAGAAATGATGGTAAGAGCATCACTGTAATAAAGCATTTTAAATCAATTTTTGCTTGCCATGGCATACCTGAAGTGCTCATCTCAGATAATGGTCCACAATTCTCAGGCACTGAGTTTCGCAAATTTGCACAGGGCTGGGAGTTTTGCCACACTATGTCAAGTCCCAAATATCCACAACCCAGCGGAATGGTGGAACATGCTGTGCAGACCTTAAAACACCTGTTGAAGAAGGCAAAGGCGGAAGCAAGAGACCCCTACCTGGCTCTGCTGGATTTCAGGAATACTCCGTTAGAAGGCATTGGATCATGTCCAGCACAGCTCCTGATGGGGAGAAGACTAAGAACTAAGCTTCCAACTATGCCCCAACTGTTATTTCCACAGCCAGTGAGCTACAGCATGCAGGACCCGCTCAAACTGAGACAGCAGAAGCAGAAACAGTAGTTTGATCGAGGCGCCCGACCTCCGCCTGACCTGAACATGGGAGAGACAGTTAGCATTCAGCATGAAGGGATCTGGAATCCTGCTGTTGTCACAGGAATCACAGGAGAACCAAGGTCTTAAATGTGCAGACTCCAAACAGACAAAAGTACAGGAGAAACCAGAAATTCTTATGGAAAACAAATGAAACGCAACCCTGCTCTGAACCAGAAAGTGTAGCTGAAGATCAAAAGCCAGAATGCACCAGTGAAGCCATAGACAACCAGACAAAGTTGAGAGTCCTGAAAACTATCCAAGAAATGATAGTGACACAGAGCTGGAGAAGGCCCCTTGTCCTTCAAAATCACCTCTGTCACCATTCAGAACATCTAGTGGAAAAATTAGTGAAAAAACCACAGAGATACAGAGATCAGTAAAAGGCAAAACAAACAGAGTGAGAAAGGATAGATAAGAGACTTTGTGTACTTGAGTTGTATTAAAGTTTTTTTTAAGAAAAGGGAAATGTCATGATAATAGCCAATTGTGGTTGTGGGCTCCAGTATTTTTTAAATTCATTCATGGATGTGGGCGTCGCTGGCTAGGCCTTTCCTGATTTGCCCTTGCTCAGAGGGCATTTAAGAGTCAACCACATTGCTGTGGGTCTGGAGTCACATGTAGGCCAGACCAGGTAAGGACAACAGATTTCCTTCGCTTAAGGGCATTAGAGAACCAGATGGGTTTTTACAACAATTGACAATGGTTTCATGGTCATTGTTAGACTTTTAATTCCAGATTATTTATATATATATATATATATGTATGTACAGGGTCATCTGGTCTGGGGATTGAAGGTCAGAAAGCATATATTGCAGCCTGTCTTGATAGAGTTTGTGTGTTCATGTTAGGAAAACATGTTATCAATAAAGTTAGCTAGGCTACAATGTCGACGGTCTGTGTGCATCATTAAAAAAAGAAACTAGACAAGGTCCCTGCTCAAAACCAAAGGGGGCTACCAGTATATCCTTACTATCATGAATATGCATACCCACTTCCCAGAGGCCATTCCCTAGAACCATAACTGCCAAAATAGTGCTGGGGGAATTAACACAATTCTTTACCCAGAATAGACTGCCCACCGAGATCCAGTCAGATCAGGGCTCAGATTTCATGTCGCAAATATTCCAGGGAGTCATAGGTAACCTGGGCATGACTTAGCTGAAGTCCTCAAAGTATCACCCGCAGTCACAGGGGATGTTATGTACCACCAGACCCTAAAAACAATGATCAGGGCATACTACCTGGAATACCCCCATGGCTGGGTTAAAAGACTAGGTTTTCTTCTGTTTGCTACCAGGGACTCACCCAATGAGTCCTCCAGTTTAACTCTATTTGAATTGGTTTATGAACACCAAGTGAGAGGTCCTCTGAAACTAAACAAGGAGAGGTTTTTAGAATAGAAGGAGAAGTCTCCATGTTAGACTACGTAACCGTGTTCCATGAGTGCCTCATGAGAGCCTGTGATTTGGCTCGAGAACATGGAAAAATTTCACAAACAGATATAAAAAAACAGGCAAACATGCCAGGGCCCGAACCTTTCAATGAGGAGACTACATGCTAGTGCTCCTACGAATACTGGGTGAACCCCTAAAAGCTAGGTGCGGTGGCCCATACAGAGTAGCAAAGAGGCTTGGGGAGGTAAATTACCCAACTGACAGCCCAGCCAGCAGGAAAGAGCAAAGGCTGTGTCATGTCAACGTGACAAAATGGTATCACAGACAAGAAGGGGACAAGCAGGTGATGGTCTGTCCAATAACAACAGAGCCACAGTATGAGAGAACAGTGAGGATGAATTGGAGGGAGATATGGGTGAGCTCACATTGAACCCCTACTGTCCACTTAGCAAACAGAGAAATCCTAGTGAATTTGGACACCATATTCACCCATCTAAATGCAGAACAGCAAGGAGGCCAGACAAGGCTGCTCACTACATTTAAAAGCATCTGTTGAGACAAGCCAGGCTGCACCACACTAGCTCTACAAGATGTGGATGTGGGAAAGGCCCCTCCCATACGGTAACATCCCTGTCATTCAGGTCCAGAAAAACTGGCCCAGGTTTGGGAGGAGATTAACTACATGCAGGAGCACCAACTAATACCGCCTCACAGCATTAACTGGAGCTCCGCAGTTTTGTTTGTGCCCAAGCCGGATGGCTCCATAAGGCTCTTGCGTTGACTACTGAAAAGTTAATGCAGTGACCTGAGCTGTCTCCTGCCTGACACCCCGCCTGGAAGACTGCATAGATAGGGCAGGCAATGCAGCCACATTACAAAGATTTACTCAAGGGGTATTGGCAGGTTCCCTTGACCGCCCACGCAAAGGAAATCTCCGTCTTTGTGACTCTGGATGTGTTATATCAGTGTCGAGTCATGTCATTTAGACTCAGAAATTCCCCAGGCCCCTTTCAAAGGTTGATGAACCAGGTAGTGGCAGGCTTATTCAACTGTGTAATGTATCTAAACGACCTCCTAGTGTATAGTGACACTTGGGAAACTCACTCAGAGCAACTGAAAAGCCCTCTTTCAGAAATTACAGTCAACTGACCTGGTGGTCAATCTCACAAAGGGTGAGTTCACTAAGGCTGAGATGACCTACCTAGGACATACGGTGGGTCAAGGACAAGTACTGCCTAGGGCTGCAAAGGTACAGGCAGTAGTACAGTTTCCCATTCCCACAACAAAATGGGAAATCATGAGATTTTTATGGATGTGTGGGTTCTACCACAAGTTTGTCCCAAATTTCAGTACTGTAGTTGCACCGCTGACGGACCTACTACAGAAAAAAGCAGAAGTAGTATGGACCAAGAAATGCCAAACAGCTTTCAGGAAGCTGAAAGCCATTCTAGCAGCTCTAGGCGTTAGCCAAGCATTTAAAATAGCCATCGATGCTAGTGACCTTGGGATAGAGGCTGTGTACCTCCAGGATGATGAATCGGGAATAGAGAGACCGATCAGGTACTTGTCCAAAAACTGAACAAACATAAGGAATGGTATTTCACAGTAGAAAAAGAAACCCTAGATTTATTACTGGCTCTCAAACACTTTGAGATATATGTCCGGAATTCATACTAAGAGACCACAGTCAATAACAACCACCATTCTTTAACATTTTGTCATGATAATGAAGGAAAAACACAGAATTGCATTCAGAAATATTGGATTTTAAATTAAGACCTGAGTTTTTAAAAAATGCACACAAGCTACTGGCTGGAATGCTACAGGGTGACTACCTAAGAGATAATGGAACCCGACTCTGTTGCCAGACAAGGTACTTCTAAAGACATCCGGAAACTAATTGCGCCCTCCGGTAGAGACAATGGAACATAATGGAGATGAGTATCATCTCATCAAGAAATCCTTTGAGCAATGCCAAGACAGATTTGTGAATTTGCTTCCCATTTAGAATACACAAAGGAGGGGTTAAAAGTGAGCTGAAAAGCTACCCTGGTGTCTGTCTGTTGGTGAGTGTTTTGAGAGAGAGCAAGTGCTGGAAATTTGACTCAGAAGTAACATCCACACACAGTACCCTTGCAAATCGCCATTTTGCAGGTATCCTGATCTCTCTCCCTCTCCACCAAATTCAACACTACTGGAACCAGGAAATCAACTATTCATCTACCAGAGTCAACTCTACCGGAGCCTCGAATCCGACTATTTGTCTACCGGAGTCAATTTTACCGGAATTTCAAATTGCAATGCTCAATCATCTACTCCCCACAAGTCAAGGATTGTTCTGTGCATCTTTTCCTTTATATACATATATATATTCACTTACTTCAAGCTAAATTCCTACTTTTAACCTGTACGACCGTATATACATGTGGTTCATCCTTTCTTGCCTTTAGTAGTTAATAAACTATTCTTACCTTTAACTCAAGAAAGTCTGATCAAATTGGCTCCTTCAAAACCAGAACAACTGGGTCTGGGAAAAAGGTATCCATGAAAGGGCTCCTTTTTAGATTAAATCTTCTTGCGACCAACAGGTTGGGGGGGGGGGGGGTGGTTGCGTGTGTGCGGTTGAATAAAGACAGGGAGCCAGTTCATCCTTCCTCGCCCGGGGCATTGCAATTTAGGGATGCCCCAGTCAGACGGTGACAAATTGAGGGTTCTCGCCTGGATGAACAATTTTGGAGAACCTCACCTGGGAGTGGGTCGTAACACTTTGTAGAGAAATTCAAAACTCAGGACGTAAGGTTATTCTGTTGGAGTTTGTTTCTCTAACCACATCAACTAAAAATCACTCACATTGCAGGGAAATCGAATGTGATTGCTGACGCCCTGTCGGGAACTTAAAATTAGAACTGATGGCATTATCCAGACCAAGGCCGAGAGAGTGATTGGGAGGGAATGTGTTTTTTTTGTTTTGTATTTTTTCTATACCTTGTAATGAAATGAGAGTGACTCTCATTTCATTTCTTGTGAAATGGAGGTGTCACATGGCTATGACCCTTTATTTTTGAAAATATGATTTTCAAACTTTCAAATGACTGGAGATTTTGAAATTTGAAATGAGACAGAACAAACTACTTAAAAGTTTGAAGTAAGAAGGTAAAAAACAAACAAGTTACCATCAGGGGAGTGCGAAGAAGAGACATTAGAATGCAAAGTGCTGGATGTTGAAACAATGGCAACCACAGACCCAAAACTCCTTGAAAATACACAATTGGTGAAGTATAACAGGTCAGGCTGCAGCCACTGGAGAGATTTGCAAGAAAGACTTCAGCAGAAAGGACAGGTTGAAAGTTCTCTCTCTCTTTTGGAACAAGTGTATTATTTGGTTCGAGAAGTCAACTAACAGAAACCTACCAGCGGACTGAGATCCTGTAATAATTGCAACATCTTTTACATCTGACCACATCCAAGAAACCAGCTAACCTAAATCTGCCACAACGTTTAAAATCTATGCCTCAAGGACAACCAAAGGGCACTTAACCGTATACGCTTTTAACATTTTGTTTATTGGATTCTAACTTCCCAAATTTCTGATAGCTCTGTGTGTGTGCGTGTGTATATGTGTGGGGCCAAATGGCTGCATGAGGGCCGAATGCTTGACATCACATTTTTATTATATTTTTTGGGTTTAGTAGTTAATACATTTGTTCTTTCTATAACTCAGGACAACCTTGTTTGATTAGTTCCTTATTGCTCACAGCTTAAATATCTTTGGATTCAGGAAAGGCATACCCTTGTGAAAAAGAAACTTAAACCTTCGTTGTGACCAACCGAGGAGGTTGAATAGACAGGAGCTCCTTCTTGCTGGGTCATAGCAAGGGGAGATGATTAGATTCTCTCATGTTGGAGATGCCATTGCCTAGCATTTGTGTGCCATGAATGTTACTTGCCACTTATCAGCCCAAGCCTGAATATTGTCCAGGTCTTGCTACCTATGGATATGGACTGCTTCAGTATCTGAGGAGTCGCTAATGGTGCTGAACATCGTGCAATCATCAGCGAATATCCTCACTCCTGACCTTATGATGGAAGGAAAGTCATTGATGAAGCAGCTGACGATGGTTGGGCTGAGGATGCTACCCTGAGGAACTCCTGCAGTGATGTCCTGGGACTGAGATGATTGGCCTCCAACAACCACTACCATAGAACCATAGAAAAGTTACAGCACAGAAGGAGGCCATTCAGCCCATCTTGTCCATGCCAGCCTGAGGACACCCAGGTGCCATCTTTCTTTGTGCTAGGTATGGCTTCAACCAATGGAGAGTTTTCCCCGATTCCCATTGACTCCAGTTTTGCTAGGGCTCCTTGATGCCACATTCGGTCAAATGCTGCCTTGATGTTAAGAGCAGTCACTGTCACCTCACCTCCTGAGTTCAGCTTTTTCATCTATGTCTGGATCAAGGCTGTAGTAAGATCAGGAGCTGAATGGCCCTAGTGGAACACATGCTGAGCATGAGTGAGCTGTGTTGCTGAGTAATTGCCATTTGATAGCACTGTCGACAACACCTTCCATCACTTTGCTGATGATTGAGAGTAGGCTGAAGGGTGGTAATTGGTCAGGTTGAATTTTCCTGCTTTTTGTGGACAGGGCATACCTGGGCAATTTTCCACATTATTAGGTAGATGCCAGTGTTCTAGCTGTACTGGAACAGCTTGGCCAGGGCTGTGGCTAGCTCTGTAGCACAAGTCTTCGGTACTGTTGCCAGAAGGTTGTCAGGGCCAACACCCTTTGCAGTATCCAGTGCCTGACATAATCAAGTGAGATTTGAGAGTTGGATGCAAAGTAATACAGTATAGTATATATTACAGAATTGTTAACCACAGAATGGGTTTTATACAGGCACTGAGAGCAGTGCTTCTTGCATTTTATTCATATTTGTTAGCATTTTGCAAAAATAAATAACCTTCATAAACATTATAAAGTAGAAACTATAGTAATACACCACAGAGTATTTTCTTATTAAGTTCATTTAACAGGCGATCTCATCACTCTTTAAGAAGACTGTGTTATTCTCAAAAGCCTTGTAAAACTGCACTGTATGAAATTAAAATGAATAATAACGAGGAAGTGTAGAAGGCATTTTTTCAAAAGTTGCCTCTCTAATGAAAATGGCAACCTTGCAAAATCTGTTGTCTACTCTGAAAGTGCCTTGAAAAGCCACTTGAGGCAATAATGCAGTATTTGTACAATTAAGACAAATTACCATTAATTTATTAAGCTCTGCCAGTAGCACTTTGCACTTTCACCAGTTTAACTGATCATGCTGTTTTTTCAGAGACCTCAGTATAAATGCCATGGTATTCCTTAACGACATGGATTTTTAGGTGGTTATTAGTAAAGCCTAAGTGTTCAGTTATCCCAGCTCACACTCCCACCAGCAAACCTGCACACCTAGATTGTTCAACAAAACTGATGCTGAAATTGAAAGGTTAGTTTGTGCTATGCGCCCTGCATGAGCTCTGATCACGCAAACATTATTAGAGTTTTTCTGCACACTCCCAGTACGTTTCCATTCTTGGAATTATGGTTTCCAAATCTTGCCACACCAAATGAAACGTGAAATATTTGCTGTGGAGTTACTGCTTCTTCCCCAGTAACAATTCAAAGCTTTTGGATTTATTTAAGAATATTTGTGTAGATTCTGTTCTCAAAAGTAACATAAAACCCCAATTAGTTGAGGAAAGCTGTTTCCACTGGGGCCCTTAGATAATATCTGAGTCTTTGAAGGTGAACCATTTACCCTATTTTTAATTAATCATAATTTAAGAGAATTTGTGGAATCATGATGGATAGTGTATATCAAGCATTGGGTCAATTTAAGCACCTAAACCTTATCCAGAAGGGCATGCTTCACCAATAATTATTAATTACTCCCGTTATATTCTGTCTCAAGCATTTAACGGCTCAATAATGAACTAATTTTTAATATTTTAATTTACAATTAGATCATTACCCTTTCACGCACCCAGTTTGCCTGCTGTTACATGTTTCATATGTCTCGGAGTCAGTGCTAAGATATTTATTGATAGTGCCTCTATGCATTGTAAGGGCAGAAGCTGGTTCTAATTGCAGTTACGAACTTAAATTTTAGATGCAACCATGGTTATACACTACCCAGGCCCTGGTTTTAGATACAGAGTAAAGCTCCCGCCACACTGTCCCATCAATCACTTGCAGGGCAGGTACAGCACAGGTTAGATGCAGAGTAAGGCTCCCTCTACATTGTTCCAGCAATATGCTTTAGCTCCAATCTTAGAAGAACAACGTCTACTGTACCAATTTTCCATTTGCCACACTAGCTGTCCATTGACTAACCACAACACAGACACTCCTCCCCTTTACTTAAAGGAGTACTGATCAAAATATATCAACTTCCAAAACGTTTACTTGTTAACCTGCCCATCCTGTGAAGCCAATAAGACTCTGAGTGCTGGCTGAATGTACTCACACACACACTCACTCTGACAACTTGCATTAGTGACATGAAATCTTGGTATCCATGGGATTTCAAAAAGTAAACAGTTCAAATTATGATCAATTTACATTTCAGGTATGCGACTCTCAATATACTTCAGCTTTCAGGTCCATTCTGTAGGTTGCCATAATAACACTGACTGTTACCGAATTAAATTGATAACTTAAGCAGGTAAGCTCCATAAGAGCGACCTACAACATAATGGAGGTAACCCCATGCATTCAACGGCACTGAAGATCCAAATTCCCATTCTGAGAACTTGCATCAGGACCCAGCACAAGATGGGGCCCTTCTCTGAGGACCTGCAATGGAACTAACATGGATGGGTCACACATTGAAAAAGAAAATGGAGAAAGTGGCACCCATGGATTACAGGTCCTCTCTTCAGGTGCCCTGACCCACCAGATGACAAAGGTTTTCAGGTTCAAGGTTGTGTGATCACTTACCAGCAAATCACTGTGGCAGACTGACAACAGCATTTTTAGGAAGGCCTGCAGTGCATTGTCGAAGTGGCTATCCCCATATAACTGGAAAACACCAAAACTGACATAATTCCCACAAAGAGCTGCCTTCAATGCACAAAAACAGATGGAGACGCCCTTGAGTTTCAGTGGATAAAGCTGATCCTTGGGGATATTCCCAAGGGTTAGGATCTGGTTACCTGTGTAGGAGGGAAAAAAAAAGAACTTGTCAATGAAAAGAAGGGAACGTCAACAATACTTCAGCTTAAACTGTCTTGTCATCTTATTAACCCATTGCAGTTATGCCAGAGAGTAATAAATTACCCCGCCATCTGCACATCAGGCACACATTTCCTTAAAATATATCCTATAGATGTCTCTAAATACAAAGAGTGCCATTACTCAACAGCCAGAGCACATTTATTGTACCAGCCATTATAGCTGCAAGCATAAACAAAATTCAATACTCCAAGCTGTCCTGAAATAAACATCCTGAATGTGTAAGCAGTCCTCAATCACATTCACTATGCAAACCATGATCAAACATTTCACAAACACATACACTGTCCATCCAATTATCAAATAATGTTCAAACACACATGCGGTTCACAAGCTTAGCAAGCAACCTATAAGCACACATACTGTAAACTCCAAACATGCAAACACATCATTCACAAGCGGATCTACAATCACATGCAATCCACCAAACTGTTCACAAGTCCCTGTCATAGACACTGTTGAACACAGTCCTAAAAGCAACCAATACAGTGCAACCCGAGCAAACTGTGTTGCTCCATTCATAAATGCAAGATATTAAATCAAGTGTATTACTAACATTATATAATGCTTAACAATGGAGGGATTTGGCTGCTGTGACAAAGTTCATAATATCGTATGTAAAGAATGATTCAAAATTGAGGGTGACTTAAAAGCAGTAAAATTGTTTAGTGATTCAAAAGCTATACTGAACGGTGAGATGAGTAGTTATGGTTCCGAACTATGAACCCAGAGATTGTGAATTCACGTTCCTCGAAGGCAAGTTGTGAAATTAAATCCAATAAATCTGACAATGACCAGGGAAGCTACTATATTTTTGTGAAATCCCAATTATTTAATTCATGTTCATGGAGAAAGGAACAGACCACCCAAATGACGTGTGACTAGTCCCATAGTTGACAGGTTATGCCCTCATTGCAACTCGGGACGGGTACCATTTGCTAGTGCTGCATGCATTCCAAGGACAAAATGAGAAAAGCTGCTTATACAGGGGGTAGGGTTTTTTTTCTCCCTCTCTTCCTTGAGGGATTTTATTTCTTGGTACCACAGATGCCTGTCATTGCCACCTGCACTACCACAATGGTTTGAATTTAAACAGCACCATTAATGCAAAAAAAAGTCAAGGCATTTAACAGATAGCTGTGTCACAAACAAATTCTGCAGCCTTGGGATGAGCTTCTATATGTACACTGCTGGCATCCACCTCTCCACTGCCTCTCCTGGCCCCTCGCTGATTCTTAAACTATATGTCCAACATCCAGTCATGACAGAGCCACATTTTCTTCCAATTAAACACCGGAAAGACTGAAACCACAATCTTATGTTGTCACTGCAACCTCTCTATCTTCACCATTCTATCCACTTAGCCGCGTACTGTCTCAGTTTAAATAGACTGTGTGTCCTTCTTAACCCCATGCTGAGCTTCCAAGTCTTCTGCCACCATATGAGTCTAAAGCAAGCTGGAAAATTATGAGTGGAATTTTCCGTGCCCGCTGGCATCGGGCATGTTCGGTGGCATGAGCGGACAATATGGCAAGCAGGCCAAAAATCAGTTTCATGACATCGTGAAGCCAATTTGCAATCGTCCGCTTTGTCCGTCAGTGGCAGACTGTGTTTCCTGCTGTTGGAAACCTCATTGTAATACATCTGCGCATCATTATAAGGCCATCCCATCAGAATCATCCCCCAATGCTGGATCATCCACCCACATTGGTGGGAAAGCACACTGGTGCAGAACACGGCACCTCGAACTTATGCCCTCTTGTGACTGACCCTTCAACTAAGGGGAAAAGTGTTCTTAAGTGCTGGTAAATGGGATTAGGTAGGTAGGTCAGGTGTTTCTCACGTGTCAGTGCAGACTCGATGGGCCCCTTCTGCACTGTGATTCTGTGACAAGTGAGACATGCAGAATTCGGGACATACTGTCAGAGCCTTGCTCACATCGCAGACATCTGAGGAGCAGAAGAAGCTGGAGCCCGACAGCAACGGGATCCTAGAGGAAAGTCCATGGCATGCTGGGTGATTCTCACGACATGGCTCCTCCATAAAGCAGCTCACGGACATTGTAAAGTCACCACTGAGGATGTGCTCACAAGGGATGATGGTCGAGGGGGTGGAGAGGAAGGTCGAGCTGTGTTTGCGAGAGGAAGGTGTACTGGAGGGGTGGGAGAGGAAGGTGTGTCAGTGGGGAGTGAGGTTGGGAGAGGGGTAACGAAGGTGTTAGGCGGGTGAGGTTGGGAGGCGGGGACAAAGGTGTAGGGCGGGTGAGGTTGGGAGTGGGGGGCACTACAGGGGAGGAAAGGTTAACGGGGGAGAAGATGGCAACTGGAGAGGTAGGTATATGGAGGGAGGAAGGTGTAAAGGAAGGAGTGCAGAGAGGGGAAGGAGTCCAGGCGAAGGAAGGAATCTGGGGGAGGAAGGAATGTGGAGAGGGAAAGGAGTCCAGGGGGAGGAAGGAGTAAGGGTGGAGGAAAGAGTCCAGAGAGGGGAAGAAGTAAGGGTGGAGGAAGACTTAAGGGAGGAGGAAGGAGTCGGGAAGAGGGAAGCGCTAAGGCTGGAGGAAGAAGCAAGGCTGGAGGAGGAAGTAAGGGTGTCTGAAGGAGGCAGGTAGGGGGAAGAAGTAAGGGTGGGGGTTGGAATAAGGCTGGGGGAAGGAGTAAAGCTAGAGGAAGAAGTAAAGGTGTTTGAAGGATTCAGGAAGGGGGAAGGAATGAGTCCAGAGAAAGAAGTGAGACTGGAGGATGGAGTCCAGAGAGGGAAAGGAGTAAGAATCGTGGAAGAAGTAAGAGTGTCTGAAGAGGGGAAGGAATTCCAAGGTGGGGAAGGAGTCCAGAGGGGGGAAGGAGTGCGAAAGGGGGAAGGAGTCCGGAACAAGGGATGTCCAGGTGAAGGTCCAAGGGAGGGCTCTGTTTAGTCCATGACTGCCTCCCGAGGATGAGCGTAATACGAGTGAATGGTGAGAAAGACCGAGGGCAGAGTGAGGTGGTAGGGTGGGAGGGTGAGGGTGCGACGGTGTCAGTAGAAGGGACGGCGAGAGTGGTTGGTGGAGACTCGGAGGCAGGCACAGAACCTAAGGGGTGGGAAGGAGAATGGGGAGGTTAATGTGGATGGGGGTGGGATGTTCGGGAGGGAAGGGAACGTGCACGTTCACCTGGACAACACTAAAAGAAAAAGGTTGTGGCTGGTAGGTCACGGAGGAGAGGTGGAAGGTAATGCTATGCGGGGGCAACAGTGATGGGGGAAAGGACATGGGTGCACGGGGAAGGGGAAAGGATGGGGGAGCGCAGTAAAAACCGTAGCAGGACCATACTTGCCCAATCGAAAGCGAAACGAGAATTGTGGTGGGCAACATCAGGTGCTGCATGAGAATGTGATCAGTGGGTGGGCGGAGATGCAGGTGAACTCAGATGGTCAACCGAAACTGAACCTCAGCAGGCAGCATTCAAAATGCTCAGGACATTGAGGTGAGTGTGATGAGGGAAGGATCCGCGTGTGTGGGACAGAGCTTGCACAAGGCACCAAAAGGCCCTGCCACACACACACTTCTCCCTCCAGAATCACTCGTGGGCCGGCTGCGTGCATCTGAACTGCTAGTGAGGGGTTTGCAGTGGGAGGACTCGCGAAGCCTGTCAATGAAGCTGAAATACACCACTACACATTAATCAGTGAAAGTGAATATATTCCCAGATTGTAAAGTGACAAAACATGTTCACCTGTGCAACCAACTGCGATCAGAATTTCTTAACATTTGAACACCTTAGACTTTTAGTTGCTTCCCTGACATCTGTAGCAGGGGTGAAGACAATGGTTGGCTCTGTTGCCTCTGATGCCTTCGGCTTGGGTCCTCTGGAGAGCTGAGGCTTTGGGGCCCCAGCCTGCTTTGGTTGTCCTCTTCTGGGCCAGCTGCTCCCTGTGCAGTGACAGGGGACGAGATTGAGGGAGTCACAGGCAAAGGGGACTTGGAGGGAGCGGACAGCCTCTGAGATTCTTGAGTGAATGACCCAGGGGCTCCAGCTGCCACTCCTCTTCCCTTCAGGTGCTCGAGGGCCCCAACTTGACTCCTTGAGAGGAAAGAGTGCCTGGGGGGACATCGAGTTACCTCGTTTCCCTCTTGTGTCACCACTGCAGGAACTCACCCATGGCTATCACGATGGAGTGCAGGTCTGCGCGCACCTCTGCATTCTGCTGGACCAGGGTCTCCATGGCACATACCATCCTCCCCACGGAGACCTCCATACATGCACATTGGGCATCACTTCATCAGAGAGCAGATGGAACACTCCTCCGATTCGCGTGCCACTTTGTTGAAGGCTTGCTGATGTTCCCCCACCTTCTGCTGACTCTCCACGATGAGTTGGAAGGCTGAATCCAGAGGCTCATCATCTGACTCGGACCTCACAGGTGCCTCTTTCCCAGTGCCAGGGAGCTCGGCTAAGCTTGCCGCCTCCTGCACGTGTCTGTGCGGTGACCACCAGATTGAGAGCCCGAGCCTGCTCTAGCTCTAGGTCCCACCGAAGTGTGTCTCTGCGCTGGTGGATGGTGTGGATAAGCGCTGTGATGGGTCTTCCAGGCTGCTTATTTCCAGCTCTTCAATAGAGAGATGTCCTCTTGGCTGGAGGGGAGGACATGGATGGAGCTGAGGGACTGGCTGGCTGAGAGCGTCAGTTGCTTGGCAGAGCTCCCTGTGAACCAAAGTAGAGACAATTAGTGCATGGCAGCAGAGTCAAAAAGCAGGAGAGAGAGCACTCACCTTTGCATTGAGAGAGGGATGATGTGGTGCAGGATCATCACATGGATGTTCGCTGCCAATCTCACCATCACTGCAGGCACATACACATCCTCACCAGTCAGCATGATGGCACAAAGTAAGTGAGGGGCCTACCATGGGCCACTCCACCCCCGTACTGGGACCTCTCCCTGCTGTTGTGAGAACATACGAACAAGGAGCAAAAGGAGGCCATTCAGCCCCTCGAGCCTACTCTGCCATTTAATAAGATCATAGCTGAGCTGATAGTAACCTGAAATCTACATCCCACCTACCCCTGATAACCTATCACCCCCTTGCTTACCAAGAATCTATCCAACTCTGCCTTAAAAATATTCAAAGACTGCTTCTACCACCTTTTCAGGAAGAGAGTTCCAAAGACTCTCAATCCTCTGAGTGAAAAAATTTCGCCTCATCAATGTTTTAAATGGGCAACCCCTTATTTTTAAACTGTGACCCCTAGTTCTGGATTCTCCCACAAGAGGAAACAACCTCTCCGCACCCACGCTGTCAAGACCCCTCAGGATCCTGCTTCTCCTGCATGGGAACAGATGGAGAGAGTGTGAGCAGGACACATGGCACAGCATGGAATGTTTGTGTGGTGAGCGGAGCCATGGACGGGATGAGGACGCGATCTTGAGAGGATATGAGCCTGATGGAGATGTGAGGGTGTGTGAGAGAGTTAGTGGTGTTGTCCCTTGAGGTGCGAGATCCCGGTGGATATATTATGGGTTTGTGAGTGTGTGAGTTGAGAGTGACGAGAAGAGTGATTTACCCTAGCAGAATGGATGAGATCATTCATCCTGTTGCAGCACTGGGTAGCTGACACCTTTTTCAGGGCATTGGTGCTGACCACCGCTGCTACCATCTCCTATGCTGGATTGGTGATATTACTGCCCCTCCTGCAGCCAGAGCAAGGGTAGAGGACACCACGGCAAGCCTCTACTGCGTCCAAAAGGCGCCTGAGGGACGCGTCATTAAGCTGGGGGGATTGCAGTCTTCTTGCCTTTTGGGACCATGTCTTCTATGCAGCAGCCCTGGGCTGGAAGCACTGAGAGGTGTGCGTGTGGCTGCACTTTAAATATGGCGCTCAATGTGGTGAAACAGCGATGGCATGGCGGGTGAATGAGAGCCCGATTGCCATCGAAATGGTGTGGTTCCCAGGAATGCATGATTAATGAGGTGGGATTGGGACAAGACGGCGCAAAAACCTGCCATTATGGCTGGTGGGAAAAACATTCTTTTTCCCACCCGCTACCGCACGTAGTGCAAATCTGGGACGATTCCGCCCTATGGCCAGTGCCTCTGCAATTTCTACTCTTACTTCCCTCAGTATCCTTGGATGCATCACACCCGGTCCTGATGGCTTGTCAATTTTAATTATGGACAGCCTATCCAATATCTTCTCCTTATCAATTTTAAACACTTCAAGTGTCTGAAATACTTCCTCTTTCATCTTGAACTGGGCAGCATCTTCTTCCTTGGTAAAGACAGATGAAAAGTAGTAATTTAATACCTTAGCTATGACCCCTGCCTCCATGCGGAAATTCTCTTTTTAGTCCCTAATTGGCCCCACTCCTTTTACCATCCTTTTTCTATTTATATGTCTACAGAAGACTTTGGGATTTCCTTTTATGTTCACTGCCAGTCTCCTTTCATATTCTCTCTTTGCTTCTCTTATGTGCTTTGTCAATTCCCCTCTGAACCTTCTATATTCAGCCTGGTTCTTGGTTGTATTACCTATCGTGACATCTGTCATAAGCACATTTTTTCTTCTTCACCTTAACCTTTATCTCTTTTGTCATCCAGGAAGCTCTGGATTTGTTTACTCTACCTTTCCCCTTCATGGGAATATATCTTGACTGTGTCCGAACTATCTCTTCTTTAAATGCAGTCCATTGTTCAGTTAAAGTTTTGCTTGCCAAACTTTGACTCCAATTTATCTGGGGCAGATCTGTTCTCACTCCATTGAAGTTGGCTTTCCCCCAGTTAATTATTCTTACTCTGGGTTGTTCCTTGTCCTTTTTCATAGCCAGCCTAACCTTATGATACAATGATCACTGTCCCATAAATGTTATCCTACTGAAACCTGATCCGCTTGGCCCACTTCATTCCCAAAAACCAGGCTTAGCAGTGCCTCCTTTTTTGTTGAAGTGGAAACATAGAGCTGTAGAAAATTTTCCTGAGCGCATTCTAGGAACTCTTTCCCCTGTCTGCCTTTTACACTACTACTATCCCAGTCTATATTCAGATAACTAAAATCCCCACATGACTACTCCCGCAATAATGAAAAATATCTTCATTAACATCCTTCCCACTATTTGGTAGCCTATAGACCACGCCGAGCATTGTAATTTCATCTTTTTTATTCCTTCGCTCTGGCCCAATAGACTCTGTCCTTGACTCCTCTGGGATTCCTCTTGCACCAGTGTAGCAATGTTCACCTTAATCATTACTGCCACCCTTCCCTCTTTCCTTCTATTCCTATCTTTCTTGAACACCTTGTATCCAGGAACATTTAATCCACAGTCCTGCCCTTCTTTGAGTTAGGTCTCTGTTATAGCTACATCATATTTCCATATGGCTATCTATGCTTGCAACTCACCAATCTTATTTACCACACTCCACACATTCACATGCATGCACAATAACCCTAATTTAGATTTTATTACCTTCCCTCTTACTCTGAACCCACCTAATAACTTACTATTTCATACTCTAGTGCCATCAGTCTCGCCCAGTATTCTGTGTACCTTGGTATTCCTCTCTAATTTGGCCTCCTGGTCCCACCCACACCCCTGCCAAGTTAGTTTAAACCCTCTCTAAAAGCACTAGCAAAATGCCTGCAAGGAGCTTGAATCTAAACAAATCTAAGACACTCCCTCCTGCATCGTCTATCCACAAATTCATCTGCTTTATTCTCCTATTTCTACACACACTTGCATGTGGTACTAGGAGTAATCCAACGATAACTACTTTTGAGGTCCTGCTTGCTAATTTTGCTAGCTCCCTAAATTCTGACTGCAGGACCACATTCCTCTTTCTACCCATGTTATTGGTACTGATGTGGACTATGACTGCTGGCTGTACATCCTCCTTGTTCATGGTGTTCTGCAGCAGTTCGGTGACATCCTTGACCCTGGCACCAGGGATGCAACATACCATCTTGGATTCATGTCTGCAGACGCAGAAACGCCTGTCTGTACTCTGAACTATAGAATCACTGATCACTTTTACTCTTCCAGTTTTCTTCATGCCCCACTGTACAGCTGAGCCAACTGTGGTGCCATGTAAATGTTAACTCTGTTTCTCTCTCCACAGATGGTGCCAGACCTGCTGAGTATTTCCAGAATTTTCTGTTTTTATTGCAGATTTCCAGCATCTGGAGTATTCTGCTTTCCGATTCATGGTGCCATGGACTTGGCTGTGGCTGCACTTCCCAGATGAACCATCACATTCAACAACTGAATACTGGTTGGAGAGTGAGATGCACTCAAGGGATGCCTGCACTACCTGCCTGTTTCTCCATGACTGCCTGGTGGTCACTCATTCCCTCTCTCCTTGTATACTCTTAAGTTGCAGGGTGATCACATCTATAAACATGCTATCCACAAAGCTCTCAACCTCACGGATGCACCGCAGAGACTCCAGCTGCTGTTCAAGCTCTGAAACATGGAGCTTAAGCTACTGCAAATGATGACGCTTCCTACACAAATGGTTATTCAGGGCATGGGAAGCGTGCAGGAGTTCCCACACAGCACAGAGTATTTAAATCAAGACCCTTCTGTCTTCCAAGTAGTGTCTCATGCGCTTGCTATAAAGGACATAGGTTAAAATTATGTCAACTTCACAACTTGACTTGGTGGAATTTGAACCCACAAGTTCGACATGTCCAGTACCAATAACAACAAGGGAATTGGGGGAGGTAGGGGGGAATGGAGGGAGCAAGTGTCTAGAGCTCAGTGCTCCAGCCAGCATGATTGTGAGGCAGTCTTGATGGGCCAGCTGGTCTTTTCCTGCCCGACATTTTCAAGTGTTTTGTAAGCTCGCAGTAAGTTGTAAGTAGCTGTTCTGTTTTTAAGTGCTCGCCCAACAAGGTTCCATCAAGCATGCAGGGTTAAAAATGAGGGTTCGGAACTTGACAAGAGATGTGGATTTTGAGGAAGAGAGAGATGTGGATTGATACATGAGTTCTGAAGCATTAGTCCAAGGTGGCTGAAGGCACAATTGCCAATGGCAGGGTAAAAGGTGGAGGGCATATACACAAGGTCAGAAATGGAAAGTTTGGGTAGTGTGTCACATAGGAAGAGGGGTGAGCTCTGGAATGATCTAACCTAAAGGATGTAAGTTTTAAATTGGAAGCAAATGTAGATCAGAGAAGATGGATGTAGTCGTCAAACGGTACTTGGTCAGTTCAGAATGCAGGCAGAAGAATTTTGGATGAACTGAAGTTTACAGAGCATGGAGGATAGGACACTGTCCAAAAATGCATTGGAACTGTAAGATCTGGAGCTGATAAGGGTCTCAGTGAAAGATGAGATCTTGGACTTTATTAATAAGGTCAAAGAGTACAAAACCAAGAAAATTACAATAAATAAAAGCAAAATACTGCAATGTTAGAGACCTGAAATAAAATCAAAAATTGCTGTAAAAACTCAGCAGGTTTGGCAGTGTCTGTGGAGAGTGAAACAGAGTTACCCCAGTTCTGAAGAAGAGTCACATTGGACTCAAAACATTAACTTTGTTTCACTCCCCACAGATGCTGGCAGACCTGCTGAGTTTCTCCAGCAATTTTTGAAGTTATGATAAACTTCTGTAAAACACTTTCACCCTCAACTGGAGTATTGTTTCTAGTTCTGGGCACTACACTTTAGGAAGGATGTGGAGGAATTGGAGAGAGTGCAGAAAAGATTCATGAAAATGGTTCCAGGGATGAGGAACTTCAATTATATAGATAGATTAAAGATGCCGGAGATGTTCTTCTTGGAGTAGAGAAGGTTGCGAAGAGATTTGGTATAGGTTTTCAAAATAATTAGGGGTTTGGACAGGGTACATAGGGAGAAACTGTTCCCACTGGTGGAAGGATTGAGAGCCACAGGGCACCAATTTAAGCTAATTGGCTAAAAAAGCACTGGCGATATGAGGAAAAACATTTCATGCAGCAGGTGGTTGGGATCTGGAATGCACTGCCTGACATCAAGGCATTCAAGAGGGCATCAGATTATTACCTGAAAAGGAGGAATGTGCAGGGCTACAGGGAGCAGGTGGGAAATGGCATGAGGTGAATTGCTCCGACAGAGAGCCAGCACAGATATGATGGGCTACATAGCCTCCTCCTGTGCTGTAACCATTCTGTGAAATAGGCAGTTTGGACTCTGACTACATCATTGAGGCCCGACTGTCATTTTAACCTCAGTGCTGCATGTTAATATATGTTAATTCTATTGTTAGGATACACAGATAAAGGACATTGTTTAATTAAGTACTTTGAGCACAAATAAATAGGGGATTCCCCTTTAAGGGGCTCTTTGTTTAACTGTTTTATTCATTAATTGTATTGGTTTCTTGAAAGAGTTTAAATAGTGGATAGCTGGGACACTGGATGTGTAGGAGGAGATCTGTAAGGCTGAGCAAAGCCAATAAACACTTTGGATGAAGAAAAGCTCTGCCTTGGTTTCTGCTTCACCAACTGGCTTGGATCCTGTTAACACTGCAAAGGGAAACTACACCATACTAACCTGTCAAATCTAGGGCCAGAAAGGTAAACTTTAAAAAAACTGGTTTCCTTGTGGACCAGGTAAAGCAGGAGTATTCTTTTGGGCCCCACAGGAAATCTTGGGCCTTTCCTATCCCAGTGCCCCCACCCCATGATTATGAGCCAGCCCAGTTCCCCTCTTAAACACTAGTACCTCTGGGCTCCCAGTGACAGTCCTTTACCACCCACAATCCTGCTTTCATCCTTTGCCCAGGTGTCACTTCCTGCCAGGTTTAGGCAGAAAATTCAACTAGGCCATGAGTCTGGGGAATTAAAACCCCCGGGTCTCACGCTGTAATAGGCCGAACAGGGATATTAAAGGAAGTAGCTACAGAGATAGTGGGTGCACTGGTAGTAATCTTCCAAGAATCCTTAGATTCTGGAAAAGTCCCAGAGGATTGGATAATAGCCAATGTAACACCCTTATTCAAAAAGGGAGGGAGACAAAAAATGGGTAACTATAGGCCCGTTAGCTTGACATTTGTCATTGGGAAAATGTTGGAGTCTATTTTAAAGGATGTAATAGCAAAGCATTTAGAAATACATAATCTAATCAAGCAGAGTCAGCATGGCTTCATGAAGGGGAAATCATGCCTAATAAATTTATTAGAATTCTTTGAGGAGGTAACAAGCAGGATAGGTAAAAGGGAACCAGTAGATGTAATATATTTGGATTTCCCAAAGGCGTTCAATAAGGTACCGCACATAAGGCTATTTAATAAGATAGGAGCCCATGGTGTTGGGGGTAGTATATGAGCATGGATAGAGGATTGGCTAACTAATAGAAGACAGAGAGTTGGGATAAGGGGGGCATTTTCAGGATGATAACCTGTGACTAGTGGAGTGCCACAGGGATCAGTGCTGGGGCCACAATTATTTACAATATATATTAATAACTTAGATGAGGGAAGTGAATATGCTATCGCCAAGTTTGCAGATGACACAAAATAGGTGGGAAGGCAAGTGGTGAGGATGACACAAGGAGTCTACACAGGAATGTGGACAGGTTAAGTGAGTGGGCAAAAATTTGGCAGATGGAATATAATGTGGGAAAATGTGAGGTTATGCATTTTGGCAGCAAGAATAGAGGAGCTGAATATTATTTAAATGGAGAAAGACTGCAGACAGCTACAGCACAGAGGGATTTGGGAGTCCTTGTGCATGAATCCCAAAAAGCTAACATACAAGTTCAACAGGCAATAGGGAAGGCAAATGGAATGTTGGCCTTTATTTCAAAGGGAATGGAGTATAAAAATAGGGAAGTCTTGTTAAAACTATACAAGGCACTAGTTAGGCCACACCTAGAATGCTGTGAACAATTTTGGTCCCCTTATCTAAGGAAAGGTATACTGGCATTGGAGGCAGTCCAGACAAGGTTCACTAGGTTGATCCCGGGTATGGAGGGATTTTCTTATGAGGAGAGGTTGAGTAGATTGAGCCTGTACTCATTGGAGTTTAGAAGAATGAGAGGCGGCCTTATTGAAACATATAAGATTCTTAGGGGTCTTGACAGGGTAGATGCTGAGAGGTTGTTTCCCCTTGTGGGAGAGATTATAGGACCAGAGGGCATAATCTCAGAGTAAGAGGGCACTCATTTAAAACAGAGATGAAGAGGAATTTCTTCTCAGAGGGTAGTGAATCTGTGGAATTCTTTACCGCAGAGGGCTGTAGAGGCTGGGTTGTTAAGTGTATTCAAGGATGAGACAGCAGATTTTTAATCAGTAAGGGAATCAAGGGTTATGGGGAAAAGGCAGGAAAGTGGAGTTGAGTATTATCAGATCAGCCATAATCTCATTGAATGGCAGAGCAGACTCGATGGGTCGAATGGCCTACTTCTGTTCTCACATCTTATGGTCTTATGGTGTCGACCTTAGTCCCTGCCCACAGAACTCCCACTGGGGTTTAAAATCCAGTCTCTGCTCTTTCAGCTTGATGTCCTTTCTTCAGTAAAATGAAGATGCTGTATAAATGCAAGTCGTTTTTGTGTAATGCATCACAGCTGAACCCAATCTGATATTTACTCTCAAACAGATCATCAATTCATTATAGGTTAGGAGCTAATTCCACAGCACTGGTTTGGACGGTCTGTTGAAAAATTTACAGTGTGATTGCAGAGAGTTTTCTAGATGAGTAAGCTCCTTTGTTCTGGTGCAGTTAGTTTCAATATTCACACCAAACAACCACTGCTGAAAGCCTCATCATTCAACAACTCACATCAAAGGGTTTAAAGAAGAGTGTGTATGAGGAAAAAAGTGCAACATCAAAAGTTTTATTTTTAATACATACCTCACCATAGGTTTAAAAAGTCTGAGATATTGACAAAACCCTCATTGCACCACTAATGGTGTTGATCCTGAACCATGCAACATCATTCAAGTTACAGTTCTTTACCCTTATTAAACAGCAAAATCTCTTACAACTGCCAGCATCTCAAAAGCCAGAGTCACTGTGTGCTGTTTTAGATTCTTGGTTTCATAATTCAATTCACTAGAGGTCAGAAACTGGGTATTTTGAAGCAAATAGGTCACCTCCTGACTCCCATAATCTTCTCCACCACCTACAACATCAACTTATATTTCTATAGCATCTTTAACGAAATGAAATGTACCAAGGTGCTTCAAAAGAGCATTATGTCACAAAGTATGACACCGAGCCACATAAGGAGAAATTAGAACAGGTGCCCAAAAACGTGGTCAAAGAGATAGGTTTTAAGAAGTGCCTTAAAGCAGAAAAGCAAGGTGGAGAGGTAGAGTTTCAGTGAAGGAATTCCAGAGCTTGGCGCCTAGGGAGCTGAAGTCGCTGCCACCAATGGTGGAGAAATTATACAGGTGCGGTGTCTAAAATCTGGCTATGCGAAAACTGATGATGTCCAAAAACCAGACACATTTTTAAGCTGCCATGCATGAATTTTAATTATTATTATATGAGTAAAATAACTTACCGGCTTGTTCAGCTAGGTGATGCATTGGCGCAGTGGTGCGCCAGCTACTTAAACACTCTTTGGGCCTGTCTTTTCCCACGTTCTAAGTGGTCCGAGCAACCCTTGACCTAGCCTGAAGCGCCCAACCCGACCCAGTCCGAAATGCCCTACCCGAAAACAAGCAAGATCCAAACTCTGGGCATGGACTCGGTCCTGGTGTTGCTGGTTTTGAGACACTGTACCTGTAATTAGGAATGCCCAAGAGGCCAGGATTAGAAGTGCGCAGATATCTCGGAGGGTTGTGGGGTTGGAGGAGATTACAGAGATAGGGAGGGGTGGGACCATGGAGGGATTTTAAAATGAAGATGTGAATTTTCAAATCAAGTTTCAAGGCACAAGTCAAAGCCCATGCAATCCATGAGCTTATTGTGGACGAGTGCTTCAACTTCATGGCCTTGACGGAAACCTGGCTGAGGGGGGATGACACATTCCCCTAACTGAGGACTCCCCACCTGGCTAGGTCATTCACCATCCAGCTCTGAAGAGACCTGAAATGTTAACTCTCTTTCTCTCTCTCCAGATACTGCCCAAACTGAATATTTTCTGCTTTGAATTAATTAATATCCTTACCCAGACTGTCAAAGTATTGGAGGGGCTCTGACAACCAAATCTCACTTTGGTTTGTCCCCCTACTTCTCTGGCACTTTCTCCTTCTTTCAGCACCTCACTTTACAAACATAGGAACATACAAATTTGGAGCAGGAGTAGGCCACTTGGCCCCTCGAGCCTGCTTTGCTATTCAATAAGATCACGGCTGATCTGAATGTAACCTCAACTCCACATTCCTGCCTACCCCTGATAACCTTTGTTAATCAAGAATCTATCCAGCTCTGCCTTAAAAATATTCAGGCTACTTCCACTGCCTGTTAAAGGACAGGGTTGCAAAGATTCACAACCCTCTGAGCAAAAACATTTCTCCTCCTCTCTGTCATAAATGAGCAACCCTTTATTTTTAAACAGTGACCCCTAATTCTAGATTCTGCCACAGGAGGAAACATCCTCTCCACATCCACTCTGTCAAGACCCCTCAAGATCTTAAAGGTTTCAATTAAGTCGCCTCTTACTCTTCTAAATTCCAGAGGATACAAGCCTAACCTGTCCAGCCTTTCCTTATAAGGCAACCTGCCCATTCCTGGTATTAGTCTAGTAAACCTTCTCTGAACTGCTTCTAACGCATTTACATCTTTCTTTAAATGAGGAGACTAGTACTGTACACAGTACTCCAGATGTGGTCTCACCAATGCCCTGTACAACTGAAGCATAACCTCCCTACTTTAGTAATCAATTCCCCTCACAATAAATTATAACATTCTATTAGCTTTCCTAATTACTTGCTGTACCTGCATACTAGCCTTTTGTTATTCATGCACTAGGGCACCCAGGTCTCTCTGAATCTCAGAGCTCTGCAATTTCTCACCATTTAGTTAATAAGCTTCTTTTTTATTCTTCCTGCCAAAATGAATGATTTCACATTTGTCCACATTATACTCCATTTGCCAGATCTTTGCCCACTCATTTAACCTATATATGTCACTTTGTAGCCTCCTTACGTCCTCTTCACAATTTACATTCCTACCTATCTTTGTGCCATCAACAAATTTAACAATCATACCTTCGGTCCCTTCATCCAAGTCACTTATATAAATTGTAAAAAGTTAAGGCCCCAGAACTGATCCCTGTGGCACACCACTTGTCATAGACTACCAACCAGAAAAAGACCCATATATGCCAACTCTCTGCTTCCTGTTAGCTTGCCAATCTTCTATCCATGCCAATGTTACCCCCTACACCAGGAGCTTTTATTTTCTGCAATAACCTTATACCATCCTCTCACCTCTCAGCCAAGTAGAATGTCAATTTTCTTACCGAGATATCTTCACTGCTTTCCTCCCTCAGGCTCTGGAATGAGCGACTTCTCATCGTCCATAAAAACATAGAAACATTGAACATAGGAACAGGAGTAGGTCATTTGGCCCTCTGAGCCTGCTCTACCATTCAATATGATCATGGCTGATCCTCTATCTCAATGCCACACTCCCGCGCTCTCCCCATACCCCTTGATGCCTTTAGAGTCTAGAAATCTATCTATTTACTTCTTAAATATATTCAGTGACTTGGCCTCCACAGCCCTCTGTGGTAGAGAATTCCACAAGTTCACTAGCCTCTGAGTGAAGAAGTTTCTCCTCACCTCATTCCTAAATGGCCTACCCCATATCCTGAAACAGTGGCCCATTGTTCTAGCCCCCCCACCCACCCCAGCAAAAGGAAATATCAACCCTGCATCCAGTCTGTCCAGCACTGTCAGAATTTTAGAAATTTCAATGAGATCTCCTCTCACTCTTCTAAACTCCAGTGAATACAGGCCTAGTCCATCCAATCTCTCCTCAGACGACAATCCTGCCATCCCAGGAATCAGTCTGGTGAACCTTCGTTGTACTCCCTCTATGGCAAGTATATCCTTTCTTCGGTAAGGAGACCAAAACTGCACACAATACTCCAGGGGTTCTCTCACCAAGGCCCTGTGTAGCTGCAGTAAGACATCCTTGCTCCTGTATTCAAGTCCTCTCGCAACGAAGGCCAACATACCATTTGCGTTCTTAACTGTTTGCTGCACATGCATGCTTGCTTTCAGTGATTGATGTACAAGGGCACCAAGGTCCCTTTGTACATCAACATTTCCCAATCTATCACCATTTAAATAATACTCTGCCATTCTGTTTCTCCTACTGAAGTGGATAACTTCACACTTATCCATGTTATACGGCATCTGTCATGTATTTGTCCACTCACTGTACTTATCTAAATCGTCTTGAAGCCTCTTAACATCCTCCTCACTGCTCACATTCCCACCAAGCTTTGTGTCGTCAGTAAACTTGGAAATATTACATTTGGTTTCCTCTTCCAAATCATTTTATATATATTGTGAATTGCTGGTACCTGCGGTACCCACTAGACATCGCCTGTCACTCTGAAAAAGACCCATTTATTCTTACTTTCTGTTTCCCATCTGCTAACCAATTCTCAATCTATGCCAATATATTACCCTCAATCCCATGTGCTTCATTTTGCACACTGACCTCTTATGTAGGACTTCATCAAAAGCTTTCTGAAAATCCAAATACATCACATCCACTGGTTCTCCCTTAACTATTCTGCCAGTTACATCCTCAAAAAACTCCACTAGGTTTGTCAAACATGATTTCCCCTTCATAAATCCATATTGACTTTGTCGGATCCCGTTGATATTTTCTAAGTGTCCTGTTATCACATCCTTTATAATAGACTAGCATTTCCCTACTACTGATGTTTTGCTAACCAGTCTGTAATTCCGTGTTTTCTCCCTCCTTCCTTGTTTAAATAGTGGGGTTACATTTGCCACCCTCCAATCTAGCGGGGCTGTTATAGAATCTACAGAATTTTCAAGATGGCAACCAACACATTTCTATGGCCACCTCTTTTAGTACCCTGGAATGTAGATTATCAGGCCCTGGGGATTTATCAGCTTTCAATCCCACTAATTTCTCCAGAACTATTTTTTTAGTAATACTAATTTCCTTCAATTCCTCCTTCTCATTAGACCCTTGTTTCCCTAGCTTTTCTAGAAAGTTATTTGTGTCTTCCTCCATGAAGACTGAACTAAAGTAGTTGTTTAATTTCTCTGCTCTGTGATCTAAGAAATGGGACTTGTCAGATCTCAGATGGAGCCCTATACCTCTGGAAGGATATACTGGCCTTGGAGGGCATACAGTACAGATTCATCACATATTGTGTGGGATTACAGGGTTAAATTATGAAAGCAGACTTGGCTTGTTTAACAAACCCTGAGTTTAGAAGTTTTGGGTTGATCTAATTGAAGATTTAAAATGATGAAAAGATTTAATTGGGTAGATCTGAAAAAATCTAATTGAATGATGGAACAGATTTAGGGGCTAAATGATCTACTTTTGTTCTTGTGTTCCCATATAGTTTGCAGCACATAAACAGACCATTAAGCTCAAGTGGTCTGACAGTGTTTATGTACAAGAACCCTCCCATCCTTCGCTTGTGTCCATCTACTCCTTTCTCCCTCAGGGCACGCCTTAAGCCTCCCCTTAAACGTGTTAATGCTTTCTTCTTCAAACATGTGTCAGCGAAATCCATGTTTTCATTACACTCAGCGTAAAAGAATTCCTCCAAAATTCTTTATTTGATCGGTTAGTGGGTATCTTATATTGTGACCTAATCCTTTACCTATTTTCCTCTTTTAGATTTGAACCCAGGTCCCAAAAGTGAAAAGTCAGTGTCTTATCTAGCATATCGCATAGTTCTCCCCAATGATAATTTCTTAATTAACTGACTGTCATAAGGTCCAATGAAGTCAACCATTGCCCAGTGTCTTGTCCTGATGCCCGTTCTCCATGTGTGGCTTGACTGGAAGTTAACATCAGCAGATTATCTGACAGTGTGTGTGGGGCAGAGAGAGGCACAGCTTGATTTTGTTCTCCTCACTTTCCTACAAGGTTCACTGGATAACTATCAGGAATTGTCGAAGGGCACTGAGACAAACTCTAGTTCTCCTAATCGCTGCATTGGTTTAGCACAGATTTGGAATTGAGCCTGAGAACCAAGGGCTGACTTCTTGCAAGAACATAAGAAACAGGAGCAGGAGTAGACCATACGATACCATTATGGCTGACCTTGGGTTTCAAATTCACATTCTGCATGCTCTCCATATCCCTTGATTCCCTGAAAGACCAAAAATCTGTGTAAACCAGCCTTAAACCTATTAAACGATGGGGCATCCACAATCATCTGGGCTAGAGAATTCCAAAGGTTCACAACATTTGAGTGAAGTAATTTCTTGATTTCAGTCCTAAATGATTGGCCTTTTATCCTGAGACTGTTCCCCTTGTATTTTAGAATCCCTGACCAGCAGGAACAATCTCTCAGCTTCTACCCTATCAAGCCCCTTCAGAATCTTGGATATTTTAATGAAATCGCCTCTCATTCCTCTAAACTCCAGAGAATAATAGACCCAATTGACTCAGCCTCTCATAGGCCAATCCTTTAACCCAGGGATCAATCTAGTGAACCTTTGTTGTACCACCTTCAATGCAAATATATCCTCCCTTAAATATGGAAACTAAAATTGCACACAGTGGCCAGAATTTTACCTTCGGCGTGCGAGCGTGCGCCCGGCATGCCGGAACGTTAAATGACGTGCAATGACGTCGGGCATGCGTCCTGACGTCACCGCACACCATCGCGATATTTTGTTCGGAGGGCATGCACCAGAGTCGGCTGCGCGCCTGCTGATAATTAAAAGGCCTATTAAGGCCATTAAGAAGGTAATTAAGTTGAAGTTTACACTGCCCGTCCAACCTAATGGTTGGTGGGCAGGCGAAAAGGCCAAGTGGCTTTTATCTTTTTTGGGAAACCTCATCCATGAGCGGGATGAGGTTTCCTAAAGCTCTTACAAATTATGTAAAAACTTTCTTTTGAAATTAAAAACATGTCCCATCTCATGTGATATTGTCACATGAGGGGACATGTTTCATTGAATTTTTATTGTATTTATTAATTTTTTCAAAAAGCGCTTCAATCTCCCTGGGTCAGCTCCATGCATGCATGAACTGTGCTCCAGGCCCGCTCTCCCTCCTCCCCCTGCCCGCACAGGTCAGTGCTACTGCTCGCGATCCACGCAGTGTGGGCCTTAATTGGCCCGCCCGCGTGAAACCATGGTGCGGAGCAGGTCGCGGGCAGTGGTCGGCTTCCCGACCACCCCCACCTGCTCCCGCCGAGACCGCCCGATGCGGGAAAAATTCAGGCCAGTATTTCAGATGTGGTGGCACCAATCCCTGTACAATTGTAGCAAGACTTATTTTATCCTGTACTCCAATCCCCTTGCAATAAAGGCTATCATGCCATTTCCCTTCCTAATCACTTGCTGCACCTGCGTGTTTTTTTTTGTGTTCCTTGTATGAGTACACCCAAGCCTCTCTTCTTAATGAAACAACTGTGCTGTTTGTTAGAAGGATTCACAATGTAATGTGAAAAGGTTATTTCAATTATTACAGTCCACCATTGGAAAAAAGTACTGTGCAACATATCCTAGTACAAATTTGCTGTTTCTGTTCAAAATTATTTTATTAATTCCTTCATTATATATATTCATATACATTTAGTCTCTGTCCATCTGAAGTCTCATGTGCAAGCTTTCTGACTGGGTTGGTGTGGAAAACATATAACATGATACAATGTGCAAAAATTCACCTGCCTTTCAGGCACCCTGGGAGTTCCTGAGTACAGCCTAGCAACATACAAAATAATGTAATCCATAATTAAGACAGATAACGCTTGTCAGAATATTGTAGACCTCACTGCACTAGCCCCAGCTGCTGCCCAGAAGGCCTCCACCGCTTATCTGGATTTCTTGTCTCTAATAGGCTTTGGTCCTTGCCTGCTGTTTGCTCCCTGTCATGTCTCTTCCTGTACTCCCACAACACACACAGGTCCCATCACATTCATCGCTCGCTGCTTTCTTTCAACTATCCCCTCCCACTGATGCTCGACTCCCATTCCTTGGCCTGCCAGCAAATCCAAGTTGGATCTGCTATTGCATCTTTTAATGGGATACAGTTAGAACTTTCACATCAGGAAAAGGCCACCAAGTTTAACAAACCCATTACTTTTCCATAGATCAATCCCTTATACCCATTGTCTCATCTGTCATTTGAAAATCTAATCTAGTTACATCTTGATCACATTTATATTTAGGTTTATATTCCTAGCTTTCATTATATTCCCTGGAAACTTCCAGAGTCAGCAATTTATTCGAATAACTAAATTCTTTGGGTGTTTATGAGTGAGGTATCTGAATGAGATCTGTGGATGCACACACAACCAGAGACGCGTACATGGCTGTACAAAACACCCAGAACACATGCCTACACACAAGCACAGGCAGACACTCACGCACACATACTCACACGTGTGGACATTCATATGTCCACCAACACATATCACCCTGAGCACAGGAGCTCTGAATTTCATACCATAAGTAGAAATCATTTTGCTGGCTTCTCTGAATAGTAGAATTCCATTTGGTGATGATACTTCAAAATTCAACCTTTGTGACCTACAATATATAAATGACACAATCAAAAGATTGATATACAGTCGAATGAACATGTGCAGACATCTTCACACAAAAGGTGAGTGAAACATGGAACATGCAGGAATCAGTTAAGGAAGGATTAGGTGCAGCGACAGTGGGGTATTTTTGGATGATGGATTAAGATGGACTGAACAAACAGCCTCCTAGCAATCTTGTGAGGTTCTGTGAAATAGGCATTTAGGGGTCTTGGAGTTTAAGCCAACTGAACTGTTTTTATCACTTTAAAATGTATGGTTTCTCAAAAGAAAAGCCACTTTCGGTAAAACTAAGGGAAAACTTTATTCCATTCATTACATTTCATACAATAGATATTTTAGGAGCATTTTCATAAATACTGTTTTGAGACAGTTCTGTGTACTGCTATTCTAGGGATACTGTTATCTCAATTGGAAGGATTAGCAGGCTCGAACTACACTGCCAGAGACCAAAGTGTTGGTTACATTTTCATGTTAATGGAGCAATTTGAACATTAAACAATGAAGTTTAAGTACTTATTGGGCAGAACTTGAGATCATGACATGATATAATTTCACACTGAGCTTGAGTAAGAAGTGTGAGTCTAAGATTGGTGTCTTAAACTTAAATAAAGGTAATTACAAAGGTGTAAAGACAGAATTGGCTAAAGTGAACTGAGAAAATAGATTAAAAGGTAGATAAGTAGAGAAACAGTGGCAGACATTTAAGGAGTAATTCCATAACTCTCAGCAAAGATATATTCCATTGAGAAAGAAAGGCTCTATGAGAAGGATGCACCATCCATGACTAACTAAGGAAGTTAAGGATAGTATCAAAATGAAAGGAAAAGTATACAATAGCGCAAGGGTTAGTGGTAAGTTGGACAGGTTTTAGAAAATAAGGAGGGAGAAATTAGACAATGAGAGAAAGCTAGCTAGAAATATAAAAACACACAGTAAGAGTTTCTACATGTATTTAAAAAGGAAACGCGAAACTAAAGTTGGTCCCTTAGAGGGTGAGAATGGGAAATTAATAATGGGAAACAAGGGAATGGCAGAAGCGTTGAACAGGTATTTTGTGCCTATCTTCACTGTGGAAAAAACAAAAACATATCAAGAATACTTGAAAATCAAAAAGTAAAAGGGAGGGAACAACTTAAAACAATTACAATCACTAGATAAAAGGTACTAATCAAACTATTAGAATTAAAGGCTGACAAATCCCCTGGACCTGATGGTTTTCATCCTGGAGTCTTAAAATAAGTGGCTGGAGAAATAGTAGATGCATTGGTTGTGAACTTCCAAAATTCCATAGATTCTAGAAAGGTCCCAGCAGAACGGAAAATTGCTAATGTACTGCCTCTATTCAAGAAAGGAGGGAAACAGGACGCAGGGAACTAGAGGCCAGTTAAGCCTAACATCTGTCAAATGGAAGAATCCATTATTAAGGAGGTAAAGGCAGAACATTTAGAAAATCAGAATATGATCAGCCAGAGTCAGCATGATGTTGTGCAAGGGAAATCACATTTGACTAATTTATTAGAGTTCTTTGAGGAAGTAACAAATAAGGTGGATAAAAAAATAATCTGTAGATGTGTGTACTTGGATTTTCAAAAGGCATTCGACAAGGTGCCACATCAGAGGTTACTACATAAAATAAGAGCTCATGGCGTGGGGGTAACATATTAGCATCGATAAAGGATTTGTTAGTTAACAGGAAGCAGAGAATAGGGATAAATGGATCAATTTTGGGTTGGCAAGCAGTTACCAGTGGAGTGCCACAGAGATCAGTGCTGGGGCCTCAACTTCTTACAATTTACATCAATGATAGGGATGAAGGGACCAAATATACAGTAGCTACATTTGATGATGTCACAAAGACAGGTAGGAAAGTAAGTTGTGAAGAAGGCAAGGAGTCTACAAAGGGATTGAGATAGATTAAGTGAGTGGGCAAAAATTTGGGAGACGGAGGCCAGCTCTTTCAAGGAGTGGCAATCATTGCTTATAAATTCTCCCGATTTGATGCTGCCTCTTTTTACACACTAGCTGCTGTACGATAAGATTAAATGCCCATTGAAGATTGCAGGAGGGCATGCCAGGAGCAGCACCAGGCATACCTAAAAGTGAGGTGTCAACCTGGTGAAGTTACAACACATGATTACTTGCATGCCAAAGAGCAATAGCAGCAAGTGATAGACAGAGCTAAGTGATTTCATAACCAATGGGTTAGATTTAGGCTCTGCAATCCTGCAACATCCAGTCATGAATGGTGGTGAACAATTAAACAACTCACTGGAGCGGGAGGATACGCAAATAACCCCATCCTCAATGATGGAGGAGCCCAGCATATCAGTGCAAAAGATAAGGCTGAAGCATTTGCTACAATCTTCAGCCAGAAGTGCCAAGAGGATGATCCATCTCGGCCTCCACCGGAGGGGCCCAGCATCACAGCTGCCAGTCTTCAACTAATTCGATTCACTCCACGAAACAGCTGAAGGCACTGGATACTACAAAGGTTATGGGCCCTGGCAATATTCCGGCATTAGTACTGAAGATTTGTGCTCCAGAACTTGCCTCACCCCTAGCCAAGTTGTTCTACTACAGCTACAGCACTGGCATCTTCCTGGCAATGTGGAAAATTGCCCAGGTATTACTGTGCACAAAAAGCAGAACAATCTAACCTGGCCAATCACCACCCCATCAGACTACTCTCCATCATCAGTAAAGTAATGGAAGGGATCATCAACAGTGCTGTCAAGCAGCACCTGTTCAGCAGTAACTTGCTCACTGTCACCCAGTTTGGGTTCCACCAGGGCCACTCAGCTCCTGACCTCATTACAACCTTGGTTCAAACATGGACAAAAGAGCTGAACTCCAGAGGTGAGGTGAGAGTAACTGCCCTTGATATCAAAGCAGCATTTGACGGAGTGTGGCATCAAAGGGCCCTAGCAAAAGTGGAGCCAATGGGAATCGTGGAAAATTCTCAGTTGGTTGGAGTGATATCTAGCACAAAGGAAGATGGTTGCGGTTGTTGGAAGTCAATCATCTCAGTTCTAGGGCATCACTGCAGGAGTTCCTCAGGGTAGTGTCCTAGGCACAAAAATCTTCAGTTGCTTCAACAATGGCCTTCTTTCCACCGTAAGGGCAGAAGTAGGGATGTTTGCTGATAATTGTACAATGTTCAGCATCATTCGCAACTCCTCAGATACTTAAGCAATCCATGTCCAAATACAGCAAGACCTGGACAATATCCAGGCTTAGGCTGACAAGTGGCAAGTAACATTTGTTAAATGTTGAATTGTTGAATCCCCCACTGTCAACATCTTGGGAGTCACCATTGACCAGAAACTGAACTGGACTAGTCATATGAATACTGTGGCTGGAAGAGCAGGTCAGAGGCTAGGAATCCTGCAGCAAGTAACTCACCTCCTGACTCCCCAAAGCCTGTCCACCATCTACAAGGCACAAGTCAGGAGTGTGATGGAATATTCTCCACTTGCCCGGATGAATGCAGCTCCAACAACACTCAAGAAGCTTGACACCATCCAGGTCAAAGCAGCCCGCTTGATTGGCAACCCATCCACATTCACTCCCTCCACCCCTGATGTACAATTGCAGCAGTGTGTACCATCTACAAGATGCACTGCAGGAACTCACCAAGCCTCCTTAGGCAGCACCTTCCAAACCCACGACCACTACCATCTAGAAGGACAAGGGCAGCAGACACATGGGAACACCATCACCTGGAGGTTCCCCTCCAAGCCACTCACCATTCCTTCCTTCACCATCGCTAGGTCAAAATCCTGGAACTCCCTCCCTAACAGCACTGTGGGTGTAGCTACACCACATGGACTGCAGCAGTTCAAGACAGAAGCTCACCACCACCTTCTCAAGGGAAATTAGGGGTTGTCAATAAATGCTGGCCTAGCCAGCGATGCCCACATCCAATGAAGGCACATAGAATATACTCATTGGGCAGGATTTTCCCCCCATTGGGGGTGAAGTTGAGGGGCGGGCGCGCACAGGCGCGCTTCCAATCGGCGCCCCCAATTGGTGGCGCGGAGCCATTTTACGTGGGCAATTAAGGCCCGCCCAGCGTGACGTCCACACAGAAGCGCTGTGCGCTCCCTGTGCGGGCAGGGGGGGGGATTCCCAAAATTGAAAGTGCGCTCTTTCACGCATGCACACGAAAGAGTGCACTCATCTCCCTGAGGCTAAGTGCTGCCTCAGGGAGATCAGCTTTAAATGTGAAAAAGCTAAAAACAGAAAAATAAGATTTCCCTAACATGTCCCCTGATGTGACACTGTCACAGGAATTGGGACATGTCCATAATTATTACAAAAACTTTATTAAAATTTTTTAAAGCCTACATGAAACCTCATTCCGCCCGTGGATGAGGTTTCATGCTTTTTCTAATTCCCGCCGGGGCTCCTGGCCTGCCTGCCAACCTTAAGGTTGGACGGGCAGGTCCACTAATTAGTTTAATTACTCTGTCAATGACTGATTTTGCTGAGCCCCCGCCTACTGGAAAATTTAAATGGGGCGCGGTGACGTTGGGAGTTCCGCCCGACGTCACCACACATCATTTTACACATCAACAAGCGGGGCCCCGCTCACTGACGGGAAAATCCTGCCCATTGGAGTTTAGAAGAGTGAGAGGTGATCTTATTGAAACACAAAATCCCTTAGGGGTTTAACAGGGTATATGCTGAGAGGATGTTTCCCCTTGTGAGGGGAGTCTAGGACTAAGGGACAGAGGGGTGTCCTATTTAAGGTAGAGATAAGGAAGAATTTCTTCTCTCAAAGGGTCATTCGTCTGTGGAGGCTGGATCATTGAATCTGAGGTGGACAGATTTTTATCACAAGGGAGTCAAGGGTTATGAGGGACAGACAAGAAAGTAGAGTTAAGACCACAATCAGATCAGCCATGAATAATCAAATGACAGAGAAGACTCAAGGGGCTGAATGGCCTACTCCTGCTCTTAATTCATGTGTCCTTAAGTCTGACAGAAGCCTGGTTTTCCAGTTCAGATCAGTGCTCCCTCTCCACAGTTTCTTCCCTTCTCTGCTGAAGGTATCCATCCTTGTTGGGGTATACTTCCTCTGGCATCTCACCCATGCAACTACCCTGATCTCGTCATAAGTGTTGGTGTTGGGGTTGGGGGGGAGGGGGGGGCATCAAGGCTTAGTACAGCCCTTTTCTCACACTAACATGGTTTGGAAAGGGGTCACTGGATTGTGAGGAGCGGTAGGAACACCAATGAAACTGGTCTCAACTGGAGAACTGCATTCAATTCTCTGCATCACAGGTCAGGATTTAAGTCAAGACATTGGAGAGGGGACAGAGGACATTTACTAGAATGAGACAAGGGACGAAGGACTTTAGTTATCTGGAGAGATGGAGAGGTTAAGGGGATATTTGATACATGTGTTCACAATTATGAAGGGTTTTGATAAGAGTAAATAAGGAGAAAATATTTCCATTGGCAGAATAACCAGAGGGCACATATCAAAGGTGTTTAGCACAAGATCCAAAGGGAAGAAACATTTTTAAACTGTGAGTTATGATCTGGAATGCACTGCCAGTATAGTGCAGTGTCAGGAAGATATAATAATTTCCATAATATTATTGGAATTTATTGTAAAATAGAGCAATAGTGGGATACATCTATGTGTGTGTGTGTGAGAGACTTAAATGGATTAAAGGCAGCTGATCTAAAGGCTTTGGTGTAAACTGTTGCTGGATCAAAATCCTGGAACTCCTTCCCTAACAGCAGTGTGGGTGTATCTATACCATATGGACTGCAGAGGTTCAAGAAGGAAGCTTGCCACGACCTTCTCAAAGGCAACTAGGGATGGGCAATAAATGCTGGCCCAGCCAGCGAAGTCCATATCCTGTGAATGAATTTTTAAAAAACATGGTAAAAATGGGGGAGTTTAGAATGTAAGGTAAAAAGGACATTTGCATTTTTAAATAAACCAGTTTAGATTGTTTTCAAAGGAAGGGTGAAATGTGTCACCTAGCCAGGTGAAGTTTACAAACAGTGTGTTTATTTTTCCCAAAGATTACTGGTAAAACTTTGCGCTGTGAGAAGTTTTTATTACCAGGAAGATAAAATCCAAAAACACAATGAAACAATGGGAATTTGTATTCAAAGGGGAAAATATGTATAAAGGAGTGAAGGCTGTGTGTAAGGGTAGGCATTTTAAGATCTTACAAGTGTGAAAAGCCATCAGAATCTATGCCTCAAACAGCTATCTTCAAGGACTGAAGTTAAGAGAACTCACTTTGAATTCGACTGTTCAGGATATCGTTTACTTTGCCTGGGTCTTTTTAAAAATATGTGTCTTAGTGTTGCCTTAACGCAAGTGTACCTGGGAGTCAGATTAGGTAGGGGGTTTAGAAGCTATCATAGTAGCAATTTGTAGATCTATGTATGTATTTAAAGTCATTTCTTCTATAATAAATGTTTAATCTAGTTTTGTAAAAACCTATAAGACTTGGTGGTCTTATTACTTCTGAACTCAAGGCACAAATCTCGAAATTTATACAAATTGCAAAACAAGTTGTTGCACATGTTTCATGTTTCCCTTTTGGCATTTGAACAACTCAACATTTACCATCGGCTGTGCCATAACAGCAGCAATCAGAATATGGGTTCTGCGGCTAGTTTTTTTTGGGGCGTCTGAACCTCAATATAATAAATATTTTAAAATACCATAACAAAACAGAAAAAAATAGAAAAAATAGTTTTGTGAAACCACATATCTTAGAGTGATTAAAGTGGTTTACTTGGCTGAGGCTCCAAGACACCTAAATCACCTATTTCACCGAACCTCACAAGATTAGTAGATACTTACTTCAGCTGAGAAAGACAGTTGAGCCCATCTTAATCCATCATTCTAAAATACCCTACAGTCCCTCCATTGCAATATCCAATCATTTCTTAAATGATGCTCCAGAATGTTCCACGTTTCAATCACCTTTTGTGTGAAGCTGAATTTTATGAGTTCAGTTTTAAATTTGCCTTTTACTACTTTACACCTGAGAAACCTTGTCCTATTTTTGCAATTCAAAGTAATATTACGGATATACCTGTTCCATACCACGTGCCATCTTAAATGCCAATTTAAATTCAGCTTTCTCATCCTTCCTTTCCATGCTGAAAAGCAAAAGTTTCTTCAGTCTTTCCTCAGAACTCTAACAGTGGAGATCATCTTAGCGGCTCTTCTTGTACTGTATCCAGTATTGTCTCTCTCTCGTGTCCACAGTGCTCAAGTTTTGGTTCTATCAGGTCACTGCACAGTTTGACCACAACTTCCTGTGACTTGTATTCCACAGTTTTGACCTAGTAATTCAACATTCTGTTGGCTTCATTGATTACTGCATTGTATTGGTTAAACATGTTCAGTGTTGAGTCTATTATTTCACCATGGGCTGGATTTTATGGGCCCCACCTCCCCCACCAAGGCTAAAAAGCCAGACTACCCTTGATCATTGCAGCTGCCCCACAACAATTTAACACTAGAAGCAGCGTTTAGTAATTTAAGGCAAGACTTCTGCCTCGGGTCTTTGCAAGAGCTGCTGGCTAATCAGATGGCCGGCAGCTCTGTAGGTCCAGCACTGCCACCAGGAGCGGTGGCCAATCCTGGGATCATAGACAGTCCCAACACCTCAAGGATCCCAGCTAAGTCCAGAGTCAGGGTGGATCTTGCTTCAGCCTGACATGAGGGGGGTGAGGGGACTGAGGGGTTGGATTCAAAAGACCATCACTTCAGGGCCTCAATTTGCCTCAGGACAGAAAGGGCACCCGCAAGTGGTTGGAGGGAGGTGGGACGACAGCAGGATCTCCACCTCACACCTTCTCACTCGGTCACAAGGCCCCACCCACCTCTGAATTCACCGTGAAGGGGGCATTAAATTCCACCCCATGTGTACAAAAGAGTTGTGTATGCATTAGTGCATATTTGTACCTGGGACACTGCCACTAGGACAGATACTTCTGACTGGGCGGGACAGGCCTGCATAGATCCATATTGGTGAACATGCATGTGTCAAGAGGGCAGACCCAAAGGCGATTGTCAATGTCCGTCAGACTTTCCATGAACCCTCTAATTGAGGAATGCTTCATATCTTTAAGTTACTGCATTATCTCCAATGATGTTTTTGCCAAATCATCAGAACAGTCAAGCATTTTAGTGTTTGCATTTCACACCTCTTAGGCATTACAGAAGATGTTAGTCCCTTATTGTCTTCAGTAGAAAGCTCTGTTGCAATACACTTTAAATGAAAAACAAAGTTCTCTTAAGAGGCAGCTGTTGCAGTGATATCAGGGACCCACATCCTGCCTCCATTCTCTGCTCTATGCCATTTTCCAGTTTATATAATAAGGGTCAATGAAGCAGCTCAGATGACTGACAGGTATTTCCGTGATCTGCTATGCTCACAATGATCTCCTTTAATGTGGTGAGACCAATTTGCTCACTTAAGTTTCCCTGCGCCATCATTCATTTACACCTGCAGCTGATTTCAAAATATTTATTCCAACAGCAGCTGAGTCAGTGCAGGCAAAGGGCATGGCAAGCAATATTCTGCACTCCTGCGCAAGAAAACCTTAGAGTTTGCTATTCAGGTCCAGGTTCAAGATAGAATTAAAGCATGTTATGATTTAAGGCAATATCACAGTTATCAGATACATTCAGGCAATCTACGTGAACCATTACTTAATCTGTTTCCTTTTCACGTATCTTTTACAGGCCTGAACGACTCATTTTGTTTTTTTGATCTTCTCAATCAGCGAATACCCCCAGCCACTGCTGACAAGGTGTTTCATGAGAAAGTGTGTACAGTACACCTAATAAACCCTAGTCAAAGCAATGTCACAATTTCATTAAGTGGATTTAATAATTGTCTTTTATCAGTACTTTTATGCAGACAAGTTCAATCAACAGAGTTATAGAGTGAGACACATGGTGGTCTGCATTTTAACACAAAATGTAATTTTGCAGTTAGACCTATAAAATGAATGTTTGTGGCTCCTATCATCATACAAAAGATACAGTTCCCAAACAACCAGGGTTTCCACGACCTGACTCATTCTTCACTCCTCCAGCTCCATCAAGTCAGGGGACCAACACTTCTTCAATGAGAAGTGTTGAAGGGCGGGTCAGGAACAGTACCAGGCATGCCTCAGAATGAAGAACCAGCATAATTAAGCTACAACACAGAGCTACAAGCTAAATACCAGAAGTGGCATGCTGCGCCCAGAGCTAAGTGGTCACATACAAAAGATCAGGAAAAGCTCTGTAGCTTTAATGGACTGCACTGGACCACTACATGGACTGCAGCAGTTCAAGAAGGTAGCTCACCACCCCTTCTCAAGGGTAATTAGAGATGGGCAATAAATGCTGGCCTTGCTAGCAACGTTCAGAATAAAGAAGGTTCAGAATAAACAAAGAATAAAAACAAGCTGTATAATATCCAGCCAAGAATGGAAGACAGAGATGTCAAAATAAATCCCCATTCCCTGGAGGCAGAGCACAGAAAGTAAGTTCAAGAAACAAGAGACCTCAGTAAAAGTGTCATGTGAATATTCTAAGTTAGTCTCCTCTCATATACCCCAGCAACTACACACTCTGCCCTGCTTCACCAGGCAGTGAAGTGAAGTGGCCCAAAAAGGTGAGTGAATTGTAGGTCTATAAGAAGTGGACCAAAAGGAATAATGTAGGCTGTTCCTGCGTCAGGTACCTCCAACCCTCACCCACCTAATTTTGCCTGAACACTGCAGCGAGACCCCAGTCAGTGCAAAGAGTTCCCTGGCAGCATGGTAATGAGGTCCAGCCCTTGAAATAAACCACAATCAGGTAACTGGTCCAAGCACTTCACTGACCAGTCTTCTGCCACAAAGTTGTGACATTAAGAAGTGATTAAGTGTACTGGACATGGTGAAGGTTATACACCCTGACACATCTCGGCTGTAACACTAAAGACATATGCATCAGAACCAATAGCATCCACTCCCCCCGGCTGGCCCTGCACTCAAGCTATTCCGTACAGCTATAACAATGTCGTCTACTCAATAATGTGGAACGTTGCCCTAGTATATCCTAATTTTAAAAAGTATGATGAATTTAAAATAAAAACATAAAAAACTAGAAAAACTCAGCAGGTCTGGTGGAGAGAGCATCTATGGAGAGAGAAACAGAGATAACGTTTCAAGTCCGTATTACTCTTCTTCTTCTGACTTCCTCACACTCACTCCATCTGTTTTCATGCAGGAGAAGTTGGATAACAACAGCAGGGAGAGGTCCCAGACCGGGGGTAGAGTGGCCCACATTAGGCCCCTCACTCACTTTGAGGAGCGGCCATCGTGCTGACTGGTGAGGGTGTGGACCGTGCCTGCGTCGACAGTGAGGTCGGCGGTGAACACCCATGTGAGGATCCTGAACCACATTATCCCTCTCTCAACGCAACTGAGAGTGCTCTCTCCCCTGCTAGTGACTCTGCTGCCATGCCCTAATTATCTCTACTTTGGTTCATAGGGGGCTTTGCCAAGTGACCGGCACTCTCAGTCAGCTAGTCCCTCAGCTCCACCCATGTCCTCACCTCCAGCCAAGAGGACACCACCTCCATTGAAGAGCTGGAAATAAGCAGCCTGATCACAGTGCTTACCCACACCTTCCACCAGCGCAGAGACACACACCTTGGTGGGACCTAGATCTAGAGCAGGCTCAAGTTCATAATCTGCTGGTCACTGCATGGACACAAGTCCGCAGCAGGAGGAGGCAGGTTCAGCCAAGCTCCCTGATGCTTGGAGGGCTGCTGGGGAAGAGGCATCTGTGAGGTCCAAGTCAGATGATGAGCCTCTGGATTCGCACTTCCAACCCATTGTGGAGAGTCAGCAGAAGGTGGGGGAACATCACGCGGAGCTGTTGGAAGCCCTCAACAAATTGGCATGTGAGTTGGAGGACTGCGTCCGCCTGTTCTTTGATGAAGAGGTGCCTGCATGTATGCATATGGATGTCTCCATGGGAAGGATGGCGGACACCATGGAGACCGTGGTCTAGAAGAACGTGGAGATGCACGCAGACCCGCACTCCATCGTGGCAGCCATGGGTGACTTCCTGCAGTGGCAATGTGAATGGGGAATGGGGCACCTCAATGCCCCTCCAGATGTTCCTTCCCCTCAAGGAGTCAGGCTGGGGCACTCGTGCACCCAAAGAGAGGAGGACCAGCAGCTAGACTCCCCTGGGTCATCCACTGAGGAATCTCAGGGGCTGTCCTCTCCCTCTGAGTCCCCTTTACCTGTGACCCCCTCAACCTCGCCTTCTATTGCCTCAGGGGAAGCAGCTGGCCCACAGGAGACAGCCAAAGCAAGCCGAGGCCCTCAAACTCTCTGCTCCCCAGAGGACATATCCCGAAGTCATCAGAGTCAACAGGGCCAACCATTGCACAAGCTGTCTCCAACCCTGCTGTGGAAGTCGAGGCAGCACCTGGAAGTGTTAGGCCTAGAAAAGTTAAGAAATTTTAATTAAAGTTGGTTGCCCAGGTGAACACATTTTGTCACTTTATAATCTGAAAATATATTCACTTTCACTGAATAATGTGTAATGGTGTCTTTCAGCTTCATTGACAGGCTTTGAGAGTTCTCCCACTGCATCCCCACCACCCCCCACCTAGCAATTCAGCTGCATGCAGCCGGGTCACGAGTGATTCTGGAGGGAGAAATGTGTGTGTGGCAGGGCCTTTCGGAGCCCTCGTGCAAGGGCTCTTCCACGCACATGGAGCCTTCATCCATCACACTCAGCTTATGGTCCCAAGCATTTTCAATGCTGCCTGCTGACGTTCTCTTTCAGTTGTCCATCTGAGCTGACCTGCATCTCCACCCACCCACTGACCTCACTCCCATGCAGCACCTGTTCCCGCCCAACATGAATCTGCTTTCATTTTTTTGTTTTAGAAGCATGGTGCTGGAAAATTTGTCTTCAGCTCCCCCGGCCTTTCCCCTACCCCAGTCACCCATTTCCTTTCCCCCATCACTGTTCAGCCCCCGGCATCACCTCCCACCTCCCCACTGTCATCTACCAGGCACAATCCTTTTCTTTTGGGGATGTCCAGGTGAAAGTGCACTTTCCCTACCTTCCCGGGAATCCCACCCCCATCCACATTGACCTCTCCGACCTACTTTCCACCCCCAGGGTCTGTGTCTGCCTCCAAGTCTCCACCAACCACCCTCGCCACCTCTTCTACCGCTACCGTCGCACTCTCACCCTCCAACCTCACTCTGCCCTTTCTCATTCTCACCATTTCCTCCTACCACTCCCATCCTCATTTCAGTCCCAGGTGGCAGTCATCGACTCCACAGACCCCTCCCTTGCATGTTAACCTGGACATCCTCCCCTTACTCCTTCTTCCCCGACTTACTCCTTCCTCCACCCTGACTCCTTCTTCCACCCTGACTCCTTCCTCCACGTGGACTCCTTCCCGACTCTGGCTCCTTCCCCCTTCACAACTTCTTCCTCCACCTGAAGTCCTTTCTCCCCTCCGAACTCCTTCCCCACCCCCGGACTCCTTCCCTTACATCTTCCTCCCCCCTTACACCTACCTCTCCAGTTGCCATAATCTCACCTGTTAGACCCCTTACTCCCTCCACCCCTCCCAACCTCACCCCCCCAACATCATTGTTCCCCTCCTCCCAAACTCACCCCCCTGACACACCAGTCCTCTCCCTAGACCTTCCTTTCCCACCCCGCAGTACACTTTCCTCTCCCAATCCAATCTACATCTTCCTCTCCACTCCCTCGACGATCATCCATTGTAGACCATGGCCAAGACACTAATGTCCCGAAGTAGACTCTCAATGGCGCGCATTTATCCAGGGTCCTGTTGCTGTCAGGCTCCAGCATCTTCTGCTCCTCGGATGTCTGTGATGGGAGCAAGGCCCTGATGGTAAGTCCTGACTTCTGTATGTCACACTTGTCAAGACGTGTTCTGCACCAGCATGTTTTCCTGCTGACGTGGGCACTAAATTTGATGTAGAGGGATGATTCCGGCGAGCTGGGCTTATAATGATATGCAAATGTATTAAAATGAAGTTCCGGATGTGTGGCGGCATGAAACGCAGACTGCCATTGACGGGCAGAGCAGATGATTGCAAACTGGTTTCACGACAGTGTGAAACCGATTTTTGGTCTTCCTGCCATATTATCCCCTCATGCCCGCCATGATGCCCGACGCTGATGAGCGTGGAAAATTCTGCCCTTGGACTGATAAGTATCAGGTAACACTTATGTCCCATAAATGCTAATTAATTACCATTACAAGACAAGGCTCAACATGCTATCCCAATCTTCACTGGCACCACGATTGTAGATTCCCCCACCATCAACATCTTGGAGCAAACCAAAGTTCAACCAGGCCAGCCATATCAACACTCGGGCTACAAGAGTTCATCTCTTGACTGCACCAACAAAAAGGCTCAAGTCAGGAGTTTGCAATGTGCAAACTGTCTATTGAATTTCTTTGAAGTACCTCAGCGGCTGTTGGGATGTCCTGAGATTGTGCAAGGTGTTATATAAATGCAAGTTCTTTCTTCTTGCTAGCCATTGACCCAGGATTCCTGAAGCCCTGTACTGCTCTGCATTCCCCATAACAACCAAAAAATAAAATATTTTCAGGGGTTTACCCAAGATACCACTGCTGGTAGCCCCTCCCCTCCACTCCTGTGTGATGAGTCTTTTGCATCAGAAATTGCTGTTTTGACACGAACCAGTACCGAAATGGTGACCTTATGACAGAAAACAAACTGGATTTTCAACTATTTGATCTCACAAAGGCAGCTACCAGACACCAGTAACAGCTATCATCATTGTTCTTTAAATGGAACTCTACTGACATAAACCCAAACAAGAGTGCTCCAACTTTTTAATTGCTACATTGACTGCTGTATCAAAGATTTGTCCAATGTGTTCTTTGTTATTCCCCATTATAGTTCACTGCTCAGTGCCAGCTTTCTGGGTCCATGTCCTACCCATAGACGCACGCTTTAAAAACCATTGGTCTGGAATTCTTTGAAGAACACACAATGTGCAATTGCTTTATGCATAATTTCTCTGAACAATTATTTCCGCCTAGCCATACTTGTATCTCGAATTGCTCATTGATTCCAAGGCTGATACTACACTCCGCAAACATCTGTCCAACATTAAAACCTGGAGGAGCTGAAATTTCCATTTTTTTTAACTAAAGAAAACCCAATCTGGGGACACAAAACTCTCTCTACAGGTAAAAGATGGAAGAGGCAGCACTCAACAATCTCTGTCCTTCTTCTTCAAGAAGGGGCATGTTAAGGTAGTTACAGGTAGAAGAACAGGCATGCATGATACTGAAGGTAAAGTCAATCACAATGGATAACATGGTGTTCACTGGATTCTTTATTTTGTGTGTGTCAGGGAATTTGTATTGGTGTGGAATGCTTGAGTCTCAGCAGATTCTACACAGGTTCAATACCATCAATCAGTGGGTGATTAGAGTACAATTGTGCTGAGAAAATATCTCCTCTGCTGCTAAATGCCCACAAAGTGAAGACTTGCTGCTGGTTCTTAAGCTGAAGTAAAATTGTTAAAAGGATGAAGTAACTGTTTTAGTGGAAGTTTGGAGAGATTATCTTTAAGATAAATCTACCTTCCTGCACTTTTAAAAACAAGGTGGTTTAAACACACATTGGCAATCAGTGCTGTTGCCTAGATTCCCACACATGGTTTTAAGCATTGCAGTGTAGAATACTCAGTGTTCTGTAATCATCTGTAAAACGTAACAGTCGGTGAAAAGTTAAATTTAGGCCCCATCCTTATAATTATCAGTGTAAACTTCCTATCTGTCTTAATTATTGGGTAACCATTTCCCATCCCATCTCCAGATCATTTGAAGGATGTTGTTCTGTCTCAGACAGATATTCCGCTTCAGTTCATTTCCAGATTTCCAGTATCACATTTTCCTTGCTTTAAATCCATAATCACGCTTTGCGCTGAGATAAAAATAAAATACTGCAGATACTGGAAATCTGAAATAAAAACAGAAAATGCAGAAAATTTCAGCAGGTCTGGCAGCATCTGCAGACAGAGGAAAACAGGGTTATTGTTTTGAGTCCGTATGACTCTTCCTCAGAGCTAAAGAGAAGTAGAAATGTGATGGATTTTATACTGTTTAAGAGGGGGTGGAGCAGGTGGAGCAAAATAGAAGGTCAGGGATAGGTGGGAGCTCAGGAGCGTTGAGAAAGATGTCATGGACACAAGACAAAGGGAGTGTTAATGGTAGTGTTAGAGACTAAAGAAGGTGCTGATAGTGGCATAAAGATAAGATAGCAGAATGTGTTAATAGCACAAGGGTCAGCGTTCTGTGAAAGCACAACATAGAAACAAGTGACAGATGGCCCTATGGGGGGAGGGGGTGTTGGGGAAAAAGGATTAAAAAAATCAAAAAATATATATAAAAAAATAAAAATTAAAATTAAAAAATTGAATTAAAAAAGAGTTAAGTCTGAAAGGCTGCAAAGTGCCTAATCGGAAGATGAGGTGCTCTTCCTCCAGTTTGCAATGGGCTTCACTGGAACATTGCAGCAGGCCAAGGACGGACATGTGGGCATGAGAGCAAGATGGCGTGTTGAAATGGCAAGTGACAGGAAGGTCTGGGTCATGCTTGTGGACTGAGCGAAGATGTTCTGCAAAGTGGTCACCCAGTTTGCGTTTAGTCTCCCCAGTATAAAGAAGGCCGCTTTGGGAGCAGCGAATACAGTAGAACAAACTGAAGGAGGTGAAAGTGAAGCACTGCTTCACCTGAAAGGAGTGTTTGGGGCCTGGAACCGTGAGGAGGGAGGAGGTAAAGGGGCAGGTGTTGCACCTTCTGCAATTGCATGGGAAGGTGCCGTGGGAAGGGGATGAGGAGTTGGGGGTGATGGAGGAGTGGGCGAGGGTGTCACGGAGGGGACGGTGCCTATGGAATGCTGACGGGGTGTGAGGGGAAAGAGATGTGTTTGGTGTTGGCATCATGCTGGAGTTGGCGGAAATGGTGGAGGATGATCCTGTGAATGCGGAGACTGGTGGGGTGAAAAGGGAGGACAAGGAGAATCCTATCATGGTTCTGGGGGTGAGGAGAAGGGGTGAGGGCAGAGGTGCAGGAGATGGGTCAGATACGGTTGGGTGCCCTGTCAACCACAGTGGGATGGGAACCCTCGGTTAAGGAAAAAAGAAGACATGCCAGAAGTGCTGTTTGGAAGGTAGCATCATTGGAACAGATGTGACGGAGGTGGAGGAACTGGGAGAATGGAATGGAGTCCTTACAGGAAGCAGGGTGTGAGGAGTTATAGTCGAGGTAGCTGTGGGAGTTGGTGGGCTTGTAATGAATATTGGTAGAAAGTCTATCACCAGAAATGGAAGGGAAGGGAACTGTCGGAGATGGACCATGTGAAAATGAGAGAGAGATGGAAATTGGAAGCAAAATTGGTAAATTTTTCCAGGTCCAGACGAGAGATGAAGTGCCACCGATACAGTCATTGATGTACAAAAAAAGAGTTGTGGGAGGGGGCCTGAGTAGGACTGGAACAAGGAATGTTCCACATACCCCACAAAAAGACAGGCAAAATTGGGGCCCATGCGGGTAACCATAGTCACACCTCTATTTGGAGAAAGTGAGTTAAGTTAAAGGAGAAATTGTTCAGTGAGGGAACAAGTTCAGCCAGGTGGAGGAGAGAGGTGATGGATGAGGATTGTTTGGGCCTCCGTTCAAGGAAGAAGCAGAGAGCCCTCAGACTGTCCTGGTGGGGGATGGAGGTGTAGAGAGATTGGACATCCATGTTAAAGAGGAGGCGGTTAGGGCCAAGGAACTGGAAATTGTTGATATGATATAGAGCATCAGAGGAATCATGGATGTAGGTGGGAAAAGACTGGACAAGGGGAGAGAGAATGGAGTCAAGATAGGGAGAAATTAGTTCCATGGGGCAGGAACAGGCTGACACGATGGGTCTATCAGGACAGTCCTGTTTGTGGATTTTGGGAAGGAGGTAGAAGTGGGCTGTGTGGAGTTGGGAGACTATGAGGTTGGAAGCTGTGGAGGGAAGGACATGAGGTCAGTGACAGTCCTGGAAGCAAACGTTTGATGTTTGGTGGTAGGGGGTAGGGAGAGTTGGCGGTTAGCCCTGCGCACCACAGTCTAGATCATTAATATATATCAGGAAGAGCAAGGGTCCCAACACTCACCCCTGAGGAACACCACTACAAACCTTCCTGCAACCTGAAAAACAACCATTTATCACGAAGTTATTATGTAAAATGCCATCTCAGCTGAGCAATTAAAAGAAATTAAAGAATCAGAAGTATATAGAAACAGCCAAGAACCATTGTGAAGCACTAGTGGGGCATTTTTATTAGTAAAAGGTACATTGGCTGTGGAGAATTTGGCGATGTTCTGACAACACAATAAGTTGTGAAGTAGTTATTCATCGCTGCTGGTCAAAATCCTGGAAGTCCCTACTTAAGAGCACTGTAGAAGTACTTTCACTATGAGGACTGCTGCAGTTCAAGAATAAAGGCCACTATTACCTTCTCAAGAACAATCAGGGAAGGGCAATAAATGCTGGGCTTGCTTGCAATCAGGATCAGATGCGATGCATCTGAGGATACTGAAAGATGTAATGGTGGTAATTTCAAACTACTGGCAATATTCTTTCAATCCTCCTTGGACAACAGGGGCTTGTGCCAGAGGACTGGAGAATTGCAAATGTTACACCCTTATTGAAAAAAAGGTGCAAGGATAAACCCAGCAACTAGAGGCTGGTCAGTTTAACTTCGGCCGTGGGAAACCTTTTAGAAATGAGGAACCAGGACAAAAATAACACTAACTCGGATAAGTATGGATTAATTCAGGAAAGCCAACACACATTTGGTAAAGGCAAATCGTGTTTGACTAACTTGATTAAGTTATCTGATGAGGTAACAGAGAGGGTTGATAAAGGTAATGCTGCTGATGCAGTCTATATTGACTTTATAGACAAAGTGCCAATCAGCCCCCAAAATGGCATTCTTAATTTTATTTGTTAAGTTTCCTTCAAAAGTTTTGTTGTTTTGTTACAGTGCCCCTTTAAGGGGCTGTCAATTTAATTAGTTTATTTGTTCATTAGTCTATTTTATTGGTACTCAAAAGAGTAAAATAAATTTATCAGCAAAGTTGAAGCTCATGAACTAAAGGAGACTGGCAACATAGATATGATAAAAACAAAAAACAGCGGATGCTGGAAATCCAAAACAAAAACAGAAATACCTGGAAAAACTCAGCAGGTCTGGCAGCATCAGCGGAGAAGAACAAAGTTGACGTTTCGAGTCCTCACGATGCTGCCAGACCTGCTGAGTTTTTCCAGGTATTTCTGAACATAGGTATGATGTTGGCTGAGTGACAAGATACAGTGGGGAACTGTTGTATCTTGAACTGGAGGATGGTATACAGTGGGGCTGATTGTTGGGACCAGGACCACTGCTTTTCTTGAAAATATATTAATGATCTAGAATTGGTGCACTGGACACAATTTCAAAATTTGCATAAAACTTGGAAGCATTGTGAACTGTGAGGAGAATAATGATAGACTTTGAGACGACACAGACAGGCTGGTAGAATGGGTGGACATATGGCAGATGGAATTTACTGCGAGCAGTGTGAAATGATACATTTTCACAGGAAGAACATGGAGAGGCAAAATGAAATGAAGGGCAGGATTCAAAGGGGTGCAAGAACAGAAAGACCTTGGGATGTATGTGTACAAATTGCTGAAGATCTGGACCGGTCCTGTGCTGACAGTGAGGTCGGCGGTGCTCTACCAAGTGAGGGTCCAGCAGTGCAACATACATCAGATAACCATGCTGTGAGTAATATGTCCTGTTTCATAGGCCACTGCCATGCACTAATTATCTCTCCTTACTTTTGCAAGCACATCTGGGGAACAGCCAACAGAGTCCATGACCTAGAGCCTCCAATCAAGCCATGAAGAAACCTCTGAAGAGGAATCTGGAGGCACCCTCCTTGAAGTCACGTCACAGCACTCATCCACTTCCACCGGCGCAGAGACAAACACTTTAGAGGGACCTAGCTTTAGAATAGCCTTGGGATCACAGTCTGGTGAGCACATAGCACTGTCTGATCCGCAGCAGGCAGTGGGAGGGACTTTCCAGGTGCCCGGCACTTGGAGGACTGCTGGAGGGCAGAAATTTTCTGAGTCTGAATCAGGTGATGAGCCTCTGGACTTGGTCATGTCACAGTTGGTGGAGCTGCAAAGGCAAGCTCGGGAACATCAGGAAGGGATGTTGGGTGTGCTCCTCAGATTGGAAGGAACGATGGAGGAGTCCATCCGTCTTCAGGCTGAGGTGATAGCGCCAGCATGCCAACGCACCGAGGTCAACACTGGTAGGATGGTGGCCGCCATGGAGACCTTGGTCCAGGATGTCGCTCCTGCACTGCTGCGCGGGCTGAACCCCATTGCTGATGCCATAGTTGGCCTCCAAGAGTGTGTACGCGAGAGGCATATGGGACCGATTGATCTCACTCTAGCTACCCCTTCGCCTCAAGAGGTCAGCCTGGGGTCCTTGGGCTCCTATAGGGAGCAGGATCAGCAGGTGTCCCCTCAGGGCCATCCATCCAGGTGACTGCGGGTGTGTCCAGCCCATCCGAATTGCTCTTCCTGTGACCTCAGCAGCTCCAGCTCCACAGGCTGAGGAGGATGCCACTGCCATATAGTATGACCTCGAAACCAGGCCAGGGCCCTCCAAGTCTCGGCCCTCCGGAGGATGCCCACCAAGGTCATCAAAAACAGGGTTTGGCAGTCAGCAGGCTGCCTCCACCTCCACTGTGGATGTCTGGGGAGCAACAAGACATAGCGGTAGGGTTAGGAAAGTTAAGAAGATGTAGTTGCACAGCCTGGGCACGGGTATTAATCACTTGTACATCCTGTTTACTATTGTTAATAAACTCCCAATAATGTCTCCCTGCCTATGTCTCCTTGTTCTGATGAGCTGTGTTCCTGTCACTCAGATGTGAAACCTTTCTGCATAAGATAGAGGCAGGTGTCTCAGTCCAGGGCCTCTTCCCTGTGCTTTGTGCAGCCTTCTGACCAAAGTGATAGTCCGGCCTCACACTCCTGGACACATTAGTGATGCCTGCACCTCGGAGGCACTGGTCATTGCTGCCAGAACGTGGTGGGCAGGCATCACAGAGTTCTGCCATTCTCTCTGAGTGCTCTCAGCTCCTTTAAGGTGGGGCTGGCCCCCATCTCTTCAGCATCTGTGACCAGTCACACTGTGCTCCTGAAGGGATCAGGTGCTGAAGACGGACATAGGATCAGGTGCTTCTAAAGTTTCATGGCTGCGTCTCTGTGATATGACCCTGATCACAGAGCGCAAGCGAGCTGCCCTTGGACAGACAGGAGTCAGATATTCTCAGAGGCTATGTGAAGATCTATGGAGTATCCTCACTGCATGTTGTCATCATCCTCCTGCAATCGAGCAACTATTAGGGCCTCCGCTGTGGCTCCGTGACAGAAGCATTATCACAGCGGGTATGCGTGGTGCCCTAAGCCAGACTGGAGTCAAATGTGCGCAGATGCAATGTGAGGATCTATAGGTCTCCTCACTGCATGTTATCATCATCCCCCACAAATTTAGCAGCATCCCCGTCATCATCGCCTTCGAGGACCTCCTCACCCTTATCCCCGTCAGCGTCCTCTTCAACCGAGGGGACCACCAGCTTCTCCATCTCCTCCTCAGCCAGCTCCTCTCCCGCGTTGCAGCGCCAGGTTGTAAAGGGCGCAGCAGACGACCACGATGCATGACACACTCTGTGGACTGTATTGCAGGGCTCCACCAGACTGGTCCAGGCACTGGAACCTCATTTTCAGCATCCTGATGGTCTGCTCCACCAAGTTGCGAGTTGCAGCATGAGCCTCATTATAGCGTAGCTCTGCTTCAGTCTGAGGCCGCCGCAGGGGTGCCATCAGCCACAGCCTCTGCAGGTAGCCCTTGTCCCCTGCAGCTTCTGTGGACCCTGGAATACATCAGGGATCTGTGACTGGCTGAGAATGTAGGGGTTGTGCACACTTCCTGGAAACCGTGTGCAGACCTGCAGGATGCGCTTCTGATGGTCGCACACCAGCTGCACATTCAGCGAATGGAAGCTCTTGCAGTTGATTTAGTTAACCACGTATTGTAACGGAGACCTGAGTGCCACATGAGCGCAGTCGTTGGCACTCTGCACCTGTGGGAAACCCAAGATCTGGGCAAATCCAATCACACTTGCTTCCTGGTTTGCTTGGTCCTGGGCGAAGTGCACAAAGTTGTGTGCTCTCGTGAAGATGCATCCGTGACCTCATGGATGCATTTGTGAGTGGAGGCTTCAGAGATCCCACAGAGGTCACCTGTGAAGCCCTGAAAGGAACCACTGATGCAGAAATAGAGCACCACGGTCACTTTCACGGCCACTGGCGGTGCATGCCCTCCATGTCACCAAATCGTTCAGGGGTTGGCAGATGTGACCAACCAGTTCCCTAGACATGCACAGTCTATGGCGACACTGGTTCTCGGTCATCAGCAGGAATGAAAGGCAGCATCTATAAACCTTGGCTGTCACTAAGCACTGACCAGCAATGGCTCACTGTGGCTCTTCAATGGTGTATGTGGGAGCCCCAGCTGCCCCTTCTTCCTGAGGGTGCTGCTCCCCACTCTGTGCAGCCAGGTGCCTCAGTTACCCTCTCCTCTGTCGTCTTCGCTCTCTGTCTCCCATGAGGCATACAGCTAGTTCACCAGGCTCCATGATCCTGATGTGCTCCTCCTACAAGATGAAAGAGAGAGACATGTGGGTTAGCATGGGTGTACTAAGAACCTGACTTGGTTAAGTCTGAAGGCCCCTTAATGCATTGCGGAGAGTGCTGGCCACCACTTTGATGGCCTGAGATTAGTGTGCTGCATGGCTGCCTGAAACCCCACCTTCCTCCACCAACTGATTGGCAGCAGCTTTGCCCATTGGACTGCATACTATGCTCTCAGCTCAGGTGCAGGCATTCTCCTAACCCACAGTGCAAGGCAGCACTGTTAGCTTGAATCAGCGGGGAGACTGGTCCAAAACATGATGCTGACATTGCAAGGGGCTGTGAGCGCCTCCACCAGTGACTGCTCCACAATGAGCTTTGGCAAGGAGATTGTATGACAGGCATGGTCGTCCAACTGTTCTGCAGTCCACTAAAATGCTCATTGTTTTGCGGTCTGTGCATGAGGGGTGAAAAGCTCTGGAGCATTTGGTGGCACTTTGATGCCTCTGTGTTGCTTGAGTGGGCATATAAGCTAGAAGCCTGACTCCAATTGTATCAATGGCTGTGCCTGAACTGTCTCAGTTGCAGAGGAATGGTCACTTTATATAATGCGTCCCTAATGCCTGGCTGCTTCCCTCTCCCACCCTACCCCCCACCCATAATGCAGGGCAGCCCTTGCAAGCCCAACCCCCCCAAGTCACCTCAACTGCAGGGCTGCCCTTGCCTCCCCCACCGTGCGCCTCAAGCTTGAAGTCCAACAGGCGACCCTGGTGAGCGCTGCATAATGTTACTGTGTACTGACCTCTGAGTTCTCCTCAAAGTGTAGCCTGCCAAGTGCACGCCTTTTATGTGCTGTTGTGAAACACGTCAGGACAATCCAATGGGGGAGGAGCGACGATTCTGGTGGGCAGGCCTAATAATGATATGCAGACAAATAAGAATGATGTTTCCAATGTCCCATGGCAGGAAATGCAGCCCACCATCAGCGGACTGAGTGGATGATCGCAAACTGGTTTCACGCCATTGTGAAACCGATCGCGCCATATTGTCCGCTCACTTCTCCGAACATGCCCGAGGCTGGCGGGCACTGAAAATCCCAGCCAACCTGTCCAATTCTGGGCACCCAACTTTAGAAAAAATGAGAAGACTTTAGAGAGGGTGCAGCTGAGGTTTGTGATAATGGATCCAAGGGTGAAAAATTTCAGTTACGAGGATAGATTGGAGAAGAGAAGGTTAAGAAGAGGTTTGATAGAGGTGTTTAAAGTCATGAGAGGTCTAGACAGAGTAGATAAGAAGAAACCGTTCCCATTGGCAGAAGGGTCGAGAACTCTAGGTCACCGTTTTAAGGAGATTGGCAAAAGAAGCAATGGTGACATGAGGAAAACTTTTTTATGTAGCATGTCATTAGGATCTGCAGTGCACTGCCTGAGAGTGTGGTCGGGGCGGAGGCAATTGTAGCTTTCAAAAGGGCATTGGATAAACACTTGAAGAGTAAAAAAATTGCTGGGCAATGGGGAAAGGATGAAGGAGTAGGTCTAGCTGCAGGGAGCCAGCATGGGCAGGGTGGGCTGAATGGCCTCCTTCGGTGCTATGACCATTGTGTGGTACCATTATAGCTGGCCTGAGAGAGCTAAATGGTGACAGCAGGTGCCCAAATTGATCAATCCTAGCACAGACATCTCTTGCTTTGAAGACCAAAGAAGTTCAGTCGATGTATATTTATATATTAGTACACACACACACACACACACACACACACACACACAGAGCTCATGTCACTAGATGCTGCCAGAATTCTCTGCAAATTTTGTATCTGCAATGTTTACCACAGTCATATGGTCATCACTTATATTGTGAAGAATTTTTTTCTCTCAGATTGCTTGGCTGAAAGATCTTGATTCCTGGAGCTTGTATAAACACTTCTAGTAACACAAGGTAAAACACATATACACCCTAATTTAACTGACTAACTTTTAGATGGATGGATGAATTCTACCCCACTTAAATGTTCTTCCCCTATTCTTGTGTGAACAATCATTTCCTACTGTATGGGTCTCGTACTGACAGCTCTCTTCCACCCCACTCAAGTAGCCACCCTTACTTATGAGCTTAGACAGCGAGTCAGCAAGCTTTTTTTCTGACAGTGGAGAGCTTTCTACAGCTGAGCTAGATCCTGATCCCATCTGATGAGTGCCCTTTCTTGAATATTGCCGAAAAGAGAGACATGTTGTTGAAGCTTTTCATCCTGCACTCATCAGAACAAACGCAATAATGCCAAATTTCAAACGATTACAACAATTAAACTACAGGAGAAAAGGGTGCTGATTGGTTGGCAAGTCATGGCCAAGTCATCATAAGTGCAAGCAACAACAATGCAGTTTTATTAGAAATATTTATGTTCCTGTTGATTTTGTGTGATTAATATAGATGTAAGTATTAGTTTCTCAGAAAAAGATTGTGGTGATTTTATAACATATTTAGAATGTTCCAAATAAGCCAGTTTTTTTGTAGTATTAATATTTATAATGTGAAAATGTCCTGGGCATAAAATGTGCTGGCTGTTTTTATTTCAGAAGCATCAGAGTACCATCATCAATTTCATATTCGTTGCAATCTTTCAAACACCTCACTTCAATAAAAATTTTGTTTCTGGCATGAATTAATAATTTACTTATATTTAATTAAAAAATTAATGTACATAAATTTATTACATTTAATAGTGAAAAAGCAGTGAAATATTTTAGCTAATTTATAGCCTAAATGTATAGGCTATAGCCATTCTTCCTATTAATTCTGATGAGTTTTTTTTGTGGTGGCAAGTAAAAGTGGGTGGGGTAGGACTGGTCGGTGTTCCATGGTGACTCTTGCCCTGCCTAAATGGTCCATGGACAAAAAAAGTTTGAGAGCCACTGGTGTAGGGGTTTGTTCGAAATGGAGGGGGAGATGCACAGGATTTGGAGTAACAGATTGGCCACCTGTTACGCTCTGTCCTGACATTTTTATCCAACTAGTGCCAATGAAAGGCTAAATCAGGCAGGATATATAATGGGCAGCCAGGCCGCAAGGCCAAATTTGTCATCCAGTGAAATGTACTATTCATACTAAGAATGTCCTACCTATATTAGTGTGGTGGTGGTGGTGGCAAAATACGTAACAGCTTTAAAAAGGGAAAGAGATAAATATTTGAAAAAGGAATTTTAAAGGATAATGGGCTGAATTGCCACCTTGTGCTGTAAATTCACGCAATCATAAAGTTTTAAAACTTCTACAATATGCCAAGATTAAATTACACATATAATTTAATCAGATGCACAGAAATCTATCCTGGGTTTACTTTGGGATGAAAGATTACTCCTCTTGCACTGTCACTGTGGTCTTTCATTTTACAGCCCTTTCACAGAGGAAGCTGGTTAGACTCCAGACCGTCTTACAGTAAGACTTATGGACTCTGTGATGTGACCTCTCATTCCACTGTTTCCATGGAAAACATCAGAGATTTATTATTTTTAATAACTCTCTTATGTCTTCTACGGAAACAATGGATTGAGGGATGAGATGGAAAGCTGTGGGATCAGTGCTGCAAGATCAGGGAGAATATTACCAGGTACCCTGACAAGAAGGTCAAACTCAAAACATTAGTGACAGTCTAATTTTACAACAGGACTGATCTATGCTGCTTTAAGGCTGCCATTTGACCTAGGCTGCTGAATTATTGCTGTTATTAAGTAGCTTTTTCTAAAGTAATTTGCTTCCCACCAATTTTTCTCCACTAATTTTCTTCCCGCCTCTCCTTCCTGGGATACACTCAATGGGCCCCGATCACCTCCAAGGAGCTATTTGTATGTGAGCCTCAGCTATGAGTGTCAGCAGGGAGCACCACAGTTGGGCTACATTCACAACCCAGTACTTCCAAGCACAGCTCTCAGGATGAAGAAAAAAACAGGAACCTTGGCTGATCTATCCCTGATAATACAAGGGTACTTAGACTAATTGTAGCATTCCTGATGGCTATCATCAGCTGAGACCAGCCAGCTCTGGACAGACAGAGGACTGAACCTGGGAACATCCTGTCACTGAGTTATCCCCATGGGATCAATGCAGAGGTGGTCAGTGCCAATGCTGCACACAAGAGGTCGGCCATAAGGTGGGGATGGCTTTTCAATGGCTGCAGGGCTAGGGCTTGCTTGGGGAAGGGGGAGAAGTGACCTTAAGCAAGGGAAGACGTTGCAGGGCAAGAGCTATACTGGGGAAGTGGAGTATCCCAGGGTGTGTGTGGGGGCATATTTTGAATTTTGCAAGATGGTGAGGGCTGAGGAGGCAGTCTCCAGAGGAGCTGAGGCCAGATGGAGATGTGAGGGTGTGTGTAAGAGAGTGAGTGGTGATGTCCCTTGAGCTGGCAGTGAGTGAGATGCCTGGTGCTGATGACCGCGAGTGCTGCCTGAAGCTAGCCTCGAAGACCCAAGAGAAGTGCAGCTCGCCAGGTGCACGTTGCTTATGTACAATTGTGAAACATGTTGGCATGCAATCACACCGACGTGCCCAAATGATCCAGCGTGAGCGGGTGATTCAGGCGAGCTGGGCTTCTAATGAGATACAAAGAGTTGAAATTACGTTCCCAACGTGCAGCAGTGGGAAATGTGGCCCGCCACTGACGGGTGGAGCGGACAATCGCAAACTGGTTTCACGATGACGTGAAACTGATTTTTGGCAGTCTTGCCATGTTGTCTTGCCCACCCAACCCACACGCCCCACCCCCATGACACCTGATGCCAACAGGGCAGGAAAATTCCGGCCAGTCTTGCCAGCCTGTCAGTTTCACTGAAGAAGCTCTCCCCACTGTACACTCAACTGGCTGATCCTGACAAGTTACTGACAGTTTGGGAAGTAGGTCTGCCTACTGTTAAAGCCATAATGCAGAGTTAAAGAGACACATAATTTGCTGTTCATATAATTTACTTACTTGCCTGACAGCTGTTCGGGGGTTTACCGCACACCTTCAAACTCGCTGAGGTGAGGAGGAATTTGTCCATTCGGAGGGTGGTACATAATTCGTATGATTAGGAGCAGGAGTAGGCCATTTGGCCTCTTGAGCCTGCTCGACCATTCAATAAGATCATGGCATCTCTAATTGTGGCCTCAACTCCACATTCCGCCAGTCCCGATAATCTTTGATGAACCTGGACAATTCTTTAGAATTCTCTACCCCCGAGGGCTGTGAAGGCTCAGTCATTGAGTATGTTTAAGTCTATGTTTCTAGACATTAAAGATGTCAAGGGCTATGGGGATAGTGCGGGAAAATGGCATTGAGGTAGAAGATGAGGCATGGTCTAGTTGAATGGTGGACCATGCTCGAAGGGCTGAATGGCCTACTATTTCCTATGTTCACTTGGGGGCAACCCAGAAGTGAGTGGGATTATTTCTGGATTCTGATTGGATGTCACCCCCCACACGCACGCACCCAAATCCACCTCCACTTGCCTGTTACAATCCCCTCCAATGTCTCTACTGTACTGGGGAACTGGGAAAAGCAGGAACAGTGGCTGTTCTGACTTGTTTATTTGTCTTTCAAAACAATCTAATAATTTCCACTGCCCCAGGACAGTGCTGGGGGAAGTTCATTGTGCGTTAGTTGGCGGGGGAGGGAGGAAAACATATATTCTTGAGTTCTGAGAATGGCGAGCTAGTAAAGAGGAACTTGAAAAATGCTAGAAATCTGAAGTAAAAACAGAAAATGTTGGCAGAGTTTGAAATGGAACAACAGGTGTTGTCTTAGGGATCTTTGGATAAAGGATGTTAACCTTTTTCTCAGATGCAGGAGTGACCAGCTGGGCATTTAAAAAAATTTCCAGTGAAAGATGAATACTCCCAAACACGGTTACTCACCTGTTGTGAACAAGTTCAGCCATCAGTTTCAGGATAGGTGTTGTACATGAAGGCTCACGGTACCACAGCTCAATGGCACGCTGGAGGATAGAGATGTAGCCTGGATATCTGTGTGAGACACATTAAGGAATAACCAGGGCCAAAAAATCCAATCCAATGCTGTTCGTCTACCATGTGTTTAAAGTGGACCCCTTCACCAGTGGACTGGAGTGGCTCAAAGTTGTTGCTTCATTATTAATATCCTTTCAATGTCAGTTATGTTACCTTCCTCTACTGTGAAGTCTGAAACAAAGTAATTGTTCAAAAAGTATGTCATTTCGTTATTACATGTAAGGTGCTACATAAATACATGTTGTTGTTATTACCCACTTCTGTTTTTAAAGAGCTAACATTACCCTGATTACCCTTTTTCTTCTAATATAATTATAAAATTATTGTGTCCCTCATAAATTTCTTTTCGTATTCTCTTCCTCCAGCTCTTAGTATTTTTCCTTTTTGTTATTCTTTATGACTCTCCCAGTTGCTTGGATCTATATTATTCTTTGTACTTTTATATGTTCCTTCTTTTAGTTTTGTGCTAGCCCTCTGTTGTTGACCTGGCTGTTTAATTTGGTAAATAGAACTCTTTCCTCTGAAGGGATTTATATTGGTCCTTAAGCTAAATTTTTTTATGAACACCTCCCGCCTTTCATCTGTAAATTTACCTGAAAGCAGTTTTGACCAGTTTGCTGTATTCAGTCTCTGATTTATCCCGTTAACTTTTGCTTTACCAAAATATAGGGCAGAATTTTATGGCCCTATCGCAGCGGGGGCGGGGCCATAAAATGCGCCAAGCCATTCAAAAGTTCATTGAGTTTGGCGGGACCACAAAATCCTGTCAGCGTAAAATTCCATCCATAGAATCTTAATAACTATGGTTTCTCCTTATCAAATGAAATTTCATTGAATTTGATCATATGATAATCAATGCGAGATAAATGACCCCTAACTATGAGACAATTATCTACAGCTTGCTCATTACTTATTAACATGGAACCTACCGGTCGCTTTTTTCCTTTATTCTTTCATGGGATGTGGGTGCATTTGTTGCCCATTCTTCATTGCCCTTTAACAGAACATTTCAGAAGACAGTTAGGAGTCAACTACATTGCTGTGGGTCTGGAGTCACATGTGGGCCAGACTGGGGTAAGGGCAATAGATTTTCTAAAGGACATTAATGAACCAGATGGGTCTTTAAGGCAATCGATGATAGTTCCATGGTCACTGAGACTAGCTTTATATTCCAGGTTTATTAATTGAATGTAAATTCCACCAGCTGTAGTGGTGGGATTTGAGCCCATTCCACAAACCATTAGCCTGGGCCACTGGATTACTAGTTTAGTGGCATTACCACTACGTCATCATCTTCCCTGACCATGTTCATACACAAGTGATTGGGAAGCTGCACAGAGTCTGATATGTGACTACACTGTAGTGGCAGCAGTACACTGAAGCCCATGATCTTGGAAGCGAAGCGTAGGTGCTGCTGGGAGCATGGAGTGCCAAGGTGGGCTGGTTAGAAGGCCAACCTTGCTTTTCTGGGACTTTGTCTTAGTTGCTTCTGAAACTGTCATGCTCTCTGGACCTCACCTCATGCACCGTGCCTCCCCCCCACCCCCTGGCCCTCAGACCCTCCATGCCACCTCCATAGCCATTATTCGCCATGGGTAGACCACAGGAGCTGTATGGAAGTGAAAAAGAACTTTTAACAATACAATACAGCTCTCACTAGTGGGGGAATGTCAAACTAGGGGACATAGTTACAGAATAAGGGGACACTCGTTTAAAATTGAGATGCGAAGGAATTTCTTCTCTGTCTGGAATGAATGTCTGGAACTCTCTGCCCCAGAGAGTTGTGGAGGCTACATCACTGAGAGTCTTTAAAGAGGAGGTAGATAGATTTTTGAAATATCGGGGATTTGAGGGCTATGAGGAGCTGGCACGAAAGTGGAGTTGAGGCCTGGGGCAGATCATCCATCATCTTGCTGAATGGTAGGGCAGGCTTGAGGGGCCGAATGACCTACTCCTGCTCCTATTTCTTATGTTCAAGTACTACAAGATCTGGATGATATCCAGGCTTGGGCTGACAAGTGGCAAGTAACATTGCCGGCACACAAGTGACAAGCAATGACTATCTCCAATTAGAGAGTATCTAACCATTGCCCCATGACGTTCAATGGCATTATGATCGCCTTCATCTGCCCACTCTACCAATGTGTTAATGTCCTTTTGAAGTTCTATGCTGTCCTCCTCACCATTTACAATCCTCCCAAGTTTTGTGTCATCAACAAACTTTGAAATTGTTCCCTGCACAACAAGATCTAGATCATTTATATATATATCAGGAAAAGCAAGGGTGCCAATACCGACTTCTGGGGAACTCCACTACAAACCTTCTTCCAGCCCGAAAAATATCCATTAAACCACTACTCTCAGTTTCCTATCCCCCAGTCAATTTTGTATCCACGTTGCTACTGTCCCTTTTATTCCATGACCTATAACTTTCCTCACAAGTCTGTTGTGTGGCACTGTATTGAACGCCTTTTGGAAGTCCATATACACCACATCAACGGCCTTGCCCTCATCTACCATCTCTGTTACCTCTTCAAAAAACTCTAGCAAGTTAGTTAGACATGATTTTCTTTAACAAATCCATGCTGACTCTTCCGAATCAGTCCACATTTTTCCATGTGACTATTAATTAAATCCCGGGTAATTGTTTTTAAAGTTTCCCCACCACTGAAGTTAAACTGACTGGTCTATAATTGCAAGGCAGATCTTTACAACCTTTTGTGAACAAGGGCGTAATGTTTGCAATTGTCCAGTCCTCCGGCACCTCCCCCGAATCCAGGGAACATTGAAAGGTTATTGCCAGTACCTCTGCAATTTCCACTCTCACTTCCTTCAATATTCTTGGATGCATCTCATCCGGTCCTGGTGCCTTATCAACTTTAAGTACTGACAGCTTGTCCAATACCTCCTCCTTATCAATTTTAAATCCTTCTAGGCCTAATGAACGTTCTATGCTGTAACAATCTATGAAAGGAGTGAATGTCAGCAGTCTATCGAACCCTGGAGGATATCATGTCTCACATGTGGGTATTTTCAACCATGAAACCCCGAATAGCTGTTAGGAGTGGAAACTTGAAAGATTTTAAGGGATATGGAACCAAAAGTGGGGTGAAGATACAGATCAACCATGATCTGATTGAATGGCTGAACCGGCTCATGGTTTGAACAACCTGCTCCTGTTCCAATGCTCCTATGAGACCCAAGCAGATTTTGTCCTATCCCAATCCTGCTGAAGCTAGCCATTGATTTCAGCTGATACCCTGGCTCACATCACTCAATTGATTAGAGGCTGGGACTTTCTACTCTGTGCTTTACCATTACACAATATTTCAAACATTAACTCTGTTTCTCTCTCCACAGATGCTGCCAGACCTGCTGAGTTTTCCCAGCATTTTCTGATTTTGTTTCAGATTTCCAGCATCCGCAGTGTTTTGCTTTTATATTACAATATTTCATTTGTTTATTTTGCTAATCATAGGAGCTTATTTCTTTTTATATAGCAGTACATTAATTGTACAGTGATAGCTGTTCAGTAATGTTTATGCAGTTATGAACTAGTTTTGGACCAATGAGGTATTAATTATAACAGAATTACCTGGAAAAACTCAGCAGTTTTTCCAGGTAATTCTGTTTTTGTTTTGGATTTCCAGCATCCGCAGTAGCTTTTAGCTTTTTGTTTTTATCGAGGTATTAATTATATCCAATTCAGCCTCTAACCTTCTATTATTTTATAATTCAAAAAATATTTTACATTTTTCACCAGAAACATATATCCTGTGCCCAAAGCACAAAACTGTATTTAGCTCGGTACAAAATGACACTAAACTGGTAATCTCACTCAGACAGGTCATAAGATGGCTGGTGTAGATAACAGAAGAATGTCACATAAGTGCAGCTGGAGCCTCTCTTCTGAGTTAGGGCTGATACACACAGTTAAAGTTACACTGCATCTAACTGTGCTGGGTGTGCTTGATTCAAGCACTGGGTGCCTGGAATAGAGTATGCTAACCTCAGCACTGCCAAACCTTATCCTAAGGAGCACAAAAAACAAAATGTCCAGCATCAATGAACGGAGTTCAGCAAATGAACAGCTGGTTTGTGAAAAGGAACAAGAGGGTCATGTAATGTAAGTGCAGAGGTTCTGGAAAATAACATCAGTGTTTGAACATCAGAGACTGCAATCTACCTGATCAGATAATGTGAGCGTGGGACAGAAGAGAACTGTTTTTAAAGCAATATGGTGAAAATAGTCAGGGAGGGTGAAAGCAGCCGTCAAAATCCCACCAGCTGATTGATGATCACAGCTGCCACCTAAGTGTCTGGATATTATTGTCTTGAACCCACAGGAACTGATAAATGGAAAACACAGAATAAAACATTAACACAAGGCTCTGCTTCAGATCTTTGCCATGGGATACTGTATGGAAAACCATTGAGAATTCTATTTGCACGAGTGCATGCACTGTCCAGTGTAGTACTGTGCCACACAGACCAGGGAGGTACTTGGTTCAATCCTTTGTCCAGGCTGATTATTATATTTACTTACATAGGCACAAACACACACATTCACAAACTGAGACATACACACACTCACTCTTTCATATACGCACTCTCGTGAAATCTGCTGATTGCTAGACTTGCCCTTGCATGTTTGATTTTTAATTTTTTGCATGGCAAGTTGCTGAAAGTATGAGCTGAGAGAAACAGGGCAGCTGGGACCTGAATGAATCGGGCAACCAAAAAGATATCTCCTTAACCAATCAGAACAAAGGACTGTGACATTAACAGGCAAGGACTGGGAAGGAAGAGTAAATCAAACTGGTGTCATGACTCACTGGGGATAGTGCACTGTAGTATCAAGCCCCACTGCTCCCCGAGCCAAGACAAGTGTGAAAAGTTTGATAAGACGACCAGGTTGCCCCAATTTTACCTAACTGTTTAATTTAGGTTAACAGAATACAAGCACCAGGTTTGTAAACTTAATAAGTAAATAACTGTTTATTAAACAAATCGTCATTAACCAGTGGCAAAAGAAAGGAGTATGAACTGCTAACTTTTAACGCTATATTTTAAACTCTACCCCTTCTTAACCCCTGTACACAAACGCGCACATATAAGACGTACAAAACATATATTTTAAGGGTGAGATAAAACAGTTCAATAGCACCAATCTGGAGTTCAGGATTAGATGGGTTGACTTTGATTGCTTTCTTCCAAATTCCTTGCAGGTTGTTGTGGCTGACATGAGGTGGTCTCCCAGCACTTGCAGTCCGTGGTTCTCTGGTTGAAACTTGCTTTTAATGTCTCTACTGGCGATTTTCCCCCTTTTCTTCCTGACAGGGGTTTCTCAAAGAAAGCATGATACAGCGATGTGAGGAATAGCCAGCTAGCTACTATGGCAGGATTACCAGAGTCTTACAAAACACAGGAGAGAGAGAAAAGCTACCTCCGGAGCACCTTGGTCCACTCCTCCATCACCCCCTACACCTCAACCCCCTCCCACGGCACTTTCCCATGCAACCACAGAAGGTGCAACACCTGCCCCTTTACTTCCCCTCTCCTTACCGTCCAAGGGCCCAAACACTCCTTTCAAGTGAAGCAGTATTTCACTTGCACTTCCCTCAATTTAGTCTACCGCATTTGCTGCTCCCAATGCGGTTTCCTCTACATTGGAGAGACCAAACACAGACTGGGTGACCGCTTTGCGGAACACCTTCGGTCTGTCCGCAAGCATGACCCAGACCTCCCTGTCACTTGCAATTTCAACACTCCACCCTGCTCTCATGCCCACATGTCCGTCCTTGGCCTGCTGCAATGTTCCAGTGAAGCTCAACGCAAACTGGAGGAACAGCACCTCATCTTCCGACTAGGCACTTTACAGCCTTCCGGACTGAATATTGAGTTCAACAATTTTAGATCATGAACTCTCTCCTCCATCCCCACCCCCTTTCCGATTCCCCTTTTTTCCAATAATTTATCTGGATTTTTCTTTTCCCACCTATTTCCATTATTTTTAAATGTATTTCCATCCATTGTTTTATCTCTACCTTTTAGCCTATTTCGATTCCTTCCCCCCACCCCAGCCCCACTAGGGCTATCTGTACTTTACTCGTCCTGCTTTCTACCCTTAATGTCACCTATTAGCACATTCCTTAAATAATATCACCACCTTCAACACCATTGTCCTTTTGTCTATGACATCTTTTGGCTATCTCCACCTATCACTGGCCCTCTATCCAGCTCTACTTGTCCCACCCCCCCTTAAACCAGCTTATATTTCACCTCTTTTCTATTTTTCCTTAGTTCTGTTGAAGAGTCATACGGACTCGAAACGTTAACTGTGTTCCTCTCCGCAGATGCTGTCAGACCTGCTGAGTTTTTCCTGGTATTTTTATTTTTGTTACAGGAGAGAGAGGTTTCAGGTCTTTCCTCTTTTCAGTCTAGGAGCTGATCAACTGCACTAGCCTCACGCAGAACCTGGCCACTTGGTCAGGAGCCAATCAAAACGCCTTCGCTAGGCAGTTCCCTCTTAAACCAGGGGCAGAATTTTACCCTTGGCGTGCAGGCGCGCGCCTGACACGTCATTCGTGAAATAAAGCACACTGACGTCAGACGAGCGTCTCATGATATTTCGCTAGGTGGGCGCGTGATGAGGAGGCGCACCCGCCATTAATTAAGTGGCCAGTTTAGGCCCTTGAGAGACCAATTGACTCCAAGTTTACGTAGCCCGTGCGATTTTCAGGCCATCGCATGGGCAAAATGGGCAGGCCACAATTTGCAAAACCTCATCCACAGGTGGGATAAGAGGGGTCAGTGGGCTTCACAAAGCGAATATTGAGTAATTTTGGATATTACTTGCTGCCGCTTGCTTCTGTGAACAGGACAGCTTCATTTCACTTCAGCGCTGCATTCAGAGCATTTAAAGGCTTCAGTTCAGGACTCAGTGTTGTCTTTCAGGCCCCCAGAGGATTCAAACCACATTGGGCCTTCCAGGTATCAGACAGCCTTCCCTTACCTTGGTAATGGGGATTGTGGTCTCCCCCGGAGGCACCTCCTCTGAAGAGGAAGAGAGGGCCAGAAGGGGGAGGAGGCCAGGTGTCCCTATTCAGCTTTCAGGGGAGCGACCTATGGCGCAAGCACAAGGGGCACAGGGCTGACAGGAAGGCCAAGGTGGAAGAGGCCGCAGAAGACGTCATTATCCTGCTGCCAGGATTTACAGGCGGCGATGCAGCTACCTCAATATGTCTGAGGTGCAATGCCGAAGCAGGCTCCGTCTCTCAAAGGAGATAGTGACCTCCATCTGTCAGGGGATCAGCCCTGAGATCAGCTCTGATTGTGTGGGTGGACACCCCATGCCAGTGGCTCTAAACTTCTATGCCTCCAGCTCCTTCCAAGGCTCAGTTGGGGATCTGTGTGGAGTCTCCCAATCAGCTGTCCACAGTTGCATCAAACTGGTGACAGAAGCTCTGTTCAGGCGTGCATTGACTTTCATTCATTACCATACAGACGAGGCCAGCCAGGCAGAGCGAGCCAGAGGCTTTGCAGTGATTGCTGGGGTTCCCCGTATCCAGGGTGCAATCAACTGCACACGTGACCACCAAGGAGCCAGCTGGTGAGCCGGGAGCCTTCATCAACAGGAAGGGATTCCACTCCATGAACGTGCAGATAGTGTGTGACCACAGGATGCAGGTTCTGCAAGTCTGTGCAAGGTACCCTGGCAGCTCCCATGACGATTACATCCTGAGACACTCCCAGGTGCTGAGGTTCTTCAGTGCTCCAGCCTGACTGGATGAATGGCTGCTGGGTGACTAGGGCTGTCTGCTCAGAAGGTGGCTCATGATGTCTCTTTGCCTTCCAAGAACAGAGGCTGAGCGGCGGTACAACAGGCGCCATGCTTCCACAAGGGTGGTGGTAGAGAGAACCATTGGTCTTCTCAAGGTGCGCTTCCGATGCCTGGACCCTTCAGGGGGTGCACTGCAATACCCCACAGATCATGTGTCACTGATAGCGGTTGCAGGCTGTGGTCTACACAATCTGGTGCTGGAAAGTGGGGGACACAGTGGAGGAAGATGATCTTGACGCAGCTGCACAGGTAACAGATGATGAGCCCAGTTGTGAGTCCGAGGACAAGCATGGTGAGGAGAATGCTGAGGGCATAGACGCTGACCTGGGCAACCTCCAGGGAGGCAGGGACACCTGGGGAGCTTTGATCCAACACTCCTTCAGCTAGCCTACCAAATAATAGCCACCATCACATGCCAGGGCTGCAGGCTCCATATTCAATCCCTGATAGGAACATTTCCTTGGTCAACAACATAAACTATATTGCAGTGGCACATTGTGTAAGGAGTCACATGTCCATCATAACATCATGCCTTACCCTGCACCTACAGAACAAATGAAGCATCCAGTTTCAAAAAAAAATCTCGTTTCCTTCTGAATGACAAACATAGCAGAAATTAACATCGACCGGTGTTTTACATCACACCATTGAAAGAAAACAGAAAAATGAGGGAAACAAATATCACCTGTGATCAAGCCGTGTTATGTTTAAGGTGCTTTAAGTTTTTGCTTGCGAGTGCTCTGTCTAGGTGCTCCCCCGTCTCTGGCAACGGCTTTGGAGACAGCCTGCCCACTCAGCTGTCTTGTTGGCCTTGATGACCTTGGAGGGTATCCTCTAGCCCGTGGAGCCTGTGCTGGCCCTGCCTGGGAGGGAGCAGCCAGTGCCAAGGCTGGCACCTCCTCAGTCACCGCAGCCTCATCAGATGCCACGGTCACTGGCAGAGGGGCAGAGGAGCTGCTGCCATCATCCAGAGCGCCCTGAGACGAGCCCGCAGAGACGACAAGCAGCTCATGCGCCAACATCAGGTCGCTCTGGACCTCCCTGCTCACCATTGATGGACAAGCACCCAGCTGGGATATTGGGTGCCCAATCCACCTCCCACACTGAGATCTGCCCAACTGAGGTCATGGCCGGTGAGTGTTTGCAGGTCCGAGCGCATCCCCAGGAACCCCTGATTGAGTCCCTAGAGGGGCCTATCCATGAGAGTCGCCACTCTCTCCATGGAGGGGGCATTGCACTCGGCCATGAGGGTCAACACAGCACTTATGCACCACATGGACTCCTTCATCACGGAGACCATGGCATGCATTCCCTTATCTATATCCGCCAGATCCTTCCACATACCCTGTTGGACATGCAGCAGCTGCTGCCTCAGGGATGACTCCAGAGGCCCATCAGCAGCCATCGACTGAGCACTGCCCTGGTCCCCAGTAGTCCTCCCATTGCCGGTGCCCTGGGCACTCTCTGCCCCCGCCTGCACCTCAAGCGAGTGAGAAGTGCCCTTCCCAATGTGCACCGAGATACTAGATGCTGATATTATGCCCACTGAGGTGCTTGTATCTGTGCTGGTGCCTGCTTGACAGAGAGGGTGTGATGCTGGTGCGTGCTCAGCATGCTGATCCTCAGGGGTCAGGGGTGGGCCTTCAGGCTCCTCAGAACGAAGGGCTGCTGGTGAGCCTAAAAGGGAGAAGAAGGACATGTTATTAGTTTAACTCATTAGACTGTCAGTGTGCATGCCTGGCATCCTGATGAGACAGAGATCTGCAACGTGGTGCCCTCTTCTTTCCATTATCAATGGGCACCAGGTCTGAGGCTCATATCAGTATACAGGCTACACTACAATGGTTGCAAAGAACCACATTCTCACCTCAGTGCACTGCACTCTTACCCCACTCTAACGCCCCAACTTCACCGCGGCCGCTTGACCAAGATGCATGGAGCCTCTTCAGCTCCAGGGACTCCTGCTCGTATCTACTGAGGATGAGGTGGTGTGGGGGACCCCCGCCAGTCCGTGACCTCTCTGCATTGTTATGGGATGTTTTCTCCTGGAAGGACAGAGAAGCATTGATTACTGCAACCTCTGCCTGCAATGTCATTGCAGCCTGGCCAATCCCACCTGAGGAGCACCTTGCAGGGCTCAGCGATTCGTGACCCTGGAGCCGCAAGGCACTCTTCCAAGCAGCCAGGGTTCACCTCCTTAGCCAAATCCTGCCTCAATGACGTTTGCCACTCGCACTGTAGCACCTCTGAGGTCCACGGGGGGATGGGCAGCTCTTACCTGTCCTGCAAAGTGACCCATGCCAACACGGTACTCAGCCTTCCCGATCGCAGGAGATCATTAAAGCACTTCCGACACTGGACCCATGTGTACCTCACCATGTTGTGGCTGCTGACCCTGGATGCCAACTCCTCCCAGGCCTTTTAAGTGAGGTGGGGGGTGGCTCCTCCTCCTGTCCCTGGGGACAAGCGTTTCTCTCCTGGCTGCTACCTCCTCCAGGAAGGCAGCAATGCACTCATCCGAAAAATGCGGGGCCAACTGCCCCGCTGACCTGCCGTCCCGCTTGCTGTGTCCAAACGTTGTGGCATCCATGCATGCGACCTCCACTTCCTTCAGTGGCAGCCTTCTAGGGGCTGCTGAGGCCACATTTGAATCGGTTTTCGGGCCACTATTGGACCCAGCAGACGTTAAGTCCCTGCCCGTCCCTTCGTGTTCATTCAAAGGCCACATCTCACACTGGGCGGGCCTTAATTGGCTCGCCCACATAAAATTGTGGTGCGCTGCCGTCCGGCCCCACCCGAGCACCCCTGTCAAGGGTAAATTTCTGCCTCAGGACTCCTTTCCAGCATCATTCTGACCAACCTGGCACACACTGTTCCAGGGGATGGCAACATTGTAGAATATCTTCTTCCCGCTCCAGTGAACCTCTCTTTTAAACTGCAGCCATGGTAGTTTTTAAAGCCACAGTCCAATCTTAAAGTCACAGTCCAAGAAAAAATAAAAATATGTTCTTTACAATGGATGAATCCAATGTCAAATCTGATACAGAAAGAGAAGTAAAGAGAGGGAAAGGAGATTGGATTAAGACAGAAAAAAAAGACAGAAAGGGAAAGATAAAAATAAATTTTGCATTTATAAATTTTCCAACAATTTGAAACCTGAAGGAATGAGACTCCACACTTGTAATAGTTAATTTTCAGTGTGGGAAAAGTTGACTGATAGTAATAAACACTCACTTCATTGATATCATAATTAGACTGAAATGTACAAGACTTAGCTTTCTGTGGCAAGCTTATCTACTGCATAATCTATGTATCTACTGCATAAATACAGCAACTTCACACCATTCAATACATTTCAATGGTGAGTCACACAGTGAGGTGTTAATTTTGTGAAGCTAACAGCCCAGCCTCAAAACTGGGGCAGCAAGTTTTGGATTTTTTTGAGTTTAATCATACATCTGATCCTCGCTTGAAGTTGCGGTACCATTTGTGTATAAACATGGGTGAATGCCATTAGCATTTGTTATCTTGACAGGAAAGTCTGGGTCATTGTCCAATCTTCAACATGCGCACAATTAAACCTTGGAAATGCAGCCATTGCCAGGACTGACTAGATAGTTCTTTTTACTGAGGCAGGCATATGTATAAGTGAAACTTCCAGCAGGGAAATGAGTTACAAAGGTTTGTTATACCAAGGTTCTATTATATTATATGCCTGTGTATGGCACACACTTTCTTTAAGTGTTGCACTTACTTCCTGTCATGGATCAGGCATCAGACTTTAGTATATTATTAGCCTCTTCATGAACAGTATCAGGGGAGAGAGAAAGTGTGTAAGTGTGTGTGTGTGTGTGTGTGTGCGCGCGCGCGCATGTCGGTGAGTATGTGTGTTTGTGCATCTGCGTGTGTGAGTGTGTGAACACGTGAGACCTGCCACAGCAAGTTATGGCTCATCGTTTCGATTGGCTTCATGATATATTGGGACTAAAGGCAGACAAGTCGCCAGGACCTGATGGCCTGCATCCAAGGGTTTTAAAGGAAGCGGCTGCAGAGATAGTGGGGGCATTGGTTGAAATATTCCAGAACTCAAAGGATTCTGGGAGAGTCCCAGTGAATTGGAAAACCACTAATTATACGCCCCTGTTCAAGAAGGGAGGTAGACAAAAAGCAGGAAACTATAGGCCAGTCAGCCTAACATCTGTAGTTGAGAAAATGCATTATTAAAAAAGAAATAGCAGGACATTTAGAAAAGCTTAACACAATCAAACAGAGTCAACATGGTTTTGTGAAAGGGAAATCATGTTTGCCAAATTTGCTAGAGTTCTTTGAGGATATAAGCAGAGTTGATAAAGGAGAACTGGTAGATGTAGTGTATTTGGATTTTCAGAAGGCATTCAATAAGGTGCCACATAAAAGGTTATTGCACAAGATAGGGGCTCATGGTATTGGGGGCAATGTATTAGCATGGATTGAGGATTGGTTAACACACAGAAGACAGAGAGTCGGGATTAATAGGCCTTTTTCAGGTTGGAAAGACGTAACTAGTGGAGTGCCACAAGGATAAGTCCTAGGGTCCCAATTATTTACTATCTATATTGATGACTTGGAGGAGGGGGCGGAGTGTAATGTACCCAAATTTGCTCGCGCTACAAAAATAGATGGGAAGGAATGTTGTGATGAGGACATAAGGAATCTGCAAAGGATATAGATAGGTTGAGTGAGTGGGCAAAAACTTGTCAGATGGAGTTTAATGTAGGAAAGTGTGAGGTCATGTGTTTTTGAAGGAAGAACCAAATGCAGGCTATTACTTAAAGGAGGGAGACTCCAAAAAAGTGCAGCACAGAGGGATCCAGGTGTTCTTGAGCATGAAACACAAAAAGTTAGTATGCAGGTGCAGCAAGTAATTAGGAAGGCAAATGGAATTTTAGCCTATAATACTAGGGGGTTGGAGTTTAAAAATAGGGAAATCTTATTCCAACTGTACAAGGTGTTGGTGAGGCCGCACCTGGAGTACTGTGTACAGCTTTGGTCCCCATATTTAACAAAGGATATACTGGCATTGGAGGCAGTTTAAAAGAGATTCACCAGGCTGATTTTCTGGGATGAAGGGGTTGACTTATCAAGAACGGCAAAACAGATTTGGCCTTTATTCATTAGAGTTTAGAAGAATGAGGGGTGATCTTATTGAAACGTAAAAGATTCTGAGGGGGCTTGACAGGGTAGATGTTGAGAAGGTGTTTCTCAACATCTCAAACAAGGGGACATAGTTACAGAATAAGGGGACGCTCATTTAAAACTGAGATGCGGAGGAATTTCTTCTCTCAGAGGGTAGTGAATATCTGGAATTCTCTACCCCAGGGAGTTGTGGAGGCTAGATCATTGAAAGTATTTAAAGAGGAGGTAGATAGATTTTTTAAACTATCGGGGAGTTGAGGGCTATGAGAAACTGGCACGAAAGAGGAGTTGAGGCCTGCAGCAGATTAGCCATGATCTTATTGAATGGCAGGGCAGGCTCGAGGGGCCGAATGGCCTACTCTTGCTCCTATTTCTTATGTTTTTATATTGGGACAGAACTTGCTGCAGCAGGGCATTGAATGGTATCTATCATTAGTTATTCTTTTTGCACTCTTCAACTCAGAAAATTTTTTCCCACAAAGTTACCATAGGTGCGAGCTGATAACAGCGATGGAAACAGGGCAAGCAATGTGTATCTCCTTAACCAATGAAATTTAAGGATTGAGAAATAAACAGCACCAACACTTTTCCAAAAATGATTGTTCTGTAACTCTGTGAAGTCATGCTATGGCAAAGGACTACACTATGTAATCCTGAACCATCAAGCCACATATTGTCCCAAAAACCATGGCCCCCTTATTTAAAAGAAGAAAGCACAAAAGGAGGCTTTTCCTGAGAGCCCAATGGATTAATTTGCCCAATTGATGAATTTGTCAGTTCCTGATTCCGTTTGGTCACTGTGGTGAAATAACTATTCAAATTAAAACTGAGAATGAGAATGTATTAGAAAGGATTTTTTAAATCTCAAATCAGTTACAGAAAGTTAAATAGAGGGTAAGAAAGAGAAAAGAGAGACAGAAAGGAAAGGTAAGCTTATTTTGTATTTAACATTTTAAAAATCTGAAAAATTCAAGTTCTGAAGGAATGAGACTTCATACTTGAAATAGTTCATTTTCAGTGCTGGAGATGTTGGTTGCCAGTCATTAATAGCTAACATGCTGTTAAAAGAATACACAATGTTGATAATTATGAGACCTAACCTCTGTGATGATTTTAGTATTCCTTTAATAGGTAAATACAGCAAGTTCCTAAGAAAAGTAGGGAGTCTCAGGGTGAGATGCCATTTCTGCAGATTTTATAAGAGGCACAACTTGGACAACATTTACCTTTAACTGCATATCTGTTCCTCGCCTGAAGTTGCTGTAGCATTTATCCATAAATAACACTGAGCATCATTAGCCTTGTTGTTATTTTGACAGCATTTATTTTTAATTTTGGGGATTTTTGTGCTCATTATGTAGAGAGATACCAGCACTGGCGAATGAAGCACTTGCTACTGCAGACATTTGTGTCAGTATCAAGCACTCCAAGGCTGTAAACATAAGGGATTAAATACAAAATAAAGCTGCTCCTACTATTCTAGTGTGACATTTCAATTTCCTAATGGGACATTTTATGACTTCTCAGAGTAAGCATGTCAATTAAATGACAATTGCAGGGCTATGGAGAATAAGCAGGGTGTGGAATTAATTGGTAGTTGTTTCAAAGAGCAGGCACAGGTATAGTGGGCTGAAAGGCCTCCTTTTGTACTGTAACATCCTATGATGTCCACTTGGAGGTGGTTTTATGACTTGACTCCGTGTTCATTTGGAACTGGACCGAGACCTCCCAAGCTCACTCCATTTAGAACATAACAACTGGGGATGATTTTCATCCCATCTTCCTGAGTTGAATTCAAATCCCAGGATCCATAAACAAGGGCTAGGGGTACATCCCTGCATTTTAAATGATCAGAACCATGCTAGGACCTACCCTGCCACGAGTAAAGCTAGCTGTTCTTCCTCACTTTGTCTTACTGACAGTTTGAAATATTTACATTTCCAATAGATGAGTCTCATACTGCAGTTTTCTTACAAACCTCTTTATCTTTCATTGAGACTTAAATTTTGGATAAAAACACAATTGTGCTTCTTCTGTCAACAGAAATTACAGCAAGAGCCTGCTATAAAACAAAATATATAAAAGTGGGTACTGCTTGGCTTGTACTTTGATCCTTTCTCCCCTCTTCACTGGCCTCAAGGAAGGAAAGTTTAATTTACTATGGCTGAGTTTACCTTTCCAGGTGCTATTACACTGTGGGAGTGACAGGAATATTGATTTACACCCCAATCTTGCCTCTGATGTTGAAAACATGTAATCTACAGCAGCCTTTGTCAGAGGGTTGATTTTAATCAAATTTCTCCTGCCTCAAAAATGGGTTGTGGGAGCAAGGAGACAGAAGAAATGAAAAGATGCAAAACAAAATGTATCAAATGGAGAGAGAAAGAAAATTTATAACAGGTAGGACAGAACATCAAAGAATCCTGTAGCGCAGAAGGAAGCCAATCAGCTCATCATGCTTTTGTTGCTTCTTAGAAGGAGCTATCCAATAAGTCCCACTCCCCTACTCTTTCCTTATATGCTAAAGGTCACATTAAACTTAAAATAAAATAATCATAGCAAGAGTCATTGTAAAAAGGGTGGGGATAACAATCTGAGCACAGTTAAGGTTAGATATGCAATTGTATTTCAAGCGCTCTGTACTGTAGAGTTAATATTACAGTAACAAAGCTACATGGTACGGTACTGTAGTGGTTATGTTACTAGACTAATAACCCAGAGGCCTGAATTAGAAGATGAGTTCAGATACTATCATGTCAGTTTGAGAGGCTGAAATCAGTTTTAAAAATCTGGAAATAAAAAACTGGTACCACAATTTTTCTTTTCAAATTCTGAAGTACTGCACTCAGTACTGCCATCTACTGGCTAAAGTGCCTTCATCTCATCCCCATTACTCTGCTTTAATCCATTCTCAGGTCATTAGGTTTCCTACAGCAAAAAAACATGCTGACAAATGCAATATCTGGAGCACTTTCAAAAAACAATAAATGAATAGAAGATCACCCTGTCAATCCTATACTCTGAGGTTTGAAGCAGCACATATTCTGAAGAACAGGAAGAAATAGGTTTGGATGGTATAATGTGGCTCTCTGCTCAGTTAGGGGAATGCTTCAGGATAGCTCAGTGCTACTCACCAAGACAACTGGTGAATTTATGATACTGCTCCATGCACACACTTTTCCACATTAAAAAAACAAAATTCCAGATGGAAGAAGCAGTCAGGGTTTCACACAAATAATTAATATATATTTTAAGGAAAAACAATGCACACACACCACTCCCTCTAACTGTTTCCCTTCCAGACTACATCTGCTCTCCCATCTCTGTCTCTCTCCTCCCAAAACACTGTTCTGGTACAATTAGGCTACAAAGGCATGGATCACAGAAGAGGTCAACAGGCCCTGGGGCTACAGGGTAGATGGAGGAGGGGAGACCTGCTGCTAGCATTTTAGGGCAGGACTTCGGCTGAACTGGAGAATATCCCAGCTAATGCAGTTTCCTCCTTTCCCAAAGCGTGAGAGCATTCAGCTAATGGCTCACTTTGTACAACCCTGGCACTGTAACACTGTAGCAAGGATACAGCCAGTTGAACAGCATGGTGTAGCTGGCTTTTGTGTTCAGAGCAAAGGCAATCCCTCTGAGGTCCCGTGACAGGCCAATCAACATGCACTGTTGGAGAAAAAAAAGGCAGAGTAATTGATTTTTATGTTATTAGACAGCAGATGGAGATGCAATGAGCCAATAATAGTCAAATCTCAGACTGTTGTTGTTCACAGTTAAAGGCATTTTTTTCTTTTCTCTAAACCTTGATAGATAACCAAAGAACGAAAGATTATTGCATAATGTGAACAGGAAATATTGACCTTCATACTTGCACAGTCGATATAATATATCAGTTTTTATTAAAAATAATGAGGATCGTCTGCTCCTTATAGCTTCTGGAGACAAGATCCTCAGTTTTACTGCACGAGAATGACTTTAATTGGCTTAAGCTGGAAGCGCTGTTATACAGAGTGCCAAATAACAAAGAAGAAACATGTATAATGCTGAATAAACGCTTTGTACAAAAAGCACTACATGCATTGCACGCCATAAACACATTTGAAAGGAGCAAAGTGAATGATCCAGCACAGAAAACATTCTCTTTTATACAGATCACTATGGAAATTAAAGCTGCTTGAAGCTTGAAGGAACAAATAATCCCAATTAGAATGTGAATATGGTGGCATCTTAGAATGAGTTAAGTTCTCAACTTCCTCTCCTCTTCTCCTGAAGGGAGCGATTCCTAGGATGCTGATTTCACATGTGGTGAAGGTTGATACCTGGACGGACATTTTACCTACGGGAGTGTGGGAAGCAAACTGAGGCAGATTTGCTGCTGAACACCCTGTGGGATATTGGTAGTGACCAACTGTGCTGCTGCTCTGCCTATTCACCATCTACATATTTGTAAATGTGTAGTATATCAAAACACATGACATATAGTCGGTTTCAGTTTAGGCTATTCAGCAACTAAGCCATCTGCACTGCATCATTTTTTAAATTATGAGTGGTTTTCATACAGCTTTCAATTGATGCAAATAGAATGCAGTATCAAAATCTAATGGTTTTATCCTTTGTTTTTTAAAAATCTGATTTTTCCACCCAACACCAAGGAGTCTAGTCTGTTTTCACCAGCTGGACCAGTCCAGGATGTTCCCCTCCGAGAGCTGGAACAGATAGGACACAAGAATGCTGTAGAAGCAGAGATAGCAACTTTAGTCAGTAGCAGGGGAATAACATATTTGCAGAACTGCCTTTTAACACTGGACCAAATTACTGCTTTTTAAAAAAAGTTACTTTCACATTATACTTTGTTAACAATCAGAGACTGAATCTGCACATTGAACAATCTGGTGAAGGAGCTGAGAAATGAATGAATGACTGAATGCAATTTGAATTAGCATTTCTGAAATTATAGGGCTGGATTTTATTGCCACCTCACCAGGCATTTACTTGGTGGGGGACTCTGAGGGGAGCATGTAAAATGTGTCAGGTGACTAGCCCATTGGCTTCCTGCCCACCCCCAACCAGGTCCCCATAATATGGGAGATGGGTAAGGTGCCCACAAGCCCGCCTGTCGTTCGGCCTATTGAGGCCCTCAAGTGGCCAGTTATTGCCACTTAAGGCTCTCAATCTTCCTTCACTGCCACAATAAGCTGGGCAGTGGAAGGTAGGTGAGAGTGGGAAGGGCAGGAACACCCTTTGTGGGGCTGCCCTGTGTGCACTGGGGACAACTCCCTCCTAAGATTGTACCCCCACTTTGTGCCTCCCTGCCTGTCCTCCAAAACCCAGCCCCCACCCCCTCCATAGGATGCACGATCCCTCCCCGCCCTAAAAGCCCGGGAGTCACCATGATCCTCTTCCAGGCACATTGCTGCAGTTCCAGCAGTGCCCACTCCTGAGTTCTGGTGCTGCTGGGACTGCAAGAGCTGCCGGCCAATCAGGTTGGCAGGCAGCTCTTGGGGGCGGAAGTCCCACTCTTTGTTGCCTAAGGCCGCCCCCAGCGTGTTATCATTGCAGAGAGCCTTATTTCAGGTCAGTCGATATGGGACTGACTTTCCTTACAGGGGAGTGAGCAGTACGCTCCCCATAAAATCCGTGTATAGTTTCAATCTTCAGCCTTTTAAAACCCAAGCTTGATGTCACATAAGTACCAGTTCTTGAATGGGAGGGAGGTTTGAGGGGGAGAAAGTGCAGCAAATGTGGAGAGAGAGGAGTGAAGGAGGGAAAAGAATAGCGCAGTGGAGAGCGCAGTGGAGGAAGAGGAAGAAAAATGGAAGGGTAAAGAAAGCAGTAGGATAGTAGAGAACGGTACAGGAAGAAAGAGAGAAGCTAAGGAAGAGAAAGGAAAGATGTTAAGAAGGGAAAATACAGTGGTGTTAAAGAAATGAGGAAGATGTATAGGAAAGACAGAAATGAAGGAAAAAGTTAAATTGAAGATTTTGTTTTTCAGATTGGCAAGTATCATACGAACAAGGAGCAGGAGCAGGCCATTCAGCCACTCGAGCCTGCTCTGCCATTTCATAAGATCATGGCTGATCTGATAGTAACCTGAAATCTGCATCCCATCTACACCTGATAATCTATCCACCTCTGCCTTAAAAATATTCAAAGACTCTGTTTCCACCACCTTTTCAGGAAGAGAGTTCCAAAGGCTCATGACCCCTTGAGTGAAAAATTTTTGCCTCATCTCTGTTTTAAATCGGCGACCCCTAATTTTTAAACAGTGACCCCCGAGTTCTAGGTTCTCCCACAAGAGGAAACATCCTCTCCTCATCCACCCTGTCAAGACCCCTCAGGGTCTTATATGTTTCCATCAAGTCGCCCCTTACTGTTCTAAACTCCAGTGGATACAAGCCTAGTTTGTCCAACCTTTTCTAATAAGAAAACACACCCATTCCAGGTATTAGTCTGGTGAACCTTTTCTGAACTGCTTCCAACGCATTTACATACTTCCTTAAATAAGGTGGCCAATACTATACACAGTACTTCCAATGAGGTCTCACTAGTGCCCTGTACAACTGAAGCATAACCGCCCTACTTTTTATTCAATTCTCCTTACAATAAATGATAACATTCTATTAGATTTCCTAATTACTTGCTGTACCTGCATACCAGCCTTTTGTGATTCATGCACTAGGACACCCAGATCCTTCTGCACCTCAGAGCTCTGCAATCTCTCACCATTTCGATATTATGCTTCCCTTTTCTTCCTGCCAAAATGGACAATTTCACATTTTCCTATATTATACTCCATTTGCCAGATCTTTGTACACTCACTTAACCCATCTATGTCTTTTTGTAACCTCCTTACATCCTCTTCACAACTTACTTCCCTACCTATCTTTGTGTCATCAGCAAATTTGGCAGCCATCCCACCCATCCCTTCATCAAAGTCATTTATATAAATTTTAAACAGTTGAGGTCCCAGCATTGATCTCTGTGGCACAGCACTTGTTACATCTTGCCAATTTGAAAAAGACCCATTTATGCCTACTCTCTGCTTCCTGTTAGCCAGCCAACCTTGTATCCATGCCAATATGTTACCCCCTATGCCATGAGCTTTTATTTTCTGCAATAACCTTTGATGTGACACTTTATCAAATGCCTTCTGGAAATCTAGGTACAGTACATCCACCAGTTTCTCCTTTATCCACAGCGCATGTTACTTCCTCAAAGAACTCCAATAGGTTGGTTAAACATGATTTCCGTTTCACAAAATCATGTTGGCTCTGCATGATGACCTTGAGCCTATCCAAGTGCCCGGCTATAACTTCCTTAATAGCTTCTAACATTTTCCCTATGACAGATGTTAAGCTGACTGGCCTGTAGTTTCCCGCTTTCTGTCTCCCTCTCTTTTTGAATACTGGAATTACATTTGCTATCTTCTAATCTAATGGGGCCTTTCCCGAATCAAGGGAGTTTTGGAAAATTAAAAGCAATGTATCAACTATCTCACTAGACACTTCTTTTAAGGCCCTGGGATGAAGTCCATCAGTTCCTGGGCTCTTATTAGCCTGCAGCTCCAACAATTTACTCAGTACCACTCTCTGGTGACTGTAATTTTCCTGACTTCCTCCACCACTTCCATTTCCTGGTTTATAGCTGCTTCTGGGATATTACTTGTATCTTCTATTGTGAAAGCTGATGCAAAATATCTGTTCAATGTATCTGTCACCTTTTTTTCCATTATCAATTCTCTAGACTCACTTTCTACAGGACCAACGCTCACTTTGTTAACTCGTTTCTTTTTAAAATATTATAAAAACTCTTACTATCTGCTTTTATATTTCTGGCTAGCTTTCTCTCATACTCTAATTTTTCCCTCATTAGTCTTTTAGTCATTCTTTGCTGTTCCTTATATTCTATCCAAACTTCTGACTTGCCACCTGTCTTTGCACAATTATATGCTTTTTCTTTAAGTTTGATACTACCTTTAACCTTTCTAGTTAACCACAAAAGATGTGTCCATCCTTTGGACTTTTTCTTACTCATTGGAATATATCTATTCTGTGCATTCTGAAATATCACCTTAAACTTTTGCCACAGAATCTCTAATGACCTATTCCTTAACCTAATTTGCCAATTCACTTTAGCCAGCTCAACTTTCATGCCGTCATAATTGCCCTTATTTAATTAATGCCGTCATAATTGCCCACAGTCTCAGACCCACTCCTCCCTCCCTCAAGCTGAATGTAAAATTCAATCATATTGAAGTTGCTGCTACCGAGGGGCGCCTTCACTATGAGATCATTAATTACTCCCATCTCATTGCACAATACCAGGTCTAGTATAGCCTGTTCTCTGGTTGGCTCCAGAACATGCTGTTCTAAGAAACTATCCCCATTCAATGTACTCCTCATCTAGGCTATCGTTGCCCATCTGACTTTTCCTGCCTATATATAAATTAAAATCTCCCATGATTATCACCGTGCCTTTCTGACAAGCTCCGATTATTTCATCCATTATGCTCCACCCTACAATGTGGTTACTGTTAGCGGGCCTGTACACAACACCCACAAGTGACTTCTTGCCTTTATCATTTCTCATCTCTACCCAAACCGTTTCCACATCCTGATTTCCTGAAGTTAGGTCATCCCTCTCTATTGTGCTAATACCATTATTAACTAACAGAGCCACCCCTCTACCTTTTCCTCGCTTCCTGTCCTTCCTGAATACCCTGTACCCTTCAATATTCAGGTCCCACTCCACGTCCTCCTGCAGCCATGTCTCTCTAATGGCTATCAGATCATAATTATTTATTTCTACATGGACTCTCAGTTCATCTCTTTTGTTTTGAATGCTACATGCATCTAGATACAGAGCTTTTAGTTTTATCCTTTTATGTCGTTGGTACCTACATGAACTGCGGCGACTCCTCCAAGTTCCTCTCCAGCCCCGAGCTGATTTCCCGAACCCTGGAACCGGGCAGGCAACACAGCCATCTGGACTCACAGTCTTTGCTGCAGAGTATGGTGTCAATCCCTCTGTCTATATTATCCCCTACTATCACTACATTCCTTTTTGCTCCCCCCTCCGCTTGAATTGCTTCTGTTCCGTGGTTCCAGTTAGCTCATCCACCCTACAGCCCCCACTCATCCAAACAAGCTGAAAAAACCTCAAACCTGTTGGACAATTGCAAGGTCTGAGGCTCCTGCACTCCTACCCTCTGAGTCCCCTTACCTGCCTCACTCGCTGTCACATTCTCCTGTCCCTGACCACTGACCAAACCAGAAGACCCTGTCCTAAGATGTGTGACTGCCTCCTGGTACAAAGAATCCAAGTAACTTGGAATCCAAGTAACCTCCCTAATGCATCGCAGTGTCTGCAGTTGAGCCTCCAGCTCATAAACTCTGAGCCAAAGCTGCTCAAACTTCAAACACTTACTGCAGACATGTTTGCCCTGGATCAAACTGGCACCCAGGGGCTCCCACATGCTGCAGCTGTGATACATCACCTGTCCTGACATCCTTAATGTGTTATAATTAACTATTTAATTAATTTATTCAATATACATTTTACTTCTGTTTTTATCTACTTTATTAACCTTACCACCAGTTGCTAGGCTATTTTGAACCCTTGGAATAGAATAAACCTTAGTCACTTACCAGATACTCACTAAATAACTAACTTCTTCTCCTGTAGCAGAGTAGGACCACTTGAAGGCTGAGAAAGTCAGAAAGCAGAAAGCAAAAGAGTACCTCTTTCCCTTCCTCCCCTAACTCCCTTAATTACCCAACTCCCAACATACTATTCTAAGTTGCACTTCTTGCAGTAATCCTTACCTACAGTCTTTCCCCCTAGGCACTGAATTCCCACTTTGAACCAAATTCCCACTCAGGCCAAAGTCTCCTCCCGCTAATCGTGCACCTCTTATCAGCATCCTTAGCCAGCAAGTGCTCAGAAAATTTTTACTGTGGCTCACCAGGACAAGCTTCAAAATCACCTCTCTCAAAAAATGTGTGTTCATAAACATGGTCTCTGATATCATTGGAAGACTGGGCTGAATCCCAACTTAAGAACTCTCTCCCAACCACCACTATCTTGGGTATACAAAGAGGGAGGAAGGCAGAATAATGCACAGCTCCATTTTTTTCATAGTGCCCATTTGACAAGCAGAAATTACCCTAGCATTTGGCTACAGCCTGCAGGGACGATAATATTGTTGCCAAACCTAACCTACACTTCCTGCCTTGGTGCAGAAATGCTAGCCCAATGACAATAGGGACAACAAACTTACCTGAGCAGTGATTTATCCCAGGTTTTTCCAGAAAAATCAGGGCAGCAAGGTCCAACAACTCACCTAATTTAGTTTCATATTTATCAATCTTCTATACAATATTTAAAGGAGATAATTTTATTTCATGAGCTTCATTTGCACTTCCCTGGATGAGGGATATGGGACATAGCTTTGTCATACACTGTTCCTGAAAATGATTCCTTTATTATAATGAGGGGAGATTAGTTTTCGATGAAAGATCATCAACCTGAACCATTAATTCTGTTTCTTCCTCCACAGATGCTGCCTGGCCTGCTGAGTATTTCAAGCATTTTCTGTTTTTATTTCAGATTTCCAGCATCGACCATATTTCACTTTCAGAGATTTTTTTTGTTGGGCAGGATGGAGAGGGAGAAGAGTGAATTAAATGTTTCTTGTAATTTACCTTTTTGCAAAAAACTCTGCTTTGACACTGCATGTAATAAGCATCATGATATCTACTGTGAGTTTCAGATCATTCATTTATCATACTTCCACAAGCTTTCCCCTCAAAGTGGCAGTGTTTATATTACTAGATTATCGGACCTGTACTTTACAATGGTGATCTCCTTTTGGCATCAAGTTTTATAAGTCTCTCAGATCAGTGGCAATGGACATCAGTGATGGTGGGAGGGCTGAGTTGGGATGTTGTTACTTGTAATACCATTGAAAAATTCTCCATAGTGGGTGACCTGCTTTGTCTGACCCAGAGGGAAGCACAAATCTTCCAAAGGCTAAAGTTGGCCCATAATTTGATTGGATGGTGTACAGACTAACCGTGTTTTTCTTTCAGCCAGGTGCAAATGTATTTTAACAACTGCATTCCCACTTCAAGCTGCCACAGCCGAGGGTGGTCAAGGATGCAAAGGAATTATATCACTGATGGGCAACCAAGGCTAGTGAGTGGGTCGCATGAGTGGCCTTCCTTCATCTCAATGGACCACAAGTCAGCACCGAGGTTTCTATCCGTTAGCCTGTTGCACTTCTTGCGTTTGATGTGTCCCATAGCAGAAAAAGTCTGCTCACATGTGTATGTTGATCCAAAGATTGAAATCAGCTTTGCAATGCAACGCTGGAGAACTGGACCGGGGATATTCAACCAAAGTTCTTGTATACCTTTCCTCTTTAGTTGGTTAATTTCATCTTCATCCAGGGCATGAACATGAATTAATTCATCCTCAAACTTCCTTTTATTGACCCCAAGCCTTTGATGTATAATGCCACATATGCTCAGATCAAATTCAAATGGATTTGAGAGCAATGAGAGGCAGGGCTTCAGATCACTCAGAGAAGAAAGATGGTTCTCAAAACGCTCTGCCAGTGTAGACAGCACTTGTATGTGAACTGATGGATCATTTTCATGTCCTTGATCAGAATATTTTTCCAGCATATTTTTCAAATTTGGGAAGTGAGTGTAGTCACATGAAGGTAACTAAGTGGATATTAACTGAAGTGCAGCATGAATTTTCTGACACCAGCAACTAGTGTGGGCAAGAGATAATTTTTTCCCCACTGAAATGACTCATTTAACACGTTCAGGTGACCTGTGATGTTGGCGAGAAAAGTCACATCCAAAATCCAGTTTCCGTCTTCTAACTCTGAGTATATTTGAGGTTCCTGAGCAAAAAGCTGCTTGATTTCTTGTAGAAGTGCCAGGAAGCAGTCCAGTACTTTAGTACAGCTTAGCCAGCGCACTTCAGTGTGCATGATAAGGTCTCCATATTCTGTTTCAATTTGGTCCACAAGTTCCACAAACTGATGGTGATGCAGGGGGCGAGCGTGTATGAAGTTAATAATCTGTATCACTTTGTCCATTACAGCTTTCAATCTGTCTCCCTTGTCAAGTTTAGCGCAGAGCGCTTCTTGGTGTATTATGCAATGCACACCAAATATGTCAGGTACACAGCTTTCAACAAAGCTACAAGTCCATGGTGTGTTCCTGTCATGGAGGGGCACCCATCTGTTATAACTGATACAATCTTTCCCAAAGGTAACTCATGCTCTTCGAAACAATCAGTAAATGCCGCGTAAAATACTGAGCCCTGTCCTTGCCCATGTATTCCCAAGAGTTTGAAAAATTCTTCTCTCATGTTCAGATCACTGCCAACACAACAAACCCATTTGCAAAGCTGAGCAATGCCGTTAATATCTTTGCATTCATCCAGCGCCAAACTGATAGCCTCACTTGAACGTACAGGTCTGAAAAGCTGCTCTGCCAGATTGGCAGCTATATCTTGCACTCTGCGACTCTCAGTATGTCTGCTGAGTTGCAGACATTTAACATGTTTGATAATTTCCTCTTGGTATTCGGACCCATCAAAAAAAACATTCAAGGGTTCAATGATGCATTGTTTCATTAATTCGCCATCTGAGAATGGCTTTCCATTTTTTGCAAATAACCAAGCAATATGAAAGCTAGCCCAAGTCACTGTGTCACTCTCATTTAATGCTCGTCTAAGTACTTGCTTCCACAGCTTCCTTCAGATTTGGAAGCTATCCGAGCATGTTGGGCAGAGCCTACCAGAAATTTTGCTATGCAGGAGGAATGGCATGTTTCATAACGTCTCTTAACGTTGTATATTTTTGGAACTGATATTACCTCATTGCAAAAGAAGCAAAATGGCCCCCCTTTCTGTTCAATAACAAAATAATCCAGCTCCCAACTCTCTTTTACCATTCTGCCCTTGTCACCGATTTTCCTCATTTTGGCTACTTCTTCTTTCCCTGTAACTTTTGATCTTGCACTTGATTCTCCTTCTTTATCACACCACTTCAACAAAAAACGATCCATTATATAATTAGGGGCAAACTAAATTACAGCAAATGTAACATAAAAAAGCGCAACATCCTGCATCCATCAGGGTCATAACCAAGACTGTCACCCGGGATAGGGTAATTTTGCTAACTGCGCTTGCGTATCCAGAATTTGCGGGGTGTACCAACTGAACCGTAGAAGCAATTTGGTTGGAAGCAGGGGAATGCATGGCTCTCACAGTCAATGATGAGTACAATCAGCACACACCTGACTTCATGTGCCCTTGCTTTGCATGCTGTTATGATCGGTCCCCCAATTTGTTATGATCCTGGATGAGGTACCCCAAATTGTTATGGCGAGGAGGGATGAACTGTCTCCTCTTCTTTATTTAACCCCCTCAGTTGGTCGCAACAAGGTTAATTTAAAAAGGATCCCTTCCCTCGTGGATACCTTTTCTCAGTCCAGATGTATTTATGTTTTAAAAGGAGCCAATTTAACCAGGCTTTCTTGAGTCATTGAAAGAGTGAGTTTATTAGTTACTAAAACGCTAGAAAAAATAATAAAATGCAACACACATGCACACAGATTAGAAATGAGGTGCGTGTCCAAAGATAAAGGTTAAAAAGATATACGATTCAGTCTCTGGTTTGTCTGTGAGGAGTGGATGGTGAAATGTTGCAGCTGTTAAGTTGGATGATTCTGGTAGAGCTGACTTTGGCAGCTGAGCAGCTGGTTTGGAGATTCTTGCTTCTGCAGGTTAGCTGAAAGGAATTGTCATGTTTCCTTTTCAATTGTGGCTTTACTGACTTGCGACTTATTTCCAGCAATCAGAGAGACCTTTTTACCTGCAAGCACAGGGATACCTAATTGATGTTCTTCTGCTATGATCTTCACAGCACCAGGCCTGGAACACCAAAACTAACACACAGAATTAGGGTTGCAGTGGCTTTTAACTCCTTTTCTTGTGTATTTCTGGAAGGGAAAAAACAAACATGTCTTTCGCCCAGAAAATGCTATCTTTCAACTCAGTTCACGTCCACAGTCTGTGCTATAACTCACAGGAGATGGTTTCTGCTGAGGTGGTAATCAGCCTTAATTATCTCCGTAACCACAGGAGGTTACAGTTCAGTTTTTGCATTGCATCTTTCCCTTTGAAGTGTCTCTGTCTGACGTAGGCCTTGACACCTTTTTAGGTGTGGCAATGAGTTCTCTGAGCTAGTTGGTCAAGTGTAATCCACATAGGAATTTTCCAGCAGGTGGTTACTTTACAGTCTCAGCCAGCTTTTGCTTGTATGTCCTTTTTTTAAAAAACATCTTACTTAAAAGTTCAATATGTCTTTAAGTAATTCAGGGTTATTATCAGTGTCAGTGTGTATCATGTTAGTAATACTGATAGGAAAAAAATTACGTGGACAGAAACCTGCAGAATCTGGCACTAAGGCAACGGTCAACAAAATTTCTCACGGGCTGTACTCAGAACCCTAATGGGCTGCATTGCAGGTTGCCCACCACAGAATTATATCAAAAGAAAAGTAATCACTATTCTAGAATAATTTATTGTCCAGTAGTAGATTTTAAAAACAATCAAATTGTAGCATTAATCAAGTAATTCAATATATCCCTCAATCCTAAACTATTATTTCCCTTCCACCTATTCAAACTTCCCCTAAAGTGTTTGACATACCTGCTATGTCACAGTAAGAGTATTGTTTTGTTACAAGTAGCAGCCTCAGACCAGCAGGCAGACCAGAGTTACACTGCAGGCTCCACGTTGCTTCCTATCCAGAGACATGTCGAGAGCTCTGCTCATCTGTCAGGTATATTTTAATGTTACTTGAGTGCTTGCAGCTGTGACGAACTCTGTATTTGGCAAAAGTCTTGCATTTGTAGGATGTCTCCTTAAATCCAAAGTGAAAAGTAGGGAGAATTCGGAAAAAGGGTGTAATTGGAATTCTTGGCTATGAGGTCACTGGGCTCTCGAGAAGTCAGACTCTGACTGAGGTTGCTATGGGTGAAAGCTAAAAAAAAGGCTAATTAAAGCTAATTGGGTGGTGTCATGTTTCGCATGTTTCAGTCTGTTGTACAGCAGCAGGACATAGTTATAGAACACAGAATCCATGTGAAGAGAAGCAAGCAAAGCTCTTTACAAGAATGTCAGTTTTCTGTTTTGCAGTGGAAAGAAAATAGAACACTAGAAGCTCCTGCTAGGCAATGTATGAGTGAGCTAAAAAGGACTGAATCCTAAAAGCGGTGTGAATAGCTACGGTGTGCTAAAGTGCTGAGTGTTTACATCAGAGGACCAGACCGTGAACCAGGTATTGCTGGTTGGTTGGTTGAAAAGGAACTCTGGAAAACTACTCCATCAGGACTGATGTAACCCGAGTGAGAGAAAGGTCGTGTGCCTCACTGGTGTTAACCATATCCGGGGGCCTCAGATAGAATATGGCTGTCAGTGAAAGTGACTGCTGAGCTAACTCTGTTGAGTGAAAAAAGTGAGATATCCTACATAGCAGAGGCCAAGTTAAAAAACTTTGAAACTCCACATGGTGCCACATTTCTGTGGGGTGTGATTTAAGTACTGGTAGTTTTGTGACGGATATCTTTGTGGTACTGATTGTTTAAAGTGAATTTCAACTTTGAGTGAAATACTGTTTGCATGTTGATGCATGCTTAATTTTATGTTGATTTTGGGTTTGACTGTTACTGTAAAAGCTTGAAAAAGTTAAATCTTGTCCATCGATTGCTTTCGGAGTTGTTTGGAGATTCTTTTCTTTTCAGATTATTGTTTTTTTTTAAATTCACTCCCAGGATGTGGGCATCGCTGGCTAGGCCAGCATTTATTGCCCATCCCTAGTTGCCCTTGAGAAGGTGGTGGTGAGCTGCCTCCTTGAGTCGCTGCAGTCCATGTGGTGTAGGTACACCCTCAGTGCTGTTAGGGAGAGAGTTCCAGGATTTTGACCCAGTGACAGTGAAGGAACGACAATATATTTCCAAGTCAGGATGGTGAGTGACTTGGAGGAGAACCTCCAGGTGGTGGCGTTCACATGTATCTGCTGCCCTTTGACTTCTAGATGGTAGCAGTAGTGGGTTTGGCAGGTGTTGCCTAAGGAGCCTTGGTGAGTTTCTGCAGTGCATCTTGCTGTCACTGTTCATCGGTGGTGGAGGGAATGAATGTTTGTGGAAGGGTGCCAAACAAATGGGTTGCTTTGTCTTGGATGGTGTCAAGCTTCTTGAGTGTTGTTGGAGCTGCACTCATCCAGGCAAGTGGAGAGTATTCCATCACACTCCTGACTTGTGCCTTGTAGATGGTGGACAGACTTTGAGAGCCAGGAGGTTGAAAAAGAACTCTGGAAAGCTACTCCATCAGGACTGATGTAACCCAAGTGAGAGAAAGGTCGTGCGCCTCATCGGTGTTAACCATGTCCAGGGACCTCGGATAGAATGACCTTATGATGGAAGGAAGGTCATTGATAAAGCAGCTGAAGATGGATGGACCCTAGGACACTACCCTGAGGAACTCCTGCAGTGAAGTCTTGGAACTGAGATGATTGACCTCCAACAACCACAACCATCTTTCTTTGTGTTAGGTATGATTCCAACCAGCCGAGTGTTTTCCCCTTGACTCCCATTGACTCCAGTTTTGCTAGGGCTCCTTGATGCCACACTCGGTCAAATGCTGCCTTGATATCAAGGCAGTCACACTCACCTCACCTCATTGTTCTGCTCCTTTCACTCAGCTTTGTTTAACGGGGTCTACTTCTGATCTCCGTCCTTGTTCAGTACCTGGGATCTTCTTCTGGGACCTTTTTCTGCTAAACTCACTGGTTTGGGATTTTTTTCTTTTTTGGGACCTTCTCCCTGTCCCTTTCCCCATGCCCTGACCCGTGGACACCTTCTCTGCAATGGTGTGCCTCTTCAGGTCAACTGACCTGCTGTTTCATGCCATTCACTTTTCTCCTTTGTCTTCTGTGCACATGCGCAGGGCCAGTTCCCAGCTTGAGGGCAGTGAAATCAACAAATTGTGCACGTGTGGCCACTCTCTGGCCAGTGAATGCGCAGAAGATCCAAAAACATGAAAAATCACGAATTGCGCAAGTGCATTCATTTTCTGGCTGATGTTTGCATAGGAGGCCTGAGGCCCGCTGTGAACTATAGTTCCTGGCCTTCAAACTCTCGATTTCCAACTGCTGATTCAGGTAAGTATCAGAGGGCGTCACACCTAGCCCCTCAAAAGAAAGTAAGTTTCACTACAGTGAAGGTGACCTGAAGAGGAGTGCCATTGCAGTGAAGGATTCTTTACAATGCCAATACACTTTATTTACAAGAACTAACATCATAAACTTCTAACAATTAACTGATTATATTTTATACAAATAAGCTTTTCTTTTTCACAACTACACATGCTATATTATACAATTATAAAGATTTAATCAAAACACAAATCAATACATGTAATAAGTATGATCAGAACAATCTAAACATCAGACTTATCATAACTCAATGCTTACGTTTCTCCCACATCCTTTCTTTAAACTCTGAATAGAACACCAACAATTATATGATTTTTGGACATAATCTTTACAACATCTAACAAAGGTAATTAAGTTACATTAAAGTTTTCTTTAGCAACAGATTGACCAGCTTGTATTTCTATTTTGTACTACAGTTTCAACCTTGCTAGTGTGACTGTAAACCAATACTCTGGTAGTCTTCCCCTCTGTTTTGGCAGGCGGATGGTAAATGCCAAGCTGCCCAAATCCCAGAGGGAAACTTGAAGCAGCTGCCACAACTATTTACAACTTGTACTTATTTCACAATCCTGGCTTTGAATTCAGTAAAAAGGCCACCAAGTCTTATAGGTTTCTTACAAAACTAAATTAAACCTTTATTAATAGAAGAAATGATTTTAAGCACACACATAGATCTACAAATTACTGCTATGATAACTTCTAAATCCCCAAATTAATCTAAACCCTAGTTACACCTCCGTTAAGGCAACAGTAAGACACATAGATTTTAAAAGACCCAGACAAAGTAACACACAGTACCCTGAACAGTCAAACTCAAAGTGAGTTTTTCTCAGCTTCAGTTCCTTATAGACAGCAGCTTGAGGCTTAGATGCTGAAGGCCTTTTACACTTGTTAGATCTTAGAATTCCTGCCCTTACTCACTCGCTCCTTTATACATATTTTCCCCTTTGAATGCAAATTCCCATTGTTTCACTATGTATTTGGACTTTACCTCTCTAATAATAAAAATCCATCAAACTACCAATTTTACCAGTAATCTTTAGGAAAAATAAACACACTGTTTCTTAACTTCTCCTGGCTAGATGAAACATTTCACTCCTTCTTTTGAATTCAAGTTAGTCTGGTTTATTTAAAAATGCAAAGATTCCCTTTACACCTACGTTTATCTACTTAACATTTCAAACCTTGCAGACCAGTTGCCTTTAATTCAATTAAGTCGAACACACACACACACACACACACACACACACACACACACACAGACCCCACTATTACTCTACAGCAAATTCCAATAACACTATGAAAGTTATATCTTCCTGACAACCTCTTCAAATAGGGATGTATGTCAGTCATATTATGTAATATAAATGTCTTTTGTCTAGGTTTCTCAACTTTAATATGGAAAAATGTGAGGTTTTTCGCACTCTTCTCCTCTGCTAATGGAAACATGCGTTCAAGGGGTCCTTTACGTTTGCAACAGATACAGATGTAAGTCTGATTGGCAACCAACTTCAAAATTATCTTCCTTGCTTATTTCTTCCATAACAGATTTTCTCTTTTCATCATTTCAATCAACACCAGATGAATAAAATTGCATTGAAGGGCTTTTCCTCTCTTTACTCAATCATTTTCTAGTTTATCCATAAGATGTTCCACAGTCTTCTGCACACGTTCATTTTCTTCCCCTTGACATTTCAAAAATGGAACTTATATTATTTCTACTTTCACAATTTTATCCAAGTATTTATTTATTCTCTTCTTCAATTCTTTCCCAAGCTTATTTATCTTTTCATTTAGCTCAGCAGATACTCTGCCGATTTCAGTCGTCTTTGTTTCAGAGTAATTTGTGGAGCCCTTAAACAAGGTTAACAACTTTGCATGGGCATTCAGTTCATTTTGGAATCTTTATTCCATTGTTACTGATTGCTCTTTAGACTCTTTCAACTCATGCATTAGATCCTCTGTCTGTTTCTTAAAATTTTCTGTATCTGCTTTTAAATTATGGATCTGCTCTTCCATCCCATACGTCTCAATCTTTTGGTTTTCCAATCATATTGGAGTTCAAGAATCTCATTGCGCTTTTCATGACCAAGTTCTAACAGGTCATCAGTCTTGGTTTTTAATTCTGCATTCAACCCACTGCTTCACCAGAAATTCCTTTTCAAATTCAAAACGTTTTTCACGATACTTCAGAAACTTCTGATGCTTGTAGTTCATCAAGTTTTAACTGAAGATCGACCTTTGTTAAATTTGCTTCTACAAGTTTATCATTTAGACATTTCAAGTCCTCAGTCAAGTGTTCTCATCAATTCTCGTTTTTCATTAGCAAACTCATCTTTCATGTGTGAAAGTTACTTCTCTACACTGATCAGGTTTTCCTTTAATTGCTTTTATCAATGTTAAGCTTCCCCTCTTTGGCCACAGTAATTTTTTGGAGTTTGCTAAGATCAACATAATCAAATGCCTGCTGCAATGCAGTTGTTACCATGTTACTGTCTTTGCTAACTAAATCATTACCCAGAATAAAATCTACCATTTCAAAAGGTGAATGAGGAACAATTGCCACCGTAACAATTTCGTTTACAAAGTCACTTCATAAATTGGCTTTACACAAAGGAACAGGTCTATAAACTCCATGAATATCTCCTATTAATACCTTTTCCTTCATCAAACTATCTGGACCAGAAATTGTATCATCAACCACCATCAATGACTGATCTGCCCCAGTATCTCTCAAAATTTTAATTTGTCCACTTATTTTGTTGGAGGAGTAAGGGAACACTTCTCCCTTCAAGACAAAACATCCAGAATCTCCAGTAGCCTGACTCGCTTTAGCAGTAGTCAAAGAAGAATGCTCTTGACTATCCTGAGCCATATCCCCCTTTCTAGTAGGTTCTAAGAAAACACGTTTCACCTGTACCACTGCTACATTTTAAAACCCATTTTCTTTTCTGGTTTAGCCTTTTCTGAGGGTGCCTTAAGCATTCCTACTAATGCCACCAGTTTACCATTCAGCTTGCAACAATGGGCTTTGAGGTGTCCTGTCTTATGGCAATAAAAGTATACCGGTTTATTTTCACCTCCTTTATTCTCTACACTTATCAATTTTCTTGACTGGAACATCTTCTGCCTTCCATATAAAGCTATACTCTTTCCTGTTCCTCCAGTTTCCCTGTTGATTCCCATATGACCATTCCCCCAAATGTAACTCCCTATGTGAGATATCATAGGTATCAGCCAAAACCGCCACTTCTCAGGTCTTTGATACTTGATGCTTATTTAAATAAGTCTTAATGGTTACTGGAATACCATTCAGGAATTCTTCCATAATCATAATTCCCCTCATGTTCTCAAAATCTTTCTGCAACTTCAGTGATTGAAACCACTGATCCCACAGCAATTCGTTTTCTCTTGCAAATTTTACAAATGTCTGATTTGGTTTCTTTCTTATGGTCACAAACTTTAATTGATAAGCTTCAGGGGCAAACTCGTAAACATTGAGAATTGTTAACTTCTTCATAGTCTGCAGATTGCTCTTCTGACAGATTAGTGTACACATTCATAGCTGTACCTGACAGGACGTTTTGTAACATTAAGGCGTAAACACCTTTTGGCCACTTCAGCTTCACAGCTATCTTTTCAAATGAGATGAAATATCTTTCAAGTCTATCCTCTGTAAATTTTGGCACTAAACGAAGATTTTTAGTTATATCAAAATCATCCTCTGAACTACTATCTCTTCATTCTTCCTTTATTCTAAGCTTTTCTCTATTTCTTTCTCCCTTTGAAACTCAAACTCAAGCTTTCACGTTTCCATTTCTCTTTGCTTTTCTTTCTCCCCTTTTGCCCATTCAAGTTTCTGCTTTTTTCTGTCTCTTTCTATCTCAAGCCACTTTGCATCTGAACCTAAGTTAACTCCAGCTGTAAGTCATCAATTTCAGGTTTCTCTCCTTTTAATTCTCCTTATGAAATCCTGCTTTTACTTTTACATTTAAATTACTCGCTAACTCTCTCAGTTTACCCTTAGTCAAGGATTTCAAATAATTCACTGTTACAATTTCTACTCGAAGAAAAGTCTGAGCAACAGTCAAAGCTATTTCTGAGTTCCAACCAGTGCAATATACTTCACAGAAAATCCTGTCCTATGCTAGTACCTCCAATTACTTGTTTCTTTAAGGGTTCACAGATCCCACTGAAAATGAAGGTTTTTAAATCCTGGACGAGCCCCCACTTTATTACAATCCCAGCAGATGTTATGACTGAACAAGTCAGATCCCAGAGTGAAACCTGGCTTGATAGATCCTAACTTTTAATTTTTTTTTTAGGAACCATGGAGGTAAGTTACTGAATAAATTCAGAGGAGTCTGCTAATGAACTTGCAACAAAAAAAATAAAACATTCATTAAACAAGAAAACTGAACCATATTACACCAGACAAAAAGGTTGGAAAGATCGCAATACAAACACAAGAAAATGATTCAAAGATTCACCGTTCCTTCACCCCAGCTACATCTTTACAGACACATACAAATTAGAAAAGGTAAACAATTTACCATATCTATCTTATATTCTAATGTTCAGGGTAAGTATGCAGGCCATGTGAACCAACTGGCAGACTTGGTCAGACACACCACACTCCAAAGTAAATGATAGATATGCCCAAAACAGATTCTATGGATTTCTCAACAACCCATCCAGATGCTTATTACACTGTGAGTCACCTGGTCCCTCTGAAACTTAGTCTTTCTCTTGAGGGTTTCCAATCTCCACACTTGAAGAACTTGCCTTGGAATTCTCTCCCAAACTTTGCTCCCACACTTACGGCTCCAACATGGATTCACTTCCGGGTTTCAATCTCGCCTTCTTACACTCAAGCTTCACCTTGCAAGCACGATTTCAGATCTTCAGCTGTGCCAAGCATGACACCACTGCTCCACAGCCCACAGCGCAGAGTCACCGACCTTCAACTGCCCTCTCAGACCTTCAGGTCTTTTCTTGAGCACACTCTGCTCCATGCCTGCTCCTGCAGCACTTTCTCTTTAATTTGGGGTCAATTGCTCTGCTCCTTTCTCTCAATTTTATTTAAGAGAATCCATTCTTGATCTCCATCCTTGTCCCTTACCTGGGAACTTGCTCTGGGCCCTGTTTCTGCACCACTCACTGGTTTGGGATTTTCTTCTTTGTTTGGGACCTTCTCCCTGTCCCTCTCCCCGTGTCTTGACCCCTAGGACATCTGCTCTCTAATGACGCGCCTCTTCAGGTCACCTGACCTGCCGTTTCATGCTTTTCACCTTTTTCTTCTGCACATGTGCAGGGCCAGTTCTGGCCTGAAGACAGTGAAATTAACAAACTGTGCATGTATGGCCATTCTCCAGCCAGTGCATGCGCAGGAGACCCGAAAACATGGCAAAAAATGAACTGCGCATGTGCAGCCATTTCCCAGCCAGCGTATGAGTGGGAGGCCTGAGGCCCACTGGGAACTCCCAATCTCTGACTGCCGATTAAGGTAAGTAACTTCTGTAATGGAAATGTTTCTTGCCACTTATCAGCTCAAGCCTGAACGTTGTTCAGGTCTTATTGCATATAGACATGGACTGCTTCAGTATCTGAGGAGTTGTGAATAGTACTGAACATTGTGCAATCGTCAGCAAACATCCTAATTTCTGACCTTATGATGAAGGGAAGGTCATTGGTGAAGCAGCTGAAGATGGTTGGGCCTGGAACAATACTCTGGGAGCTCCAAGGGAATTGAGTCCCTATTTGGCAGCAGTAACTCAGCCAGCAGGCCTCCTGGCTCCAACTGCGATTGTTAACTGCTGAACTTTACCCAGTAGGGCAGAAATCTTGTCATTGAAAGCTTCAGGCCAATCAGAATCTGGCAGCTCTATACTACTAGCATCATCACTGGGAGCGATGGCTACTGCTGCTAATACACTTGGGCCTTCATCAGCATTACTTGTGTGATCCCTGGAGAAAAGTAAGCTGTGGGGAGGGGGTTGGTGAGGGGGATGGGGGGACAGAAAAAAGGGCATGGGGTTGGCTTTGAGTGGGCCCCCTTTCCTGATGCCTGGATTCTCAAACAGGCACCGAGTATCTTTGAATGAGGGATAACCGCACATCCCCCCACCTTCCGAAAGGGTTTGCTTGTTCGTCTCCACGCATGGCAAGTCCACCTCCCAGCAGTGACATGAGGCCCTTTATTGGTCATTAATTGCCCACCAAAGGGCCTCAGTTGGGGTACGGGTGAGAAGGCCTCCCAAAAGCCTTCCTGCCCCGGACTTAACTGGGGGCTAAAGGAGAGATGATGGGCACCCCATCCTGCACCCTGCTGCCCGATCAGGTGGCAGCTATCCCACATCCCGTCCCCCTCCACTCCGCCCCGGACCTCCACCTTTGGCGGAGCTCTGGGATGGGGGTTTCATCAACTTCCACCTGGGTTGGGGGGAACAGGCTGGGGTGGGCTGAGAGGGGTGATCCGATGGAAGGATCCAAGCACAAGGATGAGTATTCTACAATCGAGATGTGGCCGATGTAGGTGAATGAGCACAGAGTGAGGGTAAATGGTCTTGGTGGATCATGGCAGCAAAATAAAAGCACCTTCTTGTAAGGATAACCATACTGCATGGAATTCGTTTCTGTCATTATAACTGTTATTTCCAACAGTCAATTTGATTGGTTTAGCTTTTATTTATGTATTGCTAACTACCCATTCTTGCTTCACTGTTTTCTGAACTTCAGGACTGGTAATTTTCATCCTGCTTGTTACTTGGTGATTATTATAACGCCCATCAGTTCTGTTGTGATTTTCACTATATACATGTGAAATTGTAGTGTGACACAGGAAGTGCCAAGTCTGAAGCATGGTCTGAAGTAACGGTACACTGAACAACTTTGTTCTATATGTAGATGCTCCATGGTTACTGGTGAGTTTGGTTTTATAAGAATGCTATGACCTAAGTTAGTGTTAATGGGGATACTGATTTATGTGAGATTTTGGGATTTGGAAGAGGCAAAGGGTCTTGGATTTGCAGTACTTTAAGGGAGTACTGAAAGCACTGTGACAGGGCTTTAGGGATCCAGCAGCACATCAGAGAGAAGTTCTCGATGCACTGAGTGGACACAAGGATATGAGATCACTGGAAGGAGGGCCTGGGATCTAGCAGGGTTGGGAAGCGAAACGTCATGGTTGAGAATCAGAACACCGTAGGAGAAAGTCCCAGAGTTAATACTTCCCAGAATAGGATTCTCCAACATGCAGCCCCCGGGGCATCATTCGGCCTGCCAGGGCTCTCTATCTGACCTATTGGAACCCATGTTCAAAATCCCAGGAAATGAATGCGAAGATTCTGCAAGGAGCTGCTCCGCCAATCACAGGCCATTTCTCCCCCGCGTTTGCTCACAAGTGAGCCCATCAGCAGCAGATGAGGGAAAGAAGCAGTCTCTAATTTGAGAGGCAGCTTCCTTCAGCTCAAGGCCTGAAAAATGGCACGACAGCAGTGGAGAGTCTGCTAGGGAGGGACAAGGTTTTCAGGGAGCGGGGAAGAGACAGAATGGCTATCGAGCGGGGAGAGAGAGTCGTCACCTGGCGGGGAGAGAGAGCAACTACAGAGCAGGGAGAGAGAGCGACAACCGGGTAAGGGGAGAGAGAACGACGACCGAGCGGGGTGAGAGAGCGACAGCCGAGCGAGGGGTGAGAGAGCGACAGCCGAGCGAGGGGTGGGAGAGCGACAGCCGAGCGAGGGGTGGGAGAGCGACAGCCGAGCGAGGGGTGGGAGAGCGACAGCCGAGCGAGGGGAGGGAGAGCGACAGCCGAGCGAGGGGAGGGAGAGCGACAGCCGAGCGAGGGGAGGGAGAGCGACAGCCGAGCGAGGGGAGGGAGAGCGACAGCCGAGCGAGGGGAGGGAGAGCGACAGCCGAGCGAGGGGAGGGAGAGCGACAGCCGAGCGAGGGGAGGGAGAGCGACAGCCGAGCGAGGGGAGGGAGAGCGACAGCCGAGCGAGGGGAGGGAGAGCGACAGCCGAGCGAGGGGAGGGAGAGCGACAGCCGAGCGAGGGGAGGGAGAGCGACAGCCGAGCGAGGGGAGGGAGAGCGACAGCCGAGCGAGGGGAGGGAGAGCGACAGCCGAGCGAGGGGAGGGAGAGCGACAGCCGAGCGAGGGGAGGGAGAGCGACAGCCGAGCGACGGGAGGGAGAGCGACAGCCGAGCGAGGGGAGGGAGAGCGACAGCCGAGCGAGGGGAGGGAGAGCGACAGCCGAGCGAGGGGAGGGAGAGCGACAGCCGAGCGAGGGGAGGGAGAGCGACAGCCGAGCGAGGGGAGGGAGAGCGACAGCCGAGCGAGGGGAGGGAGAGCGACAGCCGAGCGAGGGGAGGGAGAGCGACAGCCGAGCGAGGGGAGGGAGAGCGACAGCCGAGCGAGGGGAGGGAGAGCGACAGCCGAGCGAGGGGAGGGAGAGCGACAGCCGAGCGAGGGGAGGGAGAGCGACAGCCGAGCGAGGGGAGGGAGAGCGACAGCCGAGCGAGGGGAGGGAGAGCGACAGCCGAGCGAGGGGAGGGAGAGCGACAGCCGAGCGAGGGGAGGGAGAGCGACAGCCGAGCGAGGGGAGGGAGAGCGACAGCCGAGCGAGGGGAGGGAGAGCGACAGCCGAGCGAGGGGAGGGAGAGCGACAGCCGAGCGAGGGGAGGGAGAGCGACAGCCGAGCGAGGGGAGGGAGAGCGACAGCCGAGCGAGGGGAGGGAGAGCGACAGCCGAGCGAGGGGAGGGAGAGCGACAGCCGAGCGAGGGGAGGGAGAGCGACAGCCGAGCGAGGGGAGGGAGAGCGACAGCCGAGCGAGGGGAGGGAGAGCGACAGCCGAGCGAGGGGAGGGAGAGCGACAGCCGAGCGAGGGGAGGGAGAGCGACAGCCGAGCGAGGGGAGGGAGAGCGACAGCCGAGCGAGGGGAGGGAGAGCGACAGCCGAGCGAGGGGAGGGAGAGCGACAGCCGAGCGAGGGGAGGGAGAGCGACAGCCGAGCGAGGGGAGGGAGAGCGACAGCCGAGCGAGGGGAGGGAGAGCGACAGCCGAGCGAGGGGAGGGAGAGCGACAGCCGAGCGAGGGGAGGGAGAGCGACAGCCGAGCGAGGGGAGGGAGAGCGACAGCCGAGCGAGGGGAGGGAGAGCGACAGCCGAGCGAGGGGAGAGAGAACGACAACCGAGCGAGGGGAGAGAGAACGACAACCGAGCGGGGAGAGACAGCAACTAGCAAGCGGGGTGAGCGCGACTGCCAGGGGGCGGGGGGAAGTGAGTGGTGACCGGGTGGGAAGAGCAAGCAACCACTGAGTGGGAGAGCGAGAGAGGCTACTAAGCGGGGAGAGAGCGGCTGATTAGCGAGGAGAGTAACTGACTACTGGGGAGAAAGAGTGACTACCGAGTGGGGGGGGCGCAAACACTGAGCTCAGAGAGAGAGCGACTGAGGAGCAAGGAGAGAGCGACTACAGAGCAGACAGAGGGGGCGAATACCGAGCGGGGTGAGTGAGCAACTAGCAAGTGGAGAGAGAGAGTGACTACTGAGTGGGGAGAAAGAGCAATGACGTGTGGGGAGAGAGAGCGACTGATGAGCGAGGAAAGAGCGACTATTGAGAGGAGACAGAGAGCGAATAGCGAGTGGGGAGAGAGCGACAGCCGGGCGGGGAGAGCGACTACCAGGCGGGGGAGAGAACGAGAGAGACTACCGAGCGGGGGAGAAAGAGAGACTACCGAGCGGGGAAGAAAGAGAGACTACCGAGCGGACAGAGAGCGACTGACAAGCGAGGAGAGCGACTGACGAGCGAGGAGAGCGACTGACGAGCGAGGAGAGCGACTGACGAGCGAGGAGAGCGACCGACGCGCAAATAGATGTAAACAAGTATGATATAGTCGGGGTTACTGAGACATGGCTGCAGGGTGACCAGGGATAGGAACTAAACATCCAGGGGTATTCAGTATTTAGGAAGGACAGACAAAAAGGAAAAGGTGGTGGAGTTGCATTGCTGTTTAAAGAGGAAATTAACACAATAGTGAGGAAAGATATTAGCTCCGACGATGTGGAATCTGTATGGGTAGTGCTGAATACTAAAACGTTAGTGGGGGTTGTATATAGACCCCCAAACTGTAGTGGTGATGTTGGGAATGGCATTGAACAGGAAATTAGAGATGCATGCAATAAAGGAACATCTGTAATAATGGGTGACTTTAATCTGCATATAGATTGGGCAAATCAAATTAGTAACAAAACCGTAGAGGAGGAATTCCTGGAGTATATACGGAATGGTTTTCTGGGCCAATATGTTGAGGAACCAACTAGAGAACAGGCCATCCTTGACTGGGTATTGTGTAATGAGAAAGGAATAATGGGCAATCTAGTTGTGCCAGGTCCCTTCGGGATGAGCAACCATAATATGATAGAATTCTTTATCAAGATGGAGAGTGACGTAGTTGATTCTGAGACTAGGGTCCTGAATCTTAATAAAAGGAAATACTATGGTATGAGGAGCAAGTTGGCTATGATGGATTGGGAAACGTTACTTAAAGGGATGACAGTGGATAGGCAATGGCAAACATTCAAAGATTGCATGGGTGAACTGCAACAATTGTTTATTCCTGTCTGGCGCAAAAGTAAAACAGGAAAGGTGGCCAAACCATGGTTTACAAGGGAAATTAGAGATAGTAGTAGATCCTAGGAAGAGGCATACAAATTAGCCAGAAAAAAACAACAGACCTGAGGATTGGGACCAGTTTAGAATTCAGCAAAGGAGGACAAAGGGATTGATTAAGAAGGGGAAAATAGAGTACGAGAGTAAGCTTGCGGGGAACATAAAGACTGACTGTAAAAGTTTCGAGAGGTATGTGAAGAGAAAAAGATTGGTGAAGACAAATGTAGGTGTCTTACAGTCAGAAACAGGGGAATTATAATGGGGACAAAGAAATGGCTGACCAACTAAATACATACTTTGGTTCTGTCTTCACAAAGGAGGACACTAATAACATACCAGAAATGTTGGAGAACACAGGGTTTAGTGAGCGGGAGGAACCAAAAGAAATCAGTATTAGTAGGGAAATGGTGTTGGGGAAATTGATGGGATTGAAGGCCAATAAATCCCCAGGGCCTGATAATCTACATCCCAGGGTACTTAAGGAAGTGGCCCTAGATATAGTGGATGCATTGGTGGTCATCTTCCGAGATTCTATAGACTCTGGAACAGTTCCTACAGATTGGAGGGTAGCTAATGTAACCCCACTATTTAAAAAGGGAGATAGAGAGAAAACAGGGAATTATAGGCCGGTCAGCCTGACGTCGGTAGTGGGGAAAATTCTAGAGTCTACTATAAAAGATTTAATAGCTGAGCACGTAGAAAACAGTGGCAGAATTGGACAGAGTCAGCATGGATTTACGAAAGGGAAATCATGCTTGACAAATCTACTGGAATTTTTTGAGGATGTAACTAGTAGAGTTAATGATGGGAAACCAGTGGATGTGGTTTATTTGGACTTTCAGAAGGCTTTCGACCAAGTCCCATATAAGAGATTGGCAGACAGGAAACAAAGAGTAGGAATAAATGGGTCTTTTTCCGAACGGCAGGCAGTGACTAGTGGGATACTGCAGGGATCGGTGCTGGGACCCCAGTTATGCACAATATATATTAATTATTCAGATGAGGGAAATAAATGTGATATCTCCAAATTTGCAGATGACACAAAGCTGGGTGGGAGGGTGAGTTGTGAGGAGAATGCAGAGATGCTTCAGTGTGATTTGGACAAGCTGAGTGAGTGAATGGCAGATGCAGTACAATGTGGATAAATGTAAGGTTATCCACTTTGATAGCAAAAACAGGAAGGCAGATTATTATCTGAATGGCTATAAATTGAGAGAGGGGAATGTGCAACGAGACCTGGGTGTCCTCGTACACCAGTCGCTGAAGATAAGCATGCAGGTGCAGCAGGTGGTAAAGAAGGCAAATGGTATGTTGGCCTTCATAGCCAAAGAATTCGAGTACAGGAACAGGGATGTCTTGCTGCAATTATACAGGGCCATGGTGAGACCACACCTGGAATAGTGTGTGCAGTTTTGGGTCTCCTTATCTGAGGAAGGATGTACTTGCTATAGAGGGAGTGCAGTGAAGGTTTACCAGACTCATTCCTGGGATGGCGGGACTGACATATGAGGAGAGATTGAGTTGGTTAGGATTATATTCGCTGGAGTTCAGAAGAATGAGGGGGGATCTCATAGAAACCTATAAAATGTTAACAGGACTAGACAGGGTAGATGCAGGAAGGATGTTCCCGATGGTAGGGGAGTCCAGAACCAGGAGTCACAGTGTGAGGATATGGGGTAGACCATTTAGGACTGAGATGAGAAATTTCTTCACCCAGAGAGTGGTGAGCCTGTGGAATTCGCTACCACAGAAAGTAGTTGAGGCCAAAACAGTGTATGTTTTCAAGAAGGAGTTAGATATAGCTCTTGGGGCGAAAGGGATCAAAGGGCACGGGGAGAAAGCGGGAGTAGGCTATTGAGTTGTATGATCAGCCATGATCATAATGAATGGTGGAGCAGGCTCGAAGGGCCGAATGCCCTATGCCTGCTCCTATTTTCTATGTATGTTTCTATGTATAAGTTCACCTTAAGTTTCAAAAACGGCTTGCTGCCTTTCTCTGTAAACAAAGGTGTTCTACTGCATTTTAAATTCAATCAATTAATAAAAATCTGGAATTAGAAGCTAGTCTCAGGAATGGTATCATGAAACTATCATAGATTGTCGTAAAAACCCATCTGGTTCACTAAAATCCTGTAGGGAAGGAAATCTTCCATTCTTACCCGCTCTGGTCTACATGTGACTCCAGGACCACAGCAATGTGGTTGATTCTTGACTGCCCTCTGAAATGGCCGAGCAAGCCTCTCAGTTGCATCAAGCCGTAAAATGAAAAGTCAAAAAGGAATAAAACCAGATGGACCATTTGGCATCAACTTAGGCACTATAAATTACAACAGCACACCCAGCTCTGTCAAGCCTCCTTACTAAAATCTGGGGCTTGTGCAAAAATTGGACAGATGCCCCACAGACAAGTCAACCTGAGATAGTCATGCTCACTAATTCATACCTTACAGCTGATGTCCCAGACAGCAACATCCCCATCTCAGGGCATGTCCTATCCCACCACAGATAGACCCAAGAAGAGGTGGAAGCCCAGTGGTACACAGACTTGAGGGTGTTGCCCTGGGAGTCTTCAACATTGACTCTGGACCCAAAAGGTCCCATGGTATCAGGTTAGACGTGGGCAAGGAAACCTCCTGCTGATTACCACCTACCACCTACCACCCCCCCACAGCCGATGAAACAGTGCTCCTCCATGTTGAACAACACTTGGAAGAAACATTGAGGGTAGGAAAGGTACAGGATGTCCTCTGGGTGGGGGACTTCAATGTACATCACCAAGAGTGGCTCAATATCACCACCACAGACCGAGCTGGCCAAGTCCTAAAGGATATAGCTGCTAGACTAGGCCTGCGGCAGGCAGTGAGGGAACCAACAAGAGGGGAAAACGTACTAGACCCTGTCCTCATCAATCTACCTGTCGCAGATGCATCTGTTCACTGTTAGGAGTGACCATCCCATTGTCCTTGTGGAGATGAAGTCCCATCTTCACACTGGGGATACGCTCCATCGTGTTGTGTGGCACTACCACGGTGCTGAACAAATCTAGCAAATCAAAACTTGGCGTCTATGATGCACCGTGGGCTATCAGCAGCAGCAAAACTGTATTCCCTCACAATTGGTAACCGCATGGCCTAGCATATCCCCACTCTACCATTACCACCAAGCCAAAGGGTCAACTCTGGTTCAGGAGGGCACGCCAAGAATGAGGTGTCAACCTGGTGAAGTTACAATACAGGACTACTTGTATGCCAAACAATAGAAGCAGAATGCAATAGAGCTAAGTGACCCCACAACCAACAGGTCAGATCTAAGTTCTGCCACATCCAGTCATGAATGGTGGTAGACAGTTAAACAACTAACCAGAGGAGGAGGCCCCACAAATATCCCCATCCTCAATGATGGGGGAGCCCAGCACATGAATACAAAAGCCAAAGGTGAAGCGTTTGCAACAATCTTCAGTCAGAAGTGCCGAGTGAATGATCCATCTGGGCCTCCTCCTGAGAGGAGAGGCCAATCATAACTTGAATTGCTCCACGTGAAAAAAATGGCTTAAGGCACTGGATACTGCAAAGGCAATGGGCCCAGATCACGTCTCAGTAATAGTAATGAAGACTTGTGCTCCAGGCCTAGCCGTGCCCCTAGCTAAGTTGGTCCAGTACAGCCATAACACTGGTATCTAACTGACAATTGGAAAATTGCCCAGGCATGTCCTGTCCAGAAAAAACAGGACAAATCCAATCTTATCCGGTTACCGCTCCATCAGTTTGCTCTCGATCATCAGCAAAGTGATGGAAGTGGTGTTGATCGTGCTATCAAGCGGCCCTTACTCAGCAATAACCTGCTCATTGACGCTCAGTTCTGCCAGGGAGACTCAGCTTCTAACCTCATGATGGCCTTGGTCCAAACATGAATGAAAGAGCTGAATTCCAGAGGTGAGTGAGAGTGACTGCCCTTGATATCAAGGCACAATCTGACCAAGTGTGGTATCAAGGCACCCTAGCAAAATTGAAGTCAATGGGATCCAAGGTGAAAGCTCTCCATTGGTTGAAGTCATATCTAGCACAAAGGAAGATGGTTGTGGTTGTTGGTGGTCAATCACCTCAGTCACGGGACATCGCTGTAGGAGTTTCTCAGGGTAATGTCCTAGACTCAACCACCTTCAGCTGCTTCATCAATGACCTTCCATCTATCACAAAATCAGAAGTGGAATAAAAACATAAAATGCTGGAAAAACTCAGGTCTGGCAGCATCTGTGGAGAGAGAAACAGAGATAACGTTTCACGTCCGTATGCTTCTTCTTCAAAGCTAAATAGAAGTAGAAATGCGATGGAATTTATACTGTTTAAGGGGGTGGGTGAAGCAAGGTAGAAAGTCAGCGATAGGTGGGGGCTAGGGAGAGATTGACAAAGGTGTCATGGACACAAGACAAAGGGAGTGTTAATGGTAGTGGTGAAGACTAAAGAAGGTGCTAAACGTGGCGTAAATAGCAGAATGTGTTAATGGCAGAACAGGGGTCAGCACTAAGTGAAAGAACAACATAGAAACAAGTGTCAGATGGCCCTGTTTTGGGGGGGGGTGCGGGAGGCAATGAATTTTAAAAATAAATAAACAAATTTGAAAAAAGGATTACAAAGGGGGTAAAGATAGAGGAAAGAGTTCATGGGCTGAAATTATTGACCTCAATCTTAAGTCCAGAAGGTTGCAAAGTGCCTAATAGGAAGATGAGGTGCTGTTCCTCCAGTTTGCATTGGGCTTCACTGGTACATTGCAGCAGGTTAAGGACCGACATGTGGGCATGAGAGCAGGATGGTATGTTGAAATGGCAAGTAACATGGAGGACATGACCCAGACCTTCCTGCTGCCTGCCATTTTAACACACCATTTTGCTCTCATGCCCACATATCTGTCCTTAGCCTGCTGCAATGTTCCAGTGAAGCCCAATGCAAACTGAAGAAATAACATCTCATCTTCCGATTAGGCACTTTGCAGCCTTCCGAACTTAACATTGAGTTCAACAACTTCAGACCATGAACTCTCTTCTCTATCTTTACCCCTTTTCTAATCCCTTTTTCAAACTTATGTTTTCAAATCTATTTTTATTCTTTTATTCATCTTTTTAAATCCTTTTTCCCCAACCACCTCCCCCTGTCTTCCCCCACAACAGGGCCATCTGTCACTTGTTCCACGTTGTTCTTTCAGAGTGCTGACCCTTGTTCTGCCATTCACACATTCTGCTTTCTTACATTTCTGCCACTATCAGCACCTTCTTTGGTCTTCACCACCACAATTAACACTCTCTTTGTCTTGTGCCCATGACATCTTCGTCAATCTCCCCTTCACCCCCACCTATCGCTGACCTTCTATCTTGCTTCACCTGCTTCATTCCCCTTAAACAGTATTAATTCCATCAGATTTCTACTTCACTTTAGCTCTGAAGAAGACTCATATAGACTCGAAATGTTAACTCTGTTTCTCTCTCCACAATGCTGCCAGACCTGTTGACTTTCTCCAGCATTTTCTGTTTTTGTTTCAGATTTCCAGCATCGGCAATATTTTGCTTTTATGTCAGAAGCAGGATGTTCGCTGATGATTGCACAATGTTCAACAGCATTTGCTACTTCTCAGATAGTGAATCAGTCTGTGTCCATATGCAGCAAGACCTGGACAACATTCAGGCTTGGGCTGATAAGTGGCAAGTAACATTTGCGCCACACAACTTACAGCCGATGAACATATTCAACATCAGAGAATCTAACCATCTCCCCTTGGTATTACCATTGCTGAATCCCCCACCATCAACATTCTGGCCGGGGGTGGGGGGGGTGGTGGGGGTTACCATTGACCAGAAACTGAACTGGACTAGCCATATACTGTGGCTACAAAAGCAGGTCAGAGGCTGGGAATTCTGCAGCGAGTAACTCAACTCCTGACTCCCCGAAGCAGGTTTGACATTTAAAAGGCTAAAGTCAGGAGTGTGATGGAATTCTCTCCAGTTGCCTGAATGTGTGGCTCCATCAACACGCAAGAAGCTCAACACCTACCAGGATAAAGTCGCTCACTTGATCAGGATCCCATGAACCAACTTAAACATTCACTGCCTCAACCATTAACAGACAGTGGCAGCAGTATGTACCATCTACAACATGCACTGCAGCAACTCACCAGGGCTCCATTGACAGCACCTTTCAAACCCGCAACCTCTACCCTCTAGAAGGATGAGGGCAGCAGATGCATAGGAACACTCCCACCTGCAAGTTCTCCTCCAAACCACACACCACCCTAATGCGGAACTATATCACTGTTCCTTCACTATCACGGGGTAAAAATCCTGGAACTCCTTTCCTAACAGCATTGAGGGTGTAACTACAAAACTTGGACTGCAGCAGTTCAAGGTGGCAGCTCAGCAGTGCCTCAAGGGCAATCAGGGATGGGCCATAAATGCTGTCTTTGCCAGTGATGCCCACATTCCATGAAAGAGTAAAAAAAAATTGTAGGAAAAATAATGAGGAAAGGGCTTGTCACAATAGAAACAGAAAATGCTGGAAAATCTCAGAAGGCCCAACAGCATCTGTGGAGAGGGTAACAGATTTAATGTTTCAAGTCCAATATGACTCTTCTTTGGAATTGACACAGGCAATAGCCAATCAGGCATAACCCAATGATTCAAATTTATCATCCAGTTAGTCTTAAGCTACTTGAAAAAACCTGAAATACTATTCAATTTTCACTCAGAAAAATTAATTAGTTCTTAATAATCTTTGTATAGTTTTCTAAATATCATTAAGTTCTAGGAATGGATTGGCAACCCAAAGGTCATAAATCCAAATTCTACCATGGCAAGTTGTAAAACTGAATTCAATAAATCTGCTAATTTATGGCTCGTACCAGGAAATGACCATAAAAGATGCTAGATTATTGCAAACCCAAGCACAACTTGTCACCTCTAATTGGTCTGGCGTACAATTGACTCGTCCTACATAATGTGGTTGCTCTCAAGGCAATTAGAAATGGGCAATAAATGTTTCCATTGCCTATTGCCCATATTCAAGAATGACTAATTTTAAAAAAACAAAAGAAACCACAGTACTGTTAATCATAAGTGAAGGCTGTATTGGAGTTCAAAATTAAGCAGTCCATTACAAAAAAGATGCACGTTTTAATATTTTACACAGAAAATTAAGTTTTGAGAATTCAATTCCCAGTTACTCTTGAAGTCTTTAGGGAAAAAAACCAAAGAAACCCAGTGGTCTGGATAAATTCTTTTAGTTAAATCCAGACTTTTAAGACAAACTAAAACCTTTAGGCATAAACTTCAACCGTGGTATTAAAGGAGCCATTTGATGAGTAAATTTTATTATGTTATTGTGAAATGTACAATTTTTGAAGTTTTCATTTCATTAAAACCTCTCTGGGACTTTTTCAGAAGTGAAAGGGCTATATAAATGCAGGTTCTGTCCGTAATTGTCAGTAGCTTCTAATTCACAGCTTTCCAATTGATTTACTTGCTTTTGATTTGTATGTTCCCTATTTGTTCAGTTATCATTTACTAGCTGTTTCACTTTGAACCAGACAGCAAAGGGTGACAGGGAAACTATGACAAGAGGAAATACATTCACCAAGAGAATGTGCCTGCTAAATGCAAAATATTATAGATATTAGAGGTAGAAATAATGAAGCAAAAAATACAGCAAAGAAATTCACTGTATTGTATAGCACCTGGGAAACAAACAAAAACCAGGAGGTTGAGCTTGAATCAATAAAATATTTTTACCATAACATCTGAAGAGTGAGAGGATGGGAAAATGTGCAGAGGAAAACTACCTCTGCTCTGCTAAAACAATGTGCCTCAACTCCCAAGTCTAGCTGAGTGCCCACTTCTGTCCCAGTGTAAATGTTTGCCACTTGCTTTCATCAGTGTTCCACATCCAAGAATAGATAATAAAAAGAATAAAAGAACTTCAGAACTGTTAATCACAAGTGGTGTCTATCCTGGAGGTGAAAGCTAAGCAGTTCATAACAAGTAGAGAGCACATTTCAATATTTTACGTGTGGCTAAAATAAATCTCAAGAGTTCAATCATGAGAAGAATCAGTAAGCAGAGGGCACAGATTTATGGTGACTGGCAAAACAACCAGAGGGGAGATGAGGAAACTTTTTTTTACATAGCAGGTTACTGTGGTTTGGAATGCATTGCTAGAGCTGTTAAAGCAGATTCAATATTATAATGCAAAAGATAACTACTTGAAGGAAAAATTTATAGGGCTATGGGAAAAGAGCAGGGAGTGAAATTAATTGGATTGCTAAAAGCCAGCACAGTCACGATGGGCTCAATGGCCTCCTTCTCCACTGTATCATTCTATGGCTCTACTTCCTAAGTCTTTTGGAAGAAGCAAAGAAGCCCATTTTGATACTAGATAAGGAATTCAGCCCAGCTGCAGTTGTCTGCGGGGAAATTCTATAAACTGCACGTGCACAGAATGTACAAAATTGGTAGCTCTCTTCTACCTTTCTGGAGAAAAAAAAAATTCAGTTGAATCTTAGACAAAGATATTCAGCAACTCTATTTCAGCGAAGAGTTTATTTTCATTCCCTGTTCTTGACCCCCTCCCTTAGCAACCTGGTATTAACCCCTCTCACCTATGCAGGTATTTTATAAGAGCTTCCCCAAAAGTACAGAACTCCCTTTGGAAGGCAATACACAGTACCCACATTCTGACTGGTACTCTCTCCAATAATAAAAGCAACAAGATGCTTATAAAAATACATTCTTCATAAAAGTGGATTAATTGTAATTAAACTGAAGAACAAAATTCAGTTAAATGAGACAGGAAAGCTGCTAGAAACAATCTATCCTGCAAACCAGGGACTCTTCAAAGTTGTGAAGGATATTTTCGTGATGAATTCTGCAGCCACTCATAAAACCCGGTGGTGGCTCAAACAAAGCAATTTTGGCTCCCCTGATAGCTGGATGGGAAAATGCACCAGATGGCAAAGCACTAAATTCAAAAGATCCCCGGTCTAGGGTGAATTAGCTAGTCTCAGCCAGGGTGCAACAATTGTTCTCCAGACTTTGGATGAGAAGAAAAATCAGAGCTGGAATAACCTATTAAAGGAAAGACATTTGAGCATTGCAAGGATAATGTCAATCAGACATTAGAATTAAAACCAAAGGCTGGAACAACCAAGACTTTTTTTACCAGAACAGATGTATTAGAAGTTTTCAAAATTACGAAGGATAAATTATGAAATATTGAAAGTCCAAATTAATAGACTTCCTCCTAAAGAATCTTGCAAGAAGAATGAAGGGCACTTAAAAGAAATGTTTTCACACTTACGGTGAGTAGAACATGAATTGTTTTATCACACATAACTATTCAAGCAGATCATCTCAAAGGGAATTAGATAAACATTTGATGAAGAAGATTAGAAATGGGGGAAGGGCACATAAATTGGAATAAAGTAGGCAGCTTAAGTTAAAGGGCTCGAACCAACACAGGCTGAATGGTTTCCTTCTGAGCTGTAATTTCCACTCTCCAAGGAGTTCCAGGTCTTGCTTGTTTCAGGGTCCCCCACTGGAAAGTATGTGTGTGTCAAACTCACAATAAATTCCATTCACCCATCACCCCTGTCCTCACTGATATACATTGGCTCCCGCCCTGGCAACACCTCAACTTTAACATTCTCAATCTTGTCCTAAATTCTACCATGACCTTACTCCACCCTTTTTCTGCAACATTCTCCAGCCCTACAACTCACCGAGACCTCTGCGTTTCTCCAACTCTGGTCTCTAGCATATTCCTGATTTTCATCACTCCACTATTGGTGAATGAGCCTTCAGAGGCTTGGGTTTCAAGCTTGAATTTCCTCTTTAACCTTCTCCCCTCCGATTAAGTCACTCTTTAAAACCTACCTCTCTGACCAGATTTTTGGTCACTTATCCTAATTTTTGTGAGGCTCAATGTCAAATTTTGTTTGATAATGCTTATGTGAATCACCTTGGGGCATTTGTACCATATTAAAGGTTCTAAATAAATGCAGCTTGTTGTTGTTAAATGAAGACACTGGATATGGACTGGTGCGGGTTCTGTAATGACACCCTTCCAGCTAAAATAACTGTGAACTACAATTGCTTAGGTTCACTGGTGAAAAATGATGACTGCATGAGGTATTGGAGAATAGCCTGTGGAATGCAGAACCCAGCAAGATTCAGCACCTTTTGGGCAGAAGGAAAGATAAAAGGCGATAAACTCAGCAAAAAAAAATCAATAGAAAGGCACCTTGACTACACTGCTTAAATAGTTTAGACACATATTTTTTTCTAACCAGAGATGTGAAGACACAGCAGTGTTCGAGTTTATGATGTCTACATATAAACCAGTGAAGATGCAGTAGGGGTTAAGGGTCATTATGTTTTGTCTTTAGAATTAAGATGGCTGTCTTCAGCTTTACAGTGTGCTCTTAATTCTGAAGACACATCTTAATAACCTCTAAATAATTCCAACAAAAGACCCATGTCAAAGGAGTCAGCAGGCCCTTAGGTGTTTCAACTGTAGTGTTTTCATCTGCCTTTATTGCTCAATTCCTCTCCTGAATTAAGGCAATAACCTGTGATAAATTATTCAGCAACTGCTACAGGGATCAAAGCAAAATTATTCCATTAAAGTGCTGTTCGTAACATTTGGTGCTTAGTGCAAAGAAAAAACTTCAAATGAATAAATGTTGAAAATCAAGGATTTAAATAATTAAATATGACTGGGTTTTATAGATTAAGTGGGGAGAACATGATGCTCTTTGTGAGTACAGATGATTTCTGGTAAGAGCTAACTTTGCTATCCCCTAAAAAGTTTTTAGTTTTAAACACAATGTGCTCGACAGTGCATTATTCATTTGTTTATATAGTTTATAATTCAAATCACTACAATATACACAAACTAAAATTCTAAACAGCCCATTTACAGAATGTTTACCTTTAAAATTATTTTAATATGAAAGGCATTTTACGAAAGCCTTAAGCATTCATATAGGTTTTAAACAATGAGCCTATTTTAATGTTTGTGACCTAAAAAACATCTACTATTCATCACAATTGCAATACAAGATACTGGCTATCTCATATTAGACTATATGAACTATTTTAGCGATAACATAACTAATGTTTACTGACTGTATGGGGATATGGTATAACTAGCACTAAGACAGAGACCTGGCTAATCTATAGGCAAACTATACACACTGCTGGCGATTCTATATCTAAATAATACACACAGTGCTGGTTATACTATATTCAAACTACACACACAGTGCTGGTTATTCCATAACCAAACGATACACAATGCTGGTTATTCTATATCCAAACTATACACACCGTGGTTGTTATTCTACAACCAAACTAGCACGCAGTGCTGGTTATTCTGTATCCAAAATATACACTCAGAGCTGGTTATTCTATACCCAAACTATACACATAGTGCTGGCTATTTTATATCGAAACTATACATATTGTGCTGGCTATTCTGCAACCAAACAATACACAAAGCGCTGGTTATGCTATATCCAAACTAAACACAGTGCTATTTATACTAAAACCAAACTACACACACAGTGCTAGCTAATGTATATCCAAACTATACACACAGAGCTGGTTATTCTATACCCAAACTATACACACGGTGCTGGATATTTTATATCGAAACTATACATACTGCGCTGGCTATTCTGCAACCAAGCAATACACAAAGTGCTGGTTATGCTATATCCAAACTACACACACAGTGCTGGTTATTCTATAACCAAAATATACAGAGAGTGCTGGTTATTCGATGTCCAAACTGTACACACAGTGCTGGTTACTCTATAACCGAACTATACACACAATGCTGGTGATTCTATATCCAAACTATACACACCGTGGTGGTTATTCTAGAAGCAAACTATGTGCACAGTGCTGATTATTCGGTATCCAAAATATACATGCAGTGCTGGCTATTGTATATCCAAACTACATACAGAGTGTTGGCTATTCCATAAACAAACAGGACACACAGTGCTGGGTAATCTATTTCCAAACTATACACACACTGCTGGTTATTCTATAACCAAAACATATAAGTAGTGCTGGTTATTCTATATCCAAAATATACACAGTGCTGGTTAATCAAAAACCAAACTACAGCCACAGTGATGGGCATTCAATGTCCAAACTCTGCAGATAATGCTGGTTATAACATATCCAAACTATACACACAGTGCCAGCTATTCGATATCCAGGCTATGCACACAGTGCTGGTTACTCTGTAACCAAACTATACACACAGGGCTGGTTATACTGTATCCAAACTATACACACAGTGCTGGTTATTCCATTATCAAACGAGACACACAGTGCTGGCTAATCTATATCCAAACTATACAGATTGTATGTCCAATCTATAGACACAGTGCTCGTTAGTCTATATCCAAACTATACACACAGTGCTAGTTATTTGAAATCCAAACTAAACACATACTGCTAGTTATTCCATAACCAAACTGTACACAGAGTGCTGGCTATTCGATATCCAACTATACACACAGTGCTGGTTATTGTAGAACCAAACTATGCACAACTCTGTTGAGTTAATCGATATCCAAACTATGCACAACTCTGCTTATTCTATACCCAAACCATACACATGGTTCTGGGTATTTTAGATCCAAACTATACACATAGTGCTGGTTCTTCGATAATCAAACTATACACACAGTGCTGGTTATTCTATAAACAAACTATGCACACAGTGCTCGTTAGTCTATATCCAAACAATACACGCAGTGCTGGCTATTCTATATCCAAATTATACACACTGTGAGTTAAGCAATATCCAAACTATGCACAGTTCTGATTATTCTATACCCAAACCATACTCAGAGTTCTGGGTATTCTAGATCAAAACTATACACACAGCGCTGGTTATACTATATCCACACTATACACACAGTGCTAGTTATTCCATAACCAAACGAGACACACAGTGCTGGCTAATCTATATCCAAACTATATACACAGTGCTGGTTATTCTATATCCAAACTATACACACAGTGCTGGCTATTCTATATCCAAATTTTACACACAGTGCTGGCTACTCTATAACCAAACTATACACACAGTGCTGGCTATTCTATAAACAAACTATACACAGTGATGGTTTTTCTATATCCAAACCCAACACAAAGTGGTTACGCTATATCCAAACTAAATACAGTGCTGGTTACTCTATATCCAAACTATACATACAGTGCTGGCTCTTCCATATCCAAACTACACAGACAGTACTGGCTATTCTATCTCCAAACTATATACAGAGTGCGAGCTATTCTATATGCAAACTATGAATAGAGTGCTGGTTATTCTATAGCCAAACTATACACACGGTGCTGGCTATTCCATAATCAAACAAGATACACAGTGCTGGGTAATCTATATCCAAACTATACACATACTGCTGGTTATTTTATATGCAAACTATACACAGTGATGGTTATTTGATATCCAAAATATACACACGGTGCTGCTTATTCAACATTCAAGCTATACGCACAGTGCTGGTTATTCTATATTCAAACTATAGACACAGTGCTGGTTTTCTGTATACAAACTAAACAGACAGTTCTGGCCATTCTATATCCAAACTAGTCATACAGAACTGGCTATTCTATATCCAAACTATACACACAGTGCTAGCTATTCTACATTCAAACTATACACACTATGCGGGTTATTTGATATCCAACCTATACACACAGTGCCGGTTATTCTATAACCAAACTATACACACAGTTCTGGTTATTCCCTATCCAAAGTGTACACACAGTGCTGGTAATTCTATATCCAAACAATACATACATTTCTGGCTATTTTGTATCCAAACTATACACATGGTGCAGGTTATTCTATATCCAAACTATATACTTGGTGCTGCTTATTCTATATCCAAACTATACACTTGGTGCTGCTTATTCTATATCCAAACTCTACCCACTATGCTGGCTATTCTATAACAAAACTATGCATACAGTGCTGGCTATTCCATATCTAAACTCTACACACAGTGCGGGATATTCTATATTCAAACTATAAACACAGTGCTGGTTATTACACAACCAAACTATACACACAGTGCTGACTATTCTATTACCAAGCTATACACGCAGTGCTGGTTATTCCACATCCAAACTGTACACACAATGCTGGCGCCTCCATATCCAAACTACACAGACAATGCTGATTATTCTATATCCAATCGACACACATAATGCCGGCCATCCTATATCCAAACTATACACACAGTACTGGCTATTCTATAACCAAACTATACAGGTGCTGGTAATTCTGCATCTAAACTATATACACAATGCTGGTTATTCCACAATAAAACAATACATACAGTGCTAGTTATTCAATATCCAAACTATACACACAGTACTGGTTAAACTATATCCAAGCTGTTCATACGGTGCTGGATATTCCAGAACCAACCTATACACGCTTTGCTGGCTTTTCTGTATCCAAAGTATACACACAGTTCTGGTGATTCTATATCCAAACAATGTACACGGTGCTGGTTATCCTATAACCAAACGACACACACAGTACTGGCTATTCTATAACCAAACTATACAGGTGCTGGTAATTCTGCATCTCAACTATATACACAATGCTGGTTATTCCACAATAAAACAATACATACAGTGCTGGTTATTCAATATCCAAACTATACACACAGTACTGGTTAAACTATATCCAAGCTGTTCATACGGTGCTGGATATTCCAGAACCAACCTATACACGCTTTGCTGGCTTTTCTGTATCCAAAGTATATACACAGTTCTGGTGATTCTATATCCAAACTATGTACATGGTGCTGGTTATCCTATAACCAAACGACACACACAGTACTGGTTATTGTATATCCAAAGAATACACACAGTGCTGGCTATTCTATATCCAAACTATACACAGTGCTGGTTATTCTATATCCAAACTATACACACAGTGCTGGCTATTCCATAAACAAACTATACACACAGTGCTGGTTATTCTATATCCAAGCTATACACAGTGCTGGTTATTCTATATTGGAACTATACACACAGTGCTGGCTATTCCATAACCAACCTATACACACAGTGCTGGCTATTCCATAACTAAACCGTACACACAGTGCTGGTTATTCTGTACCGAAACTATACAGACAGTGCTGGTTATTCTATATCCAAACTATAGACAATGCTGGATATTCTATATTGGAAGAATACAGACAGTGCTGGTTATTCTATATCCAAACTATAGAAGGTGCTGGTTATTCTATATTGGAACCATACATACAGCGCTGGTTATTCTATATTCAAGCTATACACACAGTGCCGGTTATTCTATATTGGAACCATACAGACAGCGCTGGTTATTCTATATTCAAGCTATACACACAGTGCTGGCTATTCTATATTCAAGCTATACACACAGTGCTGGTTATTTCATATTCAAGCTAGACACACAGTGCTGGTTATTCTATATTCAAGCTATACACACAGTGCTGGCTACTCTATATCCAAACTATATACACAGTGCTGGCTATTCCCTAATGAAACGATACACACAGAGCTAGTTATTCTATATCCAAACTAGACATACACTGCTAGCTATTCTATATCTAAACTATACAGACAGTACTGGTTATTCTATTGCCAAACTATACACACAGTGCTGGTTACAGTATATAAAATCTAGACACACAGTGCTGGCTATTCTATATCGAAAACAAGAACACAGTGCTGGTTGTTTTGTATCCAAGCTATACACACAGTGCTGGTTATTCTATATCCAAACTATACACACACTACTGGACATGGTATATACAATCTCGACACACAGTGCTGGTTATTCTGTATCCAATCTATACCCACTGTGCTGGTTATTCTATAACCAAACCATGCACAGAGTGTTGGCTATTCCATATCCAAACTTTAGACACAGTGCTGGTTTTCTGTATACAAACTAAACAGACAGTTCTGGCCATTCCAAATCCAAACTAGTCACACAGTACTGGCTATTCTATATCCAAACTACACACATAGTGCTAGCTATTCTACATCCAAACTATCCACACAGTGCTAGCTATTCTACATCCAAACTATACACACTATGCGGATTATTTGATATCCAACCTATACACACGGTGCTGGTTATTCTATAACCAAACTATACACACAGTTCTAGTTATTCTACATCCAAACAATACACACATTGCTGGCAATCTGTATTCGAACTCTACCCACAATGCTGGTCATTCTATATCTAAACTATATACACAGTGCTGGTTATTCTATATCCAAACTATACACACACTAATGGATATGGTATATACAATCTAGACACACAGTGCTGGTTATTCTGTATCCAATCTATACCCACTGTGCTGGTTATTCTATAACTAAACCATACACAGAGTGTTGGCTATTCCATATCCAAACTATAGACACGGTGCCGGTTTTCTGTATACAAACCATACAGGCAGTTCTGGCCATTCTATATCCAAACTAGTCACACAGTACTGGCTATTCTATATCTAAACTATACACAGACTGCAAACTATTCTATATGCAAACTATGCATAGACTGCTGGCTATTCTATATCCAAACTATACCCACTATGTGGAATATTTGATATCCAATCTATACACACGGCACTGGTTATTCTATAACCAAACTATACACACAATGCTGGTTATTCTATATCCTAACAATACATACATTGCTGGCTATTCTGTATCCAAACTCTACCCACGGTGCTGGCTATTCTATGTCCAAATTATACACACAGTGCTGGTTACCCTTTCACCCAACTATACACACAGTGCTGGCTATTGTATATCCAAAGAATACACAGTGTTGGTTATTCTATATCCAAACTATACACACAGTGCGGGTTATTCTATATCCAAAGTATATTCATAGTGCTGGATATTCTATATCCATATTATACACACAGTGCTAGCTGTTCCATGTTGAAACTATGAACACAGTGTTGGTAATTCTATATCCCAGCTATATACACGGTGCTGGATATTCCAGAACCAAACTATATACACAGTGCTGGTGGTTCTATACCCAAGCTATGTACACAATGCTCGTTATCCCATAACCAAACTACATGCACAGTGCTGGTTATTGTATATCTAAAGTATACACACAGTGTTGGTTATTCTATATCCAAACTAAACACACAGTGCTGGCTATCCTATATCCAAACTGTGCACACGGTGCTAGTTATTCAATATCAAAGCTATACACAAAGTGCTGGTTATTCTATATTCAAACTATGCACAGAGTGCTGGTTATTCTCTTTCCAAACTATACACAGGCTGCTGGCTATTCTATATCCAAACTAGACACACACTGCTGGCTATTTTATATCCAAACTATACACACAGTGCTGGCTATTCTATATCCAAACTATGCACATAGTGCTGGTTATTCTATATCCAAACTATACACACAGTGCTGACTAATCTATTACCAAACTATACACAGTGCTGGCTATACCCTAGCCAAACTATACACAGGGTGCTGGTTATTCTACATCCAATCTATACACACAGTGCTAGCTATTCCATAACCAAACTAGACACACAGTCCTGGTTATTCTATATCGAAACTATACACACAATGCTGGCTACTCTATAAGCAAACCATACAATCTACTGGCTGATCTATATCTAAACTATAAACAGTGTTGGTTTTCTATATCCAATGTATACACACAGTACTGCTTATTCTATATCCAAACTACACACACAGTGCTGGCTATTCTATAAGCAAACTATACACAAAGTGATGGCTATTCTATATCCAAACTATACACACATTGTTGGCTGTTCTATCTTAAAAGTAAACACACAGTGCTGGTTATTCTATATTAAAACTATACACAAGAGTGCTGTCTACTCTATAAGCAAACTATACACTGTGTTGGGTAATCTATATCCAAGCTATGCACAGTGTTGGCTATTCCATATCCAAACTATACACATATGCACATTGCTGGCTATTCAATATCCCAACTACAAACACAGTGCTGGTTAATCTATATCCAACGTGTACACACAGTGCTCTGGTTATTCATTATTCAAACTGTACACACAGTACTGGCGATTCTCTCTCAAACCAGTACAGACAGTGCTGGCTATTCTATACGCAAACTGTACACAGTGCTGACTAACCAAAATCCAAACTATGCACAGTGCTGGTTATTCTATATACAAACTAGACACACACTGCTGGTTATTCTAGATCCAAACAATACACACAGTGCTGGTTATTCTACATCCAAACTAGACACACACTGCTGGTTATTCTAGATCCAAACAATACACACAGTGCTGGTTATTCTATATCCAAACTAGACACACACTGCTGGTTATTCTAGATCCAAACAATACACACATGCTGGTTATTCCATAACCAAATTATACACACAGTGCTGGATATTCTATATCCAAACTATACACACACTGCTGGTTATTCTAGATCCAAACAATACACACAGTGCTGGTTATTCTATATCCAAACTAGACACACACTGCTGGTTATTCTAGATCCAAACAATACACACAGTGCTGGTTATTCCATAACCAAATTATACACACAGTGCTGGATATTCTATATCCAAACTATACACATAGTGCTGGCTGTTCTATATCCAAACTATATTGAACAGCCCGTTTCTTTTTACTGTCAGTTTTGATGGGGATTTGCACTCTTAACATTTCCATGGAATGTAAAAACTCGGTGCCACTACTGCCAAGAACACAAGCAGCTTGTAGATTATTCCTAATGTTCTTTTTGGCTATACACCCTCCCCAGAGATGCTTGATAAAAGACACGGCAAGACTCCTCTTATGCTTCTCCTTCCTTGCATGGAGGCCTCCCCCACATCACTGCTGTGCGGTGCAGATTTGGAACTGAGTGCTGATTGTACTGAGGCTGCATTCCCCAACTCTGATCCTTACCAGTGAGTGTTTGTTGCCCAGTACTCACATCATAGAAGCCCCATGATTGCACTTCATTTGACCAGGATTATCCATTATTGGCAACACAATCGATTGTGGTGGTTTAATTGCCCACCTTAAAAGCAAGTAAAACACAGCATACTCGTCACAGCTACATAGAGGCCCCCAGAGGAGTGAGGTTCAAAGCTCTTTTCTCTAGTAAGCAATGTGCTTTTCCTGAATAATGTGCAGTCTTTTGCGCGGGAATAGTGAAACTGAAGTTCACAGAGTTTCAACTGTTGGTGTCAGCAAGACTATGGTCTGTCTTGGAGTCACCATTGACCAATACGAATCAACAAGAAACAATTACATTACTTTAACAGCAAATTTGTCTGAGTTCCAGGCCTGTTAAAAGTATGAATAAGTTGAACCATTTTTTCACTTTGTTTGGCCAACAGCCAAATTTATGATTTAAGATGGTGATGAGGAGAAATTTCTTCTCTCAGAGGTCATTCATCTTTGGAATTCCCTTCCAGAGTGAGCAGGGTGGGGGCTGGGTCGTTTGAAATATTCAGGGGTGAATTATGACAGATTTTTAATCTGCAAGGGAGTCAAGGGTTATCGGGGGCAGGCAGGAAAGTGGAGATAATGTCACAATCAGATCTTATTGAATGGTGGAGCAAGCTTGAGGAGCTGAATAGCCTACTCCTGTTCCTAATTTTTAAAATCCTGCATTATTTAGAAACAATTCCTTATTATATTTGTATTTATATGGGGGTTAAATGATCTAGAATTGAGAAATTTAATCTAATAAACACAGTAGATTGAAAATATTTACCATATGAAGGCAGGTAAGTGAATCTTGTGACAGAGAGCTATATTGTTTGCTAGTGGGGTAATTATTGAATATGCGTTACCATCTCTTAGCCGAGTCACTAGATGGAGTACTAAGCATTCCATCTCACTGAGGGTATGGGAGTGAGGGAAACTGGTAGGATTAGTCATTCACAGCTGAAGCAGTAGGGCCAGTTATTCCCAGCAGAAACTGTCGGACCAGTAATTTCCAGCAGAAGCAATTACGACGAGTCATTGCCAGCAGAAACAGTAGGAACAAACTCCCAGGGGAAGTTGCAGGACCAGTCATTTCCAGAAGAAATGGCAGGGGCAGAGCCAGTGAATTCCCAGCAGTGGAGACATTTCAACAGCTGGCGGAGGAATAGCTGCTTTACACTATTCCTGTTGCAAGTTGGGATTCACAGTGACCGTATGCAGAGTCCAGGAGCTTATACTTCCAAATCTGATGACTTCATTCCAGTGGCAGAACACAAAAAACTGGGTGTATGATTATTGCTGCCAGGCCAATCGAGCAGTGTAAACACTGAAACCCAGCACAAGGATTCCAGATCTGTTCTCAACTCAGAACTATATAAAGAGGTTAAAGGCATAGGCAAGAGGTTCATGGACTGAACTGGGCTGAACCAGACCAGACTGCCACCCCTCCCCACATTGCACCCTGCCTCTCAGGCAAAGCATGGTTACTCGGTGAAGGGAGATAAAGGGAGAAGGAAGTCAGTAATACTGATTTATCTTACATTTTAGCCACAGGTTTCTTCTTTTAATTGATGAATGGTGCAGTGTGATATCTAGACATCTTACAACATTTCTTTCACTTGCAAACAAATAATTTGTGCATCGCATGGTAATGTATTGATGGTAATATTGGCAACATGGCTGACAGCTGCCATTTATGGCTTCATCTTTTACATTCTTGCTTTTTCTAAAAAGAATGTGAATTCACCTATAATTCTTTTCATACAAAATTTCCTGAGCAGAGAGCACTTATCAAACAGATGGTGCTTACAGTGGAATAAGCAGAGGTCTGTCACCGTGAATGCAGCCAGTCTGCATATTTAATCACTGCGGAACCTTGTCTACCTGCAGCTGCCAACCGGTAATCCAATTTTACTGATAAATGTGGCAAGAGACATGAACTGCAATAAAGAGCATCTAACTCCATCTTCCTGCAGGGCATCTTTTGATGAACATTTAGGATGGAAGCTGTAGTTAGTAGAGAGAGAGAGAGAGAGAGAGGGGAAGGAGTGAGTTTGCTGTGTGGCCTACATATGTGGCAGCTGCATGCATGCAAAACACACTCTGTTCTCGGGTTACTCACTTAATTCTGCAACTATCATTATGTTGCTATTGATCTCAGAAACTGATCCTACACAGTACTACTTCAGATGGAGCTGAATTAAGATAGTTATCATGTATTAAGGTTGATTCAAAAGCCTCGAGAATTTTCTCTTTTAATCTCTTGTGATTTTATTTAAGAAGCCATTAAATCTGAATAAGACAGTCATCTATAAACAAAAGCAAGTGAGAGTTGCCCACCCTCACCTCAGGCTATCTTCACATTTTGGAACAAAATTTCAGACGCGCACTGCAAAAGGTGTGCACCGTGCTCATCCCCAACTTCACAGTATATGAGACTTCTTTCAAAGACAACCCAAGACAACCCAAATACATAACAAAATCGACCAATGTTGGGGTGCACCAGATAACGTGAAGAAGAGTGGAGAGAGTGTGACTTTAGTGTACATGGAGACTTAACGACATTCAAAATGAGGAGAAAAAGATGAGCTAAGATCTTTCCTCATCCGCTCACTACGGAGAGGCACTTTGTGGAAGATACTAATGTGAAGCTGAATGGAGTATTGTTTTCCATTGTGTTGAACAAGTATATTTCATGGAATTCTTGAATTCTAACCACTTTTGAATGGTGATTATGAGCCAGGAAGGTTAGGGGCAACCCTAGTCTTCCAACAGTCCCCCTTTTTTCACTTACTCGGCTGGAGGCCAAGATCCTTGGGTCCCTGGCAGTGACCTCCTTGTGTTCCCACCTAAAATGGCCCCAAGCCTTGGGTCGGCAAGCCTGGCTCTGTGTCTCTCCCCAGCTATCTGGCTAGACAAGGCCTCGCTCATCTGAAAACAATTGAATGCTGGCAGGTTTGTCAGTACTGTGGCAGCATATCAGTGCAAGGTGTCACATTGGTGCAACAGCTACCAAGGTGGTCACTTGCTGTCCTTTATGCCCTCATCTTTTGAATCTGGTTGTGATATTCAATCTTTTTCCTCCTTTGAAAAAGGAGGGTTTTTTCTGCCCTAAAAGGCAGGGTATCAGTTGCTCTGAATAAGTGTCATGTGGACTCGAAATGTTAACTCTGTTTCTCTCTCCACAGATGCCTTTGAACCGGCTCAGTTTTTCCGGCATTTTCAGTCTTTATTTCAGATTTCCAGCATCCGCAGTATTTTGCTTTTATCAATTGCTAGTGCCTTCTGAAGGCTTCCAGAGCCAATTCTATTCATCAACAAAAATACATTTCTTGACTAAGGAAACCCATAAATGCTTTCCGCCTAAATCAGTAGGGAACCCCAATACTGGTATATAAGCACAGAATGCAACTTGAGCTGTTTGGGATATCAACAGTGAACTGTTGCAAAGGCTTTGCTACTTGAGTAACAGTATTCATAATAATTGGAGAACTGACTAGGAAATTGATTTGTAGCAGTGCTGATCTCAGCAGGACACTGAGTTAAATTCTACCAAATGGGCCTGATGCAATTGCAGTATTATGGCAAGGCTACTTTACATGCAGACATTTGCCCAATTTGGGGTACAATCCCACATCAACCCTAAATATACATCTATACAACCAGGGGGAGGCCACAATAGGTTGCATGAAATGCCAATGCCACTGGAGCACTGAGTTACTGGAAACAATAGAAACTGAATGTTCATAACCATTTGCTCCCATTTTCTTTTGTTTATCTCTTCATGTTTGGTTTGTTTTTGGGCACCAGTTGTTGGTGATAATTCTAATTTAATAACTATTAAATGTCTTAGCACTCCCAGTTCTGATGAAGCATCACTGACCTTAAAAGACACTGTTTCTCTCTCTACAGATGCTGCCAGACTTGCTCAGTATTTCCAATATTTTCTGTTTTTAATTCAGATTTCCAGCATCGCAATATTTCATACTTGTAGAAACAGAATGGTGTTGTGATACTGTATGGTAGAGGCAAGAATCCAGGTGAATCACTGGATTAAGCTTTTGAGAGTTTTCCCAATCTGAAACTAAAGGCCAAAATTATAAGACTTGAATGATGCACAAGGCGTCACAGGAGGTGGATGCTCTTGCAAATCAACTGGTAATGGTAGGAATGGGTTCCTACAGCCTACTTCTGTTCCTATGCTACTATGTGACCTATGCACCTCGGCATGCTATATCTTTTGTTGTAGATCTATATCTACAATTGTAATAATCTAAAAATCTGTTCATTTTTAATTCGTTCATGGGCATCACTGACTAGGCCAGCATTTATTGCCCATCGCTAATTGCTCTGAGAAGGTGGTGGTGAGCTGTCGTCTTGAACTACTGCGGTACATGTGGTGTAGATATACCCACTGTGCTTTTATGGAGGGAATTCCAGCATGTGACCCAGCAGCAGTGAGGAAACAGCGATTATAGTTCCAAGTCAGATGGTGTGTAGCTTGGGGAACCTGCAAGTAGTGGTGTTCTCATGCAGCTGCTGCCCTTGTGTTTCTACGTGGTAGAGGCCGAGGATTTGGAAGATGCTGTCGAAGGAAGCCTGTCGAGCTCTGCAGTGTATCTTGGAGATGGTGCATTCTGCTGCCACTAGTGCGTCAGTGGTGGGAGGGAGTGAATGTTTAAGGTGGTGGATGGGGCTGCCAATCAAGCAGTCTGTTTTCTACTGTATAGTGTTGAGTTTCTTGAGTGTTATTGGAGCTGCACTTGTCAAGGCAAGTGGAGCATATTCCATCACACTCCTGACTTGTGCTTTGTAAATGGTGATGGGGCTTTGGGAAGTCAGATGGTGAGCAATTTGCCACAAAATTCCCAGTCTCTGACTGTTCTTTAGCCACATGGCTGGTCCAGTTAAGTTTCTGGTCAGCTGTAACCCCTAGGATGTTGATGGGGGGTTGGGAGGGGGAGGAGGTCAATGATGTTAATTCCGCTGAATGCTTAGGGGAGTTGGTTAAATTCTGTGACTTGGTTTTCTCTTTAATTCTTGTTCTTCTTTATCTCCAATCTATACAGTGACCTCTCTCAAGCAAAATATGGACCACACATCCTCACGTTGAAACAACTGTGTTGTGACCCATGCTTAAATCCAAGGAATATATAACTATTTTCTCCTGAAACAGATGCAATTTTATTTCTTGCTTTACAAGGTTGTAAGGAATGAGGCCAACATTTACTCATCACAATCCTTTCACCAACCAAACTAACAAATATTGCACACTATAAAGAGAATATCATTTTTCCGATATTACTGTGGGATACTCTGAAGCAGACTTGTGGGAGGTTGTGTGTGTGAGACTAATTTACTTAGACTGGAGGCAGTCAGACTGCAAGGTTTAAATCATCAAAAGATTAGGTGTAAAGCAGGCCTTTTTGAAGTGGGGATGGGTGTGCTAAGATGGGATAATAGTAAATACAATATGAATAGGAATTTATATTAGGTGATAAATGAGGAGCTGAATTTTTAGCTGTTGAATTTCAAAAAGAGAAAAGGAAGTTGTGACAGTTGGCAAAGATCATAAAGGCATAAAGCAAAGTTATTAAGTATACTTTTTCCGAAAGTGGCGGCCATAAAGACAACATGAAAAATTTTAGATTCTGGGAAAGGTAACTTTCAAAAGGCAGTTAAGAACAATTGGTAAACATGAAAGGGGAAGAAATGTATTTTAGGAAAGATGGAAAGGTGTATGAGGTGTGGCCATGTGATCTTGTAGAGAGTGCTGTGCAAGCATTGTCTTGTGAAGGAAGCAACTTCTGGCCATCCCAGAAAATTGTCTCATTGTTCCAGAAAGCAAGGTTTTGTTACAAGCCTTGGATTTCAATTGTCGATCAAGAGCAAGAGACAAGCTTGTGAAATACCTCCCTTACAGCAACAGTAGATGCCTTGCAGTAATATTACTGGATGTTTTATAGATTAAGAATGTTTAGGGACTGTTGCCTGAAAGGGCTGTTTAGCTAAGTAGAAATCTTTTGGAAAATATCACACGACTAAATTTAACTGTAACCGTAATCTTGTGAGTTTAAGTTTTCTTTTGCTAATAAATGTTTTAATTTAATATTTTAAATCTCCAAAAGTGGTAGTGGAACCTTTACTTCTGACGTCAGTACACATGCCTTCTCATAATTAATACAAGTTGCAAAACCGTTGTGATAGCCTGACCAAGTTTGCCTTTGGGATTTGGTCAGCGCAGCAAAAGCCACCTGCCATATCATAGCAATGCAAATTTACCCCACACTGAGATTTGCCTAAATTTATTTAAGGAACAAATAAATTCTCAATCGCACCATATTCAGATTGGATTTTTACTGCAAATTTGCCAATCGCCAGGCCTGAGTGGGACACAATCGCTTTGCAGAAGCAAGTTATCTGTAGTGCAGTATGTGGAAAACCCTTACGTATGTATGCATTGTGCTTGACTAATCTTATGGTAAGAGGACAAAATGTTGAATATTAGATCTACTGAAGTGCATTGCTAAGTTTAACATATTGGTTTACCTTCATCATATCTGTACTTATGAAAGTGCATTGTCAAAAGAAGTATGCTATGTAACAACTTTTCATTGTCATTTGATTTGCGCAAACAAATTCAAGATTAAGAAATAGGAACAGCCATTTGGCCCTTCTGGCCTGCTCTGCCATTCATTAAAATCATGGATGATCTTCTACCTCAATTCCACTTGCCCACCTTATCTCCAATCCTTTGATTCCTTTAATATCCAAAACTCTAGAAAATACTCAATGACCAAGCATCCATAGCTCTTTGGAGTAGAGAATGAGAAAGATTCACAATACTTTGGGTAAAGAAATTTCTAGTCCCATTCTAAATGGCCAACCCCTCATTGTGTGACTTTGACTCTGTGTTCTAGGCTTCTCAGTCAGGGAAACATGCTCCTAGCATCTACCATGTCAATGCCCTTAAGAACTTTATATGTTTCAATGAGGTCACTTCTCATTTTCCTAAACTCTATGAAATGTAGGCCTTTTCTACTCAATCTCTCCTCTTATCCCAGGAATCAACTTAGTGAGCCTTCACTGCACTCCCTCTAAAGCAAATATATTCTTCCTTAGGTAAGGAGACCAAAACTGTGCATAGTACTTTAGCTCTGGTCTCCCGAAAGCCCTATGTAAGTTCAACAGGACTTTCTTACTCTAATACTCCAATCCCTTTGTAATAAAGGCTAACATACTATTTACTTTATTAACTGCTGTCCCTACATGTTAACTTTCTGTGATTTATGTACCAGGACACATAGGTCCCTCTGTTTACTAACATTTCACAGTCTCTCACCGTTCAAAACATATTCTCCTTTTCTATTCTTCCTATCAAAAACCATTTAACCAATCCTCAGTCCATACTGACATGTTACCCTCAATCCCATGAGCCTTAATTTTGTGTAGTAACCTCTTGTGTATCACCTTATGCTTTTTGAAACTCTAAATGTGCTATATCCACTGGTTCTACCTCATCTATCCTGTTAGCTACAACCTGAAAAAAATTCCAGTAGATTTGTTAAACACAATTTTCCTTTCATAAATCGATGTTGATTCTCCCCAATCATATAACTTCCTTGGAGTGGCAACCAGCGTCAGATTGTCACTCCGTGCCCACTTATCTCAAATGTCTTCCGTGCCTGCCTCGCCCGACCCTCCAACTCAGGCCAGGCGATATCCAGGCAGTGCAGCTGTCTCTGAAATCCAGTACCGTCGAATTGAAGGAGGGCATGTCCCCTTTTTTACAGCACTAGCTGCCATAAAGCAGGTAAGTTTAAAGGTCCCATTGAAATTGACAGGCCAGGGAGAAGGTGAGTGCCTAAGTTAAGTGAAAAGGATTTGGGGGGCAGAGGGTGTTCAGAGGTCAGGTGGGGATAGGGAGAGAGGGTTTGGGGGGGGTCGGACATCGGGAGGGGATGGGGGGCTGAACATTTGTGGGGTGGGGGGGTGGGACATCAGGTGGGGGGTCGGACATCAGGTAACAGAGTGGGGGGACGGTTGGACATCGTGGGGGTGTGCTGGGGGTTCGGACGTTGGAAATCAGGAGGGGTGGAGCGGGCTGGACATTTGGGGGTTGGGGGATTGGAATTTCGGGGGGTCTGGGTCGAACATGGGGGTGGGGGAAGGGAGAGAGGGTCGGTATGGGCCTGCGGGGTAAGAGTCGGGCCCGCGGGGTGGGGGAGGGCAGTGTCGGACGAGGAGTCCCATACAGGTGGTGGGAATTGGTGGGTGGAGAATACCATGTTGGGGGTGGTTAGTCAAGCATATTACTGCACATTTATCCACAATACAGTGCATCTTCCATGTTTGTCCACACACACTTGTCTAAATTGTCCTTAAGCCTCCTTGCAACCTTCCCACAACTCACAACCCCGCCCTAATTCAAAAACCCTCCCAATCATTAGCTTTACTAATCTTATAGCAACAGGATAAGCTTCTTCTTTTAATCCAGTACAATCTTCAATACTCACTGAGCCATGATTAGACCACCATCGGGCTTTTGCTCAGTACGGGAATATACCTGCCACTAGACAATATGGTAGACTCTAAACGTGTAACAAAAACACAAAAAACAAAAGGAGGCATAAAAGGAAATGGCAGGATAGAAAGAAACAGGCTGTTTTTTGTGGCTCAAGGGTCCAGAACAAGGGGTGATAGATATTAGATTCAGTATAAGGGCCTTAGACAGGAAGCAAAAGAACTATTTTACACAGAGTTGTGTTTTACCAGAGATAATGATTGAATAGTGACAATGTCAGCATTGCCAGGAGGTTAGCAGCATTGCCTAGGCCAGCACAGAAATAGGAGAATAGTTCCGATGAATACATGGCTTAAGAGTTAGTGCAGGAGGGAGCGTTTTAGATTCCTGGATCACTGGGACCGTTTCTGGGGAAGGTGGGACCTGTACAAGTGGGACGGTTTACATCTGAACCAGAGCGGGACTAACATCCTTGCGGGTGGGTTTACTAGTGCTGTTGGGAGGAGTTTAAACTAATTCGGCAGGGGGAGGGGACACAGAATGTTAGCAGAATAGGGACACGTCACAACACAGTAAAACAATCAAGTCAGAGGGAGTACAGCTGTATTAAGTTTCAAGGGAGTAAGGCAAGGCTAGATGGCCTCTACTTTAATGCCAGGAGTATTACAGGTAAAACGGATGAGTTAAGGGTGAGGATTGACACGTGGAATTGTGATATAGTAGCCATCACAAAGACGTGGTTGAGGGAGGGGCAGGATTGGCAGCTCAACATTCTGGGATATAGAATCTTCAGGCGAGTCAGGGGAGGGGGTAAAAGAGGAGGAGGCATTGCATTATTAGTTAAGGAGTCAGTTACTGCAGTAAGGATAGATGATATCTTGGAGGGGGCATCGAATGAAGCTTTGTGGGTAGAGCTTAGGAATAAAAAAGGGGCAGCCACATTGTTAGGTGTTCATTATAGACCCCCAGATAATCAGTGGGAAATTGAGGAGCAAATATGTGCACAATTTGCAGAGGTGTGTAAAAACAAGAACAATAGGGTAATTATATTAGGTGATTTCAACTTTCCCAATATTAATTGGGATAGACATAGTGTTAAAGGCTTGGAAGGAGTGGATTTCTTGAAATGTGTACAGGAGAACTTTTTAGGTCAATATGTAGAGGGTCCAACAAGGGATGGCGCAGTGCTGGGCCTAATTCTGGGGAATGAAGCCGGACAGGTGGCTGAGGTGGTGGTGGGGGAGCATTTTAGTGATAGCGACCACAACATGGTTCAATTTAAACTTGTTATGGACAAAGAAATAGGCAAGTTGCAAAAAAATGTTTTGGATTGGGGGAGAGCGGATTTTAGTGAAATAAGGCAGGATCTGGCTAAGGTAGACTGGGAACAGCTAATTGTGGGGAAATCTACAGAAGAGCAGTGGGGGGGCGTTCAAAAAGGAAATGGGGTGGGTACAGGCTCAACATGTTCCCTCTAGGGTGATAGAAAGGAGTAACAAGCCCAGAGAACCATGGATAACCAGAGATATTCAGGATACGATGAGAAGGAAAAGAGAGGTTTTTAGCAGGTACAAGGGAAGCAAATCAGCAGAGGCATTAGTGGAGTACAGACAGTGCAGGGTGGAACGCAATTAGGACAGCAAAGAGGGGATATGAGAAAGCTCTGGATGGTAAAAGTAGGGAAAATCCCAAGATATTCTATCGTATATCAAATGGAAGAGAATAACCAAGGAAAGAGTAGGGCCCATTAGGGACCAAGGGGGCAATCTATGGGTGGAGCCAGAGGACATCACTAGAGTTGTTGAATAAATACTTCACATCCGTCTTCACCCAAGAGAATGAGGATGAAGGTGTGGAACCCGGGGAGAGAGACTGCGAGGTTCTTGAGCAAATTGATATAGGGTGTGACAGGGTGTTGGCAGGCTTAAAAGTGGACAAATCGCCAGGTCCAGATGATTTGTGTCCCAGACTGTTAAGGGAGGCAAGGGAGATCGCAGGGGCTCTGACCCAAATTTTTAATTCCTCTTTGGCCACGGGGGAGTTGCCAGAGGACTGGAGAACAGCTAATATAGTTCCGCTATTTAAGAAGGGTTGTAGAGATAAGCCAGGGAACTACAGACCAGTGAGTCTCACGTCAGTGGTAGGGAAACTATTGGAGAAAATTCTGAAGGAGAGAATCTATCTCCATTCGGAGGGACAAGGTTTGATCAGGGATAGTCAGCATAGCTTTGTCAGAGGGAGGACATGCCTAACAAATTTGATCGAATTTTTTGAGGAGATGACCAGGTGTAGATGAGGGTAGTGCAGTTGATGTAGTTTATATGGATTTCAGCAAAGCCTTTTACAAGGTCCCACACGGGAGATTTATAAAGAAGGCAAATGCACATGGGATACAGGGTAATTTGATAAGGTGGATTCAAAATTGGCTTAGTTGTAGGAGGCAGAGGGTGATGACAGAAGGATGCTTTAGTGACTGGAAGCCAGTGTCCAGTGGCATACCACAGGGATCTGTACTGGGTCCCCTATTATTTGTCATTTACATAAACGACATAGATGACTATGTGGGGGCTAGGATTAGTAAGTTTGCGGATGACACAAAGATTGGCCGGGTGGTTAACAGTGGGGTTAAGTGTCTTGGGCTACAGGAAGAAATAGACGGGATGGTCAAATGGGCAGATAAGTGGCAGATGGAATTTAACCCTGAAAAGTGTGAGGTGATACACTTTGGAAGAAGTAATTTGACAAGGAAGTATTCAATAAATGACATGGCACTCGGAAGTTCTGAGGAACAAAAGGACCTTGGCGTGTGTGTCCATAGATCTCTGAAGGAGGAGGGGCATGTTAGTGGGGTGGTGAAAAAGGCATATGGGACACTGCCTTTATCAATCGAGGCATAGATTACAAAAGTAGGGAGATCATGTTGGAAATGTATAGAACGTCGGTGAGGCCACAGGTGGAGTAATGTGTGCAGTTTTGGTCACCACATTATAGGAAGGATGTGATTGCACTGGAGGGGGTGCAGAGGAGATTCACCAGGATGTTGCCTGGGGTAAAACGTTTAAGTTATGAAGAGAGGTTGGATAGACTTGGGTTGGTTTTGTTGGAGCAGAGAAGACTGAGGGGCGACCTGATCGAGGTGTACAAGATTATGAGGGGCATGGATAGGGTGGATAGGGGGCAGCTGTTCCCCTGAGTTGAAAGGTCAGTCACAAGGGGGCGTAAGTTCAAGGTGAGGGGCAGGAGGTTTAGGGGGGATGTGAGGAAAAACTTTTTTTACCCAAAGGGTGGTGACGGTCTGGAATGCACTGCCTGTGAGGGTGGCGGAGGCGGGTTGCCTCACATCCTTTAAAAAGTACCTGGATGAGCACTTGGCACGTCATAACATTCAAGGCTATGGGCCAAGTGCTGGTAAATGGGATTAGGTAGGTAGGTCAGGTGTTTCTCATGTGTCGGTGCAGACACGATGGGCCAAAGGGCCTCTTCTGCACTGTGATTCTGATTCTGAGAAAGTATATGAGTAACTGGCCTCTGTTTTATCTAGGCCCTCTTCTCAGCCAGCTGAGCTTTTTTTTCTAAGGAGACAGATCACAGTGATGTCACTTACTGAGAGATGAGATGAGTGTGAAGTATCTCAGAGAGTAGCTCCAGCTATGCCTTGGTCTTATTTAACCTTTGTAAATAATTAGTATGTAAATAAATGATTTTTTGAACAAAAGACTATTGCCTCCAGCAAGAACTCTTCTATAGTAGGAAACCAACAAATCCTTAGATAAACATTCAATAACAGACCTCCAAACAGTCAGTCTCCAGAGGACACGGCCATCAGCGACTATCTCCCAGTTGATGTCCGTTATTTTCAAATCTCATTGTAGATGTCCTTGTAGTGGATGTATGGATGCTCACCATGACACCAGTGGCCAGTTCACCATACAGAAGGTCATTAGGTATACGGCCGTCATCCATTCAATGAATGTGGCTGAGCAGCGCAGAGATCATCGGCTCAGCAATGAATGCATGCTGATGGAATTAGTGCAGTCTTGGACCTCTGAGTTGGTACCCTTGTCCTTCCAAGAGATGGCAAGGATACATCTGAGACAACGAAGATGGAAACCATTCAGCCTTTTCTCTTGCCTAGCAAATGTTGTCCAGGTCTCACCACTGTAGAGGAGTGCACTGAGGACACAGGTTTGGTAGACTCACAGTTTGGTACTCAGTCAGGTTGCTGTTGTTTCACACTCTCTTACTCAGCTTTTGTGATGCATGTGTTAATTTCAGCATCAAATGACAGATTGCTAGTGATTGTGGAACCTAGGTATGTGAAGCTATCAAAAAGCATCTGTATCACATTGGTTCAAGAATAAGGACAGCAGTCTTCATCAGTGTCTGTCGCTTTGCGAGGCTTTATTGAACTGCTGCAAGATGTCTGCCTCCAGAGGCAGCCTCATGGCTTAGTCACATGACTACAGAAAGCCTGATGTGACAATCAGACTGCTTACATTTCAAAACCCAAACCTCCCCCTTTTCATAACAAAAGGTACAAACATGTCTCTTTTCCTAGCCAACAAAAGACACCTTTGCATGCACGATCCTGTGTGACTGTGAGCTACCCAAGTTACCCACTATACACCCACTGTTCTCATGCATTAACTACTATTTGTTCTTTTAGTCAGTCACTGCACATGCAATGCACACATAGACATGAATTTTGCACTCGCCGAGTGCGCATGATTGGTGGGCCAGGGAGTGGACGGGAAACCGTACACCGACCGCAATTTGTCACTGGTTGGCCAATTAATGGCCAGCCAGCGTGAAATGCACCCTGAGAAAGGCTCAGCACTGCTGGCGGGGGCGGGAAGAGGGCGGGCGCCGACGTCATCATGGATGCTGGTGAGTGCTTCCATTGAACTCCCTGAAGGTAGGCAGATGCCTCAGGGAGTTGCAGACCTCCAAATAACAAAAGAAAGCACAAAAATGCTGCAAAAAATGTCCATTCAGCACTATCAAGTACCTGAAAGCATACCTCATAAAAATGTTGTCCCAGATATTTCTTTTTATTTTACATCCTAACGGGGATTTCATCCCGCCCTTGGATGAGATTTCATCAAAAATGTAAAGGCAGCCTAGCCGATTGGCCTGTCTGCCAACCATAAGGTTGGACAGGTCACAAAAGAATCGCTTACAATTGGGCTGTTAGTGAACATAATTGCCCGCTTAATTGTTGGCGGGCGCTCTTGCGACCGCTGCACGCGCCCGCCAAGCGAAATATTGCACGAGTGTACAATGACATCTGGACTCTCCCCTGGCATCATCTCGCACAATTTTATGCCCGTTCAGATTGGGCACGCATCCACCCGCAGGACATAAAATTCTGGCCACAGTTTTTAAATCTTGCAGGTCACTTATTGGTGTGCATGCGTGTTGACATTGGCTGTTTGTCTGGGTGATGTTCTTTATCCGGAGAGTGTCGTTCCTGTGGCCCTTGTTGCCTTGGTGACTGTTGTTGTTCCACTGAAGTCGTTGTGGACATGGTGGACATCAAGTATTGATGGTAGTTCTGTACTCAGTACAGCTGGTGAGATCCCTGCTCTCTGACTGGTCGACTGCAGCGAAGGAACAACTTCATTCCCAAGTTTACATGAGGGCTGACTCCTGTTGAGAGCATTGAGGGTTTGTAGCCTGACTGGCCCCTCATGTTTTTCCATAGCTACACATTGATTCTTCAAGGAGTTTTTCAAGGTCGCAGCTTCTTTGCATGCCTTTTCTGCCTGCTGTTTTGCCTGGCTGTATATCTGGTTGAGTTTTTTCAACTCCTGCTTTGAGTTGCCAACTGTGGAATTTTGGGTCATTCTTTCCTCCTGGTACCTTAGTGTTGTCTCCAAAATTTGTTTGTTCTGATCTCGCAGAGCTTGGTTCATTGAAGGCTTCAGTTTATCGTGTGTTTTCAACGGTATGTACTCAGCTGGAATCTTGCCCTTCAAATCTTCCAGTTCAGCTCTGATGTGCACATTTTCCTGTAGAACTGCTTCATTTACCTTCTGCTTGTGTATTTCCTTGCACTGACGTAGTTGGCAGCTATCTTGTGGTTTACTTACATATTGTCTCCCTTGATCTGGAATCGTTTGTTTTCCTTTCTCTGTTGGCATGTTTAGGGTTATCAGTCCAAGCTTTAGACTTGCTTCAGCTGAGATGAGTGGCCATTGCATCTCATCTATGATCTGGAACTCCAGATTTTCCTTCTTGTCATTGCATTGGGTTATCAGACTAATTTGTTCTCTCGGTATGAGTGTCATGCCATCATATAGCCTCAGTCTTACTTTCGAGGGCTTCATTTTCAGATTGCCATGTTGAACCACTTCACACAGATCTGTGAAGGTCACAATGGTGCGTGACATACTTGTGTCTATCTGACACTTCTTGTTTGCTTGATACTTTCCCTCTGCAGTCATCATAGTAAAAGTCACAAACCATTTGTCACCTATAGAGACTGAACCAAACTGTTGCATGGTATATAGTTCTTCATCAGACTCTTCTGCTGATATGCTCCATTGGCCAGCTGTATCGGCTTGTTTTGCTTTTTTCTCACCAAACACTTGTGTGCGAAATGATTCTGCTTCTTGCAGTTAAAACACTGCTTTCCCCATGCTAGGCAATCCTCCTTTACCTTTGTATGCTATCCTCCACAGTATTTGCATCCTGCCCTTTGTCTGCAATTATTTCTCGACTCTCAGCATAATGTATCTCCTGGTCTGCTCTGCCATACATATGCTCTAGCTGACGTTTCATAACTTCTGCATTTTAGTGCATTTCTATCATTTCCTTTAGTATCAGTTCTTCATCTTTCAGTAGACTTGCTCTCACCAAGGGGTCTCTCACACCTAAGACCAGTCTATCTTTAATTAGACCATCTTTTATCTGTCCGAATTCGCATGATGCTGCCAGCTGCGTTATTGCAGTCATATACCGTTCAATGGTCGCGTTTTCAACTGAACCCAAGTGTTGAATACATATCATTCACATGTAGCATTCACTCGGAGTTCAAAATGTACTTTCAAGGCATTCAAAATCTCTGCCATCTGTTTTTTCTGCTCATCAGTTAGTTTTAGGGTGGTATACACTTTGCAGCCGTCCCTCCCCAGCAGTGTTAAAAGTATGGCTACTCTTATTGGTTCTAGCTTTTTAATTAAGTCTGTTGCAATCTCATAGTTTTGCCATTGTAAATGAAAAAACCAACAGTTTTTCCACATATCACTGTTCATTACGACTGGAGATGGGAGTGGAAAATTTACTGCAGCCATTTTTGCTTACTCAGTAATTTACTTGCAGCCTTTGATTGTGTTTCTTTTGTCTTTTCATGTCTGTTTTTCCTTTGCCCTTTTGCATTAGCTGTCTGCAGCTTTGAACTTTTGTGTGTTTTTCTTAGCTGTGTCTTCTCTGTGGCCAGTATTGTACTAGCTTGCAGCTTTTCTCTTTGCCCTTTTTTTCAGCAGTTTTTTTGCAGATTTGAACCCGTGTTCCTGGGTTCTCAGTGTCTTCTCTGCAAAATTTCCAGGGTTGAAAAATCTATTTTTTCTCCACTTTCTGACACCATGCTTCAGGTATAAGGACAGTTCTGTTCTGTTCTGTTGAAGGGTCGTGAGGACTCGAAACGTCGACTCTTTTCTTCTCCACCGATGCTGCCAGACCTGCTGAGTTTTTCCAGGTAATTCTGTTTTTGATAAGGACAGCAATGTCATCAGTGTCTGTCTCTGTGAGAGGCTTTACTGAACAGCTGTAAGATGTCTGCCTCCAGAGGCAGCCTCATGGCATAGTCACATGACTATGGAAAGCCTGATGTGACAATCAGACTGGTTACATTTCAAAACCCAAACACATATTGTCAATGTTGATAGATGGCAGCATCGCAACATCCTGGATCATGACATTTGTCTTCTTGGTGCTGATGGCCTAACCAACCTCTTTACAGGTGTTAGACAGCCTGCCCATTTGCCACTGAAGGTGTTCCTTGGTATTGAGTACAACTCAAAGCAGTGTTCCACCCACCTGTTTATTGCAGTTGGCAATGCCCTCCCCTGCCTTTGTTTTCAATGGAGCCATTCTCTTTACTGACCCATTGCCTATTTGATCCCAGCATTCCCCGTATTAAAGGACATCTAGATATTCTGGTAAAGTTGTAACCAGTAGCACCTACAGCAGCATCTAGGTCTCAGTTGGACTTTATTTTGAGCAGCTCTTCACATTTTGAGTAGCTCTTCACCTAGACTCTCTTGTAATTAATGAAAGCAGATTGCTTGGCTTCAATGACAGGTTCCATTATAATGAATTTAACCTTGAACCAGTCAACATTTTTCCACCCTTGCTTCCCATATGCTGAGAGTGTGGTATTGTAAATTGTGTCTTGAAGTAGGTTCCATTTTGCTTCTGCACTCTGTGTGTGAATGCCAGAGAGCGCCTGTACAATAAAGTTTTTGTTTTATTCATTCATGGGATATGGTCATCACTGGCAAGGACAGCATTTATTGCCCATTCCTAATTACCCTTGAGAGCAGTTAAGGGTCAACCACGTTGTTGTGGGTTTGGAATCACATGTAGGCCAGACCAGGTAAGACCTGTCTCACCCCCCTTAAACAGCATATATTTCACCACATTTTTACTTCTCTTTAGTTCTGAAGAAGAGTCATACGGACTCGAAACATTAACTCTGTCTTTCTCTCCACAGATGCTGTCAGACCTGCTGAGTTTTTCCAGCAATTTTTGTTTTTGTTTCAGCTAAGGATGGCAGATTTCCTTTCCTAAAGAAAAATGTTGGTGCTTTTCTGGATAGGCAGTACAGCTGGCGTTGATAACAGCTTTTCAGCTTTGAATGAGAAAACTTCAAGGGCTGCATCTACACCCTAGTGAACTCTGGCAAGTGATCTGTATCATAGTCAGCACTGTGGAGCTGCGTGTGTTGAGAATGCTGTTCAGAGAGTCACATCTGGTGATGATCGGGTGCAGCTAGTGTCAATGCCCTTAGATTTCTCCAGCACATCTTGCTGCATGGTTTCTTCTGAAAGGAAGTGTTACTACATGGTAGCAGCAAAGCTCTATTAGTCTCTGTCCATTTTAATTTATCTTTCCTGTGCCATGATGTCTGAGACAGGAGGCAGGTGGTCCATGCCCACTCTTGCATTGAGATCCTGTTGTGACTTAAGAATTCTGTTGCAGCAGTGTCAGGCTTGTCGTAGAACTGGTCTTTCATCTCTGCCATGGAATGCAGCATTGGAGCATAGCCACTCACGAGCTTAACTGGCCCTATTCAAGTTGAGAGGCAGATACAGAGAGCAGGTTCTGAACTATTTGTGAGGGGTTCTATCATTGAGAGCAGCAAGTTCCTTACGGCGAAGCCTATATCCTGCTCACGAGTTTCGTCTAAACTCTTCCCCTGCCATATGAACGTGTAACATTTTTCTTCCAGTGATCCAGTTTGGCGAGCCTGGTCTCTTGTGGGGAAGCTGTGTCAATGTTCATCCTAAGTTCTATGTTGATCACGGCTGTCTTACGCGCATTATCGAACAGCTGCAAGTCATCTGCCTGTCCCTTGCATATGACATTCCAGCTTGCCAATTGCAGGCTTGGCATCTTCTTTTTTTTGCTTGTTTTGCTTGTTTTCCTTGTTAAGCAGAGACTCCAAGCTGCAAACACCCATTACAGTAGATGGACCGTGGTGGATCTACACTTTATCAGTCAGAGGCTGGTCAACTTGAGGTATGCAGTAGACCAGTGGGTTGCGATGGTCCCTCCCACCAGGGACAGCCCATCGCACCCGTTCTCTATGCCAATCAAGTTGGATTTATCACTCATAACTGCTGTCTCCCATGTTACGTTAATGTTCTGCAGTGAAACTGGAGTGTCCTCTCCAGGGCAAAATCCTGGGCAAAATTTATGGAGACCCTGAGTTGTCCAACAGTCAGGGTCCCCCTCTCAACTTCCCCAGTTGAGCCTAAAGGAATGCAGAACACTATGTTTGGCACTGGCTTGGTTGCAGGAGTTGCCAGAAAAATGACAGAGTTAGACATCAGTCTGCCTTTGGGCTCCACTCCAGATTTTTGTCAAAGTTTACTTTCTTAGCTTCAACTCTACCGAGGTATCCACAAAGCAGTGGAGCTATTGGCTTGTAGCTGGGAGTTTGATTCATGAGCGCCGAGATATGTCGACACGCCAGTGGGTCTGCATACTGCATTTCTGGGGGCCAAACCTCCTCAGAGTTCTTCAGAAGCCTGAACCTGGGGCCATGAGTTTCCATGTGTCACCATGAGGACCCGCTGATGGAGAGACTGTGTACCGATGGGAAGAGACTTAAGCACTTGGCCCTCCTTTTTTACATTGCTGCTAGCCAGCAGTGTAGACTGAAAACAAGAAGCAAACTAACACGCAGAAAGCAGGACTCAAGCTAACTATCTTCAGCCACCAGACACATCACATCGACCTGTTAGATTTGGAAGTGCTTTATTGTAAGATTTGTCCTTGCACTGCCTCTTTCACCTTTTCAAGCTACATTCTCCAAGTGCAGAGGAAGCATTTTTTGACTGAATTTTGTTGGTTCAAGGATCTGAGTACGTAGTCCAAACTACCACTTTAGTACTGTGCCGAGAGGGTGCTGCACTGTTGGACATACTGTCTTTCAGATCAGTGGGTAAGTCAAAGCCGCGATCATTTGGACTTTCAGCAGCTGCAAAAGATATTAGTGCTAAAAAGTGCTAGGCTTCTTCTCATGTCATGGGCAATATTTATCTCTCAACTAACATCAAAAAAGATTTTTCTCATTTGTAGGACTTTACTGTGTGCAAATTGGTTCCAATATTTATCTACATAAAAACATCGAGTACATTTCAAAGTACGTCTTTGGCTGTAAAAGGCACTACAAAAATGAAGCTCTGAAGAGGAGTCATACGGACTCAAAACATTAACTCTGTTTTTTCTCTCCACAGATGCTGTTAGACCTGCTGAGTTTTTCCAGCATTTTCTGTTTTTGTTTCAGATTTCCAGCATCTGCAGTATTTTGCTTTTATAAAAATGAAAGTGCTTTCTTTATATTCCCCAATATTTGAAAACTGCCATAGTGAAGAGTTAGCAGAGATGAACTTTTGTCAATTCCTTTAATAGTCTTGAAAACATCAATAAAGTTTCCTTTTCTGCAAACTCCTTAACTTTTCCTTGGTGCCAGGATTTTCTGCTGAGCAATTTCTCAAAATGTTTGTCAAAGCCCTGTCCTTCCATGTGTCTGTAAAAAAGTTGAGGCAGTGCCTGCTGTTATTTGCACTGTAGTCTGATGCCAGACATTTGATGCACTAATCATAACTGTCATGGAGGGCAAGCTTTTATAAGTCTTTACAATCTGTCTTTTACAGTGTTTAAAAAAGCCAATTTGCAGGAACGAGCTTCCCAATTGTTGGTTTTCCTGTGAATGAGTCTCTCAGTCCTCCTCTGGTTCTCTCAGGTGGGCATTAAAAATCCCATGGCATTATTCGAAGAACAACAGTGGAAATTCTCCTCAGTGTCCTGGCCTTATCTCACAACCAATATCACTAAAATAGATGATCTGGTGACTTATCTGATGGCTTTTGCGGGAATGTGTTGTGTATAAATTGGCTGCTACGTTTCCTACATTATAAGAGTGACTTCACTTCAAAAGCACTTAATTGGTTGGAAAACACTTTAGGATGTCCTGAGGCCCTGAAAGATGCTATAGAAATGCAAGTTTTTCTTTCTTTTCTTTTAATGTAGCTAGAATTGTTATTCTTCTTCTGATCTTAAAAGAGTACAATGATCAACTTAACTCAACTTAACACAGCGGCATCTGCTCCAGTCAGGCCTCTCCACTATGTCTTTGCTAGATTGGTTTGGAATAATTTAGGTCAAGAGACAAACACCTGCTGGGATTTGTGGAGAATTTTCCACTGTCCTCTCCTGAAGGCAGTGATGCTTGGTAGCATAAAGTCGACACCTCCTCCCAATCACTTGCCCCTTCTTCACATGAGCCCAAATGGTTAATGTTCGGCAGACCACTGAACTGGAGGACATCGTATTCACTCCCAATTCCCAAATATCTAACATCTGCACTAACCCAATTTCTATCAGGACTCACCAGATAGTAATCGGAAGTAGAAACCTCATTCTCCAAGCCCTACCCCTCAAGCTCAGAAGCCAATTGCAGCACCTCCTAATATCCCGGCTGAGATTAGCTCTCTCCGGATTGACCAAGGAGCCTTCAGGTCTGTGTGGTTCAGTAACAAAATAAATTTACTTGCCCTTTCAGTTTGATGACAGAACAGTCGCTGTTATGCCTCTCCCAAAGAAATCGCATAATGTGGTCTTCATTTTGCCCTATCTGAGACTGATCTCTGGCACTAAAATTACGTGCTCTTGCATTTAATTCAGATATGTATACAATACAGTGATGCTTGATAAGTATGGAAATGAAACATGAACCAGATTTTATATGACCTCCGTTTGTAAACTGCATTGCAGAGAACAACAGCATCTGAAAATGGAAACTTTCATGGATACAACATTAAGAATCTATTTTTAAATACAAAGGCCACACCACATCCACTACGTCACTGGCAAGTAGATGTTAAATGTATCCTTGCAGTGTTGGAGATTAGCCACTGCGAATGTTACTGTAAATTTATTATATTATGAATAATTATTATAAATCAGCACTCAACTCTCCACCCACACCCACTCCCGATCATACAAACTACAGGGGAGCTCATTTATCTTAGACCCATCTAAGTTCAAAGGTCACTGGTTCAAACAGAAACTCCTATAAATCCATTTAAAGCAAGAATTATTAGGAACAGAAAAAGGCCAACAGGTCCAACAAGTTTGAGCCTCTTTCATAATTTCCCAGTTTCCTCTCTTTTCACAAACACATCTAATTGTCTCTTGAATATATTTAGACCATCCACTTCAATAAAACTCCTCGGTAATTTATTCAGCAATCTATTCCTGCTTTGGGGAAAAGCTCCACCTGACTTCCCTTCTTAGTCCTAATGTCCTCATTTTTAACCTGTGTTTCCCAGGATTTGAATTATTCATTCCAATTACCATTCATACACACCCCAACAGCCTTCAGATATATTTTTTAACATTATTTATTATCTGATTTCTGTTACGTCTGTTCTGTTAGTTCACCTTACAAAATAATCGCTCATGTTTCTAACATATGCTAGAGATATAATCACAAAAACCTCCTTTGAAACTATTTCAGAGTCAGGGCATCAGTAACAGAATGTATTTATTTTTAAATGAAAAATACTCATGGTCTAAAAGATATTGCAAGGTTTTATATTTTTCTGCTCTTACATTTCCTCTCCATTATTAATAGATCCAGCATCTAATAATGATACACAGGACCAGGGGTAAACAAGGCAAATTAATTTATATGCAAATCAGCTCTTGTAATGTTATGTTAAATAATCTTATTACACTTAGTTGTAAGGATGCTGACATTGACCTTTCAGTTTGTTGGGTATTGTAACACAGGCACATTTTATCTAAAAGGCTGGATAGAGAGAGTCTGCCATGGTTAAACGAAACACCTTGTTCAACTTTCTGAATCTACTAGCTTACAAAGGACAGTGGATATCCTTCTGAGTTTTTAGATGCAATTAACACTCAAACTTGTGAGTGCCTGCCATTTTGGGTGAATGTCTCCACTGGGGACTCAGGACCTGCCCACAAGCTCCAGCTTAAACTTAGACATTTTAGTTATAGAATCATAGAATGGTTACGGCACAGGAGGGGGCCATTCTGCTCATCATATCCATGCTGGCTCTCTGCAAGAACCAGTCAGCTAGACCTGCTTCCCTACCTTTTCCCTGTAGTCCTGCCAATTTCTTTTCTCTTAATTCTGCTTTGAAAGCCATGATTGAATCTGCCACCAGTACACTCAGTTAATGCATTTCAAATTCTAACCACTCACTGCATAAAAAGGTTTTTGCTCATACTGGCTTTGTCTTTTTTTGCCAATTGACATAAATTGATGGCCTCTGGTTCTTGACCCTTTTACCAATGGGAACAGTTTCTCCCTATCCACTCTGTCCAGTGCCGGCCATGGGTTTGAATACTTTGTTAAATCTCTTCCCAATGTCTCTTCTCCAAGGAGAACAACCCGAGCTTTACCAAACCACATAACTGAAGTTCCTCATCCCTGGAACGATTCCCATAAATTTTTTCTGCCCTCTCTCCAATGCCTTCACTTATCTCCTAAAGTTTGTACCCATAATTGGGTACAATACTGCAGTCGAGGCCAAACCAGTGTTTTATAATGGTTCACTATAACTTCCTTGCTTTTGTACTCAATGTCTCTATTTATAAAGCCCAGAATCCCATATGGCTTTTTAACCGCTTTTACGACATGCCCTGTCACCATCAATGATTTGTGCACATATGCTTCCAGGTCCCTCGGCTCCTACACCCCTTTAGAATTGTATCTTTTAGTTTATATTGCCTCTCTTCATTCTTCCTACCAAAATGAATCACTTCGCACTTCTCTATATTAAATTTCATCTGCTACACGTCCACCCATTCCACCAGCCTGTTCATGTCCTTGCAAAACCTATCACTATCCTCCTCACAGTTCACGACAGGACAAAGTTTGTGTTATCTGCAAATTTTTTTTGAAACTGTCCACAGTCCGGGTCATTAATATAGGTCAAGAAGTGATCCTAGTACCAACCTGTAGGGAACCTCATTATAAACCTTTCTCCAGTTTGAAAAACAAATATACACCACTACTCTTTGTTTACCATCACTCAGCCAACGTCGTATCCAAGTTGCCACTGTTCTTTTTATTCCAAGGGCTTCATTTTGCTGACAAGTCTATTGTTCGGCACTTTATCAAACACCTCCTGAAAGCCCATACAGACCACATCAACCGCATTACCCTCATCAACCCTCGCTGTTACCTCATGAAATAACTTATCAAGTTACTTAAACACAATATGCTCTTAGCAAATCTGTGCTGGTTTTCCTTAATTAATCCATACTTGCCCAAGTGACAGTTAACTTTCTCTTGGATTTTGTGCTTCTAAAAGCTTTCCCACCAGTGAGGTTAAACTGACTGACCTATAGTTGTGAGGCTTTTCCTTACACCCTTTTTTTGAACATGGATGTAACATTTGCAATTCTGCACTCTCTGGCCACCCCTGTATCGAAGGAGGATTGGAAAATTATGGTCATTGCCACTCCTACTTCCCTCATACTCGGATGCACCTGATCTGGTTCTGCTGACTTAACTTTAGCTAGCTTTTCTAATACTTCTTTATCAATTTTTAGTCCATCCAGTGTCTCAGCTACTTCTCTTTCACTATATGATTTTGGCAGCACCTTCTTGCTTGGTAAAGACAGATGCAAAGTAGTCATTTAGTACCTCATAGTCATACCCTCTGCCTCCAACTGTAAATGTTTGATCCCCAACAGGCTCTACTTGTCCCTTAACCACCGTTTTACTACTTATATGCCTATTGTTGAAGGCAAAGCAGAACCAGAAAGCTTACCTATGACTTATTGTATTTGCTAGTATATTCTATCAATGGATGCCAGGATTTTACACAGGAAATTGATCTTAATCGAGGACCTGCCTTTACTGTGTTGACATTGTTTTGATAGCAGAATTTTGAAATGTAACAAAACTACTAATATTCTCTCTTAAAACAATATTCAGAAAAACACGGTTGACAATATAAATACTGAATCTCAATTTAAAGCCCTGCACAAAATTCATCTCCTTCAGTAAAATCTATATCTACTAAAACAGAAGAAAAAGCTCGAAGATGACTATGGAGGGCAGCACAAGCCAACATTGTGTAGAAGGACATGAAAAATGGTAATGTAGGCACAGGAATGCACTCCCTAAATCAAATGATGTTTCTGAAGTAATTACACCTTTTCCTTAGTGAGAAATAAATACAAATACGTTAATTATCATTTCCCAGAAAATTTCACATAAAATGAATGTTTGAAATTCATAAGGAACAAGCATTTTGAACAATGATCATGAAATCCCACTGTGAGTGTATTGATGCAACTGCTTTTGGAGATTATCCAAGAGTAGTTCAAGTAGGATGAGAGCAAAATAAATCAGTTGGAACTGTTTTACAGCCATGAAATAGCTTTTTTGCCCTAGTAATTTCAATCCCCTTGCTTTAACCCTCGTGTCAAAAACGCACGTGGAAAATGGAGACCTGGGACTGGATTTTCCATTCAGTGACGGAAAAGAGGGGTTGGGTCAGTTTGTGGGTGCCGAACCTACCTCTGGGGGAAACTGTCACTCATTGGGATTTTCATGGGGCACTCCCTTAATTGGCCTAGAGACAGGTCTCATTAAGGATGGTGGGTGGGCTCTCGAAGCTGCAGGCTAATCAGAGGCCTCCAAGCTTGAAAGAAGTTGCAGGTTATAATGGAAGATAAGTAAGAGAGAGGGTGCTTCAAGATGGAAGCATCCTCTCCAATGTCTTTAAATCTTTAATTAAGAAGTGGTTTTTGCAGTCAGGCCACCACTCTCGGGTAAGGGGTGGCACTCCTCTACAGGGTGGCTTGTGGCTACTCCTGCTTCTGCAGAGAAGGCCTCCAGGCCAGCCTGAAGTGCTGCTCCTCCCACCAACTTGCTGCTGGGAAATTCCAGTCGGCCTCCTTTAGTTGGCCTCAATTAGGCTCTTAATGTTACTGATCGGTTACCCACTCTGTGTGGGCCAGTAGCATTGCAAGCCTCCAATCCTACCTCTGTAAAAATGACTCGGAGACGGGATGGAGCTGGGAAACCCGCACACCAGCTGGCAGTGGTATTTTTGGCTCCCGTGCGCCTATGTTCCCAGCCCCAGTTGGGATTGAAAATCCAGCCCCTGAACTATGTCTGATTTGTTAACTCTTCTTCTACTTGAACCTATTTGGTACAACTTTTTCCCACTTTAAAGTGGAAGTACACTCTATTGGAACTATCTCCTGCCATCTCAGGACAAGACTGTAGGGCATTCTCTGGATTTTTTCATTTTCCCACTGGCAGCTGCTTCACATATTGAACCCCTTCACCCCTAATCTGAGTTACTTTGCACACCTAGGTTTGGAAAACCACATATGGTCCCAAAATGTTCTTTTTTCATTTTTCTGGACTATGTTATTTTCTTTTCTCTTAACGCACATAATTTTCCTATCACTCCTTCTTTGTCTCTCCTAACCTTATTGTTTACTTGTTCTACATTGTCCTGTTCCTGCTCCTTTTCATTTGTAGACAATAATTCTTCCTGTCCTCAGCCTCTCTTCTACATAATATTCTATTTATCTATTTTCTTTTCTACCCATCACTATTTACCTCCCATTTCAGTCTGTCCTTTTTCTCCTTAGTTTATTTCTCTGCCTACGTTACCTTTTGTCCCTCTACATTTTGTCAACCTTCCCTATTCTGTCTGTCTCTCTGTCCACTCTCCCTTCACAATCTGCCTCTTTCCTTGTACCTACCTTTTATGCATTTCCCACAACGAGAAACTAAATGTTGGACAATCTGCCATGGCATCATTAACAGCTCCACTAAACCTGCTAATAACCAAGTTTCCTTGTTGATTTTCCTGGGTAAGCTAAAATAGCTTACATAATTGGAGGGAATCTTAACAGGACAGACCCACATGCAGTGGGGAGGCCAGTAGCGGTTTGGGAACCTGCTTGTTCTGTCGTCAGGCTTTGCTTTGGGTCTTTAACTCAGCCATGGCATTAGTATCCGGCTTCCAGATTTCCTGGCCAGAGATCATGGGTGGGATGACATGCTGAATCTGTCAAAGAAAGGATTTCTAATTAAAGGGACCCCAGCAGGAGTCAGAATGGCCAAACTGTACATTGATTCCTGTGTCTTCAGCAACTACAGGAATGGAAAGGAGACCTGGGTCTGCTATGGAGGCCCTGCTGTGGGATTTGAGGGGCTGAAGTGAGATAATTTTTTCCAAAGATGGGAAGAAAAGGCTAGCCACTTCAAGCAAGCAGGTGTGGATGCTGAGGAAGTGAGCAGCAAGAGTGTGGTCCCTTGGGTCTGGAGACAGTGCACCAAGAGGTTCAAGGATCTCATGAGGGCAGGAAAAGTGAGAGGCATAACACTTTCAGGTGTCAAGGCCCATACCCCAACTTTCCAGCATTCTCCTGCATAGCATTCCTCAGGCCGACACACATTGTAGCTGCACTCATTCCTCTCTCTCCAGGTACCACCTCACATCCCCATCTGAACCATCAATATTCACACTCACCCTCATCTTTGTGCCACCTTGTACCTATGCCCCACAGTTCATTCATGTAGGCCTTCACCCCTCTTCGCCCAAGCTATTTTTCACACTCACAACTCTCTGCTTTCTCTCCTTGAAGGAGAAGAGAGTGCAGAATTTCATGGAAAGGCAAGCAGCCAGGGGAAGCGGACCTTCAGTGACAGTCACCATCACAGTTACTGCCAATATTTGTCCTCCTGGCCCACTTGTTATGGGGGTTGCAGATGACAGCAGTGACCTGCCATAAAAGCCTGAGCTTCCTGAGGCACAGGTGCTCACACATGTCGAGACAGCTGATCCTCTTCCTGTGTGCCTTGTGTTAGGAGCTCGCCTCCTCTGAGCTGGATCGCTGTGTCCATCCTCTCTGCCATTTTAGTGGCAAGTGGCTGAGGAGAAGGAAGCTGGTGCTGGTGCTGGGGTTGCTCCTGCAGCTGCTGCAGTTCCTCTTGTTCCTCATCAGAGGTATAAGGTAGAGCTGTATAAACTGTTTCCATGCCGCAGTGAAGGCTGGCAGCAGCGAAGTGCAAATCAAGATGAGAGGACAAGAAGTTGAAAATAACGTGTACACGTTAAATAAGAGCACACATGCAGAAGTGGTCACCTAGATATGGCTACACTTCTTCAGTTACCCTGTTTGAAGGCTTCCTAGGCTGTCAGTTTCACTGAAGAGGTAAGATGCAGAGACCTCTTGAGCCTGTGATTTGGCTGTTAAAGCCAGAATGCAGGGAAATTAAAAGTTAATTACCTGTTTGCATATTTTAGTGTTAGGGATTCCCTGTTGCAGTGGGATTCCCTGCTTGGTGTCAAACCCGGAAGTGAACAGGAATATGTGTCTGATGCCACTTTATGGACATTTAACCTGGTGCCCGCTCGCAAGCCTGTTTCCCCTTGGCAGTTAAAATTCTGCCCATTGTTTCTACATGTTTCTTCTTATTCATTCAGGGGATTTGGGCATTGCTGGCTAGGCCAGCATTTATTGCCCATCCTTAATTGCCCTTGAGAAGGTGGTGGTGAGCTGTCTTCTTAAACCGCTGCAGTACATGTGGTGTAAGTGCACCCACAGTGCTGTTAGGGAGGGAATTCCAGAATTTTGACCCAACGACAGTGAAGGAACGGTGATATATTTCCAGGTCAGGATGATGAGTGGCTGGAGGGAAACTTCCAAGTGGTGGTGTTCCCATGTATCTGTTGCCCTTGACCTTCTAGATGGTAGTGGTTGTGGGTTTGGAAGGTGCTGTCTAAGGTGCCTTGGTGAGTTGCTGCAGTGCATCTTGTAGATAGTACACGCTGCTGCCACTGTGCGTCGGTGGTGGAGGGAGTGAATATTTGTGGATATGGTGCCAATCAAGCAGGCTGCTTTGTGCTGGATGGTGTTGAACTTCTTGAGTGTTCTTGGAGCTGCACTCATCCAGGCAAGTGGGGTGTATTCCATCACAATCCTGACTTCTGCCTTGTAGATGGTGGACAGGCTTTAGGGAGTTAAGAGGTGAGTTACTCGTTGCAGGATTTCAAGCCTCTGGCCTGCTCTTGTAGCCACAGTATTTAGATGGCTAGTCCAGTTTAGTTTCTGGTAAATGGTAACCCCCAGGATGTTTGATAGTGGGGGATTCAGCGATGGTAATGCCATTGAATGTCAAGGGCTGATGGCCAAGCTCTCTCTCGGTGGAGATGGTCATTGCTTGGCACTTGTGTGGCGTGAATGTTACTTGCCCCTTGTCCACCCAAGCCTGGATATGTCCAGGTCTTAACATAATAACATAAGATCTAGGAGCAGGAGCAGGCAATTCAGCCTCTCGAGCCTGCCCCGCCATTCATTACGATCTTGGCTGATCTCATTTCGGCCTCAACTCCAATTTCCCGCCCTCTCCCCATAACCTTTCAACCCATTACTAATTAAAAATCTGTCTATCTCCTCCTTAAATTTATTCAGCATCCCAGCATCCACTGCATTCTGAGGTAGTGAATTCCACAGATTCATGACCCTTTGAGAAAAGTAATTCCTCCTCACCTCTGATTTAAATCTACCACCCCTTAGCCTAAAACTATGGCCTCTCATTCTAGAATGCCCCACAAGGAGAAACATCCGTTCCACGTCTACTTTGTCTATCCCCTTTAGCATCTTATGTACCTCAATTAGATCTCCTCTCATCCTTCTAAACTCTAGCGAGTATCGGCCTAAACTGATCAATCTCTCCTCATAAGACAAGCCCCGCATCTCTGGAATGAATCTAGTGAACCTCCTCTGAACCGCCTCCAGTGCAACTACATCCTTCCTCAAGTAAGGGGACCAAAACTGTGCACAGTACTCCAGGTGCGGTCTCACCAATGCAACAACACTTCCCTATTTTTATATTCTATTCCTTTAACAATAAATGCCAAAATTCTATTTGCCTTCCTTATTACCTGCTGTACCTGCATACTAGTTTTCAGCGATTCATGCACGAGAACATCCAGATCCCTCTGCACTGAAGCATTCTGAAGTTTCTCTCCATTTAAATAATAAGTAGCCTTTTTATTCTTCCAACCAAAATGGATAACCTCACACTCATCCACATTAAACTCCATCTGCCAACTTTTGGCTCATTCACCTAACCTGTCCATATCCATTTGTAAATTTCTTATTTCTTCATTGCAACTTACTTTCCCACCTATTTTGGTGTCATCTGCAAATTTAGCTATAGTATCTTCTACCCCTGAATCCAAGTCATTAATATAGATTGTAAATAGTTGGGGCCCAAGGACCGACCTGTGGCACCCCACTAGTCACAGCTTGCCATCCAGAAAAAGACCCATTTATCCCAACTCTCTGCTTTCTGTTAGTTAGCCAATCCTCTATCCAAGCTAATACATTATGCCTAACTCCGTGTGATCTTATCTTGTGTATTAATCTTTTGTGCGGCACCTTATCAAAGGCCTTCTGGAAGTCCAGATATATTACATCTACAGGATCCCCATTATCCACTTTGCTTGTCACATCTTCAAAGAACTCTAGCAAATTAGTCAAACACGATTTACTCTTCATAAAACCATGCTGACTCTGATGGATTGCATTTTGACTTTCCAAATGCCCCATTACTACCTCCTTAATAATGGATTCCAACAATTTCCCTATGACAGATGTTAAACTAACTGGTCTATAGTTTCCTACTTTCTGCCTCCCCCCCTTTTTGAATAAGGGCGTTAAATTACCATTTTTCCAATCCACTGGAGCCTTTCCAGAATCCAGGGAATTTTGGAATATTATAGCCAATGCATTCGTTATCTCCACTGCCACTTCCTTTAAGACCCTAGGATGTAGGCCATCAGGTCCTGGGGACTTATCACCCTTTAATCCCAATAGTTTGCTCAGTACTTTTTCTCCAGTGATGGTGATTGTTCTAAGTTCCTCCTTCTCTATATCCTCTGCACTACCTGTTACTATTGGGGTGGTACTAGTGTCCTCCACTGTGAAAACTGAGGCAAAATATTGATTAAGCGTCTCTGCCATTTCTGCGTTCCCCACTATTAACTCCCCAGTCTCGTCCTCCAAGGGACCAACATTCAATTTAGCTGCTCTCTTTCCTTTTATATACTTGTAGAAGCATTTGCTATCAGTTTTTACATTTTGCACTAATTTTCTTTCATAATTTACCTTTGCTCTTTTTATTATTTTTTTAGTAACCCTTTGTTGATCTTTAAAAGTTTCCCAATCTTCCAGCCTGCCACCGACCTTTGCAATTTAGTATGCCTTAGTTTTTGCCTTTTAAGTTATCTTTAACTTCCTTGCTTAGCCATGGATGTTTTTTCCCCCTATTTAGTATGCCTTAGTTTTTGCCTTTTAAGTTATCTTTAACTTCCTTGCTTAGCCATGGATGTTTTTTCCCCCTATTTGCATCTTTCTTCCTCATTGGGATATATTTTACTTGGGAGAAATTGAATATCTCTTTAAATATCTGCCACTGTCTTGCTGCATTTGGGCATGGACTGTTCAATATCTGAAGAGTCGTGAATGATGCTGAACATTGTGCAATCATCAGCGAACATCCCCATTTCTGACCTTATGATTGAAGGAAGGTCTTGGTGTATTCTCGAATGTATGTGAATAAATTAAAATGAAACAAAAAAAAAAATCAACAAAAAGGCACCATGAAATTTGCCAACTAACCCAACCTTTTGATGTTCAATGGCAATATGCAGCAACATCCTTTAACTTTGTCTCTCCCCTGCTAATTTAATGTACTCCACTGCTAGGTTTTGTGCTCTTACTAACTGTCCTCTAAGAAAATATTTTCCTTAAAGGGCTACAATAACGTCACTAACTTGCCACAGTACCTATTATAATCCTTATTTGCTCTCTACTTCACATTATCCAATCCATTCCATGTTTAAGCGCTTCATCCACACACAACCCTCTGTTCATTTTGCTCTGTAACCAGTTATTTGGAGGTGCACGTGAAACAGACTGCCTTGTTCTGATGACCATCTTATTATGTAATGCACCAGCAATGGAGTCATCCAATACATTAGAGCTCCATCAGAGAAATTAACCAATACTAATATTGATGTGTTGCAGGAGCACAAACAGTAGAGTACTGATCTCCTGCCTAAAAGTTGGAAGTCCTGAGCTTTTTTGAATGTCCATTGAGTCCTGCCCACCTCAGTCAAAGTGAGTTGTCAATCTGACAGAGTTGAGACACCCTACTTCAGAGGCAAGAGGAAAAATGCTCACTGCCCCACTCACCATACCGAATAGTGTGCATCAAATAATCGTAGGACAACCTGGGTTATGCATCAATTTCCATTGGACTACTGTATCTACATGAGGATGTGCAATCATAAAGTGTATCAAGTCAAGCCAATGTAAAAAAAAACAATACTTTCAATTTAAGGCTGATACACACATACAGAAGTGCATTGGGCTTGCTGGAAAGGTTTATATATAGCTTACACATTAACGCAACTCTGATTACCTCTGGAGACCTGGGGACTTGACATTCACAAATTATTTTTTATTGCCCAAGTGGTTCATACAACATTAGTCAATGTACCTTCACTGCAACATATGGACTATTTCAAAATGAAAACTGGAAATGTATATGACAAGTCATAGGTTACATTTTATTTTACCTGATAAATAATGAAGACAAACATACCTTAGCCTTATCTTGCTTGAAATTGCTGTTGAAGAGCTGTGTCAGGGTTTCAAATGTTGTAGTTAGTGGAAGCATGAACAGCTCAAATTCATCCTCATCCTCACCTTAAGTGTAAAATAAAAAAAAACAAAATGTTTTCTGACAATTAAAATTAGAAAGACATGAACTCAAGTCTCACATCACCCTATTCAGTCTATGGTCAATCTTGAGGTTTTGACATCTCTCAGTCAGCATCAAGACAGCTCCAGCTCCAAATATCCGTCCATTCTAAAATGCTGATGAGCGGGTTTCTGTTTCAACACTAACACTAGCAGTGCATTCCACACCTTCACAACCTGCTATATATTAATGCTTCTCCTGCCCTGTCCTAAATCCCTTACAATCAATCATATATTTATGCTCACTTGTTCTTGAAAAACACTCTTCTTCCATCCTTTCATTCTTCTGAACATCTCTATCAAATAAACTCTTAATATTCTGTGTTCTAATTAAAATAGCCCCAATTTTTCAATTCTTTCTTTGCATTGGTATTTCCTCACACCAGAGGCATCCAAGTGAATCAACCTAGTTTTGTCCCCTCTCTATAGCCTCAATATTCTTCCTATAGTGCTTAGGTTAAAACTGTGCACAGCGCTCTAGTGGTCTTACTAATATTTTACATTGATTCACCATTAACTCAACTTTTTTTTGTTTATTTCTTTATTTACAATGCATTATTTATGGGAACCCTTATACAAATGAGATGTTGCTTATGTTGTCCTGTGAACCTGAACCTCCAAATGCTGTTACTTTTCCCCATTCAAAATGGAATGATTACCTTTTTTAACCAAAATGTAGACATGGAATTCCATCTGCCACTTTTGTGCTCACCCCACCATCTTCTCAGTTTAACATTGCAGCTTCCTTTGATTCTCAGGATTATTTGTTATGACTCTTATTTTAGGTTCATCTGCAAATTTAGACACCACTCCCTCCATCACTATGTCCAAGTCATAGATGAACAGTGAACAGAAGCAGGCCTAGAACAGAACCCATGGAGCACCACTATTTAGCCCCTTTTAGGAACTTCACTGAACAATTAATTAATTAAAGATTCCAATATTTTCCCTGTCACACATACTAAACTAACTGACCCATAATTACACAGTCTAGCTTCATTTCCTTTTTCAGCTTGGGTAAGATGGGAATTACACTAGCCAATCTTCAGCCCTTCAGGGCACATAAAACTTTCTGGGCTTCCCCATTTCCCTCAGGATCCTTGGACGTCCTAGCATTCCATCCTTCTTTCGCTAAACTAACTTCTCTAAAATTTTTATTTCTTAAATTTCTCATCTTGCTCTTAACCAATTCAGGGTTTACCTCCTCGTCAATATTCTTTTCTTTTGTAAACTCTGATGCTTTGCCACAGGGAGTGATAGAGACCACTGTAGCTATTAATTTGGATAAATATTAGAAGTAAGACACAGGGCTAAGAGAGCATGTGGGGCAGTGGGAGTAGTTACTAATTGCTCTAGCAGAGAGCAGACAAAGGCACAAATGCAAAGACCAAATGGCTTGCATCTGTACTAGAAACTTTAATGGTTCTATGAGGCAACATTGAACATAGAAGATAAAAGCAAAATGCTGTGGATGCTGGAAATCTGAAACAAGAACAAAAATAGCTGGAAAAACTCAGCAGGTCTCACAGCATCGGCGGAGAGGAAGACAGTTAAAGTTTCGAGTCCATATGACTCTTCATCAGAACTAAAGAAAAATAGAAATGAGGTGAAATATAAGCTGTTTGAGGGGGGTGGGACAGGTCGAGCTGGATAGAGGGCCAGTGATAGGTGGAGGCAAAGACGAGATTGCCAAAGATGTCAAGGCAAAAGGACAAAGGGGTGTTGACTGTAGTGATATTAGCTAAAGGATGTGCTAATGGTGACATTGAGGGTAGAAAGCAGGACTTACTCGTCCCACCCCCCTCAAACAGCTTATATTTCACCTCATTTCTATTTTTCTTTAGGATTGAACATAAAAGACCTTAACTGAACTGCGGGTAGAGTATAAAGTACAGTTTTAGGCACTCCATTATAGAAGGAATATAAAAGAAATGGAAAAAGAGCAATGTAGATTCACAAGTATGTTACCATTACAATTATGAAGAAAGGCTTCAGATGTTGAGATCATTTTGACCATAGCCGAGATGATTAAAAGGTTATCTCACAAGCTTTCAAGATTATGATAAAGTTAATGATTGTACATTGTTCTCATGGGGAATTGAGACAGTAGCATGTGGGCCCAAATGCAAAATAACCACAAATAGAATTAAAAGGAGGGTAGAAAAATAGTTTACACTGAGGTTGTGTAGAATGTTAAATTTGTCACAAACCCCAAGTCATAGTTTCAAACGTTTTTAAAGTCTGAATAAAAAAAGGAAATGGGAGTAAAAGATTAGGATTAGACTGGGGCTTGGTTGGAGAGATCCGATATTCCAAATGGCTGTTCCTGTACTGGGAAGTTCTATGATTCTAAGACATTGCCACCAATCACTGACAAATAGTTTGGTTAGAAATTGCAAAAGTAAGCAAGAGTAGGAATTAGGGCTGGTTGGAATGCTATGTTAAGTTGAAGAGTGTATGCTGAGATGAAGAATGGCCACATGGACTAGCTGGAGCAGTAACTGGTATGTGTGGAACAGTATCATTTCAAGAATCAATGCTTTCAGGCAAGAAGGAGAGGAATGAGTGGGAAATTTTACATCCTCTGATCGGCAAATGCTGGCACAAAGGTTGTTTTCAAAACAAAATCTCACTAATGTTACTTTGCTTTTTAATTATACTTGGTGGTACACTCCATTTAACAAGAAATACTTAACAGAAATCTGTTCCGATGCTGCTGAAATGATAAAGATAGAAGTCACAATAAGTGACAGGCTGTTGTAAATATCAGTGTAAAGACTTGAAGCTCTATTATATTAATTAAAGTGGAGTGGTTTGATTGGCTGAGGAGCAACTGCTGACTCCTGGCAGAAAATTACAATCTTGAAGCTCAACTTCAATATGTAAGTGGCATTGTCTGTTTATCTACAAGGACAAAAATAAGAACTGTAAGCACAGACTTAACTCAAATAAAAATGGCAAATGGTGGAAATACAGAGCAGGTCAGTGAGCATTTGCAAGAGAAAGACAGATCAATGCTTTTGTTCATGAAGCTTCAACAGGACCAATAATACGAAGGGTTACACCTAAAACATTGAATCATACAGTACAGAAAGAGGCCATTCGGCCCATCATATCTGCACTATTTCTCTTTTAAATATTGACTGACTCATTGTGCATTTGCAATATTCTCTATTTTTAGCTTTTATACTGAAGAGGGTCATGACAAAACTATGTAACTAAGGAAGATCAAACTTGCATTATAAAACACTATCAGGTCTCCCAAGATGCCACAAAGTGATTTACATCAATGAGCATTGGGATTTACCTCTAATCTACAGTGCAGAAACAAGCCATCTGGTCCAACAGAAAAGAAAAGAAAGTCTTGCAATACAGTTGCACCTTTCATGACCAAAGCGTTTTATGGCCAATGATGTACTTTGGGAATGTATTCACTGTTTAATATAACAAACAACAATCAATTTGCATACAGTAAGCTTCCATAAACAGAAATGTAATAAAGACAAGGTGGTCATTTTTGTGATGTTGAATGAGGGGTAAATATTCACCTCAACTACTCTTTGCTGCATGGTCCAAATTCTAACTGCTCTGGGCAAGGAAATTACTCTTAAATTCCCTATTGGATTATTAGTGCTATTTTATATTGATGGCTGCACTTTCACACAAGTGGAAACTTCTTCTCTATGACTACGCTATCAAACTCCTTCATAATTTTAAAGTCTCTATCAGGTTACCCCTGCTCTTCTCTTGAGAAAACAGGCCCCAGTACATCCTCTCAGTTCTCACACTATGCTTGCAAATCTTTTTTGCACCTTCTCCAATGCGTCTAGAATCACAGAATAGTTGCAGCACAGAAAGGGGCCATAGTATATGTTATATTGTTAGCTAATATGGAACCAGAACTGTACACACAAATGAAAACATTGTCTCCAGCAATGAATGGTTATCTATTTTCCTGTTACTGTTGTTTAAAAGAGGAAGGTTGGCCAGCACACTGAGAGAACCTTCTTCCCTTCTTTGAAAATGTCATGAGATCTTTATGGTTTAATGATTCATCTGAAAGATGCTCCTCCCTCACACACATTGAAGTGTCAACCTAGATAATGTGGTCAAGTCTTGCAGTGTGACATGAACTCACAGCCTTCTAACTAAGAGGTTGAGAGTGTTGCTAATTGAGCCAAAATAACAATAGATATGCATAAACTTTTTACACGAATTGAAGTGCTTTTAAGCTGCTTTTTGTGGTGGTGTTTGCCTTCAATTCTTAGTTTCCTGCTGCTGTACAGCAAGCTGTATACTTCCACATCAACTAAAAACTGTAAAACATTCAGACTAAGTATTGTAACATATTTCTATATATACAAAATATGGTTTACCAGTTATAAATTTGAGCATAACTGATCTATTCTCCCTCATGGCCTTAAGTGCTTTTATCCAAATGGTCTCAAGTCACAAAGTGTTCAGGTAATGAAAAAGCCTGAGACAAGTTGTCATCCTTTTAGCAATCAACAGCAGGCACCACAAACATTCAGCTAAAATGTAAGGGAGTTCACAGTTAATTCTGATCATTTTTGTAATGCATTTTTTGCACTTTGTTTTATTATAAGATAAAGGCTAAATAGCTTTAGTTCCAACATCACAGCAGCAATTTTTTCCCCCACTTATTTTCTTCCTTGCTGTCCTGAATCTTGAGGATCTCCATTTAGGGAAGATACGTAGATGTTCATAGAAGTAGTGGAGAAGGAAATGCTCACTATTAGAATTCAGCTTACTTTTGCTTTCTTGGATGAGTGACTATTTAGATAAGTTGACCTCTCACCACTTCACAAAACATTGGGTAAACTGCTTACCTTCCTGTAAAATACTGATCCACAGGCATCAACACCTCAGCCAAGTGTCCCTTCATCAATGTGGGTGAGGAACTGTGAGGGGTGCTGGGTACAGGAGAGTGGGAGGCACAGTGTATTACAAGTTGAAATGGATCCTGCCCTCAACTCAATATCATGCATTTGCATTTCCAATGCTGGTCATGTGATAGTGATCAGAAGTGAATACCTTGCCTGAATTACCCCTCCCTAGTATAGGGCTGCTACAGTTAATTGTATGACCCTCATTGTTCACCAGGTTATTAACTCAACATTGACTAGGGAGCAAATCTTCGAACAGTGAGCCTCAGCTACTCACTGGTTAGGTTTACTGAGCTGTTGAAGAAGTGGGGCTGAGTGTGTTACAACAGGACAACCAGTTTACTAGGTAGGATATGAAGTGGGTAATGTCAATTTATCTGAATAACTGTCAACTTGAAAAACATATTTAAACACTAAACCCAGCAGAATTTCAATAATAATAAAATTTCTCCTCAGCTGCCTCTGTTACTTCTCTAAGCATCAATGACCCTTCTGTAGGTGCAGATGGTTGGGGGTGCTATCCTTCAGATGTGATGTTAAAATTAAGGTCCCTGTGATTTTGCTGGATATTAAAGATCCCATATTATCTGAAGAGGAGCTGGGGGCTCTCAGGCAACATTTCTCCTGCAATAATGCCAAAAACTGAGTAAGCTGACCCTTTATCTCACTGTGCTTTGTATAAGCTTGCTTATGACTGTCAATATGACTGTCACATCTGCCTACATAATAAGTCACTGATTTCCAAGGTAATTCTTTCTACGTGAAGCATGTAGAGATGAATTTCCTTTGCAGCAATTTAGTGATGTTGCATTCCTCTGGGTAAATCATGCTGAACAAAGGGAGGTTTAAGGCATATGAACACAGATAAGAAGTCATAAGAAGGGCAAATTCCTATATAGCTCTGCTACGACAGGCTTACAGTACAAATCTAAATCCAGGCCAGACCTCTTGTCAATCAAGTTTGGTGTGTGAACTGGAATCTGTAAACAAACTGCCAGTATAACATGAGGAAATATATTTTAAAAATCAAGACTGCACAATGTAGCAAATTCCACATCTGTAATCATAACTCAAGTGCTATTTTAAAAATAAGATTACAGTCCCGTATATAGAAAGTATAAATGATTCTTAATGGAGTAGATGCCATATCCTTCTATTTATCTCATGCACCATAGATGGTTTTGGAAGACAGGAATATATGTGAGTGGGAGAATGTGGTGTTATGTAGGTTTAATATTTTGTTACTTTTAATTCAAACTGTACAAGTCAATGAAAGCAATATTGTCTCTTTTAGTATTAATTAATCAATTATGGGTGATAATCGCTTTTTTTAATCATTGCTCCCTTAATGAAAACAGTTTTATAATGATTTGTTTACTTGACATCTAATGAGGCACAGCTGCCTGCCGCAGAGCAAATGCTTTCTCATGGATATGTAAATGAACCTTGACAGATGCCAAAATAATCAAGTTTAAATTGCTACATCGAATGGTTCATAAACATTGCATGATTCAGTAATAGTAAATGCTACAACAATATTCACCTTTACGTTGTTTAAGTTGTGAGGCTAAGAACTAATTCTTAGTGCATGATTCTTTTATTTCAACCTGATTTAATATATTTGCATATTTTTACAATGTTAATCGGTATTGCTTTGTTCGTCAGATAACACAAGAACTCATCTGCAATGACTGTTTGCGCCCTACAACTTTCTTCCCTCCACTTGAAGGTACGGACTCAAGCCCAGGCGATCTCCTAGGACTTTGCCCAAATGGTCAGTCATCACATGCTAGCTGAGACAGTATTTGACCACAGAGGCATCGTTTCAGGCAAATCCTGATTGTCATCCACTGATCAGGACAATGAGCCCTGGCTGATACCACAATGCCCACAACCAGTTCTCACCCCACCAGGGCCTATTTTAGCACCTCGCTAAGGTGCTCTGCTGAAACCTGCAATATTCTGATTTGTGTGGCTTTAATGTTCCACAGAAGCTGTTTTTTTATATCCCCCAAGCAATAGGGAAGCTGCATAATTATCATTATTAAGGATCAAATAAAACTCCACAGTACTAGGAAGACCTCTTGCAATGCACTATATACATAGCAGTCTGGATTTGTAATGTACTATATTACCTCCAGTCTGGATTTGTAATGTACTATATAAACTGCAGTCTGGGTTTGTAATGTATTATTATATATACTGCAATACACCATAAGCAGCAAGTGAGAGAGAACTAAGCGATCCCACAGCCAATGGATCAGATCTAAACTCTGCAGTCCTGCCACATCCAGTCTTGAATGGTGGTGGATAATTAAATAAATCAATGGGATAGGAGGCTCCACAGATATCCCCATCCTCAATGATGGAGGAGCCCAGCACATCAGTGCAAAAGATATGGCTGAAGCATTTGCTACAATCCTCAGCCAGAAGTGCTGAGTGGATGATCCATCTCGGCCTCCTCCGGAAGTCCCAGGCATCACAGATGCCAGTCGATTCACTCCACGTGATATCAAGAAACGGCTTAAAGCACTGGATACTGCAAAGGTTATGGGTCCTGACAATATTCCGGCAATAGCGCTGAAGACTTGTGCTCCAGCACTTGCCGCGCCCCTAGCCAAGCTATTCCAGTACAGCCAAAACACTGGCAATCTCCCTGGCTATGTGGAAAATTGCCCAGGTCTGTTCTGTGCACAAAAAGCAGGACAAATCCAGCCCGGCCAATTACCACCCCATCAGTCTACTCTCGATCATCAGCAAAGTGATGGAAGGGGTCATCAACAGTGCTATGAAGCGACACTTGCTTAACAATAACCTGCTCACTGAAGCCCAGTCTGGGATCCGCCAGGGCCACTCAGCTCCTGATCTCATTACAGCCTTGGTTCAAACGTGGGCAAAAGAGCTGAACTCCAGAGGTGAGGTCAGAGTGACACCCTTGACATCAAGGCCACATTTGACCGAGTGTGGCATCAAGGAGCCCTAGCTAGACTGGGGTCAATGGGAAACAGGGGGAAAGCTCTCCACTGGTTGGAGTCAAATCTAGCACAAAAGGAGATGGTTGTGGTTGTTGGAGGTTAGTCATCTCAGCTCCAGGATATCACTGCAGGACTCCTTCAGGGTAGTGTCCTCGGCCCAGACATATTCAGCTGCTTTATCAATGACCTTCCTTCCATCATAAGGTCAGAAGTGGGGATGTTCGCTGATGATTGCACAATGTTCAGCACCATACGCCTCAGGTACTGAAGTAGACAAAGTCCAAATGCAGCAAGACCTGGACAATATCCAAGCTTGGGCTGACAAGTGGCAAGTAACATTTGCACCACACACATGTCAGGCAATGACCAAGAGAGAATCTAACCATCGCCCCATGACATTCAATGGCATTACCATCACTGAATCCTCCACTATTAATATCCTGGGGGTTACCATTGACCAGAAACTGAACTGGACTAGTCATATAAATACTGTGGCTACAAGAGCAGGAGAGAGGCTAGGAATAATGCAATGAGTAACTTGCCTCCTGACTCCCCAAAGCCTGTCTACCATCTACAAGGCAGGAGTCAGGACTATGATGAAATACACCCCCTTGCCTGGATTAGTGCAGCTCCCACAACACTCAAGAAGCTTGACACTGTCCAGGACAAAGCAGCCCACTTGATTGGCACCACATCCACAAACATCTACTCCCTCCACCACCGACAAACAGTTGCATCAGTGTGTATCATCTACAAGATGCACTGCAGGAATTCACCAAGGCTCCTTAAACAGCACCTTCCAAACCCACAACCACTACCATCTAGAAGGACAAGGGCAGCAGATAGATGGGAACACCACCACCTGGAAGTTCCCCTTCAAGTCACTCACCATCCTGACTTGGAAATATATCGCCGTTCCTTCACTGTCGCTGGGTCAAAATCCTAGAACTCCCTACCTAACAGCACTGTGGATGTACCTACGCCACATGTACTGCAGCGGTTTAAGAAGGCAGCTCACCACCACCTTCTCAAGGGCAACTAGCGATGAGCAATAAATGCTAACCAAGCCAGCGAAGCCCACACCCTGGGCTGAATATTGCCGTTGGCGAGCAGGGGGTGGGGCCCGCTCACCGACGCATAAAATGACCCGGGATGACGTCGGAGGGATCCCCGACGTCATCCCACCCCATTTAAATCTTCAGGAAGGCGGGCCCGCAGCAAAATCAGCTGTGGGCCCGCCGACCTGTCAATGGCCAATTGAGGCCATTGACAGGATCATTAAAACAATTAAAGGACCTGCCCATCCAACCTTAAGGTTGGCGGGTAGACCAGGAGTCCCAGCAAAGAATAGAAAAAACATGAAACCTCATCCACCGGCAGGATGAGGTTTCATGTAGGGATTTAAAAAGTTTAATAAAGTTTTAGTGTAAATTATGAACATGTCCCATCTCATGTGACATTGTCACAAGAGGGGGACATGTTAAGGGTTTTTTTTCTATTTTTAAAACTGTCAGCGATCTCCCTGAGGCAGCACTTAGCCTTAGGGAGATGTGCACTCTTTCGTGCACATGCGCGAAAGAGCACACTCTCGCTTTTGGGGAATCCCTCCCGCCCACACAGGAAGTGCATAGTGCTTCCCGGCAGACGTCATGCCTTAATTGGCCCGCCCACGTAAAATGGCGGCGGGGCCCGCTTCTCCGGTGAAGATCGGCTTCCCGCCCGCCGGAGGTTGGGTCGGGCCCGCCCGCCCGGAAGGCAGAAAATTCTGCCCCCTGTGAATGAATAAAAAAGAATCTGGATTTGTAATGTTCATTATACGCTGTTGTCTAGTTTTGTAATGCACTATACACGCTATAGTTTGGATTTCTAATGTATTATATATACTGAAGTATGGGTTTGTAATGTATTATAAATACTACAGTCTGGGTTTGTAATGTACATTGTATACTGCTGTCTGTTTTTGTGATGTAGTATAAATACTGCAGTCTAGATTTGTAATGTACATTATACACTGATGTCTGGTTTTGTAATGCACTATATACACAGAAGTTTGGATTTATAATGTTCGGTATAAATACTGCAGTCTGGATTTGTAATGCACCACATGCACCGCAGTCTGGATTTGTAATGTAATACTATATATATTGCTGTCTGGGTTTATAATGCAATATGTACACTGCAGCCTGAATTTGTATTTCACTATATACGCTGAAGCCTGGATTTGTAGTGTACTGTATACTGTTACAATTATGAAGTTTATGAGGTTATTAAATTTTGGGTTGGTGTTTTTAAACATAAAGTAAGTAAAGGGGGTCATGTGACCTGTTCTTCTGCCTGCCTAACAGTAAGCCTGGGTGGTTTGATTGTTAGAGATCAAAGGAAGACTCATTGTTTTACTGAGAGGAAGGTGAAATCTATTTATGCTTGAAGATGATGACCACAGTCTCTGAGTATCCATGAATAGACCCTGAGTCTCCTGAAGTCCCAGAAAGGTGTTATAAGCATCGAGTTGTAAACAATGGTGCTCTAAACTATCCATCTACTGGATGAAAGGAATTGGGATCAAGGATAACTAATTAACATTTCTACTTAGATATAAAGCTAATGTGCTTCCAGTTGCCATAGAGAAGAGGGCAGAGGAAGACATTTTGAGATCAGGTTATAGGCTTCCCCATAGACTGATGAATATCACGGACAGACAGGCGTTTATAGTTTTGTCTTGTGTGGTCCGCAGCCATCTGAGGGGTAGAGAGAAAGGGATAGAAACAGTTAGGCCTGCACCTTAAGCAGATAAAATGCTGACTCTATCAGTTACCACATAGAACTAGGATGGGAGCTTGTGCTCAAATTGAAGACTGAGTTCATGAGAATTTAAAGGAGGCTGGAAGATTTGCCTAGCTTGGAACTAGAGGAAGGTATCTACAACGTAACCCTCACAGTGAAAGGCAGTGCTGGGATTAGAAGTTACCTGGCTTGGAAAGTAAAAAGGAAGCAGGCCACTGGGAACAGAATAATTTTAGACTGGTTCCTGGTGGATGAAGTGTCCACTGAAGGGACAGTGTAACGTATAACTGTAGTGGAAGATTTTCAGTCATGCTAAAGGTTAAATGAAGAATCTCTTTTCTGCAGTTTAAAGTAAAATTGCCTAAAAAAAGAAAATAGCGTTTCGTCATTAGTGTTTTTAGTCATTTGTTACAGTAAAAGTTTTAAAACGTGAAATCTTGACGTTTTATTCTTTCAGCTGTTAACTGGAAGTTTGAATTTCTCTTTTAAAATGTTATCGGTCTTTAAGGGGATCGTAAAAAATACTGCATTCTGGATTTGTAATATACGAGATACTTTACAGTCTGGATTTGTAATGTACTACATACATTGCAGTCTGGATCTGTAATCATTGTATACACTGTAGTCTGGATTTATAATGCACTATGTATGCTGCAGCCTGGGTTTGTAATGTACTATACACACGGCAGTCTGAATTTGTAAAGTAATATGTACATTACAGTCTGGATTTGTAACGTACTATATATACTGCAAAACAAAAACAGAATTACCTGGAAAAACTCAGCAGGTCTGGCAGCATTGGCGGAGAAGAAAAAAGTTGACGTTTCAAGTCCTCATGACCCTTCAACAGAACTGAGTAATATTAGGAGAGGGGTGAAATATAAGCTGGTTCAAGGTTGGGGGGTGGGGAGGGGGGTGGGGAGAGAAGTTGGTGGGGGGGTGGTGGTTGTAGGGACAAGCAAACAGTGATAGGAGCAGATAATCAAAAGATGTCACAGACAAAGGAACTAAGGGGTGTTGAAGGTGGTGATATTATCTACACAAATGTGCTAATTAAGAATGGATAGTAGGACACTCAAGGTACAGCTCTAGTGGGGGTGGGATGGAAAGACTAACAGGGCATAAAAGGTATAGATTTAAAAATAATGGAAATAGGTGGGAAAAGAAAAATCTATATAAATTATTGGAAAAAACAAAAGGGAGGGGGAAGAAACGGAAAGGGGATGGGGATGGAGGAGGGAGTTCAAGATCTAAAGTTGAATTCAATATTCATTCCGGAAGGCTGTAAAGTGCCTAGTTGGAAGATGAGGTGCTGTTCCTCCGGTTTGCGTTGGGCTTCACTGGAACAATGCAGCAAGCCAAGGACAGACATGTGGGCAAGAGAGCAGGGTGGAGTGTTAAAATGGCAAGCGACAGGGAGGTTTGGGTATTTCTTGCGGACAGACCGCAAGTGTTCTGAAAAGCAGTCACCCAGTTTATGTTTGGTCTCTCCAATGTAGAGGAGACCGCATTGGGAGCAACAAATGCAGTAGACTAAGTTAGGGGAAATGCAAGTGAAATGCTGCTTCACTTGAAAGGAGTGTTTGGGCCCTTGGACGGTGAGGAGAGAGGAAGTAAAGGGGCAGGTGTTGCATCTTTTGCGTGGGCATGGGGAGGTGCCATAGGTGGGGGTTGAGGAGTAGGGGGTGATGGAGGAGTGGACCAGGGTGTCCCGGAGGGAACGATCCCTACGGAATGCCGCCGGGGGGGTGAAGGGAAGATGTGTTTGGTGGTGGCATCATGCCGGAGTTGGCGGAAATGGCAGAGGATGATCCTTTGAATTCGGAGGCTGGTGGGGTGATAAGTGAGGACAAGGGGGACCCTATCATGTTTCTGGGAGGGAGGAGAAGGCATGAGGGTGGATGCGCGGGAGATGGGCCGGACACGGTTGAGGGCCCTGTCAACGACCGTGGTTGGAAAATCTCACTTAAGGAAGAAGGAGGACATGTCAGAGGAACTGTTTTTGAAGGTAGCATCATCAGAACAGATGCGACAGAGGCGAAGGAACTGAGAGAATGGGATGGAGTCCTTACAGGAAGCGGGGTGTGAGGAGCTGTAGTCGAGGTAGCTGTGGGAGTCAGTAGGCTTGTAATGGATATTGGTGGACAGTCCATCACCAGAAATTGAGACAGAGAGGTCAAGGAAGGGAAGGGAAGTGTCAGAGATGGACCATGTGAAAATGATGGAGGGGTGGAGATTGGAAGCAAAATTAATAAATTTTTCCAGGTCCTGACGAGAACATGAAGCAGCACCGAAGTAATCATCGATGTACCGGAGAAAGAGTTGTGGGAGGGGGCCGGAGTAGGACTGGAACAAGGAATGTTCCACATACCTCATAAAGAGGCAGGCATAGCTGGGGCCCATGTGGGTACCCATAGCCACACCTTTTATTTGGAGGAAGTGAGAGGAGTTAAAGGAGAAATTGTTCAGTGTGAGAACAAGTTCAGCCAGACGGAGGAGAGTAGTGGTGGATGGGGATTGTTCGGGCCTCTGTTCAAGGAAGAAGCTAAGGGCCCTAAGACCATCCTGGTGGGGGATGGAGGTGTAGAGGGATTGGACGTCCATGGTGAAGAGGAAGCGGTTGAGGCCAGGGAACTGGAAATTGTTGATGTGACGTAAGGTGTCAGAGGAATCACGGATGTAGGTGGGAAGGGACTGGACAAGGGGAGAGAGAAGGGAGTCAAGATAAAGAGAAATGAGTTCCGTGGGGCAGGAACAGGCTGACATGATCGGTCTGCCGGGACAGTTCTGTTTGTAGATTTTGGGTAGGAGGTAGAAGCGGGCCGCCGAGGTTGGGCGACTATCAGGTTGGAAGCTGTGGGGGGAAAATCTCCAGAGGAGATGAGGTCAGTGACAGTCCTGGAAACAATGGCTTGATGTTCAGTGGTGGGGTCATGGTCCAGGGAGAGGTAGGAGGAAGTGTCTGCGAGTTGACGCTCAGCCTCCGCGAGGTAGAGTTCAGTGCGCCAGACAACAACAGCATCACCCTTGTCAGCGGGTTTGATGACAATGTTGGGGTTGGACCTGAGAGAACGGAGTGCAGTAAGTTCAGAGAGAGACAGATTAGAATGGGTGAGAGGAGCAGAGAAATTGAGACGACTAATGTCACGCCGACAGTTCTCAATGAATAGATCAAGAGAAGGTAAGAATCCAGAGGGAGGGGTCCAGGTGGAGGGAGAATATTGGAGGTGGGTAAAAGGATCCGTTGAACGGGGAGAGGACTCCTGCCCAAAGAAGTGAGCACGGAGACGAAGACGACGGAAGAAGAGTTCAGCATCGTGCCGAGCCCGAAATTCATTGAGATGAGGGCGTAAGGGTATGAAACTAAGTCCTTTGCTGAGCACTGAACGTTCAGCGTCGGAGAGGGGAAGGTCAGGGTGCAATATTGATTTGCAATGTACTGTATACATTGTAGTCTAGATTTATCATGAATTAGATACATTGCAGTCTGGATTTGTAATATATTTCAGACAATGAGGTCTGGATTTGTAAAGCGCTATATACATCACAGTCTGGATTTGTAATGTACGATATAAACCGCAGTCTGGATCTGTAATGTACCAGAAACATTGTGGCATGGATTTGTAATATACTGTATACACTCCAGTCTGGATTTGTAATGTACTTTACATACATCAATCTCGATTTGTAATGTGTTATATACACTGCAGTCTGAATTTACAATATACCGTATACAATGCAATCTGGATCTGTAATCTTCTTCAGACAATGAGGTCTGGATTTGTAATGTACTATGTATACTGTAATCTGGATGTAATATACTATACTCTGCAGTTTGGATTTATAATGTACTCTGCAGTCAGGATTTGTAATGTGCTATATATACAGCAGCTGATTTCTTAGCTGTTCTTTTACAGCATGTGGCTAGTTTTAGGGCTGGTTAAGAGGAATCAATTAATTTTACATGCCAAACATGGTTCATTTTGTTTTGCAATTTCAATTTCTACCTCTTTGTGACATACATAAATGTAGATTCCAAAAGCACTTTTCATGCCAATTTGATAAATTATATCCACATCCACTGCCAAGCAAGTGTATTGTTGCAGAAAATCACAACATGAGACACATGAGTCTAATTAATACAATACTGCACAAGTTGCAAGATGGTTCTTGAACAAAAACCAAATGCCATCTAAAGTAAAGATCTATTAATGTAAGACTAATGTTGCTTCTTAGAGTAAATTTGCATTTTGCTAACAGTTCCAAATTGCACTCTTTATTCATAAACAAATGCAATTTAATAAAACGTCAGTTACGGCCTCACTGCAAAGAAAAAGGAATCATCACTGGAATTTACAACAGATTGTGCTATTGCATTGTCTTGGCCCAATGACCTTTTTATTTTATTACACAGAGTTGACTCCCTTTTTTGTTTAGCTTGCACATCACAGTTCTCTAACCTGCCTTTCTTTTGCTTTTATACAAAAAATATAGCTTTTATGGCACAGCACATTGGCAAATACTACAGTATAGGAATTCAATACCTTTCTGCAGCATCTGTGGATGATGTTCCAGCCGGGTGTGAACCAAGATCAGACTGATCGGAAAGTCCCAGGTTTGACCTCCTATCCATGTTAATTCCAGTTGGGGCCATTGAATGCTGTTCCCTAATTGGCCTCCTCAAACCCAGGCTTCTTTGACAGCACGTCCCAAACTCTCAAATTCTACTGCCAAGGGCAGCAGATACATGGAAATAACAACAGCTGGAAGATCCACTCCAAGTCACACTCCATCCCGACTGATCTATATCACTGTTCCTTTTTCCGTTGCTGGATCCAAATCCTGGAGGTTACCATTGACCAGAAACTGAACTGGACTAGCCATATAAATACTGTAGCTACAAAAGCATGTCAGGGGCTAGGAATCCTGTGGCAGGTAACTCATCTCCTGACTCCCCAAAGCCTGTCCACCATCGACAAGGCACAAGTCAGGAGCCTGATGGAACACTCTCCCATTGCCTGGATGAGTGCAGCTCCAACAATGCTCAAAAAGCTTCACACCATCCAGGACAAAGCATCTCACTTGATTGGCACCACATCCACAAACATTCACTCCCTCCACCACCATTGCACAGTGGCAGCAGTGTCCATCATCTACAAGATGCACTGCAGAAACTCATCAAGGCTCCTTAGACAGCACCTTCCAAACTCACGACCATTACCATCTAGAAGGACAAGGACAGCAGATACATGGAAACAGCACCACCTGGAAGTTGCCCTCGAAGCCACTCACCATCCTGACTTGGAAATATATCACCGCTCCTTCACTGTTGCTGGGTCAAAATCCTGGAACTCCCTAACAGCACTGTGGCTGTACCTACACCACATGGACTGCCGCGGTTCAAGAAGGCAGCTCACCACAGCTTCTCAAGGGCAACTAGGGATGGGCAATAAATGCTGGCCTAGCCAGCGAAACCCACATCCCTTAAATGAATAAAAAAATATTCAAAATCCTGGAACTCCTTCACTTGTTAGCTTAACCTTCACTTGTTCACTCCAGCACTGTACCTATATCGCACGGACTTTTATCATTCAAGAACGCAACTCACCACCACATTCTCAAGGACAATTGGGGATTGGCAATAAAAGCTAAACGTCAGAGTCACCACATCCCATGAATGATTTTAAAAAGTTCTGAACTTCGGGAGAGCAAAAATTCAGACCGGAGTCCTATTCCTCATTGCTATCTGGTGACTGCTGTCAGCTAGAACAGAACCTTACTATCTATGATTGGTTAGCCTGCCAACACTCATAATCTCGGTACACTAGCTTTTGAGAAAAAGGCATTATGGTAGTGTAGTGGTTATGTTATGGACTAATAATCCAGAGAAGGGGGTTTCAAATTCCTCCAAGGCAGTGAGAATTTGAATTTAGTTAGACAAGAGGAAATAAAATGTTGGTATCAGTCAAAGTGACCATGAAGCTGCTAGATTGTCATAAAAGCTCAACTGTTCCACTCATGTCCTTTGGGAAAGGAAATCTGCTGTCCTTGTCCATGCTGGCCCATATGTGACTCTGGTCCCACACCAACTTGGTTGACTCTTAACTGCCCTCTGCTATGTCTGTAAACAATATATCTCAAAATCTAATGGACAGTTTTCAATGAAACTTGGATCATAAATAGAGTATGGCCCAAGAAGAGCTGATTAGTTTTTGGTGAAGTTACAGATTCGGATCCAGATCCTGGAATTTTTTTAAAGGATCTTTTGGCATTGGAAGATAGGGTGAATTGACTTTTTCTGACAATGTTGTTAAGAATGAGGTTTTTTTAATTTATTCACAAGACGTGGGCTTCGCTGGCTGGGCCAGCATTTATTGCCCATCCCTAATTACCCTTGAGAAGGCGTTGGTGAGCTGTCTTCTTAAACCGCTGCAGTCCATGTAGTGTAGGTACACTCACAGTGCTGTTAGGGAGGGAGTTCCAGGACTTTGACCCAGCGACAGTGAAGGAACGGCAATATATTTCCAAGTCAGGATGGTGAGTGACTTGGAGGGGGACTTCCAGGTGGTAGTGTTTCCATCTCTCTGTTGCCCATGTCCTTCTAGATGGTAGTGGTCGTGGGTTTGTAAGGTGCTGTCTAAGGAGCCTTGGTGAATTCCTGCAGTGCATCTTGTAAATGGTACACACTGCTGCCACTGTGCATCAGTGGTGGAGAGAGTGAATGTTTGTGGATGTGGTGCCAATCAAGCGGGCTGCTTTGTCCTGGATGGTGCCGAGTTTCTTGAGTGTTGTGGGAGCTCCACTCATCCAGGCAAGTGGGGAGTATTCCATCACATTCCTGACTTGTGCCTTGTAAGTGGTGGACAGACTTTGGTGCGTCAGGAGGTGAGTTACTCCTCGCAGGATTCCTAGCCTCTGACCTGCTCTTGTAGCCACCATATTCATATGACTAATCCTGGTCAGTTTCTGGTCAATGGTAACCTCCAGGATGTTGATAGTGGGGTCTCAGAGGTGGTAATGCCATTGAATGTCAAGGGGTGATGGTTAGATTCTCTCTTGTTGGGGATGGTCATTGCCTGGCACTTGTGTGGCACGAATGTCACTTACAACTTGTCAGCCCCAACCTGGATATTGTCCATGTCTTGCTGCATTTGGACATGAACTTCTTCAGCATCTGAGGAGTTGCGAATAGTGCTAAACATCGTGCAATCATCAGCGAACATCCCCACTTCTGACCTTATGATGGAAGGAAAGTCATTGATGAAGCAGCTGAAGATGAGGAACTCCTGCAGTGATGTCCTGGAGCTGAGATGACTGTCATCCAATAACCATAACCATCTTCCTTTGTACCAGGTATGATTCTAACTAGTGGAGAGTTTTCCCCCTGATTCCCATTGACTCCAGTATTGCTAGAGCTCCTTGATGCCACACTCAGTCAAATGCGGCCTTGATGTCAAGGACTGTCACTCTGACCTCGCCTTGGGAGTTCAGCTCTTTTATCCATGTTTGAACAAGGCTGTAATGAGGTCAGGAGCTGTGTGGCTCTGGAGGAACCCAAACTGGGTGTCAGTAAGCAGGTTATTGCTAAGCTTGATAGCATTGTTGATGACCCCTTCCATTCCTTTACTGATGATATGCAGAATTAACATGTTAGTTGAAAGCATCACACAGAGGAATCTCTACTTGGTGACAAGTTAGTATGCAGAAAAAAACAACACTGAAAGAGGCCATTCGCCCCAACTGGTCCATACTGATGTTTATGCTTCACACGAGCCTCCTCCTACCTTATTTTATCAAACCCTATCAGCTTATCCTCTATTCCTTTACCCTCAAGTTCTTTCCCCTCAAAGGTATATATACCATTCACTTCAATTACCCCGCGTGGTTACATTTTCCATATTGTAGTAAATTTGTAGTTAGAGAGGTGCCACCATAATCTTCACAATCCTCTCTTTGTACCGCCCCCTACCCTTCCTGAAAGCAAAGAATCCTGCTGGGATACAGTTCAAAGGGTGCCTGGTCCAAATGGCTAGTATTCATAAATCAAGATGGCTTTTTGATCATGAAGGCAGGAAGTGTTACACACAATCCAAATCCTGTTTCCCGAAACATCCACAAACTTTCCAAGGGTCACACAATAACAATCAGGTGACATAAGCTTAGCCAATTCCACTTTTCCTAGCCCAGGGCTCAATTCAACACCACTACTGCTGCCCCATCAAGGTGAGCTACTCAGCATAGACCATGAACTTAAAAAAGGATCTTGCTGTTTGTATGTTTTAGTGTGAAGCAAGATGGCTTCTCTACCTTGTAGGGCATACGTTTAATTAGAATGGCTACAATGTGTTGGGCACCTGAATATAAGACCAAACAACACTGGAAATATGTATTGGTAGCCATTCAGGCTACCATGAAATTGTGTGATTATCGTAGAATCAAATTCAATCCCTCCCCCTTCTCACTAATACTATGCTTCTAAAGATGCACTAGCCACAGAGTAAAGATTTGAAACACTGCTGGCAGGTGGGGCTTGCAGCAAAGAGGATGTCATACTGGGGTTTCAAAGCTTGAAGTTTACTCACCCAGGGCTACAGGGTGATTGAGAGTAGACTGATGGGGTGGTAATTGGCCGGGTTGGATTTGTCAATTTTTTTGTGTACAGGACATACCTGGGCAATTTTCCACATAGCCAGGTAGATGCTAGTGTAGTAGCTGTACTGGAACTGTTTGGCTAGGGGCATGGCAAATTCTGGAGCACAAGCCTTCAGTACTATTGCCGAAATGTTCTCAGGGCCCATAGCCTTTGCACTATCCAGTGCCTTCAGCCATTTCTTGATATCACGTGGAGTGAATCAAATTGGCTGCAGACTGGCATCTGGAGGAGGCCAAAGTGGATCATCCGCTCGGCACTTTTGGTTGAAGATTGTTGCGAATGCTTCAGCCTTATCTGTTGCACTGATGTGCTGGGCTCCCCCATCATTGAGGATGGGGATATTTGTGGAGCTTCCTCCTCCAGTGAGTTGTTTAGTTGTTCACCACCATTCACAACTGGATGTGGCAGGACTGCAGAGCTTAGATCTGATCTGTTGGTTGTGGGATCATTTAGCTCTGTCTATCACTTGCTGCTTATGCTGTTTGGCACACAAGTTGTCCTGTGTTAATAGCTTCACCAGGTTTACACCTCATTGTAATCGAGTACAATTCGTCTGCTGCTGATGGCCCACAGCGCCTCATGGATGTCCAGTCTTGAGTTATTAGATCTGTTCGAAATCTATTCCACTGAGCATGGTGTAAGTGCCACACAACACGATGGAGGGTATCCTCATTATGATGGCGGGACTTTGTCTCCACAATGACTGTGCAGTAGTCACTCCTACCGATACTGTCATGGACAGATGCATCTGCAGCAGGCAGGTTGGTGAGGATGAGGTCAAGTATGTTTTTCCCTCTTGTTGGTTTCCTCACCACCTGCCGCGGAACCAGTCTAGCAGCTATGTCCTTTAGGACTCGGCTGGCTTGGTCAATGGTAGTGCTATCAAGCCACTCTTGGTGATGTCACCACAAATTGCACCACAGCTGTCAAAATATGAGCAGAGTTTTCAGAGCAGGTATTTGAATGTGGATTGGCATGAAGCCTCCTCAGTGAGGTGAAAGTTCTTAATAGAAAGGTTTCATTTTTCAGCTTTGTAGTTATTGAGCAACCATGCAGTGAAAAAGCCTCAAGGAAGAGCTGTGTAATTGTAATAACAGTGTGGCAGAGGTATACACTCTACCGAATGCCCTCTATCACTGTTGTTAAAATTTCCTGTTTTCTTTAAGCAACCTTTGCTTTAAACGGTTCCCCCAATCCTTAACACTTGCTCAAGAGAAGAACATTACTGGATCCACTTTCTTTATGATAATCTTTCAGACTCTATCAAGTCCTCCACCAGACTATAATTCTCCAGACAATAAAAGTTTAGGTTGGACAATTCTTCGTCATAACTCAGCCATCCAAATTCAGGACTCAGTCTCATAGCCTACCCTGGACTCAACCCAACAATTTTGCCTCCCTCCTGTAATAGAAAGACTAAATTAATTCAAATTATACCATACTGAAGCTGGATCCACAACTGACTCACATCTTTAGTTATATAGCTAAATAGTGAACCAACGGTTTTATTGACCCATCCACCATACCACCCACATATCCTTCCTGCTGATTCCTCAAGCATGCTGCCTTTCAATATATATTTCATTCTCATATTTTCTATATAATCACATTGCTTTATGTATATGTATTAAATTTCACTTGTTACTTCAATAATCATTTGTCCAGCCTGTCCAGATCCCTCTGGATTATCACTTCATTTATGAAATGAAAATCACCATAATCCCAGAGGGCCATAATTAGAGAGGGGCAATTGGTGAGTTTAACCTGAGGGTCACCATACCTCAGATGTGGAGTGAGGTTGAGAAGGAGGACCTTCGTGGATGATCTCAGCAGGTATGGGAATTGAACCTGCACTGTTGGTGTCAGTCTACATCACAAACCAGCCATCTAGCCAACTGAGCTGTATCATTGGACAATGTACTCAATTTGGTATCATCAGCAAACTGGGAGACCTCAGACAACATTCTACCCTCCAAGTTACTGATAACCAATAGAAACAGCAGTGGTACCACACTGATCCCTGTGCCACTCCTCTGCTAATCAGTTCCTCTTCTGATGCCCAGCACCGTGTCAGTTTTATGGCACAAAACCTTCCAGAAATCCAATTTCACAACATTTATTAGCTCATCCCTACCCACGAGTTCAGTAAATTGATCAGACACAATTAGATCCTCCTGAACCCATATTGGTTCCCTTGAATCAGACTTTGTCTTTCCACATGATCCTTTTGGGAGGTGGTTTAGGCTGTGCAATTGTGGTTCAGCAAGAAACACTAGAGGTACTTGGTACATCTGTCAGTAGTTGCAGAAAGTTTTCTGTAGCTATGCAGAAAGCTTTCATAAAGCACATTAAAATTTTTTCACAAAATTCAGAAGAAAAGTTAGAGTTTCTGTAAAACTCAAGTCCTACAACATAACATTTTTACCAGATTACCTCTCTGACATGATGGAGAGTGCATGACAGATGAAGCAACCACAGCAAAGAGGTACTTGTATGTCACCTTAGTTTCAGATGGAATACAGTCAAAGGACAGCCACTTCCAGCTTAACACAAACGTTATTTTAACTGTTTTATTCTCAAAATGCTGATGATTTCCAGCCACTGTCCTTTGCTTGCATGAGCCTGAGAACGCCTGGCCTCAGTGTCAAGTCTGCAGACTAACTTGCTGACACCGCCAATAAAACATGCATTTAAATAACGTCCTTAATGTAGAAAAATGTCCCAAGGTACAGTCAAAGAAGAAATTAGTAGGTTTTCACCAAAAGATTGGTCACAGATGTCTTTTTTAAGGATGGTCTTAAAGAGGAGATGGGGCGGGGTTTAGCTGGGTAATTTCAGAGTAGCTTCTGCCGAGCTGGTAGAAAGCATGATCGTCAATTGTTGGGCAAGGGAATGATGTGCACCAAGGGCCAGAATCAGAGGAACAGAGAAGTTGGGTGGGCTGGAATAATCATATTGATCACATCCAAATACCTGCTCTGAAAACCCTGCTCATATTTTGACAGCTTTTTGAGACCATGAAGGGATTTAAATACGAAAGGGTAGAGTTTCTGCTTTGGATGCAATTGGTAATCTGGGCTCAAATTGCTCTCAAAATGATGATGGTTTTAAGAGGTGTTTTATTTTCTCAAGTTTCTGCACAAATTTATTTATATATCCCCAAATACAAAATCTGCCATGGACCAGTGTAATTCGGCAGTGCTTTAGAATGTAATCTTGGGAAAAAAAAGTCATTTCAAAAAATAATTTGAGTGGTATTTTGGTGCAATTTGAATAATAGAGCTGAAATGAGTCTATCACAAAAAAATAAGCATTTTTAATCAGTGTCAATCCAGATCCTGCGAGTGACCCAATTTTAAATAACTGGAAGTGACTTTTAAACACTCTACAGAACCCCTTTCTAGGCATAATGGTACAGTAGTCAGTTTCTTAATAAATTAAAATAAAATATTCTAAAGCTTTTAAAACATACCCATTAGTATCCTTGTGCCCAAAACATACAGCTTAATTTTTGGAACCTCCTCTGAGGATCAAAAACAAGTATTATTAGTGGAAACTTCCAATGGAGATTCATTTACGCGGGGGGAGAAGGGGAAGGGATGTGGCCAGTTTTGTGGCCTGCACCTTGCTGAAGTAGCCATTTTGCATTTGTGAGCTTTGGCAGGTGGTTTGAAAGCAGGCAGCATCACAGCTGGGTCCAATCCTGTCTTCAACTGATGCCCACAGATCTCTTTCAATTGATCACTCAGTAGAAATCAGGAGTAGACTGAGTAAATTCTTGAAAAACACAGCAGTAGGTAACAGTAATCCTTCTTCTTGTGTTCTTTGTCTGAAGGCAGGTTCAACCTCTACCACGGGTAGGGCAAAGAAGCAGGTGCCGAATCCACCCCAGCCAGAACTGGGGTCGAACCCCATGTTGATTGGTACCGATCCGAACCATGCTGGCCATCCAGCTCCCAAGGGGTCTGAGTTGCTGTGGCAACATACACTTTTACAAGTATGTTGTAGTCCTAGAGCTATGGTAGAAGCTCCAATTTCTTTCCATCACATGGCTGACCAGGAATCTCTCCCACTCTTACCACCTGCCATTGGCCTATGTTGGAAGGATTTACAGATTCTTACTCAACCTGTTTGGCTGCATTGTGAATGTACCTTTCTTGTCCATCAAGTCTTGGGTGGCGACTTGAACCTGGAACTTCTGGCTCAGAGGCAGGGACACTGCCCACTGTGCCACAAGGTCTCCTAACAGTAATTCTACTGACGATGAAAGTCTTTATCATATAAAACGAAGCTTATCAGTGATTTTGACTATGCCCTTAATGTCTTGATTTTGGAAAATTACACCATTCTCGCTTCATGTTAAAATGCATTTCAGAGCTGTGCTAAGGAAGTTCAGAATTTTCTGTTTTGAGAATCCCCAAATCTCTGAATTGTTACCTTTTTTATGTTGGTATGTATACAAATGAATTTGATTTACTTAAAATGAAAAACTTACAGAGCTGTGGGGGCAATGCACGTTTGTAACTAATTGTTCGCTGTTATAAAGAGCTAGTACAGGAAACACAGGCCAAATGGCCTCATTCCTTGCTGTATGAGCGTAAGAAACAAGCACAAAACATCACAGAAACTTGGTTTGCACTCCATGTCATTTACGCTTAAAATGCTGCAAACCTCTGCACCAGTAACATTGATTTAGGGCCAATGGGGCACCAAAAGAAACCAGCATAATGGAGCAGAAACTCTACCCAAAGGGAGTGAATTGATGCACGGTAGGAAACAAACACCAGAGCATTGGATGTGCTGCAGTTCGTTGAATATAGGGGATGGAAGGCTGAAAACCATTGTACTAAACAAGGGAGGAAGTGGCAAAGGATGAAAGCTTCTGCACCAAATTCAATCTGTGGTAAGAGAATGAAGCTTGTGTCAGGGTCTGACGATGATGGCTTTAGTCTTCCCTGTCCTTCACTGGAAGAAACTATGGCCCATACAATACTGGATTTTGGACAAGCAGATTAAGAACATAGAGACAGTGTAGACATGAAGTTATTGTGATCAGTGTACACGTCTTGGGATGATATTGCACATAAGTGGAGGCCAAGGTCACACTGACATTAAGCAGTTTCGGTAGTACATGTAGAGGATAGTATAGCCAGATGGGATAGCTTCATTAAGAGATAACTGTAAACCAAGCTCCAGTCAAAGCTGGGGTATCAGTTCAATTTCCACAATGAGTTCATGGATAGTAAGCACCTTGTTCGCTAGTGAAGACACATTCGGGAGGGAAATACAGAGAGCTGAGTGGATTGCCGATCCACTGGCAGGGTGGCTGGGACAAGGAAGAGGTTAGCAAAGTTTGTCCGTAGTGGATATACTTGGGAGAGGATTAGGAGATCAGTCAGAGAAGAAGATAGGAGAGTTGGAGTATTCTGCTTGCAAGGAAGCAGTAAAGAGTGCTTTGAAAAACCAAGAAGAGCACAAAGGGTAGCTGTGGGTTTAGTCAAGGGCTGCTTAAATTTGTCAATATTCTCACCTTGCCTGCAGACATTTGCAAAATGCACACTTTGGGGGAGATTTTACGGAGCCCACAAGAGTGGGAAACGTCATGTGTGGGGTGACTCAATTAGGATGGATGGGAAATTCTGATTTCCTGACGGCGGGTTAAAATGTGGAAATAAAGTCAGTGGTGTGTCGAGCATTATGCCAGCCTGTGGCAGGATCCTACATTTGCATGTTTTACATTAGTGTAAAACATTTTAAAATTACATCCTGCCTTTAATATAAAGTCAACGACGCACAAGAATTTTGTGGCACCCAATTCATGATCATTTAAAGGTGGTATGCACCTGTCACCTTTGTGCAATTGTGTGTAAGATCAGTGGCAGTCTGGAGGCGGGATTTTCCCCTCATTGCAATAAATCCAGCAGTGGGGGGACGGGGGGTGGGGGGGGGGAGAACAGCATTCTACCTGCCAGCCGTAATGGTGGGTTTTCGCACCGCATTGTCTGCTTCCCGCAGCATTAATTATGCACACATGGGAAACACGCTGGACCACAGGTGGATGGTCTCTGATTCACCCGCCTTGCCGTGAGTTCACTGCTTCCTCACTCTGGGCGCCATGTTTATATGGCACCCGTGTACAGCTTTGTCAATGCCTGCAGCCCAGGACTGCCACAGATGAGAGAGATGGCTCCAAAAGAGAAGACAGTTGTGCCCAAAATCAGTGTCACCTCTCTGCAATGCCTGTTGAGGCATGCCGCAATGTCTTCTACCCTTGTGATGGCTGGAGGAGGTCCACCAACCTCACCACTCTGGCTTGGCAGGCAGTGGCAGCAGTGGTCAGTGCCCAGTGCCAAAACTGCGCAGAAAAGGTCAGCCATCCAGAGAGGATGAATGATCTCATCCGTGCCACCAGGTAAGTCAACCATTTCATCATTCTCAACTCACACACTCACCAGTCTACCACACATTCATTGGCAGCTCACACACTGCCAGCTCAAGGGACATCATCACTCTCTCTCTCTAACATACCTTCACATCTCCATCTGCTGCTGGAATTTGCATCCTCATCCCGTCCATGGCTGCACTTACCACTCACACATGGCAGGCATCTTTATCATTTGCCCTGGCAAGCATCCTGCTCACTCCCTCCATCTGTCTTTTTGCAGGACAAGCTTGCACACAATTGAAGGGAGAGGTCTCAGGCCAGGGATGGAGTGACCAAAATCAAGGTCCTCACTCTTTATGAGAATTGAGCCATTGAAGTGGCCAGTGAGGACTGGACCATGCATCTGCCGAGGGTGAGGTGGGCGGCACACACCCAAGTAAGGATCCTGCACCAGTTCATTCATGCATTGCCCTGTTTTAGAGTCACCTGCTATGCACTAATTATCTCTCCTTTCTTTCACAGGGACCTCTGGAAAGTGTCCGAGGGCATCCAGAAGCCAGGCCCTCAGCTCCAGCCCCGATGGCTCCTTGGATGAGGAACCAGAGAACAGCACCATAGAAGACCCATCACAGCGCTCACCCATACCCTCCAGCATTGCAGAGACACACACCTTGGTGGGACCTAGTTCTAGAGCAGCCTCAGGGTCACAATCTGGTGAGCACAGCACACAATCTAGTCCACAGCAGGTGGAGGCAGGGACATCCGAGGTTGTCAGCAGTTGGAGGACTGTTGGAGGCCAGGAATCTGCGGAGTCTGAGTCAATCTCACTCCAGCTGCCCCTTCTCTTCAAGGAATCAGCCAGGGGCCCTTTGGCACCCATAGGGAGGAGGACCAGCAGCTGGATACCCAGGGTCTATCTACCCAGGTGACTCTGGGATTGACTGGCCAATCCCAATTGCCTCTTTCTGTGCTACCATCACCTTCAGCTCCACAGGCCAAGGAGGGTCTACCTGCCCTAAAGCAGGCCAAGGCCCTCCAGAAGATGCCTGTCAAAGTCATCACAGACAACAGGGTGTAGCAGTCAGCAGGCTGCCTCCACCTCTGCTCTGGTTGTCAGGGAAACACCAAGATGAGTGGTAGGGTGAGGAAAGTTTAAAAAATCTAGGAGCATAAAGGTGGCATGGGTGTTCACAACATATATATAATGCTCACAAATGTAAATAGAATCACACCCATTTCACATCTCCTCTTGTGAATGCCTCCTTTTTATGATGAGCTGCGTTGCTGTCAATCAAGTGTGATACCATGGTCCCTTGCCCCATTTATCGCAGGTGTAGCTATCATGGGCCTCTGTCTATGTAGTGTGCTTCCATATCACCACTGTGTGCCCCTTTTGAACATCATTCTCAATATCAGCGATGTGTTGACCTTAATATTAAATGTGCTTGTTGAATGAACCTCGTTCACATGCTTTGCAGCGTCATGTCATGTTTATTCTTGGCTGTGTAAGATTGAGGCAGAGGCGTTCTCCCATCTTGTTTGCATTCTTGAAAGGTGAAGGTGTAGTGTGCAAGGAGAGATGTGTTAACACATGGAGAAGCACTACATCGTACAACTCCATGTGCTCTCAGTCTTCCGGCAAGGTTTTCATGCTATGGGCCAATACTCAGAGCTCATGTGCACTGCTGTCTGTCAATCACGTTTCTGACTTTCCGAGTGTACATCTGTTAAGCTGACCAAGAAGTGGGAAGGCCTTGCCACCTTAAGGTGCCAAAGCTCTGCCCCTCTCTGCCACATTATTGCCCTGGAGTTCAAACCTACAACCTTGAGCGTTTCTCAACCTGTAATTGTCTGGATTGCTGACAAGGCTCTCGTCACAATGTTGAGATGCAGCCCTGTCCATCTTGCCATCTAAACACTCACCAAGATGAGTAATGCTAATTGCAAATAGTGATATTTGGCAGTCATTAGAGCCTTTGAGCATGGTCTGGAAGCGCACATCGTAGCTTTAGACGATGCTGAAAAGAGCAATGGGATAAGATTGAGGATGTACTGAAGCTGGAGTCTGCTCTTTATTAGCAACAATTCGTGACCTTGGGGGTTTCATGGTGTCTGAGAATTTTGGAGTTTGCAAAAGCCAGGGTTGGCCATGAGGGCACAATGTGTGTCTTAGGGGGGAAGCATATTAATGTCTGGCACGCAAGTGGTTAAACGTCGTCATCCTCAGGTGGTCCACATGTATAGTAAGGTGAGGATAAAAGCGGGCCAGCATCCCTAACTGAGAGTGCTGGATGTTAATGTGACAGAGAAGAAGGTGACACAGAAGATTGAGTTATCTCCAGAACAGATGCATGCCTGCGGAACATCCTCGGTTGCTTTGGCCCAAGTGTCACCTATCAGCTTCACCAATGAGTTTGCACAGAATGTGTTATTCTGTTGCTGGAGATGGATCTCCTGGAGGAGCTTTGTCAGATGCAAGACACACAGCTACAAGCCCACTGAGGGTAGTGGAAAGCTCCTGGCTATTGTAGGCCACCACTGCAACTGGGATGCTGGAGAGACGCTCAAAGAGGCAGCACCTTCTGACATCTGCTCCACCTCCCTCCTCCAGTTAGCACTTCATCTCAGCAAGAACACATGCTCCTGAAGCTTCATCACCCTTCAAAGGATCAGGACAATGTAGGCTTCATGTTTAACTATTCACTCTCATATTGAAGTGCATGGTTGAAATGAGAGGCATAGCAATGTTGGTGTTCGTGTTGGACCATGATAGAGGGCACTTGTCAAGAGGGTACTCACTGCAACTCCTCATCCTCCTCATGGAATCTGGTAGCCATGGGGGGCTCACATGCATGCCTGCCTCATCTGACCCATGCTATGGCCTCTTCCCCTGCAGTCTTGGCTTCCTCCAACTCAATTCCCTCAACCCCTTCAATGTCCTCCTCATCAGAGTACACTTGCAGCTCCTCCAGGTTCGCACCTGGCAAGTTCTCCCCACTTTGCAGCATCAAGTTGTGCAGCATACAGCAAGCCACAGTGACAGTGAGACCATTTGGAGAGTGTACTGTAGTGTACTGTAGTGCTCCGCCAGATCTATGGCTTCAGAATTGCATCTTTAACATCCCTATGGTGTGCTCCATCAATGTTCGGGTAGCGGCATGAGCCTCATTGTACCTTCTCTATGCAGGAGTTTGAGGCTGCCACACAGGCATCATCAGCCACGTCCTTTACAGGTACCCTTTGTCACCGAGAAGCCAGCTTTGGATCCGGTGTGATCCCGCGAAGATGTCCAGGATCTGCAATCTACTCAAGATGTATGAGTCATGGACGTTTCCTGGGTATCCGACACAAACCTGCATGATAAGTTTCTTATGGTCGCACACCAACTGTGCATTGAGTGAGTGGTAGCCTTTCCTGTTTATGTATTGGAGTGCCTGTTGCCAGGGGGCTTTTATAGCCATGAGTGCAGTCGATGGCACCCTGCACCTGTGGGAATCCAGAAATCTCAGAAAAGCCCAATGCTCTGGCGTCCTGACTTGCTTGATCTCTGTCGAATTTAATGTAATTGTAGGCCTTGGCAAAAAGGGTGTCTGTCACCTCATGTATGTATTTGTGCTTGGATACTTGCGAGATCCCAGAGAGGCTCCCAGTGGAGCTCTGGGAGGACTCACTGGTGTAGAAGTTGAGTGAGGCCATTACTTTCAGAGCCACTGGCAATGGACATCCTCCCAGTCCCCATGGCGTCAATTCCTGGAGAATGTGGTAAATGTGAGTCACCAGATCCCTGGGACTTGGGGAGCCATCGTCGACACTGGTTCTCGCTCATCTGCAGATAAAACATGAGAGTTCTGTACACCCTTGGGCTGATGCAGGACATTTCTGTGAGTCTCATCCCCTGCGTCTGGAGAGGGGGGGTGCCTGCTGGCCCTTGGTCTTGAGGGTCTTTCTCGTCTTTTTGGCGAGTCAGACGCCACCATTGCAACCTTCTCCTTTTTCTCTCCTGCCTGTATGCAATTATGCAGGCAGCAATAAATCCAGGCTCCATCTTCCTGATCATCTTCTCTCTGCAGTATGAATGCGTAACAGGCAAAAGTCAGCATTAGTCCCCACAGGTCCTCTTTCTGTCAATGACTTGTCAGTGAATGTGGGTTCAAGGGCTTTGTTCCTGTGTCAGCAACTACTTGCTGCTGAAACAATGGCCAGTGCGGGGTGTATATCAAGGTGCTCCTGCCTCCCAACCACGCTCCCCTACATGACCAACTAATATGACATGACCAGCTGCTATGGCAATAGCTCTGAAGAAGGGTCATACGGCTCGAAACGTTAACTTTGTTTTTCTCTCTCCACAGATGCTGTCAGACCTGCTGAGCTTTTCTAGCATTTTCTGTTTTTGTTTCAGATTTCCAGCATCCGCAGTATTTTGCTATTATGCTATGACATTGTGTTGGCTAGGCACTTGGATGTTCTGCTTTCTGCCCGGGCACTGGGATCCTCATTCACTCTACTCTAATATTACTTTTTGGAATAAACATGAGGGTAAATGTTTAATCAGGAAATTAGATTATTTGAAGAGGGGCCTGAGGCTCCTCTTCTGTTCAGCACCAAGATTCTAACATGCTTCTGAAGCTTGTCCAGTCACCCAATTGCTTTTGAGTTCGTTCCTGCTCTGGGTAATTTCCAAGCTACGAACAAGGGGTTAAAACAAGGCAATTGATTAGTGCCACTTTGCGGGATTAGTCTTGCATGAATGCACATCATTGCTTCACTTTCCTGATTCCCTGCATTGTCATTGAAAGGCTCCTGACATGTCTTAGCTGTGCCTCTCTCCTCATTGTACTGCACCATCACTGCAGGTTGGAAGATGGTGGTCCTGAGGTCTCACTGCCAGACCAGCTTGGACCCTCCTTGTGCGAGTATGGAAATCCTGCCCATTGTCCCGGAGGAGCTTAATGTTCAGGTTTCCCTCCCTCCAAGACCTCTCAATCCTCCCCCCCTCCCCCCCCCACCCCCCCCATATTCCTTGATCCCATTGTGATTGTGGCATATATTCGTTTGTTGGCCCCTGAACATTTTGAGATAGATGTGTCTATGCCCTGTGTAGGCACTCCTCCCCATCTTGAGGTCACTTGCACAGTTAAACCCATGCTATCCGCCACCATCCCCCACCCCTCTGCTACCACCTTTGTGCTCTCAAGTCTTATATCAATGGCAATGTAGTTGGGCAGGAAAGTTGTGGCCATGAGGAAGAGCCTACCTGCTTGGCCACAAAACTCTTTAATAGGCTGCCCATAGATACAGCATTGTCAGCTGACAGCAGGTATCACCAATGAAAAGCTTCACCTGTTACTAATATTAACCTGTTTTGCATGCATGTGACAAGCACTTAGAATTTTAATTATAATCGCGTAAAAAACAGCAAGAAGAGCGAAAGCGAGTTCCAGCGCTGGAATGATAAGGTTTTGACAAAATCCCAGCCAAATGACTTAATTCATCCACGCCTCATCCATGCTTTTATTAACTCCAGACTTGACTAATCCAACCCACTTATGGTTAGCCTCCCACATTCTACCCTCCGTAAACTTGAGTTCACCCAAAACACTGTGGTGCACGTCCTTATTCGCACTAAGTTCCATTCACCCATCATCCCAGTTCTCATTGACCTACATTGGCTCCTGGTTAAAGAATAGCTTGATTTTAAATTTTTCATCTTTGTTTGCAAATTCCTTGATGGCCCCACCCCTCTCTATCTCTGTAATCTCCTCCAGTCCTCCAACCTTCCAAGGTATACCCATTCCTCTAATTCTGGCCTCGAGAACCCCTTTTTTAATTACACCTCCATTGATGACTGTGCCTTCAGTTGCCTAGGCCCTAAGCTCCTGAATTTCCTGTGGAATTCCCTTCCAAAAACTCTCTACCTCTCTTTCCTCCTTTAAGACACTCCTTGAAATCTACAACTTTGACCAAGCTTTTTGTCATCTACCCTAATGTTGCCCAAATTTTGATCTATAATACTCCCGTGAAGCACCATGAGGGGGTTTTCTTCTGTTGAAGATGCTTTATAAATACAAGTTGTTGTTGTTGTAATTTCTCTATCAATATTCATCTATAACTTCCAAGTGAGATTGCCAATTTACTTCCAAATTGGGGGCAGTTTGGTTTTGCAACTACATATCCAGCAGGAAATATGTTCAGATTATATGCTTATCTTACATGGGACCCTGATACTCATCAGGTAGAGGCTGTCATCCAATTTGGTTATGAATCTGGGCCAAAGCAATAAAAGGCCAGAATCTCAACCATTGTACAACTCAAACCCCAACAATCTTTTGAATATAAGGACAATATATTCATGCAATTTGCGATTAAATCTCTGCATTCCTATTTGCATATGTAAATCAGTAATTACAAAAAGACTTACTAAAGAATTAAAAAACTGTAATGAAATTTGGACAACATAATTGTGTTGGTAACAGTATATTAATAAATATATTTCATTTACATACAGAAATTAGATGGATTACAACTCTCAAAATGGTAAATATTATCTACAATAACTCAGAGGGTTAACCGGATTTTGAGAAATACTGTAACTTAAAAAGCTTGCAGTACAGCAAAGACTTAGTTTATTAAGCAAAATACTCTGGAATATCCTGGTTTAATGCTGAATTGTAACCCCATTGCTTCATTCACAGTAACACAAATAAACTTATCTTTCATTGTCAATAATGTCCTCTTCTTGAAGGTGCTAACAGGTCACTCATCCATGTGAGTGTCAGCATGGGTCTTGGTAGCACTCCTGCTTCAGAGACACAAGTTCCAGGTTCGAGTCTCACTTCAGAGCTTGAGGACAAAAATCAAGGCTGACGCTCTAGTGCCGTACTGAAGGAGTGTAGCACTGTTGGAGTTGCTGTCTATTGAATGAGATGATAAACTAAGGCCCCATTTGCCTGCTGGGTGGGTGTAACAGATTCTTGAAGAATCTTTTGAAGAAAAGCTTGGGAGTTATCCCTGGTGCCCTGGCCAATATTTAATGTTCAATCAACATCACAAAAGGGAGATTAACTAGTCATTACCACATTGCTATTTGAGGGCTGTATGTGCATATTGGCTGTCACATTTCCTATATTACAACAGAACTTCAAAAAGTACTAATTGGCTGCAAAGTGCTTTGATGCCCGGTGGTTGTGAAAATCTTTGGACCTCAGTAAGGTACAGGAACCATGACTGATCTTTCCCATCTGTAACCCAGGCCCTGAGATCAGTTCTAGCACTGCTTTTGCTGCGCCAGCTAAAATCCACAACAACACAGAGTGGGAACTTGAGGCTAGGACCTCCTGACCTAAAATGTTGGATACAGCTTTACCAATTAGGCCACTAAGGGAGCTATTCAAATAAGTTCAACTTTCTTGATCTTTAATTCAACAGGCAACAGAAACTTTTCAATGCTCATTTCTAATGCTTTCCTTTTTGGGAGAGAAAGAGAAGCCATGCAAATATTAGGCAGAGTAATTTATCATTCCAATTTACAATTACAACAACAACTTGTTACTGCACCAGTAAAAAGCTCTAAGGCATTTCAAAGGAGTGCTATGAGACAAACTTTAATACAGAAACACGTAAAAGGTGATATTCAGATAGGGGGCCAAAAACCTAGTCCAAGAGGTAGCTTTTAAGGAGTGTCTCAAAGGATGAGAGTGAGGTAAAGATGTGGGTAGGTTTAGGGAGGGAATTCCAGGGCTTACAACCTTAGACAGCTGAAGGCACAGCCACTAATGAAGGGGTGTAAGAAATCAGGGATGCACAAGAGGCCAGGCACATGTACGGAGAGACAAACTGAGTTACTATTTCAGGTCTGTCACCTTTGTGATGGTCTCGTCATGCCCATAAAGATAATTGGACAGTTGGCTCTGCACTCTAAAACAATAAGAAGCCATATGGAATAATGGACACTATGCCCTCTTAAAATGGATACCAGAGAGTCAAGTGACTCCTTTTGTGGTTTCTGTTTTGATAGAGACAATGGGTGGGATTTTCTGCTCCAATTGGTGGCGAGCGTCACAGAGGGGGTGAGCGGACAGTATGGTGAGAAGGCCAAAAATTGTTTTTATGTCGTTGTGAAACCAGTTTGCGATCATCCACTCCACCCGTTCCCTGCTGCCGCTTGTCAGGAACCTAATTTCAATATGTTAGCATCTCATTATAAGCACTTCTCACCAGAATCATCCCCCCCATGCTGGAATCACGTCGATGTGTTTCACAACTGTACATAAGCGACGTGTACCTGGCGAGCTGCACTTTGCTCAGGACTTCAACGTTTATTTGCCTACCTTGCTTCGTGCAGTGCTCATGGTCATCAATGCCAGGCTTTGCAGACTGCACATATCACTTTTGGGAGGGCTTGCAGGCAGTATCTACCTACCAGACCAACCATAAGGCGGGGATGGCTTTTCTTTGGCTGCAGGGCTACGGCTTGCTTGGGGCAGGGGGAGAAATGTCCTCAGGCAAGGGAAGGGGCTGCAGGGCGAAGGCCATTCTGGGGAAGGCAGGTATCCCAGGGTGTGTATGGGAGCACATGTTGGTCTGTGCAAGTGGCCTCAAGATGGTGAGGCTGAGGAGGCAGTCTCCATAGAAGATGAGGCCAAATGGAGATGTGAGGGTGTGTGAGATAGAGTAAGTGGTGATGTCCCTTGAGCTGGAAGTGAGTGAAATGCCAGTTAATGTGTGATGGCCTTGTGAGTGAGAGGGTTTAGAGTGATGAGATGGTTGCCTTACCCTGGTGGCTGAGATCATTCATCCTTTTTCTGCGCTGAATGGTCAACCTCTTCTGTGCAGTGACCACCACTCTGACCACCACTGCCACCACCTCTCAAGCCACAGTGGGGAGATTGCTGGGCCTCCTGTGGCCAGAGCAGGGGTGGAGGACATCATGGCGGGCCTCAAAAGGCTTTCCAGTGACGCATTGCTGAACTCTTCTTGGCTTTCAGGGCCATGTCTTCACTGGAGTAGTCCTGGGCTGCAAGCATTGACAACTGTGTGTGTGGCTGCAATATAGATATGACACCCGGAGTGAAGAAATGGTGAGGTAACGGCATGGCGAGTGAGTCAGAGGCCGCCCGCCAGTAAGATGGCGTGTTTCCTGTGGCTGCATAATTAATGAGGCAGGAAGCAGACAATATGCCGTGAAAACCTGCCATTGCAGCTGGCGGGTAGAATGTCTTTTTTCACACCCGCTACCGAACTTGGTGCAAATCTGGGACAATTCCACCCAATATGTCTAGGAAGTTACTTAAAAATGCAAATGAATTTTCAAGGTGTAAATTGTCTGCCCTCACCATTTAAATGAACGGACTTGGTGCAAATCTGGGACAATTCCACCCAATATGTTTAGGAAGTTACTTAAAAATACAAATGAATTTTTAAGGTGTAAATTGTCTGCCCTCACCATTTAAATGGAAGAGCTTTAAAAGACAATGGTTACAAGACCTGTCGGCCCCTATAAAGACTCAATAGCAAATAAAGTCTTTCAGTGAGCTAATCATAATTGGTATGTTGATGAGATATCAATCAGTGCCCCATTGTGTATCAATCACCTCGGCTCCAACCCATTATGTAGACAATGAGAGGCACTGAAACTGCCATCACATGATGGAAACTAGCTGGAAAGGGGGTCAGCATCTTATTACTCCACAAGTGAACCCAGCAAGGCAGTCTGGGGCCAACGGCACAGAAAGGTCATTGCCCAGCAAGAAGAAAGGAACCCTGCATCGAACGGACAGTCATCTCAGCAGTGAAAATTTGTTTCACCTGCAAGATTAGATTTCTTCTCTATGGAAGCTCAGCCACAACTTCGTATGAAAAACCCAGAAACTTGCAACCGCATTATCTTCAAAGAACCAAAGAATCCTTCAGGCCTGCAACGCTTTTCATCTTAAAGGACTGGCTAAGTGCACATGAATTGTTTCTTCTAACTTCATTAACAATCCAAGTATATGATTCATCTCTAGAACGCATCTTTTCCTGTGTGTGTATGTCTGCGTGTTTGAGGGAGTGGGTGTTTTATTGTGTTTATTTTCTGGATGTTGTTAAATAAATGTTTATCCTTTATTTGATTTAAACATATCAGAAGGCCTGTTTATGTCCATTCTTTAAAGTCACAAGTCTCAAAAGGTTTAAAATACTCAAAATATATCGTTACGTTCAACGGAGAGATGAGAAAAAAGGAGAAAAGTTATCCCACCATCTCTCCCTGTCCGTAATGCCTTTTATCGAACTCTGAAATGTTAATTCTGTTTTTCTCTCACAGGTACTGTTTGACCTGCTGAGAATTTCCAGCATTTTGTGTTTTTATTTCAGATTTCCAGCATCCACAGTATTTTGCTTTTGCACAAGAGGCCACTGTTTTCTCAAGTTCTGAAAAGGTTTTGATCAATATAAAAGCATGCAGGACCTTATTCCCTCTCTCCTCATCTCCAAAGGCACTGAGGTACAGTTTCAAAGGTGTCAGGTGTCTTCCAGTCCCCAGTCTAGAGAGTGAGTTTTAATTATTAAAGAGAAACATCAAAGATAAACCCAATCCGGTATCTAATGATTTCCATCCATGGGCATTTTCCAAGATTCACTAGACGGATAATTCGGAGCAGCAGTTCTTCTATCAGTTCTTCCCATCTTTGCCTCTGTCACTGAGGCTAATAATGAATTTGGAGCTTGCTGCTCTTACTGGCTTAATCTAGATGAGGCAGTTACAACTGAACCACTTATATTCCAACAGTTATTGGAACCAGCAACGGAATACCTCTCATCCTAATTAGAACAATAAAGCTGTAAACTATAAACATGAAACTAATTTCACAACTAGGTATCCATGGCAATGCTCACAAATAAAAAGTAAAGAGTTTGGATGCTCTACCTGAACTTGTCACACTGAAGGCCATCTTCAACTGTCAATCCATTTACACTGGATAAAAGGGTGGACAGCAGTTGAAAATGGAAAAGAGAACACTCTGTAATATTGTCCTGCTTTGTCCGTCTGCTGCTGAAAATCTCAGCTTTTGGGACCTCAAGGCTTGACAGTTCCAATGTTCTTTTGACTGCACTCCCATCTACCAACCTCTGAAAATCTGAACTCATCTGAACTCTGCTGTCCATATTTTAACTCGCATCAAGTCCCATTCACATCATACTGTGCTCGCTACACTGGCTTCCAGTCCAACAATATCTGATTTTAAAATTCTTATCCTTATGTTCAAATCCCACCATGGCCTTGCCACTCACTATCTCTATAACCATCTCCAGATCTATAATCTTACAATGACTCTGCATTCTTTCAACACATGCTTCTCGAGCCACTTCGATTGAGCATGCCTTCAGCCAGCTAAGTCATAAGTGCTGCAATTTCCTCAAGTTATTTGGTCAGTTGCCCTAATATCTCTTTATATGGCTTGGTGCCCATTCTGTGTCCCATAACACCCCTGTGAGGCCCCTTTAGATGTTTTAACACTTAAAAGGTACTATATGAATGTACGTTTTTGTTCTTGTTGCTGCTGACTGCCCGAGGCTGATTTATTACAAATGGGCATCTAGCACTTCCACACAAAACAAATGGGAGCCTAACTGCCTATGTAAATCAGGGTTTGTTGTCAGCTGTAGGATTCCATTCACACCTTTAGTGCATGAAGCATGCATGGAATGATCTACCCAACGGGGCTAGGTCCTCTACAGAGGTGTCAATAATTCCCTGCACCAATCCTCCCTCTGCAGTGGCCAGGTGCTTGTGTGTACTTACTGGGCACTGGCATTTTGGCCAAAATATGGAATTGAAGCACTGCAATTCAAGCCATTTGCTGTATTCATCAGGCGAGTGTAGTGAACACCCATTTTGCACATTGATAGAGAGCTATGACTGTAGGTAGTTCTGACAGATAGGTTGGTTTTGCTCTCATTGCCATGCTGTCAGGTCCAACACTAAAATAACTGTCAAGCAATTTAGCTCCTGGGACCTGTGGTAAGTATTTATTCAGTACTCTGAGGACGTTGTGCCCCAGCTTACCCAAAAGCAGGAAGATAAGTTCTGAGTGAATAGTGCTAACCAACTGTAATTGCCAACCAATCAGTCACATGGATTCTCCAAAGGTGCCCTAAACATAATCTGTCAGCCTGTTGGCACTCACCTATCCCCAGTTGAAAATGCATGACAGGGCCCTCAAAACCTCAACCTCCTTTTTCTCTTGTATCTCATAAGGCTCTTGATCCTCTTCTCCTTCTTCAATAGGAACCACTGTTGGGTCAACACTAAGATGCCTAGCACACGCAGACTCCAGTCAACCTTGACTGAAAGTGTTGGACCATTAAGCAAATAAAGTGAAAGGTCTCATGACTGGAGCTGTCATTGGTCTTGTGAACTGTTTAACAGCTGCAGAATTAGCCCACATCTTCAGCCTTACAAAACACATAACAAAAGGAAGGAATAGTTTGCCTGATTCCCATGGGTCAAATCATTAGAAAACAAAGAGCTAACTGCAGCAATGAGTCACATTATTTCAAAAGAATTGACAGGTTCAGACATAGCTTCAACATGTGATATTCACACACTAATCAAGTTGATAGATGATAGCTACAAGCCATGTTTTCAAAATAACTATCTCCAGCTAAATCTTACGTATGTATACAGACTTCCTATCCATGGCTCACAATAGAAAAGTTATGTCCATATTTATAAAGGGAACTTGCCCTGCTATACACCCTCACTCCCTTCACAGTGGTGGCACTCAGCTGGGAGGACATAACTCAGTGTGACAAGTTTTCATAGGCAATATAAAAATAAGAATGAATATATAAACAGGGAGCTGTCTTCTTAAGTCCTCACCTCCAACACTCACTTCCTTGTCAGTAAGACACTAAGATTGACACCATTCGATCAGCTGCCTCTGCCTTGTCCCTCCCTTCTACTAGCCCACCTGGCCAAACTTCCTCTAATGTTTTCCCCACCCTAGTCCTGAACTTGCATCTTTCTCTAGTTTCTCTCCAATCTCCCCTCATGCCCTTTCTGAGGGCATTTTGTCCATGAGACAAGCCTTCTGCTCCCTCGAGCACCTTCCCATTAAACTGCTGACCACCCAACTTTCCCATGCTAGCCGATATCATAAATGGTTCTCCACTTCAGGTGATGTCCCTCTCTGCTTTAAAACTGCCACTGTCACACCTCTCCTCAAAAAAAACCTTGACTCCAGCATGCTTGCAAACTCCCGCCCCATCTCCAACCTCCCTTTCCTCTCCAAAGTCCTTGAACGTGTTGTCACCTCCTAAATCCATTCTCATGTTTTCTGAAACTCTCTGTTTGAATCCATCTAATCAGGTTTCTGCCACTGTCACAGTACTGAAACAGCTCTCATAGTCAATAATTACATCTTATGTGACTGTAACAAAGGTAAATTTTCCCTCCTTGTCCTTCGTGACCTGTCTACAACATTTGATACTGTTGACCACACCTTCTTCTCCAATGTTTCTCCACTGTTGCCCAGCTGGGTGAGAATACTCCATTCTTATCCATCTAATCGTAGCTACAGAATCACTTGCAATGGCTTTTTTCTAGCTCGTTAAAACCTACCTCTTTGACCAAACTTTTGGTCATCTGACCCAATATCTCCTTATGTGGCTCGGTGTCATATTTTGTTTAATAATGCTCCTGCAAAGGGTCTTGGGGTGTTTTATCATGTTAAAAATGTTATAACAATATATTTTGTTGATGTTGATGAACTGAATTATGTCAGTGCATTCTGGTTCAATTATTTCCAGGCCTCCAATCCCACTCAACTTCAAGGCTGCATTTTAGTGAGATCCATGTGCAATACCATTGGAAATCATCCAGTTATATATAGAATAGATAGATGGATGGGTAAAAAGACTAATAAAAAGGAAGAGAGAAGGCTCAGTCAGAAACATTAGCAAAAATGCTAATTTAAAGATTAAAAAATGAATGCTAAAATAACAAAAGTAGTTACAACAGAATTGATAAAATAAGAAACATATTAAATTAAATGTGAGAGAAAGACAGCATCAGGGCAGGACAAGTTAAGATCTCTTATCCAACTAAGAGTTTTACATTTTAAAACATGGAGTTTAAAAAATAAATTGAGTGAATCAGAGGTTCAAATGCAGCTTAGAGAGTATAACATTGTTTGAAGCTTCTAATGATTGGGAGTTAATAGGGGAAAGCAATCAGCAGAAACTCTACAGTTAGAATTGAGGAATAAGAATCAGAGTTAGAAGCATAACAAGAGTTATCCTTCTGATAGCAGCAACAAAGGGGCAGAATGTATGAATTCAGAGATTAGAGAGGCTTTTAGCTTGTATTAAAGGGAGGCGTTAATTTTCATATGATTGAAAAGAGCAGAGTAGTTCAAGTCAGAAATTAAATGAAGTTCTTGAGTGCATTCACAAAAGTTTTCTGGAGCACTATGTTATGGATCCAACTTAGGGGCAAGCCACACTAGATCTAGTAATGAGTGATTAGCCTGACTTAGTTAATATCTAACTGTAAGGAAACATTGATCTAATAGTGATCATAACATGTTCAACTCAATGTTAAGGTTAAAAAAGAGACATTCAACACAGTTACTAAGATTCTAGATTTGGAAAGACCATAGGATGAGACAGAGACTGACAGGAAACTGGCCAAAGCTGTTATTGGCCAAAACTACAGATAATCAGTGAGAGATGTCCAGCCAAAAATTTAGCTTAGTATAGGGTCAAATTATATTCCTAAGGGGCAAAAGCTTTACTTATCAAATTAAACAGCAATGGCCAACAGAGGTGAAAGATACATAAAACTAAAGGAAAGAGGATATTTAAGTGCAAATAATAGGCCAGAATTTTACGTTGATCGGGCAGGTGTGAGCCCGACCTGAACTCATGTGAAGTTGCGTGAAAGGACATTGGACGTGCACCCTGACATCATCGCGCACGCGTGCAATATTGAGGGCAGTGGGCGTGTCCAGGTGTAGGAGCCGTGTCCACCGAAAATTAAAGGGCCAATTAAGGCCATTAAAAACCCTACTGTCCACAATTTTACGTTGCATGTGCAATTTTGCACTAGTTGTACGGGCAAAACAGGCAGCCCGTTTTTAACAAAACCTCATCGAAGGGTGGGATGAAATGTTTGGAGCGAAATATAATTAAAAAGGTTATCTGGGGACTGATGTCTCTTGAGTTCTGCTGTCAGGTGCTTAAATGTGTTGAATAGACACAGTTTGATGTATCTTTTTCTTGTCATTTAATCTGTACAGACCTGCAGCTCCGAAGCAGCTCTGCAGCAGCATTCTGCCTTCAGGGAGCTCGCTAGAAGCACCCATCTGCACCCTCACTTTTGTCAGTGCCCACCCTCTTCCCGCTCCCCTCGGCAGCGCTGAGGCTTTCTCAGCACGCGTTTCACACTGGCTGACCATTAATTGAAAAAAGCCAGCATGAAATTGCGTTCAGGGGCCGATTGCAGAAGGAAACGCATTTCGCGTCCACTCCCTGGCCCGCCAAGCGTGAAATTCAGGCCATAGTGTAAATCCAGGCGACTTGGAGAGATAGAAGGACAACAAAGCTAGGCAAAAAGGATAGTAGGAGCTGCAAAGAAGGAATATGAAACAAGACTTGTGTGGGATATTAAGATTAACGCAACTTTTTTTACAATTGTATTAGAAGAGATGAGTCAAAAGGGGTTGAACTGTCTCTCACAAAAAGCAGATGTAATTCAATTGACAATTTAAAATCTGATATAGATGGATGTTTGCTTGCCAAGTGTTACATCCAGGTGAGGAGGAGTCGAATGAATCCCCTCTTTGCCCTCTGCTCATTTGACTGCAACAAGTTTTTTTGTTTGAAAAGGATATCCTTGCCAATTCAGTGGCTACTTAATTGTTTACATGTTGTGATCATAAAAGAACCAATAGGACAGGTTTCTTTGAGTCTTACAAAGAAAGAGGTTAGCTTTATTATACTTAAACAGGTATAACTATAAAATACGTACTGACTTTCGAACACACATATCATAGAACCATAGAAAAGCTACGGCACAGAAAGAGGCCATTCAGCCCATCGTGTCTGCGCCAGCTAAAAGCACTAGCCACCCATTCTAATCCCACGTTCCACCACTTGGTCCTTAGCCTTGCAGGTTACAGCACTTGAGGTGTAGATCCAGGTACCTTTTAAATGAGTTGAGGGTTTCTGCCTCAACCACCAATCTGGGCAGCAAATTCCAGACACCTACCACCCTCTGGGTGAAAAGTTTTTTCTAATATCCCCTCTAATCTTTCTACCAATCACCTTAAATCTGTGCCCCTGGTGATTGACCTCTCCACTAGGAGAAACAAGTCTTCACTGTCTACTCTATCTAGGCCCCTGATAATTTTGTATACCTCAATCAAGTCACCCCTCAGCCTCCTCCGCTCTAAGGAAAACAACTCTAGCCTATCCAATCTCTCCACATAGCTGCAAGTTTCCAGCCCTGGCAACATTCTTGTAAATCTCTATACTCTCTCCAGATCAATTATGTCCTCCCTGTAATATGGTGAATAGAACTGTACGCAAAAATCTAGCTGTGGCCTATCCAGCGTTTTATACAGTTCCTGCATTACATCTCTGCTTTTGCATTTTATACCTCGTGCAACAAAGGAAAGCATTCCACATGCCTTCTTTACCACCTTATCTACCTGTCCTCCCACCTTCAAGGCAGACATGCACTCCAAGGTCTCTCCTCTTCCTCGACCCCTCCTGATATCCTCCGGTTTATTAATTATTCCCTTGCTTTGTTTGTCCACCCAAAATGCATAACCTCAAACTTTTCCAGATTGAATTCCAATTGCCACTTTTCCACCCACTCAACCAAATATTGATATCATTCTGGAGTCAACAGCTATCTTCTTCACTATTAGCTACGTGGCCGATTTTTGTGTCATCCGCAAATTTCCCAATCATGCCTCCCACATTTAAGTTCAAATCATTAATACATACCACAAGGGCCCCAACACTGAGCCCTGTGGAACGCCACTGGAAACCGCTTTCCATTTGCTAAAATATCTGTTGATCATTGTCCTTTGTTTCCTGTCACTGAGCCAATGTTGGATCCAACTAGCCACCTTCCCCTGTATCACATGGGCTTTTACTTTTCTGATCAGTCTGCCATATGGGACTTATCAAATGCCTTACTAAAATCCATGTACACCGTGCGCACTGCACTACTCTCATCAATCCTCTTTGTTACTTCCTCAAAAAATTCAATTTAGTTAGTAAGACATGTCTTTCCCCTCAACAAAACCATGCTGACTATCACTGATTAATCCGTGCCTTTCTAGGTGACAGTTTATCCTGGCTCTCAGAATTGATTCTAATAATTTGCCCACTACCAAAGTCAGACTGACTGGCCTATAATTATTTGGTCTACCCCTCGCACCCTTTTTAAACAATGGTACAATGTTCGCAGACCTCCAATCCTCTTGTACCTCGCCTGTATCTAGTGAGGATTGAAAAATGATCCTCAGAGAACCTGCTATTTCCTCCCTGGCTTCCTCTAACAGCCTTGGAAAGAATCCATCCGGCCCTGGTGATTTATCCACCTTCAAGGATGTCAGTCCCTCCAGTGCTTCCTTTCTCTTTATGTGCGTTGCACTCCTACTCATTAACTAGAATGTCTGTATCATCCCTCTCCTTAGTGAAGACAAAGACAAAGTATTCATTAAGAACCCTGCCCACATCTTCTTCATCAATGTATAAGCTATCTTGTACACCCTGATAGGGCCTACTTGTTCCTTAGTTATCCTATTGCTCTTAATGTACTGATAAAACATCTGAGGATTTTCCTTAATTTTACCTGCCAATATTTTTGCATATCCTCTTTGCTTTTCTGATTTCATTTTTTACTTCACCCCTGTATTTTCTATACTTCTAACATATTTTTTTTTTTGTGGCTGTCATAAGCTCTCTTTTTCTGCTTTATCTTGTCCTGTATGCTTCTAGATCACTGGGGGCTCTAGATTTGGCAGTACCACCCTTTTTTTGTGGGAACATGTCTACACTGTACCTGCAGAATCTCGCTTTTGAGTGCCTCTCACTGATTTCCCTTCAAGTAGCTGTAACCAACCCGCTTTCGCCAGATCACCTCTCAGCTTCGTAAAATTTGTCTTTCCCCAATTTAGAACTTTTGCTCCTCTTCTATCTTTTTTCCATAATTATACTAAATCTAACTGTATTATGGTCACTATCTCCAAAATGGTCACCCACTGCTATTTCATCCACTTGCCGAGCTTCATTTCCTCAGACTAAATCTAGAATTGTGCTCTCTCTCATTGGGCTTGTTATGTGTTGGCTAAAAAAGTTCTCTTGCATGCAGTTTAAGAATTTTGTGCCCTTTACACTGTTCATATCCCAGTTGATATTAGGGTAGTGTAAGTCCCCAACTATTACTGCCCTATTGTTTTTGAACTCAGAGATTTGCCTACATATTTGCTCTTCTATCTCCCTTCCATTATTTGGGGGTCTATAGTATACTCCTGGTAGTGTGGCTGCCCCTTTTTTATTTCTAAGCCCAACCCATATGGCCTCATTTGATGATTCATTTAGTATATCATCCATCCTCACAGCTGTAATTGATTCTTTAACCAATAATGCTACACTCCCACCTTTTTTAGCCCCTCTCCCATACACTTGAAGTTCATTTGCACACAAATACAGATTACTGAGTAGGGAAGGATAGGTTGGCCAAATTAGAGTCCATAACAAAAGTAAAAGAGGATACAGTCTATAGTTTGGTTACTCAGTTGGCTTCGAAGGTCTCGATGCTTCCGATTTAAAGATGTAGACAACTGAGTTGGTTGTTCTTTGGGAGATGTTAGGGCTGGGTTGGATTCTCTTAAGAAATCCCTGTCTGCGGTAGGGTATCCCTGGATGATCACAGTCAGCAAATAGGGCTCAAAATTTACCAGGTGGGCTGGAGAAAAAAGAAGGCAGGAGAGGCCTCCACTTAGGTCTTCTCCTTAAGCTACTTGTCCTCAGTTCTGCTGAGAAAACATGTGTTTAAAACACTCAAAAGGTTGACTTATCATATGACCCTCCTTCTCCATCTGCTGGGGAATTAAAAAATATACATTGTCCATGTATTTCAATGGTGACTTGATTAGCTCATGTCTGGAAGCTGATTTAGCCAGGGTTCCATTGTCCAAACAACAAGTCTGAATGGCCAACAGTTGAATACATCAGGTGATTGTCACAGATGCCTTGCTGATGATATAGGAGAAGTGAGTCCTTTAGAATCCCTTTTAGTCAGTGTCTTTGATGGGTTTTTCAGACAGACTGACTCCACTCCAACGAATTGGAATTTGGAACATGTAGTAATGCAAACTGTGGTTAGCCATCTTGGACTGTGATGTCAAGTCACTTTAGTCTCTGTGTTTTTAAAAAGTCTGTTTTTAAAAGTGCAATTCAGGTTTCCAGCTGGTGGATTAAAAACCAATATCTGGCAAAAAGCACATCTTTAGGACAAAGGTATAAGACAGGCTTGTCCAACCTTCTTGCATGGGGTGGGGCACATTTCAACTTTTCTCACACTCGGGGGGCTGATGAGCAAATTTTAGAAAGTTAAGGTTTGGCACAACATTAAACATGAATTTTTTTAAAAAGCTGATGTATGAAAGGAAACAAATTGCTGAGCAAAAAAAAATTACAACAATAAATTGATTATTTCTTACTCCTTTAAAAAAAAATTAAGACGACCATTCAAGTGTGAAAGGGTGAGAGTGTGTGTGTGTCCAGCTCACACCCAGTCTCAGGTGTTCACTTACTCATCCTCACCATTGTGAGAATGGGTGACAGTGCGTGTTGGAGTGTGGGGGTGAGGGTGAATGAAAACACTAAGACTGGGGGTGAGCCAGACACACTCCCCCTCCCTCTTTCTCTCTCTTTCTCTCTCACACACACATACTCACTCACTCTCTCTCCTTCACACACACACACATCCTCTCTCTCTCGCACACACACACACATACTCACCCTCTCTCTCTCACACACACCTTCACTCACCCTCTCGCACTCTGTCTCACATAGACACACTCATCCTCTCGCGCACACACACACTCACTCTTTCTCACACACACACGCTCACTCTCTCTCACGTGCACTCTCTCTCTCTCTCTCTCACACGCACGCACACACACGCTCTCTCTCTCGCACACACACAAGCTCTCTCTCTCTCGCACACACACACGCGTTCTCTCTCTTTCGCACACACACACACGCGTTCTCTCTCTTTCGCACACACACACACGCGTTCTCTCTCGCACACACACGCGTTCTCTCTCGCACACACACGCGTTCTCTCTCTCTCGCACACACACGCGTGCTCTCTCTCTCGCACACACACGCACGCTCTCTCTCTCGCACACACGCGCGCTCTCTCTCTCGCACACACGCGCGCTCTCTCTCTCGCACACACGCGCGCTCTCTCTCTCGCACACACGCGCGCTCTCTCTCTCGCACACACGCGCGCTCTCTCTCACACACATGCTCTCTCTCTTTCTCACACACACGCTCTCTCTTTCTCATACACAAACGCTCTCTCCCTTTCTCACACACACATGCTCTCTCTTTCTCACACACACGCTCTCTCTCACGCACACACACGCTCTCTCTCTCACACACACACGCTCTCACACACTCTCTCTCACACACACTCTCTCTCTCACACACACGCGCTCTCTCTTTCTCTCACACACACAAGCTCTCTCTTTCTCTCACACACACACGCTCTCTCTTTCTCTCACACACACACACTCTCTCTCTCTTTCTCACACACACGCACTCATCCTCTCTCTCTGACACACATACACTCTCTCTCTCAGGCACATGCACTCACATCCTCTATTTCTCAGACACACACACTCACATCCTCTCTCTCTTTCTCAGATGCACACAACCCCTCTCTCTCTCAGACACACAAACACCTCCGTCTCTCTCTCTCTCGCAGACACACACACTCTCTCTCTCTCTCTCAGACACACACACTCATCCTCCTCTCTTTCTCTCTGACACACTCACGCTCGCTCACCCATCCACCCAACCTCACTCACCCACCCTCACTCACTGACTGACCCTCACTCACTGACCCACCTACCCTCTAGACTACCCACAGTCATCCATCCTCACTCTGAGCCACCCTCACCCACCCTTCACTCTGATCCACCCACCCTCCATCACTTACTTTCACTCAGGAAATCAGCTGTGCGAGCAGGAGAGGTGCACTGAGAGCAGAAGGGAGGCCTGAGGCCTACTGCGTCCAAACACGGTGCACGCCCAGGGAAGCGCTGAGGGCCGATGTTGAACACTGGGAGGAACCGGGGGGAGTGAGGGGAGGAACTGGGGGAACACAGGGAGGAATTGGGGAAGCGCAGGGAGGAACTTGGGAAATGTGGGGAGGAACCAGGGAAGCACGGATGGGACCGGGGGAGCGCAAGGGGGAACCGGAGGAATGTGGGGAAAACTGGGGTAGCGCGGGGAGGAACCGGGGGAACGTGGGAACCGGGGGAACGCGGGGAAAACTGTGGTAGCGCAGGGAGGAACTGGGGGAACGCGGGAGGAACCGGGGTTAAATGGCCGGAGCCAGGCCAAAGCATTGCAAGCTGAAGGGGAAAGCGTGGTGAGCGGATGTCCCGCTCACTCCAGAGTTGCCAGTGTTCACTGTTCCTTCAATCACAGCCTGTTCCTCTCCCATGTTTGCTGCTGATAGGCTCACTATTAAACCTCTCAGCAGCAGGCACAAGAGAGAAGCGGGCTGTGATTGGAGGACCAGCCCCCTGCAGAAAACTTCAAACTCACTCAACCATCCTACCGGCTCTTTCAACAAACGATCCAGGGGCCACATAGAGACAGGTTGGACAAGACTGGTATAAAAGGATATGGAGATAAGCCCAGTGGATAAAGATAAAAATCAGCCATAATCTCACTGAATGGCAGAACAGGCTTGAGTGTCTGAGTGGCCTATTCCTGTCCATGTGCTCAAATAATGCTTGGTGTACCACTGGTGCAATCTTGTGATAAAGATTACAAAGAATGAATGATGGTATACAGTGCACACTAAGAAAGAGATAACAGATAGCAGGCAATGAGTTCGAAGGAAGTAATTCATTAGAGCACTTCTGATAATGCCAATTACAAATGCAGCAGAATCAGGGGATTGGATTATCATTTTAAACCCAATTCCGGGTATTTGCTTTTCTCTAGAATGTATTAGAAATAATTTTATTTTTTGTGCTAATTTTTCACTTTGCTTATTGCGACAGAAACAGATAGTTGATTAGAGCATTTCAAAGATCTAGAAATAAATATCTGCTACTTATTAAAGCACAAGTGTTGAAAACGTACATAAAACGGAAAACTATCATTTTGCCTAGAGACCAATCATCTGACAGATCAGCTGTGCATTTCCAGCATTTAATTCATATTTCTAACATTTGTTTTTCTTCGTTTTATCACTCCCTGGAATCAAGTTTTTCACCTAATTTTTTTTTTACATAGAATTATATTGGATATACTGCACAGAAACAGATATAGGCCATTCAGCCTATATTTTGCACTATTTCCAGGGAGTGAGATCACTGATCCAGTAAACTCACTGTACACTTGTATTGCCTGACCTCCTCCTCTCAGCAGCTCTGCTATCCATCAATGAATCGTGCCCTCGTCATACTTTTGCAATCCATCATTGGATCCCCTTCTCTCCATACTTTTGTTATCTATGTCTGGATACGATTTCATTCCACAATCCATGCTATTTGTGATGGAATCCCTCTTGTTCCATGCCCTATTCTATCCACGATGAGATCCATATCATTTCACAACCTACAATGTCAATGATTGGTTCCTTTCATTCCACATGCTATGCAGTCCACGAGTGAATCAATTGCTTTCTAGGCTCCCCCTAGGCGATCCATGTCTGGATCCCTTTCTCCCCACATCCTGTGCTGTGACTGGATCCCCTTTCACCCCACACTCTATGCTTTCGGTAACCAGGTCCCATTCTCTCCAAATTCTGCACGATGTTACTGGCGTTCCATTCTGGAGAGCCAACTGGAGGAGGATAGAACTGGAGTCAATATTTACATACTTTTATAAGCTTTCTTTACCAAGATATATATTATAAACATGCCCCTCTTTTACAAGCTTTATTTACCAAGATACACATTATAAACATGCACCTCATAACCTAGCTACCACAGCATCAGTCTGTTCCTATTTTTAGGAGCATTAATGTCCACCACTTGCACACAATTAAACACAATTTTTTTTATTCATTCACGGGATGTGGGATTCGCTGGCTGGGCCAGCATTTATTGCCCATCCCATAGTTGCCCTTGAGAAGGTGAGCTGCCTTCTTAAACTGCTGCAGTCTATGTGGTGTAAGTACACCCACAATGCTGTTAGGGAGGGAGTTTCAGGATTTTGACCTAGCGACAGTGAACAAACGGTGATATATTTCCAAGTCAGGATGGTGAGTGACTTGGAGGGGAACTTCCACGTGATGATGTTCCCATGTGTCTGCTCCCCTTGTCCTCCTAGATGGTAGTGGTCGTGGGTTTGGAAGGTGCTGTCTAAGAAGCCTTTGTGAATTCCTGCAGTGCATCTTGTAGATAGTACACACTGCTGCTGCTGTGCGTCAGTGGTGGAGGCTGTGAATGTTTGTGAATGTGGTACCAATAAAGCAGGCTGCTTTGTCCTGGACGGTGTCAAGCTTCTTGAGTGTTGTGGGAGCTGCACTCCATCCAAGCAAGTGGGGAGCATTCCATCACACTCCTGACTTGTGCCTTATAGATGGTGTACAGGCTTTGGGGAGTCAGGAGGTGAGTTCCTTGTGCACGATTCCTAGCCTCTGACCTGCTCTTGTAGCCACAATGTTTATATGGCTACTCGAGTTCCATTTCTGGTCAATGATAATCCCCAGGATGTTGATAGTGGGTGATTCAGCAATGGTAATGCCAATGAACGTCAAGGGGCGATCGTTAGATTCTCTCTTCTTGGAGATGGTCATTGCCTGCACTTGTCAGCCCAAGCCTGGATATCGTCCAGGTCTTGCTGCATTTGGACATGGGCTGCTTCAGTTTCTGAGGAGTCGTGAATGATGCTGAACATTGTGCATCACCAGCGAGCATCTCCATTTCTGACCTTATGATGGAAGGAAGGTCATTGATGAAGGAGCTGAAGGTGGTTGGGCCAAGGACACTTCCCTGAGGAACTCCTGCAGTGATGTCCTGGAGCTGAGATGACTGACCTCCAACAACTACAACCTTCTTCTTTTGTGCTCGGTATGACTCCAACCAATGGAGAGTTTTTCCCCTGATTCCCATTGACTCCAGTTTTGCTCGGGTTACTTGATGCCACACTCGGTCAAATGTGGCCTTGATGTCAAGGGCAGTCACTCTGACCTCACCTCGGGAGTTCAGCTCTTTTGTCTATGTTTGAATGAGGTCAGGAGCTGAGTAGCCCTGGTGGAATCTAAACTGGGTGTCAGTGAGCAGGTTATTGCTAAGCAAGTGCCGCTTGATAGCACTGTTGATGAGACCTTCCATTAATTTACTGATGATCAAGAGTAGACTGATGGGGTGGTAATTGGCCAGGTTGAATTTGTCTTACTTTTTGTGTACATGATTTACCTGGGCAATTTTCCACATAGCTGAGTAGATGCCAGTGTTATAGCTGTACTGGAACAGCTTGGCTAGGGGCGCAGCAAGTTTTGGAGCACAATTCTTTAGTACTATTGCTGGAATATTGTCAGGGCCCATAGCCTTTGCACTATCCAGTGCCTTCAGCCATTTCTTCATATCAAGTGGAGTGAATTGAATTGTCTGAAGACTGGCATCTGTAATGCTGAGGACCTCTGGAAGAGGTTGAGTTGGATCATCCACTCAGCACTTCTGGCTGAAGTTTGTATCCAATGCTTCAGCCTTATCTCTTGCATTGATGTACCGGGCTCCCACATCATTGAGGATGGGTCATTTTGTAGAGCCTCCTCCTCCAGTGAGTTGTTTAATCGTCCACCACCATTCACGACTGGATATGGCAGGACTGCAGAGCTTAGGTCTGATCCATTGGTTGTGGGATCGCTTAGCTCTATCTATCACTTGCAGTTTATGCTGTTTGGCACGCAAGTAGTCCTGTGTTCACACCTCATTTTTAGGTTGCCTGATGCTGCTCCTGGCATGCCCTCCTGCACTCTTCATTGAACCAGGGTTGATCCCCTGGCTTGATGTTAATGGTAAAGTGGGGGATATGCCGAGCCATGAGGTTACAGATTTTGTTCGAGTACAATTCTGCTGCTGATGGCCCACAGTGCCTCATGGATGCCCAGCCTTGAGTTGCTAGATCTGTTTGAAATCTATCCCATTTAGCACGGTGGTAGTGCCACATTACACAATGGAGGGTATCCTCAATGTGAAGGCAGGACCTCGTCTCCACAATGACTGTGCGGTAGTCACTCCTCCCGATACTGTCATGGACAGATACATCTGCGGCAGGCAGGTTGGTAAGGATGAGGTCAAGTATGTTTTTCCCTCTTGTTGGTTCCCTCACCACCCGCCGCAGACCCAGTCTTGAAGCTATGTCCTTTAGTACTCGGCCAGATCGGTCAGTAGTGGTGCTGCCGAGCCACTCTTGATGATGGACATTGAAGTCCCCCACCCTCAGTGCTCCCTGCAAGTGGCGTTCAACATGGAGGAGCACTGATTCATCAGCTGAGGGAGGGTGGTACGTGGTAATCAGCAGGTTTCCTTGCCCGTGTTTGATCTGATGCCATGAGACTTCATTGGATCCCTTTTTCTCCGCACATTATGCTAAATGTGACTGGATCCCTTTCTTTTCCCATGCTATGCTCTCTGAGGCTGAATCCTTTTGATTCCAAACCTATGCTATTCATGACTGGATCACTTCCTCTCCAAACAAATCAGAAAGTAACAGGATCCACTGCTGTCTGTGTTGAGCAGTCTAAACTGAGCCAGCAGTAGTTATGCCACTATGTCAGTTTTAGTGCCACCGGGCTAGCGGAAGGAAATATAAGACATGGATCCTGCCCTATGAAAATCACATGACAACATTATTTGGCATTGGTGGCAATGGCCTCTCCAGTTGAAAAGCTGACCAACGCCCACTGTTGAGAGTCACCTGTGAAGAAGGGCCACTTTGATGAGGTACTGTTCGGCTGTTAAAACATATAGATTGTTGGAGAGTAGAGTGACTGGCTTCAGGAGGAAGGGGGCTAGCTAGGAGGCCAAAATACTGTTAAGCATTTGTGAAAAAATCTGATCAATATTTTCCCTGCAATCTATGAAATGTTACATGATGCTCCAATGCACAATGCGAATGATTGACAAGTGATGGTATGAGCTGCTCAGAATTTAGAGATATCCAGTTTATTTAATTATAAAATCCGCACTTTAATATGTTCTAAACAAAAAGGAATTGAAACATTATTTTTTAGGACGATATTATTTTCATCAATATACTTGTAAATTTAATTTTAAAAAGAATCGAAGGGGGCGGGTTAATAAAAAGAAAAAAATCTCCCAGAAAAAGTCTTTAACAATAACCCTTTTCATGTATAAGCCTGAGGCAAGCTGCTGTGATAAATAGTTAGCTTTCCAAATGTGACAGCTGAACTTTTCCATCTTACCCATGTCTACGAGAAGCAAGCGAGTCAGTGCAGTATAGAAGGTCGTGCGGCATCTCAGGACAGCATCACCAAGGTGGAAGTGTTCACTGATGCCCAGGAAAGGGAAGTGTTCACACTGGTCATCCAAAAAAGAAGCACAGGAACAAGCAATTAATCACTATATACAGTCATTTCAACACTGGAGGAATAGGCTTCAATTTTCACACCTTATCTCCTGAAGGCATTTGCTCCTGCAGCTCTCTCATGTCTCACAATTCTGTATGTGTGAGCCCAGACATTGAATGTCAAGCAGGTTATTCGACTGTGGAAGGCATTCGAGCTAAGCCTGGTCCTGTTCTCAGCTGACAATTGAACATAAGCCTTTTCAAGGGTCATTAAGAAGCTGAAACCCAGGTTGATTTTGATTGCGTCCTAAACTAAGGGATGCAGAAGCCCAACTCTTGAATTGGCCATACAGTTTGGTACAATTCAAGGCTGAACCCTGACTATATGGTCTATACGGCAGCACCTTAATAAACTGGCCCTTTCGAGGAGCTGGATTAAATAGCTGGCTTTCAAAATGTGACAGCTGAACTCAAATTTCATAGAAATGAAAGGAACAAATAATTTGCCTGGTTTCAATTTTGCACCTCTGGTCATTTCTTAATAAATGTGAGAGAAGAATTTGTGATAGCTCAACTTTCATGACAAAATAACAGCTGTGGCATTCAAGGCGAATATACAGTAATTAGCTGGAGAAACATTTTTAAGGAAACAACTGTTCTCTGACAAATAAAAGGGACTTACGGTATGGTTCCGAAGCATGAATCGTACTGCATCAATCTTCACCAGCTTCTTCAAGATAGCATACGTAATGGCAATGTCAAGGATACAAATGAAGGTCAAAATCCTGGAACTGCCTCCCTAACAACACTGTGGTTGTAACTGCACCACATGGATTGCAACAGTTCAAGAAGGCAGCTCATCATCACCTTCTCAAGGGCAATTAGGGATAGGCAATGAATGCTGGCTTAGATAGCAACATCCATGTCTCATGAATGAACATTAAAAAAAATGGCTAAAGCTCTGTGACCTGACTAGTCTAAATCTCCTATAAACATGTATGATCACAAACATGACACCAAGCAGCTGCCAGGCAATGCCTGTAGTGAGAGCTCAAGAGAAGCACTGGAGAGCTGAAAAGGCAGTGGAAGGTTGATGACTGTGCTGCGGAAAAGGTATCCCTTTGGAGCAATGATGTTCTGCTAGGCCTAGCTGAAGAGCTGGAGTTATGCCTGTCAGTTGGTTGGAAACAAGGGGACCGTAGTCTTAGGAGGAGATTAAACCATCAGGAGGGGAGCAGTTGCAGTTGTTGAGACAGTCTGAGTTGGAACAACTTTGGGGAGGGAATTCAGAGGCTGGGTCTTTGAAAGTGAAGACTTGAAATCCATTGTGAGAGACAGAGTTTTAACGAGGTTGTGTAATGCACAGTGGACACTGACGTGAGGTAGTTTGCTGAGAACTCCATGGGATCTGTTTTAGTTGCCATTTATTGTGCAGTATAGTGTGTTCGACCACAGTTTGCCTGTCAATTCATATGCATCTCATGTTAATTCTGAGTGTCAGATTATAAGATAGTTATTGTAAATTGTTTTATTTTTCTGACTTTGGATAGTAAAGTTTATTTTGTTTGTTTAAAAGCCATGGAATCTTGTGGCTTTATCCTCTTAATAAGTACCTGGGATTTCAAACTTTGTCTACTTTAAATAAAAAAGTTATTGGTCCTTAGTTGGACTATAACAGATGGCAACCAGGACTACATGCATGCCAAACAGCAGATGCAGCATGCTATAGACAGAGCAAAGTTATCCCACAACAGACAGCTCAGATCAAAGCTCCGCAAATCCTGCCACAACCCTGTTATGAATGGTGGGAAACAATTAAATAGCTAACCAGAGGAGGCAGCTCCCCACCTTCAAGAATGAGGGATCCCAGCATGTCAGTGCAAAAGACAAAGCAGGAGTGTTTACGATCATCTTCAGCCAGGAGTGGCAAGTGGATGAGCCATATTGACCTGCTTCTGAGGTCTCCAGCATCACAACTGCCAGACTTTAGCCAATTCAATTTACTCTATGTGATAGCAACAAATGGCTGAAGGCAACGGATACTGTAAACGCTATGGGCCCAGACAACATCTTGGCTATAGTGCTACAGAACTAGTCGTGCCCCTAGCCAAACTGTTCCAGTACAGCTTCAACACTGGCATCTACCCAAAAATGTGGAAAATTGTTTGGGCATGTCCTGTCCACAAAAAGGACAAATCCAATCTGGCCAATTACTGTCCCATCAGTCTACTCTAAATCATCTTTGGCAAAGAGATGGAAGGTGTTCTCGACAATCCTATCAAGCAGCATCTAGTGAGCAATCTATCTACGTAACTTAAGTCCTCGTTTCTGGAACCATTCTCACAGATCTTTTCTGCACTCTCTGTAATGCCTTCACATCCTTTCAAAAGTGCCCAGATTTGGACACAATATTCCAGTTCAAGCCAAACCAGAGTTTTATAAAGGTTCATCATAACTGCCTTGCTTTTGTACTCTATGCCCTATTTATAAAGCCCAGGAACCCACATGCTTTATTAACAATGCTCTCAACCTGCCTGCCACTTTCAACAATTTGTGCACATATACCACCCAACCCCATCTCCTACCCCTCCCCCCAAGCCACCCTGCCCCCACCCTCCCATCCCCCACAGCCTACAGGTGACTCCAGACCCACAGCAATGCGGTTGACTCTTAACTTCCCACTGAAATGGACAAGCAAGACACTCAGTTCAAGGGCTATTAGGGAAGGGCAAGGAATGTTGGCCTTGCCAGCAACATCCACATCTCATGGAAGATAGAAGAAAAAATAAACTTGTCTACTACCTTTTCTAAAAACTCAATCAAATTGGTTAAACATGATTTGGTTTTTGTAAAGAATTTTTATTTTTCTTGGACTGTGGCTTTAAAAACTACTATGACTGTAGTTGCTATCCGGGAACAGAACGTGCCATAAAAGAACAGGATGGTGCCGGAAAGGAGCCCTGGACTAAGGACAACTGCCTGACGACAGCATTTTAATTGGCTCCTGACCAGGTGACCAGGGTTTTTATGTGGTAACAGTGCAGGGAGTATAGCTCCTAGCATGTAAAGAGGGAAGACCTGAAACCTCTCTCTCGTGTTTGTAAGATTCCAGTAATTCTGCCATAGTAGCAAGCTTGCTATTTCTCACATCCCTATAACCTGCTTTCTCTGAAAACCCCTGTCAAGAGGAAAAGCGGAAAAATCACCACTAGAGACATTGAAAAGCAAGTTCTCAACCAGTGAACTAAATACTGAAAGTACTGGAAGACCACCTCATGTCATCAACAACAAACTGCAAGGAATTTGGAAGATATCAATCAAAATCAACCCATCTAATCCTGTACGCCAGATTGGTGCTATTGAACTATGTTACCTCACCCTTAAAATTCATGTTTTGTGTGTCTTATCTGTATGTATGTGTGTGTATGTTTGTGTATAGGGGTTTAAGAAGGGGTAGAGTTTAAGTTATAGAGTTAGAAGTTAGCAGTTCATATTTCTTTCTTTTGCCACTAGTTAAAGACAACTTGTTTAATAAACAGTTATTTACTTATTAAGTTTACAAACCTGGTGCTCGTATTCTGTTAACCTAAATTAAACAGTTAGGTAGAATTGGGGCAATCTGGTGGTTTGGTCAAACTTTTCACATTTGTCACAGCTCGGGGAACAGAGGGACTTGATCTTACAGTGCACTATCCCTAGTGAGTCGTGACATTTTAATAAATCCATGCTGGCTTTCCTTATTATTCCACATGCCAGCATAAGTGTACAGTGGCAGCAAATACAAGATGAACTTCAGCAACTCACCAAGACTCCTTTCACAGCACCTTCCAAACCTGTGATCTCTATCACCTAGAAGAACAAGGACAGCAGACACAGGGTAATATAAACACTTGCAAGTTCCCCTCCAAGTTACACATCATCCTGACTTTGAACCATATTGCTGTTCCTTCACTGTCACTGGGTCAAAATTCTGGAACTCCTCCCTAACAGCTCTGTGGGTGTACTCTACACATGGACTGCAATGGCTCAAGAAGGCAGTTCACCACCACCTTCTCATGGGCAATAAATTCTGGCTTTGCCAGCGCTGCTCACATCTTATAAACAAATTAACAAAAAAATAGTATTTGCACCTAGATTAGCAATTTGTCCATTCAGAAGTCAAGGAAACAAAAGTGTATCCATAATTAACCAATAATGTTAATTTATGACATTACTTAACTGTTTACTTCTTTATTTGCAAGATGGCACATCACTGGCAAGTCAAATATTGCTTGTCCCTAGTTACTCTGAGAAGGTATGTGGGCCTCTTCCTTGAAGTGTTGCAGTCTATGTAGCAGTAGTGCTCTGATGCTAGTGTTAAGTAAGGGATTGCAGAATTTTGACCCAATGACAAAGGAGAAACAATGATGTTCGTCGAAATCAGTATCGTGTCGACTTGGAGGTGATGATGTTTCCACATCATTACTTTCATCCTTCTTGATGGTTAAGGAGATGTTCTCAAAGTAAGCCTGGTCAGTTGCTGCAGCACATCATGTACATCACACACACACTGCAGGTATAGGGCACTGGTGATAAGGCACAGGCATCGAGTCTGATGACAGACATACCAGACAGGGAACTGTTCTGCTCTGGATAATGTTAAGCTTCTTGAATGTTAATATGGTTGCATCCATCCAGATGTGAGTAGCGAGTATTCCATCATATTCATGACTTGTGCCTTATAGACAGGTGGGGAGACTTTGAAAGATTAGGAGATTAGCCATAGAGTACATATATTCTGTTAAAAAGAATTATCTAATCAACAATTAAAACAAATGTCTTTTTGATTGTTTTCCCCAGCCATAGTTACACTTAATTTAGGGGATTTTTTCTTCCCAGTGCCAGTTTTGATTACATTATTAGAGGTATTAATTGAAAGGATTGCCTGCTACTGATAGTTGAATGGTGAATGCTAGTGAAATACCTGGCATTAATTACTTAACAATTTATAGCGCTAGTAAAAACATTTTTAAACAGTTCTTTACCACTGCTGTTACTAGGACCACTCATCTTCCTCTTTGGTCTCCCAGCAAAGACAAAGCCAGGTGATCTACTCCCAGAAAGCTGCCCTGTGCTATAGTGTAATTGTTTGCAAGCTAGGATTTCCTCTCCCTCCCTCCCTCCCTGATAGCTTCCACATAACATAGATTGAGGAGCTCAACTGTGGGGAATGACAGACACTCTCCACTGCTCCATGGCATATGGCATCCATAGACCTCCATTTTAAATAATTAACAGGATGCACCTTATGTCAGTGCTTTGAGCAACATGTGTCTCTCTAGAGCTAACAAATCATCTGGTTTTCCAGGCTTAAGAGTTCATTTTTGTTGCCTTTCTGCATGTTGTTTTACAATGGCAAGGAATTGCATTTACAATGACAGGGGAATTAAAATGCCCGTACTCCAATGTGTTGGGCTACCTGTCTCTCTACTGATGTTCCTTAACTTAACTGTTAATAAAAAAAATCAGTTAGCCCATTCTTTCCCAAGACTCTGTAAGTGCAGCAAGCATTACTAGATTGGAGGGGACCATGGGGAGTGAAGTATTATCCCATGGTAGAATTATTATGGCACAGAAAGCTATTTAGTCCATCTTGCCTACTGGCCCTTTGAAAGGCCCAGCCAATTAGTTCTCTCACCTGCTCTTTGAACATATCCCTACACATTCCCTACCACTCCTTGAAAACTGTATTGAAACACTGGTGAGATTAATTAAACTAACAGTAAACAGCCCATCATTTGAAGGCTCTTATTACCTTGAGAAGGCCCAAAGATAATTCAGAAATTTACTCAAGTGAGGAAAAAGGTGTAGCAAGCTGGGATTTATTTTAAAGTGAAGAAATGTTGTTTCCAACATGATGAGAACATTTCAGGTAGAATAATGGAGCCAAAGATCAAATCATTCAAAAGGCAGTTAAGAGGTTTGGGTCAGGGGTAAGTGTGTGGAAGGATGAACCAGATAGGACAAAGCCCATCCCTCATTTATATGATTCTTTATGAACAGTTTCAAGCAAAGCATTCAAGTGTGGTGAAAGATTCAAATGTCAAGAGACAAGTTAAGAACAAGGAGTTGAATAATACAGTGGGGGGTGCAGACAGAATGCCTCCCCACACCAAGAAACCACGTTGGCATGGAGGCAAGAGCTGCCGGCCAATCCAATGGGCTGGCAAATCCATTAGTCCCGGCAGCACCAGTGAGGCATCAGTGGCTGCTACCAGGACTGCTGGTGAAGACAGGACCCCAAGGTCTTGGACCAGGAGGGTTTGAGTCCGTTAGGGAGAGGGTCAGTGGGGTAGAGGGAAGGTTGGGTTTAAGGGAGGGAGCGGGTAGGAATGAAGTGAGATTCAACGTAAGGGGTGGCTGCCTCATGATCGGGAAAGGGCAGCCCCCAAAGAGCGATGACCCCCCCTGCCTTCCTTTCTGACCTTAATGCGCTTGAAAAATCAGCCACCCTGCTGCCCACACCAAATGCTTTATGGTGTGGGCGGCATATTATCAAGGTCAATAGACTTGATAACAAGCCTAATTGACCCTTAATTGTTATTTAAATATAGTGGGTGGGCTGCAAATTTCGTTCCCCTCTCCCCCTCCCTCCTCCCCCCTCCCCCCTCCCTCCCTCTTCCTCCTGCCCCCCCCCCCCCCACACAATGTTATGGGGTGAGCTTGGATTGAGCGGGAACAAGGTTGGATGGCCGCCCACCCCAATTTTATGTGACACCCCCCTCCACCCCCACGGGAAACATGCCCAACGGGGGCATGTAAAGGTCAGCTCAGGATGTTAGGAATAAAAGAGAAGGGTGGAATTTTGTCACTCAAAGGGTATGGTTCCAAAGAAGGAAGGACTGAATTGAACAGATGACTGGAATGCTCATCAATAGCCTTACTTATGGCAGAGTTTTACGATACCCAATTTTAAAAAAAATATAATTACTGCTAAATTATATAAGAAACTAGCTTCTTGGAGTCATTATCCCAAATTATGATCCTGCTGATGCTAGGAGTGGTTGTGTTTCTGGCAAAAAATAGATAAAGCGCTATTTACCATGCTTCTTTTATTTCTGGAACACAGTGGGAAATGGGACAATGCGTCACTGGTGCAGAAGGGGTGCTATTTTGAACTTTGGCTAAGGTATGTTGTTATAATTCTGTAGTGGGAGCTTTTCCTGTATCTAACCCATGCTGCATCTGCCCTGTGAGAATTTAATGGAGCTGTGTATAGGAAGCTTTACTCTCTATCTAATTCATGCTTAAACCACCCTGACAGTGTTTAATGGGACAGTGTAAAGGAAGGTTTGCACTATATCTAACCCATGCCATACCCATCCTGGAGTGTTTAATGGGGCAGTGTATTTGGAACATTATTTCGTATTGTTAGGGTCACTGTGGGGGAACCATAAACCAAAAGAACCAAATGTACTGAATGGCCCTCAAAAGAAGAAATTACGAACAAGATTTCACTTTTTATAACTATACAACACAAATAAGAACCAATGCAAGTTAAACATGAATTAACAGGCAAATGCTACTTCAAATCAAAAGGTAAAGTTCACTTTAAATAGTTGATACAACAAGATACGTCTTATACAACCACAAGCATTTCCCTTCAGCATGCATGCATTAAACAGCTACACAGTTCCATGGTATACTGTTCTTTATTCACACAGGGTAGGCAGGAGTAATATCTGACAATAACTTTCACAGAATTGTTACAGTGCAGGAGGCCCTTCGGCCCGTCTTGTCTCCACCTGCTCTCCAGTGCCATACTCCTTCCTGCGCTCTCCCACTAACCCTGCACATACTTCCTGTGCAGATAACACTCTAACTCCCCTTTAAATGCTTCGATTGAACTTGCCTCCACCACAATCACATTCCAGACCCTAACCACTCACTGCGTGAAAAAGTTCTTTCTCATATTGCTTTTGCTTCTTTTGCCAATTACCTTAAATCTGTACCCTCTGGTTCTTGATCCTTTCACAAGTGCAGACAGTTTCTCCCTATCCATTCTGTCCAGACCCCTTATGTTGAATATCTCTATCAGATCTCCTCTCAACCTTCTCTCCTCCAGGGAAAACAGTCCTAACTTCTCCACTCTATTTTCATAGCTGAAGTTCCTCATCAAAGGGACCATACTTGTGAATCTTTTCTGCACTCTCTCCAATGTGTTCACATCCTTCCTAAAATGCGGCACCCAGAACTAGACGCAATACTTACAAAAATTCAACAAAATCTCCTTGTTCTTGCACTCTATTTCCTACTCATAAAACCTAGATACTGTATGCTTTATGAACCACTCTCTCAACCTGTCTTGTGACCTTCAACGACTTATGCGTAAAAACCCAGATCCCTCTGCTCCTGCACTCCCTTAAGAATTGTACCCTTTATTTTATATTGTCTCTCCATGTTCTTCCTACCAAAATGAATCATCTCACATTTCTCCACATTGAACTTTATCTTCCACCTGTCCACCTATTCCACCAACTTGTCTATGTCCTTTTGAAGTTCTACACTATCCTCCTCACAGTTCACAATGCTTCTAAGTTTCATTCATCGGCAAATTTTGAAATTGTGCCCTGCACCAATAAGGTCTAGGTCATTAATATATATCAGGAAGAGCAAAGGTCCCAACACGGACCCCTGGAGAATTCCACTACAAACCTCCCCCCAGCATGAAAAGCATCCATTTAACCACTGGTCTCTGTTTCTAGTCACTCAGCCAATTTTGCTACTGTCCCTTTCATTCCATGAGCTATAACTTTGCTCACAAATCTGTTCACCTCCGAGCAAGGCATACTTCTATGAATGCTCTCTCCCTCATGTCACAAAATTCCTGATGGTGTAGCTTTTTAGAGTTCCTTTTCAACAGACAAACCAATAAGACCTCAGTTCACAGTTTGTCCTCTTCTGGGAAAAAACCCTAGCTCTTTAGTTAACCCGAGTTATTCACACAGCTTTCCAGGTTTAAGATCTTTTTAGCAAGTTCACACAATATCGCCAAGAACTTGTGTTTCATTTTCTGCCAGGTAGAAAAACAGACCTCTTCCTGTGAATGATTTGCTTTTCCATTTTCACTTCCACTCCCACCCACCAGAGTGTTTCAAAGGACTGAATTTTACTAGCCACCTAGGGACGGGAAAGTAGGGAGGTAGGCACATAAATTAGGGCGCTGTGCCATTAGTGGCGGGCTACTTATGCCCCCACTGTGATTTTACAAGCGGCGAGGAGGCATTGCATGCATCGCCCATCCTTGGCCCAATTGAGGCCCTTAAGTTCAGCTCTGATTAAACAGGCGGCAGGAGAGGCCGGTGCTCAACGTGCAGGTTTAACCTTGTGGGCTGCTGGCCAGTTAAAGGGGGGGATGCCTTTTGCTGAGTTCCCAGTGCCAATCAGAGGCCTCACCCCATAGTTTTGCCTCCCCACATCTACCCTCTCCATGCCCTGTTCAACATGCCTCCCACACCCCCTCACCAGGGCCTGTCAGCCTAGCCCCAACAACCTGAATGTCTGGGTCCATTGCTGAACACCACTTCCTTGGCCTACCTGCAGCACCAGCAGTAACCATCACTCCCACTGGCGCTGCTAGTGTGCAGAGCTGCTGGCCTCCGATTGGCCGGCAGCTCTAAGAGTTGGGACTTGCTCCTAGAGGCAGACAGAAGTCCTGTCTCATTCTAAAAAAAAGTTGCCACCTAAAAAATAAAAGCGGGACAAGCTGGCTAAGCAGAGGCAGGCCTGCCCTCAACATTTGCTCTGGCGTACAAAGAGCCCGCCCTGGAACAGTGTAGTGGGAGCTTCACTCTGTACCTAACTTATGATGTATCTGTCCTGGGAGTGTTTGAGGGGAAAATGTAGAGGAAGTTTTAATCTGTACCTAACCTGAGTTGTACAGGCCCTGGGGATTGTTTGATGGATTAATGTAAAAGGAATGTCATTCATTTAACAATATGTGCAAAGATACAATGGGATGAATAGCCTCTCATTGTCTTGCTCTATTATCCAATACTTGACCTGGGAATGAGAAAGGGTAGCTGAGATATGTAAACTATCCCATTCATTCGCACTAACTATCCTCATCCAATCCATACAAAAAAGACAAGCAAAAACTTGAAGGAGAAAAAAATCTGCACCTTTTTCTATTTCTCCTCTCCCACTAAAATGCTCATATAGCCACAGAACATTGTGCACTAGTACAATATAGATGTTCAAGAAATCTGGAAAGCACACATAGCCAGTGCACAAACAGTGATGAAAATTACTTTGGCAATATTATTTCAAAATCGCTCACAATATTTCCCAGAGAAAAATAACAGACACATCATAAACAGTCAAAATAACCACCAAAATTGGGATGTGTATTGTATTTGGGGTGAAAATGGCCACACAGCCAAGACAAGTGTAATTCATCATTTTTTTGATTTAATACCTAGGAAATATATTAAAATAATAAAAAGAATCCTGAAAAGCTCAGAATTTGCAGTGATAAATAGCACCCTGTGCCTTTATTGCATTATTTGTACAAACAGAAATATTGCACGGTGGATTTTGGCAGACAAGTGCGATTATTTTCCAATAAAAAGTTGCATATTAAATTCCAGCATAAAAGTGGGTGGGTATTACTTTCTGGAGCTTTCACTGCCTGCCTTGCGGCGGCAAAAGGTTTAAAACTTAACTTTAATAACAATACACCATTAGAAACAAAAAACTTGTTTCAAGTCATTTACGTTTTGTTGATATATATATAAAAAAATATAAAAATTGCTTTTCCTTTCTTATCGAACCAAATGACTTGACTGATCCACGATTGCATGCAACCACCAGGGACCAGAGTCAAGCTTGATTACACGTTTATAAACATTAGAAGCATACTCCTCCACAACCTAAGAGTTGTCAATTTGGATGAGTGGTAACAGATCAGCCAGTGGCTCAGATGTTAAGAAGGAAACAGCCAATTTCTTTCTTTGATGCTGAGCAATTGACAAACCTGGTTCCAACAACCCAATTCTTTATTTGTTTATTTTCTAAAACTCCTGTGATTTTCAGAAAACAATCAGAAAGGAAAGCTTAATATCCTCAGCTGATATCGAAATGCAAAATCCCTGATGGCCAAGGGGATCAGATAACTAGCCCTATTTTAGAGTGCACTTAAAAACAAAAACTATGCAAGCTAGACATTGGAAATAAAAATCAGGAAAGTGATGAAAGTGCGTAGGTCAACTAGTATTGGAGGGAACAGGGTTTCTCCAGAACCTCTACCAGAATAGTTCATCTCTGATGAATAGACACAGATGAAATGTTAATCTGTCTGTGCAGTTCCATTATTTTCTGCTCTTATATATTTCAAATTATCCAGTTCAGATCCAGTTCTCAACAGGTACTGATTAGTGTACAGAAATTAGTATACCTAACAAGCCAATTTCTGAGGGGAATTGAAGAAGTGGATCTCTATGGCTAATGGAAACAGATAAACAATGAGAGTCGTGAACCAGGAACGTGTAAAGAAAATAGGGACTGGTCTTTGAGCCAGATGCCATGTTTTGGATGAATATCCATTTTCCAATTCTAACATTTCATACTGCATCATGTATAGTTTTCCTAAATTATAGAGATTTAATAAGAATACAAATAATGTAACATCCCTCCAGCTTGGATGGAATAATTTTATTTTGGTTCCAATGCTAGTAGCTCTGGTTTGCAGGGAACTAAGACCAGCTTGTTCCCCTAATGCACCTGGGAGACTCAGACAGTGAGAGTTTCCATTTTGTGCTCTAATAGAGATGAGCAGCAATCAAATCAATCCAATGTTATGGCATGACTTGAAAGTGGCTCTAATTGGGAGGGGTCATTGGTGTAACATGATTTTTCCAGATTTTTCAAAATGTTTAATCTGGGTATCCCATGTTGATTGCAAACAGGTAAATGTATTTACTTAAAGAAGTCTGGCAAAGGTAGGAAGTATCTATTGGAGGAGGGGAACACAGTTAATTCACCACAGTGCGAGATAGCCTAGTCTTTCATGAATAAGCCTGAGCAGCTTGGTCAGGCAACTTGTCCCATTTTTTGCGATGGGGTGATTAGTGAATGGCAATCCCATGTACATGAATAAACCAAGTAAGGCAAAGCTTCTCAATAGCCTAGTGAGTATAAACAATTTCCGTTTCGGTATATGCAGACTACAGATTCAAAATTGCTGGGTCAATTGAAATGTTCACAGCTGAAATGGAAAAGTTTTTATTCTGTAATCAAGGAATTGGATCAAAAGTGAGTAACAGATATCAATCACGACAATTAATAGTATGTGGAATGGCCCATTTGCGTTCCGATATTCTTACATGTCTCAGGCTGTGATAAAATTGCTGATCTGACAAAAGGTGGAAACTGCTGCATCAGAATTGGTCTCAGTGTCATTGAAAGAGAAAAAAACAAAGCAACCAGAGCTTCAGTTCCTTATAAATATCCGGCTAGGGATGTTTATGTGTGGATATTGGGTGAGGGCAGTATTAGGCTTGGCTATGAGTCCCTGCAAGGTCATTTAGTCTAAGGACCATCACTATTTCAGTTGATACACGAAGGATAACTAATTGGGTGATGTGCCCGATCCAAGGTAAACAAGGATGCTGAGATCTGTAGCATCTCAATTGTTGCCTGCTTGAGATCAGCTAACTTGTGCATATGGGATCTATATGGTTGAGTATCAAACCGCACTTTACATTTCCTCACTGAGCCTTGGGAAGGGCTTCAGTGTCTTGTAAAAGGATGAGAATTCAACGTGTAAAACTTATAAAACCAGTAACAGTCTGAACACTATTTTATTTCCCCTTTCCAACAATTTTACCCTCCTCCCATTACTGAACATAATCTTGTATCATCACGAAAACAATACCCGTGTTCAAGTCACTTACAGTTTGGATATAATCGAATAACGAAGAATCTATCACTAACCTGTGTTCAGAAGGATCTTAATCATTCTCTAAATGAAATTTAACTTTCACATGCAAATTGCAGTTTCTGTAATCTCATGGAAGACAAAGTCACCTTGGGATACTTTTTTCTTAATAATATGCCATGTGCAATAATCTTGATTAATAGATTCTCCCTCATTCTCTAGTATATTAAGGTCTAGCTATAGGCTGCGTTTTTAATTTCCTCATTGAAGAAAATCTCAACACTCATCTGTGTCAGCTGAACACAGGGCAACACATTTCTTCCACTGTTTTACATTAGGCATACTGTGCTCTGGTTTGTTTCCGTGGCAAAGGCCTTTTTAACATCGACAGGTTGTCAGGCTAAATCTGTACCAGGAAGATGTGATAATGAGTTTGTCACTCCACTCCCATCATATGTAAACATATATAGGGACTGACATATGAGGAGAGATTGAGTCAGTTAGGATTATATTCGCTAGAGTTCAGAAGAATGAGGCGGGATCGCATAGAAACCTATAAAATTCTAACAGAACTAGACAGGGTAGATGCAGGAAGGATGTTCCCGATGGTGGGGGAGTCCAGAACTAGGGGTCACAGTCTGCGGATACAGGGTAGACCATCTAGGACTGAGATGAGGAGAAATTTCTTCACCCAGAGAGTGGTGAGCCTGTGGAATTCACTACCACAGAAAGTAGTTGAGGCCAAATCATTGTATGTTTTCAAGTTAGATATAGCTCTTGGAGCAAAAGGGATCAAAGGATATGGGGAGAAAGCGGGAGCAGGCTATTGAGTTGGATGATCAGCCATGATCATAACGAATGGCGGAGCAGGCTTGAAGGGCCGAATGGCCTACTCCTGCCCCTATTTTCTATGTAGGTACCCCGCTGGATGTCAATCCAATATTCAGAGATAAGAATTCTCAACTCTGCTCAACACCAGTATAACAATAATGAAATACTCACACCAATTTAACAGCTCCAACAGTAGTAGGTCAAAGAGGGGATTAGGACAGTACATTTCCTGCCTCAAGAACCAGCAGCAACTCCTTATTCCTCTAATGTTATCTTCTCTACTCTACCATTGCCGGTGATTCATTCATCTACAATGCACTAACCCCCCTGCCGGGCTTCCCCTGCTTTTGCACTACTCTTTGTGCTACAAAAGCCTTCTCAGAACCCTTTGGTACCTCACCCTTTGGTTCACTTAAAGGGTTTTTTAAAATTCATTTAAGGGACGTGGGTTTCGCTGGCTAGGCCAGCATTTATTGCACATCCCTAATTGCCCTTGAGAAGGTGGTGGTGAGCTGCCTTCTTGAACCGCTGCAGTCCATGTGGTGTAGGTACACCTACAGTGCTGTTAGGGAGGGAGTTCCAGGATTTTGACCCAGCAACAGTGAAGGAACAGCGATATATTTCCAAGTCAGGATGATGAGTGACTTGGAGGGGAACTTCCAGGTGGTGGTGTTCCCACCTATCTGCTGCCCTTGCCCTTCTAGATGGTAGTGGTCGTGGGTTTGGAAGGTGCTGTCTAAGAAGCCTTGGTGAGTTTCTGCAGTGCATCTTGTAGGTGGTACACACTGCTGCTACTGAGCGTCGGTGGTGGAGAGAGTGAACGTTTGTGGATGGGTTGCCAATCAAGCAGGCTGCTTTGTCCTGGATAGTGTCAAGCTTCTTGAGTGTTGTTGGAGCTGCATTCGCCCAGGCAAGTGGAGAGTATTCCACCACTCTTGAGTTCTGCCTTGTAGATGGCTTTGGGGAGTCAGGAGGTGAGTTACTCGCCACAGATTTCCTAGCCTCTGCATTTGTAGCCACAGCATTTATATGGCTAGTCCGGTTCAGTTTCTGGTCAAGGGTAATGCCCAGGAAGTTGATAGTGGGGGATTCAGTGATGGTAATGCCATTGAATGTCAAGGGACTGTCTCTTACTGGAGATGGTTATTGCCTAGCACTTGTGTGGCACGTAGGTTACTTGCCACTTGTCAGCCCAAGCCTGGATATTGTCCAGGTCTTGCTGCATTTGGACATGGACTGGTTCAGTATCTGAGGAGTCGTGAATGGAGCTGAATGTTGTGCAATCATCAGCGAACATCCCCACTTCTGACCTTATGATGGAAGGAAGGTCATTGATGAAACAGCTAAAGATGGTTGGGCCTCAGACACTTCCCTGAGGAACTCCTGCAGCAATGTCCTGGAACTAAGATGATTGACCTCCAACAACCACAACCATCTTCCTTTGTGCTAGGTATGACTCCAACCAACGGAGAGTTTTCCCCCGATTCCCACTGACTCTAGTTTTGCTAGGGCTCCTTGATCCCATACTTGGTTAAATGCTGCCTTGACATCAAGGGAAGTCACACTCACCTCGCCTCTGGAGATCAGCTCTTTTGTCCATGTTTGAACCAAAGCTGTAATGAGGTCAGAAGATGAGTATCCCTGGCAGAACCCAAACTGAGCATCAGTGAACAGGTTATTGCTAGGCAAGTGCCGCTTGATAGCATTGTTGATGACCCCTTCCATTGCTTTACTGATGATCAAGAGTAGACTGATGGGGTGGTAATTGGCTGTGCTGGATTTGTCCTGGTTTTTGTGTTCAGGACATACCTGGGCAATTTTCCACATTGCCGGATGAATGCCAGTATTGTAGCTGTGATGGAACAGCTTGGCTAGGGGCGCAGCAAGTTCTGGAGCACAGGTCTTCAGTAATATTGCTGGAATATTGTCAGGGCCTATAACCTTTGCAGTATCCAGTGCCTTCAGCTATTTCTTGATATCACGTGGAGTGAATCGAATTGGCTGAAGACTGGCATCTGTGATGCTGGGGGCCTGTGAAGGAAGCCGAGATGGATCATCCACTCGGCACTGCTGGCTGAGATCGTTGTGAATGCTTCAGACTTATCTTTTGCACAGATGTGCTGGACTCCTCCATCATTGAGGATGGGGATATTTGTGGAGCCTCCTCCTCCATTGAATTAATTATCCACCACCATTCACGACTGGATGTGGCAGGACTGCAGAGCTTAGATCTGATCCGGTGGTTGTGGAATCACTTAGCTCTATCACTTGCTGCTTTTGCTGTTTGGCATGCATGTAGTCCTGCGTTGTAGCTTCACCAGGTTGACGCCTCATTTTTAGGCATGCCTGGTGCTGCTCCTGGCATACCCTCCTGTACTCTTCATTGAACCAGGGTTGATCCCCTGGCGTGATGGTAATGGTCGAGTGGGGGATATGCGAGGCCATGAGGTTACAGATTGTGACTGAGTACAATTCTGCTGCTGCTGATCACCAACAGCACCTCATGGATGTCCAGTCCTGAGTTACTAATCTGTTCGAAATCTATCCCACTTAGCACGGTGGTAGTGCCACACAACACGATGGAGGGTATCCTCAATGTGAAGAAGGGACTTCGTCTCCACAATGACTGTGCAGTGGTCACTCCTACCGATGCTGTGTTAGAGGCTTAAATGCCTCATGAACAGTCACTGGAAATAGCAACAGAAAAGATCTGCCATAATCAGTAATCTGTTAGCTGAGTTGGTTAGATGTCTGGAGTGTGGAGCGGAAAGATACCAACAGCATGGGTTCAATCCCTGTACCAGCTGTTATAGTTCATGGAGGCCTGCCTCTTTACTTTGCCTGACACTTGATGTGGAGTGGTGCCCTTCAAGGTATAGAATGTAATGTCTCTCTCTAATAGAAAGAGATTATATCCTCCGTGGACTACGGCTAAAAGATCTGGATACAAGGAAAATGCAGTAACCGAATACAAGAGCCACAAAACTACTGCTTGGCTTGGGGTAAAAACACCTTTTCTGATACTCACCATTTTTTACTCAAGGAACCCTGCTACAAGAGGCACATTCTACCCTCAGAGAAAGTTAAAAATAGGACAGCTAGATTGAGGAAAGATTAAGGGCAATAGATGTATTAGAAAATAGGTGTTTTTTCAGATAATATTAGTTCCTGAAAACTACCTAGAAAAATGGGATCCCAGAGAGATGTCCAACATCATTAAGGTATAGCTTCCTCGTGTAGGTTATAATCCTGCAGAACAGACCATCCCAGGGAGGTACTGGAAGCAGGGGAGGTTAGGCCAGCAATGGATACATCTTGATAGATGGGATATTGAAAGGTGTTAGAATCATACATCTCAAGATGATGTGTCTAAGTTTTTCATCTTGCACTCATCTTGTACAAAATGGAAGGACATGGCATGATCTGGACATTTTGGATGCTAACCTGGGATTTTTTTTGAAGAAAGTCATAAGTTCACCTTGGAACTGTCAACAAGCAGGCCTCTTCCAAGAAATTACCTGGCATATATGGTACTTGAGGAAGATCTGATTGTTTGTTTTGAACAACAATCATTTTAACTGATAGAGAAACAAAAACTGAAAAGGAAGGTTGGTAACTTGCTGGAAATCACATGAGTGAGAGAAAAAAAAATTAAGTTGTGAACCTGCTGGTTTTTGAAGGCAGTCTTATTGGGGAACTAGCTGAGGTAGGAAGGCTACCCTAACTGGCTCTCTCTCTCTACCTTTCCTAGAATTGTGTGTTGCTATCAACCTGTAGCCAAAGAACCCTAATCTGAGTGTAACTAGTCTGCATTTGAACTTGCAAAACTGAGACCAGTTGGTGAGAACCTCCAAACATCCACCGGGACCAGCACACACGAGGGAACTCCTAGTCAACAGCGTCTTATCCTTTATATTATAATGCCCCATCCTCCAAAGCCCATCTCTGCAGAAAGACTCTATCAGTTTGCCCTTTGTTTGTCTGCGTGTGTGTCTGTGTGTGTGTGCTAGTGGAATTCTTTAAGAAGAGATAGATAGTTATACTTCCTGATTACAATTGTGTGTTAGCCAGTACTTCCAACTTGTTAAAAGAAGTTTTGTTTAAAAATAAATTAAACATTTGGTAGTACAGAACTTGAGTATTGCTGAAAAAGGAGACATATCTAAGCTTTTCGCCTTGCACTCATCAGGATACTCGCAAGAATACCAATATAAAGGGGAAACAACAATTTATACTATATGTGAAGAGATTGCTGTTTGGTTGGCAAGTGACATTGTCATGGAGAAAGCAACACTGACGGTGACTGACAAGAATCGTTTGAAATTTAAACCAATTTAAACCCTAATTGGTCAAGGCATTTCCCTGAGGAATGAACCAGCGAATGGCTGTCACTTATTTTGTTTGGCTGAAACAGGCACAACATATGTACATGTTCTTGCTGTCTGCAAAGAACAGGATGCTGTGTATTAATATATATAGCTTCCAGTACATGCAAATGTACCACATTGCAAGCCCGGCTAACAATCTTACCTTGGTTGTCAGCATAATTCTTAGCACACTGAGGATTATTTAGCAAATGTTGTCCAATCGTGGAATCATATCTAATGTTGGACACTGTGTTTTGAGTTTTGCAAGCAGGGGCTGGTTGGGTACTGTCCGTACCCTGCACGTTGCGAACTGTGGCTGGGATATGTTGTTTGATACGATCCGTCAGTCTTTGGGACGTACGGCCTACATGCCTAGCATCACACTGGCACTGAAATGCGTATGCCACATTACTCATTTGTGTGATAGGCAGAACGTCTTTTTGGCTTGACAGCAGCATCCCGTTCATGGCGAATACCGCTCATGTTGCTGCTGCATAGTCACAGCATGAAACAGCTAGCTTCACCTGTTCTCAAGCTTTTGAGATACCTTGCCCTTCCAGGGTAATCTGAGGTAAATTGGGCACTTTTCACAGCCGAAAGTGATGGCCCTAGGCCCGTTCATGAGTTTGCGTAATATATGTGATATATGATTGCATTGTAAGATAAATTGGGATCTCGCGCAGGATTTGAAATGCAGACAGCAGGTGATTGGATACCAAATAATAATTGGTAAGGGTTAACAAGACGGAGACCAGGGGCAGAATCTTTTGCCTGTTGGGCAGGTGAAGGGGTAGCGGGAGTGGGCACAGACCCGATCAGTGCCACCGATCGGATCCACGCTGCCATTTTACATCGGTGGGCCAATTAAGGCGCTGTGCACTCCCTGTGCAGGCGGGGTGGGGGTTGTCTGAGTCAGGAGTGCGCTCTTCCGCCCACATGCGCACGAAAGAGCGCAGAAATCTCCCTTGGGTACCTCTGTGCCTCAAGGAGACTAGTTTTAAGTCCAAAAAGTTTAATAAAGTGGCGAGAAAATTTTTATGACATGTCTCCTCATGTGAAACTGTCACATGAGCTGGGATATGTGCATTAATTTCAATAAAAAGTTTTGTCAAAATTTAAAATCATTCATGAAACCTCATCCCGCCCGTGGTTGGGGTTCCATGAAAAATGCGGAGGCCACCTGGGCTCTTCGCTTGCCCGCCAACACAAGGTTGGACGGGTAGCTCTGTTAATGATTTTAATTGAGAGTTAAATGGCCTTAATTTGTGCAAACCCTCCCAAAGTTTGAGGAAAGGGATGTAAAGGCATTCTTTATTTCGTTTGTAAAGGTGGCTAAGCAAATGAAATGGCCAAAAGGAATCTGGACATTGCTTATACAGAGTAGGTAGGTGGGTAGAGCTTATGAGGTATATGCATCGCTGCCAGAACAAGTACCTTTGGATTATGATGCAGTGAAAAAGGCTATTCTGAACGCATATGAGTTAGTCCCTGAGGCATACAGGCAGAAATTTCGGAATATAAAGAGACAGGGACAGCCTGGACAGACCTATATTGAGTTTGAGAGGGTAAAGCAGAGTAATTTTAACCATTGGATATGGGCTATGGGCATTAAAGGCAGAGACAACATATGAAGCTCTTAGGGAAATAATTCTCCTGGAAGAATTAAAAAATTCACTTCCTCCAGTGGTTGGAGCCCATGTTGAAGACCAGAGGAGCACAACAGGCAGCTGAAATAGCTGACAATTATGAGCTGGTCCATAAATCCAAACCCTTTTTCCATCATTCCCACAAACCCGAGAAGGATAGAAGGTGGGAAGGTAAAAGGAAGGCAAGTAGCCAGGGAAGAGAAGGGGCAGCTGGGAATTCCCTGGAAACTCCTGCTTAGGCGAAGGTGCTGAGGGTGGAAATGATAATCGAAGGCCTCAGTGTTTCCAATGTAATAAGATGAGACATGTTCGTGCAGGGTGCTGGAAGGTGTGTGGTAAATCCATGGGACTTATTGGGGTACCTAAGGGTGAAGCAGGAAAAGGAGCCCTGACTGAAAGTACAACAGATCGATTGTAGCGTTAACTGCATCTGTGAAAACGAGTGTGAACACTGCTGTGAGTTCAGGAGAGGTGAATGAGATACATGAGAGTTGGAAAGAATTTTTGTTGAGAGGAAAAGTAACCCCTTATTCCTCAACTGAGACAGCTAAACTTATAATCATACTATGTGATATGGGGGCCATTCAAACACTTTTGCTGGGGAAAGGCATATCTTTTCCACCAGAGAGCACGTGAAAAGCCGAAGTTTTAGTCAATGGTATTGGTGGCGAGTATATACCCGTACCTTTGTACCGGGTGCACTTGGAGTGTGAACTGTTGTCTGGGACAGTGACGGTAGAGGCTGTTCAGCGGTTACCTGTAGATGGAGTTGATTTACTCCTGGGAAATGATTTAGCTGAAGCAAAGGCTTCTCCCATAATTACAGAAAGACCAAGTGAGGTTAAACAGATAGAGCAGTTACAGGAAATGGTTCCAGGAATTTTCCTTTCATGTGTGATGACCTGAGCAACGGCTAAGCAAAGTCCATCATTGAAGGTCAAAGTGATACCGCAGACAGATATTTCGCTGGCTCAAACTTTCTTTAAATACTTTGATAATCTGAAAGAGACATTTAACAAATTTACTTTAATTGGGGCTCTCAACAAGTTGATCCAGAGTTTAAGTAAGAAAGCAAATCAGCCCAAACTGAAGCTAAGGCTAAAGAAGCTCAAGAACGTTATTATATTAAAATTGGAATTCTAATGAGGGAGTGGAGACCTCCTCACAGACCTGCAGATGAGGAGTGGATGCTTGTTCATCAGGTAGTGGTACCACCCAAATATCGTGGAGAGATATTATGGATAGCACATGAAATTCCTATGGCAGGACGTGCAGGGATACAGAAAACTCAAGCGTGGGTAAACCGGCAGTTTTACTGCCAGATCTTCATAAGGACGTGGTACAGTTTTGTAAAACGTGCCAGATGGTAGGAAAACCACAACATGGAATCAAACCGGCACCCTTAATTCCCATACCCGTTTTTGAAGAACCACTCAGTAGGGTGTGTTAGTGGACTGTGTGGGACTGTTACCAAAAACGAAAGCAGGACACCAGTATATCCTTACCATTATGGATATGACAACACAATTTCTAGAGGCTATCCCTTTAAGGACAATTACGGCTAAAGTAATGGTACAGAAGTTAACCTAATTTTTTTTACTCGATACGGATTACCAGTAGAGATCCAGTTGGATCAAGGTTCCAATTTTATGTCTAAAATATTTCCGAACATAATGAGTAGTTTGGGTATAAAACAGCTAAAGTCCACAGCATATCATCCACAAACACAGGGAGCTTTAGAGAGGTACCATCAAACCATTGGAAGTTCCCTTCCAAGTCACTCATCATTCTGATTTGAAAATATATTGCCGTTCCTTCACTGTTGCTGGGTCAAAATCCTGGAACTCCCTTCCTAACAGCACTGTGGGTATCCACATGGGCTGCAGCGGTTCATGAAGGCAGCTCACCACCACCTTCTCAAGGTGCAATTAGGGATGGGCAATAAATGCTGACCCAGCTAGCGAAGCCCACATCCCATGAATGAATAAAAAAGAAACTGCCAAAACAATGATTAAAGCATACTGACATGAATATCCCCATGATTGGGACAAAGGACTGGATTTTCTCATATTTGCTACCCAAGATTCACCAAATGAATCTACTGGCTTTAGCCCTTTTGAATTAATTTACGGACATGAGCTAAGAGGTCCTCTGAAATTAATCAAAGAAAAGTTTTTAGGAGAGAAGGATGGAACCTCTATGTTAGATTATGTGTCCATGTTCCAGGAACGGCTCACGGGAACCTGCAAAGTGGCTCAAGAACATCTTCAAGTTTCTCAAACAAAGATGAAAGATTGGGCAGATAAGCAAGCTTTGACCCGAACATTACAACCAGGGATTGAAGTGGTGCCATTACAGGGGGAACCTCTGAAAGCACAGTTCAGTAATCCATACAAGATAATTAAGAAGGTTAGTAAAGTAAACCACTTGATAAATACCCCAGATCGTAGGAAAAAGAATCAGCTTTGTCACATCAATATGTTAAAATGATACCAGGGAGAAAGATAGGAAACAGCAGGTACGTCAGGTTGTAAGTACAGTAGAGGACAAAAGAGACAGTGAGAGTGAGGTAGAAGGAGATTTAAGACAGTTCACAAATTGAACCTCCTACGATCTGGTTAGCTAACACTGAAATATTAGGACAATTAGATACCATATTTTCATTCTTAGAGGTGGAACAACGAGAGGATCGAATGAGGTTATTTACAGAATTTAAAGGGGTCTGTAAGGATAAACTAGGGTCTACAACTTTAGCCACACATGATGTGGATGTAGGGGAATTTTCTCCTATAAAGCAACATTCTTATTGTTTAAGTCCAGAGAAAAAAGCACAAATGACAGCAGAAATTCAATATGTCTTAGAAAATCACCAAATTGAGCCTAGTCAAAGCAGTTGATGTTCTCCAGTAGTGTTAGTGCCTAAACCTGATGGGTCAACCAGGTTCTACATAGACTATAGGAAGGTTAATGCAGTAACAAAAATAGTTTCTTAACCAATCCTTCATCTAGAAGATTGTATTGACAAGGTTGGGAGTGCCTTGTTCCTTACTAAGATAGATTTGTTGTAAGGATACTGGCAGGTACCTTTAACATCACGAGCGAAGGAGATATTGGCTTTTGTGATGCCAAATGGGTCATACGAATGCCATTTGGGCCAAAAAATGCTCCAGCCACTTTCCAAATACTAATGAATCAGGTGATCACTCATGTTCGGAATCGTGTGGTCAATTGGATGATGTCTTGGTTTATAGCAACACATGGAAAGACCATTTAAAACAATCGGAAGCCTTATTTAAACAATTACAATTAGCAGTCTAGTAATAAACCTTGCAAAACGTGAGTTCGCAAAAGTGCAAATAACTTATTTAAGGCATATCGTGGGGCAGGGACAAGTCTTGCCAAGAACAGCGAAGGTATAGGCATTGATGGAATTCCCTGGCCCTAAAACTAAATGGGAAATCATGAGATTTTTAGGAATGTGTGGTTTCTATCATAAATTCGTACCAAACTTCAGCACAATAGCGGCTCCACTAATGGATTTATTACAAAAGAAAGCAAAGCTGGTATGGTCAAAAGAGTGCCAGACAGTCAGCTTTTGAGAAGCTGAAAGCGACTCTAATGAACCAGTATTAGCCGCCCCTAATTTCGCTAAATCCTTCAAGCTGGTAATCGATGCTAGTGACTTGGGGGTGGGTGCAGTTTTATTTCAAGAAGATGAATCGGGCATGGAGAAGCCAGTGGGGTACTTTTCTAAAAAATTAAATTGGCATCAAAAGAGATACTCTGCAGTAGGAAAGGAAACCCTGGGATTGTTACTGGCTCTTAAGTATTTTGAGGTATATATCCATCATGGCTGTAAAGGAACATTAGTATATATTGACCATAATCCTTTGGCCTTTGTGGAAAAAATTAATACTCAGAATGACAGACTGTTCCAATGGAGCTTGCTAATACAGCCTTATAACTTAAAAATTGTTCATATTGCTGAAAAAGGTAATGTAATTGCTGATGCATTATCAAGAATGTAATTTTTTTATAATTGTCTGGAAAGCAAGAAAGTCAGAAAACTGAACAGATTTTGTATAAGGAATGGATGGCTGAGTGAGCACATGTTTGAATTCTGTTTATATTTAGTACATATCTTTGACATTTGGAAATGGTGTTTCATCTCTTAAGGGCTGTGATACCCAGTAAAGGGTTAACCTAATAAGAACATGTCAGAAAACAGCTAATGCAGAGAGATGGGCATGACCAGGGACTGCTGATCACATCTCTGAATGATAATAAGCTTACTGGAAACTATTTAACCACAAGATGTGGTGTTTGCTGTGATATTATACTCTAATGACATCACAACAGAATTGATCACATTTGGAGCTGGAGGTGTCCTCACCACGAGGTGGGGCCCATTGTGTCCAGTTGTGAAGAACAACACAAGAGATGAGTTAACAAACCAGCAGAATGGGCCCAAGAGATGAGTTACTCAACCAGCAGAATGGGCCCAAGAGATGAATTAATCAACCAGCACGATGGGCCCAAGAGATGAGTTACTCAACCAGCAAGATGGGCCCAAGAGATGAGTTACTCAACCAGCACGATGGGCCCAAGAGATGAATTAATCAACAGTGCAATACCACTGATAAATCGAATTCCAGTGGCTGCGGTCATGCACGAAGAATGGAGGATAAAAAGAAACTGAAGGCCGGGTGAGGCAGGAGAACCCAGCACCAACACTCCAGAAGCAGTCCCGAAGTTGGACTTCGTGAGCAAGTACCCTGCCAGCAGGCTTGATCAACCTGAGGACAGACGGGTAATATCACACATATAAGAGAATATTTGGTTAATGTAATTGGGATATTTAGTGATAAAGCTACCTTTAGTAAAATAAAGCATTGTGATTGTTCAAATGGTAACTTGTGCGTCCTGGTTGTTACTCGACACCACTGGCAAGCGCGTAGGGCATGTTAGACACGGGTCAACAGGGCGGAGACATGTTAGAATCATATCTCGCAAGACTGAATTTTTCTTTAATATGGAAGTACACGGCATGATCTAGATATGTGGATACTAACCTGGGATTTTTTTAAAAAAGGTCATAAATTCACCTTGAAATTGTCAGCAAGCAGGCCTCTTCCTTTACGGTACTTGAGGAAGATCTGGTTGTTGTGAACCACAATCACATTAATTGTTGGAGAAAAAAAACTGAAAAGGCAAAGGTTGGTAACTTGCTGGAAATCACATGGGAGAAAGAAAAAAACTGAAGTTGTTAATCTGCTTTTTTTTTGCTTGTTTTGAAGGCAGTCTTGTTGGGGGACAAGCTGAGGAACGAAGGTTACCCTAACCTGCTCTCTCTCTCTCTCTCTCTGCCTTGCCTGAAATTGTGTGTGGCTATCAACCTGTAGCCAGAGAACCCTAATCTGAGTGCAACCAGTCTGCATTTGTACCTGCAAAGCTGAGACAGTTGGTGAGAATTTCTAGACATGCACCGGGACCAGGGGAGCTCCAGGTCCAAACCCTGCAGATTTAATCCTTGATTTTATAACGCCCATCCTCCAGAGTCCATCTCTGCACAGAGACTCTATCTACCTGTCATTTGTTTCTCTGTATGTGTGTCTGTGTGTGTGCTGGGGGAATTCTTCAAGAAGAGATAGATAGTTATGCTTCTGGATTACAATTGTGTGTTAACCAGTGTTTGAAACTTATCAGAAATTTTGTTTAAAAATAAATTAATCATTGAGTTTTTTGAAAGAAGCCTGGTCAGAGTCTCTTTTCTTCTGGGTACTAGAAGTATAGGGACACAATTGGTCATTCTGGTGAGAAAATTAAACATTTAAATTAATGGTATGGCCTGTGGAGTAGTGGGGCTTGATAATTCACGCAGTCCTCCCATCCCAGTTGTAACAAAGGTATCAGAGCTAAAATGGGATAAGAAGGTTGTGATCTTTGGGATCGAACCAGTGGATGGAGATGCAGTCTTTTTCAGTTCTGTACAGTCAAGTATACCTGTGAAGGTCATGGTGGATGCTGAACTCATTGTGCTGTATCCTTAACCTAGGAACTGCTGCTGAACACTGCTGATACTTCCACTACCTGACTTATTTTTAACTTTTATTTCAGCTCTCCAATATTGTTTCCTTAGCCTTTTGGATGAAGTATTGTAAGTGATCTCATGGAGGATTTGAGCTCAATACAGTCTATTCTGTTTCTTCTGATCTATATACTTCAGTTGGGTTAGAATGTGACAAAGGCTTTTTGTCACCCTTCATCATTTACTTCACCCCTTGTGATTTTTTCACAGTTCAAAAGGCATATAATTTTCCTCATAATTTGGGAGTAAGTTTCCTTTTCCTAGACTTTTCAATTGGGAAGGGAAAATGAGTGGGAGGGAAGCATTTGCAAGGGGAGCTGCTGTTTTCTTGCTGTACCATGCCAATTGTTGTGAAAGTCTACACAACTCTAACCTTTTCTACCACAGCTGCACAGTTACATCAATAAAAAGGATATCCAACAGACAGGTCGTTGAGAAACTGCAGCGTTCTGGAAATCACAAGCTCACTCCTCCCCCAACATTTTAGGTTGTTGACACTGTAAGAAAAGGGATATTTATTACTCGAGCATGTATAAATATCTAATGCTGAAAACTCTCAACAGAACTGGGGGAGCAACAAACCATTTATTCTCTTTCTTTATCAAAACCACTCTCCGTTTCCTGTGTAGAATAGATCAGGAACAATAGTCAAAAAATCTTTGCATATTTTTATGTTTGGCGCTACTTCAGTTTGAAGGCAGACATCCACGCACTACATTCACACATTTTTATTGCTAATGTTAGTTCCTTATTCTGATTATAGACTCAGGCTATGGATGGAATTTTCTATACCCGCTGGCGTAAGGCATGTTTGGTGGTATGAGCGGACATTATGGTGAGAAGGCCAAAAATTGGTTTCACGATGGCATGAAACCAGTTTGCAGTCGTCCGCTCTGCCCATCAATGGCGGGCCACGTTTCTCGTCATTGGGCATCGGGAACCTCATTGTAATACTTCTGCATATCATTATAATCCCAGCTCGCCGGAATCATCCCCCCATCCTGGATCATCTGACCACGTTGGCGTGATTGCACGCTGACATATTTCACAACAGCATGTATGAGGCATACACTTGGCAGACTGCAATTCGAGGAATATTGCGCAGCGCTTGCCAGGGTCTCCAGTTGGACTTCAAGGTTGAGGCGCTGCGCATTCAGGCTGGTGCACAGGCAAGTCACCTTTTCATGGCTGGCTGACAGTGCTGTGCCGAGGCAGGGGCTGCCCTGTGGTCGAGGCGACTTGCTGGGGGCAAGGGCAACACTGCGGTTGAGGTGACTTGCCGGGGTAGGTGGGGAGCAAGGACTGCTCTTCGGTTGAGGCGACTTAAAGCAGATGAAAATAGAAAAATATAGCGTTATAAAACCATTTTTATATTGAAAAAGACTATTTACCGAGTAGACTTAAACCCCAAGATAAGTTTAAAAAGACTGGCAACAGCATTCTTAGTGGCCTTCACAGCAGCTCTGATGATGGCTGAACATTACATAACTTCTCCTCTGCACCCTCTCCAGTGCAATCACATCCATCCTATAATGTGGCGATCAGAACTGCACATAGTACTCCAGCTGTGGCCTAACTAGCGTTTTGTACAGCTCCAACATAATCTCCCTGCTCTTATATTCTATGCCTCGGCTAATAAAGACAAGTATCCCTTATCTACCTGTTCTGCTACCTTCAGGGATCTATGGACATGTACACCAAGGTCCCTCTGATCCTCTGTACTTCCTAGGGTCCTACCATTCATTGTGTATTCCCTTGCCATGTTAGTGCTCCCAAAATGCATCACCTCACACTTCTCAGGATTAAATTCCATTTGCCACTCACCCTGCCCATCTTACCAGCCCATTTATATCGTCCTGTAATCAAGGCCAAAATTTTCCATTTGGTGGGCGGGTGGAGCAGGAGCGGATGCGGACTTGATCGGTGCCCGTGATTGGAGCCGTGCCGCCATTTTGCGCGGGCGGGCCAATTAAAGCCCACCCAGCGCATTTCTGACTCCCGCGGATAGCGGGAGTGTGCAGGTTGCAGCAGACACGCACAGGCCACCGGGTCCAATGGCGACCCAGCAGTCTGTTTAAAAGAAGGCCTGGCAGCCTCCTGTAGGCTGCTCGCAATGGCCGCCTGGAGTTGCAACCGCAGGGGGTCTGCTCAGCAGGGCATTCTGGAGGGAAGGGCAGAGGAGCAGGGCAGGCTAGCGGGGGGCCAATGTGCCCCTCACTTTTCTGATGATTGCCTTGCTGCCCTCCTCGAGAAGGTGGCAGCACGGCGGGAGGTGTTGGTCTCCCGGGATGGGAGGAGGAGGACCCCCCACATGACCAAATGTGCATGGGAGGAGATGACGGAGGTGGTGAGCTCCCGCGATGTGGTGCGATGCACCTGGATCCAGTGCTGTAAGCGCTTCAATGATTTGTTGCGCTCTGGAAGGGTGAGTACCATGTTGGCGTTGGGCATTTAACCCAGCAGGTAGCCTTAGCCTTTGAGGGTTCCCCCCAACCCACCAAGTCTTACTGTCATGACTGTATTGAATCATGTTGGGCATTTCTCGTATGCTGGGTGGGCAAGAAAATAGTGCCCATGCTTACATCAGCCTGAGTGGTTCATGAGGAGATGGGTTCTCCCCCGCACCATGTGTTGCTCTTAGTCACACATAACTAGAACCATAGAAAAGTTACAGCACAGAAGGAGGCCATTCGGCCCATCTTGTCCATGCCAGCCCGAGGACACCCAGGTGCCCTTTCTAATCCCACCTTCCTGCGCCCGGCCCATAGCCCTGCAGCTTACAGCACTTTAGGTGCAGATCCAGGTACTTTTTAAAAGAGTTTAAAGTTTCTGCCTCTACCACCAACTTGGGCAGCGAATTCCAGACACCCACTACCCTCTGCATAAAAAAGTTCTTTCTCATGTCCCCCCTACACCTTCTGCCACTTATCTTGAATCTATGCCTCCTGGTTCTAGTATTCTCCATCAAGAGAAACAATTTTATCCTGTCCACTCTATCTATTCCCCTCATAATTTTGTACACCTCAATCAAGTCATCTCTCAGCCTTAAAAACAAAAAACTGCGGATTCTGGAAATCCAAAACAAAAACAGAATTACCTGGAAAAACTCAGCAGGTCTGGCAGCATCGGCGGAGAAGAATAAAGTTGACGTTTCGAGTCCTCATGACCCTTCAACAGAACTGAGTAAAATTAGGAGAGGGGTGAAATATAAGCTGGTTTAAGGGAGGGGTGTGGGTGGGGGGTGGGGGGTGGTTGTAGGGACAAGCAAGTAGTGATAGGAGCAGATAATCAAAAGTTGTCACAGACAAAAGAACAAAGCGGTGTTGAAGGTGGTGATATTATCTAAGAGAATGTGCTAATTAAGAATGGATGGCAGGACACACAAAGTACAGCTCTAGTGTGGGGTGGGGTGAAATAAGACTAACAGGGCATATAAGGTATGAACTTAAAAATAATGGAAATAGGTGGGAAAAGAAAATTCTATATAAATTATTGGAAAAAACAAAAGGGAAGGGGAAGAAACGGAAAGGGGGTGGGGATGGAGGAGGGAGTTCAAAATCTCAAGTTGTTGAATTCAATATTCAGTCCGGAAGGCTGTAAAGTGCCTAGTTGGAAGATGAGGTGCTGTTCCTCCAGTTTGGTTGAGCTTCACTGGAACAATGCAGCAAGCCAAGGACAGACATGTGGGCAAGAGAGCAGGGTGGAGTGTTAAAATGGCAAGCGACAGGGAGGTTTGAGTCATTCTTGCGGACAGACCGCAGGTGTTCTGCAATGCGGTCGCCCAGTATGCGTTTGGTCTCTCCAATGTAGAGGAGACCGCATTGGGAGCAACGAATGCAGTAGACTAAGTTGGGGGAAATGCAAGTGAAATGCTGCTTCACTTGAAAGGAGTGTTTGGGCCCTTGGACGGTGAGGAGAGAGGAAGTAAAGGGGCAGGTGTTGCATCTTTTGCGTATGCATGGGGAGGTGCCGTAGATGGGGGTTGAGGAGTAGGGGGTGATGGAGGGGTGGACCAGGGTGTCCTGGAGGGAACGATCCTTATGGAATGCCGCCAGGGGGGTGAAGGGAAGATGTGTTTGGTGGTGGCATCATGCCGGAGTTGGCGGAAATGGCGGAGGATGATCCTTTGAATGCAGAGGCTGGTGGGGTGATAAGTGAGGACAAGGGGGACCCTGTCGTGTTTCTGGGAGGGAGGAGAAGGCATGAGGGCGGATGCGTGGGAGATGGGCCGGACACGGTTCAGGGCCCTGTCAACGACCGTGGGTGGAAAACCTCGGTTAAGGAAGAAGGAGGACATGTCAGAGGAACTGTTTTTGAAGGTAGCATCATCAGAACAGATGCGACGGAGGCGAAGGAACTGAGAGAATGGGATGCAGTCCTTACAGGTATGCTTGCTTGTCCCTACAACCACCCCCCCCACCCCCCACCACCTCCTTAAACCAGCTTATATTTCACCCCTCTCCTAATTTTACTCAGTTGTGTTGAAGGGTCATGACCTCTCAGCCTTCTTTGTTCTAAGGAAAATAACCCCAACCTATCCAATCTCTCCTTGTAGCTACACTTTTCTAACCCCGGCAACATTCTTGTAAACCTCCTCTGCACTCTCTCCAGAGCTATTACGTCCTTCCTGTAATGTGGTGACCAGAGCTGCACATAATACTCCAGTTGTGGCCTCACCAGTGTTTTATGCAATTCCAACATTATATCCTTACTTTTATATTCTATACCTCTGGCAATGAAGGAGAGCATTCCATCTGCCTTCTTTTCAACCTTGCCTACTTGAACTGCTGCCTTCAGGGACCTGTGTAATTGTACGCCAAGATCTCTCACTTCATCTACCTCTCTTAGTATATTCCCATTTATTTTGTAATCCCTGTAACTGTTTGACCTCCCTAAATGTATGACCTCACACTTCTCTATGTTAAAATCCATCTGCCACTTTACCGCCCACTCCACCAACCCATCTATATTGTTTTGGAGATTATGGCTATCCTCTACACTATCCACTGCTCGGCCAATCTTTGTGTCATCTGCAAATTTCCCAATCGTGCCCCCCACATTCACGTCCAAATCGTTAATATATAACACAAACAGCTAGGGTCCCAACACCACTTGAGACAACTTTCCATTTGCAAGGGCATCCATCAACCATTACCCTTTGTTTCCTGTTACAAAGCCAACCTTTAATCCAGTTTGCCACATTACCCTGAATCCCAAGGGCTTTTACTTTCCTAACCAATCTGTCATGTGGAACCTTGTCAAATGCCTGGCTAAAATCCATGTACACAACATCCACTGCACTACCTTCATCAACCCTTCTTGTCACTTCCTCAAAGAATTCAATCAAATTTTTGAGGCAAGACCTTCCTTTAACAAATCTATGCTGACCATCCTTGACTAGTCCATGCCTTTCCACATGACAGTTAATCCTATCTCTCAGGATTGATTCTACTAATTTGCTCACCACCAACGTAAGACTAACTGGCCTATAATTGTTTGGCATTTCCTTTGATCCCTTTTTAAACAATGGAACTACGTTTGCATTTCTCCAGTGCTCCGGTACCTCCCCTGTATCTAGTGAAGATTGGAAAATCATCCTCAGAGCATCTGCTATCTCCTCCCTGACTTCCTTCAGCAGCCTTGAAAACAATGCATCTGGCCCTGGTGACTTATCAACTTTCAAGGATTTCAACCCTTCGAGTACTTCCTCTGTCTTTATGACTATCCCGTCCAGTATATTGTAGTGTTCCTCCTGGATTACTATATCTACATCTAGTCATCTACTACTACTACTAGTCTGGGGGCAACCTGCAGGAGATGCAGCTAGGTGCATACTCAGAACTCCAACACATGTCCTCTTCATGGTGTTGAGATTGTGGAAGGGGAGCCTCAAGGTCTCATGGCTAAGAGCCGTCTGCTGCCCTCGACACTGCACCTAGTTGCGCCTCTTTGCTATGGGAGCTAAGACCGTGTGTTTCCTAAAGTGATGGACGCAGAATATGTCCAAGGTGGCCGTTGGCGGGGGAGGTTGGGAGCAGGCATATTATCTTTGAGTGACTGATCAGTAGTAGCGTGGAGAGGAGGCACTGAAGGCCTGATATGGGCCACTGTGGTTGGGGTGCAGCGTGTGCATCCAGAGTCCATGTGCGATTAGCCGCAATGAATGATCTTTGTTTTTCAGGAGAAAAATGCTCACAATGCCTGTGAGCGTTCGCGGACTGGAGGCGGCCAGGCCCAGCTGATGATTTTGAGCCGATTTGAGCAGGAGGCCCTGGAGCTTGAGAGGCGCCATGCACCCAGGTCCATAGGAGTTGGTGAAGCTGGGGTGGAACGGCCTGGTATTTGAGGTCCACAGTGACATACGCTCTGTCTTCCCACCATCCATAGCACTGATGATTGTTTGAATCGTTATTGTTGCAAAATTGCTCATTCACAGACTGATAGAGTCAGAGGTGTGGGTCATGGACAAAGGTCCCTCGGCCCTTCGAAGATATGCGTGTCAACCACCTTCCAAAGTCGCCTTATCCCATTTCCGACCACTATCCCCATGGCCTTGTATGCCATGGCATCGCAACTGCACATCCAAATACTTATTACATGTTAGGAGGGTGTCTGTGTCCACCACCCTTTCAGCTAGTGCATCCCACATTACTGTGTGCAAAAGTTCCTCATCACCTCACCTATCAACCTCAGCCCCTTACCTTAAATCAATGCCACCAGCTTACTCATCCCTCTACCAAGGGGAAAAGTTCCTTTCTGTCGACTCTAACTATGCCCCCTATAATGTTATAAAGCTCAATTATGTCACCTCAATCTCCTCTGCTCCAGGGTAAATATCCCCAGTCTATGCTATGTCTCTTCATAACTCCAACTCTCTAGCCTATAAAGCATCCTGGTCAGTGACCTCTACACTCTCTCCACTCCAATCACATCCCTCCCGTGAAACGCATATCACAACTGCACGCAGAACTATAGCTGTGGCCTAGGCAGCATTTTCTGCACTTGCAACATGACCTCCCTGTTCCTATATTCTATTCCTCGGCTAATAAAGGCAAGTATGGCATTTGCATTCTTAAATGTCTTATGTACCTGTCCTGCTACCTTAACGGGCCTGTTGACATGCCCAGCAAGGTCCCTCTGATCCTTCCTACTTACCATGGTCCTACCATTCCTAGTGTATTCCCGTACCTTGTTTCTCCTACCCAAATGCATCACCTCACACTTATCCACATAACAGTCCATTTGGCATTCCTTAGGCCATCTGACCAGCCGTCTGTATCCGCCTGTAATGTTTGGGTCTCCTCCTGACTATTTGCCACCCCACCAATATTCGTCTCCATAGGTTCTGGAAGGTTGAGTGCATAATGAGCCAGGGGGAAAGGGATGAAGTGTGTCACTGTGTGCACGCTAACTGCTCCAGTATCCTTGTCGTTATTTTCAGCTTCATCAGAGCCTGTCCACCAGGAGCAATTGCAGATGCCCCCTCTCACACCTGAGGGCCCTCAACTGTCACCTGCGTCACATAATTTCTGCAAGGCAGGCACCAGCGCAGATACTAGCACATTGGTGGGAATTGCAACATCGGCTAGTGTCCTGGGGCACATCGGAGAGGGCACTTCACAATCACTGGAGGAGCTGGCAGAGACAGAGAGTGCCGATGGCGCCAGCAGCCGGAGGACTGCAGGGGACCAGGCACATGCTGAATTGGGACATGATGATGTATCTCTGGAGTCGTCCGCCACGCAGTAGCTGCAGGAAATGCGGTGAGGTGTGCGGGAGCATCTGGGAGTGTTGCATGAGACTATGCTTCGCTTGGTGTCCGTGGTGGGTCAGTGATGCAATGAGCCTCATGGCAGAGCATCATGCTTCCTCCATGGAGTGAGTGGCAACTCTCGTGGAGAGGGGCTTCCAGGAGAACAAGCAGCTTCTCCTGGGGTTATGCTCGGACCTGCAAGCCCTCACAGCGCCAGTGGCCACAGCTGGTCATTGCCAATGTGGGAGGTGGTGTGAGCTTCAAGCTTCCCAGCTCGTTGCCCATCCATCGACAGTGAGCAGGGAGGTCCGGGACGACCTCACGTCGGCGGAGCAGCTGTCTGTCATATCTGCGGGCTCCTCTCATGGCGCTCCAGATGAGGGCAACAGCTGCTCCGCCTCTCTCCCAGTGACCGCTTCATCAGGTGAGGCTGCGACGACTGGGGAGATGCCAGCTGTGGACCTGACAGATCCCTCCCAGCCAGCACAGGCTCTGCGGGCCAGAGGACGGCCACCAAGGTCAACAGGACAGCAGAGTCAGCAGGTTGTCTCACAAGCCACTCTGAGCGATGGGGCGGCAACAAGACGTAGCACCCGTAAACATAAGCATAAGGCACCCTAGGCACACCATGGGTTTCTCACTAGTGCTTGTGTGTTGGCCCTAGATTAGGGAATTATGATTTGTTTATGGTTGAAAAACATTTTGTTTTCATTTTGTGTGACCTTATGATGGAGAAAATTAAATCCAGATGTATTACCATGGTTGAGGGTGGCTCCTTTATTCTGCATTTGTATGTTTTACATACATGTCATGAGTGTTTGAGTGGACATTGAGGTTTATGTCCAAAGCCCTTAGTTGCAGCTGATGAAGTGGCAGATGTAGCACTTAAGTGCCGACTATGGAAGCGCCAGGCAAGACTGGTCCTCCTGTTCCATTTGTGTGGAGCTAACTGAAGGTTCGTTGGATTAAAGTGTCCCAGGTGTCCCTGCCTCCTTGGTGTAGTCCCGGGTCAACGTTTAGCCCCTCATCATTCCCCTGTGCCTCCTCATCCTTATAATCAGTGCTGGACTCATCGTGTGCAGCCGCATCCACTGCGTCAACGTCTTCATTGTCCACTGCGCCCCCCCCTTTCCAGCGCAAGATTGTGGAGAGCGCAGCATGCAGCCACTATCACTGAGACAGGATCTGGGGAATACTGGAGTGCACCCCCTGAGCAGTCCAGGCATCGGAAGCACATCTTGAGAAGACCGGTGCTTCTCTCCACCACAGTGCTTGTGGAGGTGTGGCTCCTATTGTAGCACTGCTCAGCTTCTGTTCTTGGATAGCGGAGAGGCATCATGAGCCACCTTCTGAGGGGATAGCCCTTGTCACCCAGCAGCCAGCCATCAAGCCAAGCCGGCGCACTGAAGAGCCCCGGCACCTGGGAGTGTCTGAGGATGTAAGCGTCATGGAAGCTGCCTGGGTAACTTGCACAGACTTGTAGAATCTGCATCCTATGATCACACGCTATCTGCACGTTCATTGAGTGGAAGCCCTTCTTGTTGATGAAGGCACCGGGCTCACCTGCTAGCGTCTTGATGGCCACATGTGTGCAATCTATAGTGCCCTGGACACAGGGGAAGCCAGCAATGGCTGTGAAGCCTCTGGCTCACTGTGTCTGGTTTGCCTGGTCCCAGTAGAAGTGGATGAAGGTCAATGCACGCCTGAATAGAGCATCTGTGACCTGATTGACACAAGTGTGGACAGCTGATTGGGAGACACCGCAAAGATCAAGCACCGAGCCCTGGAAGTAGCCAGAGGCATAGAGGTTGAGGGCAACTGTGACCTTCAGAGTCACTGGCATGGGGTGTCCGCCCACACAGTTAGGAGAGAACTCAGGGCCAATCATCTGACAGATGTAGTTGACTGTCTCCCTTGACAGTCGGAGCCTCCTTCGGCACTGCACCTCAGTCATATTGAGGTAGCTGCTTCGCCGCCTGTATACCCTGGCAGCAGGATAGTGGCGTCTTCTGCGGCCCCTTCCACCTTGGACCAACTCTTGGTTCTGCGTCCCTTGTGCCTGCACCTGTACTCCCAAAGGTGGCTCCCCTGGAGGCTGATTGTACACTCCTGGCCTCCTCCTTATTCTTGCCCTCCCTTCCTCCTCAGAGGAGCTGCCTCCAGTGGACATGTCAGAACCCACACCCAGGCTAAAGGGAGGTCTCCGGAAAGCTGCAGGCCTGATAAAGGTTACTGACTGCAGAGTGCTAACCTGAAGGTTAAAAGTACACAGAAAGCTGCTGGAATTTGTTCTGAACTGCTACAGATCACCCAAGCAAGTTTAAAAAACTTACTGCAATAAATACTCACAGACCAGATTGACAACCCCACTGAGCCCTCTTATCCCGCCCATGGATTAGTTTTTAAAAAGTCTCTTACCCGCCTGCCTGTTGCACCCGTGCGCCGACCCGAAGATTGCACAGGCGCCTGAAAATCAGCATCGACTGCCAATTTAAGGGCCTTAACTAGCCCGTTAATTAATGGCAGGCACGCTTTGAACTTCATCGCGCACCCTCCCAGTGAAATATCACGATGGTGACATTGGGATGCTCACCCGACATCACTGCGTGCCATTTTACTGCGGGGCCCGCGGGCCCGCCCCCCCGCACGTCAAGCACAAAATTCTGCCCTAAAGGCTTTTCTCCTCACTACTTACGACACCGCCAATTTTCGTGTCATCTGCAAACTTACCGATCATACCTCCTATATTCACGTCTAAATCATTAATGTGCACTGCAAACAGCAAAGGTTCCAGCAATACACCGCTTGTCACAGGCTTTCAAATGCAACAACCTTCGACCATCACGTTCTGCCTCCTGCCACTAAACCAATTTTGGATCCAATTTGCCAAATTGCTCTGGATCCCATGGGCTCTTACCTTCTTGACCATTTTCTGATGCAGGACCTTGTCAAAGGCCTTACTGAAGTCCATGTAGACTACCTCAACTGCACTACCCTCATCTACACAACTAGTCATCTCCTCGAAAAATTCAATCAAACTTGTTAGACATGATCTTCCCCTGACAAAGCTGTGCTGACTATCCCTGATCAATCCCTGCCTCACCAAGTGGAGATTAATCCTGTCCCTCAGAGTTTTTTCCAATAGTTTCCCTACCATTGATGTTAGACTCATTGGCCTGTAATTACCTGGTTTATTCCTACTACCCTTCTTGAATAATGGTACCACATTTGCTGTCCTCCAATCCTCTGGTACCTCTCCTGTTGTCAGAGAGGATTTGAAAATATACTAAGTAAATATACTTTTCATACTAAGAATATCCCAGTTAATATTGGGTTGACATCACCTCTATTATTACCCTCCTATTTTTACACTTCTCTGAGATTTGCCTACATATCTGCTCCTCTATCTCCCCCTGACTGTTTGGAGGCCTTTAGTACACTCCCAGCAAAATGGTTACCCCCTTTTTGTTTTTAAGTTCTACCCATACAGCCTCATTTGAGGAACCTCCTAAGATACCATCCCTCCTTACTGCAGTAATTGACTCCTTGATCAATAGTGCAATACCACCTCCTCTTTTACACCCCACTGTGTCACACCTGAACATTCTATACCCTGGAACATTGAGCTGCTAGTCCTGCCCTTCCCTCAACCATGTCTTTGTGATAGCAACAATACTGCCGCCATTCCACCAGCGTTGGCCTCGGTGCGTTGGCATGCCAGCGCTATCACCTCAGACTGAAGGCAAATGTACTCCTCCATTGTGCCTTGTAATCTGAGGAGTGCAGCGGACATCCCTTCCTGATTTTCCTGAGCTTGCCTTTACAGCTATAGCCACTGAGACATGGCTGAGTCCAGAGGCTTATCATCTGACTTGGACTCAGCAGACTTCTAGCTTCCAGCAGTCCTCTGAGTGCCAGAGACCTGGGATGTCCCTGCTGACACCTGCTGTGGATCAGACAATGTGATGTAGTCACCAGATTGTGATCCTGAGGCTACTCTAAAGTTAGGTCCAGCCGTGGCGTGCATCTCTGCACTGGTGGAGGGTGTGGGTGAGCGCTGTGATGGGTCTTCAATGAAAGTGTCTTCAGATTCCTCTTCAGAGGTTTCTCTTGGGCTTGATTGGAGGCCCTGGGTCATGGACTCCGTCAGTTGTTTCCCAGATGTGCCTGCGAAAGCAAGGAGAGATAATTAGTGCATAGCAAGGGACTGTGGAGCAGGACACATCACTCACAGCATGGTGGTCTGATGAATGTTGCACTGCTGGATCCTCACTTGTTAGAGCAGCGCCGATCTCAGCGTCAGCACAGGACCGGTCCAGACCATCGCTGGCCAGCTGTTTGGCTCTATTTTCGAAGTCCGTGAGGACTTTGATTTCAGGCATTCCTCCACCTGTCTGTGACCTCTCCCTGTTGTTGTCCTGCACGAATAGAGATGGCGAGAGTGTAAGAAGAATGCCTGCCAGGCCAGATGATAAGTATGCCTGGCCTGCGTGGTCCCATGGACGGGATGAGGACAATGAAGGTGTGTGTGAGAGAGTGAATGGTGATGTCCCTTGAACTGGCAGCGAGTGAGGTCCCTATGGATGTGTGATGGGTTTGTGAGTGTGTGAGTTGACAATGATGAGAAGAGTGACTTACCCTGGCGGAACGGAGGAGATCATTCATCTTTTATAGGGACTGGGTGGCTGTCCTCTTTTGTAGGGTGTTGGCGCTGTCCACCGCTGCCACCTCCCATGCTGGATTGGTGATGTTGCTGCCCCTCCTGCGGCCAGAGTGGGGTTGGACATCACGACTGGCCTCCACTGCGTCCAAAAGGTGCTCAAGGGATGCGTCATTAAACCAGAGGGCTACAATCTTCTTGCCTTTCTGGGCCATGTCTTCTTTGCAGCAGTCCTTGCTTGAAAGCACTGAGAGGTGTCCGCGCAGCCTCACTGTGTTCGTGTGGCACTCAGCATGAGGAGGCGGTGAGATGATGGCGTTGCAGGCAAACGAGAGCCCACCCGCCATCAAAATGGTTGTTTCTCGGGAATGCATGATTAATGAGGCAGGATTGGAATAATACGATGTGAAAAGCCACCATTGCGCCCGATGGGTAAAACATCCTTTTCCCCACCCACTGCCGCACTTAGTGCAAATCTCGGATGATTCCACCCAATATTTCAGTGGTCAGAGGGCAAACAAGTTTTTGTTTCACATGCAAACTCTTATTCAGGTATGTTTCAAAGTATCTTGATCAGCTGTGTAATGAAGCACAGCTGACCCAATCTTACTGGTAACTGAGGTTAACACAGATGCATATTCCAATAGGAATCACTGGGCTGTTACCAGGATTGGGAATGTCGCCTGATTTCCACCCTTTACCAGGGCAGGCAGGCCAATTCTGGCACTCCTACTGTCATTCAGGCTGAGAATAGTTAACTCAATGTACACAAGTGATCAAACCTGAGACCTTCTGTTTTGTACAGTTCAGCTACATACTGCCCTTTGCCATTATCATTGGGGCCACTGAGGGCACATAGCTTAACATAATCTAATCAAAGGGAAATTGACTAACAACTTCTCTTGTAGTATTAATGGTTACAATATCTTGGAGCTTTTAAAGTGATGTAGATAAAGTTGTGGAAATGTGTTTTTTTTGGGATGTAGAAACATGGGAACATAAAAAATAGCCACAGGAGTAGGTCATTCAGCCCTTTGAGCCTGCTCCACCATTCAATATGATCTTGGCTGATCCTCTATCTCAATGCCATACTCCCGCTTTCTCTCCATACCCCTTGACGCCTTTAAAGTCCAGAAATCTATTTATTTCTTCTTAAATTGATTTGGCCTCCACAGCCTTCTGTGGTAGAGAATTTTCTCCTCACCTCAGTCCTAAATGGCCTACCCTGTATCCTGAGATAGTGACCCCTTATTCTGGACGACCCCCAGCCAGAGGAAACTTCATCCCTGCATCTAGTCTGTCCAGCCCTGTCAGAATGTTATACGTTTCAATGAGGTCCCCTCTCATTCTTCTATACTCCAGTGAATACAGGCCTAGTCGGCCCAATCTCTCCTCATACGACAATCCTGCCATCCCAGGAATCAGTCTGGTGAACCTTCGCTGCACCTCCTCTATGGCAAGTATATCATTGCTTACGTAAGGAGACCAAAACTGCTCACAATACTCGAGGGATGGTCTCACCAATGCCCTATATGGCTGCAGTAAGACAGCCTTGCTCCTGTGCTCAAGTCCTCTCGCAATGAAGGCCAACATACCATTTACCTTAACTACTTGCTGCACCTACATGCTTGCTTTTGGTGACTGGTGTACAAGGACACCCAGGTCCCTTTGTACATCAACATTTCCCAATCTATCACCATTTAAATAATACTCTGCCATTCTGGTTTTCCCACTGAAGTGGATAACTACACACTTATCCAGATTATACTGCATCTGCCATGTATTTTCCCACTCACTCAACCTCTCTAAATCGGCTTGAAGCCTCTTAACACCCTCCTAACTGCTCACATTCCCACCAAGTTTCGTGTTGTCAGCAAACTTGGAAATATTACATTTGGTTCCCTCATCCAAATCATTGATATATATTGTGAATAGCTGAGGTCCAAGCACTGATCCCTGTGGTACCCCACTAGTAACTGCCTACCACTCCAAAAAGGATCCATTTATTCCTCCCCTGTTTCCTGTCTGATAACCAATTCTCAATCCATGCCAATATATTAGCCCCAATCCCATGTGCTTTAATTTTACACACTAACCTCTTACCTGGAACCTTATCAAAAGCTTTCTGAAAATCCGAATACACCACATCCATTGGTTCTTCCTTATATATTCTGCTAGTTACGTCCTCAAAAAAACTCCAGTTGTTTGTCAAACATGATTTCCCTTTCATAAATCCATGTTGACTTTGTCTAATCCCGTTGATATTTTTTAAGTGTCCTGTTATCACATCCTTTATAATAGACTCTAGTATTTTCCCTATTACTAATGTTAGGCTAACCAGTGTGTATTTCCATGTTTACTCCCTCCCTCCTATTTTAAATAGTAGGGTTATATTTGCCACCCTCCAATCTGCTGGGAATGTTCCAGAATCTATAGAATTTTGGAAGGTGACAACCAATGCATTCACTATTTCCATGGCCACCTCCTTTAATACCTTGGAATGTAGATTATCAGCCCCTGGGGATTTATCAGCTTTCAGTCCCATTAATTTCTCCAGTACTATTGTTTTTATAATATTAATTTCCTTCAATTCGTCCTTCTCACTAGATCCTTGCTTCCCTAGCATTTCTGGGAGTCATTTGTGTCTTCCTCCGTGAAGACAGAACTAAAGTAGTCGTTCACTTGTTCTGCCATTATAAATTCTGCCATTATAAATTCTCCCATTTCATACTGTAAGGGACCTACATTTGTCTTCTAGAATCTTTTTCTTCTTACATACTTTTGGAACTTTTACAGTCCACTTTTATGTTCCTTGCAAGTTTACTCTCATACTCTATTTTTCCCCTCTTAATCAATCTTCTTGGTCCTCCTTTGTTGAATTCTAAACTATCCTAATCCTCAGGCTTGCTACTTTTTCTAGCAACCTTATATGAAGTTAGATCTTTGGGTTCTCTTTAGATCTAATACTATCCTTAATTTCTTTTGTTAGCCATGGTTGGGCCGCTTTTCCTGTTATGCTTTTGCACCAGAAAAGAATGTATAACTGTTGCAATGCATACATTTGTTCTTTAAATGTTGGCCATTGTCTGTACACCATCATGTCTTTTAATGAGGGTCCCCCCCAATCTATCTTAGCCAACTCACTCCTCATACCTTTGTAATTTCCCTTGTTTAGATTTAGGACCCTAGTTTCAGATCACATTACTACACTTTCCATCCTAATGAAGAATGTTATGGTCACTGCTCCCTAAAGGACCCCGCACAACACAATTATTGCACAATACAAAATCTAGGATACCCTGTTCCCTAGTCGGTTCCTCAAAATACTGGTCGACAAAACCATCTTGTACACACTCCAGGAATCGATCTGCCACAGTATTATTGTAAGGGGAGGCAGTGATGTAGTGGTATTGTCACTGGACTGGTAATCCAGAGAGCCAGAGTAATGTTCCGGGGTCCTGGCAGATGGTTGAATTTGAATTCAATAAATATCTGGAATTAAAAGTCTATTGATAACCATTGTCAATTGTCAGAAAAGCCCATCTGGTTCACTAAAGTCCTTTAGGAAGGAAACCTGCTGTCCTTACTTGGTCTACTGTTTGGATGGCTATAGACAATGCCCACTAATGTTTTCTGCCCCTTGTTGCTTCTTAGCTCCATCCAGACTGATTCTAGATTTTTTGACTCAATATCCTCTCTCACTATTGCACTGATTTCATCCTTAACTAACTACGCCATGCCACCTCTTCTTCCTTTTTGCCTGTCCTTCCCAAATATCGAGTGCCCTTGGATATTCAGTTCTCAGCCTTGGGCACCATGCAGCCATGTAATTAGAATCATAAAGTACCCATTTCCATCTATTTGCGATGTTAATTTGTCTACTTTATTGCGAATGCTCCATTCATTCAGATAGAGTGCCTTTAGACTTGTCTTTTTAACAGTTTTACATATTTGTTTTGTACTATGGCCCTATTTGCTGTCAGTCCTTGTTTCCTCTGCCTTCCACTTTTGCTTTCTACTTTTGTGTTTTTCATTCTTATTTTGTTTCCCTCTCTTGTGTGTCCCTGCTCAGGTTCCTATCCCTGAGAGGAAACTGGTCCCAGTGCTGCTGGGGTGCAACCCATCCAGCTTATACAGGTCCCATCTTCCCCAGAACTGGTCCCAAAGCCTCAGGGATCGAAATCCCTCCCTCCTTCACCATCTCTCCAACCACGCATTCATTTGGTCTATTCTCCGATTCCTGATCTTGCTAGCATGTGGCAATGGGAGTAATCCAGAGATTACTGCCTTTGAGGTCCTGCTTTTTAATTTATTTCCGAGCTTCATTCTGCTTTCAGGACCTTATCCCTCTTTTTACCTATGTCGTTGATACCAATATGGACCACGGCCTCTATCTGTTCACCCTCCCCCCTTTGGAATGCCCTGCAGCCTAACATCCTTGACCCTGGCACCAGGGAGGCAACATACCATCCTGGTGTCACGTTTGCGGCCGCAGAAACATCTATCTGTTCCCCTTACAATAGAATCCCCTGTCACTATTGCTCTCCCACTCTTTTTTTCTCCCTGCCCCGTGCAGCTGAGCCACTCATGGTATCACAGACTTGGCTCTTGCTGCACTCCCCTGAGAAACTACTCTTGCTGCATTCCCCTGAGAAACTATCTCTCCCAGCAGTATCAAAATGGAAAAACTGTTAGAGAGAAAGATGGACCCCGGGGACTCGTGCACTACCTGCCTTGTGCTTTTATTCTGTCTGGCGGTCACCCATTCCCTTTCTGCCTGTGCACTCTTTACCTGTGGTGTAACCACCTCACTGTATGTGCTATCCATGAAGATCTCATCCTTGCAGATGCTCCACAATGACTCCAGCCGAAACCCAGATTTTGAGTAGCTACAGCTGGAGACACTCCCTGCGCATGTGTCGTCCTGGACACTGGAAGTATCCCTGACTTCCCACATGGCATAGTAGGAACATTCCATTTGGTCAAGCTGCCCTGCCATCACTTAGCCTTAAATTACTCCCTTTACTTTTACTAATATTAAGGACAGAAGAAATACTTACCAGGTCCTACTTACTAAGGCCACCACTCTTCTTACTGAGGAAAGGTAGAAAATGAAAGAATCACCTCCTTCCCTTTTCACTGAACTCCCTCATTCACTAAACTCCAACTTAAGCACTCTAATGCAGCCCAAAGCAGCACTCCAGTGCAGACAAGACAGCACTATAGATGGTCTGCTTTTATGCTGTCTTAATCTAGCTTCTGAATCTAGCTCCTGTTTAAACCAGTTAACTAATTAACTAGCTGTAGCTGCAAGCAGAGCCTATATAACTCCTGTTTTTAGGCTGGACTAAAACTCACCTTCTTCCAACCCAAGAGCAACTTTTAGTTAGTTGCTTAATTAAAGAAAGATTAGACTTTAGATAGAAATTAACCCTTAAAAGTCCCTCTCTCCAACTTATGCACTTTAATGCAGCCCAAAGCAGCACTCCAGTACAGCGTGAAGCTCTTCTGTTTTTTTTAATGAGAGTTTCAGTTTGCTGCTATGGACTCTCAGAAAAATTCTGCACTGGGCCTCAACACCATACCTAACATTTAATGAAAACATGTTTTAATGTCTTTTTAATCATTTCAGAGTTCAGTTGTACACAAATTATATTAGCACTGTATGGATTGGTTGTGTCATTACGGTCATAAAGAATAATTCTGAAATATTCATTGTGTTGAATTAACATTTTTTAATTTGTTATTGCATGCACTATATTGACATTAACGCATCTAATAAAGATTCTCAGAAATAACAGCATCACATCATCATAGTTACACAACTGTTTAAGCAGCAAGGTCTGTTACCAATTTTTAATCTGTCAATTTTTCTATCTACCCCAAGGAGAGAACAGAAAAGGCACGTTAACAGATCTGGAAGTCAGTGGTACCGTTTACTAAAGAACTGAGAAAGGATGAAAATGAGTCAAAACGCATGGTGCAGGATGCCAGAGAGGCCGGGAACAATAAATAATGGAGATAAATCAAGAGGTAGTTCATTCTGAATTTGAATACGGAAACTGTAGGAAGAAAAGAGTCTTTTGTGTGCTGCGTTAGCTGTTCTTAACGTGAGACGCAGTAGGAGGAAAATAGGGAGTCTCACAGTTTAGAGGTTCTGGAAAAGAATAAGTAACAGAAGGATTACTCTAGCACCCTGGCTAGAGTCATAACAGAAACAATGATGTAAGGCAAAATGCACAGGATCTAATGAAAGTCAAACAGATTAAGCCAATCAGATTCATTCCAGCGTGGGGGGAGTGGGGAGGGGGTGGGGTATGGCAGACTGGTTGTTTCTAACCCATTTGATGTATCTCACTGAGTATAACTAACTTGGGGAAATGTAATGGAAATTATATACCATGACTTTCAGAAAGCTTTTGACACGGTTCCTCGCTAGAATGTTTAGCAAGAGAAATACCAATTAGACAGCTGTAACCACTGGAGATCCCAAGAGATTGAACCACGATATTCGTGATATATATAATGATGTTGTGCAGTTCATCAATAAATTAAAATGTCTGCTTGTGGTGAGACAGCATGAAGTTCTCAAGAGAGAAATATTATTTAAAGAGATTCACAAATAGCTAGGAAATGGCATAAGAACAAAACAAACAAAAACAATACACAGCATAGTAATAATCAGTTACCAATTTGAGGACGCAATGAATTAAGTGAGATTATTTGTCTCTAAAGAGAAAATGTTGCATTTACAATTGTTGTTAAATGATTTGTTTGCTTGTCCCCACACCATGCCTTACCTCACTGAGCAAGGGAAGGATTTATTTGAAACATACTTACACTTTTGCCACAAATGTTTCAAGAACACGGGTTTCATCAGTAAGGCTCAAAACCTCAGATATTCGGACATAAACCTGAGGGAGAAAAAAATATATAATGAGGCGTTTTGGGTCAAAATTATGCAAAAATGAATTTACAATTGATTCATGGATTTGTAATTGAAAGGTTGAAGTTTGCAAGTCAGAAGCATGGACATTAGTTTCAATTTTGAGTACAAATATATTCTGAGGTCAGGCTGGAATTTTCCTCACCTATAAGTGAAGAGCCCAGAAAGCTGTTCAGTATCTGAGGCCAGCAAAGGTGGGTAGCAATCAGCTGTGGTTACTTGCAACTCAACAACTCGTATTTATATAGCACCTCTAATGGAGGAAAGCCACCTGAGCCACTCCACAGGAGTGTAATTAGACAAAATATGACATCAAGCCAGATATAGGGCAGTATTTAATGCAGATGATGGGGGCCTCGCCCGCACACTGGAGGGCCAGTGAGTGCCCAACATTGCTTCCTTTAGGGAAGGCCCATTGAATTAGTGGTCAGTGGCAGGCCTTCACAGGGCTGAGGGCCCCCGGGGTGGAAGTCACATCCTAAGAACTGCCTACCAATCAGAGGCCAACAGCTGTGCAACATGGGCAGCACCAGTGGGAGGCCCTGGATTGCTGAGGGACCCCAGGCCAAAGTTGAGGGCAAACAAATGCAGCTGAGGAAACTGAGTACAGACTTGGAGTTTGGTGAGAGTGGGAGTTCAGTGAAGGGGGGAGTGGGAAACAAGGTGTTTGTTTCCTTTTTCTATCTTTCTCACCCTGTAGGAATTGGTTCTTACTCTTCTACAGGGAAAGGAGCTAGCTGTTTGATGAGTAGTTGGTAAGTGGGTAAGTTTTATTCTATCCCAAAGGTTTAAAAAGCACACAAATTCGTAGTAAAGTTAAATATATAAAAAAGCAACATAAATAAGTGAATAACATATTTAACTAATTATTTAAAACACAATAAGGATGGCAGGACAAGTGATGTGTCAAGGTTGCAACATGTAGGAGCTCCTGGATAACATTGTGATCCAGGGCAAACACGTCTACAGTAAATGTTTGCAGTTTGAGGAACTTCAGCTCAGAGTCTTTGAGCTGGAGGCTGAGCTGCAGACTCTGCGACACATCAGGGAGGGGGAAAGTTACCTGGATGCTTTGTACCAGGAGGCAGTCACACCCCTGAGGGTAGAGTGTTCTGATTTGGTCAGTGGTCAGAGACAGGAGGGTGTGACTGCGAGTGAGGCAGACAAGGGGACCCAGAGGGCAGGAGTGCAGGAGTGTGAGTCTCTTCAATTGTCCAATAGGTTTGAGGTTCTTTCAGCTTGTTTGGTCGAGAGTGGCGGCTGGAGGGTGGATAAGCAAACTGACCATGGCACCATGGTACAGGAAGCCATTCAAGTGAGGGGAGCAAAACGGAATGTACTGACAGCAGGGGACAGTATAGCAAGGCAGATTGACACTGTTCTCTGCAGAAAAGAGCGAGAGTCCAGGTGGCTGTGTTGCCTGCCCGGTGCCAGGGTTCGGGACATATGCTCAGGGCTAGAGAGGAACTTGAGTTGGGAGGAGGAGGATCCAGTTGTCGTGGTCCTTGTAGGTGCCAATGACATAGGCAGAACTAGGAAAGAGGTTCTGCATAGAGAGTATGAGGAGCTAGGCACTAAATTGAAAAACAAAACCTCAAAGGTTATAATCTCTGGATTATTACTTGAGCAGCATGCAAATAAGCATAGGCTCCATAAAATTAGAGAGATGTATTAGTAGCTCAAAGACTGGTATGGGAGAAGTGTGTTCTGGTTTGTGGGGCACTGGCACCAGTATTGGGGAAAGTGGGGGCTGTACTGTTGGGACAGTCTACGCCTGAACCATGCTGGGACCAGTGTTCTTGTGAGCTGGATAACTAGGAAAGTAGAGAGGGCTTTAAACTAAATAGTGGGGGAAAGGAATCAAATGTGGAAAGATGTAATACATCTAAGTGTAGAGATAAGGTAAGAGAGGAGAATAGTAATATGGGAAATGAGGGTGGGAGAATGGCATGAAGGGACAGAGAGAAAAAAACCTAAGAATGCACAAATAATCAAGAGTAGGTGTTACAAGGATAACAAAAAGACTAAACTAAAGGCGACTAGCATTAATAACAAAGTGAACAAATTGATAGTGCACATTGAAGTAAATAAATATGATCTGATAGCTATTACAGAGACGTAGCTGCAGGATGACAAGGATTGGGTCCTGAATATTGAGGTGTGTAAGACATTCAAGAAGAATAGGAAGCTAAATAAAGGGGGAGTGGAAGCACTGTTAATCAAGGACGCCTTTTGTGCAATAGTTAGAGATGACCTTGGATCAAGAGATCAGGATTTAGAATCGGTTTGGTTGGATAGGGGAAAGAAGTTGCAAGTGGGAGTGGTCTACAGGCACCCTAACAGTAACCACAATGTAGGACAAAGTATACAAGAAGAAATGTTGAGTGCTTGTGATAAAGGGATGGCAATAACCATCGGTGATTTTAATCTACATATAAACTGGAAAAATCAGATTGGCAGAAGTAGCCTGGATGAGGAGTTCATAGAATATTTTTGAGATAGTTTCTTAAAGCAGCACATTCTGGAACCAACCAGAGGATAGGTTACATTAGACTTGGTATTGTGTAATGTGCCAGGATTAATTAATGACCTCAGAGTAAAGACACCCCAAGGTAGCAATGACCACAGTATGATTGAATTTTACATCCAGTTTGAAAGGTCTAAGACCAGTATTTTAAACTTAAGTAAGAGCAACTATGTGGGCATGAAAGCTGAGCTAGCTGACATGGGCTGGGATACTAGGCTAGGGGATAGATCAATAGAGAAGCAGTGGCAGACATTTAAGGGGATATTTTGGAATACTCAGAGTAAGTATGTTCTTACTATAAAGAAAAAGTCTAAAGGGAGGACCCACCATCTATGGTTAACTAAAGAAGTTAGGGAAAGCATCAAATTTAAGGAAAAAAACGTATAACTGCGCCAGATGAGTGGCTGGTCAGAATATAAAGAACGGCAGAGAATGACTAAAAGGTTAATCAGGAGAAATAAATTAGAGTATGTGAGGAAGCTAACTTGAAATGTAAAAATGGATAGCAAAAGTTTCTACAGGTATTTAAACAGGAAAAGAGTAGGTAAAGTGAATTTTGGTCTTCTAGAGAGTGAGAATGGGAAGTAGGTAATTAGGAAATGGTGGATGAAATGAACAAATATTTTACTTTTGTCTTCCCTATAGAGGATACAAAAAACATTCCAGTAATAGCTATAAATCAGGAGGCAGAGGGGAGAGAGGAACTTGGTGAAATTACAATCACTAGGGAATCAGTACTGAGCAAGCTGATGGAGTTGCGGGCTGACAAGTCTCGGGGTCCTGATGGACTTCACTCTAGGGTCTTAAAAGAGGTGGCTAATGACGTAGAAGATGTGTTGGTTTTAATTTTCCAGAATTCGCTAGGCTCTGGAAAGATTCCATCAGATTGGAAAGAAGCAAATAGAACACCTCTATTCAAGAAGGTAGGGAAGCAGAAAACAGGAAACTATAGACCAGTTAGCTTGACATCTGTCATGGGGAAGGTGTTAGAATCGACCACGAAGAGGTTATAGCTGGGCACTTAGAAAAACTCAAGGTAATCGGGAGTCAGCATGATTTTATGAAAGGGAAATCATGTATAACCAATTTATCAGAGTTCTTTGAAGGAGTAACATGTGCTGTGGATACAAAGGAGCCTGTAGACGTACTGTACTTGGATTTCCAGAAAGCATTTGATAAGGTGCCACATCAAAGGTTATTGCGGAAAATAAAAACTCACGGTGTATGGGGTAACATATTAGCCTGACGAGAAAATTGGTTGGTTGACACAAAACAGAAAGTATGCATAAATGGGTCTTTGTCTAATTGGCAGAATGTGAAGAGTGAAGTCCACAGGATAATGTGACAAAATGTGTAGTTGTTCACTTTGGCAGGAAGAATAAAAAAGCAGAGTATTACTTAAATGGAGAACGGCTGCAGAATTCCAAGGTGCAGCGCGACCTTGGTGTTCTCGTGCATGAATCATAAAAAGTTAGTATGCAGGTACAGCATGTAATCAAGAAGGCTAATGAAATGCTATCCTTTGTTATGAGAGAAATTGAACATAAAAGTAAGGATGTTATGCTTCAGCTGTACAGGAGATTGTTGAGACTGCACCTCAAATACTGTGTGTAGTTTTGGTCTCCTTATTTAAGGAAGGATGCTTTGGAGGCGGTTCAGAGGAGGTTTACTAAGTTGACACCTGAATGAACAGGTTGTCTTATGAGGATAGGTTGTACAGACTGGGCTCATTTCCTTTGGGGTTTAGAAGAGTGAAGGGTGATTTGATTTAAGTATATAAGATCCTGAATGATTTTGACAAGGTGGGCATGGAAAGAATGTTTCCTCTTGTGAGTGAGTCCAGAATTTGGGGGCACTGTTTTAAAATTAGGGGTCGCCCTTTTAGGACAGAGATGAGGATAATTTTTTTCTCTCAGAGGGTTGTGCAATTTTGGAACTCTCTGCCTCAAAAGACGGTGTAAGCAGGGTCACTGAATATTTTTAAGGCAGAGGTAGGTAAGATTCCTTTTAGGCAAGGGTATCAAAGGTTATCGGGGGTCAATGGGAATATGGAACTCGAAACAAACACTTCAGCCATGATCTTATTGAATGGCAGAGCAGGTTCGAGGGGCCAAATGGCCTACTCCTGCTCCTATTTCTTATGTCCGTATGTTCATATGAGTGATGGTGGGATGGGGATCGTGAGGTGGGGGAGGTCATAGAGGAGAGGGCGTCGGCAGCAAAGGCAGAGGGACAGCTCTCAGTCATCTGATGTCAGGTCCCTCTACCAGGCACTGAGTGCCTTTGAATGCCAGTGACGGCTGAATGAAGCCCTTAAGTGGGCACTAATTGCTGACTTAAGGGCCTCAATTGGCATCGGGCAATTGATTTGATAATTGAGACTTAATTGGGCAGAAGCGGGAAGGCGGTGGGGTCCTCACCTGTCACCCTCCTGCCTAATTAATACTCGTTTTGGGGGAGAGCATTAAATTCCACCCTTAGATATATTCGGGCAGGTAACAGAAAGTTTGGCCAAAATAATGAGTGTCTTAAAGGAGGAAAGAGGTAGAGAGAGAGAGAGATTTAGGGAGGAATTCCCAGAGCTCAGGGCCTAAAGAGTTAAAGGCACAGCCACTAACGGTGAGGCGATGGATATAAGCAAGAGGCCAGAATTGAAGGACTGCAGAGCTCGTGGAGGAAACTAACTTATTAGCTTATTCTTCACTAATTTAATTTTCCCTTAGGTATCAACATCATGCTGTGTCAGCTCTATGTACATTGGGGGATCTGTTAGCAGTTTTGACCAGGTCCAGCAAAACATGTGAAAATATTTCCCCAAGTTCCTCTTTATTCATGGGTGTGGGTCAGGAATCTGGCCAGGAAAACTAAAACGCTCACCTGCATCCATATGTTGCTGAGAATTTTACAGTTAACACAGTGCTAAAAGAACTGTCTGTGCTCTGCTGCCACTATCAAGATCAAGTATGGAGTTTAAGATGCTGGCTTTAACTAATTGGAGTTATATCACACCTAATGCAAAGCTGAAGCTTTGTCAGTAAGGTCACAGACCTGAAGCATATACTTTTTCTCTCTCTATAGATGCTGCCAGATCTGCTGAATATTTGCAGCATTTCTGTTTTTATTAAAGTTTTGTGGGACTGTCTCACATCACTTGCCTAAATTCAATTGGGATGACTTCATACTCAAATGTTGGTTTGACATTTGTCAGTGCTTGTTTCAAAGCATCTATTACAGTAAAGTGCAAATCATGCCGAAACAATTTCCAACAATTATCCAACCAAAATGAAATGAAAAAAAAGGACTATCTCTGTCATTTTCTGTCTTGCAACCAATTCTTGAAACTTAGGAATAGACAGCCTGTTCAACTTCTTGGATGAAGAGAAACATTGAATGATACAGCTTGGGGGAGACCCATTGTGTCTGTACTTGACAGGTCTATAAAACAGCTAATAATAGAATAAAAGGGCTTTAAAAAAATTAATAGATCCAATGACCGATGAAAAGTGGGTGTATCCAAGTCTGTGCAGTCAAGCTTTTAATAAAAATAGAAAATGCTGGACGATGCAGCAAATCAGTCACCATCTGAGTAAAGGATGTAATCAATTAGAGGTGAAGTTACGAAAGCTCTCAACCTGAAATGTCAAACTGTCATTTTCTCCTTTCTGATGCTGACTGATCCTCTGTGCATTTCCTGCACTTAAATATTTCTAATTGCCAGATTCTGCAGTTTCTTCTTTTTAATCTCTGTACAATCTTTTAATTTTGTATGTAGGAAATTATATTTTAAAAAATGACAATGTGGTGGCTTACAGGGGAAATTATTGGTCATTAGTTCCAGAATGCATCCTACATCATGTACTTGATTTCCAACTAAACAGGTGTATTAGCAGGCTATTGAAACCAAATCAAATGCATATATGCGGTCTTAATTTTGCCATTCAAAAGTGCAAGCCCTACCAGGGAACAGAGCTGCGACAGTAAAGGAGCATGCAAAACAGAAGTTTAAAAAATACAAGGTAACAATGAAGCAACCTTTTAATCCACAATCATCCTTGTAACTGTTTCCAATCCTTTTATCGTCTATTAGTCTGGATACCCATGATCCCATCAAATACCATGTCAACCCTTTCATCCCATGGGCTCTCCTCTACCGCTGGGACTCCACACACTGGGCTTGAGTGACAGGCATGATTATTAGCTCCTAAATCCATTTATCTGCCCCATTGAACAGTAAATTGAGGCACTCGTTAACAATGACAACAACCTTCTTTTGTTTCTACTGTTCAAGCATTAAGTGAGGTATTTTTTAATTTACTCAAAGTGAAACCATTTGTTCCTATGAATATGTATGTAGCACAGTTTTAAACAGATCTAATCCATTTAAATGAGTACCATGTAGCAATAGCTGCCTATTAAGTGGATATAAATGAAGAGAAACAAATTCTACCTACATGGGCTTGGCTAACAGATTAAAATATATATTAGAAAATATTAGACACTGATCAGGCAGCGATGCACATTTCATATTCTTAAATAGTGTTGTTTTGTCGTGCTCATCGTCATTTATATATTTGACTTAAAGAAGAAACTTTTTTTAAAAAGTGACAGCAGTCATTTCATTTTTTTTGTCTCTAATCAGAGTAACACAAAGCCAATGTTTCACGTGTTCTAGAAAGCATTACTTGTTTAAAAAACAATCACAGTGCAAGTAATGTTTCAGTGCTGGGAACGGCTCACAAATCAAAAGGAAATTATTTACAGTGTCTGTGATATTTCAGGTTTAAAACAAAAGCAGAAAATGCTGGAAATACGCAGCAGGGTTGTCAGTATCTGAGAGAGATAAGGCAGGGTAATGTTGCTTCTGGGCAGGCCCAATAAAGAATCTCCAGATGAAGCCTTTTCCCGCAGATGCTGACATGCCCATGTATTTTCAGTTCTTCTTTCACATTTCTAATATCTACAGTTTGTTTTTAAATCAGCAGTGTGCCAGTTTGGCTCAGTTGGTAAAATTCTCCCCCAAATCAGGTGGGTTGTGGGTTCAAGCCTCACTTCAGCACATTGTCTTGGCTGACACTCGAGTGCAGTAGTGAGGGAGTGCTGCATCATCAGAGGTTAAATTAAAGCCCCAACTTCCTATTCAGGCAACCCAATATTAAGGATCCCTGGTCCATTATTCAAAGGTTAAAGGCTTTTGCCCAGTGTCCTGACTAACACTCCTTCTTCAACAACTCCACCAAAAAAATGGACTAATTTCTCATTCCTGCCATTGCTATTTGTGTGTTGTTTGCAAGAGAGCTGCTATATTTTTTTTTGATATGTAATAACATTGACTGCAACCCGAAAGGAACACATCTGGTGTGAAATTCTTTGCGATGTCTTGATAAATATGATGGAGTGATGCATAAATACAAGTTCTTCTTTTCTCCATGAAGATTTAAGAAAACATCTGTGAAAAATCTTAATGCTTGTATTAATTCCTGTATATCTCAACATTACACTTTTTCTAGATTCATCTGAGAAAATATATCTCATTGCTAAATGGTCAATTGCTAATAAATTCTGAATTGAATTCAGGACCTCAACCAGAGGAGAAAAATCACAACGCGCAAACAGATTTAAAACACATCAGTATCTGCAAAGCCAGGCTTGCTAATGACATAGAATTATTTACGCTTTACAACAATTTGCATTTATATAGCACTTTAAAACAGTAAAATATCCTAACGTGCCTCGCAGAAACTTCATCAAACAAAATTTGAGACCAAGCTACTTAAGGGGATATTAGTGCAGATGACCAAGAAAGGTAGAATTAAGGAGCATCTTAGAGGAGGAAAGAAAGGTAGAGAGGCTGAGAGGTTTAAGGCCTTGGCAGTTGAAAGTACAGTCACCAATGGTGGAAAGATATAAATCTGAGATAGGCAAGATGCCAGAATTGGAGGAGCTCAGATTTCACAGAGGATTGTGGGATTGGAGGAGATTGCAGAGATAGGGAGGGAGGAGAATACAGAGGAAAAACAACAATAAGAATTTAAAATCCAGACAGTGCTTAACTGGGTGCTTAATGCAGGGTCGAAAGCAAGTGTGTGCTTATGGTGGTGGGGGGTGGGGTGGGGGGGTGGGATGGGGCGGCCGTGGGTGAGAAATGTGGTGTGGAAATGGGTGAATAGGACTTGGTGCAAGTTAAGATATAAGCAGCAAAGTTCTGGAAAAGTTGAAGTTTTTGGAGGGTAAGCAAGGTGGCTGACCATGAGTGTGCTGGAATAGTCAGGCTGAGAGATAATAAAGGTAAGGATGAGGGTTTCAGCAGGAAACGAACTGGGACATGGGCAGAGTCAGGTGATATTATGGAGGTGAAAACAGGTGATCTTAATGACGGAACGGGTAAGTGGTTGGAAGATCACATCGATGTCAAATATGACACCAAGGTTGCGAACAGCCCCAGACAGCGATCAAGGAGAGGGGTGGAGTCGATGGCTGGGAAATAGAGTTTGTGGCAAGGACCAATGACAATGACTGTGGTCTTTGCAATATTTAGCTGAAGGAAAAAAAATTCTGCTCTTTGAGTTCTGGATATTGAAGCAGTCATTTTTTTATTTTAGTTTAGGGACAGTTAAATCTATGCTCTAACATTTCAAGTCTTGCCAACATTTCCTTGGCAGTTGTTGTGAAGTGGACATGTAAATGCTGTAAAATGCTCTTTAATGGAGAGCATTATTCAACTTTGCTGAATTGCTAATGGGGTGACAAACACAAACTAGAGAGAACACAGGATTTATTTAAATAATTGATAATCGCAGCTCATACTGCTGACTTTTGAGTTCTTCAGGCTATTTCCTTTTTGAACTCATTAAAACTTCCCTTTCTTAACACACCAGTGTAACTCCAACATACACCGGATGCCCTGGTTCCTGCTGCCTGCAATATCAGAAACACAGACTAAGGAAAAGTTACTGCACCGATCGATGGCCAGTCAAACTTCAGATACAATGTTCCATCCTTTAATTGCTATATACTTTTAATTCATGTGGTGATCCTCACACTTCATTGGGGAAAGAGTTAACATATGAAAATTCTATAAGGGAAAGGTTATAGCTATTAATGTGAAAGACTGCACTAAAATGCAGGAAGACAAACAAACTCGCAGAGTGGGCACATAAACAGCAAGTGAAATTCAATATAGCCAAGAGTGAAGTGGTTCATTTTGGTAGGAGGAATAAGGAGGCCTCTTACTTCTTGGAAGGTAAGAAATTGTATAGGCTGAAGGAGAATACATATACATAAATTACTAAAGGTAGCAACACAAGTCGATAAAATCATGAAAGATGCAAAACAAAGTACTGGGGCTAATTTCTAGAGGAACCAAAGATAAAAGCAGGGAGTTAATGTTAAATTTGTAAAGAATCTCAGATCACATGATGTACAGTTCTGAGATGGAACTTTATGAGTGCCACAGGGATGGGAGTTGGGGCGGGGCGGTTGATGCAGGGGTCTTGCCCACCTGTTGGAGAACTGGTGGGAACCCCATGTCACTTATCTCTTGGAGGCCTGATACAATTACCAGGTAATCCGGTACTTGCCTGGACAATGTCGCATCCCACCAAATTAAGTATCCTGCTCCCGAGAGCCAATCAGAGGCTTGCTACTCTGCGGAACCAGCAACGCCATGAGGAGCGGTGGCCTCTGCCACTATTATACTTGGGCTGGCAGGAGGGAACAGTGATGGATCCCCACATAGAGGTCAGTGTGGACGGGATGAGGTTCACCAGCCGGGTTATGGCAATGTTCAGAAATAAGGGCTGAGGGTGGCTTCCTGTAGGAACACTCACACCCCACCCCCCTCCCCAATGTCACGTCCCTCGATCAGGCACAGAGTGGCTGTGAATGAAGGGCTTTCCCCTCGGTAGGCCGCTGGCAAACCCAACAGGGTTTACTGGGTTGCCTCCCTAGCTGGCAATTCCCCTTCCCACTGCTAGTTAAATCTAGTGGTGGCAGGGTGAAGCCCTTAAGTGGCTACTTAATGGCCTCAATTGGCCTCTGACAGGAAGGCTGTGTTCCATTCTCGCTGCCCTGAGCTTGACTGGGGGAAGTTGGGAAGGGGGGGATGTCCCCATCCAACATCCTCAAATGGCCCTTCCGCCTCTGAACTCGCCTTGGCAAAGACATTAAATTCCATCCCTGGTCTCCATATACCAAAAAGGAGATCAAAGCACTGGAGAAAGCGCAGAAAAGATTTACAAGGGTATTACCAGAATTAAAAGGATGCAGCTATCAGGAAAGATTGAACAGTCTGGGGCCCTTTACTCTAGGAAAAAAGAAGAATGAGCAGAGACCTTGTGCTCTTTAAAATTATTAGGTTTGATAGGGTGGAACTTGGATAAACCAATTCCACTTGTGGTCGAGCCCAAAACCAGAACGCATCAATATAAGATAGCCAGTCACAAGTCGGAAAGAATTTAGGAGCAATTTATTTAACATGGAGAGTGGTCAGAATATGGAATTCAATGACACATGGAATGGTTGAAATAGATAGCATTGCATTTAAGGGGAGGCTTGATCTACAGAAGGGAATAGACAGATATAGGGACAGGGTGGGAAGTGGCTCATGTGGAGCATAATCATTTGTATAGACCAGTTGGTCCAAATAGCCTGTGTCTGTGCTGATTAATTAATATATCTAATTATTTAATAATAATGTAATTATTTAATGTATGAAACCATGCTAGGACAGTTGGTGATACTTCCTGAATCAAACCTTTTCACAATATCTCCCAATGGCACTGTGCCAAAATCAACAGTTCAATACATATATGCTGCATGCACACCTATTTTTGATTATCATCCTCTTGAGAAAACTCAGTGCTGACATAATGTGCATTTCATTTAAATCTATCCTATGCTCCGCCTCTGCAAACACAACCTACAGAATACACACAAGGTGACTAAACTTCGTAGGCTTTGGTAATTCACATAAATGATGTTCAATCTTGATTAAAAGCCTTGTAAGAGAACAAAATCGTAGCTAAAATACAGGATGGAGGATGGAACATTTACCAGGGCCTGTTAGAAAATCTCGGAAATGATTAGACCATGGCTTGTGACAATGGTGGTTGTATTGTATTTCCTCCATTGTCCCGAGGGCAGCAGACACTGTATCCACCAATTGCACTCTGTTACACCAGCAATTTCAACAATACTCTGGGGTGCACCAGGCAGGAGCTAATTGTTCTACATTGCCAAGCTTCTGAATCCTGCCAGCTCTGGCTGTAATTATAGACATCTGTCACTGCTAGCCACTCAGCGGTAACCGTAACATCAATATACAACAATAACACTGAAATGCCTCCAGGCGCTGCATGGAGACCTGAAACGAGAGTCGGGCAATCATCTGCTTTCTTCAAACTATCTGTCAAATGCTCCCAGCCACAAATTGCTCTCTTTGTGTCCTTAGGATAATCTGTTGATTTATTGTACATCTTCTAATATTTACAGCCCAACCTGCTTCCTTCAGTGCTGGAGTGCTTTGCAGCATTGCTTAAAGCAAACTCATTTGCTCGAGCAGCACTCAGAAAAGGTGCCATTAGTCTTGGGCAGGGTTCGGATTATCCTTGTACAGAATGCACATTTGAAAATCTTTGACTGGAAAGCTGTACATGCTGAGAATAAAAAACTTATAAATGCAATACATATTTTCAGGGCACTGATTAATATTCTCTTGTAGGGTTAATCACTTGATATTAGCTTTTGACGACTGCCCTCATAAACTCAATTCATTTCAGTTTATACAGGGAGTGCTATATTGTCTTTGTAGTCTTAACTTCTTAAAGTTAAACATTGGCAAAATTACATCCAATCATTGTTTGCTCTGTCATTAAACAGCATGATACACATGAATTTTGAAAATTGCAGATGGCATTCAGATTGAAGGGAATCATGTCCTTTTTTCCTTAGATGTGCACGCAATTCAGCAAAACGAGTTTGGTTGCAATGCCTAATTGCTGTGGCCAAAATTGCACTTTGACTTTTATTAACCCTTCAGTGCACTGACTAACACAGGATCTAGTGCTCAGCCAGTTGGCACTTGAAGCGTATGAGGTCCTGTGGTGCTGGGAATCTTGCAAAATTGTCCTTGTATGCTTTTGCATAATAAGGCAGAAGTCTTAGGTTGCAACATCCATGGAGATCAAGCTTTGAGAAAGCTACACAATTTTTGTTTGCTTTTGTAACCAAGGGATTGAAGTAACAATCTTACACCAGCGGTTCTTGAAAACAGGCACTTTAAAAAAAGTACAAATCATTTTATTACTTCCTTTGTAAATTAAATTAAAAATGTTTATGACCCACTAGTGAAGTAGGTCATGAGCAGATTGTTTTAAATGACATAGAAAAAGGTCAAATTAACACAATCAAAGCATAAGAATAATTATTACAGTTCAAAATATGTTAATTTTGGGTCCTTGAGGATCACCATATTTTTTAAATTTCTTGTGGCTCATCCTTTGATGGTGCATCTTCAGAAGCACAGTTGAGACATTTGAAGATTTTTTTTTTTTTTTGCTTTTGCATTAAGTACCAGCATGCCTCCATTTAAAAAAAAACAAATTAAAATAAGTAACTATCTCTAAATGTGCACTAATGAAGTATAACTTTGGTACTGTGAACTTTGTGGTTATTATAGTGAGTGTCCCAGTGCTTCCCCACAACAGGCACCCATGTCTCAGTACCAAACACTCCCAGGTCAGGTCAGGTCAGGTTAAAATCCCCTCTGTACTTGCCCAAACACAGTACTTTAACTATAACCTCAGAAGAACAACCCCTGCTGCACCAATATGACATCTTAGATTTGCAACACCAGCATCACTGGACTGGATCGACAATTTATTGCCAATTAGTGCTGACTTAGGGGCAATATGGAACATGAACACAAGTACACTGGAGGCTGCTTTGATGTTGTCCAGGTGTCATATCGTACAAGAAGCAACTGACACAGATGAAAAATTCTCAGAGGTAGCTTCAAGAAGTTCAACACCATCCAGGACAAAGCAGCCCACTTGACTGAGATTCCTTCCACCACATAAAACACTCACTCCCTCCACCACTGAAATACAGTAGCAGCAGTGTGTACCATCTACAAGATGCACTGCAGGAACTCACAAAGACTCCTTCGAGAGCACCTTCCAAACCTGCGACCTCTACCACCTAGAAGGACAAGGGCAGCAGATACATGGGAACACCATGTATTTGCAAGTTCCCCTCCAAGCCACACACCATCCTAACTTGGAACTATATCCTCGTACCTTCACTGTTGCTAGGTCAAAATCCTGGAACTCCCTTCCTAACAGCACTGTGGGTGTTCCTACAACACAAGGACTGCAGTGGTTCAAAAAGGCAGCTCACTACCATCAAGGGCAATTAGGGATGGGCAATAAATCCTGGCCTAGCCAGCAACACCCACATTCCATGAACAAATAAATAAGATTGTCACTCGTGATTGACTGAAAGGCACAGTACAAACCTAATAATTAACTGTAGTAATTATGGTTTTATTTAGTATATAATGTACCCTTAAGACTAATACTTGTTGATCTGTAGTAACCAATAGGAGAGTAGCGCAGGCTACCTGAGCAGTGACTGTAGAGATTGAGTTGGAGTTGAAAGCACATGTGTAGTTGCCGCCGAGTGTATTGTGAATAAACTTAATGTTTCCACTCAAAAAGTGTCTGCAGATCAACTCTATTACAAATAGGCAACCCGGTCACCCTACTACAAACTGGCGACGAGGATAAAACAGGGTTGAACAGAAGAAATCAGGTTAGAAAGAAATCGGCACTGTACCTCACCCAGTCATTATAAGTAGCAAGCTCCGTTAGAATTGAAGAAGTTGGCCCTCTCAAAATTCCACAATTTGGGAGAATTGATCCTTTTTTGAACCAGCCACAGATGATTGGTCTCAATACATAGAACTCCTCATGTTCTTTTTTCAAGCGAAAGAGATTACGGGGGAAGAGAAGAGGCGAGCAATCCTCATGAGTACTTGTGGGAGCAAAACCTACTGTTTGATTTGAAGTTTGACAGCACCAAGTGCCCCAGATTCGAAAAATTTCAATGAATTGGTGGACCTCATGAAGGGTCATTTTCAATCAAAGCTCTCAGTCATGGTGCAGAGGTTCAGGTTTAATTCACGAAATAGAGCCGCAGGTGAAACAATTACATGCTACGTGGCAAATTTGAGGATACAGAACAACAAGTGCCCACTGAAGCACCTGATGTTCAGGCAACTTCGGAAAAGGAGGTTCCTGACAAAGAATCGTTTGAAGTTGTGGAGCTGCAATGTTCCACACGTACCAGGAAACCACCTGAAAGACTGAACTTGTAAATTCCTTTTCAGTGCAAACCTTATGTTGTCTTGAAAAATTTGTACTTGTAAATATAATATGTATAGCCGAGTTAAAGCAAGAGGAATGTCGTAATTATGGTTTTATTTAGTGTGTAATTTACCTTTAAGGATAATACTTGTTAGGGAAGAGCACATGATCTGTAGTAGCCAAAAGGAGAGTAGCGTGGGCTACCTCAGCCGTGAGTGCAGAGATAGAATTGGAGTTGACAGCACATGTGTCGTTGCTGCTGAATATATTGTAAATAAACTTAATGTTTCCACTCAAGGAGTGTCTGCAGATCAACTCTATTACAAGTAGGCAACTCGGCCACCCTACAACATTAACTAATAAAACTATTAAGGAATAATGATTTACAGTTGTACATAAGAGTGTTTTAAAAATAACCTGAAGCACAAATATGACCTGGCTGGATTTTTAGTGATATTAGATATGGGCTGATTAGTTCTACCTGGGACAAACAACAGTGCATAGAATATTCCTATGATCACTGCTGTAGATCATCGCAGCAGAAACATTTGTGAGTCTACATCTCAATATCTCTATTAACCTTTGCCATACATCACAGCACCTGCACACGGTAACCACATCATTGAAAGCAAATCATTAATGTAAATTCAAGGAACAATAGCTGTGATACTGCGGAATACATCCCTCTATCCTCTTTATACTCCAGGCTAATAATCAAACAACATTCTCTTGAAATCTTTCCATAGCTTCATCTCAATGTACTTTAGTAATCTCCTCAACGCACCTCAGTAATCTCCTCAATGCAATAACACCCTTGAGCATTCTTTTCCTCTTGACTCCAGATTTTTCTACATGTACTCTTCCTTCCTCCTACCACTAATAACAGAGCCTTAAGCCACCTGAGTCCTATCAGGAATTCCCTCTTTGATGTTTGCCGGCTTTCCGCCTTCATTTAAATCCTTCCTATTGACTCCTCTCTATTCCCCGTTTATTACCAGGACTATGTATTTGAATCCTGCTTTATAACCACGTCTAAATAACTTGATGTTTCTTTTGTTCATTCATGCGTGCATGTTGGCTGCTGTTCCAAACCCAAGCACATTACTTCAATTTTTCCATTTTCTCTTCACTTCACCTAGGTCACTCTCTCGTGTCATCATGACAGCTTTCCCTTCTCCATACCACCACCGACAGCAGTCCTCTACCTTACTATTCTCCTTCTGCCATCCTAGGCTTAACTTGCCCTTAGATAAGTCTTTAACTTCCCCCTGTGCCTCTCTTGGCATCTCTGAAAGACCCATTGATATACTGGTCTCTTTAAGAAAAGCAACCTCAACTGTCCCAACCCGTTCTCTCACCAACCTTCCTGCTCAGCACACCCGCTGTGAACTAATCTTGTCAACCTTCCTCCATCCCACTTACTCCTCCCAATGTTGGCCCTGAGGACTCTGCTGGCAGATCAAATATTACCGCCCCTCTCTGCATCTCCCTCCAGAATGTCCACTCACTTATAAACAAGTTCCTTATTATCATGAGCTTATTATGTGTAACTGCATCAATATCATGCCTTGATGGAAGCTTGGCTGATGGCATCTCCATATTAAATTAAGCCTCCCTGCTTGACTACACTTCTACCATTTACCCCGTCCAGACTGTTCTGGTGATGGCATGGCCCTCATCACCAAATTACACCGTGGAATGTCCCCTACTCCTCTGGAATATCCTCCTCCTTTCAACATCTCACCTAGTTCCATCTCTTTCACGCTCACTCAAAATCATCATTCACCCAAGTATCGGGCCAAGTTTCTCACCAAGATATCTTCACTGCTTTCCTCCCTCACCCTCTGTGATTTCAATATCCATCTCAACTCATCATTCCCTACCTCCTTTGAGTCACTGTCTTCTTATTATTCATACCATTTAAACTCCATCATCCATAATTATATCCACACACTTAACCTTGCCATTTCCTGTGGCCTCTCTGCCTCCAATTTGTCATTAAGGTCATCTCTGACCACAACTCTCTTCTCACAACTCTCTGCATATCCTCCTTCCCCCTCCCAACCACACTTCCTTCTGTGTCTACCCCTGGATAGGACTCTATTCTAAGCACTTTCAAGTTCTCAAATGTCTAGCGTTGGTCCCTCATTCATCACAACACTGCTGATCTACTCAACCACACACTCACCTTAATGTTTTATACCCTTGTCTCTCCCACTCTGGTGGTTCCCCTTGGTAGAGACCTCATCTCCACTCCCTTAAGACCAAGGGATGCAGGCTTGAACATTTATGATGGACAACTGGGTTAGCCAATCATTGCCAGATCTGGCTGGATCACCGAAAGCACCATCAGGTACTCCTTTCCTCTGATATAAGTGCTCAATGTTCCAGGATCAACCTGGAATGCAACAACTACCCTCAACTTCTCTTCTCCACTACAACTGTCTTCTGAAACATCTGCCTTGCCTCCTCTACCCTCACCTCCAACAGAGGAGAGCTCATGGACTTCTTTGTCAGGAAAATTGAGACCATCATTCAATTTGCTTCTGCTGCTATCCTCCCTTCCCTTAGCCCACCAGGCTAAACTTCCTCTTTGGTTCTCCTTGCCTAAGGCTGAACCCATCTTTCTCCAACATCTCTCCTACCGCCCTTCATGCTCTCTCCAAGCTTATCTTGTCCATGAAACTCATCTCCTGATTCCTCAAATCAAACTGCTGACCATATCAACATTGCTTCCTTGCCCCCATGTTAACTTCCTCTGGTTCTGTTCCGCCACCTTCAAAACTATCATCATCACTTCCCTCCTCAAAAAACAACTTTTGATCTTTGGGATTACTGCTCAATTTCCAAATTCCCATTCCTCTTTAACAGCACAGTGGGTGTCCTTACAGCACTGTGGGTGTACCTGAACCACATGGACTGCAGCGGTTCAAGAAGGCAACTCACCACCACCTTCTCAAGGGCAATTAGGGATGGGCAATAAATGCTGGCCTAGCCAGTGACACCCACATCCCATGAATGACTAAAAAAAAAACCCACACCCAACTTTCTGGCAATTTCATGTTTGAACTCCTCCAACCCACTCCCGTCACAGTATCAAAATGGCTCAAATGAAAGCCAGAAATTGCATCCTACGCGAGAAGGGTGAACTGTCTCTCCTTATCCTTCTCAACCTGTCTGCAGCTTTTGACACCATCCTCCTCCAATACCTCCTCACTTGTTGTCCAGCTGGGTACAACTGCTCTCACCTGGTTCCATTCTTATCTAATCGTAGCCAGAAAATCACTTGCAATGGCTTCTCTTCCTGCTCTCACACCATTACCTCTGGAAACCCCAAGGATCAATACCTGACCCTCTCCTATTTTCTATCTATATGCTGCCCCATGGCAACATCATCTGAAAACACTTTAATTTCCACACAAATGTTGATTGCACCTAGTTCTACCACTTTTCTCAACCGTGACTCTTCCTGATCTGCCACACTGCTTGCCCACACCAACATCCAGTATTGTATGAGCAAAAATATTAGGAAGATATTGACTTCACCCCCTCCCCCTGGTCACTACAAGAGGCTGAATTAAGACTGTTCACTATCATAGCATCCTATCTGATCCTGAGATGAGCTCCCTACCACATCCATTCCATCACTAAGACCGCCTACTTCCATCTCTATAACAATACCCAACTCCACCTGTGCCTTAGCTCATCTACTGCCTTCATCCATGCCTTTGTTACCTCTGGACTTGACCATTCCAATGTTCTCCTGCCTCATCTTCTGCCCTAAACTTTAGTTATTCCAAACTCTGTTGTTTGTATCCTAACTCACACCAAGTCTCACTCATACATCCTGTGCTCGCTGATTTCCATTTGAAAATTCCCTACAACCCTCCCAGATCTCTGCACTTCATGAATTTTGGCCTCTTGTGTGTGCCCAATTTTAAATGATGCATTATCAGTAGCCATGCCTTCCACAGCCTGGGCCCTAAGTCCTGGAAATACCACATAAGGCTTTCCCCCATTTCCAAACGCAGCAAGACCTGGACAAGATCCAGGCTTGGGCTGACAAGTGGCAAGTAACATTCGCACCACACAAGTGCTGGGCGTGTGATGGAAAACTCTCCACTTGCTTGGATGAGTGCAGCTCCGACAACACTCAAGAAGCTTGACACCATCCAGGACAAAGCAGCCCACTTGATTGGCACCCCTTCCACAAACATTCACTCCTTCCACCACCAACGAACAGTGGCAGCAGTATGTACCATCTACAAGGTGCACTGCAGAAACTCACCAAGGCTCCTTAGGCAGCATCTTCCAAACCCATGGCCACAACCATCCAGGAGGACAAGGGCAGCAGATACTTGGGAACACCACCACCTGGAAGTTCCCCTCCAAGCCATTCACCATCCTGACTTGGAAATATATCACCATTCCTTCAATGTTGATGGGTCAAAATCTTGGAACTACCTTCTTAACAGCACTGAGGGTGTACCTACACCACAGGGACTTCAGCAGTTCAAGAAAACAGCACACCACCACTTTCTCAAGGGCAATTAGGGAGGGGCAATAAATTGTGGCCTAGCCAGCAACGCCCACATCCCGTAAATGAATAAAATAAATCTACCTCTTTGACAAGCTGACCTGATATATCCCTATATGGTGTCAATTTTTGTTTGATAATACTCCTATACAGCATCCCAGGACAGTGGTGCTGGGCTACAGTTGTAATGTCACTAGAGGCCCAGGCTAATGCTCGGGTGGTGTGGGTTCAAAACTCACCATGGCAAAAAAATTAGGAATTGAAAGCTAGTCTCAATAATGGTGGCTATGAAACTATCGTCAATTGCTATAAAAACCCATTTGGTTCACTAATGTTCTTCAGGGAAGGAAATCTGCCATCCTTACCTGGTTTGGCCTATATGGGACTCCAGACCTACAGTAATGTGGTTGATGCTTAACTGCCCTTTGAAATGGCCTACCAAGCCACTCAGTTCAAGGGTAATTAGGGCTGGGCAATAAATGCTGGCTTTGTCAGTGATGCCCACATCCCATGAAAGAATAAAGAAAAAAATAGTCAAGTAGCAGTAAGGATATACTCAGCATGGGCCTTCATTTATTGTTCACAAAACAAAGCAGAAGTTGATCCATGTTATTTTCAGTAACACAGTTCATGGACTGGTCCTGCAGGTGAAATGAACAGAGTACTCCTCATTCCATAACTGAAATGACACACCTCCATAAACAACAGCAAATGAACACATCGCCTAACGGGTCAGAGCTTAGCTGAGATTTTCCTTCCAATTTTCCTATATGTCTCCTGAAGGTGATGTAGCATAGCTCCATGGGTGCTAGCAGCCTCTTAAAAACTGGATTGAGACTGGATGAGTTACCCAAGTGGGCAGGACTCATGATTGGACCCAGATATTGAATGTCAGCAGGCTATTGGACTGTGGAGAGCTGCACTCCCATATCCAACATTCCCAGGTGCTTATGTCCCAGCAGGTGTTAATTGCTAGCAGAGAGGAATCATTGATAATTTTTTACCCCTCCTTGGCTCTGAAACCAACTGTAGCACCCCACCTACGATACTCGGTATATTTTCTTGAAAAACATACTTGCATAGGATAGGAGAAATGTGGATGAATGAATGCACTCCCCTCTACAATCATCTTTTGCTTCTATTAACTAACATGTTATTTAAAAGAAATAAAGGACTTGAATTTATAAAATGCCTTTGACCATCTCAACCAATGAAATAATTTTGAAGCAGAGTCATTGTTCTTATTTAGGAAATGCAATTGGCAACAAAATAAATAACCAGATCATGTGTTTTAAGGTGTTGATTGAAGGATAAATATTGGCCAAGACACTGGGAGAATCATCCTGCTCTACTTTGAATAATGCAATGGGATCTTTACATCCACCTATTTCACGCTGATTTCACAAAATCTTAAGTGAAACACAGCTGAGTTTACATGGTGTGTCAGCATGAGGGTGTGGTTGAGTTCTTGGATGTCAAAAGCTCTTGGTGTTTACTACCACTAAGCACAAAGAAAGGCATTCAACCGGGTGGGGGGTATTGATGCTGCAGAATGGAACACTTCCTACTCCAGTGTCAGCACCAAGCTTTCTTAGGCCAGAGATAGGTCAGTGCAGACTGTCGGCAAAATATTATGAGACCCATGGAGGTAGGACTGGGAGCGAAACATGAAAGGTCCACATTGGGTCTTTGACCTGACGTGTTCTCACCTCCGTGAAATATTGTCAAAGGAGGGGTCATACTGGCAACAGCTATCTGCCTGACAGTGCCAGGCAGCCAATAATTAACTGTTAGTAGAATAATTAGGGGAATGGGGAGAACACTGCCAGGATCTTCTGAGTGTTGAAGCAGCCTCCTGCTGAGTGCCAAGCCCAGCAGCTCAGTGGTGAGAGCCTCCCTGCAGCAAGCTGGATTGCTGCCTGAGTGAGAGGCTTCATGCCCCCGCGACGAAGCTGAAGCAGGACTGATTGACTTATCGGAGTCTGATTGGAGGTGTTTCCCCTTCGCTCTGAGGGCTCTATTGGCTTTGGTCCTCATCATTTTTAAATTTGATACATGACTCTGAGGGCGCCTCCATGTTGAAGCATTCTCAAACTTGCTGCCTCGCTCACTGGGACCGTGGCCTTCTAAACCTGCTGGCCATCTGATTGAGCTGGGTTGAGCCTGCCTCAGACTCAGTTCACAGACAGGGCCCTCATAGCCAGCACAGGAGATCTTCATCCCATTAGCCTGGCCTGGGCTCGAACCCGGGTCTTAGAAATGAAAGGGCAGGATCTAACCCTCTGCACTGGTCAGTTGTTCTTTCTACTTCCCCAACCAATTTGGGCAGGTTTCATTAGATTCCAGTATCCAACAGGAACAAATCCAAGTGTCGTCATGGGACAATGCATCAGGCAAATATCACTCATAATCCTGAGTACACCCTGCTCAAAGTGGACTTCAGTTTTACAAAATAGCAATCCTTCAGATTCAAAAGATCTCAACATTTTCTATAACCCATCCAGCGCTGTGATGCCACACAGATACAAATCTCATTACTTGACTAAAATTAAAACCAGTTTAATACAGCTCACGTCTGACAAAGATTCTTCACAGTATTGTGTTTTGAAATCCCTTGGTGATCATGAAAAGATGCCCTTAAGAAAGCATCCTCCTCTCCTGAACAGCAAATGCAGTTTGTACAGATTGCACAGGCTCTGCCAGCACACCCTGCTAGGTTTCAATGGCAACTTGTCAAAAGGCACATTCACAACTATCATTAGCTTTAATATTACATTTTGTTGGCAACCTTCACCAATTTTGGAGTCACCCGCAGCACTTACAGGCAGGCAGCCATTCTGGACTGCAATATGTTACCCTTATATGGCAATGCTTTTAGTTCTGATTCGGAGAACCCAGTATGATAATTGTATAAATGTGTGACACAAAAATCGAATAATGCCACTTGGAGAAGAGCTTTTATCTGGACATTCATTTAGCAATTCGGGTTTTAGTTGACACTCTGCATGGCCGCTACGGTGCACAAGTCACGTCCACTATCACATATGCTCAGTTACACAATGTCACGGGCATTTTCCTGGAAGCCCGTTGGACAAAATGTTTGTTGACAGCCAGGAAAAGTACGGAGAGATTGCCCTCTGCTGGCACAAGCCAAATTCAATGAACAAGCTAACGCGCCATGTAAAGCCTGACAGGAGCGCTAGCCAACATTAGGGTTTCCAAATTTGAATGAATTTCCAGTAAAATCTACACTCACCCAAGGGCGCTTCCCAATCTTTGATGATCAGTCTGTGTCATGCAGAATGTGGGCACCATTAATCCACACAGAAGAAAATCACTGTGCCACGTGTGGGATTTCTGTCCTGCTCAGTTTGCTTTATACTTTGTGGGAATGTAGAATTGGTGACTGCCTTTTTAATTATTCAAAGGTGCATCGGAACCCTGGGCTGTTTCTGTCCCTCCAACCTCGAACTGTCGCTCAACCACAGAAATGGGCAGTAAAGTGAAGAGAGGCTTGCACCTCTTTCTCTTGCTAAAAGGAAGCACTAAGCTGTGATTAACATCCAGGACACATCTTGTCAGGAATTCCAGATTCAGTGGTCTGAACTCACTCCTCTGTGGTCTCCTGTGCTTTGGTATCCTAACAAGCCACAGCATCACATCCCCTCTACTTGGAAAGATTTTCTCCTCTTCCCTCACCCTGCCCCATAGCACTAAATCTGTCCAGAGTACAATTCCACAGGAGTACAGTTCAACAGAACTACTGCCCTCCCAGGCAACTATTCTTCATAGCTCAGCCTCATCCTTTATTTACCCAATGAAGAGACACATGTGAACTTGTGCTCTGCCATCCACACAACACTTCTACAAACATAAAAATGTAAATGGTAAAAAATATGTATTTTAAAAAATCAATGGCAAACAAAAGCTTTGCATTTTTATTTTCACACTTATATGAATTTCAAGATCCGAGTTTCCTTCCGATCATAAGTAGTCATCCATTAGTCTTTTAAAAAAACTGATAGAATTTAGAACCTTAAATTTAATCTGGTTAAACTTTCACTTTTGCAATCAAAAGGCCACAATTATAAGTAACATCACAAACAGTCAGAGATGTAGGCCTGGGAGGTGGGAAGGGCGGAGATGGGTGATAAACAAAAAAAAAAGAAATTGCAGTGCCCTTTTGTGTGAAAAGAACACCTCGTTTTTGCCATTTTATTTCTTTCTGACATGATTTATCGCCCACTAAGGTTTAAACTTGATAAAGCAAATTAATCTTTTATTGCAGGAGCCACCAGAGGTTGCCATTAGGAATCTGATTTGGTAAGGTGGTGTGCGTTTCATTTACCAGTTGTGCTGCACTGAGAGCCCAGCAGGGATGACTGACTGCGGGTTCAGATGTAGGGAGGCCTGGGAGGCTCTGGCAGCCAGACGATTCCAGCTTCTAGAGGGTAGGTTAGAAGCATAGCTTACCTTTTCAAAGTGGATTTGTTGCCGATTCCAAAGCGATTGTGGTCTTTTTTTGCTTTTAAGAAACTGGCATAAGGAGCTAAATGTAAGCACCATTCCTAGCTTATTTCATTAGCTGCAAAACTTAGGATATAATCCGAAGCTGCTGCAAAACCAAATATTCGCCTCATATTTTTTCAAATACTTCTTGATTTAAATAATAAATTCTGAGTCACCTTATAGCTCCTCTAAAATTCAGTTTGAATGTTAATCTTTATATCAACTACCTGGCAATGGAAAGTTGGCGGCTGATTCTTGCTGTACCAGGGTTGTTCCATGCCACAACAAGAAGTGTGTGGAGTTTTATATTAAAAAAAGGATTTTTTTCCAATCCTTAAACTGTAGCTTGAGCGTCTTATTGCTTAATGCTTCAATGATCAAAGGTGTTTTCTTACTCAAAGGACAGAGCCGGTCTTGGATACTAAACCAGAATGGGAATCTGCATATTATTTTCTCTCCTTTGGTCACATGGCATTTAACTTGATCTTAATTTGTTAAGGGGCACCAAGCTTGGGTTTTAAAAGCTGAAGAACTGTAAGAGGAAGTGATCACAGGCATAAAAAGAACTTGCAATTATCCAGCTCCTTTCCATCCCAAATCACTGTACAGCCAATAAAATTAAGGTACAAAGCTGATGCGGTAAATTTTTAATTCTTTAATACAGGAAACATATTTTACAAGATTTATTACAAACATTTAAAAAGGATTAAATAAAATGAAGGCTCAACTGTTCACTGGTTGATGTTACAAGTTGCCCCAGGAGATGCCATGAAAACTTGGGGCTGCCATAGCTGGGGTGAACTTGCTGGATGAGTGAAAGGTTTGACCGTGAGAATGTCTGAAATCCATAAAATCACCCATGATGTTGTCCCTGTCATGTCAATAAAACATAATGATGGATGTGAAATGTTTTCCAGCAGTTAATCTTTAGTTTTCTCCTCAGAGTTTTCAGAAGTGCGGAATGATAGTTGTGAAGTTTTAATGTGTGGATAAATTTTGTGAGACTGTGCAACTGGTGCATAGCATCGCTCAATGGTAGTGTGATTTGGAGAATTGGGCACAAGGGGTCAGCACATACAATTCACGATGAAGTCAATCCTCTAAACCTGTCAAGCAAAACTTCACATCAGGAGCATGCTTTGCAAAATTTATCCTGGTTATGTCTACTTCAACTGCACAGTACAATTATAGATTTTGTTCATTCCAAACTTGGATTGTGCCTGGGGAGAGTATTTTGAGTTATATAACATGATAGCGAAATACTGATGGTCACAGGTGGCAGATGCAATTTAAGCTGCTGTAAAGGACATATCCTCCCAGGAGAAGAGCAGGAACAATCACAGCCCATCATTCCCAATAACAAGGCTCTTCCTGATAACTAATCTCAAAGTAGTAGGAAGTTACTGCCATAGACCATGCCCATCTTCAACTAGCAAGTGGAGATGAAAAACCTTGTGGACATATAAGGCGAGGCTATGAGAAGGGAAGAGGGGCAGCAAACAAGAATTGAACTGTCATTAAAATAACTATCTTACTATTGAATGCTTAGTGACTGAATGAACTAGATCCCTTTTGACCTGCAAAGCTCTTTTTATCTCCAACATATGTGTAACTTCATTATATTGTTTACCACCTGGGTTTTGTGAATCATCTAACATTTACTCTTGGTTTCCTTTGGGTTTGACAGCTGGTTTATTGAGAAGTAAAGTTTTAATTTTAACACTGTGAACACTACAGATTTCAAGATAAAAACAAAAAGCTAAAAGCTACTGCGGATGCTGGAAATCCAAAACAAAACAAAAACAGAATTACCTGGAAAAACTCAGCAAGTCTGGCAGCATCGGCGGAGAAGAAATCAGTCAACGTTTTGAGCCTCCATGGCCCTTCGGCAGAACAGGCAGTTCTGCCGAAGGGCCATGGAGGCTCGAAACGTTGACTGATTTCTTCTCCGCCGATGCTGCCAGACTTGCTGAGTTTTTCCAGGTAATTCTGTTTTTGTTTTGTTACAGATTTCAAGATGTTCGTCCCTTGCTTTTTTACACCATTTTCTGCCCCTCCTTTCCTGGTGATGAATGACAATGGATATAGTTCTACAGATTTTAGGCATCCTCAAGTCCCTCTTTCAGATGGCTGTGCTTTAGATACAGCATGAGATACAGAACGTTGGCAGCACATTCAACCATGGAGGACATCACTGCTGAACCCAAATACTGTTGCTCAGCATCCTTTCAACAGAAATCACTAAGTGACAATCAGAAGTAGGAAACAATTGTAGTGTCCCTACCACCACACTCACTGAGCCTAGGACAGGGACTGGACTGGGGATCATCCTGGTGTGCAAGGTCCTGCTACTCACTAGATCTACTGTTTATTGCAGGACTCCTGAACTTATATGTTAGAGGATTCACAAGGAAGAATAGCTAACAGTTTTCACCTAAAGGCAACCAAAGAGACCCAAATTTGTACCTCTCAACTGTGTGTTATTTTACTCATTTTATTTCAGTACATTAGGCAAAATGGCTGTGCTTAAAACTTTATTTGAAATTACTACTCTCAGGCACTTAAGAGGCCACTGGTGGGCCTTCCTTGGGATCAAGGACTCTAGAGGTGGAAACTCCCCACCCTCACTGAGAGCTGCTGGCCAATCAGAGGCCAGCAGCCCTTTTGCTCACCAGGGAGGCGGTGGTTGCTCTGGGAACGACAGCCACTGGAGGCCTAGGATCGAGGAGGAACCCAGGCCAGAGGTAAGTCATTGCAGGAGAGGTTCCATGGGTTGTGGTCACAGGGGAGAGGTTGGGGGAGGGGGTCATGGTCAGCAGCAAGGGACGGGGAGTGGGTCTCAACTGGCCCTCTCCATTCCTGATACTGGGTCCCTCGATCAGGAACTGAGTGCCTTTGAATGAAGGGCCTCCTGAGAGACCATGAGAGTAGCATAAAATTCCCTCCACTGTTTTTTAAATCCAAAAGCCTTACCATGACATATGTTATGATCACTGGGAGACCAGCAACTTTTAAGGAGAAATTTGAACTTCCAGTTATTAACTAAAAGAAGTGCGCCACAAGATTTCACATTTTGAGCAAAAATCTATTACTGTGCAAGAGTTAAAAAAGGCAAGTGCAACTAACTTAACACTATATTTTGTAAACACTTATACTTTACACCTGATAATCTCAACAGCACACTCCTTGATCCACTTTCATTTTCACTATTCTTTAGTTCCACTATACCTTACAGGATCTTGAGGGTTCCTTCACTCCTCCTGGGACCAAATCAAGGTGTGCCACAGCTTTCAGGAATTCACTTTGATTCTCCTCAGTGTTCCTGCTATTCACTGGGGTACGAGATTTCTTGGGTTCCTTCCACTAACATCCGGCTAGGCGATCCTCAAACATCTCTTTCAATACCTCATGATTTGGTTTCCCAGTTCAAGCATGGGCTTTACTTGCTCAGTGACTCCAAATGAGAAAACATACTTGGATTCTGATAGCCTTCTGCTACACATCTACAGCTCCTGGTAGATTCTCTCTCTGCTTATCTCAAAGCTGCTTCCATGCTTCAACTGACTGCTTCTGTGAGAAATCACACAGCTAAGGCCAAAACCAAAAAAAATCCCTGCAATATATCCCCACAACTACATGGCACACCTGGGATGTCCCAAATAGAGATTTAAATTAATTATCTCCAATTGCCAAACTTTCACTTTATTCTGGGAAACCATATGAATAAATTAAACCCCTTATTGTGACACCTGTAAACATGTCATCTCCACCAAGAAACTCAGGGAGGGGATCATCCAGTGTTTAAATGTTTTCCCACTTCCAACTCTGACCTTTAGAGCACCCTTTGGATTGCAATTAATTTAGGGGCAGAATTTTACCCCTTGCGGGCAGGCCCATGCCCGGCCTGATCGGATGTGAAATTGCGTGAGATGACGTTGGGCAAGCATTCCGACATCATCGTGTACTTGCACAATATTTTGCTTGGCAGGCGCGCGTAAAAGTCGGAAGCGTACCCGCTGACAATTAAGAGGGCAATTAAGCCCATTAACACTGCAACTGTTGCGATTTTTCATGGCCTATCCAACCTTATGGTTGGTGGATGGGTGATTCAGCCAGGCAACCTTTACACTTTTCATCAAGCTTCATCCAATGCCAGGATGAAATCTCTGTTAGAAAATAAAATAAAAAGAAATATCTGGGGACAGCATTTTATGAGGTATGCCTTCAGGTGCTTGATTGTGATGCATGGACGTTTTTTTGCAGCTTTTTACACCTTTATTTCATTATTTGCAAGTCTGCAGCTCCCTGAGACAGCTGTCTGCCTTCAGGGAACTCTCTCGCAGCGCTCACTTGTGCCGACGTCATAGCCCGTCCTCTTCCCATCTCCACCCTGGAGGCGCTGACCTTTTCAGCGCGCGTTTCACGCTGGCTGGCCGTTAGCTCGTTAGCTGGCCAGCTAGCGTGAAATCGTAGTCGGTGGCCATTCGCGGTCGGCAGTCCATTGCCCAGCTGCTCCCGGTCACATGCGCCTGCCACGGGTAAAATTCAGGCCTAGGTCTGTTTACCAGCTTCTCAAACTGAAAGTCTTAATTTATCTTCCATTTAAAATTTTCAATCCCCAAACTAAAAAGTTATATTCCTAAAATACATGAATCATGAAATTTCAGATTGCACTGCGAATACAGTGGGACAAGCTTGTAACTTTAAGCTACACACTGCCAATCTTCCCACATTCCTGTTATAGGCACAAAAGAAGGGTGTTTTATTCGCAATGATGAATTTAGGAGGGAAAAATGAGCAGTAAAGATGTCAGGACGTTTTGAAGATTACTTGCTCCATAGCAATTTACTTTAGACACTTTCATAGTATGCTTTTCAGGAGTTTGTAATTCTCCCTTTAAAGCCAAAACTGAAATGGAGTAGAATGCACTGGATCCCCCAGTGAATCGCCAAAAAACAATATCTATGAGAAGGAGCACTACCCTTCTTTCAGAAAAATACATCCACATCAGCCACTGAGACACTGAAGAGGATGGCTAGCAGTTAACACACCTCATTTGAGATAGATGGGTTCAGTGAGCCTCCCCTATTTGGGTTTGGGGAATAAAGCACACATTCCAGATCAGTTCAAAATTTGACTTCTTGATAAGTGCGGCATGATATATCAAATGTCTGATAAAAATCAGTGTAAGTAGGTTTCTACAGAGTTTTATGATGTTGCATGATTTCATATAAGGCCACATTGCTTATTAAAATAAAATGCATGCTGTTGCTTTCTAATTACTCTGCAGTCCTCCAAAGCACCTGATACAGATCCCACAACAATCCAAAGAATCATCTTAAAGACCAGTGACACCAGCTGAATTCCAGATAGTTTTCAGGCTCACTGTGGATAGAAATCAAAACAGCATGCTCTGCACACTGAGACAATGGTCTTCATCACCAGCCTCAGGAGGGGCACTCTGTGGTCAATTGTGGTATTGGCATTGTCCTCCGAGGTCACTGCCAATCCCCTTTCACCTTGAACAGCAGTCCAAAGCTGATTGTCAGTACGCATATAACTTTCTGATTAAAATAGCTTTTGATGAGAACTAATGTTGATGTGATCCTCAATAAGGACAGAGGTCACTTATTATGACCACTCATCAAAGACAAGGTCACTCATTAGAGACAGTAGTCATTCATTGGTGGCAGATGTCACTTATTAGGAAGATAGTCAGTCATTAGAAACAGTAGTCACTTACTAGAGACAGTGGTCACTTATTATGGAAGCTGGTCACTCTTTATGGATGGTAGTCACTCATTAGAGACACTGATCAATCATCAATGATTATAGTAACTCACCAGGGACAGAGGCTACTCGTGATGAACAGCAGTCACCCAGTAAGGATACTGGTCACTCAAGAGGGACACTGGCCATTTGCTAGAGACACTGGTCACTCAGTAGAGACATTGGTCACTCAGTAGGGATACTGGCCAGGTGCCAGAGACACTGCTCACTCAGTAGGGACAGTGGTCACTCAGGAGAGACATTGGTCACTCATTAGGGACACTGCTCATTCACCAGGGACACACTTCCTTGTCATGGATGGTAAGGGCAAAAATGCTGGGCATAAAATGGTATGGTAACAACAACTTGCATTTATATAATTCCTTTATAATAGGAAATCATACTACAGTGCTGCACTGAAGCTATATCAGACAGAAATGGTTATTGAACTAAAGGAGGAAATAGTAGATGGGGAGACCAACAGTTTGGTCATGATGTGGGATTTAAGGAGGGTTTGAAAGGATGAGAGAAAGGTGGATCATTGGAGGGGTTAAGAAAGGAATTTCAGAATATATAACCTTGAAGGTCACTGATGGTGGGGTGTCAGGAGCTAATTACGAAAAAGAGGCCGGGATTGGAGCATACAGAAATTTTATTGCTTTTTAATTTCTTTTTTCACTGCTACCGAGTGAGCCAAGACAAATGGTGGGGGAGATCTAAGGAGGTAGCAGGGATTGCTGAATTTTGACAGCAGCTAAGACTTGACCAGAGAGAAAGAAAAACTCGCATTTATATAGTGTCTTTCATCACACCAAGACATGCCAAAGTTCGTTACAGCCAATGAGGTACCTTTGAAATCCAATCATTATTGTAATGTAGGAAACACAGCAGCAATTTGCACCCAGTAAGGATCCACAAATAGCAATGTGATAATGAGCAGTTAATCTGTTTTAGGGATAAATATTGGCCAGGACATGGGGGAAATACCCCTGCTTATCTTTGAAATAGTGACATGGAATTTTTATATCCAACTGAGAAGGCAGATGGGGCCTTGGTTTAACATCTCACCAGGGAGGCGGTGGTGTCGTAGTATTGTAACTGATTTGGTAATGCTCTGGGGACCCAGGTTCAAATCCCACGATGACAGGTGGTGGAATTTGAATTCATGAAACCATTTTCAACTGTCGTAAAAACCCATCTGGTTCACTAATGTCCCTTAGGGAAGGGAATTTGCTGTCCCCAACTTGGTATGGCCTACATGTGACTCCACAGTAATGTGGTTGATTCTGAAATGGCAAGCGACTCACTAAAAGGTCAATAAAAAAGGAATGAAACTGGTCGGGCCACCCGGCATCGACCCAGGCACCGGAAACGACAACGGCAAATGCAGCCCTGTTGACCCTGAAAAGTTCTCTTTACTAACATCAGGGGGCTTGTGCCAAAATTGGGAGAGCTGTCTCACAGACTAGCCAAGCAACAGCCTGGAATTATACCTTACAGATCATGTCCCAAGGTACCACCATCACCATTCCTGGGTATGTTCTGTCCCATGTACTCTGGGTGGGGGATTTCAATGTCCATCACCAAGAGTGGCTCAGTAGCACCACCACAGACTAAGGTGGCCAAGTTCTAAAGGATATAGCTGCTAGAGTGGGTCTGCGGCAGGTGGTGAGGGAACCAGTAAGAGGAAAAACATACTTGACCTCATCCTCACCAATCTGCCTGTCGCAGATGCATCTGCCCATGACAGTATCAGCAGGAGTGACCACTGCACAGGCCTTGTGGAGATGAAGTCCCTTCTTCACACTGAGAATATCCTCCATCGTGTTGTGTGGCACTACCACTGTGCTAAATGGGATAGATTTTGGACAGATCTAGCAGCTCAAAACTGGGCATCCATGAGGCGCTTCGGGCAGCAGAGCAGCAGCAGAATTGTACTCCACCACACTCTGCAATCTCTGGTCCGGCATATCTCCCACTCTACCATTACCATTAAGCCAGGGGATCAACCCTGGTTCAATGAAGAGTGCAGGAGGGCATGTCAGAAGCAGCACCAGCCATACCTAAAAATGAGATGTCAACCTGGTGAAGCTACAGCACAGGACTATGTCCATGCCAAACAGCATAAACAGCAAGGTAGACAGAGCTAAGTGATTTCAAACCAACGGAACAGATCTAAGCTCTGCAGTCCTGCCACATCAGGTCATGAATGATGGTGGACAAGTAAACAACTCACTGGAGGAAGAGATTCCACAAATATCCCCATCAGCAATGATGGAGGAGCCCAGCACATCATTGCAAAAGATAAGGCTTAAGCATTCACAATAATCTTCAGCCAGAAGTGCTGATCCATCTTGGCCTCCTCTGGAGGTCCCCAGCATCACAGATGCCACTCTTCAACCAATTCGATTCAATCCACCATGATATCAAGAAACAGCTGAAGTACTGGATACTGCAAAGGCTTTGGGCCCTGACAATATTTGGGCAATAGTACTGAAGACTTGTGCTCCAGAACTTGCCACACTCCTAGCCAAGCTGTTCCGGTACAGTTACAATACTGGCACCTACGCAGTAATGTGGAAAATTGCCCAGGTATGTCCTGTACACAAAAAGCAGGACAAATCCAACCTAGCCAATTACCACCCCATCAGTCTACTCTCAGTCATCAGTAAAGTGAAGGAAGGGGTCATCAACAGTGTTATCAAGCGGCACTTGCTTACCAATAACCTGCTCACTGACGCCTAGTTTGGGTTCTGTCAGGGTCACTCAGCTTCTGACCTCATTACAGCCTTGGTTCAAACATGGACAAGAGAGCTGAACTCCAGAGGTGAGGTAAGAGTGACTGCCCTTGACATCAAGGCAGCATCTGACTGATTGTACCATCAAGGAGCCCGAGCAAAACTGGAGTCAATGGATATCAGGGGGAAAACTCTCCACTGGTTGGAGTCATACCTTACCCGAAGGAAGGTGGTTGTGGTTGTTGGTGGTCTATCATCTCAGCTCCAAGACATCATGGCAGGAGTTCCTCAGGGTAGTGTCCTAGCTCCAGTCATCTTCAGCTGCTTCATCATTGACCTTCCTTCCATCAGAAGTGGGGATGTGCGCTGATGATTGCACAATGTTCACCACCATTTGCGTCTCCTCAGATACTGAAGCAGTCCATGTCCAAATGCAGCAAGACCTGGACAATATCCAGGCTTGGGCTGACAAGTGGCATTTAATATTCACACCACACAAGTGCCAGGCAATGACCATTTCCAACAAGAGAGAATCTAACCATCGCCCCTTGACATTCAATGGTATTACCATCACTATATCACCCATTATCGACATCCTTTAACTAAAAACTGAACTAGCCACATAAATACTGTGGCTACAAGAGCAGGTGAGAGGCTAGGAATCCTGCGGCGAATAACCCACCTCCTGACTGCCCAAAGCCTGTCCACCATCTATAAGGCACAAGTCAGCAGTGTGATGGAATACTGTCCACTTACCTGGATGAGTGCAGCACCAACAATACTCAAGAATCTTGACATCATCCAGGACAATGCAGCCCATTTGATTGGCACCCCATGCACAAACATTCACTCCCTCCACTACCAACACACAGCAGCGGCAATGTGTACCATCTACAAGATGCACTGCAGGAACTTATCAAGGCTCCTAAGGCAGCACCTTCCAAACCCACGACCACAACCATCTAGAAGGACAAGGGCAGCAGGTGCATTGGAACACCACCACCTGGAAGTTCCCCTCCAAGCTACTCACCATCCTGACTTGGAAATATATCGCCGTTCCTTCACTGTTGCTGGGTCAAAATCCTGGAATTCCCTCCCTAACCGTACTGTGGGTGTACTTACACCACATGGACTACAACAGTTCAAGAAGGCAGCTCACCACCCTCTTCTGAAGGGCAATTAGGGATGGGCAATAGATGCTGGCCTTACCAGTGACGCCCAGATCCCGTAAATGGGTTTAAAAAAAAGACACCTCCAACAGTGCAGTATTCGTTCACTACTGTAATGTAATGTTGGTCAAGATTTTGTGTTCAAGTCTCTGGGGTGGAACTTGAACCTGATCTGTGAGATGCTGCATGTTGGCAGGTATAATTATTATGGGCAAGGAGAATGATCCAATATTTCTACTGTATCACTCGAGTCATCTCTTTCCTCTCCAGAAGTGATCAGCCAATGTCAACATCAGGAATGAGATTCATGATCAAAAAAAGTGAGACAAATCACAAACCCGTGTAGGTACTTGTGTATTTAAGAGTGAGATACAACAAAATGGGTGATATTCTTAAAGCTCATTGAGTGACTGTCACTTGAAATGAGTCAAGAGAAGATAGGATTTGGTTATAGATTGTTCCTGAAAATTTCATAACCAGAGATTAAATACAAATTATATTCCTGTCAGTATCGTACAATTTCTGCAATGCTTTTGCAAAAACCAGCAAAAGCACTTCTTTTTCAATCAAGACTAACAATACTGTACCCAGAAAAACAGCGTAAAAAAAACTATCATACAACAAAATGGTCCTGGTTATCCAAGTGATTCCAAACTCAACCTCATAACACATACTATTTTACAAGTGTGTCCAAGGTAAAATAAAAGTTATTACTTTAAAATACGAAATGTCTCGTTTAGTTAAACTTAAATTTTAATTCATTAAAATTTGCATGTTACAACCATTTGTCTTGTGGGTCACAATAATCTGCTTACAAACAAAACAAAAAGGCCATGGCATGTCATAAGAAGCTATTGTGAAGGAGCTACTCATTATTCCAGCTCTTCATCATCACTGCCCATATGGAACACTTCTGTCCATTCTTCCAAAGCTCTGTTCATTGGATGTTGAGTCCAGCTCAGGTGTATTCGGTGGGTTGTCTCTGATAGCAGTTTTTCTGAATTCCTTCTGCAAAAATGTACAGACTCTCTCGCTGCTTGTGTGGTTCTGCTGAGGGGTCAGCTCATTCTGCTGCAGTGAAAACAGGTATGGTTTACAGACTTCAGGGCAGAATGTGTAAAATGACACAGGATGACATCGGGCGGAACCCCGATGTCATCCCACCCCATTTAAATTTTCAGGAAGGCGGGGGCGCAGCAAAATCAGCTGTGCGCCTGCCGACCTGTCAATGGCCACTTGAGGCCATTGACAGGATCATTTAACCAATTAAAGGACCTGCCCATCCAACCGTAAGGTTGGCAGGCAGGACAGGAGCCCCGGCGGCAAATAGGAAAAACATGAAAACTCATCCACTGCCGGGATGAGGTTTCATGTAGGGTTTTAAAAAGTTTAATAAACTTATTATGTAAATTATGAACATGTCCCATCTCATGATGAGGGGGACATGTTAAGGAATTTTTTTTCCCTGTTTTTAATATTTTTTAAAGTGTCAGCGATCTCCCTGAGGCAGCACTTTGCCTCAGGGAGATGTGCGCTCTTCCATGCGCATGCACGAAAGAGCGCACTCTCGCTTTTGGGGTATCCCCCCCCCCCCACCCGCACAGGGACCGCATAGCGCTTCCTGCCGGACGTCACACTGGGCGGGCCTTAATTGGCCCGCCCACGTAAAATGGCTGCAGGGCCCACTTCTCCGCCCCAGGTATCCCAATAGCAAATCTAAATATCCTCCTAACTGGCATATCTAGTGGCTGAAGAAGCTTGGTTAGGTCTCATAGTTTGTAGTTTGTTGTTCTAACTTATGGGTATACACTGACTCAACTGCCAACAGAACTCTGAAATTAAATATTCCTATTTTCAATAAACACCAGATGCCCTCAAATTCACTGCAACATCTGGATCTTCACTTGTTTGAACTGCACTTTCCAATGACACAAACAAAGCGATTGGTGTACATAACTGTATCCATAACATATTGCACATTTCACTGGTGCCTTTTACTCTTCTGGACAATCTTCTCATGAGCAACATGGGAGATCTGGACACTAGCGTGATCCAGGACAAACATGTTTGTGGTAAGGTCTGCAGCTTGAGGAGCTTTGGCTCAGAGTAATTTAGCTGGAGGCTGAGCTACAGACACTGCAATGCATCAAGGAGGGGGAAGTTACCTGGACATTTTGTACGAGGAGGCAGCCAAATTGCTTAGGGCCTTCTGATTTGGTCAGTGGTCAGGGACAGGAGGGTGTGACTGCGAGTGTGACAATTATGGGAACCCAAAAGGTAGAAGTGGAGCAGCCTCAGCCTTTGCAATTGCCCAACAGGTTCAAGGTTCTTGAAACCTATGTAAATGAAAATGGTGAGCGCAGAGTAGATGAGACAACTGACCATGGTACAGGAAGCCATTCAAACAGAGGTAGGTAATAAGAATGTAGTGGTACTGAGGACAATATAATCAGGGGAATAGGCACAGTTCACTGCAGCCAAGAGCAGGAGTCCAGACGGCTGAGTTGCCTGCTCAGTGCCAAGATTTGGACCATCTGCTCTGAGCTGGAGAAAAGCTTGCAATGGAAGGGGTAGGATCCAGTCATGGACCACATAGGAACCCAGACATAGAGAGAAGTAGGAATTAAGTTCTCCTGAGGGAGCATTAGCAGCTAGGGGCTAAATTAAAAAAAGAGAACCACAAAGGTAACAATCTCTGGATTACCACCTGAGCCACGAGCAAATTGGTGTAGGGTAAATCAGATTAGAGAGTTAAGTGCGTAGCCCAAAGATTGTCGTGGGAGAAATAGGCTTCAATTCATGGGGCACTGGCACCGGTGCTGGGGAAAGTGGGAGCTGTATCATTGCGGTGGTCTTCACCTGAACCGTGCTGGGACCAGTGCTCTGGTAAGTCGTAGAACTAGGGCAATAGAAAGGGTTTTAAGCTAAATAGTGAGAGCGAGGAATGCAGTTTAGGAAAATATTAAGAGAGAAACCAAGGCAACAGAGCAAAATGGGAATAAGGGAAATGATGATCAGAGCATAGCAGGAAGAGACAGAGTGTACAAACCTAAGAGCACACCAGCAGATAAGGTTAGAGCTTACGCAAATAGTAAAAAGACAGAACTAACGGCTCTGTACCTGAGTGCATGTAGCATTCTTAACAAAAAAGATGAACTGACTGCACAAATAGAAGTAGAATATGTATGATCTGATAGCCATTACAGAGACATGGCTGCAACATGACAAAGACTAGAACCTGAATTTTCAAGGGTGCATGACATTTAGGAAAGGCAGGAAGCGAGGAAAAAGTGGAAAGCTAGCTCTGTTAATTAAATATGATATTGGTACAAAAGAGAGAGATGACTTTAGTTCTGGAGATCAAGATGTAGGGTCAGTTTGGGTAGAGATGGGAAATAGTAAAGGCAAAGAAGTCACTAGTGGGAGTGGTTTATAGGCCCCCTGACAGTAGCCACACAGTAGGACAGGGTATTCAGGAAGCAATAATGGGGGGAGGGAGGGCTATGAGAAAGGTACAGCAATAGTCATGGGCGATTTTAACCTACATATAAATTGGACGAATCAGATTAGCAGAGGTAGCCTGGATGATGAGTTCATAGAGTGCTTTTGGGACAGCTTCTTAAGGTACCACGTTCTAGCACCAATCAGAGATAAGGCTGTACTAGATCTGGTAATGTGAAATGAGACAGGATCAATTGAGGACCACATAGTGAAGGCATCCTAAGTAGCAGTGATCATAATATGATTGAATTTCACATTCAGTTTCAGGGAGAGGTGTGGATCTATGACTAGTGTGTTAAACTACATAAGGGCAATTATGAGGGCATGAAGACAGAGCTGGCTTAACGTGAACCAGGAAATTGGGTTAAGGGATAGGTCAGCGGATACGCAGTGGCAGACATTTAAGGAGATATTTCAGAATACTCAGCAGCGATACATTCCAGTGAGGAAGAAAGACCTTAAGGGAAGGACAAACCATCCATGATTAACTAAGGAAGTTAGAGTATCAAACTGAAAGAAAAAGCATATAATTCCCCAAAGATGAGTGGCAGAGGAGGAGATTGAACAGAATACAAAGAACAGCAAAGAATGGCTAAAAGATTGATAAGGAGGGAGAAATTAGATGAGTGAAAGTTAGTTAGAAACATAAAAACAGATAGTAAGAGTTTCTACAGGTATTTAAAAAAGGAAAAGTAAGTAAAGTGAGCACTGATCCTCTAGAAAGGGAGGCTGGGGAATTAACAATGGAAAATAAGGAAATGGCAGATGAGCTGAACAGACATTTTGTGACTGTCTTTACTTTAGAAGATACAAATAACATCCCAGAAATAACTGTGAAGCAGGAGGTGAAAGGGAGGGACTTTAAACAATTACAATCACCAGGGAAAAGGCATTAAGAAAACTATTAAAACTAAAAGCTGACTAGTCCCCAAGCCCTGATGGACTTCAACCTAGAGTCTTAAAAGAAGTAGTTGCTGAGATAGAAGATGCATTGGTTCTAATTTTCCGAAATCCCCTAGATTCTGGAAAGGTCCCAGCAGATTGGAAAATAGTGAATGTGGCACCTCTATTCAAGAAAGGAGGGAGACAGAAAGCAGGAAACTACAGGTTAGTTAGCCTGTCTGTGGGAAAATGCTGGAATCTATTATTAAGAAGGTTACAGCAGGGCACTTAGACAATCTCAATGCAATCAGCCAGTGTCAACATGGTTTTTTGAAAGGGAAATCATGTTTGACAAATTTATAGGAGTCAACGTGGATAAAGGGGAATCTGTAGATGTGCTGTACTTAGATTTCCAGAAGGCATGTGACAAGGTGCCACATCAAAGATTACTACATAAAATAAAAGCTCATGGTTTGGCGGGGGTAACATATTAGCATGGATAGAGGGTTGGTTAGCTAACTGGGAACAAAAAATGGGCATAAATGGGACATTTCCAGACTAACAAGATGTGTTGAGTGAAGTGTCACAGGGAACAGTACTCGGGCCTCAAATATTTACAATTTATATCAATGACTTGGATGAAGGGACCAAATTTATGGTTGCTAAATTTACTGATGACACAAAGATAGGCAGGAATATAAGTTGTGAAGAGGATATAAGGAGTCTCCAAAGAGATATAGGCACGTTAAGTGAGTGGGCAAAAATTTGGTACATGGAGTATAATGTGGGAAAATGTGAACTTGCCCATTTTGGCAGGAAGAATAGAAAAGCAGCACATTATTTAAATGGGGAAATATTGCAAAATTCTGAGAGGGATCTGGGTGTCCTAGTACAAGAATCACAAGAAGTTAGTATGCAGGTAAAGCAAGGGATTAGGAAGGCAAATGGAACGTTGGCATTTGTTGCAAGAAGAATGGAATATAAAAGTAGGGATGTTTTGCTGCAGTTGTACAGGGCGTTGGTGAGACCACATCTGGAAGCAGTTTGGAGAAAGTTCACTCGACTGCTACCTGGGATATGAGGGTTATCCTATGAGGAAAGATTAGACAGGTTGGGTCTGTATCCATTGGAGTTTGGAAGAATAAGAGGTGATCTTATTGAAACATAAAAGATTCTGAGAGATTTGACAGGGTGGATGCTGAAAGGATGTTTTCCCTTGTGGGAGAGACTAGAACTAGGGGACACAGTTTACAAATAAGGGGTCCCCCATTTAAGATGCAGATGAGAAGAATTTATTTCTCTCAAAGGGTCGCGAGTCTTTGGAACTCGGTTCCCCGAAGACTGGTGGAGGCAGGGTCATTGAATATTTTTAAGCCAGAGGTAGATAGATTCTTGACCAACAAGGGAGCAAAGGTTATCAGGGGTAAGCGTAATGTGAGGTTGAGGCCACACACTCAGATCAGCCATGATCGTATTCAACAGACTCAAGGGACCGAATGGCCTATGCCTGCTGCTAATTCATATATTCATATGTAGCACCCAACCAGCAGTTTCTTCAGGGACTCATCAGGATCTTATCTTCTTCCTTTGCCAAACCCAAAGAGGAGTCTCAGTCAAACTGAATTCACACTCTGCTGCTTTGTTCCTTTTCTCTGTCAAGATAATGAAGGAAAAGCACTAAATTGCATCTGGAAATATTGGACTTTAAAAATAAGACCTGAGTTTTTAAAAATGTGCACAAGCCACTGGCTGGAATGCTGCAGGGTGACTACCTAAGAGGTATGGAACACCACCCTGTTACCAGACAAGGTACTTTTAAAGACATCCAGAAACTAATTGCTCCCTCTGGTAGAGGCAATGGGACATAATGTGAGATGAGTATCATCTCATCAAGAAATCCTGTGAGCAATGCCGAGACAGATTTGTGAATTTGCTTCCCACTTGGAATGTACAAAGGAGGGGTTAAAAGTGAGCTGAAAAGCTGCCTCGGCATCTGTCTGTTGTTGGATGGAGCAAGTGCTGGAAGCTTGACTCAGAAGTAACAGCCACACACAGTACCCTTGCAAATAGCCATTTTGTAGGTATCCCAATCTCTCTTATATAAAAGCAAAAAACTGTAGATGCTGGAAATCCAAAAGAAAAACAAAAATACCTGGAAAAACTCAGCAGGTCTGGCAGCATCTGTGGAGAGGAGCACAGTTAACGTTTCGAGTCCGAATGACCCTTCAACAGAACTAAGTAAAAATAGAAAAGAGGTGAAATATAAGTTGGTTTAAGGGGGGGGGTATGGGACAAGAAGAGCTGGATAGAGGGCCAGTGATAGGTGGAGATAACCAAAAGATGTCACAGACAAAAGGACAAAGAGGTGTTGAAGGTGGTGATATTATCTAAAGGAATGTACTAATTAAGGGTAGAAAGCAGGACGAGCAAGGTACAGATAACCCTAGTGGGGGTTTCTCTCCTCCATCCCCACCCCCTTTCCGATTTTCCCCCTCCTTTTTATTTTTTCCAATAATTTATATAGATTTTTCTTTTCCCACCTGCTTCCATTATTTTTAAGTGTATTTCCATCCATTGTTTTATCTCTACCTTTTAGCCTATTTCGATCCCTTCCCCCCAACCCACTCCCACTAGGGCTATCTGTACCTTGCTCGTCCTGCTTTCTATCCTTAATTAGCACATTCCTTTAGATAATATCACCACCTTCAATACCTCTTTGTCCTTTTGTCTGTGACATCTTTTGGTTATCTCCAGCTATCACTGGCCCTCTATCTAACTCTTCTTGTCCCACACCCACCCCCCCACCCCACCCCCCAACCTTAAACCAACTTATAGTTCACCTCTTTTCTATTTTTACTTAGTTCTGTTGAAGGGTCATTCGGACTCGAAATGTTAACTGTGCTCCTCTCCACAGATGCTGCCAGACCTGCTGAGTTTTTCCAGGTATTTTTGTTTTTCTTCCCAATCTCTCTTCCTGTCTACCGAATTCAACACTACTGGAACTTTGAAACTGACTATTCATCTACCAGGGTCAACTCTACTGGAACCTCGAATCCAACTATTTGTTTACTGGAGTCAATTCAACTGGAATCTCGAATTGCAACAGCCGTAACACTCAATCACCTATATTCATTTACTTCAAGCTGAATTTTTACTTTTAACCTGGATGACCATATATGCATGTGTTTTATCCTTTCTTATCTTTAGTAGTTAATAAACCTACTCTTACTTTTAACTCAAGAAAGTCTGATCAAATTGGCTCCTTCAAAACCAGAACAATTGGGTCTGGGAAAAAAGTATTCGCGAAAGGGATCCTTTTTAGATTAAATTTTGTTGTGACCAATAGCGAGGGGGGGCGGTGCGGAATAAAGAGAGAGAACCAGTTCATCCCTCCTTGCCCGAGGCATAACAGTTTTGGGATGTCCCAGCCAGACTGTGACAAATTGAGGGGTCTCACCTGGATCAACAACTTTGGGGAACCTCACCTGGGGGTGGGTCGTAATGTCTCCTCAGCAGCCTGTATTACCTTACCTCATTGTCTCATACAAGTGAAAAACCGTTACCATCCTTCAGAAAATTCACTAGTAATGAAATTTATACCCGAGTAGTCTCCACTGGTCTCAAATGAACTGCAGTCCCTCCCTCTTGCAGAAACACATCCATTTATCTAAGCCCAGAGACCTTTTGATACTGAATTCCCAGAGTCATAGTTTCAGGATGTCCCAAAGCACTTCATAGACAACGGATTATTTTCAAGTGCAGTCATTGCTAATCTATGCACAACAAAGACCCACAAGTATAGCAAAGAGAGGAGCTACCAGTTAATTTATTTTCCATGTTGCTGATTGATGGATGAATGTTAACCATTACATGGGGGCAACTCACTGCTCTTTTCTGAATAGTGAAATAGGGGTTTTCAAATCCACATCTGGCAATGTATTGACTGTGAAGGAGCTTTGGAACCTCAAAAGATTTTGGCATAATGTCTAAAGTTTGTATTTCGTTGTGTGGCAGGAGGAAATCCTAGAACATGTCTCTCATCACCAATCTTTCCTTTGGATTACTACTCACCCCCTGGTCCCCTGACTCCACATTGCTAGTCAACCAACTCTATCATAGAGGCCAATCTTTCTGCCATTGTACTTCTTGTTCTTTAGTTCTGTCTCTCAAAGCCACATTGTTTCAATATCTTTCTCCCTTTCTTTTAACACATCTTAAAGGCCTCCTTCTTCAAGTGTCTCTTTACTTTTCCCCAATGCTTCCTCTCTCTCTAGTAAACAAATCTGTCCTTCTCAAGAAACATGCAATATAAAATAGACCTCGTCTATCACAATCTATCGTCATCATGGACAACTTCTCTGATTTTCCTCACTTGTCCCTTTTTAGTTGCAGACACATCATCAGTTTCTCTGCACCTCCTCAATCTATTGAAATAAAGATGCACTGAATAGCTTCCTGCTCTAACTCAGCCTATCTTCCTGCAGGCTTTCAAAACCCAAGGTTGACATCACCTAATCATTACTTCCTGAACTATTTCATCTCTTCTTTCACTTTTTCTTGGATTGTGGCCTTGGATCTATCAGATTGGTTTCTCAATTTAAATAAAATGTTGACAGTTAGCCTTACACAGGAAATCATTTTGCTGGCTATGAGTGTCTGTCATAGAACAGTTGGGGAGACAGCTCAGAAAGGGTATGGCATAAGAGCAGAAGCAGAAGAGACACTAATAAGCTGTGCTTAACAAACAGCAATAAATTTTGGTATAAATTATACTTATTACTAATCTGCATGATCCTCAGATTGATGGTGATGAATGAGGAAACATAATAAACAGCAGCTCTGCAAGTTAATCACTGCATCTGAGCAATAGGAAACACTTAATTACTCTCATTTACAATATTCAATCTAATGAGGAGGCATTAGCAAAATAAAAAGAATTTCACAACAAAAAACTGTTACAGCGTAATTAAAGAAAAATCTGACAATGCAGGTGACAGTGTGCACAAGATAAATTAGCTTAACATCTAGAATGCTGAGTTGTCATTGCATGTGATTTCATACCGTACACTGGGAATATAACACCAGAACTGTCCATAGATACCATAAATCACTTTTCACTGCTGCAAACTTTAGGATTAACCAATACAGCAATTTTCTCCCCACAATAAAGCTTTAGAGTTTCAAAAAGGTTGCAATTCCTGATGCCTTTCATTTGAGTTGAGAGAAAATGAATCTTCCATATTGCAGACTTGGTCTGAAGCTAAGGCTCCAGCACCACTTATATTGTCTATAATTTTTTTAAAATCACTTTGCTAAAGTAGTTAAGTTGGAAAGGTGAAAAAGTAACTTAAAGAAATGCATAGGCTGATACCCATTTTTTTTCAACTAATTTGGAATGAATAAAACTTTTCTCATTTATTAAGTCAGTTAGCAATACATTAACATGTCATATAACACCTTTAAACTGCTTCCATTTGTGGATGAGCCAAGAACACACCAATATAAGATTGCCATTAACAGATCAAATAAAGGATTTAGGAGGAAGTTACTCCACAGAGAGTGGTGAGAACGAGGAACTCGCTGTCACATTGAGTGGCTGTAGCAGATAGTGTTTAAGGGGAACCTTGGTGTGGGAGTATGAAGGAGAAGGGAATAGTGAAATATGGGAATGAAAAGGGAATTAAAGTAGGAAGAAGCTTGTGTGAAGTATAAATACCAGCATTGACCAGTTGCCCCGAATGGCCTGTCTCTGGAGCTTTGGAGTCGATGCAATTCTTTGGCCAGGATTTTCCGGCCTTGTCGTGGCGGGAACAGCCATGGGAGATTGGGCGGCCCAGCCAAAAGTCCATTGACTTTTGGCGGGACCAGACGATCCCAGCAGGAGCGGGGCTGGATAATGTAACTTTTTAAAATAAATTCATGAGATGTGTGCACTGCTGGTAGGCCAGGATTTATTTTCCATCCTGAACTGCCCTCAAGAAGGTGGCGGTGAGCTGCCTTCTTACATGTAAACAAGGAGCAGAAGTAGGATATTTAGTCCCTCAAGCCTGATAGTAACATGAAATCTGAATCCCACCTATCACCCCCTTGCTTTCCAAGAATCTATCCACCTCTGCCTTAAAAATATTCACAGACTCTGCTTCCACCACCTTTTTAGAAAGAGAGTTCTAAAGACTCACGACCCTCTCAGTGAAAAGATTTTGCCTCATCTCTGTTTTAAATGGGTGACTCCTTATTTTAAAACAGGGACCCATAATTCTGGATTCTCCCACAAGAGGAAACATTCTCTCCACCTTTATCCTGTCAAGACCCCTCAGGATCTTATATATTTCAATCAAGTCGCCTCTTACTCTTCTAAACTCCAATAGATACAAGCCTAGTCTGTCCAATCTTTCCTCATAAGTCAACCCACCCATTCCAAGTATTAGTCTAGTAAACATTCTCTTAACTGCTTCCAATGCACTGACATACTTCCTTAAATAAGGTGACCAATACTGTACACAGTACTCATAAGAGCATAAGACATAGGAGCAGAAGTAGTCCAGTTGGACCATCAAGTCTGCTCCGCCATTCAATGAGACCATGACTGTTCTGATAATCCTCAACTCAACTTTCCTGCCTTTTCCCCATAGCCCTTGATTCCCTTACTGATTAAAAATCTGTCTATCTCAGCCTTGGATATACTTAACGATCCCAGCCTCTACAGCCCTCTGTGGTAAAGAATTCCACAGATTAACAACCCTCTGAGAAAAGAAATTCCTCCTCATCTCTGTTTTAAATGGGCGACCCCTTACTCTGGTCCTAGATTCACCCACAAGAGGAAACAACCTTTCAGCATCTACCCTGTCAAGCCCCCTAAGAATTTTATATGTTTCAATAACGTCACCTCTCATTCTTCTAAACACCAGGCCCAACCAAATCAACCTCTCCTCATGAGAAAATCCCTCCATACACAGGATCAACCGAGTGAACCTTCTCTGGACTGCCTCTAATGCCAGTATATCTTTCCTTAAATAAGGGGACCAAAACTGTTCACAGTATTCTAGGTGTGGTCTAACTAGTGCCTTGTATAGTTTTAGCAAGACTTCCCTGTTTTTATACTCCATTTCCTTTGAAATAAAGGCCAACATTCCATTTGCCTTCTCCATTATCTGCTGAACTTGTATTCTAGCTTTTTGGGATTCATGCACGAGGACCCCCAAATCCCTCTGCTGCAGCTTTATTCAGTCTTTCTCCATTTAAGTAATATTCTTCCTGCCAAATTGCATAACCTCACATTTTCCCACATTACATTCCATCTGCCACGTTTTTGTCCACTCGCTTAAACTGTCCATATCCCTCTGTAGACTCTCTGAGTCATCCTCACCACTTGCCTTCCCACCTATTTTTGTCATCCGCAAACTTGGCAATAGTATATTCATTTCCCATATCCAAGTCATTAATATATATTGTAAAAAAGAGTGGCCCCAGCACTGATCCCTGTGGCACTCCACTAGTTACAGATTGCCATCCTGAAAATGCCCCCCGTATCCCAACTCTCTGTCTTCTATTAGTTAGCCAGTCCTCTATCCAAGCTAATATACTACCCCCAAAACCGTAGCTTATTAAGTAGCCATATGTGTGGCCTTATCGGACACCTTTTGGAAATCCAAATATATTCCATCTACTGGTTCCCTGCTTGTTACCTCCTCAAAGAATTCTAATAAATTTGTGAGGCATGATTTCCCCTTCATGAAGCCATGCTGACTCTGCTTGATTATATTATGCCTTCTAGAAATCTAAGTACAGTACATCCACCATTTCCCCTTTATCCATAGCACATGTTACTTCCTCAAAGAACTCCAATAAGTTGGTTAAACACTGGCATCTACCCACAAAACCATGTTGACTCTGCCTGATAACCTTGAGCTTATCCAAATGCCCTGCTATAACTTCTTTAATAATAGCTTCTAACATTTTCCCTATGATAGATGTTAAGCTAACTGGCCTGTAGTTTCCCGCTTTGAATACTGGAGTTACATAATGCCATTGAATGTCAAGGGGCAATGGTCATACACCCTTTTGTTGGATATAGTCAATGCCTAGCACTTGCGTGGCGTGAATGCTACTTATCACGTCTCAGTTCAAGCCTGGATATTGTCCAGGTCTTGCTGCATTTGGAAGTGGACTGCTTCAGTGTCTGAGGAGTCACAAATGGTGCTGAACATTGTGCAATCACCAGAGAACATCCCCACTTCTGACCTTATGATGGAGAGAAGGTCACTGATGAAGCAGCTGAAGATGGCTGGGCTGAGGACACTACCCTGAGGAACTCCTGCAGTGATGTCCCGGAACTGAGATGATGACCTCCAACAGCCACAACCATCTTCCTTTGTGCTAGGTATGACTCCAACCAGCAGAGAGTTTTCCCTGAATCCTATTGAGTTCAGTTTTGCTAGGGCTTCTTAATGCCACACTTGGTCAGATGCTGCCTTGATGTCAAGGACAGTCACTCTCACCTCACCTCCAGCATTCAGCTCTTTTGTCCATTTTTGAACCAAGGCTGTAATGAAGTCAGAAGCTGAGTGGCCCTAGCGGAACATAAATTGAGCATCAGTGAGCAGATTATTGCTAAGCAAGTACTGCTTGCTAGCACTGTTGATGACCCCGTCCATCATTTTACTCATGATCAAGAATAGACTGCTGGAGCGGTAATTGGCCAGTTGAATTTGACCTTTTTTATGTACAGGACATGCCTGGTCAATTTTCTACATTGCTGAGTAGATGCCAGTGTTGTAGCTGTCTTGGAACAGCTTGGCTAGGGGCACAGTAAGTTCTGGAACACAAGTCTTCAGTGCTGTTGCCAGAATATTGTCAAGGCCATAGCCTTTGCAGTATCCAGTGCCTTCAGCCGTTTCTTGATATCACGTGGTGTGAATTGAACTGGCTGAAGACTGGCATATCTGTGATGCTGGGGACCTCTGGAGGAAACCTAGATAGATCACCACTCAGCACTTGTGGCTGAAGATGGCTGCAAATGTGTCAGCCTTATCTTTTGCACTGAAAATTGACCAGGTATGTCCTGTACATAAAAAAAGGACAAATTCAACCGGTCAATTACCACCCCAGCAGTCTATTCTTGACCATGAGTAAAATCATTGAGGATGGGGGCTCCTGCTCCAGTGAGTTGTTTAATTGTTCACCACCATTCACCTGTGGCAGGACTGCAAAGCTTAGATCTGATCCATTGTTTGTGGAATCGCTTAGCTTGTCTATCGTTTGCTGCCTATGCTGTTTGGCACGCAAGTAGTCCTCTGTTGTAGATAGAATTGTACAGCGGGCAGAGGTGGAAGAATTAAAGGAGAGGATTGAATGCACATTGAACAGATAAACTTTCAGGTCATCTTTGAAAATGGGGTAGGCAGTAGCAAGTTTATAGGAATTTACGGGAATTGTTTTAGAATGGAGGGTCAAAAAGCTGATGGCACAGATATTGAATGTGAAATGGAGGTAGTATGGTGGGGGAGAAAAAAGAGAAAGAAGTCAGAATTGCAGGATTGAAGGGCACAAGTTAGTTCGTATTGACGGAGTGGGTTTTCAGAAGTAAGGCGAGTCCAAAGTATGGTGAGATTTGTAAATAAGCACAAAGAATTTTAATTTGAAGTCTCGCAGAAGAGAGAGCAAAGGTCTGCAAGGATGGGGGTGATGGGTGAGGGAATTTATTTGAGGAGAGGCATAAACAAAAGGTTGAGGCAGATAAACTATTTGACTTCTTATGTTCATCCCTCTAGTATTCCAATTCACCCCATCTAGCATCCAAAATGATTCTGAAGTAATTTAATGTTTTTTGACACCAATGCATTTTCTCATCACTAATCAAGGCTGCAAATGGCAATTGAAATGTTCAAAACTCAATCAACATTTACTGGGTATTTGGTCAGCAGAAGTTTCCCATTAAAAATAGAGTGCATTTAGAAGCATTATGGCTCCTTCAATAATAAAGACGACTATGGATCTGTCAATGGCCTCTACATAAAACACTGTCTTGGTCGGGCTAAGATGTAGCTTCCCTCATGCTGATTCTGCAAACACTCAGAAGCAAATACAGACTTTGGTTCATTAAAATAGTGAAAAAGTCAGTCTGTCTAATTTAATCAATTTATTTTATTTAAGAAATCTGGTCGCCATATTATAAAAATGACACTGAGGCAATGGAGTAGGTTCAGAAAAAAATGATACCAGAACTGAGAGAATATACCTATCAGAAAAGATCCAATAGGCTGTGACACTTTTTTTTCTGGAAAAGAAGCTCAGAGGTGACCTGATAGAGGTCTTTAAGATTATGAAAGGGTTTGACAAGGTCGGTGTGAAGATGCTTCACTTGTGGGTGGTATGAGAATTGGGGGCCATAAATATAAGATAGTCACTAATAAATCCAACAGGGAATTCAGGAGGATCTTCTTTACTCAAAGACTGGTGTTTCCACAAAACAAAAAACATACATGCATTTAAGGGGAAGTGAGGTAAGCAGATTAGAGAGAAAGGAATAGAATTATATATTAATGGGATTAGATGAACAAGCATAGGAGGCTTGTATGGAGCATCGACTGACGTGGACTGGCATGGACCTGTTGAGCTGAATGATCTGTTTCTATGCTGTAAATACTCTGTAGAAAAATAACCAAATTTCCAAAGCCACTGATTTAAGATGCTATTTGAACCAGACTCAATTTTCACAGGTCATGTGCCACATGGTCACTGAAATGTAAAACTGGGAAAAAAAAGCTGAAAACCATTAAATAATACCATACTCTGAATATTACATGTCTTGAGTGGATTTGATAAGAGATTAAGAGAAAAAAAACTGTTGAATTTACAATCCAAACATTGCTTCCAAGGTGGACATTGACTCAAAGAAAATGCAAATGAATGATTGTTTTTTTTAAGTATTGTTGATAATATGTTTTTCCCCCTTGGAGCAAAGTTCAGACAGTATTACTAAAAGACTGCTGCGCCCCTCGAAAACAATGTGTTTGAAGATCCAGTTTAACTCGAACAAGATTTTCAGGGTTAAATTACATTGCTACCCACTGGAAATGTAGGTCTTGCAAACAAAATATTTGATTTAATAGGCAGTGCGAGTGTAGCATTGAAAAACTGCAACTTATATCCCAGTTACATAATATACTTAACAGAATAGCAAAAGTAAACAGGACAATTATTTTAGGGAGCAGTGGGCTAGGGTTTCTCGTGTTCAGGATATTTCTTTACATAGCGAGTAATGAACAGCTGGAATTGTTATCAAGCAGGTGGTTGAATTCTAGTCAATGGATTTAAGAAATGACTATAACAGGAAGAATTTTGGTATGCTGGAAGGATAAAATCAAATAAGCTGAGGAAACTTGTTCATCCGAACTCACCTTGTGATATAAGCCTACATTAGTCATCCAGTATGTGGTTGTATGGTCATTAATTTCCTGTCCCTTTAATATTAAATACTTCCTCAATGTAACAAAGTTTACAGGTATTAGATCTGTTAGCACATGGCTACTGTCCTTCATTTGCTGAATGTGATGCCCATAGATTAACCCATAAAGATTCTGGAAAGGTCCCATCAAGTTGGAAACTAGTGAATGTAACTCCTCCAATCAAGATAGGAGGCAGACAGAAAGTAGGCCAGTTAGCTTCATATCTGTCATAGGGAAAATGCTGGGATCTATTATTAAGAAGGATATAGTGAGGCACTTAGAAAATCTCAGTGCAATCAGGCAGAGTCAACATGGTTTTTTGAAAGGGAAATTATGTTTGACTAATTTATTAGAGTTCTTTGAGGAAGTAACAAGAAACATGGATAAAGGGGAACCTGAGGGTGTGCTGTACTTAGACTTCCAGAAGACATTTGATAAGGTGCCACATCAAAGATCGTTACAAAAAATAAGGACTCATGGTGCAAGGGGTAATACATTGGCATGGATAGTGGATTGGTTACCTAACAGGAAGCAGGGAGTAGGCATAAATGGGTCATTTTTGGGTTGGCAAGATGTAATGAGTGGAGTGCCACAGGGATCAGTTCTGGGGCCTCAACTATTTACATTCTATATTAATGACATGGAAGTTGGGACCGAATATATGATTGCTAAATTTGCTGATGACACAAAGATAGGTAGGAAAGTTGTGAAGAGGGCATAAGAAGTATGCAAAGGGATAAAGATAGGTTAAGTGAGTCAGCAAAAGTTTGGCAGATGGAGTATAATCTGGAAAATGTGAACTTGTTCACTTTGGCAGGAATAGAAAAGCAGCATTTCATCTAAATGGAGAGAGATTGCAGAACTCTGAGTTACAGAGGGACCTGGGTGTCCTGGTACATGAATCACAATAAGTTAGGATGTAGGTACAGAAAGAGATTAGGAAGGCAAATCGAATGTTGACGTTTATTGCAAGGGGAATGGAATATAAAAATAGGGATGTTTTGCTACAGTTGTATAAGGTATTGCTGATGCCACATCCAGAGTACTGTGTACAGTTTTGGTCTTATTTAAGAAAGGGCACAATTGCATTAGAAGCAGTTCAGAGAATTTTCATTCGATTGATACCTGGGATGAGGGAGCTATTTTATGAAGAAAGGTTGGACAGGCTGTGCCTGTATCCATTGGAGTTTAAAAGATTGAGAGGTGATCTTATTGAAACATATAAGATCCTGAGGGGACTTGATAAGGTGGATGCTGAGCAGATGGTCCCCCTTGAGGGACAGACTAGAACTAGGGGACATAGTTTTAAAAATGTGGTCTCCCATTTAAGATGGAGACGAAGAGAATTTTTTTTCTAAGAGAGTCATGAGTCTGTGAAATTCTCTTCCCCAGTGAGCAATGGAGGCTGGGTCATTGAATATTTTTCAGGCTGAGTTAGATAGATTCTTGATTGACAAAGGAGTCAAGGGTTATTGGGAGTAAGAAGGAAAGTGGAGTGGAGGCCACAATGAGATCAAACATGATCTTATTGAATGGCAGGGCAGGCTCAAGGGGCCAAATGGCCTACTTCTGCTCCCAATTTGTATGTTTCTATGTAGAGCAGAAACTCACCATATAGAAAATCAGAATGGGGAATGAGGCTTCAAACTACATCACATATAGAAAATGGGACCAAAGGCAACAAATAGAGATGAGTGAAATGTAAATTTGAAGTTGATGCTCTAAGGTGTAGAGAACTAAACCAATGTGCTGCATCAGTAGCCACCTAATACATTTCCCTTAAAGAAAATTACATTTCTACATTCAAATGTGCACAGTGAACATCCCAACATCAGCAGACTTTACTAAACTTCAATTGACTAATTTGAAAGTGTCAGCTTCTCCTTAGCAGCCTGAGGGACAGCTGCTAGCTGATGACTAACAGATTGGATGACCTTCCTGTGTCATAACTCTTCCACCAGGATTCATTCCCTCCACCACAAACTGCAGGCTTTTACAACCCAATTCCTGTGTCATCTAACCAGTAATTCATGATTAACTCTCTTCCACTCTTTCCATCTTGCTGGTGTCCTACAATATGCATTTTGGCTGTACACCTATGTTGGCCAATATAAAAAAATGACCTTTCTCATATCGAGACCACCAGATGTTCTCCTGTGGTAGTGCTCGTGGCAAACTGAGAGTTAAGGTGAACCCATAGCATGGCTTCAAAGTACGTCCAGAAGTGTGGCCATATAAATGGGTATGACTGAGATGCAAATTTAAAGTAGATAATTTAGATAGAAATTCATCATTAAGAGTGTGACAAATATTTGGAATAATCTGGCCAGGCAAATATCAAGGCAAGAGCAATGAATTCATTCAAAATACAAGTGAATATTGTGCTTGGCAAATCAGGGTTTTTTAAAATTCTTTCATGGGATGTGGGCATTGCTGGCAAGGCCAGCATTTGTTGCCCATCCCTAACTGCCCTTGAACTGAATGGCCATTTCAGAAGGCAGTTAAGAGTCAACCACATTGCTGTGGGTCTGGAGTCACATGCAGGCCAAACCAGGTATGGATTGCAAATTTCCTTTCCTAAAGGACATTAATGAACCAAATGAGTTTTTACAACAATGGTCACCATTACTGAGGCTAGCTTTCAGTTCCAGATTTATTAATTGAATTTAAATTCCACCAGCTGTTGTGTTGGGATTTGAACCCATGTCCCCAGAGCCTGGGCAAACTAGTCCAGTGACATTATCACTATGCCACCATCTGCCAGTTAATTAGATAAATTTTTTTTTTGCTTTTGATTTTCCTTTTTGTCCCCAAGTCTACGAATTTGCCAGCATATCTGAGTTCATTTCCCCTCTGACAGCATGGATTGCAGTCAACTTCTTGAGGTTCTGCCAATGACTGGAGACAGGGACATCGGAACAGGAGAAGGCCATGTAGCCCCTCAAACCTGCTCTGTCGTTCAAATAGATCATGGCCCATTTGTACCTCAAATCCTCAGCCTTAGCCCCATATCCCTTGATACCATTTCCTAGCAAAAAATCTCTTGGTTTTATTCTTGAAAGTTTCAATTTTCCCAGCATCCACAGCCTGAGGAAGTATGGTGACACAGTGAAGAGGTGAAAATAAGCCACAGCTGCCTCAGTACACAAGCGAGTCAAAAAGTGGTCAACATAGTCACTGGGTATTAAAAGATTAAAATTTGTTATTTTGTGCCACGCAGCACAACATCTACACTTTGCACTCTCCAAACACAAACAGGGGCAAAGCATGAGGAAAATTATCAAGTGGCATTGATAGCATACAGAAACAATAGAAAACACTGGAAATGTACAGTAGATTGCTCAGCAAATGAAAATGAAAGGGAGCTAATGTTTCAAATGAAGAATTCCCTCCAGAAACATTACCCTACCTTTCTGTCTCAGATACTGGCTCACCCATTGTGAATTTCCAGCATTTTCTGTTGCTCTATCAGATTCCTGATGTTCGTGTTTTTCCTTTTCATCGCTGCTCGCCTAAAATGGAATATTCAGCTCTTACAGGGCAGCCTACAGAACATGATGTAAGATTTCGATAAATTCAATTAAATCAAATGGACCCGTCTGGAAATAAATGATTGCACTTTGTCATAATTGCTAAAAACAGAACCTTTCCTTGGTTTTGTTTCAATAGACTCTTCTCAAATTGTTCACTAAAACAGGCAAGTGTCTGGTCAGAATAAAGGTTCCTGTACAACCAACATTGACAATGGATTACTTTTAAAATCTGTTTTCATAGAAAATGTTAATGAAATAATTAACATTTAGAGTCTATAAAGAATCCTTAATGAAGGCTGTTTATTACTCTGGCCTCTGCTTCGCTGATGTGCATTAATCCCAGCGACTTCTGCAAATGTTGCTGCAATAACCCTTCAATGGCTATCAGAAAATATGGACCTAAACAGGGCAAGCAGCCCGTTTCTTTTATAGACAAGTGTATAATTTACTCTGTTGTGGACTTCACAGAAAAAAATCTGCCATCCTGAGTCAGAACTAACCTCCCCTGTTACCACTTACAAAAAGATAAAACTCTGCAAAATGTTTTTCTGTCCAGGCTTAAAAAACTAACTTCATAACTCTAAATAGTTGCATTCCTGCCTATACTCTGTGGTACAGCAATCATCATCTCCTTATAGTATCTGTATAGCTTTCAATTTCACTCTTAACTAGGGATTTATCTAGCACTTTTTTTAAAGGAGTTAAGTAACTGCTATTGTCTTTGCCAGGCATGTATTCCATAAATCAACTACAGTATTTCTTCCAAATTGGAACATATCCTCTGGGTATATATCACAGTGTAACTTAAACAGCCTGCTTATAATGTCAATACCTATCAGTATTTTAACAATCTGGATCAAGTTCCCTTTACTTGCTTTCCCTCAGTTGACAACAAACTCATTCAATGATAAAAACAAAAAGCTAAAAGCTACTGCGGATGCTGGAAATCCAAAACAAGAACAGAATTACCTGGAAAAACTCAGCAGGTCTGGCAGCATCGGCGGAGAAGAAATCAGTTAACGTTTCGAGCCTTCATGGCCCTTCGGCAGAACTGAAGCATAGTTAGAAGAAGGGAGAAATATAAATTGGTTTAAGGTGGGTGGGGGGGCGAGGGGGTGGTGGGGGGAGAGAGAGAGACATTGAGGGTGTGATGATTGTGGAGATGAGCAGATAATCAAAAGATGTCACAGACAAAAGGGTCAAAGAGGTGTTTTGTCTGAGAAAAGTGCTAATTAAGAATGGATGGCAGGATATTCAAAGTACAGCTCTAGTGGGGGTGGGGTGGAAAGGTTAACAAGGTTTTAGTTTTAGATTTAAAAATAATGGAAATAGGTGCTTCAGTTCTGCCGAAGGGCCATGAAGGCTCGAAACGTTAACTGATTTCTTCTCCGCCGATGCTGCCAGACCTGCTGAGTTTTTCCAGGTAATTCTGTTTTTGTTTTGAACTCATTCAATGAGCCCCTCTCCATAACTTGGTTTTGACATTCATCCTTGGACTTGATTTTCTTTATTCATAGCAGCTTCACACCACCTGAATACTGAACGATTAATGATCACAGCAAAATCCTATTGTCCATTTTTTTCTAGTGGACACTTCCTTGTGTTTTCTGTTTCAACGTGCATTAACCTTGCTGTTATTTATACTAAAATGAATCTGAGATTCCTTACTTAATCCACTTAATTTGTATCTATTCCTTTAAATGTTGTAAATCTCGCTTGTGTTAGTCATTGGTGCATACAGTGTTAGATTCTCTTTCTTCATTTATGACTAGTGTAAGGAGCAAGCGACCCACGCATACCTCCCAAACCTGGTACTTCTTTGCTCACTGCCACCCCCTCTAAAACAAAACTTCTAATTTACCACCAACTGTCCTTTTTATTGCTGTATCAGTCTGGCACTAATTACATTAGTATTACCCTTTAAAAGCTTCATATGTGGAACTTCACTAAAAGCCTTATGAAAATCGTAGCAAATCATATCTACCAGATAGATATCACATGAATTCTGTTATGGGCAGAAGGAAATTCAGTAGGTTCTCTATGCTTCCCTTTACAACTCATAAAATCTTCAAGTATTTTCTCCACTATCATTGTTACCCCAACAGATCCCCAAATTCGTGTCTCACCACTTTCTTATCAATAGAAGGGCAACATTCTTGACTGTACTGCCCCCAGATGAGGTACTACAGTAAAATACACATTCTCGGTCATTTACACATGTTTGAGCAGAGTTACAACTTAAATTCTTTGAGAAAGAAGACAATTTTGGTTTAGACCTATACAAGTTTCTCACCTCAAGTATGGGGAACATTTTGAGCACAGAACGACCTTTGAATAAATAGTGTGGAACAAAGAAATGGACAGTCCTTGAATTTTAAATCAGGATATGCAATTTTGACTTCAATGCATTTTAAATATTTTATTATAATGTGTCATGCTTTTTTCTAGTTGCAACAAACAGATTGAAATAAATTCTTATGAGACATGGTGGAGTGCAGGGCACTAAGAGACAAACATACAATGGGTAAGCTAGTTCAAGTGAGTACATGCTCAGCATTAAAACCAGGTCCCACCCTGGTTTGGCACTGAGTGAACTATCTCAACTGGAACACAGGCGGACTCAGCAATCTTGGGGTTAGAGAAGGAAAAAAGATTCAGCAATGGGTGCTCACTCACTGACCCCTGCTGGAAAGTAAATGCGTGCAGACTTTGACTGAGAACAGGATAGTGCTCAACTCTGGCCTCCGCCATAGTGGGTATTTTGATAACATTTACAGTCTAATTTCACTAGTCAAAAATAGCTTCTTGGGTGAGGTAGCAGAGGATTGACCATGTCCATATTTGCAATTTATCTGGTAGGTAGATAGAGGCTGTGACCATTGAGCTGAAGAATGGAACTCAGGTGCATGGAACCATGTCAGATGTGGATGTCAGTATGAATACTCACTTGAAAGCAGTGAAGATGACCTTAAAGAATAGTGATGTTTACAAGTTCTACATGGGAATGTCCCCTGCTCCTGACACTACTTATAAATGACATGGAGGAAGGAGTCTCCAATCATAGAAAAATAATATTTCCAGCATTTCCTGTATTTATTTTTGTCTCCAATTAGAACTTTTCCTGTGACACCAAAGTATTTGCACTGATAACTTACATAGGATAGGGTTAAAGAATAGAGACAAATGAAGTGGATCAGCTAAGGAATGGCAGATTGAACTGAATCACTGAAAGAGGAACCAAATATCCTCGCAGGAGTTGGTGTCTTGTGGAGTGGAGAGGAAATTATATATTATATATTAAAAATAAGCACAATTTAGGCAGATTTTTGACAGAAGGATCTATTTTTATACTTTCCTTACAAATTGCAAAGAAAGAGATCAATATGAGCATTTTAATTGCAAGGAAAAAGTAGTGGGATTCAAATTGTTTCCATGCTAACAATAATTTCATTATTTCATTTGCTGCTTTTATGCCCAGGCAAAGGCTAACAACGCTGTAGTTTTGGAATTATATTACAAACTGCAGGTTATTGAAAGCACTGTAATGTTTAAAGTGAAGCTTGACAAAATGATGCCTGTGCTGCACAGCTATCCATCTTCCCTGTCGCAGCCTCCACCTTATTGAACATAAAGCCCACCAATCCTGGTTCAAAAGGTTAATTATGGCCCAGCCACAGCCTCCTCCTGAAACATGAAACTGATTGCCATATGCCAAGCTAATGAAGACATACTGCTGGTATTATGGGGAAAAAACTGACAGATGATGAGCTGCTGAAACGGCACCATATGAACTGGAAGCCATAACAGTCAAACAGATCGCATTAACTGTCAGCTGTGTAGTTTATTTTCCTGCCATCCGAATGGCAGTGTCATGATGCATATGAGAACGGAGGCTTGATAAACCATTCCTATATGTCTATTTATATGGAAAGTATTTCAGGGTTTCCTGCGCTGAAAAACTTTGAGAGTGAAAAGAACTGCATGGGAGAAATCACCGCTATTCCATAAGCCAGGCTAATGCCAAAGTGAGATCTGAGTGGGTTCACTACCACAGTGCAGCTGTATGGAAGTGAGTGCACCATGGAAGACAGTACGAAAGGTACAAGGACATTTATATGAGTTGTGAAAGAGCAATTCCTCCATGAGTGTTAGATGTTGCTACTATTAAATGTGCATGCAACACATGCACTTGTAATGATGAGAACCCTGTCATTTTCAATGGTGACTGCACTATTTTTCAGGATAACTGTTCCATGTGTCCCACGAGCACAAACGTAGCTTGTAAGGCCATTCCCCTAGTGATGATCATGTCCACAATTGAAGTGCAGGGACTGACTATATTACCTTCTGTTATGTTTGACATCACTCATTGAGGAGATGTTTTAAGGTGCCACTGATCGTTGTTTCAGACAGTACCTTCCCAGCATTCAGAGAGAATATCATAGCATGGCAATGCACTGTTCAACTTAAAGCCTCATTGCTATCTGAAGAAATTAGAAATGTCAAAGATATGTCAAAGAAGGCAACATGTCAACCCCTGCATCTGCACTGTGGATACGGTCATCTATAGGGGAATGGCCTTACAAGCCATCTCTGCGCCCACAAGACACATGGAGCACATTATAGTATTTGATGCATTTTGGACAGTTGGAGGAAGTGTCAGAAACAAAAGAAAAGCTCTCTGGGCTGATGAAAAACAACAAAGTGAAAGGTGAATATTGATAGTGTCAATATTTACCTTTCTGACCCCGAGTGTGCTGACACTGGTGGAACACTATTCAGTTCATCAGTGTTAATATTCCTTAATGTGAGCACCACAAAATCAGCAAAAATAAATAAACAACAATTTCTTTATAACAAATAGCATAACCATTCCTACTATTTTGGCATAAAACATACAAAATAAATAGAAATGAAACACATGGAGCGTAGATTTTCCGTTCACTAATGTTGGTGAAAAAAAACCATGAGAGGAAAATTGGGAAAGCAAAGAGCAGTTATGTCCCATTATGTCAAATAAGAAACATGCTCACTATCATAATAAACCACCGAGCATGAAAAAAGTGACAAAAGATATAAATAAAATTTTATTTTAAGCTATTAAAAAAAATTAATATTATTTCTGAGCACAGGGCATAAATCACTGTGTGGGGATTATTACCTCATCAAACGCCAGGGTTAGACTCACTTTAGCTGCCTTAGAATGTCAAGTTCAATCTCTGGTCTGTGCTGGGCTACCTGATGGGATAACAACCAGGAATTACCTTGGATTTCAGCATCTTTGGGCTTCAGGGGGATGGAACAGGACAGAGATAAGGGACCCAAAATCCACCATAATCATGTTCCTGCTCAGCAGAAATAGCCATCTGTGGGCCAAGTATAAGATTGGGACAAGGCCCAGCTAACATGGCTAAATAGCCTGACATCTCCCATTATCCAAATTTGTACATAAGAAATGGCTGTCAGCCCCTACAGAACTGTATCCCATTAACATAGAATTATATAGAATTTATAGCATAGCATATTATTATATATTATTATTATAGCATGGACTTAATTTTAGGGAATGAAGCCAGGTAAGTGGTAGAGGTATCAGTGGGGGAGCATTTTGCAGATAATGATCATAACTCCGTTAGATTCAAGGTTGTTATGGAAAAGGACAAGGATGGGCCAGAAATCAGAGTTCTAAATTGAGGAAAGGCCGATTTTAATAAGATCAGATATGATTTGGGCAGAGAGGACTGGGAGCAGCTACTTTTAGGTCAATCTGTGTCAGAGCAGTGGGACTCATTCAAGAAGGAAATAGGAAGAGTACAGGGATAATATATTCCAATGAAGACAAAGGGTGGGAACAACAAATCCAGGGAACCCTGGATGTCGAGGGATACACAGGATTGGATAAAGAGAAAAAGGGAGGCTTATGGCAGATACTGACCGAGGGCTCAAAACAGCAAAAGCCCTAGAGGAGTATAGAATGTGTAGGGGGAGCTTAAAAAGTAAATTAGGAGAGCAAAAAGGGGGCATGAAGAAACATTGGCAGGTAAAATAAAGGAAAATCCAAAGTTATTTTACAAGTACATTAAGAGTAAGAGGATAAGTAGGGAAAGAGTAGGGCCCATTAAGGACCATAGTGGTAATTTGTGTGTGGAGCTGGAAAACGTAGGTAGGGTTCTAAATGAATACTTTGTGTCGGTGTTCACAAGTCAGAGGGACAATGTAGGTTTGGAAATCAGGCAGAAGGACTGTGATATAATTAAAGAAATTAGCATAGAAAGGGAGGAGGTTCTAAGTGGTCTAGCAGGCTTAAAAGTAGATAAATCTCCAGGCCTGGATGAAATGTATCCCAGGCTGTTGAGTGAGGCAAGGGAGGAGATAGTAGGGGTGCTGGCAATAATTTTCAATACCTCTCTGGCCACAGGAGAGGTGCCAGAGGACTAGAGGACAGCCAATGTGGTACCGTTATTCAAGAAGGGAGGAAGGGATAAACCAGGGAACTACAGGCCAGTCAGTCTAACCTCAGTGGTGGGGAAAGTATTGGAAGCAATTCTGAGGGACAGAATTAATCTACACTTGGAGAGGCAGGGATTAATCAAGGACAGTCAGCATAGGTTTGTTAAGGGGAGGTCAGTCAAAGGGAGTTCATGTCTGACCAATTTGATTGAATTTTTCGAAGAGGTGACCAGGTGTGTAGATAAAGGCAATGCATTTGACGTAGTCTACTAGGACGTCAGCAAGGCTTTTGATAAGGTCCTGCATGGGAGACTGATAACGAAGGTAAGAGCCCATGGGATCCAAGGCAATTTGGCAAACTGGATCCAGAATTGGCTGAGTGGCAGGAAGCAGAGGGTGATGGTCGAGGGATGTTTTTGTGACTGGATGCCTGTGTCCAGTGGGGTTCCACAGGGATTGGTGTTGGGTCCCTTGCTGTTTGTGGAAGATAGAAACGATTTAGACCTGAATGTAGGAGGGTTGATTAGTAAGTTCACGGATGGCACAAAAATTGGTGGGGCGGTAAATAATGAGGAGGATAGCCTTAGATTACAGGAGGATATAGAAGGGCTGGTCAGATGGACTGATCAGTGGCAAATGGAATTTAATTCGGATAAGTGTGAGATGATGCACTTGGGCTAGCCAAACAAGGCACGGGAATACACGATGAATGGTAGGACCCTGGGAAGTACCGAGGATCAGAGGGACCTTGGTGTGCAACGGTCCCTTAAGGTAGCAGGACAGTTAGATAAGATGGTTAAGAAGGCATATGGGATACTTGCCTTTATTAGCCGAGGCATAGAATATAAGAGCTGGGAGGTTATGCTGGAACTGTATAAAGCGCTGGTTAGGCCACAGCTAGAGTATTGCGTGCAGTTCTGGAATCCGCATTATAGGAAGGATGTGATTGCACTAGAGAGAGTGCAGAGGAGATTTACCAGGATGTTGCCTGGGCTGGAGAGTTTTAGTTATGAGGAGAGATTGGATAGACTGGCATTATTTTCCCTGGAGCAGAGGAGACGGAGGGGGAACATGATTGAGGTATATAAATTTATGAGGGGCATAGATAGGGTAGACAGGAAGGAACAATTCCCCTAGGTGGAGGGATCAATAACCAGGGGGCATAGATTTAAGGTAAGGGGCAGGAGGTTTAGAGGGGATGTGAGGAAGAATTTTTTCACCCAGAGGGTGGTGGAAATCTGGAACTCTCTGCCTGAAAGGATGGTAGAGACAGAAACCCTCATAACATTTAAGAAGTATTTGGATGTGCACTTGTGATGCCATGGCATACAAGGCTATGGGATTAGTGCTGTAAAATGGGATTAGAATAGTTAGGTTCTTGTTTGACCAGCGCAGAATCGATGGGCCAAAGGGCCTTTTTCTGTGCTGTAGGCCTCTTTGACATAGAAACAGGCCATTCTGCCGTACAGGCCACGCTAGTATTTATGGTCCACACGAGCCTCCTTCACCTTACCTTACCTCACCCTATCCTCATACCTTTCTATTCCTTTCTCCCTCATGTACTTATATAGCACTCTCTTTAGAGAAATTATGCTGTTCTCCTCAACTATTTACTCCACATTCTAAGCATCCTTCGGAGAAAGAGATTTTTCCTTCTAGGATTTATTAGTAATTATCTTATATTTATGACCCCTGGATTTGGACTCCCCCTACAAGTGGAAACATCCTCTCTATGTCTGCCCCATCAATCCCTTCAGAATCACAAAGATCTCTTTAAGGTGACCCCTTGACCTTCTTATCTCCTGAGATAAAAGCATCAGTATGTTTCAGATACTTACAGCTTCTCAATTCTGGCATCATTCTTTAAATCTTTAGGAGAAGGGAGGAGAAAATTAGCAAGAAAGAGCAATCCCCAAAGTCCCAAAGATGGAAATTCTGATCTATGGCATATGAAGAAAGACTACACCTAATGATGAGTGATTTACCTTTCTTCTTTAATCTATAATGATCCATATACTGAGGGTAACTTTCCCATAGCAGTGCCTTTCAGGCAGGAGGGAAATGTTCTATTGCTGTCACTAGGAACAGCAAGCACATAGCAATCAACTGCAAATATAATACTATTCACATAACAGGAACCAAATGCGCAGCTACCACTACAGGTTGAGCCAGTTTCATACCAATGGGAGCCAAGCTTACCTACATTGATCAGCTAAAACGAAACCATTCTAACTTGAGGCCAAAAATTCCTCTTTCAATGACAAATGGGAGAATAGCTTTTTGCTTCATTATCAATGATCCACTAACAAAGCTCCATTCTCAAAATCTCTACGCTTCAAAAGGTGCATGCCTGTGATTTGAATAGTAGGTTGTTTATTACAAAAAAGAGTGGTATTCTGAAGCACTTAGAAATTCTGCACCAGTTTCACACACTACCGAGCATGAGCATAGAGTATGGTTAACTACTGCACCATAAGTATGAAATTAACTCCTTCGAACTTTAAAGATAGCAGGAGAAACACAGTTGAGTTATGGAAAAAACAAAAATAAATATTTAAAAATGAATGAAGGAACAAAATACTTAATATGCTGACTACCAGCTCCTATCCAGATATCAGCATACTTTGTAATTTACCAAATGCCTAGTGAAAATCCAGGGTAAAGGTGAACACAAGCTCTGCAAAGTTGCTTGTCTAACAATCTGGTTGGTGTTTTGCAGAGGCGTATGGATCATCAATCACATTGTGGTGATCTCTGGCACCCAGATATGGGATGAAAAGATGGCACAGGTTTGGGATCAGGATGTGAACATGATGTGAAAATGTGCTCATGTTTGATGATTCAGATCAGCCAATAAACAATTAAAATAGACAATTAAAATACACAAGAAAAATAATTAACATTTATAACATAATCACAAACATATTCTGACATATAGGGTGGTATTTTGCAGACTTAAACCCTGCTGGAACTGTGGAAGCATGAGGGTTGGAATCTTGATTTACTAACTGGCAAGCTTAGCTGAAGCTTGCCAATTAGTAAATCAACTAACCCACAGCATTTATATCCCGCCTCCGAGGTGTCAGCTGTGGCTCAGTTCATAGCACCCTCGCCTTTGAATCAGAGGGTTGTGGGTTCATGTCCCACTCTCAGAAACGAAGAACTGTGATTGTACTCGAAAGAGTTGCAATCTGTGACTGTTGATAATTCGAAAGACTATCCCGCCTCCAGGTTCCATGATCAATCAAGGAAGGTGAGGGTGATGCACCCATACCGTCAAAGGAAAGCTTTTTAACTAAAAGGACCATGATATGGGTTTCAAAAGCTCACCAGCACTAACATTTTTGAGGCTGCAGCAATCACAAGAAGTGGGAGGAAACCTGGAAGGCAGCTCCTGGGGGTCTCACTCTTACCTGCAAAATCTGAGGGACTGTGGTGAGGTGAGTTCTCCGAAGGGTGAGAGGGAAAGGACCATCTGTCCAACCAAACAAGCATGAATGCAAGTAACCAAGGAAGTCAACAGCAGAAGTGTGGCCCTTCAACCCAGAGACAGTGCACCAAGAGGATTCAGGACCTCAGAAGGCAGGAAAAGTGAGTGGCATAACACTTTCAGGTGCCAAATCCCACACTCTCATTTGCCCAGCATTCTCCTGAGCAATATTCCCCAAGTCAAAACATTTTGCAGCTCCTCTCATTCGTCTTTCTCCGGGAACATCACATTCTCATCTAAACAGCCAACACTCACCCTATTGCCTTTTCACACCCATGCCTCACAAATGTTGTCCTTCTCTCCTCACCATACATGCCATTATGAATGTTCATGCCTCTCTGCTTTCTCTCATCGCAGAAGAGAGCACACAACTTGGCATGAGGCAGAGGCCGATAAAGGTGGTGGTCCTTTCCCATCCTTTACCCTGTGTTGGGGGTCTTGCCTCCTTCCAACTGGATCACAGTATGCATCCCCTCTGCCCTGTGGAAGGGCATGCAACTGAGGAGAAGGCAGTTGGTGCTCCTTCTGCTCTTGTCCCTCATCAGAGGTGCAAGGTAGAGCTGCATAAGCTGCTCCCATGTTGTGGCAAAGGCTGACAGCAGGGAAATGCAGTTGAAGGTGAGTGAATAGACAGGTGAAGTGTCTTCCAAGAAATTAGCAATCTCCTATCAAGCATTGATAGCACTCTCTGAAAGACATGCTTTGTACTCCAGTCTCTCACCCGGTCATGGACAGAGTTTGTCACTTTCACTGATTAAAGTCTCCCGAGCCTGTCAATTTCCAGTTATGTACTCGTCTTGGTGATCCTGGCAAGTTGCTGATAGATCAGGAAACAGGAACTCTGGCTGGGGAAACCAGAATTGAGGGTTGAACCAGTTCTTAATTGGCTTAAGTACTTTAATTACTTACCCAACAGATCCAAGGGGGTTCCCTGCTCACCTTAATCAGAGGGTTGTGGGTTCATGTCCCACTCCCGGAAAACCAAGAACTGTGATTGTACTTGAAAGAGTTGCAATCTACGACTGTTGATAACTCGAAAGAGTTTCCCTGCTCACCTTCAACTCAGGCCCAGAGGTGTCAGCTGTGGCTCAGTTCATAGCACCCTCGCCTTTGAATCAGAGGGTTGTGGGTTCATGTCCCACTCCTGGAAACCAAGAGCTGTGATTGTACTCGAAAGAGTTGCAATCTGTGACTGTTGATAACTTGAAAGAGTTTCCCTGCTCACCTTAATCAGAGGGTTGTGGGTTCATGTCCCACTCCCGGAAAACCAAGAACTGTGAATGTACTCGAAAGAGTTGCAATCTGCGACTGTTGATAACTCGAAAGAGTTTCCCTGCTCACCTTCAACTCAGGCCCAGAGGTGTCAGCTGTGGCTCAGTTCATAGCACCCTCACCTTTGAATCAGAGGGTTGTGGGTTCATGTCCCACTCCCGGAAACCAAGAACTGTGATTGTACTCGAAAGAGTTGCAATCTGTGACTGTTGATAACTCGAAAGAGTTTCAACTCAGGCCCAGTGAAACCTGAAAGCAGGTGAGATGATGTCAGGATCCTGACCTGACGTCACTTATAGCTGATTTGTGACAACATATCAGGTCTTTTTAAGTTGGGCTGTGCACCAACGGTGGCTAATAAACCAATCTTTTCCCATGCCTTTACTCTGAATCAACAACTAAGAGGAGAGTGAGAACAGTATTAATCCTGGTCAGGAGATATCTGACCTTCCCACACTTAGCAGTATTAAACCATGTCCCATTCTGGTGTTTCACTGTACTGCTTCAATCATTTGAAATTCAAAGTGGTCACCAAAAGCGCTTTAGGATTTGAAAATGTCACCAAATCTTTATGTATAACTAAGTGTTTTGTTCTTACCATTTTTGGTCATCTTAGTGTTTATCGAGTTACGGGAAATAAACACCCTTACTCAAGATATTCAGCATCTGCATCAAGCTGTCCCAGGTCAGGTATAGCACATGCTAGGTTCAGCACTTCCCTCAATTTAGTCTACTGCATTCGCTGCTCCCAATGCGATCTCCTCTACATTGGAGAGACCAAACGCAGACTGGGTGACCGCTTTGCGGAACACCTTCAGTCTGTCCACAAGCATGACCCAGACCCCCCTGTTGCTTGCCATTTTAACACTCCACCCTGCTCTCCTGCCCACATGTCCATCCTTAGCCTGCTGCAATGCTCCAGTGAAGCTCAACACAAACTGGAGGAACAGCACCTCATCTTCCGACTAGGCACTTTACAGCCTTCCAGACTTAATATTGAGTTCAACAACTTCAGATCATGAACTCTCTCCTCCATCCCCACCCCCTTTCTGATCCCTCTTTTTTCCAATAATTTATCATTTTAAAAAAATATATTTTTCTTTTCCCATCTATTTTAAAATTTATTCTGATCGATTGTTTTATCTCCACCTTTTAGCCCATTTCGATCCCTCCCCCCCACCCCACCCCCACTAAGGCCATCTGCCACTTGCTTGTCCTGCTTGCTACCCTTAATGTCCCCATTAGCACATTCCTTAGATAATATCACCACCGTCAACACCCCTCTGTCCTTTTGTCTATGACATCTTTGGCAGTCTCTTCTTGGCCTCCACCTATCACTGGCCCCCTATCGAGCTCTACCTGTCCCACCCCCCTCTACCAGCTTATATTTCACCTCATTTCTCTATTTCCTTAGTTCTGATGAAGGGTCATACAGACTCAAAACATCAACTGTGCTCCTCTCCACAGAAGCTGTCAGACCTGCTGAGTTTTTCCAGCTATTTTTGTTTTTGTTTCAGAGGCAAGGACTGTTTACTCTCTCGCTCAGTATGTGGGCCTAGATATAGTAGACAGGGATGCCCTGTTTCTCCTGGTAGAGAGGTCAATTACCAGGGGACACAGATTTAAGGTGATTGGTAGAAGGATTAGAGGGGACATGATGAAAAGTTTCTTCACCCAGAGGGTGGCGGGTGTTTGGAATTCGCTGCCTAGTTTGTCGGTGGAGGCAGAAACCCTCAACTCATTTAAAAAGCACCTGGATCTGCACCTAAAGTGCTGTAACCTGCAAGGCTATCGACCAGGTGTTGGAAGGTGGGAAGAGTCATACGGACTCAAAACATTAACTCTGCTTCTCTCTCCACAGATGCTGCCAGATCTGCTTTTTTTCCCAGCATTTTCTGTTTTTACTTCATAAATGCACGTTAGTGTACCCTTCAAAAATCGATGTTGGTGCACCATTCGTAAATCCATGTTAGTGTACCATTTGTAAATCCATGTTAGTGTACTATTCGTAAATCCATGTTAGTGTACCCTTCATAAATCCATGTTAGTGTACCATTTGTAAATTCATGTTGGTCAATTTATGAAAGATTGATCAACATGGATTTTGAAGGGTAGGTCAATGGGGATTTATGAAAGCGTAGGGTGATGTGGGTTTGCGAAGGGTAGTTTGATGTGGAACTGTGAAAGGTTAATGAGCAGTAGAATGGTGGAGATGGATGTGACGGATGCAGTTCACAGGAATGTCCCATGTGATACAGTGCTGCATAAGAAGTTGTTTGAGAAATCAGGGCTCATGGCACAAAAAGAAGGAGGTATTAACCTGCTGCTGCCTTCACTTCATTACCAGAACCAAGTCCAGTATTGCACTTTTCCCTGTAGGATGCATTACATGGACCCAAAAAATTGTCTTGAACATATTAAGGGCTTTGGGATGTTTTGCTAATTAAAGAATCTATTTAAATGGTAGTTTTTGTTCTCTATGTCTCTCTGACCTGCAAGCCCTTACAGCGCTAATGGCCACAGGTGGTCATTGGCAATGTGGGAGATGTTCTGTGCACCAAGCGTCCCAGCTCGGTGCCCATCCATCTGCAGTGAGCAGGGAGGTCCAATGTGACCGCACGTCGGCACAGCAGTTGCCTGTCATCGCTGCGAGCTCCTCTCAGGGCACTCTGGATGAGGGCAGCAGCTCCTCCGCCCCTCCGCCAGTGACCGTTGCATCTGTTGAGGCTGCGACAACTGGGGAGGTGCCAGTTCTGGAACTGGCCACTCCCTCCCAGGCGGGGCCAGCACAGACTCCACGGGCCAGAGGATGTCTGCCAAAGTCATCCAGGCCAACAGGGCAGCAGAGTCAGCGGGCTGTCTCACAAGCCACTCCAAGCGACGGGGCGGCACCAAGACGTAGCACCCGCAAAAGTAAACATAAGGCACTTTAGGCACTCCACGGGTTTGTCACTGGTGCTTTTGTGTTGGCCCTAGATTAAGGAATTTTTGTTTGTCAACGTCAGAGCTACGTTTTTTCATGTTTTTGGTGGCAATAAAGTCCACATTTGTGACCATGGCTGAGGGTGTTTCCTTTGTGCTGCATTTGTCTGTTTCATAGACATATCATGAGTGTTTGAGTGGACATTGATGTTTATGTACTAAGCCCTTAGTTGCAGCTGATGAGGTGGAAGATGTAGCACTTAAGTTCCACGTGTGGAAGCACCAGGCAATGCTGGTCCTGCAGATCCATTTGTGTGGAGATAGCCGAAGGTTTGTTGGATTAAAATGTCCCGAATGTCCCTGCCTCCTTGGTGTAGTTGCAAGTCGGTGTGCTGCCCCGCATCATTGCCCTGTGCTTCCTCATCCTCTGAGTCACTGCTGGATTCATCCTGTGTAGCCACATCCACTGCGTCAGGGTCTTCATCGTCAACTGCGTCCCCCCACTATCACAGAGGGGTACTATCACTATCTGGGGGGTCCTGGAGTGCGCCCCGAGCAGTCCAGGCATCGGAAGCGCATCTTGAGAAGACCGATGGCTCTCTCCACCACAGCCCTCGTGAAGCTGTGGCTCCTATTGTAGCGCTCCTCAGCTTCTGTTCTTGGATGGCAGAGAGGCGTCACGAGCCACTTGCTGTCACCCAGCAACCATCCATCCAGCCAAGCCGGAGCACCGAAGAGTCCCTGCACCTGGGAGTGTCTGAGGATGTAGGCGTCACGGTACCTTGCACAAACTTGCAGAATCTGCATCCTGTGATCACACATTATCTGAACGTTCATGGAGTGGAAGCCCTTCCTGTTCACGAAGGCACCAGGCTCATCTGCTGGCGTCTTGATGGCCACGTGTGTGCAGTCGATTGCACCCTGGACGCGGGGGAAGCCTGCAATGGCCGCGAAGCCTCTGGCTCGCTGTGCCTAACTTGCCTGGTCGCAGCGGAAGTGGATGAAGGTCAATGCATGTCTGAACAGAGCATCTGTAACCTGCTTGACACAAATGTGGACAGCTGATTGAGAGACACTGCAAAGATCACCCACCGAGCCCTGGAAGGAGCCAGATGCATAGAAGTGGAGGGCAACTGTGACCTACAGAGATGCTGGCATGGGGTGTCCGCCCACACAGTTAGGAGAAATCTCAGGGCCAATCATCTGACAGATGTAGCTGACTATTTCCCTTGGCAGTCGGAGCCTCCTTCGGCACTGAACCTCAGTCATATTGAGGTAGCTGCTTTGCCGTCTGTATATCCTGGCAGCAGGATAGTGGCGTCTTCTGCGGCCCCTTCCACCTTGGACAACCTGTTGAACCTGCGCCCCTTGTGCCTGCACCTAGCCTCCTAAAGGTGGCTCCCCTGGAGGCTAATTGTCCACTCCTGGCCTCCTCCTTGTTCTAGCCCTCGCTTCCTCCTCAGAGGAGCTGCCTCCAGTGGAGATGTCAGAACCCATACCCCCAGGCTAAATGGAGGCCTCCGGAAAGCTGCAGGCCCGATAAAGATTCCTGACTGCAGACTGCTGTGCTGAAGCTTCAAAGTACAGAGAAAGCTGTTGGAAATCGATCTGAACTACTACCGATCACACAGGCAAGTTTAAAATGTTTTCTGCAATAAATACTTCAGATAAAACATTAACAACCCCTCTGAGCCCACATATCCTGCCCGTGGTTGACTTTTTGTTAAAAAGTCACTTACCCGCCTGCCTGTTGCGTCCATGCGCCGAGCTGAAGATTGCACAGACGCTTCAAAATCGGCGTCGATTGTCAAGTTAAGGGCCTTAACAAGGCCTTTAATTAATGGTGGGCGCGTGTCGCGCTTCATTGCGCGCCCGCCCAGCTAAATATCGCGATGGCACGCACTGACGTCGGAACGCTCGCCCGACGTCGGAACGCTCGCCCGACGTCAGCACACGACATTTTAAGCACTGACATGCGGGGTCTACCATCCGCATGTCACACATAAAATTCTGCCCCTTCTCTGAACTGTTTCCAATGCATTTACATCCTTCCTTAAATAGGATGACCAATACTGTAAACAGTGCTCCAAAGGTGGTCTCACTATTACCCTGTACAACTGAAGCATAACCTCCCTACTTTTGTCCTGGGTATTGTCAAGCTTCTTGAGTGTTGTTGGAGCTGCACTCATCCAGGCAAGTGGGGAGTATTCCATTACACAACTGACTTGTGCCTTGTAGATTGTGGGCAGGCTTTGGGAAGTCAGAAGTGAGTTACTTGCTGCAGGATTCCTAGCCTCTGACCTGTTCTTGTAGCCACAGTATTTATATGGCTAGTCCAGTTCTGTTTCTGATCAACGGTAACCCCTAAGATGTTGATAGTGGGGGATTCAGCAATGGAAATGCCATTGAATGTCAAGGGGAGATGGTTAGATTCTCCCTTGTTGGAGATGATCATTGCCTGGCACTTGTGTGGCGTGAATGTTACTTGCCACTTGTCAGCCCAAACCTGGATATTGTCCAGGTCTTGCTGCTTTTGGAGATGGACTGTTTCAGTATCTGAAGAGTCACAAATGGTGCTGAACATTGTGCAATCATCAGCGAACATCCCCACTTCTGACCTTATGATGGAAGGAAGGTCATTGAGCAACCATATGATACCTCATACACATGTACTCCTCCTGGATACACAGAAGGGAATACATTATGCATTTATCTGTATACTATTCCTTGTAATATGTTTCCTATCTAAAGCAACTCTTTCCTTAACAAGTTAATGTTGATACTCCATCCCTTTTTCCTTTCTTTTATATTAGAAGAAATAATAAGTCCAACCAGAGATGTTTAGTTTCCAGTCCTGGTTGAAGTCATGTTGTATTTTTCAATTGCAACACTGCTTATAATTTTGCACATTTACTCCTTACTTTTCTTGCGTCAATGGATCTGCATTTTACTCTTCCACCAAGCTGCTATTGGTAACCTACACTGTGCCATTACTGTTCTTGTTTTTCTCATTGTTATACTTTTGTTTTGTCTCTTTTCTTGGCTCCTTTAATATAAGTCTCACTATTTCTCCCATTTTGAATGCAACTGGCTTCTAGTTATTTTTCCTACTTTTATCCAATATCTTTATCTCTCTAGTTTCTACAGCATGTGTCACATGAGAGTCACATGAGGTTCTAGGTCTAATTTCTTCTTGCCTAGTGCCCCACATACAGCAGCTCCCTTAACATTTGACACATTTCCTGGGGCATGCACAGCTACTTCCTTAGGTAGGTGGATGCACTTAAACTAACTGCAAATGATGCTTCCTTGTGGCTGACAATGCTTTACTCTACTTCCCTATTTCAGTTAACCTGAGGGGTGACCACATTTGGGAATATGCAATCCAGAAATCGTTTAAGCGCTATAAAACACTGAGGGGGCAACTGTTGCTCAAACCCAGCTTTTCTCTGCTTGAACTGCCACATGATACTCCATACATGTGTACTCCTCCTGGATACACAGAAGAGCATACATTATGCATTTCACTTACATCATTGTCATATGTAATACACATCTGACACATGCATGAGTAGTCGTGTTCCATTCACATCATAAATGCATCAGGAATATTCACATGACACAGTTTCCCCCTCAGAAATGAAAGCTGCATGCTTTTGCCCTCTACTGACCAAACAGCAGCAGTGTCACACCTGTCAGCAGATACTGGAGACAAGAGTTCCATTTAATTAGATAAATTCTCCTTTTCTCATGATAAGCTCAGTTTCAATATTTTCTGCATGATTATAAATAAGGATTATTCATAAATTCCAATATCTGATTTAACTGTAGTAGCACTGATATAAACAAATCATCACTAGACTTCTGTTAAAACATAGTCATAAATATCAGTGGCTGAACATCCATTCTGGTACATTTATGCTCAGGGTAAAAATTCTGTCCTGTGCTTTTCAAGAAGGGGAAAGGAAAGGGATGTCAAAAAGCAAATCAATTTGAGCCAAAATGCGTCAACCGCTCCCTTTAATATAGTTATGTTCTAAATGAATAATGTTGTTCAGCTGACATGACAGTGCCTGTTTTAAGGTGAGATTCACAGCAGTGGAAAACTGCACCAAAAATCAATGCAAGACAATACTAAAATATATATGTTAAATATGGTACCAGGTGGAGTCAGTAACAAATGGGGCTTAACCACAAAATTCAGAAGCTCTGATCCACACTCTCCACATGAGCTGGAGATATTAACAATAATCATACATGAAAGCTGATTTTCACTTGTGCCAAACATAATGCATGTATAATAAGAAATAATACTTTAGTAAAACATTGATCCACATTTTATAAAGCTTAAGAGTGCTGGAAGATTCCTACACAAGCCATTATTTTGATTTCAGCTCACGCACCATAACATTGAAAAATCTCATAATATTACAGTAGTAATGCAGTTATCCGTATGAATATAGTGTTGTGATGTAAGAATCCATCACCACCCACTAATCTGGTTACAGAATCATAGGACCACACACTTTTTAACCAATCACATTGCCAGAATAGGCACCAATCACATTCCAGAGACCACTGTCTTTTCAGCCTGCTTATTAAATCAAATCTCAGATTTCAGGAACATATTATTAGGTTCCAATCAGAGCCCAAAGGGATAGCAATTGGTCAGGAGCTGGAGTAGCCAAATCAACACCATGACTACATGGGGGGGAATAGGGCAGAAGCTGGGTACCTTTCAGCAAGTGGCTCATATTCTCACACACCCCTCAAAGCTTCCCCAACATCTACAAAGCTCAAATCAGGAGAGTGATCAAGTATAGGATGGTTACAGTCACTGCATTACTCAAAAAGCCTGACACCTTACAGGAGAAAGCAGCCGACTTGACTTGCCACACACATCATCATCATCATCATCACTGCACCGCAGCTACAGTGTGTAATCTCTATAAGATGAATGGCAGCAGCTCACAAAGTTTATTTTGCCAGTACCTTCCAGCATTGTGACCTGTACCACTCAGTCTGACAGCAGCAAAATGAGCACCATCACCTCCAAAAAAGAAAGTGTGTGCGAAAAGAAGTTAAAAGCAGAAAGTGTGAGATAAAACTCTTTTTCTTATTTGTTCGTGGGAACACTGGTAAGTAGCTATTCATCAAGCCTATTTTGCCTTGAGGACAAAAAGAGCCAACCGCATACCATAGGATTAAAGTCTCATATAGGCTGGACCAATAAGGGTAGCGGATTCACTGGGAATCAATAAGCCAGTCAGATATTTACAAAATTTGAATGGCCATTTAGTGGTGTCAGCAGATAAATGACCAGATTTCACTGAACTCAATTTCATGTCTTGCCATAATGGGATTTGAACTCATGACTTCTCGGTGCTGGTTCAGCACCAGAACCACTAGGCTAGCATACTCAGTAAGAGAGAAAGTGTGAGAGAGCATGTGACAAAAAGGAGGAGGGGAGGAAATGCACGATGAAAATGGTGAAGCAACGTGTGAACGAGAGAGAGAAATTGAGAAAGGATGCAAAAATACATGAGAAAAAGTAAGTGGCAAAGTGAAAAATAGTGTGAGAAAGTGCATGAGAGATGAGAAACAGGAAATTTAGGAACAAAAAATTAGAAAAAAGGTGGGCAGAAAGAATTAGAAAGCAGGAGGCAAGCACAGAGACTGCTTCAAGAAGAGAGAAAAATATTTTTGTTTATCTGTCTGTGATCTATGTAAGATTTTAAATAAATAGTTTAAAAACTTCAGTCTCCTGTCAACAAGAGAACAAATTGCCTAATATTTTGCTCAGATCCAGAATACTTGGTTTCATAAAAACAAAAAACTGAAGATGCTGGAAATCCAAAACAAAAACAGAATTATCTGGAAAAACTCAGCAGGTCTGGCAGCATCGGCGGAGAAGAACAAAGTTGACGTTTCGAGTCAAACTCGAGGACTCGAAACGTCAACTTTGTTCTTCTCCGCCGATGCTGCCAGACCTGCTGAGTTTTTCCAGGTAATTCTGTTTTTGTTTTATACTTGGTTTCATGTTACTTGCACTCAAATGCCCCTATAGTACAGCAGAGGGCACTATCATGCTTTGTGTGTCAAAGCCCATGGAGATCTCACTCCCTTTGTATTCAATAGAGTGATGAGTTTGCAAATCACTGCACAAGTTGATACTGCGAAAAATGCACCTAAGTGTTCATCAATACTGTGTCAACCACAAAAATTAATAAAATGTTCTATTGGGAAGGGAGGTGAATGAGTGTCATACCATTTCGAGGGCTTGGTTTATCATCAGTCTGGTTATATTTTTGAAATATTCAGCAATTTGTTTTGGATTTGTCATTCCATGTTATTGATGTAAAAGTCCTTCTCTCTTTCAAAGTCAATGACACTCACATTTTGTAAAGGTCAATGCTGAATAACAGAAGCACTCGTAATATTATTTTGCTGAATTTGATTAACCATTAATATGCTGAGCCTCAAGGGGTAATAAGGTAGTATACATCAATTTGCTCTTCTGAAGGTGCCATACTCTGCTTAGAATGATACTCCTGTTATGTTCAGGTCCTGGACAATTATAGAAATATAGTAATGTACCTTTACTTATACTGAATTCTCTTTCACCAGTTGAAATATTTTAAATAAAACATTCAATCAATTGCAGACAACATGAGCCACAGGAGGAATTACAGCTCCATATTCTTATACCTAACTCCTGCAAAGATGCAATGTGATTTGGGGTGTACATTCATCAAAACTAGCAGAAAAATTTACCAGCCAGGTCAACTGTGTTATTCACAAGTATGCTACAGGAACAAGATAAGAGATCCCCTCCTGAAGGTAATCTCATGTTGTTTGGGCCTCACACCAGATAACTTAAGCTCAGTGTGAAGCTAAATTTCCTATGTTCCAAGCAATGCAATGGACAGCTTGCACTATCACTGAAGTATAACCAGTGAGAAAGGATAATACAAGACGATGTATAAGAAGGGCTATCACATGATAATGCAAGAAAAAGGCTATTACAGTACAGTGTAAGGGTGTTAGGAAATAGGGATAGTTTACATAAGTTATATTGGTATTTGTGGGTGTTAGAAATGAGTTTTAACTTTAATGTTAAATTTGATTTGTATTTCTGTATCTGTGTGTTAAGAAAAGGTCAAGTTGAGTTTTAATTTCACTTTAAAAGGTGCCTGCATTTCTAATGAGTTTACAACTGTAAGAGAAGTTAAACAAACACGAGAGCAGAAAAACTGGTCTGTTGCCTAGCAACAGGGGTCCAGAGAGGCAGGTCCCTCCCACAGACGCACATAGAAGGAACTAGAAATGGTATTTCTGTGTTCGGTTTTGAAGACAGCTGCCAGGCAGAAGCAGCCTAGAAGGCTCAGACAGCCAGTCCCAATCTAAAGTTGGTTGAAAGTACCTGCCAGGGAGAGATTGGAGCAAAGGGGACAGATAGCCAGGCCCAAGCTAAAGAAGAAAGTCCCCAAGAATCCAGGGGAGTGGAAGAGGAGAAAGTCCCAAGAAGACCTTCTAGTCAATGGAAGGACAAGAACCTGGAAAAGGTCCTGTCAAATGAAGTTAAGAGTGAGGGGCAGAAAAGGCTCCAAGCTTCAAGCTCCAAGCTGCAGGAAACAGCGTCAAAATGATATAAAGGCTTGTGAGAATTCAGAAGGTCCAAAGAGGCAACTGAAAGTCTGTAAATTCTTTGCTATGGGCATGTGGAGCAGTGGTGTACTGTTGACAGCTCAGTCAGTAAGAGAGAGTGCATGGAGGAAAGTTTGAAAACATGTGGTGACCCAGGGGAGAGGAACATCGGAAGGAGAGTTTGAAACTCTGGAGGTGAACCCTTGCAGAAGGTGTCTGAGAGAAAGCGTCGGTTTGGGAGAAGATTCCAAGCAAGTTATTAGATAATGGAGATTGGAAACGCTCGTGTGAAAGACGGAGTGCAATGAGACTGGTTGGCTCATGGTGTGACAAGCGTCTGCGGGGAGTTGAGGAGAGATCCATAGCATCTGTTTGGGGTGGCATCTGTCAGTTGGTTTCAGAGTGTGATGTACCTGGCCACAGGTCGTCTATTGGTTTACATGGACTGTGTAATTACTGTGAATATTAAAGTATAAGATAGTTTTGTCACTTGTCTTATCCTCACAAATCTGTGTATATCTGTAAAGGTATAGTTGTGGGTGAAGGAGTATTATACTATAGTTCAAAACAAAAACAAAAATACCTGGAAAAACTCAGCAGGTCTGGCAGCATCTGCGGAGAGGAGCACAGTCAACGTTTCGAGTCCGAGTGACCCTTCACATTCGGACTCGAAATGTTGACTGTGCTCCTCTCCGCAGATGCTGCCAGACCTGCTGAGTTTTTCCAGGTATTTTTGTTTTTGTTTTTGATTTCCAGCATCCACAGTTTTTTGCTTTTATAATATAGTTCATCTTTTCTTGTTTAATAAATGTTTTATGCTTTTGTTAGATGTTCATTAGCTGACCCAGTTCAGTAGCCTCTCTCCACGTATCTAAACAAACAAATAAAAGTTAGGATCTAAGAAGCTGGGTTCCATTCTGGGATCAGGCTTGCCCAGGGGTAACATCAACTTGGGATCATAACAAAGGGAAGGGGTTATTACAAGATGATGCAAGAGAAAGATTATTAGAAGAAGACTGAAGAGTCTGAGCCAAAGGTTGGAGGTGGGGTGTTACAAATCACAGAATTGTTATGGTGTAGGAGGCCATTTGGCCCATTGTGTCTGTGCCAGCTCTCTGCGCATTTTAACTTAGTGCCAATCTCCTGCCTTTACCCTGTAACCCTGCACATTGTTTCCATTTAAATAATCATCCAATGCCCTCTTGAATGCCTCAATTGAACCTGCCTCTACCACACTTCCAGACAGTGCATTCCAAACCCTAACTATTCACTGTGTGAAACAGTTTTTTCTCACCTCACATTTGCTTCTTTTGCAAAACTCTTTAAAACTGTGCCCTCTGATTCTCAATCCATTTACAAGTGGGAACAGTTTCTCCCTATCTACTCTGACCAGGCCCCTCATGATTTTGAAAACTTCTTAGCCTTCTCTTCCCAACTTCTTCAATCTCTCCCCATAACTGAAGTCTCTCATCCCTGGATGAGTCTAAATAGTAACACTAACTTTTTGTTGAGGCCACAATTCTTGTTCGAGGGATGCTCTGACAAGTCTATCATAAATCAAGTACACTTTAAAACATTGTACTATAAAAACCAAGTTCTGTTCAAGCAATATCCCAGAGCTCCTGGTGTTTCAGCTGAGGTCAAATCAACTGAGGGATGTGGTGGGGGAGAGTGGAGGGAGGTGGGAGGGAGGGGCATTAGGGGATGATGTTTTGAACACTGCTGCTTCAGGACAATCAAACAATTCTGATGACATCATGAACTGTAAGAATGAAGACTTAAGAGATTTGTGTATCCAGGTAGAGCCTGCTGTGATATATGACTCTTCTTGCATGTTTGGTGAGTTCCCATTTCTTAGTTTCTGCCATATGTCCTTTACACACTGAAATACAGCTTAATTTTGGAAGTGAGATTTTCACGGAGAATAAAGTGTCTCTCTCCATCAAGTAGCCAAGGACAGGTAAACAACACAAAATAAGCACAATGGGTCTGATTTTAAGTCTGTTTCAAAAGATGATGGTATAAGTGGCAGAGCAGTTCAATTACTTTGCCATGCTGTAACTCATTTCCAAACGAGAACTGGTGCAAACCTGATCAGAATGGGAATGTGTTAATAATGTTGAGCTTTTATGGATCTGTATAATTATTCACAGTTCAAGTGCAGATTTCAACATGGAGGTTGCGCACTAGTAGTAGCAATGATGATTATACTTACTGACGTAAGTAAAATTTAAAGGGCTGCAGCCAATTGGAGAGAATTGGCAGAACGGGAAGGGGGCACAATATTTCATTAGAGATTATGTAAAGGCTCAAAATACACCTCATCCCATTGGAAGCCTTTGCTGAGGAAGACAGGGAGGTGGACTGGGAATAGAACACGGTATTGCAGCAGCATGCCTGGAAGGAGGTGAATGGAAATTGGTGTAGGATAAAGGGTTAATAGTTATAGCAATGAGGTAGAGATGTGTATCATGATCTAACCGTGACATCAGTAGTCATGTGCAAGAGACTGAAAATAAGATGAAATAGTCTGTACAAGTGAGAGGTATACTTACCTAGAAGCTACTATATTGCAAATACATGAGTTTTTGAAGAAACCTACTGGAGTTACACCTAAGTCACTCATAAGTAGTGGGAAACCATGCCAAACCAGACCGGGCCATAAGTTGCCTGAAGAGGGATCCAAGTAGCATTCAAAGTGGAAACCAAACCACAAACCATGGTAGCAATGGAGCTGACACGAATCTACTAACAATTTGGTGCTATAGACAGAACACTTACGGGGAGGAATTGGAAGAAGACTTCTTCAAAGGAAGAATCGTATGATTTACCTTGTGAGAGACACACTCAGAATTGGTAGTGATGTCAGCACCAGTGGAGCATTCCTTTCTGCAGCCATTTACAAACCTTGAAAGTCCACAGAGAGGCCAGCGTTGTGAGTTCTGGAATAAGTAATTCCAGTGATATCGAGCAGCATTGGGTTTGCATCCAAAGAGATGAAGCACCAGGTTAGTATGTTCTTGTGTTCTTGTATGCAGTGGGGCCAGTTGCTGATGATGTCCTCCTGAGATGGGGGTAGAAGAGACCTCTGCAGATTATGAAACCGTCTCGAAAGTGTTCGATGCATGCTTTAGCCCAAAATGGAACCTCGTAATTGGGCAAGCACAATTCAATCAAAAATCCCAAAGGCCAGGGGAATCCATCAAATTGTTCCTTACAGAACGGTATAGGCTAGCCAGTTGTTGTGGGTTGGTGCATTGAAAGACAAACTTATTCACAACTACGTTTTTGTCAGAGTCCATGTTGAAAAGCTGTCAGGTTTTTTGCAGAAAAAAGACAACCTAACACTCGAACAAGCGGTTCAATACACCAGAAAAGCTGAACCTAGGGAGCAAAATTGGGCCATTATCTGTGGAAATACAGAGGCTTTGGGGTGTCTGTTGTCGGGTAGGCTCAAAGGTGCAGGCCATGTCCACTCAAAACCCCGCCAAAATGGAGGAAAGAGCGGGAAACCCTGCGCCAGCCATTTTAAAGTGCCAATGCTGTGGAATTAAAAAGCAGCACAGAAGGCAAGATTTCAAAGCAGGAGGCACAGAGTGTTTCCAATGTGCAAAGACAGGACACTTCAAGCAGTTCTGTAAATCTAAATGCACACTTAAAGGAAGAAGATAAGAGAATGTCTCTGAAAAGCAGACAATCCAGGAAATTGGGAATAAAGAAAGAAATGAGAATACAGATTTCCTAGGATAAGTAAAGGATCAAGAACACAAATTTTGGTCAGTTGCATTAGAAGTTAAAGGCTTTAAAACAGAGTTCAAACTGGATACTGGAGCCAGTTTTACAGAACTGGCTGGCCATTTGGAATAGCTCAAAGCAGTAGACATCCAGCCACCAAGAATTAAATTGCAAGGCCCAAGTGGTGCAGATCTTCAAGCAGAAAATCAGAAAACCGCCACACTTAGCCACCAGGGATGAGAAATTACCGAGACCCTCTACATTTTGCCCAATCAAAGCACATCTTCACTGAGCAGAAACGCATGTATCCAACTGGATCTCCTGAAAACAGCAAAGTCCTACAACAGGACAATGGGAGAGAGTTCCGCCAAGAATTCCCACAGCTCTTTCAGAGGCCTGTAAACTCAAACATGGATATCATATATTGTTGCTTCAAGATGCTAAGCCTATATGTCTATACACTCCCAGGAGGATACCACACTCATTAATGGAGCACGTTAAAGAGCATCGCAACAGAATATTATGAGAGGTGTTATATCACCTATCGCAAAGCCAACTAGGTGATGTTCAGGGTTTTTGACAGTTCCCAAGCCGAATGATAAGCTCAGGCTTTGTATCGACCTCTCACAATTAAATAAAGTAGTCAGGAGCAAAACACATTCTATGTCCTCAGTGGATGACAGCTTGGCAAAACTTCCTAACAGCATACTGTTCATTAAACTTGTCACTAATAGCAGGTTTTGGCAAATACCCCTTGACCAAGAGTCCAGACTGTTAACAATATTATGCCTTTCTGGCAATTCTGCTTAATGACCTTCCCTTGAGTATATCATGAGCTCCGGAGATAGTTCAGCGAACCATGTTAAACATGGTTAGGGGAGGTGGAGGTGTAGTGGCATTGTCACTGGGCTAGTATGCTAGAGACCCAAGAGAATGCTCTGGGGACCTGAGTTCGAATCCCACCACGGCAGATAGTGAAATGTGAATTCAATAAAAATCTGGAATTAAAAGTCTGATGATGACCACGAAGCCACTGCCACTGCCATAGAAACCCATCTGGTTCATTAATGTCCTTTAGGGAAGGAAATCTGCTGTCCTTACCTGGTCTGGCCTACGTGTGACTCCAGACCCAGAGCAATGTGGTTGGCTCTTAAATGCCCTCTGAACGAGGGAAATTAGGGATGAGCAATAATTGCTGGCCTAGCCAGCGACGCTGACAGCCCATGAATGAATAAAATAAACAGCCTGGAAGGAAAAAAGGGAGTAATGTATCATATCGATGACATGCTTATCCATAGTGCCACAAGACAAGATCATGATCACAGACAAAAACAGAAACAGAAATACCTGGAAAAACTCAGCAGGTCTGGCAGCATCGGCGGAGCAGAGTACAGTTGACCCTTCAACGGGTCATGAGGACTCGAAACGTCAACTGTACCCTTCTCCGCCAATGCTGCCAGACCTGCTGAGTTTTTCCAGGTATTTCTGTTTCTGTTTTTGTTTTGGATTTCCAGCATCCGCAGTTTTTTGTTTTTATCATGATCACATGGTTCGTGAAGTTTTGAAAGCGTTACAAAAGGCAGGGTTTATATAAACGAAAAATGTAAATTTGTAAGAACTACGATTACTTTGTCGTTTGGTAGTACAGAACTTGAGTACTTCCGAAAAAATACATTTTGTTGAAGCTTTCCGTCTTGTACTTATCAGGACAGTCACAAGAATACCAATGTCAGGGGAAGCAACAACTTTATACTGTATGAGAAGAGAGTGCCGATTAGTTGGCAAATGGACTCTGATTGGTAGAGGCATTGTCATGGAGAATGCACCAGTTAATGATGACTGACAGTTAACTGTCAAGCATTGTTTGAAATTTAAACCAGGTAGCTTGACTCTAATTGGTCAAGGCATTTCCCTGGGGAATGAACCAGCGAATGGCTATCATCTATTTTGTTTAGCTGAAACAGGTGCAATGTGTGTACATGTTCTTTCAGTCTTCAAAGAACAGGGCATTGTGTATTAATGTATGTAGCTTCTAGTGCATGAAAATGCACCACACTGCGAAGCCGACTGACAATCTTAAATTGGTTGTCAATGTAATTTTTAGCACACTGAGGATTACTTAGCAAATGCTGTCCAATCCAGAATCACATCTAACGTTGGACGCCTCAGATACTGAAGCAGTCCATGTCCAAATGCAGCTAGTCCTGGACAATATCCAGTCTTGGGCTGACAAGTAGCAAGTAACATTCGCGCCACACAAGTGTCAGGCAATGACCATCTCCAACAAGAGAGAATCTAACCATCGCCCCTTGATGTTCTATGGCATTACCATTGCTGAATCCCCCAAAATCAACATCCTGAGGGTTACCATTGACCAGAAATTGAACTGGACTAGCCATATAAATACTGTGACTACAAGAGCAGGTCAGAGGCTAGGAATCCTGCGACGAGTAACTTACCTCCTGATTCCTCAAAGCCTGTCCACCATCTACAAGGCACAAGTCAGGAGTGTGATGGAATACTCCTCACTTGCTTGGACGAGTGCAGCTCCCACAACACTCAAGAAGCTTGACACCGTCCAGGATAAAACAGCCCGCTTGACTGGCACCACATCCACAAACATTCCCTCCACCATCGATGCACAGTAGCAGCAGTGTGTACCATCTACAAGGTGCACTGCAGGAATTCACCAAGGCTCCTTCGACAGCACCTTCCAAACCCACGACCACTACCATCGAGAAGGACAAAGGCAGCAAATAGATGGGAACACCACCGCCTCGAAGTTCCCCTCCAGTCACTCACCATCCTGACTTGGAAATATGTTGCCATTCCTTCACTGTCGCTGGATCAAAATCCTGGAACTCCCTCCCTAACTGTGGGTGTACCTACACCACATGGTCTACAGCAGTTCAAGAAGGCAGCTCACCACCACCTTCTCAAGAGCAACTCGGGATGGGCAAAAAATGTTGACCCAGCCAGCGAAGCCCACATCCCGTGAATGAATTTGAAAAAATCTGTGCTTTGAATTTTGCAAGCATGGGCTCTCATTGGGTATTGTCTGTACCTTGCCCATTGCGAACAGTGGAAGGGATATGCTGTTTGATACAATTCGCCAGTCTTTGGGACGTACAGCCTACATACCTAGCATCACACTGGCACTTAAATTCATCTACCATGTTACTCATATGTGAGCTGGACAGAACAACTTTTTGGCTTGATGGCAGCATCCTGTTCATGGCGAATACCACTCATGTTGCTATTGCACAATAGCAGTGTGAAACAGCTAGCTTCACCTGTTGCTCAAATTTTTGAGATACTTTGCCCTTCCAGGATAACCTGAGGTAGAATGGGCACTTTTCAGGGCCAAACGTGACGGGCCTTTCATGAGCTTGTGTGATATAAATGCGAAATGATATGATCAGGGTAAAATATTATGATCAGAATGTGTATCTGGAAAACTTGTTCATAACTGGTTGTAACAATTTTCCCAATGATTTGGTCAATTCATGCTGTGCAGAACCAGTCATAGATAAGATTGTGTGTAAAAGGACATCAATTTTGTGCGCCTTGGGAAGCCCATACATATGCGGATACAGCGAACTGTGAGGATAAACCCTGTCATATATGTCATGCAGCAGCTCATCGCTCTTACACAAGTCCAGCAGCATTGAGCAACATTGTCTGGTCATGTCGAGTGGGATGAAGGAGAACCAGTGGATGTACTGTATTTAGATTTTCAGAAGGCACTTGATAAGGTGCCACATCAAAGGTTATTGCGGAAAATAGAAGCTCATGATGTAGGGGGTAACATATTGGCATGGATAGAAGATTGACCAGCTAACAGGAAACAGAAAGTAGGAATAAATGGGTTATGCGGTGTGCCACAGGGATCAGTGCTGGGACCTTAATTCTTTACAATTTATATAAATGATTTAGACCGAAAGTATGATTGCCAAATTTGGTGATAGGTAGGAAAGTAAGATGTGAAGAGGACAGAAGGAGGCTGCAAAAAGAAGTAGATAGGTTAGGTGAATGGGCAAAGATTTGGCAAATGGAGTATAATGTGGGAAAAAGTGAGGTTGTCCATTTTGGCAGGACGAATAAAAAAGAAGCATATTATCTAAATTGTGAGAGATTGCAGAGCTCTGAAATGCAGAGGGATCTGGATGTCCTCGTGCATGAATCACAAAAGATTAGCATGCAGGTGCAGTAAGTAATCAGCAAAGCTAATGGAATGTTATCATTTATTGCAAGATCAATTGAATACAAGAATAGGGAGGTTATGCTTCAATGGGCGAGGCAGTGACATAGTGGTATTGTCACTGGACTAGTGTTCCAGAAGGTAATGCTCTGGGGACCCAGGGTTCGAATCCCACCAAAGCAGATGGTGAAATTTGAATTGAATAAAAATCTGGAATTAAAAATCTGATGATGCCCATGAAGCCATTGCCGATTTTCATAAAAACCTCTTTGGCTCACTAATGGCCTACAGGAAGAAAATCTGCTGTCCTTACCTGGTCTGGCCCACATAAGTCTCCAGACCACCAGCAAAGTGGTTGACTCTTAAGTGCCATCTGAACAAGGACAATTAGGGATGGGCAAAAAATGCTGGCCTAGCCAGCAACGCCCACATCCCATGAACGAATAAAAAAAGTTATACAGGACAATGGTGAGACCACATCTGGAATACTGTGAACAGTATTGGTCTCCTTATTTAAGGAAGGATGTAAATGCATTGGAAGCAGTTCAGAGGTAGTTTACTAGACTAAGACCTGGTATAGGCGGGTTATCTTATAAGGAAAGGCTGGATAGCCTAGGCTTGTATCTGCTGGAGTTTAGAACAGTAAAAAGGCGACTTGATTGAAACATACACGATCCTATAGAACCACATAAAAGTTACAGTGCAGGAAGAGGCCATGCAGCCCATTGTATCTGCACCGACCAAAAAGAGAAAAAAGAAACTAGCTGCTCATTTTAATCCCACTTTCCAGCACCTGATCCATAGTCTTGTAGGTTATAGCACATCAGATGCATATCCAGGTACCTTTCAAATGAGCTGAACATTTCAGCCTCAACCACCAACTTAGGCAATGAATTCCATATGCTCACTATCCTCTGGGTGAACACATTTTTCCTCATGTCCCCTCTAATCTTTCTACCAATTACCTTAAATATATACCCCTTGGTAATTGACCCCTCAGCTAGGGCAAACACGTCTTTCCTGTCTACCCTATCTAAGCCCCTCATAATTTTGTACACCTCAATTAGGTCACCCCTCAACCTCCTCTGTTCTAACAAAAACAAGCCTAGCCTATCCAATCTCTCCTCATTGCTGCAATTTTCAAACCCTGGCAACATTCTCATAAATCTCCTCTACACTCTCTCCAGAGCAATTATGACCTTCCTGTAATGTGGTGACCAGAACTGTACACAACATTACAGCTGTGGCTGAACCAGCATTTTATACAGTTCCATCATTACATCCTTGCTTTTGTATTGAATACCTCGTCCAATAAAGGAAAGTATTCCATATGCTTTCTTTACCACCTTGTCCACATGTCCTGCCACCTTCAAGGACCTCTGGACATGCACTCCAAGGTCTCTCACTTCCTCACCCCCTCTCAATAGCTTGCTTTGTTTGCCCTCCCAAATGCATTACCTCACACTTTTCCAGACTGAATTCCATTTGCCACTTCTCTGGCCACTCAACCCAAACAATTCACATCATTCTGGAGTTGACACATATCCTCTTCACTATCAACTACATGGCCAATTTTTGTGTCATCTACTAATTTCCCAATTATGCTCCCACATTTAAGTCTAAATCATTAATATATACAACAAACAGCAAGAGCTCCAACAATGAGCCCTGTGGAACACCACTGGAAACCATTTTCCATTCGCAAAAACATCTATCAACCATTACTCTTTGTTTCCTGTCACTGAGCCAATTTTGGATCATGCTGACTATCCCTGATCAATCTGTGCCTAAGTGACAGTTTATCCTGTCTCTCAGAATTGTTTCCAATAATTTGCCCACCACCGAAGTCAGACTGACCGGTCTATAATTTTCTGGCCTATGATCCCTTTTTAAATAATGGGACAATGTTCGCAGGCCTCTAATCCTCTGGGATCTCGACTGTATCTAATGAGCATTGGAAAACAATCCTCAGAGCATCCGCTATTTCCTCCCTGGCTTCTTTTATCTGCCTGGGATACAATCCATCTGGCCCTGGTGACTTATCCACCATCAAGGATGCCAGTCCCTCTAGTACTTACTCTCTCACTATGCTTATTGCATCTAATATTTTACACTCCTCCACTTTAACTAGAATATCTATATCATCCCTCTCCTTAGTGAAGACAGAGACAAAGTAGTCATCGAGAACCCTGCCCACTTCTTCTGCATTAACCCACAAGTTACCATGTTCATCTCTGATAGGCCTTATCTTTTCCTTAGCTATTCTCTTGCTCTTAATGTATTGGTACAACATCTTAGGATTTTCTTTGATTTTACCTGCCAATATTTAGTCGTACCCTCACTTTGCTTTCCAAATTTCCATTTTCACTTCCCCTCTGTACTTTCTATACTCCTCTAGGCTTTCTACAGTATTAAGTCTTTTGTGATTGTCATAAGCTTTCTTTCACTGATTTATCTTGGCCTGTATGCTTCTAGATAACCAGGGGACACTAGATTTGGCAGTACCACCCTTTTTCTTTTTGGGAACATGTCTACATTGTGCTTGTAGAATCTCACTTTTGAATGCGTCCCACTGATTTTCCTTCTAATAGCTATATCCAGTCCACTCTTGCCAGTTCACCTCTCAGCTTTGTTAAATTTGTCTTCCCCAATTTAGAAGTTTTACTCCTGTTCTATCTTTGCCCTTTTCCATAATGATGCTAAATCTAACTATATTATGGTTACTATCTCCAAAATGATCATCCGCTTGCCCAACTTCATTTCCTAAGACTAAATCTAGAACTGTGTCCCTTCTCATTGGGCTTGTTGTGTGCTGGATAAAAAATTTCTGTTGAATGCAGTTCAAGAATTTTGCACCCTCTGTGCCCCTCACATTTGATATTAGGATATCCCAATTGATATTAGGATAGTTGAAGTCCCCAACGATTACTGCCCTATTGATTTTGCACTCAGAAATCTGTTGACATATTTGCTCTTCTAACTCCCTTCCACTATTTGGGGGTCTATAGTACAGTCCTAGCAATGTGGCTGCCCCTTTTTTATTTCTGAGCTCAACCCATATGGCCTCATTTGATGCTTCATTTGGATCTGCACTTGATTCTTTAAACAATAATGCTGCCCCCCCCAAGCTATTTATCCCCTTCCCTATCCTGCCTGAAAACTTTATATCCAAGGATGTTGAGCTGCCATTTTTGCCCCTCCTTAAGCCAAGTTTCCATTATAGCGATGATATCATGCTGCCTTCTGTCTATCTGTGCCCTCATCTCATCGGCTTTATTTACTATGCTCCTTGCATTTACATATATACCTTTTAACACTGCCAAGCTCCTGTGCTGTACACTTTTAACCTATGCTGCTTCTGTCTTTCAAAGTCACTCACTAATTCTCCACCTCCCATTCCCTGCTCTGAATTTGCCCTCATGTTCCCACCCCCTGCCAATCTAGTTTGAACCCCGCTCCCCCTAACAACACTAACAAATCTCCCTACGAGGGTATTCATCCCAAGCCTGTTCAGGTGTAGACCGCCTGGCTTATACAGGTTCCACCTTCCCCAGAACCGGTCCCAATGCCTCAGAAATCTGATGCCCTCCCTCCTACACCAGCTTTCCAGCCAAGTGTTTATTCGCTCAATTCTCCTATTTCCATCCTCGCTTGCATGTGGGACTGGGAGTAATCCTGAGATTACTGCTTTAGAGGTCCTGCTTTTCAATCTCCTTCCTAGCTCTCTAAAGTCTGCTTTCAGGACCTTATCCCCTTTCCTACCTAAGTAATTGGCACCAACGTGGACCATGACCTCTGGCTGATCACCTTCCCCCAGGGGAATATCCTGCAGCCGCTCCGTGACATCCTTGACCCTGGCACCAGGGAGGCAACATACCATCCTGGAGTCACATCAACAGCCACAGAAATGTCCATATGTTCCCCATACTAATGAATCCCCCATTACTACTGCTCTTTCCCTCTTTTTTCTCCCCTCCTGTACAGCAGAGCTGCCCATCATGCCACAAACTTGGCTCTAACTGCACTCCTCCTAGGAACCAACGCCCTGACCAGTATCCAAAAAGGAAAGCTGATTGGTGAGCGGGACCCCAGGGGACTCCTGTGCTATCTGCCTAATTTTCTTGGTGTGCCTGGTGGTCACCCATTCCCTTTCTGCCTCCAGGCTCCTAAGCGTGGTGTGACTAGCTCTCTGAACGTGCTATCCACATAGCTGTCAGCCTCGCGGATGCGCCACAGTGACATCAGGCGCCGAAACCCGGAGCTCAAAGCTCTCCAGCTGGTGACATTTCTTGCACAGGTGGTCATCTAGGACATTGGTGGCGTCCACAACTTCCCACATATTACAAGACATGCATTCCACATGACTGAGCTGTCCTGTTATAACTTCAATTTACTTCCCTTGCGTTAACTTTATTTTACTTTGGTTTACTTATGCAACTTTATTTTACTTGGCCTCAAAAACTTTATTTCCCTATTGCTTGTGTTTCTTACTTAAATGTTAGTAGCCCTTTCTTTTAAAAAGAATGTATTTTTCTAATTGTCACCTATTTGATGGTACTCCCTAACAGCAATTTCTCATCAACCAATGAACTTATGTTTCTCCTGTGCTCCTGACGGTCTGGCTCGGGGTCCTTCCCTCGCACTCTCCTTTATGTGCTGCTGACTATCTGTCCCAGGGTGGTCCTCTCGCACTCTCCTCTAGGTGCTGCTGACTGTCTGTCCCAGGGTGGTCCTCTCACATTCTCATCTCGGTGCTGCTGACTGCCTGGCTCGGGGTCCTCCTCTCGCACTCTCCTCTAGGTGCTGCTGCCTGTCGCAGGATCTTCCTCTCGCACTCTTCTCTATCCTGAGGGGACTTGACAGTGGAAAGGATGTTTCTTCTTGTGGGAGAATCTAGAACCTGGTATCACTCTTTAAAAATAAGGCTTCGCCCATTTAAGACAGAAATGAGGAGAATTTATTTCTTTTAGTAGCTCGTTTCCTCAAAAGGCAGTGGAGGAAGGATAGAGGTAGATAGATTCTTGATAAGCAAGGTGGTGAAGGGTTATTGGGAGATAGGCAGGAAGGTGGAGTTGAGGTTAATACCATCACAGTCATGATCTTATTGTATGGCAGAGCAGGCTTGAAGGGCCGAATGGCCTAATCCTGCTCCTAATTTGTATGGCTAAGATGACATCTTGCCAGGTTATGCTGACTGTTGAATCACCTTGACATGTGTGCTGCCATGCAATAGCCCTGAAAGCATCAAAAATTGTAACTGGAGTGTTTCCTAACAACCATCCAGCATTATGGTTCGTCAAGCTTTCACATATTGTATCAGTGCCATCAGGTCTGCAGTCACGGCTTCTCTTGGGAACTGTAGTCTCCATGTACAGAAATCCTCTCCAAAAGCTGGGTGTGTGCACCTCTGCCTCCTGATGTTGGCATCTGGATACCAATGGCGCAGGCTGCCCTTCCTGGCATCCCTCCAGTGTTTCTCCACTTCTTCCTCCAAAAATTTCCAATATATTTTTTCATTCAGTGTCAAGACGTGGGTGTCATCGGCAAGGCCCATATGTATTGCCCATTCACCAATGCCCTTGAGAAGATGGTAGTGGAGGTCCTTCTTGAACCATTGAAGTCAATATGGCGAAGGTGCTCCTATAATGTTGTCAGTCATTCCAGGATGTTGATCCACCGAAGATGAAGGAGCGGTGATATATAGTTCAAAGTGAATTGGAGGGGAACTTCAAGTGATGGTGTTCACATATACCTGCTGCCCTTGTCCATCTAGGAGGTAGAGGTCACGGGTTTGGGAAGTGCTGCTGATAAAGTCTTGGCAGTTTGTCGCAGTGCATTCTGTAGGTAGTATATACTGTCAGCAGGGCACACCAGCAGTGGAGGTTGAAATTGGCTCCCACTGAGCCAAGCTGACCATAATGTATAAAGTATCAGAATGCCAGCATTGTTTTCATTGGAAATCACTTTCATAGAAGCAAAGAAGGTTACAACTCAACAAAACTTTGTAAAATTTTAAATCCCTCTATCAATACTTCTGCGATTTTGACAGGTGCATCTCAAGATTCCTCTAAGCAGGTGTAAATATACCTCAAGCAATCTTTCAAATTTCTGACAGTTGCTTGGTAGTACAGAACTTGAATATTGTTGACATGTTGTTGAAGTTTTTCAATGATTGTCTTTTCAATGACGCTTCAATGGTTGGCTGGTCAAATCAAATAGCATGTTCCTTTGGTTGTTTGTAATAGACAGAGCCCAGACTGTATCTCAGCCAACCCGTGCTTGCAAAACCCAAAGTAAAACATCTGTTAGATGTGATTCTACGATTGAGCAGCACTTGCTGAACAGCCCTGAGTGCACTAATAGCAGCCCTAATAACTAATTTAAGATAATCAAGTCAAGCTCATAACATGGCTCTTTACGCTTTCTGAGAGTGACATACATTCATATGCAGGAATCTATTCTCTATAAATAAAAGGAATACGTTCAAGCCTTACGCTTTTTTTGAATTACCTGGGAGCTTGGGGGGATCTAGAGTTCTCCATTGTTTTCTCCATGGCGATGCCTCGGCCAATCAGAGTCAAATTGCCAACCAACCAGCACCCTTTTCACGTGTAGTATAAACTGTTGTGATCATTTGAAATTTGGAATGCTTGCATTTGTCCTAATGAGTACAAGATGAAAAGCTTTGGCAACATGTCTCTTTTTTCAGCAAATTTCTGACATTACTACTGAAAAGTGGGGCTCTGAAGATTCATCACTTGGAGTCTAGCCTCTTACTTGTGAGCTTGGGTCAGTTGATAGCACTTTTACCCGGTTGGATGGCTGCAGTTTCAATTCCTAATGCAGCTATTGAGGCCATAAAACAAGGTGATGCTTCAGTACACGACTGAGGAAGTGTTACATTGTTAAATGTATCATCCTTTGAATGAACATGCCAAATGCCATAGTTTCCTCCAGCCATATACTTCTGCTCCCACACAAACTCAATACCCTTGCCACCTCCTTGGCCACTGTCTTAGGCTGAATCAGAAACTTTGCAATCTCGGTATCCTATTTGACATGAGTTGAGTTTCACACCCATACCCACTTCATCACAAAGGCCACTTACTTACAGCCCATGTGCTGCTGTAACCCTCATCCATGCTTTCCTCATCTCCAGACTTGACTATTCCAATGCTCTCCAGTTATCTTCCCATCCTCCATCTGCCACAAACTTCAGCTCATCCAAAACTCTGCTACCCTATCCTATCCCACACTAAGATAAAAGCAAAAAACCGTGGATGCTGGAAATCCAAAACAAAAATAAAAATACCTGGAAAAACTCAGCAGGTGTGACAGCATCTGTGGAGAGGAACACAGTTAACGTTTCGAGTCGGTATGACTCTTCAACAGAACTAAGAAAAAATAGAAAAGAGGTGAAATTTAAGCTGGTTTATCCCACACTAAGCCTAGTCAGCCATTCCTCCTGTCCTGCATTGGTTCCTCACTCCCCAACACACCAACTTTAAAATTCTTATCCTTCTGTTTCAATCCCTCCATCTCTTACCCCTCTCTATCTCTATAACAAATTCAGTCCCTACAACATCTTCCTCAAACTCCCTGTTCCTATGACCTCTTGTGGATTCCCCTCCTTTTTCCCTGCCATTGGAAGCCTTCAATTGTATAGGTCCTACTCTCTGGAATTCCCTTCCTATACCCAGATACCTCTCCATTTCCCACTCTCCCTTTAACACTCTCCCTTTAAACCAACCTTATTTTGAATAAGCTTTGATATCCTTCCTAAGGAGCTATATGAATGCAAAACATTGCTGTTGCTTGCATTAGTGATCCAGGTGGATTTTACAGTTCCTGTGGTATTATTTGAAGAAGGGCAGTAAATTCTCTTGGTATGCTGGCCAAAGTTTCCTGTTCAACTAGATTAGGTTGAGACTTCAAGCATGACAACAAATGATGTGCAATACATAGAAATTAGATTGGCCCCCCAACCAACAATGGACCAGAAGGTGAATTAAAGCTGAACATTTGTTTTAATGTGCAAAGGTGTGTGGTTGGGGGTGGGACTTCTTTAAAAGAATGAGGAAGACAGTACAGTCGATTATCCTACACACCTCAATCGAAGACAGTGTTGTTGTTTACCCACTCTTGTGCATGTCATGGCTAAATCAAGAATAGAATAGGTGCAAGAAGGCAATGAGTCATCTACAGTGCCTGGGAGAGCAAAGAGATAGAAATGGAGATACTAGTTGTGGAACTATTTTAAATTACATTCCACTTGGGTATGAAGACCATTCTTGTGGAAACTGCAGGTGAATATAAGTTACAGTTTCCGATACACCAGCAATATTTTGGGATGCTTTTACATGAATCTGTAGGGACAGCTTCATCTCCATGTGCTGAAGGACTGAACAATTCATGTTGGTTTGTGACAGAATTCTCAGATTTCCAAAGTATAAAATACACAGTTAGGATCTATATCTCAAGAACCCACACGAATTATAAACAAATGATCATTCCAGCAAGAATCACCTCTAAAATAAGGTTTCTTGCATTAAATAAAAACTAGAACTAGCTCCATCATTCCAGTGAGTGACGCTGGTACTCACAGGCAGCTGGGTCCAATGTTTCTTTCATTCAGAGACTATGCAGTTTATCATCACAAATAGCTGTCAGAAGTCTTAAATCTTTATATAATTTTGCATCCCTCATGTCAAATGTTAGTGGTGTTGTTTAAAATGCAACATCAATGATTTGTCATGAAAAAGGGCCTCTCTTCAGCTGTGATACCAGCTTACCTCAACTGGAACAGGAAAAAGTATATTGCCATTAAACTAATCATAATGAAAATAGAAGCATAAGCAATAATAAAAACAGAAAATGCTGGAAATACTCAGTTGGTCTGACAGTGTCTATGGAGAGAGGAACGATTAATGTTTTAGGTCTGTAGCCTTTCATTGGAAGTGGGAAAAGTTAGAAATGTACCAAGTTCTGACTGAGTGAAAGGGGGGAGGTGGTAAAAGAACACAAGGGAAGGTTTGTGACAGAGCGGAGGGCAAGAATGAGCCCATAGAGGAGAAGTACAAACCTACACTTTGCATGTCATCCAGGAGGATTGTTAGACCTCACCACTTAAATCCTCGGTTGCCTGCAAACATCTCAACTCAAAAAGGAAGGCAGCAAAAGGGGCATTATTTGTAACAGCCTAAATGCTTGGTCCTTTGAGCTATATCTGCAGTCATTTAAGGTATACAAGGTTACACCCCAAGTAACAGAAGCGTCTCAGAGGTGTTGAACTGCAGATGAGTATGCCTTATCAAGTTGATTCTGATTATGAATATGAATTTTACAACTTACTCAGGATGACATACACATCAAAAATTCACCCTAGCTTCTGTCCCCCCTTCCCCCAAGTATTCATGGGGTATATACTAAGTAGACCACAGAAAGGTCTCAGGCTGATTCACAATCTTTGCTGAGCTAGCTGACCTCCGATGAGGTGGCTGTAGAAATACATGTTGCCTCATCATTTGGGGTAGGGAGAAAGAAAGAAATGGCCAGGGCTTGTGCATCTGATTGCTGTCCAACAAACCATGCTGGAAATGGCCAAGGTTCCTGCTCCTCATCACTATCGAGCCAACCCTGCTCCAAACATCCACAGTGCTTGTTCCTGGTCACAAGCCAATACCTGCACATCAGCTGAGGACAGAATAAAGCTGAACCACAACCCGCCACATGAATAATAGCCACTGGTGCAAGGTACGGTAGGGTAGCCGACACCCATGGCACCATACAGTAAAAAGAAGTCAATGTCTTCAGAAGAGCAGAGGAGCGGAATCCAATGAGGAAGAAAAAGACTAACATAGCCTGAGCAACCCTCTATTTTTCAGTCATCTTTTCTGGATTGGCTTTTGGAAGTGTTTGACAGATCAGTGGAACCCCCGATTCTGTTCAGTAACTTGTAGGATTCAGTTTCTAATGTGGACTGCTCACAAGGCGAATTTCCAATCTCAGCTGTGCAGTCAACAACTGATGTAGAGGCTAGGCATTTTCATTGAGAGAGACTAGAAAATCTGTTCCAAGTTGCTCTTGGGAATTTTCTGACAGAGTGGAAAGATTCTGGAAAAGATAGACTCTCTTAACTAGGTGGGTAAGTGGGAAATGGCGGAGGGTGGAAAGAATACACAAAAAATAAATCCCTTACAATAGGTCTGCTACATATAGCTATACCTAGAAGATTAATTATGTAAAGCATCCAGCTGTGGTTTTGCACAGCTCACACATCAAAGCAGGGGCCTCATTTTAAACATTGGTCACTGTACTTGACCATAGACTTGTCAACTTTCAACCATGTAGTACTACTGAATTCAATATTTTAAAAAAATAAATATCCTTTATGTGGGTTATGTTTCATATTGTTTTCCTCTTTTCCCACTAGTGACCTAAGCTGCATGATTCTATTATCAAAGGGTACTTACATAGAATCCTACCTCAGGAGACAAAGCAGGTGGAGGAGAGTCCACAATAGGGTTGACTATGTGGGCTTGGAGGGCGACTGACCTTTTCTTTTTCCATGCCTGTGTCCTTTCTAAACTAGAGTTTGCAACATGACCTTTGGGATCAGGCAGAACGCATTTATTCCTAAGAGGATGCAATATAAACACATAGAGAAAGAAACTGGCTAACCCCTGAAAACAGGCATGTGGATTGTTGTATGTGATAATACCTGCACCTGTTCCTTACACTGCAGGTAACACAAGGTGTGTGCTGTTCAGTCTTTTAGTGTGCAGCCAGTCCTCCCCTCACCATGCATTGGCTGCATGGATCAGTAGGGGGCCTGAAATATCATGTGTAATCAGGGCTACATAAAGGCAGTCTGCACCTCTTGAAAGGGAGGTGCATTGTGCCTGCAAGAAGTAGTGAGAGGTTTCTCAGACTCAATGTGGGATCTGATAAATTGCATAATGGCTGAACATGCTAAAGAGTGAGCACCACGGATTTTAGGCAGTGCACTGGAGGTCTTGGTGGAAGAGGTGGAAAGGAGAGATGTCCTCAGATGGGGACTGCAGTAGGCCCTGCAGACATATGCTTAGGAGAAGTAGTAGCAGAGATCAATGCAGGAGTGTTGCTCCACAAACACGGATACAGTGCCAAAAGAAATTTAACAAACTGACACAAGCTGTCAAGGCGAGTGAGTTCATCTTCAAGTGACAAATTTTATCTACTTCACCATTAGCCTCATCCAATGCACAATTCACTGTACCCCCAGCTTCCAAAAATCTCTATGATTCAAATGGGTTTCAACCATAAACTTCTTGAGCTTTACCTCACTCTCAGGCAATTACAAATCGCTGGCCTTGCCAGTGATGCCCATGTCTTGTGAAAGAATAAATAAAACAAATGAAAAAAATTCTATGATTCTATGAGGTCTTTGGTGGGCTAAGCTACAGAAAAAAGTATGTTATGTGCACTGAAAAGCCTGCCAGAAAGAATATGTTCAATGTCATGAAGCATGGAGGAGCACAGGGTTTGTGCCTATCTAACATGTAATGGGTGGTCACCTCCATTTGCACATCTGTGGAACCCATCAGGATGTAGCACCTGATGGTTAATGTCGCAGCTTCCACTGAAGCACAAACAGCTTCCACCAAAGCTCCAAATGTTGCGGTGGACATTCAGACTGCTGCCTTTCAAAATCAGACTGATGCTATCATGACTTTGGACATGACTGCTGAAACGGACTTCCAGGACATCACAGCTGTCTAGCAATCTGTTCTCCAACAGAGTAGGATTGCTGAGATGCAAGGATGGCAGTGGCTCCATGGAGCACAAACCTGCTGACTCCCAACAGGATGACACCATTTCTGCCTCTAGGCCTACCACTCCATGCCCAGAGCTGCTCAAGGTCACCCTCCAAAGTCAGTTGCAGTCTTCGCCATTGAAAATCAGCAGCATTCCACCAGCTAAGCTGCAGCCATTGGGGAAGCACCTCGTAATGGCATTAAGACAGAAAAAGGCACTAAGGAAGGCACAAAGGTGATTAGCTAAATTTTGCTTGCATTATGTCATGATTTAATTTATAAATTTGGATTGGAATTGGCATTTTCTGGTGGATTTTATTTTTGTAACATTGGAAACAGGATTATATGATGGCTAGTGATAGAGGAAAGGTAAAGACTGTGCGGCTGTTGCTGAATGCGAGGGTGCGGTTGAGGTTACCATTATCACTCATGGATCATTTGCTCACCTACAGTGCAGGGTGAAAGGGGCTGTCCATGTGGAATCACCCCTCCCTCCTCCTGTTTCTCCACTTCTGGTTGAAATTCCTCCTCCTCCTTTTCCTGCTCCTCAGCATCCTGTCTGATAGCGAGTGACAAGGACTGTTCCCTCATTATAGCCAGGTTGTGCAACATGCAACATACTGCTTAAAAACCTTGAGGCCCACGTAGCTGAGTATTGCAGGGCTCCTCCAGAGCAGTCTAGGCAGCAGAAGCATTGCTTGTGGATGCTGATGCTGTGTTCTATAATATTCCTGCGGCAGCATGGCTCTCAATTTAGGCCTGCTGTGTATGCGGATTCTGGGCTAGATTCATAAGCAATGGCTTACTGACCAGCAGCCAACCTTTAACTTGCCATGCTAGGTCAAATGCAGATAGCAGAGAAGAACTGCCTCAGCATGAAGAAATTGAGACTACTGTCAGGTTTATGGGCATTCACCTGCATGATGCGCTGCACGTGGTCACACTCCTGCTGCACATTGAAGGGGTGGGGATGACCAAATTGATATGAGATACACCAATGTACTTGCAGACGAAGCTAGCCTGCACTATGGGAAAACCTGTGATCTGTACAAATTCTGTACTTGCTTTGTCTGCTTGTCTCTGGCAGAAGGGAATGGAAGATAGCTGTCTTTCTGTGCACAGAGGGCCACTGTGACCTCCCTTATGTAAAATTGTATTGCAAGCTGAGATGTACGCAGTAGCAGCCTATCAGCAAAACGATGGAAGGTGTTGTCAACAGTACTTTCAAGCAGATTTTTCTCAGCAATAACCTGCTCACTGATGCTCGGCTTGGGTTCCACCAGGACCACCTAGCTGCTTACCTCATTGCAGCCTTGGTCCAAACATAGGCAAAAGAGCTGAACTCCAGAGGTGAGGTGACATAGACTACCCTTGACATCAATGCTGCATTTGACTCAGTGTGGCATCAAGGAGCCCTAGCAAAACTGGAGGCAATGGGAATAAGAGGGAAAACTCTCCACTGGTTGGAGTTATACCTAGCACAAAGCAAGATTGTTGTGGTTGTTGAAGGTCAATCATCTCAGTCCCTGGACATCACTGCAGGAGTTCTTTAGGGTAGTGTCCTTGGCTCAACCATCTTTAACTGCTTCATCAAAGACCGTCCCTCCATTATCAGATCAAAAGTGGGGAGATTTGCTGATGACTGCACAGTGTTCAGCTCCATACGTGGCTCCTCAGATAGCGAAGCAATCCGTGAAGCAGTTTCTGTTTGGAGGAAGGTTTGTAGTGGAGTTCCCCAGTAGTCAGTGTTGGGACCCTTGTTCTTCCTGATATATGTTAATGACCAAGGCTGTGATTTCAGGGCATTTCAAATTTGCAGATGATATGAAGATGCGTTGTGTGAAGAAAGTATAATATTTTTCTGGTTTATTGTGAATTAGGTTTACGGGGGTAAGTATAGTTGGGTCTGTCTGTGTGATTTAATTACATTTGGAGTCAAGTAGATTGCAAGCTTTAAATCATCAAAAGAAGCTAGGTGCTTGACATGCTAATGAGTAAACATGGATGCTGGCTTAGCATGTAAGGTTGATGGGAATTTGCATTTTTAGATAAATGAAGGGAGATTTGGATTTCGAAGGGATCTTAGTCTGTTTACAACTAGCCAGATAAGCAAGACTAAGAATGTTTAAGTAACCAAAGATTACTGACAATATTGGCAACATGAAAGTTTTTATATTATAAGGAAGATGCAGTTTCAAAGACATATGGAACAATTGAATTTACATTTTAAAATGAGAGGAACATGTATAAAGGAGAATGAAAGACCATGTGGAAGAAGGCCATGCAAGATCTAACAGGAGTGTGTGAAATAGCTTTAATGAAGCTTCCAGCCATTTGTGCATAAATCTGCTATATAATGAAACTAAAGTTGGGGAAAAGCCATTTGGAAATCCACTGTCAAGTGGGCATTGTCTTAGCTTGCTAGTTCTGTTTTAAATCTAAAATCTATTTTGAACCATTGTCTTAAAGTGGGTGTAACTGGGGGGTCAGATTAATTAGGAATTTTAGGAGTTATTATAGTAGTAAGTAATTGTAGACTTATGCATGTGCTTGAAATTTTTTATTTTGTTAATAAATATTTTAATTTTTAAAATCTCTAAAGGTCTTGGTAGACTCATTACTTTTGAATTCAGCGCACACACCTCATAATAAATACAAATTACAAAAACGTGATAGCGCAATCAAGTTTCCTTCGTAGATTTGGTCCACCTGGCACACATCATCTATGATTGCCAACTGTGATGAGGATAGTCGTGGACTTCAAAAGCACATAGACATGTTAGTAGATTAGGCAGACAAGTGGCAGATGAAGTTCAATGCAGAGAAGTGTCAGGTGATTCATTTTGGCATGAAGAATATGAAGGGACATTATAAAATAAAGGGAGAAACTCTAAAGGGGTTTAGGAACAGATGGACCTTAGTGTATATGTACATAAGTCATTGAAGATGGCAGGGCATATTGAGAGAGCAGTTAATAAAGCATGTCATATCTTAGGTTTTATTAATAGGGGCACTGAGTGCAAGAGTAAGGAGATCATGTTGAATTTGTATAAGACACTAGTTAGGCCTCATCTGGAGTACTTTGTCCGGTTCTGGCACCAAACTTGCAGAAGGATGTGAAGACATTGGAGAGGGTACACAGGGGGTCACAAGAATGATTCCAGAGATGAGGAACTGCAGCTCTGAGGATAAATTGGGGAGGTTGGGACTGTTTTCCCTGGAGAAAAGAAGGCTGAGAGGAAGCTTGATCAAGGTATTCAAGATCCTGAATGGTATGAACAGGTTAAGTAGTGAGAAACTGTTCCCACTCAAGTGAGCATCAAGAACTAGAGGGCACAGATTCAAAATAATTGACAAAAGGAGTAAAAGTGATGCGAGGAAAAAAATTTTCACCCAGAGGGTGGTTGGAGTCTGGAACGAGCTTCCTGAAAGGGTGGAGGAGGCAGGTTCGATCGAGATATTCAAAAGGGAATTGGATTGCTATCTGAAAAGAAAGAATGTGCAAGGTTACGGGTTAAGGCAGGGGAGTGGGACTAGGTAGAACGCTCTTTCAGAGCGCCAGTCCAGATTCGATGGGCAGAATGGCATCCTTTTGCACTGCAAAGATTCTGTGATTCTATGTCTATATGTAGCAATACCTGGAGAACATTTAGGCTTAGGCTGAGAAGTGCAAGTTACATTGGTGCCACCCACATACTGGGCAATGACCATCTCCAACATGAGATAATCTAACCATCTCTCCTTGATATTCAATGGCGCCACCATCCCCCTCTACCAACATCCTGAGGGTTACCATTGACTAGAAACGAAACTGGACCAGCCATATAAATACTGTGGCTACAAGAGCAAGTCAGAGGCAAGGAATTCTGTGGAGTAAATCATCTCCCGACTCCCCAAAGCCTGTACACCATCTACAAGTCAGGGGTGTGATGGAATATTCTCCACTTGCCTGATTCAGTGCAGTTGCAACAGCATTCAAGAAGCTCAACACCATCTAGGACAAAGCAAGCCCGCTTGATTGGCACCAAATCCACCACCTTCAACATTCACTCCCTCTCTTGTAGATGGTACAATCTGCTGCCACTGTGCATTGGTGACAGAGGGAGTGGATGCTGAAGGTGGTGATGACAGAATGTGGCTATTTATGCCCCACAAGGATCTGTGCTGGGGCCTCAACTTTTCAGCGTATTTACTAACCACTTGGACGGTGATTTAGAAAGTCACATTTCCAAATTTGTAGATGGTACAAAGATAGGTGGCACTGTAAACCATGTAGATGGAAGCATAAAATGAAAAGAAATATTAGGAGATAGTTTATGCATTGGTTTTAATTTTCCAAAATTTCCTAGATTTGGGGAAAGTGCCATTAGTTTGGAGAATAGTGAATGCAACTCCTTTATTCAAAAAGGGAGACAGAAAGCAGGAAACTACAGGCCAGTTAACGTTAACGTCTGTCATAGGGAAGGTGTTAGAAGCTATTATTAAAAACGTTATAGCAGAGTGCTTGGAAAAATTCAAAGTTATCAGGTAGAGTCAACATGGTTTTGTGAAAAGGAAATCATGTTTAACCAATTTATTGGAGTTCTTTCAAGGAGTAACATGTGCTGTGGATAAAGGGAACAGCTGGATGTACCGTACAAGATTTCCAGAAAGCATTTGATAAGGTGCCACATAAAAGGTTATTGTAGAAAATAAAAGCTTATGTTATAGGAGGTAACATATTGGCATGGATAGAAGATTGGCTGGCTAACAGGAAACAGAGAGTAGGCATAGGTGGATCATTTTCTGTTTGGCAGGATGTGACGAGCGGTGTGCCACAAGGATCAGTGCTAGGGCTTCAACTTGTTACAATTTATATAAATGACTTGGATGAAGGGACCAAAGGTATGGTTGCTAAATTTGCTAATGACACAAAAATCTGTAGGAAAGTAAAATGTGAAGAGGAAATAAGGAGGCTACAAAGGGATATTGATAGGTTAAGTGAGTTGACAAAGATCTGGCAAATGGAGTATAATGTGGTTAAATGTGAAATTGTCCACTTTGGCAAGAAAAATAAAAAAAATCATATTATCTAAATGGCAAGGGATTGCAGAGCTGAGATGCAGAAGGATCTGGATGTCCTGGTACATAAATCGCAAAAGGTTAGTATACAGGTATGGCAAGTAATTAGGAAAGCTAATAGAATGTTATCGTTTATTGCGAGGGAAATTGTACACAAAAGTAGGGAGGTTATGCTTTTGTTATATAGGGCATTGGTGAGATCACATCTGGAGTACTGTGTACAGTATTGGTCTCCTTATTTAAGGATGTAAATACATTGGAAGCAGTTCAGAGAAGGTTTACCGGACTAATACCTGGGATGGGTGGGTTGTCTTATGAAGAAAGGTTAGACAGGCTAGGCTTGTAGCTGCTAGAGTTTAGAAGAGTAAGAGGCGACTTGATTGAAACATATAAGATCTTGAGGAGTTTTGACAAGGTGGATATGGAGAGGATGTTTCCTTTTGTGGGAGAATCTAGAACTAGGGGGTCACTGTTTAAAAATAAGAGGTCTCCCACTTAAGACAGAGATGTCTTAAAGAAATATTTTCTCTCAGAAGGCCGTGAGTCTTTGGAACTCTCTTCCTCAAAAGGCGGTGGAAGCAGTGTCTTTAAATATTTTTAAGGCAGAGTGGTTTGATTCTTGATAAGCAAGGAGGTGAAAGGTTATAGAGGGTAGGTGGAAATGCGGAGTTGAGTTTACAATCAGACCTTATTAAATGGCGGAGCAGGCTCAAGGGGCCAAATGGCCTACTCCTGCTCCCAATTTGAATGTTCGTACGTTCGTATGATAGATTAAGTGAATGGGAAATGGATTTTGATGTAAGCAACTGAGAGGTCATCCACTTTGGACCTATAAAGAATCGAACAGGGTAATTTCTAAATGAGAAAAAGCTAGAAACAGTAAAGGTCCAAAGGACCTGGAAGTCCATGAACACAGATAATTATAACTTGAACTGATACAGAGAATCATCAAAAAGGGCTAATGGAATGTTGGCCTTTATATTTAGAGCACTAGAATCAGAGAGGGGAGGTGTCATGTTTTGAGCTATACAAAGTTCCTAGTTAGATCATACCTGGAGTACTGTGAGCTGTTCTGGGTATCACATCTTAGGGGAGATATATTGGCCTTGGATGAAGTGCCATGTAAGTTTACAGGAATGATACCAGGACTCCAGGGGTTAAGTTATGAGGATAGATTAGGATTGCATGCCCTAGAATTTGGAAGGTTAAGGGGTGATTTGATCGAACAGACAGGTTAGACAGACAGGAACTATTAATATTTGGAGTCTAAGATTAGGGAGCATTGTTTAAAAATTAGAGGCAGACATATGAGGAGGGACATTAGGAAACACTTCTTCACACAGAAGAAACTTCTTTATCCAAAGAGTGGTTAGAAAGCGGAACTCGCTACCACAAGGAGTAATTGAAGAAAATAGTATAGATGTATTTAAGGGGAGGCTACACAGGCATATGAGGGAGAAGGGAATAGAGGGTTACAATGATAGATTTAGATGAGGAAAGATGGGAGCAGACTCGAGTGGATCATAAAAGTTGGCATGGACCAGCTGAGCTGAATGACCTGATTCTGTGCCATATATCCTAAATAAGTTTGGAACTCTCTTCCATAAATGACAATTGATGCTAGGTCAAATATTAATATTAAATCTGAGATTGATAGTGTTTTATTACCCAAAGGTATGAAGGGATATGGGGCAAAGGTGGGTACATGGAGTTATGATCTCACTGAACTGTTAACAGGCTCAAGGAGCTAAATAGCCTACTCCTGTTCCTATGGGTACTTGGACAAAGTACCAAAGAGTTCCCTGGGTCCTCAAAATGTACATGAGCAGGAGTCAATCATGAGGAGGTGAGTGCAGAGAAGGAATCTGTCCAAATAAAGTTGAACAATTTTTAGTGTTCCAGAGTTGGCAGTCAATTTTTGTTGACCTGGAAACAAGAAATATGGATGGTTCCAACAATACACACTTTCCAAAAGATATTATCCAATGAGATGCAGGTATTAAAATCTGATATTGTGTTTTCAAATCTGGAGTTGAGTTTAAAGTTGGGCAAGCAGATGAAAGGCCAGTGGATAGGTAGTACAATAACATCAATTCGTCCTGCTTCTAGTGGTATGAGAGATTAAAAATTTATTAAAACAGATTAGAAAACTTTATGCAAGGACTATTTCTACTAACATTAATTATTAAAGATCAGCATCACTGTATTAACAGATCCCTTCCAGTAAACTGACCACATGTAATGGCCCTGCACTAATGACTTTTAGGCTGATGCTTTGACATGTTTATGGATTGTTCAAATGCTTCATTAATTATACCTACGATTCTGGTTTCCAGTTTCTATTCCCCAACCCTCAATTTCAGTGGTTACTTTGGAGCAAATTTGGGAATATCTAATTATTTTTACCAAAATTGTTCAGGGCTTTAAAATCATTTGCTCTTAAGATTGACCAACAATCAATGCTAATATTAAGAACTGCATTTATGTAGTTTTATAGTTGGTTTTGCCTAAATGGTTGAAAAATATGGCTATTGACTGTCATTATCAATTCCTTAAGTTTTTCAGAATCTTTACGCTTTGCAACTTACTATTTCACTCAAGAGAATATCCAATAAGCAGGAAATGGAAAACCTCTCAAAGGAGCTCCGAAATCTGAAAAGTTTTCTTTTTTGCAATTGGCAGCAAGAGGATTTCTCCTTTTGCTGATATTAATTTTAGAAAAGAAAGTTGGAGATTTTTTTCCCCAGGTATTTATATGTTTAAATCAGAAATCAGTATCCCTAATTACACCTAAAGCTGGTAAAAATTGGACAACACTAACTGATGTACAATAATGTTGTCACTTGACAGGTTTTCATTAACTGGTGTAAAGGGAAAATGAATCCCTCCAGTTACAAAATACATGCAAGGTTTTTGTACAGGTTATACTTACAGAATACAAAGAAAATCAGCCAATTATATATAGATACCACATGTCTAAAGCAAGTAGTTAGCATCAGTCCCAACCACAAATTAATCAAATTTGAACTCATATTAAAAATAAATTTAACTTCCTGAAGTCAGTCCCAAAGGTTGTCACTGTAGACAGGTTTCAACCTAATTAGGATTTAACATTATCATTCCTCGTAAAGAGGCAAATATTCTTGCATTCAACTGTCAATCAAACTTATGCATAAAGAGCATTCAAACAAACCACCGATGTGGTCTCATTTCATTGTGAGATATAATTCAGGTGCCACAAACTTACCAGGAAACCCCATGCCTTCCAAAGCAGTCCTATGGACCAATGGTAACCAAACTCACCCAAAATAAATCTAAATGTTACATCCAGCCTTATCCTGCTCAAGTGTGGACTTTCCACCTCTTTGCTCAAGCTAAGTTAGACCAGCAGCAAATGGAGATAAGTGAATTGCCAGTTAAGCTAATTGGAATGTCTACCAAAATAAATCTATGTACAAAATCTTACTTAATATCACTGAAAATTACAGAGACTAAAGATAGTAAACTCAGTTTCACAATGTGGACACACATATTGTATTGCACAGGTAAGTAAATAAAGTAAATATGTTTTGTACTTTGATATTAAAATCAAATAGCTGAGTTAACTTAGTAAATGCACCCATTCAGGCTCATCATACCTGCCAAACTGAAGAAATTAGCAAAGGTTGGCACAGTTCCTTGAAAGAGCAGGTAACTCCAAAACAGCCCAGAATACAGTCCTTATGATACCAAGGCGAGGGTTAGTCTGACAGTACAGTAGAACATGCGTTTTTCAGAGCTAAAATTGCAGGCTGTATTCCATCAATTGTTAGTTTTGCAGGGGGGAAGCCTACAGCACATTTGCCACAGTTGTGGAGTTCAAGATCAGCGAAGGTGCAAAATTAATTTTCTTAGGGATCTGGGAAAATAAATCCTAAGTTAAGTAAACTCTTATTTAAATAAGTTTTGACACATTTAAAATAATTGAATTGCTACTGCCATTAGAATATCAAGTTTTTATGAATGAGTTTTTTGTTCGCACTGCTGTTTTATCACCAACATCAATTTCCAGCCAAATTGCTTTTTCGACCTTGCAGAAACAAGGATAGGGAGTCAAATTTTTTTCTCTCAGGTGAACCTGACTGGCACCCTCCTGTCTGAGAGACATAACCAACTTACAATTATGGCACTTCTATAAGGCCATAAGATGTAGGAGTAGAAGTAGGCCATTCGAGTCTGCTCCACCATTCAATGAGATCATGCTGATCTGATAGTCCTCAATTCCACTTTCCTGCCTTTTCCCCATAACCCCTGATTCCCTTACTGATTAAAAATATGCCTATCTCAGACTTGAATATACTTAACGGCCCAGCCTCTACAGCCCTCGACGGTAAAGAATTCTACAGATTGACTACCCTCTGAGAGAAGAAATTCCTCTTCATCTCTGTTTTAAATGGGCACCCCCTTACTCTGAGGTTATGCCCTCTTGTCCTACACTCTCCCAGAAGGGGAAACAACCTCTCAGCACCTACCCTGTCAAGCCCCCTAAGAATTTATATGTTTCAATAAGATCGCCTCTCATTCTTCTAAACTCCAATGAGTACAGGCACAACCTACTCAACCTCTCCTCAGAAAATCCCTCCATCCCTGGGATCAACCTAGTGAACCTTTTCTGGACTGCCTCCAATGTCAGCATATCTTTCCTTAGATAAGGAGACCAAAACGCTTCTTCTGTTTTCTCATGGCTATCTACTGTGAAGATGTGGGTTGTTTCTCTGGTTGTGACACGGTAACAAAGGGATGTTAATCACAACTGTGTAAAGGGGCTCAAAACAATTGCACAGCACAACTAGTAACTTCAAATAGATACTTAATAAAATCCTTGATTTGGCAATCTCATCACCATCAAAACTCAATCTAATACTCCACCCCAAAGTAGAGCACAAGTCTAACGATATGGGAAGTCAAATAAAACCAATTGCACGTGGAACCTCCTTCCTAATCTCAAAACACATGGCTAGAACTGACTTTGAACCCAGAAAGCTCCTTTGAGGAAAATAAAAAAAGATTTTAAAAGCTGCATTGCAGTAAATAATTTATTTGAGAACAAACAGACAGGTAATCATGACTTTCAAAAAAAGTTCACTTTAAAGACCTCAGGTTCTGATGAAAAGTCACAGAACTGAAATGTTAACTTTTTCTCTCTCTCCACAAATGCTGCCTGACCTGTTGAGTTTTTCTAGCATGTAGTAATTGTAAGTTAAATTATTTCTTACTGTTATGGGGGTCAAGTGACTGAACAGACAAATCAGCCCTAAGTGCGGGGAATCTTAAGTGCAGAACTTTTTCGCCTTGGCCTTGGAAGAAGCATGTAGCCTCATCCGGAGTCTGGAAATAAAGTTTACTGTTTCTTACAAGAAACCCGTCCTGCACGCTAAGTTTATTACAATTGGCAACGAGGATAAAAAATGCCAACGCAGCACCCCGCCTCATGAGTATTTCGATTTTTAAGGGAAAAGAAGTATATTCACCAGCAATGCCTCTCTTTGGCAGAATTGACCCATACGGATCATCCATCGAGGACTGGAGTCAATACACTGAGTGATTAGGTTTCTACTTTGTGGCTAATGAAATAACAGCAGAGGAGAAACAGAAGGCAATTCCCTGAAGTGTCTGTGGGAGCAAAATATTACATAATCCGTAGCTTAACAGCTCCGAATGTGCCAAATTCCAGATCCTTCACCAAGCTAGTAGACCTTGTGAAACGACATTTTCAGCCTAAATCCTCAATGATAAAGCAAAGGTTCGAGTTTAATTCTTGAATAAGGACCCCCGGTGAGTGATCGCAACGTTTATTGTGAAGTTAAAACAGTTAATGGAGCACTGTGACTTCTGTGATACTCTGAACGACATGCTGAGAGATCATTTGGTTTGTGGCATAAAGGACGACGCCATTCAGCGCCATTTGCTTGCAGAAGTTCAGTTAGACCTGAAGTGCTCCATGTAACAGGAGAAGGACCTAGCCTTCTGGGCAGTGATTGGTTCGAAGAAATCAAACTAAATTGGTCAGAAATTTTTCAGGTCAGGACAAGAAGAAATCCTGAGTTGACAAAGGAGTATGATGGTGTCTTTTGGAATGAGATAGAAGATCCAAAGGACCTTCACAGGAAGCAATAATCCCTCAGGTCAGAGTTGGTTCCATGGGTAAATCATGAAACAAAGCGAAATGAATACAGTGCCAGTCTGAACCAACTGAAGAAACAGTTGGAAGAAAAAATCCAACAGTGTTCGGTGTTCCAAGAGGAAGCCAAAAGACACAAAAAAGATACAGAAGAACTGAAGAATCAGTTGATTGAGGCTAAAGAGGAATTAGAAGGAAAGGTCATGGAACTTTCCAAGATGCAAATGGGTAACTCAACCCCCGAACTGAACCAAGTTAAGATTTCACCAGAGAGACTGTTAGCCGACTGTGAAGTCAAAATAAAGAATGAAACAAAACACTGTGGCAAGCACAAAAAGAAAAAGCAGAATTCAAATCTGAAAAGCCAGTAGGATATGTATCCAGAACCCTTTCTGCAGCCGAGGAAGGTTACTCGCAAATTGAGAAAGAGGGCTTAACTATCGTACTTGGAGTAAAGCAGTTCCATCAATTTTTGCAGAGTCGACACTTCACCATAGTGTCAGAACACAAACCACTGTTCGGATTGTTTAGTGAGGATAAGGCATTCCCACCGACAATCTGTGGTAGAATTCAAAGATGGGCTTTAATTTTGTCGGCATACGAGTAACTTTTATGCACCATCCGGGTGCACAAAAAGCAAATGCAGACACCCTCAGTCATCTCCCTTTGCCAGGTCATATTACGTATGTTCCAGCACCTCAAGAGGTAGTACTTGTGCTGAATTTCCTAGACTCCTCACCAGTCTGCATGAGGCAAATAAAGAATTGGACAAATCGGGATCCAATTTTAGCAAGAATTCGTGAACAGGTATTACAAGGATGGTCAAATGTACAAGTCCCTAAAACCATTATTTGTACGTAGATCTGAACTGAGTTGTCAAGATGGTATCTTGTTATGGGGAGCAAGAGTCGTTGTCCCTGTGCAAGGAAGAGAGCATTATTGGAAGAACTTCATAGTGCACATCCTGGTATTTCAAAAATGAAGATGCTTGCACTAAGTTATATCTGGTGGCCAGATATATAGAAAAAATGGTTAAACACTGCCTCCAGTGCCAGCAACAACAGAAGTTGCCTGTTTCAGCTGCACTGCTTCGGTGGTCAAACCTGAGTTAGACTACATATAGACTATGTAGGTCCATTTCTAGGTACCATATTTATTTTGATTATTGACGCACATTCCAAATAGATGTACGTGTTTAAAGTGAGATCACCTACTTCGTCTGCAACCAGTGAAAAACCGCGCCAGAGTTTCAGTCTTACCTGAAGTTATTGTGTCAGACAATGATATGGCTTTCACTAGCACTGAATTCCAAAGATTTGTGAACCTAAACACGTCAGAACAGCACCGTATCATCCCTCATCCAATGGGTTAGCAGAAAGAGCAGTACAAACCTTTAAAACTGGCATGAAGAAACTAACAGAGGGAACATTAGAGACACAAATTTCAAGATTTCTGTTCCGCTATCGCATAACTCCTCATGCGACCACTGGTTTAACACCTTCAGAAATGTTAGTGAAGCACTAACTTCGTACAAGATTGAGTCTAGTATTCCTTAATTTAGAGGGGAAGGTGGAGAGAAACCAGGGTAGTCTGAAAGTGAATCATGACATTCACAGTAAAGGTTGAGAGTTTACTGTGAGAGACACAGTTTTTGTACAAAATTTAGCAACTGGACTGAGATGGGTCCCAGGTATAATCGTCTCTGAAACAGGACCATTATCTTATCAGGCAGAAGTACAAAACAGGATTGTTAGGAAACACGTTGATCATCTCAGAAGTCAAGTAACTCTCCAACAACCACTTAATCCACCTGAAATCGAAGTCAAAACTTCGAAGCCTGAACTGCCAGATCGACAAAGAATAGATATACCAGATGTCTCTGTTGAAGTAAATAATTCTGAACTGCCATTGTCTAGGGATGTTCCTGAAACTACAGTTCATGTTAAAGTTGACCCAATGGAAGAACCTCCAGTTGCAGAATGGCTTCACTCTACCCGAATCAGAAAACCTCCTCAAAAACTAAATTTATAATGGCATGAACTGTAGACAATTGTATGTAATATGGGTTAAGATGTTTTTGTAAATAAGAGGATAAAACAAAATTAAAGGGGGAGAAATGTAGTAATTGTAAGTTAAACTATTTCTTACTGTTATGGAGAACATGTGACTTTATAGATGAATCAGCCCTAAGCGTGGGGAATCTTAAGGGCGAAGCTTTTTAGTCTTAGTCTTGGAACAAGCATATAGCCTCATCTGGAGTCTGTAAATAAAGTTTAGTGTTTCTTACAAGAAACCCGTCCAACAATCCAAGTTTATTACAAGCATTTTCTGTTTTAATAGGAGAGAAAATAGCATCTGCTTGATTGGTTTGAATAAGCTATCGGCCAGCCTATCAACTGATCTGATTAGTTAAGATTGACAGCCTTTAACCGTGGAAAACGTGAGTTTTCTTTGAAATGCCAACAAGCTGATATGGGAGATGAATTGTCGACTCTCAGCTTTGATGACTGTTGGTTTGGATCCTAGCCAACATCTGGTCTTATACCCAACGTATTGTTGGTGCTCATACTTTTGCAGAATGGTCTCATTACTGATGAACTTCTTTTCATGCATGGAAATATCAACAAAGAAAAGAAAGAAAATCAACGGCTGTGGTGAGGAGGAAAATCAACCGCACATACTATCAACATTTCCAGCTTTTAGAAATAGCAATTTTGAGCTTAACTCACAGCAACTGTCTCGTGCTACCATCCAACCTGCAGCCAAAAGCATACATCAACAACAATCCCCTTTGCACAGCCACTGAACATGTTTTGCTTTTGCTTCACAACTGTTTTCAGCAAACTTGGTTCATCAGTGAAGAAAATCCAAAACTATGACCCTGCAACTTTGTTTGCAAAGCATGGAGCTATGCTTGTCAATACAGGTTACATCTCAATTGGCTGAGGAGTCCACTGTGATATATTACATGCATTAAAAAAAATCTTGCTGACACTTTGAGCACACATTTCCCAGTAAAAGGTTGAAGTCCTTAAGTAGCAAAAACACCAAAGTCCACAACGTCCATCATATTTAAACCCCATTGATTTTTTGCAGAGGATTTGAAAGGCTGTTAACTTACTTCCTATCATCTGCTCTAGAGCTGTAACAGTTCTCTTACCACTGAATAAACCTCTCATAGTACTCCTGATGATTAAGGTCAGACAAAATGTCAAACTCCTACTAGTAAGTGCTTCCTCATAAAAAATTGAAAAGAAATCATTAAATCAATCCTAAATAAACAGCAAAGCACAATATGGTCCATGTAAGATTCAACCTTAAAGACAAACAAAGGAAGCTGAACTTTCAAGGATTAAGAATTTAAGTTACGAAAATTCAGCTAGATCTAATTACTCTCCATCACTAACAAGCCTTTCAGGGAAGCAATTCAGCTTTCAAATAAAAGACGACAGATTTCATTCAGTGCACAATACTGTGCTTTGTATATGAGTGGGTGCTTTCAAACTGGCTAGATAACCAATTCATGAGTTTTGTTTTCAGCTGCCTTTCCATATAATTTACATAAAATATTAACACTTCACTTTGAAGAAAGCCTACCATTGAAATCTAGTTATTTACAATGACTCAGTAATGCATCTAATGTTATTTCACAGTTACTAGCTGTGTACGATCATAGGATAAATTTGTTATGTTTTTCTCACAATCAATAATCCATCAGTGTGGATACCAATGGGCAGTAATTGCACACATTGGATCTTAAACTGATGGCCATCAGGTCATCCAGTGCCAAAATAAAAACAAAACCAAACTCTCAAAAATTCCAACATAGAGAGAGGACAACAATAGTGCCTTTATAGCAGGAAGTTGGTTAGGCAGAGTGGTTCTATGAAACAGAAATGAACTTGTTTTTCCTCTCAATGGGAGCACAATTGCCTCAGAGTCAAAAAATTGCAAATTCAAGTTTCAGTCCCATATTTGATCACATAATCCAGACTGATACTCCAATGCAATACCGAGGAAGTGCTGCACTCTCATTGATGTAATCTTCTGGATGAGATGTTAAACCAAGGCCTTGTCCACCCTCCCAGGTGGATATAAGATCTCATGGCGCTACTTCAAGAGAGCAGGAGAGTTCTCCTGGTGTCTTGGTTAATATCTATCCTTCAACCAACATCACTAAAAGCAGATTATCTGGCTATTATCTCATTGCTGTTTATAACATTTCAGGTCTACAGCCACAGAATTAATATGAGGCAACATTTACTATGCAAGCCTATTTATTCAACAAATCCATAGATAAGACATATATCATTGGGTGGGTTCTTTACTATTTGTCGACACCTATAGGTTGTCTGCATTACTTACTCTACAAACATGAGGTTAAATATAAAAGCAAAGAAGTGATATAGCATTTGTACAGGATACTGTTTAGGTCACCACTGCACTATTGCATGCAATTCTAGATATCCCATTATAGGAAAGGGTGCCATGGAAGAGTACACAACAAAGATTCACTAGAAATACAATTAGAATGTGACTGCAGAAGAAAATAACGTGAGTCTTTTTGATTGGGACAGAAAAGGTCATTGTCGGGAAGATATAATAATTCTCATATTGTCATTGGAATTTATTGTAAAATAGTGGTATGTGTCTACATGGATCTGTGTGTGCGTGAGACTTCATTGAATTAAAGGCAGCTGGTTTGAAGACTTTGATGTGGTAGATGAAGAGTTAGGTTTGAAATTTTAAGTAGATAAACATAGCTGTCAAGGGAACATTTCCATTTTTAAATAAACCAGGCAAGAATGTATTCAAAAGAGGGAGCAAAATGTGTCACCTAGCCAGGTGAAGTTCAGAAACAGTGTGTTTATTTTTACCAAAGATTACTGGTAAAACTTAGTACTACAAGAGATTTTTATTATCTGAAAGGTAAAGTCAAAAGACACAGTGAAACAATGGGAATTTGCATTCAAAAGGAAAAATATGTATAAAAGAGCGAAGGCTGTGTAAGGATAGGAATTTTAAGATCTAACAAGTGTGAAAAGCCTTCAGCATCTATGCCTCAAGCTGCTGTCTTCAAAGAACTGAAGTTAAGAAAACACACTTGGAATTCGACTTGTTCTGGGTATCATGTTTCTTTTCCTGGGTCTTTTAAAACCTATGTTGCTTACTGTTGCCTTAACAAAAGTGTAACTGGAAGCCAGATTAAGTAGGGGATTTAGAAGTTATTATAGTAGTAATTTGTAGACATACGTATGTGCTGAAAATCATTTCTTTTATTAATAAATGTTCAATCTAGTTTTGTAAAAACCTATAAGACTCGGTGGTCTTATTGCTACTGAATTCAAGACACCTCGAAATCTCAAAATTTATACAAATTGCAAAGCAAGTTGTGGCAGTTGTTTCAAGTTCCCCTTTGGGATTTGAATAACTCAGCATTTACCATCTGCTGTGCCATAACATAGTTGCGGACTCTTTGCGGGATATATTTGAAACTTCTTGATTGGGTTAGAGTTGGTGAATCTTAAGGCTACGAGTACAAGAAGCACGTTGAATTCAGGAGTTGGTGTGAGGTTTTCCTGTATTGGTGAGACTGCAATATGGCTTTGGCTGTTGCTCAGACTTGTTTGAGAGTTGAAGTTATAAGTTTGGCTGGTTTACAAAAGGTAGCTAAAGCTAAGGTAATGGAATTGGTGGATAAATTACAATAGGGGTTACCTGCAGGGGCTAAGAAAGCAGATATAATTGAAGGTATAGCACAGCATTTAAAGTTGGAAGTGATACCTGAAACTAGTGAGTCGCAGCTGGAGGTAGTGAGACTTCAATTAGAAATGAAGAAGTTTGAACTTGAACAAGCAAAGGAAACGGAAAAACTTGAGCTAGAGGCAACAGAAAAGGAAAGAGCATTTCAAAGGGAGCAAGTGGAACGGCAGGAGAAAGAAAGGAAGCTGGAACTGGAATTCCAGGCAAGAGAGAAGGACAAATAAAGAGAGGCAAGAGAAAGAGAGAAGGAAAGAGAAAGGGCATACCAGCTTAAAAGGATGGAAGTTAAAAAAGAGATCTCAGATTCTGAGGAAAGTTCTGATGAGGAAAAAACCTTTAACCTAAAACCCAGTGGGGAGATAGTTAAATTTGTACAAGCTCTTCCAAAGTTTGAGGAACGAGATGCATTCTTTATTGCATTTGAGATAGTAGCTAAACAAATGAAATGGCCACAGGAAAACTGGACATTGTTGTTACAATCCAGGTTGGTGGGTAGAGAAACTTCACTATCAGAAGAAGTGTCGGTGAACTATGATGTGGTAAAAAAAGGCTATTTTGAGTGCATATGGGATGGTTCCTGAGGCATAAAGGCAGAAATTTAGGAACATGAAGAAACAGCCTTGGCAAACTTGGGGATTCAAACGGTAAGACAAGCAGCAGAGATAGCTGATGATTACGAGTTAGCTCATAGAGCTAAACCTTTTTCTCATCACCCTTTTAAATCAGAAAAAGATAGAAAGTGGGAAGGTGAAAGGAAGATGGGTAATCAGGGAAGAGGAGTAGGTGGAAATTTGAAGGAAGTTTTTTTCTCAGAATAAAAAGGAGAGTGCTGAGGGTAGAAGTGACATTCGAAAATTGAGGTATTTTCTTTGTAATAAAGTTGGACATACGAAATCTATGTGCTGGAAATTGCAGGGAAAATGTGTTGGAATTATAGGGGTGCAGAAAAGCATTAGAAGTAAAAGTACTGTGGGTTCTGAGGTTCAGGCACAGGACAAACCAATGGTTTGTGTACAGGTAAAACAGGGAGAATCAGTGATAGGTAAAGAAGTGGGAACGTGTTCACAATTTACCCAAGAGAATTCTGAGGAACAGGTTGCAGAAATGTTTAAAGATTTTGTGTGTGAAGGGAAAGTCTTTCCATGTGTACAGGGTGGAGAAGTTAAAGATGTTAAAATCTTAAGAGACACAGGGGCTAGTCAATCCTTAATGTTGTGGGATAGTGACATTTGTTGTTCAGAGGGAGTACTGCAGAACAGTTGGGGTTCATGGAGATGCGAAACCTATTCCATTGTAGAAGGTAAATTTAAAGATTAAGTGGAAAACAGGTGAGGTGATTGTTGGAGTAGTGGAAAAATTGCCCATTGCAGGAGTTCAATTTATTCTGGGTAATGATATTGCTGGATCACAAATGTGGGTGATGCCAGGTAGTTGAGCAGCCTGTAGAAATGTTTCCAACAGAAGCGTTGCAGAGCGAGCATCCTGGATTGTTTCCATATTCTGTGATAATGTGATCACAGGCTCATTGGTTGAAACAAGAAGAACAGGAAGTTCAAAGGCAGGGAGAAGGTGTGGAAATCCAATTAGCTGACATTGTGTTTGATAAGGTTGTTCAGGAAGAAAAACTGGAAGACAGTTCAGCTGAAGTGTTTAACTCAAAACAGTTAGTGGAGTTACAGAAAAATGATTTGCAAATAAAACATTTATATCAGACAGCTTACTCAGAAACAGAGGCAAAATGTATTCCAGAATGTTATTACCTTAAGGGTAATGTTTTAATGATAAAATGGAGGCCTTATCATGCTTCAGCAAATGAAAGCTGGAGGGAGGTACATCAGATTGTGCTACCATTTGGATATAGAAATGAGATTCTGAGGATAGCTCATGAAATTCCAATGGGGGGTACATTTAAGAATTATAAAGAGACAAAGGCATTTTTTTTTTTGGCCTGGATTGCATAGGGATGTAGTCAAATTCTGTAGAACATGTCACACATCAGGTGATAGGGAAACCACAAGCAGTGGTTAAGCCGGCACCGTTAATTCCAATTCCAGCGTTTAAAGAACTTTTTACTAGGGTCATGATTGATTAAGGCTAAAAGTGGAAATCAGTACTTACTGACAATAATGGGTGTGTCTACCAGGTTTACTGAAGCAATACCTTTGAGAAGTATTACAACAAAGAAAACTGTGGAAGAGTTAACTAAATGTTTTACAAGATATAGTTTACCTAAAGAAATATAATCAGATCAGGGTTCAAATGTCATGTCACAGCTGTTTATGGAAGTAATGAACAGTCTGGGAATAAAACAGTTGAAGTCAACAGCTTACCATCCTGAATCACAAGGGGCATTGGAAAGATGGCATCAAACTCTAAAAACTATGAACATATAGTCAAGATTAGCCACAGGATTGGGATAGAGGAATTCCATTCTTGTTGTTTGCTATTAAGGATGCTCCTAATGCATCAACTGGTTTCAGTCCTTTCGAACTAGTTTATGGTCATGAGGTGAGAGGACCACTGAAATCGATTCATGAGAAATTGGTGGGTCAAAATTCAGAAACTACTCTCTTGGATTATGTATCAAATTTCAGAGGGAGATTGGATAGAGCATGTGGGTTAGCTAGGGAACATTTAAAGCTATCACAGCAAGTAATGAAAATGAAAGCAGACAGGAAAGCTACAGCTTATAGTTTTTTGCGCTGGAGAGAAAGTATTAGTTCTGTTACCAGTACGGGGTGACTCATTAAAGGCAAGGTTTAGTGGGTCTTACAGGATTGAAAAGAAATTGAGTGAAGTAAATTATTTAATAAATATTCTAGATAGAAGAAAGAAGTAGAGGGTGCGTCATGTAAATATGCTTTAAAAGTACTTTGAAAGGGGAGAGGATCAAAAGGAGGTGTTCATAGTGGTAGATAATGAGAAAGAAGTAGGAATACAGGATTCTGAAATTGATTTTCCTTTAATCAAATTGGATAATGAGGGAGTACTTGAAAACTTAAATGTAATATTGAGTTACCTTCCAGAAAGTATCTAAATGATTTGGAAAAGCTATTACAGTCACACAAAGATATTTGTGGAAATAAGCTGGGAAGGACAAATTTAGCTATGCATGATGTATCTGTAGAAGTTTCATCTTCATAAAGACAACATCCTTGTAGATTAAATCCAGCAAAGTTATCACAAGTACGGGAAGAAATCGAATTCATGCTTCAAAATGGTATGAGTCTAGCTGCAGTAACTAGTGTGCTGGTAACGAAACCAGATGGAACACAAAGACTGTGTGTGGACTATTGAAAGGTGAATGCGGTGACAAAAGTGGATTCATATCCTATACCGTGATTGGAAGATTGTATTGAAAAAGTGGGACAATCAAAATTTATCACAAAGATTGACTTGCTAAAAGGATATTGGCAAGTACCCGTTATCAGAGAGAGCAAAGGAGATAGTGGATTTTGTGACGCCAGATGGATTATATCAGTTTAAAATCATGCCGTTTGGTATGAAAAATGCATCTGCAACATTTCAAAGAATGACAAACAAAGTAATTGCAGGTCTGAGCAATTGTGCTGTTTATGTTGACAGTTTTTTTGGCTTTCAGTCCTATGTGGGAGGAGCATTTACAACATCTGGAAGAAATATTTACTCGATTACAAGAAGCTAATTTGGTGGTGAACTTGGCTAAAAGTGAATTTGCAAAAGCGCAAGTTACATATCTAGGCCATACCACTGGACATGGTAAGGTGGCTCCGAGATTTGTGAAAGTCAAGGCTATCATGATTTCCCCATGCTGACAACAAAATAAGAAGTTTTGAGATTTCTGGGCATGAGTGGGTTTTATTGGAAATTTGTACCAAATTTTACCAGTGTGGTTGCTCCACTGACGTAATTATGAAAAAAACATTTCAATGGACACAGAAGTGTCAGAAGGCATTTGACAGTTTGAAAGCTATATTAACTATGACACCAGTTTTTGCAATACCCAATTAAGCCAAGCAATTTAAGTTGGCCGTTGGCGCAAGTGATATAAGCATTAGGGCAGTACTGTTACAAGAAGATGGAATTGAAAAATCGATAATGTAATGTAATAGTTTAAGTATAAAGATAAGTATAGTAGATAGTATAAGGTGGGTTAATAAAAATGAAGCCCTCTTTTTAAATTATAACGGTTCATTTTTAATAAGGAGGGGGATGTCAGGAAGATATAATAATTCTCATAATGTTATTGGAATTTATTGTAAAATAGTGGAATCTGTGTCTATATGTGTCTCTGTGTGTCCCCGTGTGTCCCTGTGTGTGTGTGAGTGTGTGTATGTGAGAGAGACTTAATTGGATTAAAGGCAGCTAGTCTGAAGGCATTGCTATGGTAGAAGATGAGCTAGGTTTGGCATGTTAAGTAGATAAACATAGGTGTCAAGGGAACATTTGCATTTTTAAATAAACCGGCCTAGATTGCTCTCAAAAGAGGGAGTGAAATGTGTCACCGAGCCAGGTGAAGTTCAGAAACAGTGAGCCGGAACCTCCGACTAGTGTCGGAAAGAGATAGCCCACAAAAATTAGAAGAAATACCTACTTGCCTGGTCCTGAAAATAACATTGACACTTCCGTTTGCCAGAGCTGCTTGGGGCCTGCATCGAAAGAATCCTCGCAGGCCCCAGCGAAACGTAGCTCCAGCGTACGCAAGGAAATCGCGCCCTCTTTTTGCGGCACTGGTCTGTAGTGGTTCGGGGGTTGGGGGGATGGTCCGAGGGAGTGGTCTGACGGTTGCTACGAGGATTGAATGTGGGGGTGGTCCGGGGTTTGGGGGGATGGTGGGGTGGTCCAGGGGTTAGGGGGTGTCCAGGTGGGGGTTGGGTGGGTGGTCCAAGGGGGTGGGGTGGTCTGGGGGGTGGCATCAGACATTGGGGATGGGGAGGTGTCAGAAGTCCAGGGGGGTGAGGCCAGGCGGGGGGTCTGAGGTCGGGGTGTGGTTGGGGTATGGGGAGGGCCAAGGTCAAGGGGGGCTAGCGGAGGTCAGTGGGAAGGGACCAAGGTCAGGGGAGGGGATGTTGGGGGGGGCATCCTAGGTCGGTTGGGGGGGGGGGGGGTAGGGAGGGTGGTGTCCGAGGTCGGTGGGAGGGGGACCGTGGTCGGTAGGGGGTGCTCCAAGGGTTGGGGGGCATTCGAGGTCGTGGGGGTTTGGTTTGGGCATCCAAGGTCGGGGGGGGGTGCGGAGTCCCATGGGGAGGTGAGTAGTCCTGTGGGGCAGGTAGGGTGTGGGGCAGTCCCATGGAGTCAGTCTGGGTCTTTACAATAGTTACTCAGTAGTTAGAAGAGGTTTTAACTCTTCTAACTTTTTGTGGGTAACTATTGGTATAACCCTGGTGGAATCATTCAAAGTTTGCGATTTAAACCGCACTTTCAGATGGTTCCCAGTGCAGCGCAATTGTCCAGAGGAAATGTGCATATCTGGGCAATTGCCGTGCAAACCATTACCTGGGAACCTGCCAGAGGAATTCCCCAGCGCATCTTTCGGGTACCCCCCAAATCAGACGCTAGGGAGCGCGCAAGTTACAGGCCAGTGTGTTTATTTTTCCCAAAGATTACTAGTAAAACTTAGTACCATGACATTTTTATTATCAAAAAGAAATGGAATGGAATGAAGAGTGTCCTGAAGTCAGCATCACGGTGATGCAGCCTGGGAAGAGTGTCCTGCAGTCAGCATTGCAGTGAAGCAGTCTGGGAAGTGTCCTCCAGTTAGCATCACGGTGAAGCACTCTGAGAAGAGTGTCCTACAGTCAGCATCGCGGTGATGCAGTCTGGGAAGATTGTCCTGCAGTCAGATCTTGCTGAAAATAACAAGTGACATCACAAGACAGCGCAAGAGAGCGGCGGTGATATCAGAGACAGCGCGAGTGCTGGGAAGCTTCAAAAAGTGACGTCAGCACAAAGGTGAGAGCTGATAGGTGAGTAGTGGGTAAGTGCTTTTCTCCAGTTTTCCTTCAATTTAAAATAGATTAAGCCAAGGAAAGGTAAGAGTTCTAGCTTTTATTTAAAGTACATAAATAATGTAACTTTTTTTTACTGTATTTAACTTTAAGAGTTTTTTTTCAACTAGAGGCATGGCAGTGCAGCTCAGTCCAGTGTTATGTACCATCTGCAACATGTGGGAGGTCCTAGGAAGTCCTTGCGCTCTGGCCGACCACATGTGCAGGAAGTGCCACCAGCTGCAGCTACTTGAGCTCCAGGTTTTGGAGCTTGAGCAAAAGCTGGAGGCACTGAGGTGCATCCGCAAGGCTGGGAGTTTCGTGGATAGCATGTTTTTAGGCTTGGTCACCCCACAACTTAATGGAAGTGCAGACATAGAGGGAATGGGTGACCATCAGGCAGATGGTCAGGAAATCCCCAAGGTGCACCTCGCTCGAGAACCGTTTTACTGTGTTGGAAAATGGTGAGAGTGACGGTTCCTCTGGGAAGTGCAGCCATGCTCATGGCACTGTGAGTGGTTCAGCTGCACAGGTGGGGGGAGGAAAAAGAGGGAAAGAGCAATAGTGGCAGAAAACTCAATAGTAAGGGGAACAGACAGGCATTTCTGTGGCCATAGGCGTGACTTCAGGATGGTATGTTGTCTCCCTGGTGTCTGGGTCAAGGATGTCACTGAATGGTTGCAGGGCATTCTAAAGGGGGAGGGCAAACAGACAGAGATCGTGGTACATATTGGTACCAATGACAGGTAGAAAGAGGGATGAGGTCCTGTGAGCAGAATTTAGGGAGCTAGGAAGCAGATTAAAAAACAGGACCTGAAAGGAAGTAATCTCTGGTTACTTCTGGTGCCACGCATTAGTGAGTATAGAAATAGGAGGTTAGTCCAGATGAATGTGGGGCTGGAGAGATGCTGCAGGAGGGAGGGCTTTAGATTTCTGGGACACTGGGACCTGTACAATGTGGACGGGTTGCACCCGAACCGTAATGGGACCAACATCCTTGCGGGGAGGTTTGCTAGTGCTGCAGGGGAGGGTTTAAACTAACTTGGCAGAGGGATGGGATCCTGAGAGGAGGTTCAGCATGGGGAGATGTACAGTCAAAATTAGAAGAGAGAGCAAGTCAGTCTGAAAGGCATAGAAATTATATGCCAGTTAATTTGGCAAGGTTGGATGCTTTTATTTTAATGCAAGGAGTCTGACGAATAAGGCAGATAAGCTGAGAGCACAAATTAACACACGGAGGTATGATGTCATTGCTGTCAAAAAGACATGGTTGAGAGAGGGGCAGGATTGGCAGCTCAATATTCCAGGATATAGGGTCGTTAGGACAGACAGGGAAGGAGGTAAAAGAAGAGGGGGTATCGCAATATTGATTAAGGAATCAATTACAGCAGTAAGGAGAGATGACATCTTAGAAGGCTCTTTAAATGAAGCCATATGGGTAGAACTTAAAAACAAAAAAGGAGCAATCACATTGCTGGGAGCGTACCATAGACTCCCAAACAGTCAGAGAGAAATAGAAGAGCAGATATGTAGGCAAGTTTCAGAGAAGTGTAAAAATAATAGGGTAGTAATAGTGGGGGATTTCAATTTCTCCAACATTAACTGGGTTAGTCATAGTGTGATAGGTTCAGAGGGGGCTGAAACAGGAGAACTTTTTAAGCCAGAACGTAGAAGGTCCTGGACTGAGAATGAAGCCGGGCAAGTGGTAGAGGTATCAGTGGGGGAGCATTTTGAAGATAGTGATCATAACTCTGTTAGATTCAAGGTTGTTATGGAAAAGGACAAGGATGGGTCAGAAATCAGAGTTCTAAATTGGGGGAAGGCCGATTTTAATAAGATCAGATATGATTTGGGCAGAGAGGACTGGGAGCAGCTACTTTTAGGTCAATCTGCAGTCAGAGCAGTGGGACTCATTCAAGAAGGAAATAGGGAGAGTTCAGGGCCAACATATTCCAGTAAAGATAAAGGGTGGGACCAACAAATCCAGGGAACCCTGGATATCGAGGGGTATACAGGATTGGATCAAGAGAAAAAGGAAGGTTTATGGCAGATACTGACCGAGGGATCAAAACAGCGGAAGCCCTAGAAGAGTATAGAGTGTGCAGGGAGGAACTTAAGAAGGAAATTAGGAGAGCAAAAAGGGGGCATGAAGAAACATTGGCAGGTAAAATAAAGGAAAATCCAAAGTTATTTTACAAGTACATTAAGAGTAAGAGGATAAGTAGGGAAAGAGTAGGGCCCATTAAGGACCATAGTGGTAATTTGTGTGTGGAGCCGGAAGACGTAGGTAGGGTTCTAAATGAATACTTTGTGTCGGTGTTCACAAATCAGAGGGACAACGTGGGTCTGGAAATCAGGCAGAAGGACTGTGATATAATTAAAGAAATTAGCATAGAAAGGGAGGAGGTTCTAAGTGGTCTGGCAGGTTTAAAAGTAGATAAATCTCTAGGCCTGGATGAAATGTATTCCAGGCTGTTGAGTGAGGCAAGGGAGGAGATAGCAGGGGCACTGGCAATAATTTTCAATACCTCTCTGGCCACAGGAAAGGTGCCAGAGGACTAGAGGACAGCCAATGTGGTACCGTTATTCAAGAAGGGAGGAAGGGATAAACTAGAGAACTACAGGCCAGTCTGACTAACCTCAGTGGTGGGGAAACTATTGGAAGAAATTCTGAGGGATTAAGAATTAATCTACACTTGGAGAGGCAGGGATTAATCAAGGACAGTCAGCATGGTTTTGTTAAGGGTAGGTCATGCCTGACCAATTTGACTGAATTTTTCGAAGAGGTGACCAGGTGTGTAGATGAGGACAATGCATTTGACATAGTCTACTTGGACTTCAGCAAGGCTTTTGATATGGTCCCGCATGGGAGACTGATAACGAAGGTAAGAGCCCATGGGGTCCAAGGCAATTTGGCAAATTGGACCCATAATTGGCTGAGTGGCAGGAAACAGAGGGTGATGGTCAAGGGGCCTTTTTTGTGACTGGATGCCTGTGTCCACTGGGATTCCATAGGGATCGGTGTTGGAATCCTTGCTGTTTGTGGTATATAGAAACAATTTAGACCTGAATGTAAGAGGGTTGATCAGTAAGTTCATGGATGAAACAAAAATTGGTGGGTTGGTAAATAGTGAGGAGGATAGCCTCAGATTACAGGAGAATATAGACGGGCTGGTCAGATGGACAAATGGAATTTAATCCGGATAAGTGTGAGGTGATGCACTTGGGCAGGGCAGACAAGGCACAGGAATACACGATGAATGGTAGGACCCTGGGAAGGATCAGAGGGACCTTGGTGAGCATGTCCACCGATCCCTTAAGGTAGCGGGACAGGTAGATAGGTGGTTAACAAGGCATATGGGATACTTGCCTTTATTAGCCGAGGCATAGAATATAGGAGCAGGGAGGTTATGTTGGAACTGTATAAAACGCTGGTTAGGCCACAGCTAGAGTATTGCGTGCAGTTCTGGAATCAGCATTATAGGAAGGATGTGATTATACTAGAGAGAGTGCAGAGGAGATTTACCAGGATGTTGCCTGGGCTGGAGAGTTTTAGTTATGAGGAGAGATTGGATAGGCTGGGGTTATTTTCCCTGGAGCAGAGGAGATTGAAGGGGGACATGATTGAAATGTATACAATTATGAGGGGCATAGATAGGGTAGACAGGGAGGAACTTTTCCCCTTGGTGGAGGGATCAATAACCAAGGGGCATAAATTTAAGATAAGGGACAGGAGGTTTAGAGGGGATGTGAGGAAGAATTTTTTCACCCAGAGGTTCGTGGCAATCTGGAACTCACTGCCTGAAAGGGTGGTAGAGACAGAAGCCCTCATAACATTTAAGAAGTATTTGAATGTGCACTTGCGATGCCATGGCATACAAGGCTATGGATCTAGTGCTGAAAAATGGGATTAGAATAGTTAGATACTCGTTTGACCGGCGCAAACTCGATGGCTGAAGGACCTTTTTCTGTGCTGTGGATCTTGAGAACTCGATGAGAAATGGTAAAACAATGGGAATTTGCATTCAAAGGGGAAGATATGCATAAAGGAGTGAAGGCTGTGTGTAAGGCTAGTTATTTTAAGGTCTAACAAGTGTGAAAAGCCTTCAGCATCTTTGCCTCAAGCTGCTGTCTTCAAAGAACTGAAGTTAAGGAAACTCACTTGGAATTTGGCTGGTTCAAGATAGTGTGTCACCTTGCCCAGGTCTTTTAAAATCTATGTCTCTTATTGTTGCCTGAAGTGTAACTGGGAGTCAGATTAAGTAGGGGATTTGGAAGTTATTATAGTAGTAATCTGTAGACATAGTAATCTGTTAAAATCATTTCTGTTATTAATAAATATTTAATCTAGTTTTGTAAAAGCCTATAAGACTTGGTGGTATTATTACTGAATTCAAGGCACGCATCTCGAAATTTATACAAATTGCAAAACAAGTTATGGCAGTTCTTTCAAGTTTCCCTTTGGGATTTGAGCAACTCAGCATTTACCATCGGCTGTGCCATAATAGTCATTTTCTGGAGGGGACTGGGGCAGACTAACACAAGTTTTTAGAATCATGAAATATTTATGCAGGTAAATAGTGAAAGGCAAATTGGTTTTCGGGGAGCATAAACTCAACAGCATCATGTGAAGAACAAATGGGGAAGTTCTCTATTAGAGACATTGGCTTATTAAAAATGCTACTCATGTGATATTTCACTCACAGTGAAGTACAAACATAATGAGGCTTATGCCATCCGTGGTGAACTAAAAAAATTAAAGATATCAACAAACTTCAAAAAAAGCATATCATTGTGCAAAAATGGGTGGCAGGTCAGAAGATTGGACAGAATATAAAAACCAGCAAAAAATAACTAAAGGATTTCTCTTAAGGTTAACTTGCAGGTTGAGTCGGTAGTTAGGAAGGCAAATGCAATGTTGGCATTTATTTCGAGAGGACTAGAATATAAAAGCAGGGATGTGCTGCTGAGGCTTTATAAGGCTCTGGTCAGACCCACATTTAGAATATCGTGAGCAATTTTGGGTCCCGTATCTCAGGAAGGATGTTCTGGCCCTGTAGAGGGTCCAGAGGAGGTTCACGAGAACGATCCCAGGAATGAAAGGCTTAACATATGAGGAACGTTTGAGGACTCTGGGTCTATACTCGATGGAGTTTAGAAGGATGAGGGGGGATCTGATTGAAACTTACAGAATACTGAAAGGCCTGGATTGAGTGGACATGGGGAAGATGCTTCCATTAGTAGGAGAGACTAGGACCCGAGGGCACAGCCTCAGAGTAAAGGGAAGACCTTTTAGAACAGAGATGAGGAGGAATTTCTTTAGCCAGACAGTGGTGAATCTATGGAATTCATTGCCACAGAGGGCTGTGGAGGCCAGGTCATTGAGTGTATTTAAGACCGAGATAGATAGGCTCTTGGTTGGTAAGGGGATCAAAGGTTACGGGGAGAAGGCGGGAGAATGGGGTTGAGAAACTTAGCCAAGATTGAATGGCGGAACAGACTCGATGGGCCGAATGGCCTAATTTCTGCTCCTATGTCTTATGGATTGATAAAGAGGGAAAAATTAGAGTCTGAGAGAAAGCTAGCTAGAAATGTAAAGACAGATAGTATGAGTTTCTATCGATACTAGAAAAAGAGTGAATAAAGTAAGCGTTGGTCCTGCAGAAAATGAGTCCGGGAAATTAATAATGGGAAATAAGGAGATGGCAGATGAATTGAACAGGTATTTTGCATAGGTATTCAATAGAGAGAATACAACTAATATCCCAGAAATAGCTGTAAGGAAATGGAAGGGAGGGAGGAACTCAAGCAAATTACCATCATCAGGGAAGTGGTACTTGGCAAATTGTTGGAACTGCAGGTTGACAAGTCGCCGGGTCCTGATGGACTTCATCCTAGGGTCGTAAAAGAAGTGGCCAGTGAGATAGGTTTGAATTTTTGAAAATTCACTAGATTCTGGGAAGGTTCCATTAGATTGGAAAATATCAAATGTAGCTTCTTTATTCAAAAAGGGAGGAAGAAAGTAGGAAACTATAGGCCAGTTAGCTTAACATCTGTCATAGGGAAGATGTTAGAAGCTATTAATAAAGATGTTATAACAAGGCACTTAGGTAAATTCAAGGCAATCAGGCAGAGTCAACATGGTTTTGTGAAGGGGAAGTCATGTTTAACCAATTTATTGGAGTTCTTTGAAGTAACAGGTGCTGTGGATAAATGAGATCCGGTGGATGTACTGTACTTAGATTTTCAGAAGGCATTTGATAAGGTGCCTCATCAAAGGTTATTGCAGAAAATAAAAACTCATGGTGTAGGGAGTAACATATTGGCATGGATAGAACATTGGCAAGCTCACAGGAAACAGAGAGTAGGCATAAATGGGTCATTTTCTGATTGGCAAGATGTGATGAGTGGTGTGCCACGGGGATCAGTGCTGGGGCCTCAGCTCTTCACAATTTATATAAATGATTTGGATGAAGGGGCTACCAATGGTTGCTAAATTTGCTGATGACATAAAAATAGGAAGGAAAGTAAGTGTGAAGAGGACATAAGCAGGCCACAAAAAGATATATATAGGTTAGGGGAGTTGGTAAAGACCAGCTTTTCAATTCCAGATTATCAATTGAATTTAAATTCCATCAGCTGCGTGGTGGGATTTGAACCCTTGTCCCCAGAGCATTAGACTAGGCTTCTGGATTACTAGTCCAGTGACATTACCACTACGCCACCATCTCACCCTTGTAGAAGAATCTAGAACTAGGGACCACTGTTTAAAAATACAGGGTTGTTCATTTAAGACAGAGATGAGGAAAAGAGGGTTGTAAGACCTTGGAATTCTCTTTCTCAAAAGGTGGTTGAGGTAGAGGCTTTGAATATCATTAAGGCAGAAGTAGATAGATTCTTGATAAGCAAGGGGGTGAAAGGTAATTGGGGGTAGGAATATGAAGATTAGGTTAAAAATTAGATTAGCCATGATCTTAATGAGCGGTCTACTCCTGCTCCTAATTCATATGCTCATATGTAATCATACCCACCATTTGCTTACCTTTGAGTACTGAACTCCTTTCTATTCAAATAATGAATTTGAAATAAAAGACAAATTCATATCAGAAATGAAAAGGGATTCCTCAAGACCATAAGACATAGAAGCAGGAGAAGGCCATTCGGCCCATCAAGTCTGCTCTGCCATTCAATGAGATCATGCCTGATCTGATAATCCTCAGTTCCACTTTCCTGCCTTTTCCCCATAACCCTTGATTCCCTTACTGATTAAAAATTTGTCTATCTCAGCCTTGAATATACTTAACGACCCAGCCCCTATAAGCCCTCTGCAGTAAAGAATTCCACAGATGGACTACCCTCTGAGAGAAGAAATTCCTCCTCATCTGTGTTTTAAATGGGCGACCCCTTACTCTGAGATTATGCCCTCTGGTCCTAGACTCTCCCACAAGGGGAAACAACCTCTCAGCATCTACCCTGTCAAGCCCCCTAAGAATCTTATATGTTTCAATAAGATCGCCTCTCATTCTTCTGAACTCCAATGAGTACAGGCCCAACCTACTCAACCTCTCCTCAAAAGAAAATCCCTCCATACCCGGGATCAACCTAGTGAACCTTCTCTGGACAGCCTCCATTGCTTCTTTCCTTATATAAGGGGACCAAAATTGTTCACAGTAATCTAGGTGTGGTCTAACTAGTGCCTTGTATAGTTTTAGCAAGACTTCCCTGTTTTTATACTCCATTCCCTTTGAAATAAAGGCCAACATTCCATTTGCCTTCCCTATTACCTGTTGAATTTATATTTTAGCTTTCTGGGATTCAATCACAAGGACTCCCAAATCCCTCTGTGCTGCAGCCTTCTGCAGACTTTCTCCATTTAAATAATATTCAGCTCCTCTATTCTTCCTGACAAAGTGCACAGCCTCATGTTTTACCACGTTATATTCCATCTGCCAAGTTTTTTAACCACTCACTTAACCTGTCTTATCCCTCTGTAAACTCCTTGTCATCTTCACCACTTCCCTTCCCACCTATTTTTGTGTCATCTGCAAACTTGGCGACAGTACATTCTCTTCCCTCATCTAAGTCATTAATATATATTATAAATAATTGAGGCCCCAGCACTGATCCCTGTGGCACTCCACTAGTTACAGGTTGCCATCCTGAAAATGCCCCCCTTATCACAGAATCACACAGTGCAGAAGAGGACCTTCGGCCCATTGAGTATGCACCAACACGTGAGAAACACCTGACCTACCTACCTAATCCCATTTACCAGCACTTGGCCCATAGCCTTGAATGTTATGATGTGCCAAGTGCTCATCCAGATACTTTTTAAAGGATGTGAGGCAACCCGCCTCCACCACCCTCCCAGGCAGAGCATTCCAGACCGTCACCACCCTCTGGGTAAAAAAGTTTTTCCTCACATCCCCCCTAAACCTCCTGTCCCTCACCTTGAACTTATGTCCTCTTGTGACTGACCCTTCAACTAAGGGGAACAGCTGCTCCCTATCCACCCTGTCCATGCCCCTCATAATCTTGTACATCTCGATCAGGTCGCCCCTCAGTCTTCTCTGCTCCAATGAAAACAACCCAAGTCTATCCAACCTCTCTTCATAACTTAAATGTATCATCCCAGGCAACGACCTGGTGAATCTCCTCTGCACCCTCTCCAATGCAATCACATCCTTCCTATAATGTGGTGACCAGAACTGTACACAGTACTCCAGCTGTGGCCTCACCAAGGTTCTATACAACTCCAACATGACCTCCCTACTTTTGTAATCTATGCCTCGATTGATAAAGGCAAGTGTCCCATATGCCTTTTTCGCCACCCCACTAACATGCCCCTCCGCCTTCAGAGATCTATGGACAAATGCGCCAAGGTCCCTTTGTTCCTCAGAACTTCCTAGTGTCATGCCGTTCATTGAATACTTCCTTGTCAAGTTACTTCTTCCAAAGTGTATCACCTCACACTTTTCAGGGTTAAATTCCATCTGCCACTTATCTGCCCATTTGACCATCCCGTCTATATCTTCCTGTAGCCCAAGACACTCAACCTCACTGTTAACCACCCAGCCAATCTTTGTGTCATCCGCAAACTTACTAATCCTACCCCCCACATAGTTTTCTATGTCGTTTATATAAATGACAAATAATAGGGGACCCAGCACAGATCCCTGTGGTACGCCACTGGACACTGGCTTCCAGTCACTAAAGCAGCCTTCTGTCATCACCCTCTGTCTCCTACAACTAAGCCAATTTTGAACCCAACTTATCAAATTACCCTGTATCCCATGTGTCTTTGCCTTCTTTATAAGTCTCCCATGTGGGACCTTGTCAAAGGCTTTGCTGAAATCCATATAAACTACATCAACTGCACGACCCTCATCTACACACCTGGTCATCTACTCAAAAACTTGAATCAAATTTGCAAGGTATGACCTCCCTCTGACAAAGCCATGCTGACTATCCCTGATCAAACCTTGCCTCTCCACATGGAGATAGATTCTCTCCTTCAGAATTTTCTCCAATAGTTTCCCTACCACTGACATGAGACTCACTGGCCTGTAGTTCCCTGGCTTATCTCTGCAACCCTTCTTAAATAGCGGAACCACATTAGCTGTTATCCAGTCCTCTGGCACCTCCCCCGTGGTCAGAGAGGAATTAAAAATGTGGGTCAGAGCCCTTGCAGTTTCCTCCCTTGCCTCCCTCAGTAGTCTGGAACACAAATCATCCGGAACTGGAAATTTGTCCACTTTTTAGCCTGCAAACACCTCCAATACCTTGTCACTCCCTATATCAATTTGCTCAAGAGCCTCGCAGTCTCTCTCCTCGAGTTCCACACCTTCATCCTCATTTTCTTGGGTGAAGACGGATGTGAAGTGTTCGTTCTACACTGATGTCCTCTGGCTCCACCCATAGATTCCCCCCTTAGTCCACAATGGGCCCTACTCTTTCTCTGGTTATCCTCTTCCCATTGATATACTTATGGAATATCTTGGGATTTTCCCTACTTTTACCAGCCAGAACTTTCTCATATTCCCTCTTTGCTCTCCTAATTGCTTTCTTAAGCTCCACCCTGCACTTTCTGTACTCCACTAATGCCTCCGCTGATTTGCTCCCCTTGTATCTGCTAAAAGCCTCTCTTTTCCTTCTCATCGTATCCTGAATATCTCTGGTCATCCATGGTTCTCTGGGCTTGTTACTCCTTCCCATCACCCTAGAGGGAACATGTTGAGCCTGTACCCTCCCCATTTCCTTTTTGAACGCCTCCCACTGCTCTTCTGTAGATTTCCCCACAAGTAGCTGTTCCCGGTCTACCTTGGCCAGATCCTGCCTTATTTTACTAAAATCCACTCCCTCTGTGGAATAGAGCTTTAGTCAGCTAAAATGTCTAATGCGTTAAATGGTCTAAAAGTGATTATATTGCAGTAAGGAATTATGTAAACTAATCGAGCAGTGTAAACTAATCGCATGAAGTATCTTTGAAAAGTTTGTGGTTACAACTGCGTCCTGTTATGTGCTAGACGAAACAATGGTGCCCTGATTAAATCTGCTGATATATTAAATTATATAATCTTTATCTACATAGTTGTAGTTAAACTGTCTCCTGTCTTATTGTGAAATGTACCATCTGCCTGTAATTGTATTACTGCATTCTCCCTTTGATCGTGTTAACCATGACATAACTGTGATTCCTTGATGTACGGACCTTATATGGTGTGAATTTCCTGATAACAGCTGTATAAACGACACTGGATTCTCTGTTCAGGGTAGTAGACTGACTAGGAACCACATGTGGTGTCCTGAGCAGCCTACTCCCAAGCATGCTTGAATAAATATAGTTTTGCTTCTAACAAGTCAGTGTTCTCGTAGTTGTGTCACGATTCGACAGTACTTTCTTGGAGGTTCCACTGAGATGGCAAGCGTGACTGCCTAAGCGAGACCGAACGGTAGTGCCCTGGCAACGGACGACTCAACCGGTATATAAATAAGGTAAGATTTTACTTCCCAGAGTCTGTCTGCTGCCAGTACGCATGCAGGTGCTCGACATGAGCAGTACACCTCTGCCATAGCCTGACTGTTAGACAGCAAAAAAAAAGGAGGGATCTGGGATCCCGTGGCTTCCTGCCTAGGGTTCGAGTCCCTGAGGTTGTGACGGACAGGGTCCACAGTACGGACAGGGTCCGTATTAAGCAAGAGCGGTAAGCCAATAAGTAAAGGTTGAGCGCGCTACGAACGGATCTGCTGCCTGTCTGTGATCCGCTGCCTGTCTGTGAATGTGTTTGAAGATACAAGGGAAAGAGAGAGAACGCCGGGCATCTCAAGTGAACTAAGGAAACAGGTACAGCGTAGGGATCAGTATGGATCCGCTGCTTGTTTGTGAATGTGTTTGAAGGTATAAGGGGAAGAGAGAGAAGGCTGGGTGCCTCAAGTGAACTAAGGACACAAGTACAGCGTAGGAATCAGTGTGGGAGCAGCTGCAGCAAAAGGGGATATTCCCATCCCCGCTAAGGGAACGCCGGCGTATTATATGCATCAGAATTATGGCCCGCCCAGTTGTAAATTTTTTTAAAAATGGAATTGGATCCCCCAGAGATTACCCCAAGAAGCAATTCCTATTGGAAGGCACTTTGGATCTCGATAAATTAGTGCACTTAAGAGGAGCTCTAGAATCAAAAAGAGGCAAGGTAAAACAACCCCAGTGGGATGCCTATTATAATTGGTATTTAGAAGATTTAAGGGAAGGATGAAAATTTTGCGAAAATGCCAACAGCCCACTAAAGAGGATATTGAGGTGTTGATGGACGCCTGTTTAGGAACAAACAAATGGAAACAGGTTAAGGACAAAAGTGAATGGCCGGAAGGACCTACCCCAGGGGTCGAGCTCACTAACCTCTGGGATCGAATCTTAATGGCCATAAGGGACTGTTACCCCCAGGTTGTAGACTGGTTTAGAATTAATGCTACACAGCAGAAACCAGGCGAAGACATGGGTGATTATGCTAAACAAGTACGAAAAGTGTTTTCAGAATGTTCAGGTCTAAAAGAGGGTGAAGGAGGACCTGCAATGGTTAATGCTATTGTAAACGGTTTGCAACCCGGTATGAAGAATATGTTTTGTACAACTTGTATTGGGTGGGAAGCCAAACCCCTGGTTGAGGTAATGAGTGTGTTGCAACATTGCCAACGCCAGAATCAGCATCAGCAGCAGAAACCCTTTAAAAAGACGAACGAGATGCTTATGTACGCAGGTCCGGTTGAACCTGCTCCACGCCCATCGTTCAGTGGGCGCCAGCAAAGAGGCAAAGGGAGGTATAGAGGAAGGCAGAACAGAGATAATTTCAATTGAACAACCCATTTGGTCAGTCCCCACAACCCCAGCAGTGGCAGCAATGAGTATGCCGCTTTCCGAAAACATCATCTCAGTTGAATAACATCTTACCCTTAGATGACATAGACAGTGAGCAATGGCACTATGAGCTACATTGTATGGCATATTATGATATGGAAGGCCATGACCAGGATGCACTAATGACAGCCCCACAAGTGGGATCCTTCTTTCTTTTGGAAACAGGAAACATTTGTATGGGCCATGAAGGAATAGCTTTGCAAATTGACTTGCCAGCAAAAGCGAAGCTGCTATTCCATCATGCAGTAGGCCCGATGGTTAAGCGACTCTCAACTCAGAAACCCACGTACTCAAGGCTGCTGCCCTATGGAAGAACCGATGCTTTACCGGACTCCAAATTACGGATCGTCATTACTCGGAGGAGGGATCCCCACAATGTTTGAGCGCCAACAACCGGGAGATGATTCCACCCCGAAAACAATGGGACAACAGGAACAGGAGTTACTTCAGTAAGTACCAACATGGCTGTGGGCTAAGCACTCGAATGAGGTAGGACGAATTCTATCTGCCGAACCATTTCGCGTTCAAGTTAAACCTGCTAAACCGTTGCCTCGGAAAGCGCAATATCCCTTAAGTCCAGCGGCAGAAAAGGGCATTCAGGAGGTAGTCACGGCCCTCCTCCAGTAAGGAATTCTCGACCCGGTCATGAGCCCCTGCAACACCTCTATCCTACCTGTAAAAAAACCCGGTAAGGAAGAATGGCGATTCGTCCAAGATCTGCGAGCTGTTAATGACTGTGTAATCCCAACCTTCCCGGTAGTGCCTAACCCAGCCACCATTTGGAGCTGCACAGCCTGCGGAACTTTTTGCACTTACCAGGGCCTCCGTCTTAGCCCAAGGGAAATCCATCAATATATATACTGACTCACGATATGCTTTCAGGGTATTTCATGATTTTGGTCCACTTTGGAAATTGAGAGATTTTATTACTGCCTCTGGAAATCCAGTCAAACACGGTTTGCTTATCAGAAACTTGTTACAGGCTATTTTGTTTCCCAAGTCTGTAGCTGTCATTAAATGCGCTGCTCACACCAATCAAAAAGATGATGTTTCTAAAGGAAATGCAAAGGCAGATTGGGCGGCTAAAGCTGCAGCAGCCCGATCTGACCGGATGGTGGTCAACCAATGTGTTGCGGCCCGTTCCAGTACTCCCTCTAACCCTTTAACAATTGACGAAGTGTCCCGATTACAAAGCACTGCTGATGTTGAGGAAAAGAGGGTTTGGCTTGCAGCTGGCTGTTGCCAGAAGCCTGATGGTCTTTGGATCTCCCATGACGGCCGCGTGGTGGCTCCAAAGAACCTGCTCCCCTGGCATGCACATGTGTACCATTCTTTCACGCATGGTGCAAAAGGGGGAATGAATTATATTAGGCAAAAATCCTGGTATGCGTCTGGATTTGCTTCTATTGCGGAAAGCATTGCTACCAAATGTATGACTTGTCAAAAGTATAATGCGGGAAAAACGCCTTGTGTTAAACCTGCTTCACAGCCTCAACCATGAGGCCCCTTTGTACATATGCAAATTGACTTTATACAAATGCCCAAATGTATGGGACTACAATATGTGTTAGTAATAATGGACTTATTCTCTAGATGGGTAGAAGCGTTCCCCATCAGAAAAAAACGATGCTACCACGGTAGCCAAATTACTTTTAAAAGAAGTTATCCCTAGGCTTGGAATACCTGAAAGGATTTCTAGCGACAACGGACCCCACTTTACAGGTCAAGTGGTCAAGGAAGTGATGAAAGGACTACAATGTAAGCAACACTTGTCCTGCAGCTAACCACCCGCAATCAGCCGGAGCAGTAGAAAGACAAAATGGTATCCTTAAGACAAAAATAGCAAAACTCTGTACAGAAACAGGATTAAAATGGCCGGAAGTACTTCCCCAGCACTTATGCTAATGATATCTAGCCCCAACAGAGTGACAGGGCTGTCCCCCCATGAGATAATAATGGGCCGTCCTGTAAAATTGCCTATAAATACTCCCCTGACCATCAAGGAAATGAACATACACAACATGAGTGAAAATATGTTAGCTTACTGCATAGCACTGACTAAGACCTTGCAAAGTTTTCATTCTCAGGTAAAAGAAGCACAGACCAACTGCTGAGGTCTGCCATACCTACAAGCCAGGGGACCACGTGTTCATAAACACCTACCGTCGGAAGAATTGTCTGAAACCCCGTTGGGAGGGACCATACCTGGTGCTTTTGACTACCTATACGGCTTTAAAGCTTGAAGGGAAACCAACATGGATAGATGCCTCTCACTGCAAAAAGGCCCCTGCAACAGAAGGACGTGCAGAACCCTGTGACAGTGTAACCAGTTCTGAAAGGAATAATCCAGAGTGCTAAAACCAAGACACTAAGCTATTAAGTGCTTCAAAATATACAAAACAAAGTAGAAACCGTCACTCTAGAAAATGGCACCACAATGCTTGCTAAGATTGTGGTTCTGATGTTTGCAGGAGCATGTATAGTAAAATGTAACCTAAAGGCGGGAGAGCCAAATTGCTCTCTGAGCCAGGGGACTGGCCAAAGGGAAACAGGTACCAACGGAAAGCAGGTATATGATCATTCAGAAGCAAATAACATGTGTCAGAGGGAACCTAGGGCATTACAACAGCGCAGGCAAGTTTGTAAATTTAAAAACTAACCCATGTGGACCCTGTAAGGATTATAAATATAAGATAAACTGCCAAATGGGGCCCCAGATAGGAGAAGGAAATGTTATGAATTGCAATGACCAGATACTGAGGTGGGCCGCCTACTATGGCAATATAACTACCCCAGCACCAACAACCACTCTTGTGTCAGAAATGGTTAGCCATAATTTGATCACCGCTGAAACTACTGACACTACAGTAACTAAACCGGGGCCCGTGGAGTGTCTCAGAAACAACACAGACACAGTGCCCCTAAGTACGGGATTGGTGGCAATATCTGAAAGAGAAAGAGTAGTGATAATACCAGGGTACACTCATGTAAAGATAGTAGTAAATCTGACCAAGCTCAATATGCCAGAATGGTGCCCTAATGGACTAAGGAACCTGCATACTAAACTATTAAGAGAAGTTAGCCAAACAGGATTAAAATTGAAGGTTGAAAAGGAACAATTAGTAAGTGCCACGACCACAAACCCCACTCAAAAGCACCGTGAGAAAAGAGGGATTCTAGAGGTAGCAGGAATAGGATATGCAGCAGGAACTGCCACGGTAAATACCTTGGATATAGGTACGTTGCAAACAGAGATTGACAAACTAAAAACCCATATGAAACAGATAGTTCAGAACAATATAATGTCCAAGGAGAATCAGCCCAGTCTAGCAAGCAATTAACTGTCCTTATCCAGGAAGGGTTAAAACGCCTGAAGCCAGTAACAAATACAATAAATGCACTGATCGGGTGGGAGGAAGATGAGGAAACGAACGAAACAAGGGATGCTGTATGCACCTTCTATGGGTCTTGGGTGCTGGCTCAGATGGACAAAAATTTACTACAACTTAAAACCCATCAAGTACCGGATTGGATAGGAGAAAGGGCTTTACAGAAATGGACAGGATCCCCCTTGACGAATGTTAAGGATGTCTCCCTAGCAACCTGCATTCCTCACCGCTCTAAGAATAATGCAAAGAGGGAAATAATAATTTTAGGAATGGTTTTGCATATACCAAAAACTAAGGATAATACATTAAGATCACGATTATATAGAATTGAGAATACTTTCCCATGTACTAGTAACCCTCCAAGCATTGGTTATAGTCATTTTAATCATCCTAGCGATTGTCTTAAAGAAAAAGATTAATGCCTGGACAGTAAACCGACTTAAGAAAGACTTGGCCTTGCTACAGGTTAATACCCACCGGTCTGAATATGACAGACTGTAAGGATTGTCCTTTAAAGGACAAAAGGGGGAAATGTGGAATAGAGCTTTAGTCAGCTAAAATGTCTAATGGGTTAAATGGTCTAAAAGTGATTATATTGCAGTAAGGAATTATGTAAACTAATCGAGCAGTGTAAACTAATCACGTGAAGTATCTTTGAAAAGTTTGTGGTTACAACTGCATTCTGTTATGTGCTAGACGAAACAATGGTGCCCTGATTAAATCTGCTGATATGGTAATTTATGTAATCTTTATCTATATAGTTGTAGTTAAACTGTCTCCTGTCTTATTGTGAAATGTACCATCTGCCTGTAATTGTATTACTGCATTCTCCCTTTGATCGTGTTAACCATGACATAACTGTGATTTCTTGATGTACGGAGCTTATATGGTATGAATTTCCTGATAAGAGCTGTATAAACGATGCTGGATTCTCTGTTCAGGGTAATAGACTGACTAGGAACCACGTGTGGTGTCCTGAGCAGCCTACTCTCAAGCATGCTTGAATAAATATAGTTTTGCTTCTAACGAGTCAGTGTTCTCGTAGTTGTGTCGTGATTCGACATCCCCCAATCGAAAACATATTTTTGCAACTTTTCTATTTCTTTTTCCATAACAAGCTTAAATTGTACCATGTTTTGGTCACTATCACTAAAATGCTCCCCCACCACCAACTCAGCCACCTGTCCGGCTTCATTCCCCAGAATTAGGTCCAGCACTGCGCGTCCCTTGTTGGACCCTCTACATATTGACCTAAAAAGTTCACCTGTACACATTTCAAGCAATCCACTCCATCTAAGCCCTTAACACTATGTCTATCCCAATTAATGTTGGGAAATTTGAAATCACCTAATATAATTACCCTATTGTTACTGTTTTTACACACCTCTGCAAATTGTGTTATCCCAACTCTCCGTCTTCTATTATTTTAGCCAATCCTCTATCCATGCTAATATACTACCCCCAACACCATGGGCTCTTATCTTATTAAGTAGCCTTAGGTGCAGTACCTTATCAAACACTTTTTGGAAATCCAAATATATTACGTCTACTGGTTCTCCTTTAGCTATCCTGCTTGTTACCTCCTCAAAGTATTTTAATCAATTTGTTAGGCATGATTTCCCCTTCATGAAGTCATGCTGACTCTGCTTGGTAGATTATGTATTTCAAAATGCTCTGCTATTACATCCTTTATAATAAAAAAAAAACAAAGAAAAGTACAGCACAGGAACAAGCCATTCGGCCCTCCAAGCCTGCGCCATTCATATTGCCCGTCAACTAAAACATTTTGCACCTCCGGGGTCCGTATCCCTCTATCCCAATCCTATTCATGTATTTGTCAAGCTGCCTCTTAAACATCACTATCGTACCTGCTTCCACCACCTCCTCTGGCAGCGAATTCCAGACACTCACTACCCCCTGCGTAAAAAACTTGCCCTGCACATCTCCTCTACAGTTTTCTCCTCTCACCTTAAATCTATGTCCCCTAGTAATTGACTCTTCCACCCTGGGAAAAAGCTTCTGACTATCTACTCTGTCCATGCCACTCATAATTTTGTAAACTTCTATCAAGTCGCCCCTCAATCTCCGTCGCTCTAGTGAGAACAATCCGAGTTTCTCCAACCTCTCCTCATAGCTAATAACCTCCAGACCAGCATTCTGGTAAACCTCCTCTGCACCCTCTCCAACGCCTCCATATCCTTCTGGTAATGTGGCGACCAGAATTGCACGCAACATTCCAAGTGTGGCCTAACCAAGGTTCTGTACAGCTGCAGCATGACTTCCCAGCTTTTATACTCAATACCCCTGCCAATGAAGGCAAGCATGCTATATGCCTTCATGACTACCTTATCCACCTGCGTTGCCACTTTCAGTGGCCTGTGGACCTGTACACCCAGATCCCTCTGCCCATCAATGCACTTAAGGGTTCTGCCATTTACTGTATAATTCCTACCTGTATTAGACCTTCCAAAATGCATTACCTCGCATTTGTCCGGATTAAACTCCATCTGCCATTTCTCCGCCCAAGTCTCCAACCGATCTATATCCCGTTCTATCCTTTGATAATCCTCTTCACTATCTGCAACTCCTCCAACCTTAGTGTCGTCTGCAAACTTACTAATTAGCCCAGTTATATTTTCCTCCAAATCATTTATGTATACTATAAACAGCAAAGGTCCCAGCACTGATCCCTGTAGAACTCCACTAGTCACAGCTCTCCATTCAGAAAAGCACCCTTCCACTGCTACCCTCTGTCTTCTATGACCAAGCCAATTCTGTATCCATCTTACCAGCTCACCTCTGATCCCATGCAACTTTACCTTCTCTACCAGTTTGCCATGAGGGACTTTGTCAAAGGCCTTACTGAAATCCATGTATATAACATCCCCTGCCCTTCCATCGGCGATCATCTTTGTCACTTCCTCGAAAAACTCGATCAGGTTAGTGAGACACGACCTCCCCCCTTCACAAAACCACGCTGCCTCTCACTAATACGCCCATTTTCTTTCAAATGGTAGTAAATCCTGTGACGAAGAATCTTCTCCAATAATTTGCCTACCACTGACGTAAGGCTCATCGGCCTGTAATTTCCTGGATTATCCCTGCTACCCTTCTTAAACAATGGAACAACATTGGCCATTCTCCAGTCCTCTGGGACTTCACCCGTAGCCAGTGAGGATACAAAAATTTCTGTCAAGGCCCCAGCAATCTCCTCCCTTGCCTCCCTCAATACTCTGGGGTAGATCCCATCTGGCCCTGGGGACTTATCCACCTTAATATTCTTCAAGGCACCTAACACCTCCTGTTTTTTGATCTCAACATGATCAAGGCTATCTACACACTCTTCCCTAGTCAAATCGACCGCTAAGTCCTTCTCTTTGGTGAATACTGATGAGAAGTATTCATTTAGTATCTCTCCCATTTCTTCTGGCTCCACACACAGATTCCCACCTCTGTCCCTGAGTGGGCCTACCCTTTCCCTGGCTACCCTCTTGCTTTTTACATATGTATAAAAGGCCTTGGGATTTTCCTTAATCCTGGTTACCAGTGACTTTTCATGACCCCTTTTAGCCCTCCTGATTCTTTGCTTAAGTTTCTTCCTACTTTCTTTATATTCTCTACGGGCTTCATCTGTTCCCAGCCTTCTAGCCATTATGAATGCTTCCCTTTTCTTTTTGACTAATCTCACAATATCCTTCGTTATCCAAGGAAAATGTAACATTTTCCCAATGACAGATGTTAAGCTACCTGGCCTATAGTTACCTGTTTTTGTCTCACTCCCTTTTTGAATAAGGGTGTTATAGTGGCCGTTCTCCAATCCTCTGGGACTTTTCCAGAATCTAAGGATTCTTGGAAGATTACTACCAGTGCATCCACTGTCTCTGTAGCTACTTCCTTTAATATCCTAGGATGCAACCCATCTGGTCCAGGGAACCTATCGGTCTTTCGCCCCATTAGTTTGCCTAGTACTTCTTCTCAAGTGGTAGTTTTTGTATTTATTTCCTCCCCCGTTTTTGCCCCTTGATTATTTAGTACTTTTGGAATGCTATTAGTATCTTGTACCGTGAAGACTGAAGTGAAGTATTCAACACCACTGCCATTTCCTGGTTCCCCATTATTATTTCCCCAGCTTCATTCTCAAAGGGGCCTATGTTCTCTTTGGCCTCTCTCTTCCTCTTTATATATTTAAAGTAGCGCCTACTGTCTGTTTTTATATTACTTGCTAGTTTACCCTCAAAGTTTATTTTCTCCCTCTTTATTATTTTTTTGGGCATCTTTTGTTGGTTTTTAAAACTTTCCCAATCCTCTCTGGCTTACTACTAATCTTTGCCACATTGTATGTTTTTTCTTTCAATTTGATGTGAATACTCAGTGTGAATATATCATTCAGGGATGTTATCTACTTGGACCTCCATGGTCCCAGCCATAAATTGGGCAATCAAAATATTTTATATATGTGCGAACACTTCAATTTTCTGCAAAATGCAGCTGGATAAATGAAATAGTTGTTTTACACAAGTCAAGCAACCAGTGAGACTATGAAAACAGCACCAAAAAGATGCAAAGTAATTGGTTAGTTTTAACTATTTGCACTAATGAAAATGAGTTTCTAAAAATTACCAGCTAGAAAACAGTGTTATTAATGAGGTAGTCAAATTTCTAATTGGCATCTATTTCAGAATTTGGTTGTCAAAATCATTACACTTATTCTGTGTTTGTATATTACTGATAGGTTTCTGGGTCTTTTTTAACCTTCTTACCCTAGATTCTCTTTGCTTCTTGGGCGAGTAATTGTTCCCCATCCCATTAAGAGTGTCTTTTCTTATGTTAAGATCTAGGGAAGCTTTCATGAACAATGAACATCAAAGCCTTATTGGCAACTACTATTTGTTACTGGAGTATGTTCTGTCTCTCAGTTCTCACTTTGGTTTTCAAAAGCAGTACAGCATCACATCAGGTCTCAAATTTTGATTTAAGACACTATAAAGCAAATTTATTAAATGAATAATGAACAAGCTTTCTAGCTCCGCCAGTAGATGAAACAATTTTTTAAGAAATCAATCTAATACTAATCTATCACAATGATAAACATAGCCCTTCTCTTATCATCTCATCTGACTACTTGAGTTGGCCGTTCTAGTTTACAGTTTCCTGTGCAGATTCCAATTAGTTCAAATAACCTTCTCAGTTTGGCTTAATGAACAAATGTAGTCAATTAAATCACATTTCATAAGAGACATACCAAAAATAATCGGTTGCCAGGCAGATAACCGAACAAATCATGCCAGCTCACTTTCTTTAAAGTTAGTGGGATTCACCATCTCAAACATTCTATCCAAAAATCAGTTTTCACCAACCTTGCAGCATTTGAAAGAAACTTGTTACACGAATGGGAACTGTTGCATTTTTTGAATGTCTGTGTGTATTGGCCAGATCAGAAGGAACTGCCAAAACTTAAACTAGACCGAGATGTCTTACTGTTTGTTAAAATAGTAATATTTTGAAAATTAAGTTGATGTGAAGAATAATTTAAAGTTGCTTGGAATTATTGTTCACTCCTTATGTTGGGCAGGAAGGCACTTTGGACAAGTTTTAAACATTTCTATACAGGATGATGGTAATTACATTCAGCTTTGTTTGCTCGTCACAAGCCACACAAAGCCATAACTCCTGGTCTCCCAGTAGTTGTCCTTGCTGCAGATTATTTGAACAATCCTGGCACATATGAACCATTAGGAATGGAAATAGAATCATGTGCAAAACCAAGTAATTTGGCTGCAATCATTATAATAATGTACTGCACATCACAAATCACCTGCATGTTTAACGATTGCTATCCCTTTGGATTGCTGTAGTACTGAATTTTCAAACTTGGAAAGGACGTGTGCACAGTTTACCATATTCAGCAGTGTGAAATTCATAAATTATATGGAAACTCTACTCCTGTCACAATTGTATTGCTTTTACTTAAGAATGTATAAAGGGATGCAAGAGTAAGCTTTTCTAACTTTGGTAACTGTTGATATTTGATGTAATATTTATTTTGCTTTGCAGGAAGTCAAGCTTGTTCTCCCATCGAAGTTTGAATGACACCGTGGCCAAAAAAAACCCTCAGGATTGCTGTGATATTCACTGATATGAGTAATAGTAAGATTCACCAAAATGATTCCCCAAATTTTCAGCAACCTATCTGCTAATTCTAACCTCCTTACACACTGTTCCTCTGTTAAGCCAAGAGCACCGTCAGCCAATAAACTCTTAGGGGAATGTTCTTCATTGTGCACCCGCTCGTTGCTCTGCAAAGAACAATTGTTGCTGCTTTCTCACTCAGAGGGCAAGGAGACAGGTGGAGCTTTCAGGACTTTTAGAACTGGCCTGACTGAACTTAAGCTTTGCAGCTGATAAATGGCAGCAGTTTGCTGCCGGATCTGGAAACTGCTGAGTTTTTTTGACTAGTGATGTGATCTCCGTGGAGGCCAACAAACCAAAAGAATTAAATAAACTGAATGGACAGGATTTCATTTTTTATAATTCGTTCTTTAACAATAAAACTAAAATCAACATAAATTAAACATGAATTGACAGACAAATCATGGTCAATATAAGTTATAAAGTACACATTATATAGCACAGATTTATCAGGCAGTCCACTCAGCATGCACATACCAATTTCAGCTGCAAACTCCTTCAAAGTTCTGATCCTGCTGAGGTAGAATTCCAGCCCCTTCCCTTTGCAGAGTTCGCTACCAATTCTAATCCAACAGCATCTCCCCCTCCACACAAGTTCCAACAAAATGGCACACTTTTCTAGACCCTTGTCAGCTCTGCTCATGACAGCCTTGATGTCATGGATTCACCAGTCTTAACTTTGCCTGAACCCTCAGCGACAACCCTGTGCACCATATGACCGGTTCTGGTCAATCAATTCCTTTAAAATAACTGAAACAACAGCAGCAATCTTATTTTTCCTTTATCTCTGCTCCTGAATCCAGCCTTCGTGCTCACCTTTATTAAATGTGCCACAACCTTCTTCTCCCTTGAAGAACCTGGTTACATGAGCCTGTTTTAGCATCTCACCCATGGGTCATGGGATTGCAACTTTTTGATTAGTATGAACAGTTAGAGATCCTGGAACTTTTCTCTAAGTTTCATAACCCAGAAATGTCAGTGTAAGTCCTCCTGAATTTATGGCACCTCCCAAAACCTCATTCTCACCTCAGGCCCATAAGCTGCAGGGCCTCGTTTGACAGCACCAGCTCCACCAATTACTGCAGCTTTTAACACGAACTGAGTGAAAGCATTACCAACAGCCACCATTCTCACCGCACTCACTCTGCTCCTCCTCTCGCACTGACTCTAAATTGTAGTAGACCTTCACCCAGCTCTCAGGCGGCAGAGTGTCAAACAGGGAGCAAGCAGAGCTCTGACTCTATACAAAATGTGCCAGCCACAGTCTGCTGGGCAACATCACACTGGATACACAAGCTTGCGATGTAGACCTCATGCTCTGGAATGCCACACCTATATAAACCCCTCTGCCTTTCTGACTCTCCTTTAAGACCCAGATTTAAACTAATTTCTTTGACCAAGACTTTTGCCCAAACTTTTTTCTTTATTTGCCTCTTTTAGGATATTACATGGCTTCAGGGATTGTGCAAGGAGAAGAAGTAATCAGTCATTGATGCTCCAGTCAACATGATGTGGGGACAGGCTTGATGCACCAGCTAGGGAAGGGAAGGTCGTGTTTGACAAATTTGCTCAAATATTTTGAGGAGGTAACCAGGAGTGTTGATGAGGGTGATGCCTTTGATGTGGTCTACATGGACTTTAGCAAGGCTTTTGATAAAGTCCCTCATGGCAGACCGGTCAAGAAAGTAAGAGCCCATCGGATCCAAGATAAAGTGGCACGTTGGATCCAAAATTGGCTGAGAGGCAGGAAGCAGAAGTTGGTGGTAGAGGGATGTTTCTGTGACTGGAAGTCTGTTTCCAGTGGGGTTCCACGGGGCTCGGTGCTGGGGCCCTTGCTGTTTGTGGTGTACATAAATGATCTGGACTTAAATGTAGGAGGTATGATTAAGAAGTTCGCGAATTACACAAAAATTGATAGGATGGTAAATAGTGATGAAGACAGCCGTAAACTGAAGGAGGATATCAATTGACTGGTCAGGTGGGCAGAGCAGTGACAAATGGAATTCAGCCTGGAAAAGTGTGATGTAATGCACTTGGGGAGGGCTAACAAGGCAAGGGCTTACACTATGAATGGTAGGACCCTGAAAAGTACAAAAGATCAGAGGGACCTCAGTGTGCATATCCACAGATCCCTGAAGGTAGCAAAGCAGGTAGATAAGGTGGTTTAGAAGGCATATGGGATACTTGCCTTTGTGAGCCATGACACAGGATACAAGAGCAGGGAGGTTATGCTGGAACTTATAAAATGCTGGTCAGGCCACGTACTGCATGCAGTTCTGGTCACCACATTATAGAAAGGATGTGATTGCACTGGAGAAGGTGCAGAGGAGATTTACCAGGATGCTGCCTGGGCTGGAGGGTCTGAGCTATGAGGAAAGATTGGAAAGGCTGGGGTTGTTTTCCTTGGAGCAGCAAAGGTTGAGGGGGGACCTGATAGAGGGGCATAGATAGGATGGATAGGAAAGCACTTTTTCCATTAGTAGAGGCGGCATAGATTTGAGGTAAGTGGTAGAAGGCTAAGAGGAGAATTGAGGAGAAATTTCTTCATCCAGAGGGTGGTGGGAGTCTGAAACTCACTGCTTGAAAGGATGGTTGAGTCAGAAACTCTCGTAACATTTAAGAAGTATTTAGATATTCACTTGCGTTGCCATAGCCTCCAGGGCTATGGGCCAAGTGCTGGAAATTGGGATTGGTGTTGTCAGGTTTTTGTTGACTGGCGGGACACGATAGGCCAAAAGGCCTCCTTCTGTGTGTAAACATCTATGGATCTATGAGTCTAGGCTTTTCTTACCTGTCAACTTTGTATGCTTATATATGGGGCTGAATTGGCAGTTTTAGATGCTGCAAGAAAATATGCTTCATTCAAATATAAATACAGCAGAAAACACAGGTTGCTGAAAGATGGGTTCCAAATCCATTTCAATAGGATGGAGAAGGTAACTATAACAGGAAACCAGCATCCCTTGGATTTTTTCCTTTGTTCCACATAAACTGCACAAGGTGGTGGCGAGATCAAGCAGTTGGATTTTGAACATCTGTCAACCAGCAAGATATTAATTTTGAAAATCAGCTGCCACAAGTTTAACTGGTTCGAATAAACATGCTGCTTCAATGTTAGCACATCCACCAGTAAGGCTGTGATGCATGCAATGTCATGGCATGGCAGGCATGCACTCCGTGGATCGCATAATGCAAAAGTAGAAAGACTTTCATTTATATAACAACTTAGCAGAAAGTTTACACAAAGCAAGTTCGACAAACATCAAGATAAATTACCAGAGAATCATCTTTAGTGATTTTTAAAATTCTTTCATGGGATGTGGGCGTTGCTGGCTAGGCCAGCATTTATTGCCCATCCCTAATTGCCCTTGAGAAGGTGGTGGTGAGCTGCCTTCTTGAACCGCTGCAGTCCATATGGTGTAAGTACACCCACAGTGCAGTTGGGAAGGGAGTTCCAAGATTTTGACCCAGCGACAGTGAAGGAATATTGGTTGGAGGATAAATATTGGCCAAGACACCAGGGATAATTCTCCTGTTCTAAAACATAGTGCCATGGGATATATTTTAATGTCCTTCTGAGAGTGTAGGTTTAATGTGTCATCTGAAAGATGGCACCTCCAAAAGTGTAGCACTCCCTCAGTAAAGCACTGGACTATCAGCCCAGATTATTTTTGAGCTCAAATTTCTGGAGTGGAACTCAAACCCACAACGTTTTGACTCAGAGGCAAGAAGCTATCACAGCTAGCCCTGAATGCAAAACAAAAGAATTTTTGAGACAAGTGTGTGCCAGGCTTTTCATGCACAAAGTATTACACCACATCATAATAGAGGCAATAAATTTAAAAGGCATTGGGTTAACTTCCTCCCTAAAAAAAAACGATTAGATTGATTTGTGTTGCACTGCTTCCCTGATAAAACAATTGAGGTATTATTAATGTGTACAGAAGCTAATAGGAGCCCAATCATTTTTTTCCAAAGTACTTTTCTGCATTACTAACAACCTTGAGAATTTTGTATTTTCCTAGAGGAATGTGAGTAATTATATGCAATTGCCGTAGAAGTTATAAATCTGAAATTACTGTTATTAAGCAAATGAATTTGACATATTTGCATAACTTGAAAAAAGTTACCCTGTTGTTACATGTTGTCTCAGGAGTTATTTTCATTATGATACAATTACAGCTTTAAACAAAAACAATTAATATTTAACGGAGAAATTTACCATGATTCTTATACAGTTACCACTGTAACTGACATTGTGTTTATTACAAAATGAAATAAATTAATGCTTCTAGACTGTAACTATTACATAATTTTAATAAAGATTAAGAATGTAAAGTAAACTGAAGTGATGCCTTGGAAATTGCAACAAATATTTTTCTATGTTAATTTTTTAAATATTAAATCACATATTACATTAAAATATTTGTAGAGAGAATAATGGATTTAGAACACAAAGTTCTCTTTGGTGTTTCAACAGGATTACAGTACAAAATTCACCGAATGTCCATGTCACAAGCACCGCTGCATTCACTGGATAAGTGAGGTTCAGAGTTACAATGCATTATAAAAGCTACAGTATAAAGAATTTATCCAATAGATAGACTGATACAGCGCTTATAACCCTGGGGTAGCGAAGTGCTAACTGAATTTGCTATGTGGATGCAGAGTGCAGCAAGAGGTCCTTCTGGGAATGACCAAGCCACGGCATTTGCTGCCATGGTGTTGGCATTTAATAAGGGCTTTTCAGTGTGTAGGGTCCACATGACAATGAGTGGGATAACTGAGGGGAAGGAAATTTAATCTATCCCTAGCTATTGTTACCAAGCTTGGAACAATGGGGGAGAAAGCTAGCCTGACAAACTATGAGTGCAGTGTGCAATAATTAAAGACACAAGTGGCCATTAGGAACTAAACCCAACAGTGTGGTTTTCAATGCATTATTTGTAGTCTATACACATTAGAAATAATGACAAACATTTTCAGTTCTCTCCTGTTCTTGTTTTACATACTTTGCCCACTTGAATTGTGAAAAGAACAAGCTGTTCACTGAGGGACTGAGCGATTCTGTTCTCCAAAACTTGTACTGTGTTTGGAGAGGGTATTTTAAGCTATGAGGTACCGAAAGGAAGAACTAGGGGTAACAGATGCGCCACAGGTGAGAACAATTTGAGGTGATGAATTAAAGTACCATATTAATTCTCAACATTAAGGATCAGCTTCAGTGTAATGTTTCCTATAGCATATTGCCTTCTATTCAACAACTCACCAAGGCTCCTTCAACAACACCTTCCAAACCCATGAACTGCACCACAAGGCAGCAGATGCATGGGAACACCACCACCTGCAAGTGCCCCTCCAGCCACACACTTGGAACTATATCGCCGTTCCTTCGCTGTAACTGGGTCAAAATCCTGGCACTCTCTTCCTAACTGCACTACAGGTGTACCTACAACACAGACTGCAGCGGTTCAAGAAGGCAGCTCACCACCACCTTCTCAAGGGAAATTAGGGAGGCGCAATAAATGGCCTAGCCTGCGACCCCCACATCCCATGAATGAATAAAAACAATTCAAAGCAGATTGCAATGGCAGCCTATTGTGTTCAAAAGAGGCTAAGCTCTTGAATTAACCAACTCATAAAGAGTTAAAATCCTTGGCCTGCCTATGAGTAGAGCTCAGTTGCCTGGCTGGAGGGAGCTGTGGAGGAAAATGAGGGTGCTCCAACCTTAGAGGGAATGGGGTACAAATGCTATCATCAAGCCACATCCTCTTCCGATCAGCTATAGTGCATCATTAGTGATATACAAGGCCAAAACTGTTCCTCAAATGTTGGTAACACTTTGAGAAAGGAATGCTGCCCACGGCCTCTGGAGAATTTTCTGCTCTTCTTCAGAGAACTAACAATGGATTTGTAGCAAATGCCTGGACAGGCAGGTGGGGCTTTGATTTAATGTCTTATCTGAAAACAGCACACCCAATAGTATCGCACTCCTTCAGTACTGCAAAGAAATGTCAGCCTGGATTTTGCACTCAAGCCTCAGACTGCAACTTGAACCTATAACCTTCTGACTCAGAAGCATATGTTATCAAATTAACCTAGCTGGTCTCTTAAAGGACCTCAACCCTATCCTAGGGGTTAATAAGCAAACAAACCTCATCAACAGCATGAGCTGCTTGGCAATCTCCTTCAGGCGTACTTTATCATGGTACTGAAACAATCTTTATCAAAATTGTAAATGGTATTCTATGTGACTATGACCATTGTAAGCTACCCTTCCTCATCATTTGCAACTTATCTGCAACCTTTGACATGGTTGGTTACGCCATTTTCCTCCAACGCCTCTCCTGCATCATCCAGGTGAGTGGGACGACCTTCATCTGGTTCCATTCCTATCTTTCCCATCTTAGCTAGATAATTACCTGCAATAGCTTCTTTCTCATTCCAACACCATTATCTCTGGAGGGACCCCCGCGCCCCCCCCCCAACCCCCCCACAACAACTACCACCAAGGATCCCTGGTCCCCTCTTATTTCTAATCTACATGCTGCTCCTCAGCAACGTCACCCAAAAACACAATGTCAGGTTCCACATTTACATGGATGATACACAGCTCTATCTTATTACCACCTCTCTTGAACCCTCCACTGTCTCTAATTCATTACATTACTTGACTGGCATCCAGTACTGGATGAGGTGAAATTTCCTGCAACTAAATGTCAGGAAGGCCAAAGCCATTGTCTTCAGTCCTTGCCACAAACTCCGTTTCCTAGCAACCGATTCCATCCCTCTCCATGGTAACTGTCTGAAGCTGAACCAGAATGTTCACAACTTTGGTGTCATACTTTATCCCAAGGTGAGTTTCTGATCACACCAAGACCTCCTGCATCCACCTCTATAACATTGTCCAATTCCACCATTGCCTCAGCTCATTTGCTGCTGAAACTCTTGTCCATGCCTTTGTTACCTCTAGACTTGACTATTCCAATGCACTCATGATTAGTCTCCCATATTCCAGCATCTATAAATGTGAACTCATCCGTAACTCTCTGATACATATCCTAACTTGCACCAAGTCCCGTACACTCATCACTGCTGTGCTTGATGATCAATACTGATTCCTGGTTAAGCAATGCCTTAACTTAAAAATTTCCATCCTTGTTTTCAAATCCCTCCATGCTCTCGTCATTCCCTACCTCTCTAACCTTTTCTAGCTCTACAACGCTCTGAGATATCTGTGCTCTTCCAATTCTGGCCTCTCACACATCCCTGATTTTAATCCCTCCAACATTAGTGGCCATATTTTCTGCTGCCTGGGCCCTAAGCTCTAGAATTCACTCTCTACATCTTTCCATCTCTTTACCTCTGCCCTCCCTTCTCTGAGACGCTAAAAACTAGCTCTTTGGCAAAACTTTTGGTCATCTGTCCTGATATCTCCTTATATGGCTTGGTATCATATTTTTCTCCAAAACACTCCTGTGAAGCACCATGAGACCTTTTACTATGTCAAAGGCACTATTTAAATGCAAGTTTTTGTTGTTACATGAAAGCTGAAGTTTGCAAGCTCCTCAGTACCTGTTTCCGAACATTTTAAATTCCTGCATTACACATTAGTTCCATTCCGCATTTTCCTCCATTATTTCCTTTTCTACTTCCTGTTCAGTTCTGTTTCTATCCTAATGTGGTACTTTGAGGTGAGATCAATGGGCAGAATTTTCCATGCCCACTGGCGTTGAGCGTGTTCGGCAACATGAGTAGGCAATATGGTGAGAAGGCCAAAGATCGGTTTCACAACGTCATTGAACCAGTTTGCAATCGTCCACTCAGCCCGTCGATGGTGGGCTGCGTTTCCCGTCCTCGGAAGACGGGAACCTCATTATAATACATCTGCATATCATTATAAGGCCACCCCCACCAGGATAATCCCCCCATGCTGGATCGTCTGCCCAAGCTGACCTGTTTCGCAACAGCATATATAAGGCTTGCACTTGGCAGGCTGCACTTTGAGGGGAACTTGCACAGGTGAGTGCACAGTAACACTGCGCAGCACTCGTGAAGGTCGCCTGTTGGACTTCAAGGTTGAGGGGACTTGGAGGGGGGGGAGCAAGGGCTGTACTGTGGTTGACGGTAGTGCACAAGCACATGCGGGGTTGCGGGGAGGGAAATGGCCAAGCATTAGGGAAACCTTGAATAAAGGGACCATTTCTCTGCAGCTGAGACAGTTCAGAAGCAGTCACATTGACATGCGTGCAGTGGGGCCTCTAGCTTATTTGCCCACTCAAGGGACGCAAAAGAATGAAAGTGCCACCAAGTGCTTCAGAGCTTTTCACCCCTTGAGCACAGACTGCGAACTAATGAGCATTTTAGTGGACTGCAGAACAGTTGGACGACTGGGCATGTTGTACAATCTCCTTGCTAAAGCTGGCCTTGGAGCAGTCACTGGTGCAGGTGCTCACAGTCCCTTGCAAAGTCGCCATGACAGTTTGGACCAGTCTCCCCCATGGTTCAAGCTAACAGTGCAGCCTTGTCATGCAGGTTAGGAGGATGCCTGCGCCTGAGCTGAGAGCACAACATGCAGTCCAGTGGGCAATACTGCCGCCAATTGGTCAAGTGGAGTGGGGCGGAGGAGGGAGGGATTTCGGGCAGCCATGCAGCATAATAAACTCTGGCCATCCAAGTGGTGGCCAGCACTCTCTGCGATGCGCTAAGCCGCCTTCAGACTTAACCAAGAGAGGTTCTTAGAACACCCAAGCTAACCCACACATCTCTCTCTTTCATCCTGCAGGAGGGGTACATCAGGAGCATGGAGCCTGGTGAACTAGCTGTATGACTCGAGGAGTATAGAGAGTGGAGACGAAGGAGAGTGATGGAGGTGCCCGGCTGAGCAGAGGGGGCGACTGGGGTTTCCGCATATGCCACTGAAGAGCCAAAGAGAGCCGTTGCTAGTTGGTGCCTAGCTAGAACCGGCATCAATAGACGCTGCCTTTCACTCCTGCAGAAGACCGAGAACCACTGTCGCCAAAGACTGTGCATGTCTCAGGGAGTGGTCGGTCACATCTGCCAGCTGCCACAGGGATTGCGCCACAGAGGCATGGAGGGCATCCACTGCCCATGGCCGCGAAAGTGACTGAGGTCATGAATGCCAACTTCGCGAGGGCACACAACTTTGTGCATTTCGTCCAGGATGCAAGAGCGATTGGATTTGCCCAGATCTCGGGTTTCCCACAGGCGCAGGGTGAGATCAACTGCACTCATGTGGCGATCAGATCTCCATCACAACAAGGGGTCAATGATGTCATCCGCAAGGGCTTCCATTTGCTGAATGTGCAGCTGGTGTGTGAGCACCACAAACACATCCTGCAGGTTTGCGCACGGTTTCCAGGGAGAATCCATGACTCCTACATTCTCAGTCGGTCACAGATCCCTGACGTCTTCTAGGGTTCACAGAGCTGCAGGGTTGGCTCCTCAGGGACAAGGGCTACCAGCAGCGGACGTGGCTGATGACACCTGTGCAGTGGCCTCAGGCTGCAGCAGAGCCAAGATTTAACGAGGTTCATGCTGCAGCTCGCAACTTGGTGGAGCAAACCATCGGGATGCTGAAAATGAGGTTCCGGTGCCTGGACCAGTCTGGTGGAGCCCTGCAATACAGTCCATAGAGGGTATCACATATCGTTGTCACCTACTACACCCTTTACAACGTGGTGCTGCAATGGGGAGAGGAGCTGACTGGAGGTCTCCTCTGATGTGGAGGACATCGACGGGGATGAGGGTGAGGGTGAGGAGATCCTCAAAGGCAACCATGATGGCGATGAGACCCTCGCACTGGCCAGACGAGGCAGGCGTGCTCAGGAGGCCCTCATTGCTGTTAGATTTGTGGAGGATGATGATGACATGCAGTGAAGAGACACCATAGAGCCTAACATTTCATCTGTGAACATTTGACTGCAGTCTGGCTAATAGCAACGCACATACCCTCTATGATAATGTGCCCATGACAGGAGCACAGTGGATGGCCTAAGTCGCTTAATTGCAGGAGGATGCAGTGAGGACACTCCATAGATCTTCACATAGCCTCTGAGAATGTCTGACTCCTGTCTGGCTGAGGGCAGCTCGCTTGCGTTCTGTGATCAGGGTCATATTATGAAGAAACAGCTGGGAACCTTTAAAAGCATCCGATCCTTTGTCCGTCTTCAGCACTCTCCGGGTGTGATGTCCGGTAGAGGCAAAGGCGGGAAAGGTCTCGGTAAAGGGGGTGCGAAACGGCACCGGAAAGTCCTCCGAGATAATATCCAGGGAATCACTAAAACTGCCATTCGCCGCCTCGCTCGTCGTGGGGGCGTTAAGCGCATCTCCGGCCTCATTTACGAGGAAACTCGCGGGGTTCTCAAGGTTTTCTTGGAAAATATCATCCGAGACTCAGTCACCTACACGGAACACGCTAAACGCAAGACCGTTACCGCCATGGATGTGGTCAATGCCCTGAAACGCCAAGGCCGAACTCTGTTGGTTCGGTGGTTGAGAACTTAACAAAAACATTTCAGCACCTGAGTCCTTCAGGAGCTCAGCGGCACTGGTCACAGATGGGACGAGATGGGGCCAGCCCCACCTTAAATGTTCTGAGAGTACACAGAGAGAATAATGGAACTCTGTGACACCTGCCCATGACATTCTGGCAGCAATGACAAGCATCATCAAGGTGCAGACATCACTAATGTGTCCAGGGAGTGTGAGGCTGGACCATCAATTTGGTCTGAAGGCTGCACAGAGCACAGGGAAGAGGCCCTGGCCTGAGACACCTGCCTTTATCTTGTGCAGAAAGGTTTCACATTTGAGTGACATGAACACTGTTCATCAGAACAAGGAGCCATAGGCAGGGAGACATTGTTGAGAGTTTATTTACAATAGTGAAGATTATGTACAAGTGAGTAACACCCATGCCCAGGCTGTGCAACTACAGCCTCTTACCTTTCCTAACCCTGCCACTACGTCTTGGTGGTCCCTGGACATCCACAGCAGAGGTGAAGGCAGCTTGCTGCCTGCTATGCCCTGTCTGTGATGACCTTAGCAGGTGTCCTCTGGAGGGCCACGACATGCTTTTGGGGTCCTGCTGTATGGCAGTGGCACCCACCTCGACCGGTGGAGCTGGAACTGCTGGGGTCACAGAAAGAGGGGATTCGGATGGGCTGGACACTCCTGGGAGGGCGGCCCCGGGGTGTGCACCTGCTGATTCTCCTCCTATGGGTGCCCAATGGCACCTGGCTGACTCCTTGAGGAGAAGGGGAAACTGGAATGAGATCGACCTGCCCCCACCTGAGGCCCACGATGGCGTCGGCGATGGAGTTCAGCCCACGCAGCAGTGCAGGAGCAACATCCTGGACTAAGGTCTCCATAGCAGCTGCCATCCTAACCAGTGTTGACCTCAGTGCATTGGCACATTGGCATGCCTGCTCTATCACCTCAGCCTGAAGGCAGACAGACTCCTCCATCGTGCCTTGCAATCTGAGTAGTGCAGCGGACATCCCTTCCTGATTTTCCAGAGCTTGCCTTTGCAGCTCCAGCAACTGAGACATGACTGCATCCAGAGGCTCATCATCTGACTAGGACTCAGCAAATTTCTGGTCTCCAGCAGTCCTCCGAGTGCCGGACACATGGGAAGTCCCTGCTGCCACCTGCTATGGATCAGGAAGTGCGATGTGCTCACCAGATTGTGATCCCAAGGCTACTCTAAAGCTAGGTCCCACCGAGGTGTATGTCTCAGCACTGCTGGAGGGTGTGGGTGAGCGCTGTGATGGGTCCTCAAGGAAGGTGCCTTCAAATTGCACGTCAGTGGTTTCTTTGGGGCTGGATTGGAGGCCCTGGGTCGTGAACTCCATTGGCCATTTCCCAGATGTACCTGTGAAAGCAAGGAGAGATAATTAGTGCATGGCAGTGGCCTGGTAAACAGGACACATCACTCACAGCATGGTTGTCTGATGGATGCTGCACTGCTGGATATTCACTTGGTAGAGCACTGCCAACCCCATCGTCAACACAGGAATGGTTCAGATCCTCACCGGCCAGCTGGATGCTTCTGTTTTCAAAGTCCACGAGGATGCTGATTTCAGGCATTCCTCCATCAGTCTGCGACCTCTCCCTCTTGTAGTGTGCCAGCTTGTCCTGCATGAATAGAGATGGGGAGACTGTAAGCAGGATGCCTGCCAGGCCAGATGATCAGTATGCCTGGCATGTTTGGGTGAGTAGTCCCATGGATAATGAAGGTGTGTGTGAGAGACTGAATGGTGATGTCCCTTGAACTAGCAGTGAGTGAGATCCCTGTGGATGTGTGATGGGTTTGAGAGTGTGAGAGTTGAGAGTAATGAGAAGAGTGACTTACCCTGGCGGAACGGAGATCATCATTCATCCCCTTGTGGCACTGGGCGGCTGTCCTCTTCTGCAGGGCGTTGAAACTAACCACCGCCTCCCAAGCCAGGCTGGTAATGTTGATGCCCATCCTGAGGCCAGAGCGGGGGTAGAGGACATCACGGTGGGCCTCCACTGCGTCCAAAAGGCGCTCGAGGAACGCGTCACTAAACCAGGGAGCTACAGTCTTTTTGCCTTTCGGGGCCATGTCTTTTGTGCAACAGTCCTGGCTGGAAGCACTGAGAGGTGTGTGCTGCACTTTAAATATGGTGCCCAATGTGATGAAGCGGCGAGGTGAAGGCGTGGTGAGCGAATGAGAACCTGCGCGCCATCAGAACAGCGTGTTTCCCAGGAATACATAATTAATGCAGCAGGATTGGGGCGATACGGTGTGAAAAGCCGCCGTTGCAGCTGACGGGTAAAACATTTTTCCCACCCACTACCGCACTTAGTACAAATTTGGGATGATTCTGCTCAATGCCACTTTATTGAGTGGCAGATTATTTTATATATTTTAAGAAGAGAAGTCCACAGTATCTGTGCAGCATTTTGCAAGTTTTGACCTATAGAACGTATTGTTGTGGCTTGTGTATAAATGATGGCTTTCAGATTACATTAAAAAAGGCAGCATTTATAGCCGTATATGGGTATTGCTACCACAGCCTAATAGCTTTTAGCAAATACTTGTCCTCTTCCTCATGTTTTTAGAATAGCTTCATCATTCACATTCATAGGCTGGTAAAGGCACCTCTTTCAAAAATCACACATGAGGCTAGCAGCTGCAAATGAAGGTTGATTTCAGATACAACATGAGAACCAGTAGACTCTAGTTTCTTTGGACAACGTAGTCTATGTTTCATCAACCCTTAACCTCAACGGAAATACAAACATACATGCAAATGGCCCGAACAGTTGACACCTTCAATGAAGAAAAGAGCAAGGTCAAGATGATAGAGCAGAATGATTAACAAATGTAATTTAACCAGGTTGGATAGACTTGGGTTGTTTTCGTTGGAGCAGAAAAGACTGAGGGGCGACCTGATTGCGGTGTACAAGATTATGAGGGGCATGGACAGGGTGGATAGGGAGCAGCTGTTCCCCTTAGTTGAAGGGTCAGTCACAAGGGGACATAAGCTCAAGGTGAGGGACAGGAGGTTTAGGGGGGATGTGAGGAAAAACTTTTTTACCCAGAGGCTGGTGACGGTCTGGAATGCTCTGCCTGGGAGGGTGGTGGAAGCGGGTTGCTTCACATCCTTTAAAAAGTACCTGGATGAGCACTTGACACATCATAACATTCAAGGCTATGGGCCAAGTGCTGGTAAATGGGATTAGGTAGGTAGGTCAGGTGTTTCTCACGTGTTGGTGTAGACTCGATGGGCCGAAGGGCCTCTTCTGCACTGTGTGATTCTGTGAGAATATCATCTAGAACCACAACAGTTGGCTGAATGTAATATAATCAGACACAGACATTGTGGCCATTCTGAGAAGTGAATGCAGCATGTGACAGGATGTTAACCAAAGTCTTCACTTCCCCTCAACAGCAAGAGCCGGTTTCCTTAGAGGTTAGAGCCTGGTCAGCAATCTCAGAGAGTTGCAATGGACCAAGAGACAAAGTAATGAACAATAATGGACTTTAACATTGCACAAGGGGTTCAGTTCTCCAGACCATCTTTCCTATTCTCAGTTTCCTGGTACAGTTCTGGTGATGGCAGATTATTACTTGGAATTACATCAATCATTTTTGCAGATCACATAACACAATTAAGGTTAACGCACAGCCCGCTGTTGAGGTGACAGTATGAATTATTTACATTCCACGTACACTTACAATAAAGATAGCATAATTCTCAGCCAGTTTACTCTTTTACCCTTGCTTTGCTATAAATCAAAAAGGATCCATACAATATTCTAGGAATTGTTCAAAAGCCTAGAAATGTCCTTTTGACCTTTACCTGAAAACAATTTTTGAGCCTCAATTTAGTTTGTATTGGGTGTGTTCCCATGGTCTAATGCTAGCCCTGATTTTGCACGAATCGAAAATCCCATCAGGGTCACTGATGGGACATGTGGTGTGTCACATTCGTATAAGGGGTGCTATTCTGATGTAGATGGTAAGATACACTGTTGGATAGAATAGCGGGAGCCTACCTCTGCATCTGCTCCATTTTGAACCTGGCCTAGGGATGCCTGAAATGGGAGCAGGTTCTATTTTCTCAAACTAACATTCACCATCAAGACAAACACTGAAGAAGCTTAACTACGTTCTGATGCCATGAGGATACTACAACATTCAAGAATTGGTGTTATAAAGAGAGTAATATTTCAATGAGGAATCACAAAACATCAAAAGATTATCACAAGAAAGTGGCATAACAGACACAGCCAGTAAAGTATCTGAAATAATTAAAGAAATCATCTTTATCCTTGCTTAATTACCTAATTTACTTACAAGCATTTATTAAAATGAATTGACATTTTAATATTCCATAGGTAGTTTGCGTAACACAGCTTACGGAGAAAATAATGAACCAAACTCTTAACAATCTGCTCTCCACAATTATAGCTAAGGCTCCCAAAGTAACATCAATCTAGAACAGACTAATTAAGTTTGGTTTGATAACCATTTATTCTCCTATTGCCTCTGAGCCAATCTTATATTAGAGAAAGTTACTTTACTCAAATCAAATAAACTGACTAAGCATTATATTTAGAAGAAACTTTAGCCATCAGTCAATTAATCCATCATTTTCTCTAGACAGCTATGTGTAAATGGCAGATCATATTATCAACCTTTTAGGTACCAAGTGATTAAATTATGCCTGAAAATTTATTGACAGCTTCACTAATTCTTTTATTATGAGTAAATATAGAATTTTCTCCATGTCAGAGTAGGAGAACAAATGTAATAATGATAGATGAAGTTATTATGCTTCCCTTCTTATTGGACACATAGATATAGACATTTCTAGGGGTGAAATATTCAGCATAATCTCATAGATATCATTCTCTATTGTTACTTACAACTTTGGACTAAACATGTAGGACATCTCTAAATAGAGAATGAATCAGTGGCACAGTTGGTAAATGGAATGGTTTACTGTGGAGTTGAGTGAGCTGATCTCACCCGTGACACTAATTAGGGTACTACTACTGACCTCAACTTCCATTAGCTCAGGAAGAAGACCAATCAGCTCTCTCTAGATCACTATCCGGTGTATCCTGCTGGGAAGTGTGTACACTTGGGAATCAGGAGAGGGCAGGACAGAGCTCAACTGCAATACCCCCAACAATACAACAGAGTGACATGTGATAAATGTAGAATGAGATAAGGGAGAGGGTGCTAGCACCCATAACTCTGTACCCTAGTATGAGTCAATGTTTTCAGGAGAAAGAGCAAGTGAAAACAGGAAGAAAACATAAAATAAAAGCTCTGAAGAAGGGTCAAACAGACTCAAAACGTTAACTCTGTTTCTCTCTCCACAGATGCTGTCAAACCTGCTGAGTTTTTCCAGCATTTTCTGTTTTTATTGTATAAGAAAAAATAAGAAAGAATCAGCGATAGTGATGGTATTCAACCTGCATTTAACACTCCATCATGAGTATGGTGACACACCTTAAGTACATGGTACTATAGAAGCTTTTTCAACAGCACCTCCAAAACCCACGAACTCCACTACCTAAAAGGACAAAGGCAGCAAGTGCATAAGAACACGACCTGCTCCAACGCTCCTCCAAGTCACATACCATCCCGATTTAGACATATATCACCATTCCTTAATAATCACTAGGTTGAAATCCTGGAAATCCCATGTAGCAACACTGTGGAAATACCTTCACTACACATACTTCAAGGAGATGGCTCACCATGGCAACAGGAGATGGTCAAGAAACGTTGGCCTTACCAGTGACAACCATATCCTCAGAATTAATTTTAAAAATGCATGCCTGGCATTTGTGATGGCTCTGAGTACCTCCAAACTGACCTGAGGTTGATAAGTAAAAAATATTTGACCAGTGCAGACTCAATGGGCCAAAGGGCCTTTTTCTGTGCTGTAGACCTCTATGACTCAGTAACAAACTATGTCCACATGGTTCCAATTTTGAAATGCATCAATTGGCTCACCAAGTGCAGGGCAAACAGTGAAGTCCTCAATCTTGCTCTTACAGTATAGCATTACATATTACATTGCATCGAATCGGCAGCACAGAAACAATCATAGAAACATAGAAAATAGAAGCAGGTCATCATTCAGCCCTTCAAGCCTGCTCCGCCATTCAATATGATCATGGCTGATCCTCTATGTCAACGCCATAGTCCCGCTCTCTTTCCATACCCCTTGACACCTTTAGAGTCTAGAAATCTTTCTATTTCCTTCTTAAATATATTCAGTGACTTGGCCTCCACAACCCTTTGTGGTAGAGAATTCCACAGGTTCACTACCCTCTGAATGAAGAAGTTTCCACAGTAGTTTTTTGTTTTTAAGTTTCTCCTCATCTCAGTCCTAATTGGCCTACCCCGTATCCTGAGATTGTGATCCCTTGTTCTAGATCCCCCAGCCAGAGGAAACATCATCGCTGCATCCAGTCTGTCCAGCCCTATCAGAATTTATACGTTTCAATGGGGTCCCCTCTCATTCTTCTAAACTCCAGTGAATACAGGCCGAGTTGGCACAATCTCTCCTCATACAACAATCCTGCCATCCCAGGAGTCAGTCTGGTGAACCTTCGCTGCACTCCCTCGATGGCAAGTATATCCTTTCTTAGGTAAGGAGACCAAAACTGCATGCAATACTCCAGGTGTGGTCTCACCAAGGCCCTGTATAGCTTCAGTAAGACATCCTTGCTCTTGCACCTAAGTCCACTTGCAGTGAAGGCCAACATACCATTTGCCTTCTTACCTGTTTGCTGCACCTACATGCTTGCTTTCAGTGATTGGTGTACAAGGACACTCAGGTCCCTTTGAACATCAACATTTCCCTATTTATCACCATTTAAAAAATACTCTGCCATTCTGTTTTTCCTACCAAAGTGGATAACTTCACACTTATCCATGTTATACTGCATCTACCCTGTATTTGTCCACTCACTCAACTTGTCTAAATCACCCTGAAGCCTCTTAACATCCTCCTCACCACTCACATTCCCACCAAGTTTTGTGTCGTCAGCAAACTTGGAAATATTAGTATTTATTAGTATAAATATTAGTCCATTCAGTGCTTATTAGCTTCTTCCCACTCTAATTCTCTCTTCTAGTCCTGACATTGTATTCCTGTCTCCTTCAGGTATGCATAAAGCCTCTCCATAAATGTTCCATCTGTTTCAACCATTCTGTGTGGCAGTACCTAAATGAATCTCATCAAATTTTGTGTTATAAACAATTATGTTATTTTTCTTTGGATAAGTTCTAGACTCCAGTTTTCTTCCTTTTGCCCTCTAAGACTCATGCTTTGGATTGTCAATTCTATCTCCTGCCCTCTCCCCATCTTCTTGCATAACAGGCCTTGATGGCAATTCATAACAAGAGTGATATCAATTCGGTTGATGCCTCCTGATTCGAAAAACCACTATTGATCAAAAATATATAGAACAGAAAAATATAAATACAGTAAGAGGATGGTGTTCATGATAATCTGGTAAATGGCTGCACTGCGTGACATGTTTCAAGTGTTAGCTTGGTTCAGTTTGCAACAGTTTCCTCTGTAGAGGGTTAAAGTCCTACTGACTGAATGCATACTCAGCCTGCCAATTTAAATCCATGGACACTTGTGACCTTCCACTACTTTGCATTTGTAGTTATTCTTCACAGGTGACCATGGACTTAGGGGTCTGGAGGTTTGCTGTGTCGCTTCAAAGCAGAACAATTTTGTAACAGTGGCACTTTTGCAATACAGTAAAAGTTTTTTCTTCCATTACCAGTCTCCTTTGCTGAGAATACCAACACTGCCTCTAAAAAGGGAGACATAACCAAAACTGTCTCATTATTAAGTGCCCAATGTCATGCTAGTCCAGCTTAATATTTTGCAATTTTTCACAAAAAAAAGTTGACTAATGCTTCAGATCCATCAAAGACTAAACATTGGTGCTGTGCCTCAAACCATTTAGGTACCTCTACATCACAGCACCTCACCTACATTTCTTTTCATTCTTGGGATGTAAGCATTGCTGGTAAGGTCAGCATTTATTGCCCATCCTTAATTTTCCTTGAAAAGGTGATGGTGAGCCACCTTCTTGAACCACTACAGTCTGTGGTGTAGGTGCACCCACAGTGCTGCTAGGGAGAGGGGGCCAAGATCTTGACCTGCCAATAGTGAAGTAATGGCAATATAGTTACAAATCAGGATGGTGTGTGACTTGGAGAGCAATTTGCAGGTGGTGGCATTCCTATTTGAATGCTGCCCTTGTCCTTCTAGATGCTAGAGGGTTTGAATGGTGCTGTTGAAGAAGCCTTGTTGAGTTTCTGCAGTGCATCTTGGGAATGGTACACATTGCTGCCACTGTATGGCAGTGGTGGAGGGAGTGAATGTTTAAGGCGAAAGATGGGGTGCCCATCAAGCCAGTTGCTTTGTCCTGAATGGTGTCAAACATTTTGATTGTTGGTGGAGCTACATTCATCCGGGAAAGCAAAAGTTATTCACCACAGAATTCCTAGCATCTGACCTGGTCTTAGAGCCACAGCAATTATATGGCTGATTCAGTTAAGTTTCTGGTCAATGGTATCCTCCAGGATGTTGATGATAGGGGATACAGCAGTAGTAATGCTGTTGAACATCATGGGCAGGATTTTATGTCCCACGGGCGGGCACACGCCTGACCCAATCGGGCGTAAAATCACACACAATGACATCAGGCAAGCGTCCCAATGTCATCATGCACTTTTGCGATCTATCGGTCTGCAGACACACGCAAGAGTCAGCAGCGCACCCGCCGACACTTAAGAGGCCTATTAAGGCCGTGAAGCAGGTAATTAATTTATATTTTTCGCTGCTCATCCAACCATTTGGTTGGCAGGCAGGCAATTCGGCCAGGGGACCTTTGGATTTTTTATGAAACCTCATCCACGGGCGGAATGAGGTTTCCAGAAGTAATTGAAAAAAGATTAAAAATTTTAAACATCATTTTAAACACGTCCCTCTTCATGTGACTGAGTCACATGTGGGGAAATGTTTCTCTCATTTTTAAAATGTTTATTTTTGTGTCCACAATTCTTCGGCTCCTTAAGTCTGCTCTGTGCCCTCAGGGTGCTTTCAGCGCTCCCCTGTGCTTGAGCAGACTTCTGCGCTCGCACTCCTCCCACTCCCACCCCAGCAGCGCTGAGCCGTTACTTGCCTAGCCAGCATGAAATCGCAATCGAGGCCCAATCGCGGGCAGCACACTATTTCATGGCCGCTCCTGGGTCAGCCCGATGACCGGAAAATCCTGCCCCATGGGGAGATGGTTAGATTCTTTCCTGTTGGAGATGGTTATTGCCTGGTGCTTGTGTGGCATGAATGTTATCTGCCATTTATCAACCCAAGCCCAAATATCATCCAGCTGCATATGAACATGGACTATGTTAGGCTTCACCTCGACAAGAATTTTCTTACTCTGGGATTTAGTATAGAGTCCAAATCCCAACAATTGCTTCATTATCTGGGAAGTTATGAATGGGACTGGACACTGTGCAATTATCAGCGAACATCCCACTCTTGACCTTATGATCGATGACTGATGAAGCAGCTGAATGGCCTCAGACATTACCCTGACTTAAATTTTGCTTGGACTCCTTGATATCACACATGGTTAAATGCTGCCTTGATTCAAGGGTAATCACTCTTAACTCACCTCGAGAAATCAGCTCTTTTTTCCACATTTGGACTAAGCCTGTTGTTATGACCACAGCCTTTTTTGTATTCTAATAACGAGAAGACGACATACCAATCTCAATAGTTAGAGGTCCAGTAGCGTTTTTGGGTTTTTTAAAATTAAAAGTAAAAGTTTTATTAACAAAAAAAAAACTTAAATGCACAAGGTTACAGTTACACAATTAAGGTTAGTCTAAGAAAACATCCCCCAAAATTCTCTATTTGGTCAAATCTACAAGTAAGCACTTTCCAGGCAATGCTCCCTTATAGATATTTAAATATGGAATCCAGTTATATCACACAAGGCAGGCTGCTGTAGCTTCAATAAATGTGTATCGCATGACCTGTACCCTCTTTCATTTTGCTATGGAATTCACTTCAGAATAAAACTGCTTGCTGCAGCCCAAGACTTCTCAACAGCTCAAACAGCTCCAGCTATCTCCAGCTTAACGGCGCGACAGCTATCCAGCTCTATATGTGTTCTGTTGAAGGGTCATGAGGACTCGAAACGTCAACTGTGCTCTTCTCCGCCAATGCTGCCAGACCTGCTGAGTTTTTCCAGGTATTTCTGTTTCTGTTTTTGTTTTGGATTTCCAGCATCCGCAGTTTTTTGCTTTTTTTTCAGCTCTATAGATATCTTTAGCTCTCTTGACCTCAACAGCTATCCACAGTAACTCTAGTATATTTTTCCCTTTCATCTCAGTCATTTGTTCTCACACCCCTTTGAAACTCAAGCCCTTCCAAATATAAGATCTTTCATGTTTCCATCTTGTCTTTGCTTTTGGGTCAATAAAATATATCCCCACTACTATTCACCTATGGACTCCTGCAAGATGCAAACATTTTCCTTGTTACCTCTGCCTCTCCTTTGAAATTAAACAGCCTCGCAACTTATCTAAAAATGCAGATGTTAGATCTAATCTATTTACTTGTACCTCAAACTTAACACTCTGAACCTTTTCATGTTTCCAAACACCCAGACAGCCTGACTCCTATCAACCTCTTGCCCAGCTTAATTAAATCTCTCTCACACACACACACATACACACCACCTCCCCCTCCCCAGTAGAAATTGGCTGAATTGGACTTGTCCTGCTTTTTTCGTGGACAGGGCATGCCTGAGTAATTTTCCACATTGATGAGTAGATGCCAGTGTTGTAGCTGTACTGGAATAGCTTGGCTAGGGGCAAAACTAGTTCTGGAGCAGAAGCCTTTAACACTACAGCCAGGACATTTTCAGGGCCCATATCCTTTGCAGTATCGAGTGTGTTCAGCTGTTTCTTGATATTATGTGGAGTTATTAGAAATGGCTGAAAACTAGCAGCTGTGATGCTGGGGACTTAGGAGGGAGGTGAGAAGGATCATCCACTCAGTGCTTCTGGCTGAAGATGATTGCAAGCACTTCAGTCTTGTATTTTGCACTGATGTGTTGGGCTCCCCCATCATCGAGGAAGAGGATGTTCATGGACACTCTTCCTCTCATTGGTTGTTTAATTGTCCACTATCATTCATGGCTGGATGTGGCAGGACTGCAGAGCTTTTGTTTCATCTGTTGGTTGTGGCATCATTTAGCTCTATCTACAGCATGCTGCTTCTACTGTTTAGTATGCAAGCAGTCACCAGATTGGCACCTCATTTTTAGGTATGCCTGGTGTTGCTCCTGGCTTAATGGTAGAGTGAGGATGAGGTTACACATTGTGATAGTGTACAACGCTGCTGTTAAGGCCCACAACTCCTCAGCTGCTAAATCTGACCTGAATCTATCTCACTTAGCAGAGAGGAAGTGCCACAAAACTCAAGACCCTCCTTGAAACCCATCTCTTTAATCCAGCTTTTGGTCTCATCTTCTTCAGCTCATCATTCACTTCTTTCCTTAACTTTCTGTGAAGTGCCTTTGGATGCTCAGCAAAAGTTCTTGTTGACAACCTGGCTCCAGACTGAGGGGGACAAAATTTGAGGGAGCTGCACTCCACTTTGGTGCCAGCGAGCCCTGATCCGATTTAAAGCTGCATTGCACTCCAGGGAGTCTCACTGGACCTAGATACCAGGTTTTGCTCTTTTTAGACAAAAAAAGTTTTTCACCTGGGGCAGTACAATGCAGCCTCAGTAATTGCAACTTTTTTGCCCTGTTTAGTTGCACACATTAGATTTTTTTTTAAATCAAGCATATCTTTGTTCTGAGTTGCACCAGGACCATGACATCATTGTTAAAGGCCTTCAGTAATTATTTGGTTATGCAGCTCCTCAGAAAGATGCAATATGAATATTAATGTATCCCAAAGAATTAATCTCATATTGACTATCATCAGCTCCCTTAAGATAGAATTGATCAACTTTCTTAATAATACAACAATCATAAACTCTGTGCTGGCATTTTAAGTGCTTTCATTTTTATTGCACTGAATATGATGCAATAAAAACAAGTTGAATTCTCACTTTTGCCACTGGGTGGAAAATGGGTAATAGTGGATCAGTCACCTGATCTACACCCCACTCTTCCCTGAAAATTGTAACTTTTACTGCAATGTAGTTTCACAGGCACTAGCAGCCTTCTGGTTCTTTGTCTGAGTCTTCATGTGGTACAAAGCTATTTCACAACATCATCAGATGGCTTACCCACTGACTCTCCTAAGCCTCTACGCCACCTATGAGGTACAAGTCAGGTTTGTGATGGAATAATTTCCACTTGCCAGGATATGTCCAGTTCTAAAGACACTCAAGAAAGTCAACGCCATCTCGGCCAAAGCAGTCCACTTGATCGGCATCTCATCCGCCACCTTAAAGATTCATTCCCTTCACCACAATGGGTGCAGTGTATACTATCTACAGGGTGAGCTGCAGCAACTTAACAAGACTTCTTTGACAACACCTCCAAAACTGTGACCTCCACCACAGAGAAAGACAGGGGCACCATCACCTCCAATTTCCCCTCCAAGTCACATACCATCCTGATTTGGAAATATACTGTCGTTTCCTCAATGTCACAGGGTTGAAATTCATGAACTTTCTACCTACCTAACAGCAATCTGGGTGTGCATTCACTACACAACTGCAGTGATTCAAGGAGGCAGTTCACCATCACCTCCTCAAGGGCATTTAGGAATGGGTAATGAATGCCAACCTTATTGGAAAGTCTGCATCCTGGAAATGAAAAAAAATGAGTACTCGTGGTCACCCAAAGTCCATACACAGCCATATTTCAACAGGAATTACTGGACAGGAGGCACGACCAGCAACCATGGTTGTTTCTTTGCCTCTCTGAATCAGTGGTGCTGAGTGCAAATCCAATTCTATTGCCTGACTGATATCAAATAACTCATAACTGACCAGGCAGCTAAGCTAGGTCATTCTGTTCTGAATTATCCAATAGATTATTGGGTGTACTGCACAGAGAACATGTAAACTTGGATTAAAATAGGGCGAGGATAGAAATACTGACAGATATTTGATATACAGACAGCTCATGTCGGAATCCTCAAATATAATTATCACACTGCCCAGTTTAAGTACCTGCATGATCATTTGCAAATCTCTTATCTATATGGACTAAGCCTGACAGGTGAACACAAATGAAAACATGAATTTCACTGAATCGCAAACTGAAAAGGGAAATGCAGACGACAGTGTTAGTTTAGCAGCACCTGATGATGTAAGTCCAATTTATTATGACGTTTTACCAAAGATAACAAAATATTATCTACAGTTTATATTTCTATCCAACCACTTTTCATGTAATACTTCTTTTTGTTTGAAAGTGTCATTTTTTCTTCTGTTTTTTAATCTTTCCCAATTAGCAGTCATTGGTTGAAATTTTGGGCATGAAGCGGCTTCCACGGCCTCCAACAAATGCATTTTAAGGCCAACAACTAGACTGACCAATGACTGACTTTCCATCCCACACATCCTGTTCCATGAGTGTTTGCCTTCCTCTCTGGCACCCCAGGCTTCCCAACAGCACAGCTGAAAGGGGAATCACCTGTGCAACTGATGTACAGTTGAACCTGTTTGTTATAGTTTGCTAAAGGGATGCTTGTGTAATTCATAAGCGGTTGTTAAAAACATAAAATTAGACTGTAGGTGACTGATGTGCATTTCAAAGGCAACCACATTATCATTACTTTAAGCTGCCATAATCATAATTATCTATCATTCAGTTGGACAGATTCAGCTGTGGCTGTGTCAAAACTTATCCAATCAAATGGGACATTGTGAACACATCAAAATTTATCCAATCAAATGGGACATTGTGAACATATCAAAACTTATACTATCAAATTGAACAAGTCAGACATCCAATCAAGAGGGCCAATTGTGGGCATGTCAAATACTGGTATCCAATCAAACTATGAAGAAAAATATAAACACTAAAACATGCATTTTTTAAAAAATAGCAAATTTCACCCCAATGACTGCCCTAATTGGTTGGATTAAGTGATCATACAGGAAACAAAAATGACCGCTGTTAAGGAGAATAGTTAGAATGAGTTATATTAATACAAAGGTAAGATAATGCAGGTGCTGGAAATCTGAAATAAAAACAAATTCCCAGCAGGCCAGGCAGCTTTGACAGAGAATGAAACCAGTTCTGACGAAAGGTCACCAACCTGAAACGTTAACTCTTGTTAATTTCTCCATGGATGCTGCCTGATCTGCTGAATATTTACAGCAGCTTTGTGTTTATTTTGAAATTGTATTAATTTTTGTTTGGGTCCGTGATGTATGGATCAGTGGAAGTTTTACATGAGAGATGATGGGATAATTTAACTCCCAAAGAGTTGGGTTGAGGTCAGGCAAGATGTAAAAATTTCAAAAATCTCAAATCTGGCCTCAACTCACCTAAGGGGTTAACAGAGGCAGCACAGTAGGTCAGTAACCAACTCACTTCCAGGAGGAAGGCTGGCTATTTAAATATTATGAGGCTGGGAATTTAACATTTCACCTATCTTACAGATATAACTTCGGTCAACTGGGCTTCCTAGGTCTCAGGAAACCCAACAACTTAAAGAAGGCAAGGAAAGTTTCAGGAGAAAGACAAGTGCCCTTATCTCACTGCTTGTGACCCAAGAAGAGCAGGATTGTTACCTTTAAGCCCTTTGCCCTCTTCATGCCATTGTTAAAATTCCAAATGAGCAAAACTCCCTCCTATTGTTCATTCATCACACCCCTGTCAAATCGCAGGGCCTATGGCCGAGATGTTGGTCCACCTAACATCTATATCACTCTCCTAGTCTCTTCTCACTATTCCCAATTGTCCTCTCTATCTTTACCGCCTCCTCTCTTGACCCCTGATTGCCACTCTCCTCTCCCAATATCTTCAGACCCATGAATAGTCCCCCAACCCTGGCTTCTTCTCCTGGCTCTGACTGCACTACCTTGCCCCCTCCCAAACCTTCTCTCCCATCCCACAATCGCTTCTCTCTCCCCATCCTCAGCCTCTTCTACTGATTGCCATCCCTCCCCACCACCCCCAGCTCCCAGCCCTCCATCACGCATCCCTACCCCAGTCTTCTTTCCCGACCACACCCTTACCCCACCCCCCACCAGCCACCTCTCCTGACCCCTATTTGCTAGCCCCCAAACCTAGCCTGCTCTCATGAACCCTGGTCATCCCCACCACAGCCTCGAAAACTATGCCACACAACCATTTAACCCCCTCCCCCACAGTACACCATAAAAGGTTGTAGCCCAATTTCTAGGCCATAGGTAAAGCTTCAACTGTCCCACAGCAGTGAGCACTGGGATAGCAACTTTACTTGGTATTCAACCTCTCTTCACTGCTTGTAGGCTGTTCCTTCCCCTGACAATGGCTAATCATTTTAAACTTAAAATACTATCAAACACCAGTAGGTTTAAGCAGCTACTGATGTACTAGCTGATTAATATTTGCTTAATTGACTAATCCTTGCGTCTCATATTTAATTAGTAGTCCAGTGCCCAAATTGTGAGCCCATGTAGAAATATATTTAACATAACAGCAGCAATGTTTTGGGGGAAAAAAATCTGTTGTATTAAGCTGGGAATGTCTAGTTAAAAAAAGCATTGGCTTTGTTTGTCACAACGCAAGATATAGTCATTCTTCATTAGTGAGCTTCAAGAGAAGCTCATCTATTCCATTGTATATACACAGTGATCTTGTGTCTATTTAGTCCCAGAGCAAGCAGCAAATTGAGAACACAGACAATAAAGTCTCAATCACAGTAATGATGTATGATGGGTTGTAATTTCTGTGTGCTAATGGGTTGCAAACAGTATTACAGCGATGATGGGAATATCATTGATTCATTATGCCTGCAATAAAATCAAAATGACTCAACATAGAGATTGCCAACCATTCACGCACCACTCATAAATCTCCATAAGAAAAAAACTCTCTACATGCAAGGTACAAAACAGCGAGCTGATAAGAGTTTTAAAAGAACTTTCACAATAACTTTCAACCATTTGAGCTAATATAAATATTTTTTAAAATGCTTGGCAACAGCTAACGGTAGTTCTGCTTAGAAAAGAAACAAATCGATTTTCATCTGCTCCAAGCAATCAATTACTCCCTGTCCTCTTTATACTAAAATGCAATAAAAACTAAATTTTGCCATTCTGAAAATAAATGCAAAGAGGGTCTCAAACTGTTATTCGACTCCATGGATTATTCATATCATCCCATTCGGATTAGCCATTTCCATTAAGAGTACATTTGCCATGAGCATTTAATGGACATCTAAGAGGGAATTCATTAAAGCGGGAGCTATTATCAGCACTTATGGGCCTCAAACTGCTTTCACATTTACCTTTTAATAGCCCACTATTATAAAAGTGATGTATGGCGCTGATCCTCCATCAGCATTTTTGTAAAGGTCTGTAAGAAAAGATATAATCCTGGGAGCAATCTCTTTCAGCACAAAATTTAATCAAAAAACCTTCGTATATATTTTAAGTGAGGTTGAGCAACCTGTTTTCAACAACCAGCACTTTAAAAAAATACAAAACCATTAGTCCTCCTCAAACACTCAGGCAGTTTTTGTTTTACATGCACAACATCAATCTATTTTTAAAAGTTCACATGAATTACAATGATTAGGAAAAATGACAGCTGCTGTACAATACATTTGATGCAATTGTTTTCAATTATTGGGGTGAGCGGTTGTATGGTTTTAATCTGACCTACACTATTCACAGTCCTGTAAAGGAGCTGAATGACAGCAGAGCATTCCCTCCACAATTTAATTCAATATAGATCTCCAAGTATGCTGTTATACATGCTCATTCTTCTCCCGCTACCACCTAATATAACTCCCACCTTACCTCCATCCATCTACCACCTTCCTTTCACAGCTCACAGGCTTTTGAAATGTAAATCTGTGTATTTCCTGATTTACTTCACCTTTTCTATGTTATCCCCCACCCCAGATTTAGTGATGTCCTGCGCTATGGGCCTTGTCTCTTCACTTAGGCCACTTAACAACAAAGAAAGCACAAAGCGACAGCATTAACAGATACCAGAAATAAACAAGTTAATAATCGAGTCAAAAGATCTTCTTTACATACTGGATTAGACATTCCTCGAGTTCACTTTTTGACCATCCTTTTTTTTATTAAACCTACAATCTTTTCTTCCTCCAAATCCTTCTCTCCCCTTCCCAGGCACAAGACAACTGTGTATTACTAAAATTCCTACTTGGTCATCTAAAACTCTACTATACCTCAATCTGTCCATTGTAGTACAAATGACTGATAAACATTCATTTCTTAAGCATAATTGGCTGTAAACAGACTCAAGTGGTCTATGAAAAACCAGGAAGCCACTGCCTTTGATTTTTTTTTTACTTGCAGCAAATGATTTTTTAAAATCTCATCAGATCAAGGAATATCAGTACAGAAGCATGGACGCTGGAAAGCTGAAATAAAAACAGAAACTGCTGCAAAAACTCAGAAGGTCAGACAGCATCAGTGGAGAGAGAAACAGAGTTAACGCTCCAAGTCAATGACCTTGCATCAGGGCGAGGAATGTCAGTGTTGAAGAACAGCTTTCTCCCTTTTACACTGAAATGTCAACATAAAAAAAATGCTCATTTCCATAGCACCATTCATGATCTCAGGACATCTAGAGTGCTTTATAACCATGGAAGTACTTTGAAATGTAGCCACTGTTGTAATGTAAAAAACATGGCAGCCAATTTGCGCAAAGCAAGGTTGCACAAATAGCAATCTGATTATGGCCAGATAAATCTACACCTGATGTTGATGGAGGGGTAAATATTACCTAGGACACCAGGGAGAACTCCCCTGCTCTTGTTTGAAATAATACCTTGGGATCAATTACATCTCCCCAGTAGGGCAGATGGGGCCTTGGCTTAACGTCTTATCTAAAAGGTGGCACCTCTGAACAGCGCGGCACTCCTTCAGTATTGCACTGAGGTGTCAGCCTGGATCTTGTTGCTTAAATCTCTGGAGTAGGACTTGAGCCTATAATTTCCTGACTCAGAGGTGAGTGCGCTACCCACTGTGTTATGGCTAACACTTCAAGTATCCTGGGTTAGGTACAGCACAGCCAAGAATCATTATAGGTCCTTACTCTCTGATAATGTGTCAAATGACTATCAGAACAGCAGCTCCTTGCTAGTGTTCCTTTCAGTTTGATCACAAGTCATTACTACTGAGTGAGAAGGCAACTAATGCTGAACTACAGACAGTTTAGTATCAGAGGCTGATAACTGCTAAAAACTGATTTGAAACAAGTATAAACTCATTTCAAGTGGAAACTTAACAGATAACAATGGGAGACAACAGCAGTTCGCATTCAAACCAAGACCTACTGGTCAAGAAAATTGAAATGGAGGATGCAAACTTAGATATTTCAAGGCTTTTGTTTGATTTTTATTTGTAGCGATGGAGCAGGAACATGCAGAAACTTTCCATCGGATATTATGAGTGCATTCCATGATCGAGCAGAGAGTCCATAATCTGTGTAAGGAGCAGGCTTGATAGAAAATGTAAAATAGGAAAAGATCAATTGGTCTGTGAAAGGTCATGCTATTGTAAGATCTCAAAAGAACATCCAAGTTGTACTTATGGACTCCTTTTGCTATTCACTCCTACTGGAAAATTCTTGGGGAAAAGTCTAGGTAATAATTTTATACACTGGGTTGTTGAAGCTCCATAATTCACATCAGACTGTTTTCCCAACCTTGGTAATTATAGATTTGTGAGCGTAACAAAAGAATGAAGGTTGCTGTGTGTTTCCAAGGACCTATCATGAGTCACTGACCTTCCTAGTAGCTGGGTCTCTCTGGTCTTTCAGTCAGAAGACAATGAGGTAGATTTTTGTTACTTCCTAGAGGCTATACACTGTCAGACAGTGGCAGAGATTGGTACTGGAGATTGCCAGTTCCAAATCGAAGCTACCAGATCTGATTCCATTTAAATTACAGAAGGAAATCAAGTGCACTCTGTAACAGGAATGCCATCCTTCCAATCCAATTTTCCTCTGCACACTGTCTATGTGCACTTAATGGCCAGATATTTGAAAATCAAAACCCTATCTACTCCCAGGAAAATTAAAAGACAAAGGCATACTCAATATACCTGTCTGTTAAAGCTTCATTTGGTTGTTTGAAGCTCCACGACATTCCAGCAATGAATTCCTGTTTCTTTTGTTGGTCTCTCAATCTGTCCTGTTTATGTAGCAAAATGAAAAATGATACCGTCATTTCTGACTGGAGTTTCTGAGATATGTTACTGAACCAACACCTGGAATCCTTAGATCCTTGCCATCACTACTAACTGCCTTTTTAAAATACTCAGTGTCTCATTTGATAGGATAAACTTAAAGACCATTAATGCCAGACTCTATCGCTTTTGTAGGTCACCACCCAGTGATGATAATGACATCTAAAAGCTACAAATTAAGGGAATGTATATGGTACTTGTAGTGCTCAATAGTTTAATTGTTCTATGTTTGATTGGTTAGTCTAGTTCACTGATCCTTGTATGCTTGCTTGATTGCTTAAGCCTGTGGGTAGAGCAGTTAAGTACTGACACCAGACTGGAAATGTTCCAGAAAGGACTTGGGATCTAGCAAAGACCATGTGTGAAACATCCTGTAAGTTCTGTAATAGTTTAAAGTATTGCACATAAAGATATAGAACTATAATCATCACTGCATTGTTCTAGAATTATCTCAGCTGAGAGAATTGAGTCATATAAGATATACAGCCACCCAGCACAAACATAAAAACTAGCAACAAAGATGGTTGAGAAAAGCTTAACTTTACCAGCTCCAGAACCATTTCTTTCATCATTGGGAGACCATCCAGGTCATGGAAGCAATAAATTTCGGAGTTCAAGACCTACTTGCTCAGTATGGGGATGGACAGTCCGGATTTAGCAGCGATCCGTAAGAAAGCGATACTTGTACATTGTCTCGGAGCAGAAGGCCATCGAATATTCAAGTAGTTCACAGTAAATATATCTATGTTTGATAGGGCAGTGAGTGCTCTTGAAAAATACTTTGGGCCAAAGAAAAGTGTGATGATCTGATAATATGCATTTGTCAGAGATCCTAAGGAAATGATGAGTTCATTAAACAATACGTGGCAGCATTGCAGCGCTTGGCTTCTACAATTAATTTGGTACACTAAATCCTGAGCAATTAATTGAGAAAACTTCAATCCCATGAATTAGGTAATGTCTCCTCATGGAGGATGATGATTTAATCTTGGAAAAAGCCATGACCTTGGCCGTCCAAATCAAATCCGCCATGTCAGAGTCAAAGAGGTTACATAGGAATGCACCCTTAGACTCAGGGTTGCAGACACAGCTTTCCCAACCAGTTTAAGTGCAAGGGTTGTGGACAAGGAGACCTCAGCAATAATCATTGCTTGTCCTGTCATGGTCTGATACTTTCAAAACTATACCTACATTGTGGAAATGCTCACTGAGTTACAAAACCATGTCCAGCTCAATGGGAAAAAATGAAGTTCATGCTTCATGTTTAAAAGTGTAACCATTTGGCAAAGGTGTGCAGGTTGTCGAAGAAGATTACTTCATTGGTTCGACACGTGGAATTCTCTTCCTGAGAGTGAGGTACAGCATGTATATACCATCACAAATGGTAAAGCACCAGGGCATTTTAAGGAGTGCTCAGAGAAGGACAAACCCTACAAATCCAAACCAGACGGAAAAGGATTTGTCCACAGGAATGTGTACAAGAACCACAAAACGACAAATTCAGAAGAGAGACCATTCCAGTGTGAGGTATGTAAGGCTTTGTTTTAGATGCCCTTCTCTCTGCAGAGACATCTGCTGATACACAAGAGTGAACTAACATTCAAATGTGATCTATGTGAAAACCTTTGTGACTCCCTTTGTTCTTAAGAGTGACAAAAAGACACATGCTAGAAGTAGAAGATTTGTCCATATTGTGGCCAGAAAGCTGTCAGCAATGGAACATTATGTGCACATTTGATGAATATCCTACCAGTGTCCCTACTGTGACAAAACTTTCAGCAAGAATGACAGAGTAAAGATGCGTATTAGAAAGCACATATGGGAAAAAACCTTACCAGTGCTCAGTATGTAACAAGACTTTCGTCAGAAGAGGGACCTAGATTAATATATGAAGACACCAGATGAACTTATGATAGGACGTAACGTTTGCATGTCACTGACTGTCCTTAAGCCATCAAAACCAGTTAACGAGTACATCAGAGCAAAAGCAGATGAAATTGCAATGTGACAAGGTAAAACAAAAACATAATTTGACAAACAAACAGGTTCAAGGGAACCACAATTTGAAGTTGGAGATTGGGTTCGAATCAAACAGCCAAATCGCAACCACAAGCTTACATCATCGCTATCACGTGCAAACCAGGTCAAGTGGTTGCTTGGTACCAATGTTTATTGGTTGGATGGCAACGCCAAGTGGAATGTGAGACACTTGATAGTGAACAGACCAGGATATTTTGAGGACAGTGATGATGAGGATACATTTCCTGCTCCAATGAGTGGTATCAAGTTGATCACACAGAACCACAATATCAGCTTCGTAGATTTAATCACAAATCGAAGCAACTCTCGTATCACAAGACTATTTCTGTACTTAAAGACAACAGACAAGGTGAACTCTAAGAAATTATTTAATTCAAAACAAGGTCTTTAGTTAAAAGGAAAAAAACAAGATGTAGTGTTTAATGGTTTAATTGTTCTATGTTTGATTAGTTAATCTGGTTCACTGATCTTTGTGATTGCTTGATTGCTTAACTCTCTTGCTCCATCCACAGGCTTAAGAACTGACTCCAGGCTGGGAATGTTCCAGAAATGTTCTGAGATCTAGAAAAAACCATGTGTGTTGGAAATCCTGTAAGTTCTGTGATGTTTTAAAGTATTGTAAGTGAATATTTAGAACTAGAGTCATCACTGCATTGTTCTGAAATAATTTAGTCATCTCAGATATACAGAAAACATAACAGTACTGATTATCTTACGGGACTAGTAATGTCTGTACTAATAATCCAGACATTACACATTCAAGGCCCACCACTTCAGCTAAAAAGAAAATCTAGAAGAAAATGATTGTATCAGTGAAAGTGACAATTTGCTGTCAGATTATCCTTAAAATCCCAGAAGGTTCACCAATGTCCTTTAGGGAAGAAAACCTGCTGTTCTCATCTTGTCTCACCTATATGCAACTCTACCCCATGCAAATGTCACGCATCATCATATTTTTCTTTGGCCCAAAGTATTTTTCAAGAACACTTATTGCCCTATCAAACATAGATATATCTTCTGTGAACTACTTGAATATTCGATGGTCTTCTGCTCCAAGACAATGTTCAAGTAGTCATCAGAACAACCAGAGATGGATGATAAAAGCAGCCTTGCCAGTGATGCCCAGGTCCCAAGAATGAATAAACAAAAATGGAAATGAAATGCTCCCTAATGGCTCATTTGGTAATGCCTACATATAACTGAGCTATACAGTCCAAAAGGTGACAGGTTAATTGCAGTAATGGGGACATTACAATATTTTGAGAGTTGGGAGGAGACATTGCCCCTTACTGGAAACACATGTATATGGACAATGATGAGGGCAGGTTTGAGCTAAACTGTGATGCCACTAGCCCTGCCACCAATGAGACAGACACATACAACCCTCCCCAACCCCATGAGATATGCAGGTGCGCGCGTGCACACACACACACAGCCAGCCCACCCCTCCCCCCCCATTTCATCTCTTCATTGAGACATATACATAGAGGTTAGAGCTAGAAGAGGAAAGTAAGGACTAGAGAATTGAGAGGCAGCAAGAATGAGAAGAGGAAAGCAAAACAATGAGGCTTCAGGGGAGGGAAGGATGTGGACAAAGGAGGAGGAGGAGAATGAGTGAGGAAAGTAAATGGGGGTGCCATTTTGATTTTTTGTGTTTATAGGGGTTTCACTTCTTAGTGTCTGGAGGATTGCATTATTGCATATGTATTATTATCTGCAACCCAAATATTAGTTTTGACACAGGTATCCAATCTCCAAGTCCGGAAGTTTGGGTATCCCTATTGTAAAGGGTATCACCTCCTGATTATGCCACCGCTGCTGAGGGGCATCTTTAACAACATGAACCTACTTTTCCTTCCAGATACTGATTGATTTTCTGTGTTTCCAGCCTGAGCTTTTTATTGTTGTTAATGAATGAATGCAGCATGACATGGCGTGCAAAAAACTGAGGAATAATTAAGAGTCAATTCAGTAGCATCATTTTAAGTATAATAACTTATAGAAAAAAATGAAACTCCTATCCAATAGAAATTACCTTTTGGTTTGAATAACATCTTGTAGTACAAAGTTCATTTCATAAAAGACAAGGCAAGAAATGTTAATCTCCTTACGCTAACTGGGTCTTGATGTCAAGAGCCCAATTTTAGCAGTCTACCAGCAGGTCCACTGCAAGCACATTGTGATCCCCAGTGTTAAACTGGATTACCCCCAAGATCAGTTAAAGTGAGGTGAAATGTGATTATATAAACCTTGGAAAATATGCAGAATGCTTTACAAGAAATTAATAAAAAGACCATCACCTTTAACAAGGATGAGTTATTGTCTGAGTTTTTGTGAACTCTTCAAGCCTTGGAATCCATCATCCACGCTCCCTTCCCCAAACCAGAACCCCGACATCATTCAGATATTCAGCTGTGGCCTCCTGTGGATTCTCCCTTCTCATTGCCACAGCATGCTAATACCTTTACTTTTTGACTAGCCTCAAGTAAGTTTACCAACTAAGCCACTGAGCAACTCCTGCATGAAACGCAACCATTGAATATCACAGTAAAATCAGACAAAATGATCAAAAATAATTCTTAATTAAGAGCATTCTTGGACTGAATGAATAACAGTGATTATAATAACTAGGCTTTCTAATAATTGACCAAAGCTCATCGGGTTAAACAAAGCTCAGTAACAAATATAATTTTTGAATTGTAGATGTGATTCATTTAAACACTTTGCCCCATCCCTTTCCACATGCTCTTCCACAATTCTCATAAATGTTATAATTTGTCTTAATAAGCAACACTATTAATATTGAAGAAACCTTTGAATATTAGACTATAAATATTGCCTCTACTTCTTGGAGCAGCACTGTTGGAGCGCTGCAATCATTATTGGCCCCAAACAGTAATTATGTGCTTTGCTTAATGTGGCATTTAATGGACACCAATATTCCAAATGATGGTTGCAAAGCCCGAACAACACAATATTCTCATTATATTAACAGCTGCACAATTAATCTGTGTTGTACCTTGCAGCACAATGTTTTCCACTAATTAACTTTCAGAATTATTTGCTTTATTTTGTAAAGAAAGGAAATAAAGAGACTGCTGAGCTGCTTAGTTAATGTTATTAAGTACTGAATACCTCCTGCAATTGCATTTTTTTCTCACTTTAATTTTTTCTTACAATATAACATAATTCTCAAAAAATGCATCTATTCCTGAAGCAAAAATTTTAAGATAATTTAGTTTCACTTCTTTTCCCTCAACTCTCAGGAGGCACCGAGTCAGACTGGCTGGAGTTCCCTGACAGTAGCTTCCCCATCAGTCCGTGGCACAGCTGCCTATTCTTCACCTGTCCTTGTAGACATATATGCAAGGTTATGGCAGCCTGTTTAGTCAAGCCCAGTGCAGCATTCACCATGTCCATATACAGGCACTTTGCAGCAGAAGTCACTGTTTATTGATTAGGAGTGGGAACCATGAATGATAATCCCTTCCTTAACCCAGAGCCTAGATCCCACAGGATTGCCACAAAAAGATGCACTGCATGAATGTGGATTGCATGATGCATTCCAAAGTTTTGTTTAACAAATTGATTGAATTGTTTTATGATTGAACCCAGTTCCAAATATACTACAATCACAATACAAATATAAGATATACAAAAGAATGGATAACTCAAGATCCATGAAAGCACACAAGTGATCAATGTTCTGCAGTCTCTTACGTCACAGTGTTGAGAATATAAAGGATAAGAGGGTAGATCTGGATACTTGAATCATAAGAAATTTACAATCTTAAGCAACTATAATTAAAAGAGTATCTATTAAAGGGGTGTCAGACTATGCATACACAATTCCAGGCCTTGAACAAACACATCAGATACTCTAATGTAATTATTTGAGGTTGTGCAAATTCCTTACAACTTCACCACACCAATTTATTCTAAATACAACGGTAGCTGCAGCCTGTTATTCTCATTATATAATAAAATTAATAACTGCTGCACTTTACAGCCCAAGGTTTACAAAAAGCAACTTTCAAAATTCTTCTATTTTGAAAAAAATACATAGGGAATTTTGATATAGTGATGATCCAAGAAAATGTGATTGCTAGGGATATTCAGTGCTTAATAATAAATCACTCAGTCAACACATTTTCTTTCCTTACAAAAATAAAGTTAATTACTGGGAAAAAATACAATATGGATTAGTAGAATCCCTGCTTCTTTTATTGTGAATACTCTTTTTTAATATACAAATCTTTCCCTATTCCAATTGATCATTTGAAACTGTTGATGACTTACTTACCAAAGGCATGACCATAAGGCCAGAAGTTGTAATTCTTCACATTTAGACAGCGAGTGTTGGCATCTTTAATAGAGTTTCCTAAGGAAATCACTTACTGTATAGATAAAGGAAATAGAGTAGCAGTGGTGCAGAAGGATTTTCAGAAAATGTTCAGTAAGGTGTCACAGGACACATCTTCGTAAATTTCAGATGTGTGACCATATGAAGAGATGTAGAAGTAGATGCAAATATAGATGTGCCAACCGTGGTTCAGTTGGTAGCACTCACGCCTCTGAGTCACAAGGTTATAGGTTCAAGTCCCACTCCAGGGCTTGAGCACAAACATCAAGGCTGACATTCCAGTGCAGTACTGAGGGAGTGCTGACTGTCCGAGGTACATGTATTTCAGCTGAGATATTAAACCAAGACCCTATCTGCATACTCTGGTGGATGCAAAAGATCCCATGGCATTATTTCACAGCAGAGAAAGGGGTGTAATCCCCAGTGTCCTGGCCAATACTTATCCCTCAATAAACATCACAAAAACAGATTGTTGTTTGTGGGACCTTGCAAATTGCCTGCTGTGAATCCTACATTACAACATTTCAAAAAACACTTTATTGGCTGTAAAACAGTTGGTGGTTGTGAAAAGCGTTACATAAATACAAACAAAAGATTAGGATTAACGGGGGTGAATGGCAGACATGTAAAACAGCTAATAATAACCCGCCATCCTGACCCGCCATCCTGCTTTACATTGATTTCGACAGAAAAGAGAATAAAGCAGCATGTAAGCCAGGTGACTATTCTACTCTGGCTGAACATTGACCTCACCACAATGGGCTTTGCATGGATTTGAGTCAGGGTGGAAAGGAGTCCTGTTCTGGGTATGTATAGATGATTTGGAGCACAATGTCAAAATGCAGTAAATAATAGAGGAGATTTGGCAAACAGTATGGGGGAGCGTAAAGGATTTCAAGAAGATACAGATACCTGTTTTATGTGTCTGTATTAACATGTTCCAGGTTGTGACGATAAGTGACAGGCAATATTCACGTCACGTAAGTGCCAGGCCATAAACATCTCCAACAAGCGAGAGTGACAACTTCCCCTGACATTCAATGGCATTACCTTAACAAATCATAGTGTCCAATATTAGATGTGATTCCGTGATTGGACAACACTTGCTAAACAATCCTGATCGTGCTAAGAATTACACTGAAAACCAAATTAAGGTTATCAGTTGGGCTCACAGTTTGGCTCACTTACACATGCTAGAAAGTACATATATTCACAAACAGGGCCCTGTCCTTTGCAAACAGAAGGAGCATGTCCATGCATTGTGCCTTTTTCAAATAAACAAAAGCTTGGGGGACAGACATTCCCCAGATCATTACCCACGGCAACGCCTTGAACAGTCAGAGTCAACCTGCCTGATTTGAATTTGAACAAGAGCTTGGCAGTTAATTGTTTCCTGGTGCATTCTCCATGGCCATACCTCTACCAATCACAGTCCATTTGCCAACCAATCAGCATTCTCTTCTCAAGCAGTACAAATTGTTGTTCCCTTTACTATTGGTATTCTTGCAAACTGTCCTGATGAGCACAAGACGAAAAGTTTCAACAGCATGTCTCTTTCTTGACATTACCTCAGTCGAATCTCCAACTATCAATGCCCTGGAGATCATTATCAACAGCCTGGAGATCATCATTGGCCAGAAACTTAACTGGACCAGCCACACAAATACTACAGTGACAAGAGCAGGTCAGAGGTTGGATATTCTGTGGCAAATGATTCACTTCCTGACACCCCAAGGATTTCTGCCATCTACAAGACACAAGTCAGGAGTGTGAAGGCATATTCTGCACTTGCCTGGATGAGTGCGACTCGAACAATGCTCAAAAAGCTCAACACCGCCGAATAAAAAGCAGCTCCCTCAACTGGCACCCAATCCATCACCTTAAATATTCACTTCCTCCACCACCAGCACTGTGGCTGCAGTGTGTACCATCTACAAGATGCACTGCAGCAACTCGTCAAGACTCCTAAACTCACAGCAGGTGCATGGGAACACCACCACATGAAAGTTCTCTGGCAATCCTGACTTGGAACTATACCACCATTCCTTCATGAGAAAGTATGGTGGTAAATAAACAGCCTTATTCTTTTGTATGGCTTTCGGAGAAAAAATTGCCGTCACGGTTTTAATGTCAAGCTCCCTAACCAATCTAATGCCCTTTTGGAGGGCAAATGTAAATCCAGGATGTCACCCTCAAACTTGAATCGGACTCACAACAAAGATATATCCCAGTGAGAGAGAAGGATTGTAGGAAGGGTATAAACCAACCATGGTTAAACAAGGAAGTTAGGATATCAAATTGAAAGAAAAAACTTACAATGTGGCAAAGATTAGTGGGAAACCAGAGGATTGGGAAAGTTTTAAAAACCAACAAAAAATGACCAAAAAATAATGAGGGAGAAAATAAATTTTGAGGGTAAATTAGCAAGTAATATAAAAACGGACAGTAAGAGTTTGTTTTTATACATGAAAAGGAAGAGAGAGGCCAAAGTGAACATTGGCCCCTTACAGAACGAGGCTGGGGAAATAATAATGGGGAACCAGGAAATGGCAGAGGAGTTGAATAAATACTTTGCTTCAGTCTTCACGGTAGAAGACACTAAGAGCATTTCAAAAATACTAAATATTCATGGAGCAAAAGGGGGGAGGAAATAAATACAATAACTATCACTAGAGAAAAATCACTAGGGAAACTAATGGGGCTAAAGGTCGATAAGTCCCCCGGACCTGATGGGTTGCATCCTAGGATATTAAGGGAAGTAGCTACAGAGATAGTGGATTCATTGGTAGTAATGTTCCAAGAATCCTAAGATTCTGGAAAAGTCCCAGAAGATTGTATAACTGCCAATTATTCAAAAAGGGAGGGAGACAAAAAACAGGTGACTGTAGGCCAGTTAGCTTGACATTCATCATTGGGAAAATGTTCGAGTTTGTTCTAAAGGATGCAATAGCAGAGCATTTAGAAATACATAATTTAATCAGAGTCAGCATGGCTTCATGAAGGGGAAATCATGCCTAACAAATTTATTAAAATTCTTTGAGGAAGTAACAAGCAGAATAGATAAATGGGAACCAATATATGTAACATATTTGGATTTCCAAAAGGCATTTGATAAGGTACCACACATAAGGCTACTTAATAAGTTAAGAGACCACACATAAAGCTACTTAATAAGTTAAGAGCCCATGGTGTTGAAGGTAGTATATTAGCATGGATAGAGGATTGGCTAACTAATAGAAGACAGAGAATTGGGAGAAGAGTCGCATTTTCAGGGTGGCAACCTGTAACTAGTGGAGTGCCACAGGGATCAGTGCTGTGGCCACAATTATTTACAATATAATGACTTAGATGAGAGAAGTGAATGTACTATCGCCAAGTTTGCGGATGACACAAAAATAGGTGGGAAGGCAAGTGGAGAGGATGACACAAGGAGTCAACAGAAGGATACAGACAGGTTAAGTGAGTGAGCAAAAAAGTGGCAGATGGAATATAATGTGAGAAAATGCGTAGTTAGGCATTTTGGCAGGAAAAATAGAGGAGCTGAATATTATTTAAATGCAGAAAGACTGCAGAAGGCGGCAGCACATATGGGGGCCTTTGTGCATGAATCCTAAAAAGCTAACATACAAGTTCAACAGGTAACAGGGAAGGCAAATGGAATGTTGGCCTTTATTTTAAAAGGAATGGAGTATAAAAATAGGGAGTCTTGCTAAAATCATACCAGGCACTAGTTAGACCACATCTGGAATACTGTGAACAATTTTGGTCCCCTTATCTAAGGAAAGATACACTGGCATTGGTGGCAGTCCAGAGAAGGTTCACTAGGTTGATCCCGGGTATGGAGGGATTTTCATATGAGGAGAGGTTGCGTAGGTTGGGCCTGTACTCATTGCAGTTTAGAAGAATGAGAGCCTTATTGAAACATACAAGATTCTTAGAGGGCTTGACAGGATAGATGCTGAGAGGTTGTTTCCCCTTGTGGGAAAGTCTAGGGCCAGAAGGCATAACCTCAGAGTAAGGGGTCACCCATTAAAACAGAGATGAGGAGGAATTTCTTCTTTCAGAGGGTAGTCACTCTGTGGAATTCTTTATCATGGAGGGCTGTAGAGGCTGGGTTAAGTATATTGAAGGCTGAGTTAGGAAGATTTTTAATCAGCATGGGATTCAAGGATTATGGGGAAAAGGCAGGAAAGTGGAGTTGAGGATTATCAGATCAGCTATTATGACACAGCCAACGATAAAGGCTGAGTTGTTCAAATCCCAGAGGGAAATTTAAACAACTGTCATAATCCATTTTTTCAATTTTTATGTTTCAAGATACATGCTTTGAATTCAGTAGTAATAAGACCACCGAGTCTCGAGGTTTTTATAAAACTAAATTAAACATTTATTAATACACAAAAAATTGTAAGCACATACATACGTCTGCAAAATTACTACTATAATAACTACAAAAATCCCCTAATTAATCTGACTCTCAGTTACACCACCATTAAGGCAACAATAAAACTCGGATTTTAAAAGACCCCAGGCAAAGCACATTTGACCTTATGAATTCAAAATGAGGTTCCTTGCAGACACAGTTGCAGGCGTACAGGCTGGTTAGATCTTAAATGCCTCTGCCTTACACACACAAACTCCTTTCTGTTCATACCTAGCTTTTCCTTTGAATGTAAATTTCCCATTGCATTACTAGGTTTTTAATGTCACATCTTCTAACAATAACTTTTTCATCCCAATAATTTTATTAGTAATATAAACACATTGTTTGGCATCTCCCAGCTAAGAGCAAGATTTTACTCCCGCTCTTAAATGCTTTATTCAACAAATGCAAATGTACACTTAACCTTTTTAACTTCCTTACTGTTTACCTAATTAACATCTCAAAACTACTTTATATCTAAAACTACTTTACACCCAGACTAGCTGGCTTTGATCCAATTAAGACACACACACATACACACATAGACACAGACACCACTAAACTCTATTTTAAAAAATAATTTCCAATAACATTATAGACATTAATCTCTTATGACATCAGCCATGATTTCACTGAATGGCAGAGCAGACTCGATGGGCCGAATGGCTTACTTCTTTTCCTACCTCTTATGGTCCATGGTTTAGTCAGGGTTTTCACAGTCACAGCCAGGCAAGGTTTTGAAGTGCCACTTGCACATCAGGTTGCCACATAAGCTATATCCAGTCCATATTCTATTGAGGGTTGTCCACATGCTCCAGGGAGATTAAAGCCATGTTGGAGTGGAGACAATGGGCAGAATTTTCCATTCCAGGGCTAAGTCCCGTGGCAGGGGCGGGAATCAGGAGTGTTTCCTGCTGCAGATGCCGGTGGGAATTTGTGCCACATTATGCGATGCTGGCCTAATTAATTATGCAGTCAGGGGTTTCCCAATGCTTTGCGCAGCTGGATGGCGTGTGCCACGTTGTCATATCCAGGCTCTGCATTTAAAAGGCTCTGGACATTAACCAACCCACTATTGAAGGAGAAGATCCACCTCCTGGAAGATCCTGCAGATAGAAGGTGCACCTCCTGGTAGCTCGAAGATCTACGTCGTAGATGAACCACTCACCCACTGCTGCACGTGGTGTTCCAGGGTCCACAGTTGCTGGAGGCCTCCATCTTCCCTTCCGATCTCTGCAAACTGCCGCAGGCCTTCTTGCAAATAGGTCCAACATGTGCACACCATGTTGGTCCAGACATGTTCCGAACTGGCGTGATATCCCACTGGCGGTGCGGAATACCGGACGGACCGAAGAGAAATTCTGGTCGGGACTTCATCTGCATACCATTAATGAGATGCAAAACCGCTGGCCTCTGGCGGGAATGACAACCTGCCATGATGGGCGGAAGTGCATGTTCCCGCCATCATTTCACGCCAGCAGGAAACCAATTTTTCAGCTCCTACCACATTGCTCTCCCCAACTCCGCCTGCTGCAGGAGAGAATGGAAAATTCTGCCCAATGAAGGAGGATGTTTTCTAACCAAGCTTTCTTCCAGGTTTTATCAGTGTTGTGGAGTTGAAGATGTTCGATTCGTGTCCAATGGGGGTTTCTTGGAGCCATATGGCGAGGTCGGCAGGGTCTTGAAGGTCTCTATGGATGGGGAGGTTCAAGTTGCTGCCGAGATGAGTTAATTCTCTGCGTGTTGCTGCGTCCTGTTGAAATGAGGGAGGGACGACATTTGAGGGGATTGGTAACCACTGAACTGGAGTTGATCTCAGTGTTCCAGAGATTATCCTCATTACTGAGTGAAGTTTTATGTCAATGAGTTTGGTGTGACAACTTGAGGCCCATACGGTGCACAGTATTCAGCTGTCAAGAAGACCAGAGCTACAGCAGAAGTACAAAGGGCTGTGATTTTGACGTTGGTGAGCTTGTGAATGATGTTCACTCATTTCTTGGTCTTTTCAGCAGTCTTTTGGAGGTAGTGATGGTAAGTTAGGGAGCGATCAAGGATCACTCCAAGATAGGTGGGAACTGGGTCATGCCAAACTTTTTCTCCACAAAAGATAGTATTTAGGGTGTTGTGCGCCTTGCCATTTTCAAGGTGGAAAGCAGAGATATCGGGCCTGGCTAGGTTTGGTTGCGGTCTCCACTCGTAGAAATATTCAGCCATTTTTGACAGATCGGAGTTTAGCATAGCTTCTATATCCTATAAAGATTTTGCCTGAGTTGTCAAGACAATATTGTTGGCATAAATAAATTTTCATGATGATGTGGTGGGCATGCCACTTATGTAGATGTTAAAAACTGTTGGTGCCTGTGGGAGACTGTTGTTGAGTGTTCTTGGAAGTGTTGACCTTGTCTCGTAGGTAGACCTTTATCCTCCTGTTGCTCAGCAATGGATGATGACAGCCTTCTCGTGGCCCGCCCTGTCAAGGGGATTTTTGAACTCTTGAATCCATAACTAATGTCATCAAAACGGCGACCGAACAGGCCTCCCGGTCAATGGAACAAAACTAAAAAAAATAAATAGCTGGAAATTTAAAATGTTCAACAAGAAAACGTTTCATTAAAAACAAAAACTCTACAAGAAAGATCCATCCATGGCTTATTAAGGAAGCTAAGGATAGTATTAGATGAAAAGAAGAGGCTTGTAATGTTGCAAAATAATTCTGAGAATGGGAGAATTTTAAAAATGAAAGGGTGACCAATAGGTGGATAAAAATTGAAAAAATAGATTATGAAGGCAAACCATTCAGGAATATAAACACAGATTGTAAGAGCTTTTACAAGGAAATAAAAAGGAGCAGAATAGTTAGAGTAAACATTGGTCGCTTAGAGGCAGAAACAAGATAAATGATCAGCGATAATGATGCAATGGCAGAGACGTTGAACAAATATTTTATGTCTGTCATCACAGTAGAAGACACAAATTATATACCAGATATAGAGGGTAACCAAAGAGCTAAGAAGATTAAGGAACTTAAAATATTGGAGAAACTTAAGGGACTAAAAGCTAACAAATTATCAGGAGCTGATGACCTACATCCTATAGTTCTAAAAGAAATAGCTGCAGAGATCGCGGGTGGCTTGGCTATGATTTTCCAAAATTCCTTAGATTCTCAATGGAAGTTAGCAAATGTAACGCCAACTATTCAAGAAAGGAGGGAGAGAGAAAACGAGGAACATCAGGCCAGTTAGCCTGACATCAGTTGTTGGGAAAGTGCGGAAATCTATTATTAAAGTCTTAACAATGCACATGGAAAATCATACCATAATCAGAGTCAACATGTTACAAAAAGGAAATCATGTTCGACAAATTTATTAGAGACATTTTTTGGGGATGTAATTAGATAATGGGGAACCAGTAAGTGTAGTACACTTGTATTTTCAAAAGGCATTCAATAAGGTGCCACACAAAAGGTTAATACACAAGATAAGAGCTAATGGAACTAATATATTAGCATGGATATGAATATATTAACAGCACGATGGCTGTACCTACACCAGATGGACTGCAGCAGTTCAAGAAGGTGATTCACCACTACTTCTTCAATTAAGGCTGGACAGTACATGCTGGCATTGCCAGCAACGCTCACATCCCACAAATGAATTAAGTATTACATTAAATTGTTAGCAATTAAAACAATCTATCTTTGCTAGGGCTCGTCCAGTTTGAACCAACTTTAATCTTTTGTGAATGGACTTCCAATTATCCCAAGACTGCTAGGAAACCATGAAGGAAAAAATTCCATTTTATTTTACTATTTGGCTACCTTGGGTTACCTATGTACAACAGGTGACGTAGCTGCATGTTGGCTGCAAGGCCACATGTTTAGGTGTCTAATCTGCTTCTAATCTATTGGCTTCTTTCTCTGTTCTACAAGAATTATCTATGGCCTTGCAGCCTTCCATATTCTGACATCCTTGTGTTATCTCTTACTGTGGTATGTGGGGTCTTAGCAATAGTCATTTTATATCAGTATGGGCTATCTCTTGACCTGGGTGTTTATCATGCTCTGTCTTTTTACTTTCCAAACTCTGTTTATTTATACATTTCATCATAGTGAGTTGTAGGAACCATTCTCAATGTTGGGCAGAGTTTTCTTCTGAAAATCCCATTAAATTTTTCACCAATTTCCCAGCCCTATTCATCGCATGTCTTGATTTAGTACTCCAGATTTACCATCCTACTTACTATTTTAGCTACTGCTGTAGAAACTCCTCTTCTGAAGTAGCCCAGTTTCACCATTCTTTATATTTAAAGCAAAGCTCTGATGCTCGGGATGAGGTTTATGACCCTACCCAGCACCTGAACTTTTTGTTTGATGGTTCAAACCTGGATTACAGAAAATAAATTACGATATTCTCAAAAACAAACTATATTTGGGAGCACAGGCAAGACTGGGTCATGCTCTTGGGTTTAAACGGCTATATAAACAATAGTTTCCATTCTCCAAACTCTGATGGTGAAAAATACAGTTACAACACAAAAGCAAAATACCGCAGATGCTGGAAATATGAAATAAAAATTGAAAATGCTGGAATTACTCAGGTCAAGAATCATCTATGGAGATGGAAACAGAGTTAACATCACTACCTCCAAAAGACTGCTGAAAAGACCAAGAAATGAGTGAACATCTCCCTCAGTACAGCACCTCAGCATCAGCCCACATTATTAACTTTAGTCTCTGAAGACTAGCTTGAATCCACAAACTTCTGACTCAGAAGCAAGAACGCTACCCACTGAGTCACAGCTAACACCTATTGGGGAGTTCTGATTAAAGGTCACAGAAACACTAACTCTGTTTCTCTCTCCAAAGATGCTGCCAGACATGAGCATTTCCAACATTTTCCGTTTTTATGTGCAATTTATAACCATTGCTTTCTATTTCTATCCACCATACTCCATACAATTTACATCCAACTTCTAAAAAACAAATTCTCAGGGTGCGGGTATTGCAAGCAAGACCAGCATTTATTGCTCATCCCTGGTTGCCCTTATGTCACTAAAGAGTTTGCTTGGTCACTCCAGATGGCAATGCAGGGTCAACTACATTGGCGTGTGGGACTGCAGTCACATTTAATACAGATGACAGGTTTCCTTCCCTAAAGGTTCTCAATGAACCAGGTTACAGCAATCTGACACATGGTCACCTTTACTGATACCAGCAATTTATTTCAAGATTTATTTTTAAACTATATTAAATTCTCAATTGCCATGGTTGGATTTGAACTCTCATTCTCGAGAGCCCAGGCCTCCGAATCCATTGCTGATTCTGGAATCTTGTGCACAAAACAGCTGCCGCATCTGCCTTCACAATAACAGTTGTTGGATTTCAAGATAATTCATTGCATGTGAAGCATTTTGAGACATTTACGACAAATAAATTTCTTTCTAAACACAAGTTTAGAAACCTTCCTAAATATATTGTATAGTACTCATTGTCACTGACATAGTTTAAGATAAATCAGAGACTGCTTACAAGGACAAGATAGATTTACTTTTATTACTTCAGATATGATATTCTCTTTCAACAAAAACAAAACGTTTTAGTAAATGTGGCCTAGGAACCTGGTTAAAGGCTTGTATGCACAGAATTTCATAAATGGTGTTCAAGTCTTCAAGTTGAGTTACCAGGTGGAGCCCAGTTTATCTTGCCAACCTCTATAGATCATGGTATGGCTTTTGTTTTTGCATTTGGTTTTTTTGACTCATAACAAATTAAGTGCAGTCTGGCATACAACTTATTAAACTATGGGAAACAGAATTTATGCTTTGTGCTATTATACAGCCTGTATGCTTAATGCCTCAATAAAAGTAGGTCACTGAACAAAAAGCACTTTTTTTTAATACAGCTTTGATTCAAAACCCTGGACATTTAAAGACATTTTGCAGCTGTGTTATGTAAACTTAACATTTGTCCAAATTCTCAGCAGCAAAAAAGGCCTGGAAACATTTCATGCAATTAAACATAACTGATGGTGTATTGAAGTAATATACCCCACAGCCACTGTAAAAATGCTTAAAAACTTGAGCAACTTAATCATTTTTCGTTTCCTACAGGCTAGAGTAAAACATTAGGCACATTATAATCCTGCATATATTTTATTCCCAGCGGTAGAACAAGGTTATTAAAACAGTCGTACTTTTTTTATATAACTACGTTGCATAAAACACATAAATAAAAATAAATGAATCCACTTGGCTGTAAGATATTTCTTTCTGATATTTCAATGTTCAGATGATCCACTGACTGCACTCTTTTTTCTTTGAAAGGTTGATGCTAAATGCAACCTGACAGTAGCTGGAGTGAGTAACCCATCAAATCCCCATTGGTTCCGCTCTTTCAGTGACCAGCACATTAATACCATTTATCACTGCCTCTTTACAGGCAAATTAATCTACCCCTATAGCAATGTTTATCTACTTTCTATCAATTGCTTATTCAAAATCAGCTGAATATTTATGGGATTAATCTTATTTACTAGTTGGCCCAAGTTGAATTAAAAATGATATCTAATTTCCAAAGCACAGCACATTTTGGAGATGCTTGCTAATTTGCACTGACTGTCAGTATGTAGCTCCTAATCTTTCTATAATTGAATAATATAATGCTATAGTTTCAAAGGCTAATTATTCAAAAATAGAAAGTACCATTAATCAAAAAGACAGAAAGGCAGCAGCTTTGCGAAATATTCTTGCATCTCAAATACTTTCAATAACGATTACACAAGGGGTCCTTCCTTTTATGACTTTTCATTTGAACCAGTTTCCAGCGATTTGTTTTCTTCTAAATTGTTACCAATAATGGATTTTAAACCTTTTATAATGTGTTATTCTGAGCTCATTGGTTGGTATGGTATTCCAAGCTAAGAGTGCTAACTGCATGAAGTTCATTGCCAAGGAGAAGCTGCTGCATGTCTGCCGGAGTTTTAATCTCTAAATAATTGTGCAAGCAATTCACTTTTGAGTTAAGCCTAGAAATGGAAAATAAGCCAAAGACCAAACTGACTTGTTGCTTGCAAGTTTTACCTTATTGCAGCTGCTTGACCAATTAAGCAATAAAATTAAAAAAACAAATCAATTATTTCATGATTATTCGTGTTAATTACAAAACAAAAACTATCGGCTCTGATTTCAAGTCAGGAGGCTTGAATAATAATGTGTCTCTGTGATTGATACACAGATCACAACAGTTCCATCTATAAAAGAAAGCCGAACTTTACATTGATCACCAAGTCAACTGAAGAGATTAAGTGTTCATGTGCTGACAGGGAAATATTTTTCAACACAATTGCTTCCTTCTTATTCAGCTTCTGACTCATCCTCAATGTATAGTTATGTTTTCTTGTACTCAACGAGGACAGGGACAATTATCCATATATAAACTGAAATGGATTTCCATTTTATTTACAGTAGAGAGCCACTTCCAATTAACTCTTTTCCGTTGAGGGAAAACTGCTATGTTGCAATTCATTTAATATGTAACAAAATACAAACCCTGAGGCCTGGGAATCACAGAAATCACAGAATATCTATCTCTTTGGTCTGTCGCACCCGGTGCTAGCTCAAGCTATCTATTCTAACCTCACTTTGATGCCATTCCCCTGTATCCTTTTGCATCTTAATGTCCCTTGTCCAATTTCATTTCAAATGACATCATATCCTCTACCTCAAAAGCCACTTACAGCAAAGCATTCCATGTTCAAACCCCTTTATGTGAAGAATTTCTTCTAGTTTCCCCTTTCATTGTGCTTATGATAATCATATTTCCTGAGGAAACCTAGTATAATCTGAAGTTTCACACCTGTTAATTCTGTCATAGGAGAAAGCTATCGCTTTGAACTCTTGTCCTGGACTGTTCTAACACATCTGCTAACTCTAGGTGTCTGTACCCCTTTGTAACTGATTCAAGCACCACTAAAAACAATCTTTTACTTGCTTCTCAGATCCTTCCATAACTTTTAAAACCTTAAGATCCACCCTCTAAACTTCTTCATTCCACTGAAGACAGCCTCAAATTTTAAAAGCCTTTCTTCATTAACTTTTTAAAACAGTAGACTTCAAAGTGATTGCACTGAAGTTTTTATCACCAATGAATGAGTTAACAAAATTAATTCAGGCAAACTGAGCTCAAATGACAAGTGACAGAAGTAACTTTGAAATAAGAAGGGAAATAAAATGGAACTTTTTCATCCAAAGGCGTAGTAGAATAGCTCCCCGGGAAAGACTTCAAACCAAGCAGTATAAAAAAGTTCAAAAGGCAATTAGATCAGTTTCTGGAGAGGGAAAGGATTAAGGAACTTGGTGAGTCATGGAGAGGTGATATCTGAAACAAGGATGAGCTATCTGGACTTGATCATCTTGCACTGTTCTTATTATAACAAAACTAGCAGGGACCCACAAAACATTTGCAGTCAAATTAGTGTATTTAACTATACTGCATCAATTCATCCATGCCTCCGGTGCCATATCCCCTCCCTCTGCCTGTATATGCTGAAAATCCAAGTCCTACCCTTTTATTTAGTTATAACAGAGATCAATAGAAACTAAAACCTCTAATACATGATGTCTACCCATCCACAGAACGATTTTAATACACATCCTAACAGCGTCCATTCCAGTTTAGGTATAAGAACTGGTCTCTGCATAATAATATTTATTTTACAAAGTCAGTTTGTGTCAGATACACAATCCAGTTAAGTGAAGAATGCACTCTTTTACATTAAGACCTGTGACATACCTTGGAATTAATGTCAAGAATACAGCAATTTAAGCTCATCATATTGACTTAAATTTACGGCTTGATCAATTTCATCAATTGGCTGGCCCTTGATATAAGGAGGCATTTTTCCAAACAAGGTTTCATTGTAAAATGACAGCACTTCCATCAAAGAGACTGGAGAAAACCTTTCCAGGATTTTGATTTTTTTCTAAAGTTGTTCATTTTTTAATAATAATCGCTAAATGATTAACAAAATGAAACAAGGTCATATGGCTTACAAATAAAGAAAACATGTTCATCATTCCAGAAATATCTGACAATCCCCTCCCCACACACCCTCACCTATTTCTTAAAGGATTCCAGGAATTTTTGCCTCCACTGCGCCTGGGGTCCATTGCATGATCTGGTCATTTTTTTTTGCGCACAACTTTAACTGCCAAAGGGAGGCGGGCTTCAGTGCAGGGGATGGATGGTTAAAGCCCCAAAAAGTGGTGTCAGTTCAGGACCCAATATGATCCCGCCCACAGAGGGGAGGACAACCTTTGTGGAGGGTGACTGTAAAGCATGGGAGTGAGTTTGAGGGCAAATATGAGTGTTAGTTTTTCAGATGGTGTTGTGAGGGGATGCAAAAAGAAAGAAGAATGAGTGGAGCTGTGATACATGCTCATCTGAAGAGTGCTGTGCAGCAGAATGCTGAAGAAGTCAATGTGATGGTTGGCACTTGAAAGTGTTATGCACTCACCTTCCCAGCTCCTGAAGTCCTTGAACCTCTCACGCCACTGTCTCCAGATACATGGGACCACACACCTAAAGCTTACTTCCTCACCCACTTCCATTTACACCTGCTTGGTTTGAGAGGTTAGCCTCTTCCTTCCATCCTTAGCAAACATCATCTCACTTCAACTCGCCAATCCTCCTCCAACAGCACCTTCCAAACCTACAACCTCTGCCACCTAGCGACAGGGGAGCAGACGCATGGGAACACCACCACAGTCAAGTTCCTCTCCAAGCCCACACCATCCTGACCTGGAACTGTATCACCATTCCTTCACTGTTGCTGGATTGAACTCTTGGAACTCGCTTCCTAACAGCACTATTGGTGTACCTACACCACATAGACTGCAGTGGTTCAAGAAGGCAGCTCACCACCTACTAAACGGCAATTAGGGATGGGCAACAAATGCTGGCCGAGCCAATGATGCTCACATCCAATGAATGAATGAAACGTCACACAGATCCAAAAGCAGGGCCTTCAGGTAAGAGTCCAAGGTGGGGTGGTGAGTGAGAGGGGTCAGACTTCCCAGATTTCCTTTGCACCATTTCTGTGATTGCTGAAGCCAGAAGAATCAATGTACTCTTTCAGCTATTCTGACTCCTACTGGGGTTCCTTTAAGTAGAAATCTTTCCTTTGGCATATTTGGCATGTAATCCTTAGGAAACAAGTTGGATAGTAATATGGTGGCTGAGTTAAAAACCATATCAAAGCCCAAGTGGAATGGTCCTCCAGTGCAATGTGGGAAGTCAGGGACACTTCCAGTGTCCAGAGCGACCTTGTGTGCAGCAAGTGTCTCCAGCTGCAGCTTCTCAAAATTCGTGTTTCAGAGCTGGAGCTGCAACTCAAGCCACTGTGGAGCATCTGCAAGGATGAGATCTTCGTGGAAAGCATGTACAGTGAGGTGGTCACACTGCTGGTAAAGAGTGCATAGGCAGAAAGGGAATGAGTGATCGCCAGACAGATTAATAGCACTCGGTAGGTAGTGCAGGAGTCTCCTGGGTCCATCTCCCTCTCCAACAGATTTTCCATTTTGGATACTGCTGGGGGAGGTGGTTTCTCAGGGGAATGCAGCAAGAACCAAGTCCATGGCACCACGAGTGGCTCAGCTGCACCAAGATGGGGGAGAAAGAGTTGGAGGGCAGTAATGACAGGGGATTCTATCGTAAAGAGAATAGATAGAGGTTTCTGCAGCCGCAGACCTGACACTAGGATGGTATGTTGCCTCCCTGGAGCCAGGGTCAAGGATGTCACTGAGTGGCTGCAGGACATTCTGAAGGAACAGAGTGAACAGCCAGAGGTTCTATTCCATATCGGTACCAACGACTTAGATAAAAAGAGGGTTGAGGTCCTGAAAGCAGAATGTAGAGAGCTAGGAAATAAATTAAAAAGCAGGGCCTTCAAATGTCGTAATTCAGGATTACTCCCAGTGCCATATGCTAGCGACATCTGGAATAGGACAATAGATTAGATGCTGGAGAGATGGTGTAGGAGGGAGGAATTTAGATTCCTGAGGTATTGGAACTGATTCTGGGGAAGATGGGACCTGTACAATATGGACAGTTTGCACTCCAGCATGACCGGGACCAATATTGTTGCAAAACAAGTGTGTGAAAATGTTAAAAAGACAAGTCTAAAGGCACTATATCTGAATGCATGAAGCATTTGCAATAAGGTAGGTGAATTAACAGCGCAAATAGATATAAACGGGTACGATATGATTGTGATTATGGAGGCATGGCTGCAAGGTGACCAAGGCTGGGAATTGAATATACAGGGTGCTCAATATTTAGAAAAAGGAAAAGGAGGTGGTATGGTATTGTTAGTTAAGGGTGAAACCAGTGAGATAGTGAGAGGGAATATTGGGTCAGAGAATCTAGATGTAGAGTCAGTCTGTATGGAGCCAAGAAGCAACAAGGAATGGAAAACATTAGTGGGAGTTGTCTATAGGTGTCCAAACAGTAGCGATAAGATAGGGGACAGCATTAAACAGGAAATTAGAGATGCATGTAACAAGGGTGCTACAGTAATCATGGGTGACTTTATTCCACATATAGACTAGGCAAACCAAATTAGCAATAATACTGTGGTGGATGAATTCCTGGAGTGTATACAAGATTTTTTTTAGACCAATATGTTGAGGAACCAACTAGGGAACAGGCTATCCTAGATTTGGTATCGTGCAATGAGAAGGGTTTAATTAATAATCTTGTTGTGCAGGGTCCTTAAGGGAACAGTGACCTTGCATGATAGAATTCTTCATTAGGATGGAAAGTGAAGTAGTCCGATCTGAAAGTAGGGTCCTAACTCTTAACAAAGGAATCTACAAAGGTATGAAGCTAAGATAGAGAGGGAAATTTCATTAAAAGGCATGACGGTGGATAGACAAATTTAAGGAACAAATGTATGCATTGCAACAGTTATACATTCCTTTCTGGCACAAAAACACAACAGGAAAAGCGGCCTAACCATGGTTAACAAAGTAAATTAACAATAGTATTAGATCCAAAGAGGAATCATATAAAGTTGCTAGAAAAAGTAGCAAGCCTAAGGATTGGGGGCAGTTTAGAATTCAGCAAAGGAGGGCCAAGAGAATGATCAAGAGGGGAAAAAGAGAGTATGAGGGTAAACATGCAAGGAACATAAAAGCAGTCTGTAAAAGCTTCTATAAGTATGGAAAAAGTAATAGATTAGTGAAGATAAATGTAGGTCCCTTACAGTCTGAAATGGGAGAATTTATAATGGAGAACAAGGAAATGGCAGAGCATTTAAACAATTACTTCAGTTCTGTCTTCATGGAGGAAGACACAAATAACTTCCCAGAAATAATAGGGAACCAAGGGTCTAGTGAGAAGGAGGAATTGAAGGAAATTAGTATTACTAAAAAAACAGTGCTGGAGAAACTAATGACTGAAAGCTGATAAATCCCCAAAGCCTGAAAATCTACATCCCAGGGTACTAAAGGGAGTGGTCATGGAAATAGTAGATACGTTGATTGTCAGCTTCCAAAATTCTATAGATTCTGGAACAGTTCCGGCAGATTGAAGGGTGGCAAATGTAACCCCACTATTTAAAAAAGGGAGAGAATGAGAAAGTAGCGAATTACGGGCCGGTTAGCCTAACATCAGTAGTAGGGAAAATGCTAGAGTGTATTATAAAGGATGTAATAACAGGACACTTAGAAAATATCAATGGTATTAGACAAAGTCAACATGAATTTATGAAAGGAAAATCCTAGATAGACTCATAGATGTTTAAAGCACGGAAGGAGGCCATTCGGCCCATTGTGTCCGCACCGGTCAACAAAGATCTGACTACACTAATCCCATTTTCCAGCGCTTGGCCCATAGCCCTGGATGCTATGGCAATGCAAGTGAATGTCTAAATACTTCTTAAATGTTACGAGAGTTTCTGACTCAACCCCCTTTCAGGTAGTGAGTTCCAGACTCCCACCACCCTCTGGGTGAAAACATTTCTCAACTCCCCTCTTACCTTAAATCTATTACCCCTGGTTATTGGCCTCTCTACTAATAGAAAAAGTGCCTTCCTATCCACCCTATCTATGCCCCTCATGTTTGACAAACCTACTGGAGTTCTTTGAGGATGTAACTAGATAAGATATATAAATATAAAGATAAATAGATAAGGGAGAACCAGTGGATGTGGTGTATTTGGATTTTCAAAAGGCTTTTGATAAAGTCCCACATAAAAGGTTAGTGTGTAAAATTAAAGCACATGGGATTGGGGTTAATATTTTGGCACGGATTGAGAATTGGTTAGCAGACAGGAAACGGAGAGTAGGAATAAATGGGTCTTTTTCGGAGTGGCAGGTGGTGACTAGTGGAGTACTGCAGGGATCAGTGCTTGGGCCCCAGCTATTCACAATATATATCAATGATTTGGATGAGGGAACCAAATGTAATATTTCCAAGTTTGCTGACGACATGAAACTTGGTGGGGATGTGAGTGATGAGGGGGGTTTAAGAGGCTTCAAGGTGATTTAAACAGGTTGAGTGAGTGGGCAAATACATGGCAGATGCAGTATAACGTGGATAAGTGTGAAGTTATCCATGTCGGTAGGAAAAACAGAATGGCAGAATATTATTCAAATGGTGATAGATTGGGGAATCTACAAAGGAACCTGGGCATCCTTGTACACCGTTCACTGAAAGCAAGCATGCAGGTGTAGCAAGCAGTTAAGGCAAATGGTGTGTTGGCCTTCATTGCAAGAAGACTTGAGTACAGGAGGAAGGATGTCTTGCTGCAGCTGTGCAGGACCACACCTGAAGTATTGTGTGCAGTTTTGGTCTCCTTACCTAAGAAAGGATATACTTGCCACAGAGAGAGTGCAGCCAAGGTTCACCAGACTGATTCCAGGGATGGCAAAATTGTTATCTGAGGAGAGATTGGGCTGACTAGGCCTATATTCACCAGAGTTAGAAGAATGAGGGGAGGTCTCTTTGAAACGTATAACATTCTGACGGGGCTGGACAGACTGGATGCAGGGATGATATTTCCTCCAGCTGAGGGGGTTTATAACAGGGGGTCACAGTCTCAGGATACAGGTCAGGCCATTTCGGAATGAGATGAGGAGAAACATCTTCACTCAGAAGGTGGTGAACCTATGGAATTCTCTGCCAAAGAAGGCTGTAGAAGCCAAGTCTCTGAATATATTTAAGGAGGAAATAGATAGATTTCTGGACTCTAAAGGCATCAAGGGGTATGGGAGAGTGCGAGAGTATGGCTTTGAGATAGAGGATCAGCCATGATCATATTGAATGGCGGAGCAGGCTCAAAGGGCCGAATGACCTACTCCTCCTCCTATTTTCTATGTTTCTATCTTTCTATGACAGAACAAATGGATTCAGAATCCACCACCAGCCTCTCCACCACATGTGCACCTGTTTAGATAAAATTACAGCCAGTGTATGAAGAACTTTTTCCTGGTATCATAAAATAAAAACAAAGTGTTGGAAATAATCACTATGTTGGGCAGCATCTGTGGACAGAGAAACAAAGATAACGTTTCGCGTTGAATATGGCTCTTTTTCAGAATTGGCATCATTCCTACATTTGTCTTTTCGTAATGTGAATCACAGTCCCCTATCTGACTTGTTTTAAATTGTATCCCAGATCTATTGTTTCTATTCCTTTAACTATATCTTGGACCTACATAACATCATCTCTGAATAACCTTCTCATGGCCATAAAGATCAAAGGGCTGAAAATAGACTCTGTAACACCACGCAGTTCTTTGGGTGTGATTAGGTGTCTTAAGGTTCCAAAATTACATTTGCGGTGTATGCACACACATTTTTGAGAAGTGTGCCAGATGCCATATTGGTAAAAGGGTCAGCATGTGTCTAATGTGCACCAGGGCAGACAGATCAAAATGTCAATCAGCATGCAATGCTGATTTGATGAAAACACTGCCATTTTAGACCTCCAGGCATTAACCTATGCCCTCTTTTAACCTTGCACAGCTGAAAATAACATAGAAAACAGCATGAAGGACCACCCACCCCTCCCCAATATTAATTAAAGGGATCATCATCTGCTTACAGGTTCATTTTTTTTTCTGGCTGTTACTGCAATTCTATGTGTTTTGGTGCTTTTTGTAGTTGGTTCAAATTACATTAAGTCCACAGGGAGTGGTGAGGCTTCTGCATCAACCAATTAATCCCAGACATGGGTGCACTTGAAATTGAACATGACTAAGAGAATGAACAGGGACCAAGTTGCTCGCTCGAAGAGTAAGGAGGAGGAGGGAGAAGGAAGGCTTTCAGCTGGACATTATATCTGCTTGTGGGAGCTATTCTCCTACCTGCATGTGCACTGGCCACTGTTTCAGACATCTGTGCTTCACTAACAAGGCTGTCACTGAAGTCTGCCAACTGCTGCAGCCACAATTTTAACCTCAGAGGAGGGCAAGGACTGCAATGCCAATGGTTGTGAACCTTTATGCACCTGGCTCCTTCCAAGCTTCTGCTGGAGATATTAGCAACATCTCACAGTTTGCTACATGCTGCCTCATAAGGGAAAAAAAAATACATTTATATAGCACCATTCATGACCACAGGACATTCCAAAGCGCTTTACAGCCAATGAAGTACTTTTTGAAGCATAGTCCCTGTTATGTAATAGTAATGTAGGAAATGCTGTAGCCAATTTACGATCAGCAAGCTCCAACAATCATGTAACAATTGATCTGTAATAACAATAATCTATTTTTGTGATGTTGTTTGAGGGATAAATATTGACCAAGACACTGAAGATAACTTCCCTATTCTTTCTTGAAATAATGCCATGAGGTCTTATGCGCTGGGGGGAGGTTGGGGGGCAGACAGGCCTCAATTTAACATCTCTGAAAGATGCGCTTATTAAAATGCAGCACTCCCTCAGCACCGCAATGGGGTGTCAGCCTTAATTTTTGTGAAGTCCTGCTTGGAGTGGATTTGAAGTTTCTTGTTGTAAGGGCTGAAACGTGGACCCTAAGAAAAGCAGATGTCCGAAGACTAGAATGTTGTGAAATGTGGATCTGGAGAAGGATGGAGCGGGTCAGCTGGAGAGAACGCAAGAGCAATGAAGAAGTCCTCAGGATGATGGAGCAGGAAAGACCATTAGTGAATTTCACCTTGAGAAAACAATGAGGTTTGATTGGCCATATTCTGAAGCACGAGAACTTGCTGAAGAAGCTAGCTAAAGAAAGATAAGAGGGATGTAGACCAAGATGGAAAAAGAGAATGAGGATGTTAAAAGAATTTGAAATTGAAAATGGAAGGTTCCTACATAGGATGATAGCACAATACCACAAGGCGTGGAGAAATGAGCACAGGACCTGCCCTTAGGCAGACCACTACTACTACCTGGAGAGGGACATGAGCTCTACAACCTTCTGACTCAGAGGTGAGAGTGCTACCAACTGAACCACAGCTGACACAAGGAAGGTCACTGAGGTTCTCTACACAAAGAGGATTAACTTCATTCATTCTTCCAGAGAAGCAGGTGGAATCAGCACCAGGGTTTGCAAGGATTGCAGGCTTCCCCATGGTGCAGGGTGCGGGTGATTACGTGCACATTGTTTTGCATGCATCTCATGTTAACTCTGTCATATACCTGAACTGAACGGGATTTCACTCCTTCAATAGGCAGTACATCATTCAGGTCAATGCCCAGTATCCTGACAATCACAATGCATTCAGTCTGCAGCAGTCCTCTATGCCAGCAGCACTTCAAACGCCACAGCAAACCAAAGAATTGCTCCTGGCTGACAAGGACTACCCACTGATGACATGGTTTTCACTCAATCCATACACACATGTGCAGCAGACATACAATAAGAGCCATGCTGCCACCTGATGGAGCAGACCAATGCTGTCCTGAAGCAATGAGTCCCCAGCCTAGAAAGCCTTAGAGGAGCCCGGCAGTACTCAGCTGAGCACATCTCAAAGTTTTTTGTTTTCTGCTGCAAGCTGCAACAACCTTGCCTTCATGAGGGAACAGCCGTTGCCACCAGCTACCAAATGAGAAGCTGAGAAGCAGTAGCATGAGGATGTTGAGGAAAGAGAGATGGAGGAGGAAGTGAAAGGGAAGCTGCAACCTGGACAGCTCCTTGCTGCCTGGGAGGTACATGAGCAACTAATTCAAGAGTGAAATAAGCAATCTCAACCCCAATTCCCCATTTACAAGTTGTCCCATTTTCCTTGCCTTCCCTTTGTCAGTGACCATCACATTAATGACCTAGGCCTTAGTGTACAGGGCACAATTTCAAAATTTGCAATTGGTATGAAACTTTGAAGCATTATGAACTGCAAAGGGGATAGTGTAGAACTTCAAAAGGACATAAGCAAGTTGGTGGAATGAATGGACAAATGGCAGATGAAGTTCAATGTGGAGATATGTGATGTGATTTGATTAATTTTGGTAGGAAGAGCATGGAGAGACGATCCCAGCTGATATTACTACTGGACAAGCCAGATCCCAGGGTGGAACCCAGCTTGATAGATCCTAACTTTTATTTTTTGTTTAGAAACATGGAAGACAGCTACTGAACAGAATCACAGGAGTCAGTTGATGAACTTTTAACAAAAGAATAAGACATTTATTAAACAAGAAAGGATGAATTAAATTACATTACTTGTTCACCCACAACTATACCTTTGCAGATATATACAGATACAGTGCATATGTGCATAAGTCATTGAAGATGACAGGACAGGTTGAGAGAGTGGTTAATAAGGCATGCAGTATCCTAGGCTTTATTGATAGGGGCACTGAGTACAAGAACAAGGGAGTTATATTGAAACTGTATAAGACACTAGTTTGGTCTCAGCTGGAATACTGCATCCAGTTCTGGTCAACGTACTTTAGGAAGGATGTGTAGGCATTGGAGAGATTGCAGAAAAGATTCACAAGAATGGTTCCAGGGATTAGGAACTGCAGTTATGAAGACAGATTGGAGAAGCTGGACTGTTTTCCTCGGAGAAGAGAAAGCAGAAAGGAGATTTGATAAGAGGTATTCAAAATCATGAGGGGTCTGGACAGAGTAGATATGGAGGAACTGTTCCCACGCAAAAGGATCAAGAATAAAAGGTCACAGATTTCAAGTAACTGGAAAAAGAAGTAAAAGTGACTTGAGGAAGATCTTTTTCATGCAGCAAGCAGTTAGGGTCTGGAATGCACTGCCTGAGACTGTGGTTGAGGCAGGCTCAATTGGGGCATTCAAAACAAATTAGACTGTTATCCAAAAAGAATGAATGTGCAGGGTTACAAGGATGGGGGAATGGCATTCGGTAAGTTGCTCATTCGGAGAGCCAGTGCAGACACAATGGGCTGAATGGCCTCCTTTTGTGCTCTAACAATCTGTGATCACATCATCCTCTTGCTCACAATGTACAAATAAAAGTCAATGCAATATACGCATTCATACCCAAATCTCCACGCCGCTCTTTCCAAAGTCTGAGAGCTGAAGTTTGTCTCCGAACAAAGATCAAAGTCTACCGGGCAGTGGTTCTTACATAATTTCTTTTTGGGTGCAAGACTTGGACAACCTACCAGCATCCCATAAAGCAACTGGAATCATTCCCTCTTCGCTGTCTGAGACCTATTGCAAAATCAGGTGGCAGGTCAAAATCTTCAACATCAAGGTCCGTGCAGAACTGTGAATACCTAGCATTGGGAGAATGCTGAACAGAGCTCATGGTCACATGGCTCGCATGGAGGATTCCCAAAGGCAGTACAAAGGCCAACTGAGCATGGGAACCCACCCCACAGGACATCCCAAACTCAGATATAAAGACAATCTGAAAGCCAACCTCACAACTTACAAGTTGGATCCCAATACGTAGGAGAAAATGATCATGCACAGACCCAAATTGGAGAAGGCTCTGTCATCAAGCAATTTTGACATTTGAGAACAGGGTCAAGTACCTTCAGGACAAGAAAGCACAGCGCAAAGCCAATGCCTCCATCCATTCCTCCAACGCTGACTTTATATGCAGTATTTGCAATCAGTTACGCAAATTGAGACTTGGTCTAATGTCACATGTGACAACATCAACCCAGACTGTAAACTGGTCCTTTTTTTCTTGCTGAACACTCATCCGTCCAAGTGGCAAGAGAATCCATCATCCAAATCTATAAACTAAATTAATTCATATTGCATACAAAAATAAACAAATCACCCTTGTATGTTACCTTAGTGTCTGTCTTCCATTTGCCTTTGCCTGTCCTAGTGTTCTTATACATTGCTACTCCAGTCGTTGCAGCATGGCTAGTGAAAGGATGCTGCCTTTCAGTAAAGAAAACCGCAGATGGTCTTGGAAGATGGCCTTAAGCATCCTGTGCCTAGAAGGCCCATCTTTAGACTGCACCAACTCAGCTTGGGCAGCAGCAGTCTGAGCTGGCTAGCTGTCAGGCAACAGCAAGGGAATTGGGGCATGGCAGTAGTGCAAGCACAAATGCTGCCATCCTACCACTCTCCTCAGTGGTGCTTCAGCAATCCTAGTAATCTGTTTCAGAACAGCATGGTGGAATGTTATGTCATCCTAGAAGCCTCTTTGAACAATGGTATCCAGAGCCATGATATCAGCACTCAGACATTGGGTGGCTGCAGCTTGTGCTGTAACAGAAGCTGAAACATCAGCCATCAGACGCTGCATCATGGTTGGTTCCACAGGTGTGTTCATGGAGTTGGCCATGGTTCCACGTTGGAATGTGGCCTGTGCCAAGTTGGTGCTGCACTCCTCCAAGCTCATTGTTACAAGGCGGGCTAATGGTAGCAATTACCTACGGGCAATTTGAAATTTTTAAGGAAGACCCGTGTTTTTTTTAAAAAGAAAATACAAGACACTGAGCAAAAGATGGCTGATAACGTAAAGTGACCACTTTCTGGAAAGTTCCTATGTGGATTATACTTGACCAACTGGTCCTGAGAGGACATGGAATGTCGTACCTGAAAGGTGTCATGACCTTCTTCAAACAGAGACATTAAAAGGGAGATAGGAAAGATGCAAAAGACTGAACTTTAATCTCCTGTGTTTGTAGAGACAAAAGACAGGTTTGCACATCTCAACAGACATCCGAAATACATCTCCTGTTGATTTATATCTCAGAATGTGTAAATGGTCTGAGATGAAAAGAACTTGGGTGCAAGTCATAGTTTTTTCCCCTTCTAGAATACACTGGGGAAAATCAGTTAAAAAGCTGATGTGCTGGTATGTGACTATGTATGACAGCAAGCGGAAGAATAAGTAAGTCACCCCCACCCCCCTGCAGCTTGCAGGCAAAGGCTTGCACTCTATCTCTGTTGCTGGAGGCAGCGCTCAGCAGAAGCCACAATCTAAATAAACTAGGATAGCCTTTCAGCCACCCTGCACAACCAAGTGTATCCAAACTAACTGAGAAACTGCCAAAGTCAGCTCTACTGGAATCACCCAACTTAACTGCCACAAAGTACCACCATCTACACTTCACAGACAAGCCAAAGACTGATTTCTATATATTTTTAACTTTTATTTGGACTCTTAGTTTCTCATTTCTGATCTGTGTGTATTTGTGTTGCATTTTATTATTTTTCTCGGGTTTTAATAACAAATAAGCTTATTCTTTCTTTGACTCAAGAAAGCCTGGTTAAATTGGCTCCTTCTAAAAAAATAAATACATTTGGGATGGGAAAAGGCATCCATGGGGGAAAAGGATCCCTTTTAAATTAACCTTGTTGCGACCAACCAAGGGGGTTGAATAAAGAAGGGGAGCCAGCTCGTTCCTCCTCACGCAGGAGCATAACAAAATTGGGGTCCCATTCAAGAAGTTAACAAATTGGGGAACCTCACCCGGAGACTGGCTGTAACATCGTTGACATTGAACACAGTCTTTCTGACAGGCTTCCCACTATATCTAGTATTCCACTGTGCACACCCAGCAACCTTTCTCTGTAGCCTTTCCCACTGAAGTCCTCATCTAAGTCCTCTACATCAATACTCAGGTGGGTGCTCACCCTACGGCAAGCTGTACTTGTACTCTCCTTGCTCCCTTCCCCCGGTTCCAGCTTGTGCCTGAATGTTCAATCACATGCAGATCCCGCCTCTATGCTATCCTCTAAAATACACGCAATGTCAGTATCTTAGCTGGCGGCTATGAGTATGAAATTGAGTGATGGTATGACATCATCTTTTCTATCTTCCTGTTCTTCCAATACAATCTGTGCATGTTGTAGTTCTTGGGTATCGGAAATGAAAAAAGGGACAAGGGCTCTGTTTATTTGAGGTGGAGGAAGAAAGTAAAAAGTATACAGTGGCATCATCCGTAGCTTATAATACCAATAACAGTTTATATTTAAATAGTGCCTTTAAACCGTCCCAGGTGCTTTACAGGAGTATCATAAAACAAAATCTGACGCTGAGCCACACAAGGAAATATTAGGTCAAAAGTTTGGTCAAAGAAGTGGGTTTCAAGGTGTGTTTTGCAGGAGAAAAGTGAAGTAGAGAGGTTTAGGAAGGAAATTTCTAGAGTTCAGGGCCCATGTTCCCTCTAGCTGTGTGGCTGCCCAGAAATTCTCACGCAGGCCATGCACAAATCAGTGCCTTTAAATTGCCGCATGTGCACAGCAGTGCAAAGAAAATTAAAGCAGCCGTGAATTTAAACAAGTCGCCCACACACTAAAAATTAGAGGGTACATTGAATAGAGTCTAGGCAACTGATGGCACAGCCACCAATGTAGCGATTAAAACAAGGGCTTCAACAGCAGATGAGCTGAGGCAGGGGTGAAGTTAGGCGATGTTACAATAGACAGTCTTAGTGATGATGCAAATACAAGGTCAAACTCTCTTAACGTTGTCAAATATGACACCAAGGTTGCAAAAAGTCTGGTTCAGCCTTAGACATTTGCCAGGAAGAGGGATGGGGTCAGTAGCCAGAGAATGGAGTTTGGAGTTAGGACCAAAAACAATGGTTTCAGTCTTCCCATTATTTAATAAAAAGCGATTTCTGCTCATCCAATAATGGATGTCAGATAACGTGTCGAATAGCCTAACAACAGTAGAAGTGTCAATAGAGGTACAGCTAGCTGTCATCAGTGTACATATAAGTTAGAGGAGAGTTAGGGATGAGGGAGAAGTGGGATGTGAGAAAGAGGTTAGGAATGAGGATACCCTCATTTTCAATGGCTTCAATCCTGCTAATGGCCATTGCCTCAGGAATGGTCAAACATGTAGGCACACCTGTCCCTTTCCAGTCAGTTCGTGCTAACTCCGGTTGTGCACCACCTCCTCCTGCAAGAGAGAAGGAACCATGTCTTGAATGTTCTGCAATCTAATTCGTTAGCGTGGCTGTAATAGAGGCTGTAGGGGAGGGGGTGGTATAGTGGTATTGTCGCTGGACTAGTAATCCAGAGATCCAGGGTAATGCCCTCAGGACCCAGGTTCGAATCTTACCATGGTGGAATTTGTATTTGTAAACAGTCTGGTTCAGCCTTAGAACCATGATGTAATTTGAATTCAATAAAAATCTGGAATTAAAAGTCCAAGGAATACCATGAAACCATTGTTCATTGTTGTAAAAACCCATCTGGTTCACTAATGTCCTGTAGGGAAAGAAATCTGCCATCCTTACCTGGTCTGGCCTACACATGGCTACAGACCCACAGCAATGTGGTTGACTCTTAAATTACCTCTGAAATGGCCTTGCAAGGCACTCAGTTGTATCAAACCACTACAAAGTCTCAAAAAAGGGATGAAACCGGACAGACCACCCGGCATCGAGCTAGACAGCGGAAATGACAATGGTAAACTCAGCCCTGTTGACCCTGCAAAGTCCTCCTTACTAACATCTGGGGGCCAATGCCAAAATTGGGAGAGCTGTCTCACAAACTAGTCAAGCAACAGCCAGACATAGTCATTCTCACGGAATCATATCTTACAGATAATGTCCCAAACACCACCATCACCATCCCTGGGTATGTCCTGTTCCACCGGCAGGACAGAGCCAGCCGACGTGGCGGCACAGTGGTGCACAGTTGGGAAGGAGTTGCCCCGGGAGCAAGTCCTCAACATCGACTCGGGACCCCATGAAGACTCATGGCATCGGATCAAACTTGGGCAAGGAAACCTCCTGCTGATTACCACGTACCACCCTCCCTCAGCTGATGAATCAGTGCTCCTCCATGTCGAACATCACTTGGAGGAAGCATTGAGGGTGACAAGGGCACAGAATGCACTCTGGGTGGGGGACTTCAATGTCCATCACCAAGAGTGGCTCGGTAGCACCACTACTGACCCAGCTGGCCGAGTGCTAAAGGACATAGCTGCTAGACTGGGTCTGCAGCAGGTGGTGAGGGAACCAATAAAAGGGAAAAACATACTTGACCTCATCCTCACCAACATGCCTGCCACAGTAGCATCTGTCCATGACAGTGTCGGTAGGAGTGACCACCACACAGTCGTTGTGGAGACGAAGTCCCACCTTCACACTGAGGATACCCTCCATTGCGTTGTGTGGCACTACCACCAATCTAAATGGGATAGATTTCGAACAGACCTAGCAACTCAAGATTGAGCATCCATGAGGTGCTGTGGGCCATCAGCAGCAGCAGCAGAATTGTACTCGAACACAATCTGTAATCTGATGGCCCGGCATATCCCCCGCTCTACCATTACCATCAAGCCACGGGATCAACCCTGGTTCAGTGAAGAGTGCAGGAGGGCATGCCAGGAGCAGCCTTTTTAGCATACCTAAAGATGAGGTGTCAACCTGGTGAAACTTTAAAACAGGACTACTTGCGTGCCAAGCAGCATATGCAACAAGTGATAGACAGAGCTAAGCGATCCCACAACCAATGGATCAGATCTAAGCTCTGCAGTCCTGCCACATCCAGTCGTAAATGGTGGTGCACAATTAAACAACTCACTGGAGGAGGAGGCTCCACAAATATCCCCATCCTCAATGATGGGGGAGCCCAGCACATCAGTGCAAAGGATAAGGCTGAAGCATTTGCAACAATCTTCAGCCAGAAGTGCCAAGTAGATGATCTTCCAGTCTTCAGCTAATTCGGCTCACTCCATGTGATGTCAAGAAACGGCCGAAGGTACTGGGTACTGCAAAGGCTATGGGCCCTGGCAATATTCCGGCGATAGCACTGAAGACTTTCCGCACCACTAGCCAAGCTGTTCCGGTACGGCTATAACACTGGCATCTACCCAGTTATGTGGAAAATTACCCAGGTCTGTCCTGTACACAAAAAGCAGGACAAATCCAACCCGGCCAATTACCACCCCATCAGTCTACCCTCGATCATCAGTAAGGTAATGTAAGGGGTCATCAACAGTGCTATCAAGTGGCACTTGCTAAGCAATAACTTGCTCACTGACGCCGTTTGGGTTCCGCTAACACCACTCAGCTCCTGACCTCATTACAGTCTTGGTTCAAACATGGACAAAAGAACAGAACTCCAGAGGTGAGGGGAGAGTGACTGCCCTTGACATCAAGGCTACTTTTGACGAGTGTGGCATCAAGGAGTCCTAACAAAACTGGAGTCAATGGGCATCAGAGGGAAAACTCTCCACTGGTTAGACTCATACCTAACACACAGAAAGATGGTTGTGGTTGCTGAAGGTCAGTCATCTCAGCTCCAGGACATCACTGCAGCGGTTCCTCAGGGTAGTGACCTGGGCCCAACCATCTTCAGCTGCTTCATCAATGACCTTCCTTCCATCATAAGGTCAGAAGTGGGGATGTTCGCTGATGATTGCACAACGTTCTGCACCACTCGTGACTCCGCAGATACTGAAGGAGTCCATGTCCAAATGCAGCAAGACTTGGACAATATGCAGGCTTGGGTTGACAAGTGGCAAGTAACATTCATGCCACACAAGTGCCAGGCAATGACCATCTCCAACAAGAGAGAATGTAGCCATTGTCCCTTGACGTTCAATGGTATTACCATCACTGAATCCCCCATTATCTACATCCTGAGGGTTACCATTGACCAGAAACGGAACTGGACTAGCCATACAAATACTGTGGCTACAAGAGCAGGTCAAAGGCTAGGAATCCTGCAATAACTGACTCACCTCCTGACTCCCAAAAGCCTGTCCACCATCGACAAGGCACAAGTCAGGAGTGCGATGGAATACTCCCCACTTGCCTGGATGAGTGCAGCTCCCACAACACTCAAGAAGCTTGACACCTTCCAGGACAAAGCAGCCCACTTGATTGGCCCCACATCCACAAACATTCACTCCCTCCACCACCGACGCACAGTAGCAGCAGTGTGTACCATCTACAAGATGCACAGCAGGAATTCGCCAAGCTTCCTTAGAAAGCACCATCCAAACCCACGACCACTACCATCTAGAAGGATAAGGGTAGCAGATACATGGGAACACCACCACCTGGAAGTTCCCACCCAAGTCACTCACTATTCTGACTTGGAAATATATCGCCGTTCCTTCACTGTCGCTGGGTCAAAATCCTGGAACTCCCTTCTGAACAGCACTGTGGGTGTACCTACACCACATGGACTGCTGTGGTTCAAGAAAGCAGCTCACCACCACCTTCTCAAGGGCAACTAGGGATGGGCAATAAATGCTGGCCCAGCTAGCGAAGTCCACATCCCATGAATGAATAAAAAAAATTAGTTGAATAGCTGGTAGCGTATGCATACTTTGAGGTATGGGGTGAGGCTTGCAACATCATTAAGTGCATGAGGATGAACTGAAGCATGTGCATGTTAAGAACGAGTCCTGATTGACTGTCATCATTGGTAGCTGAGTGATAGGGGTATGTTGATTTGAGCAGTGGCTGAGGCAAATGATGCTGTTTGGAAGGATATGGCATTTGAAGATGCATTCCCTGACCTTGACCACTCCTGTAAGGTTATTAAACATCTTGCAGCCCTACATCCAAGCCCTTGGGGCTACATTCCTGGAATTAAACTCTACGGCTATCTGTTCCTATCTGGCTATCTGGGTGTTCTTGTGCATGAAACACAAAAAGTTAGCATGCAGATGCAGCAAGTAATTAAGAAAGCAAATGGAATTTTGGCCAGTATTGCTAGGGGGTTGGAGTTTAAATATAGGGAAGTCTTGTAACAACTGTACAGGCTGTTGGTGAGGCCGCACCTGGAGTACTGTGTACAGTTTTGGTCCCCGTGTTTAAGAAAGGATATACTGGCATTGAAGGCAGTTCAAAAGAGATTCACTAGGCTGATTCCTGGGATGAAGGGATTGACTTATCAAGAACAGCTAAACAGGTTAGGCCTTTATTCATTAGGGTTTAGAAGAATGAGGTGTGATCTTATTGAAACGTACAAGATTCTGAGGGGGCGTGACAGGGTAGATATTGAGAAGACGTTTCCACTAGTGGGGGATTCTCAAACTAGGGGACATAGTTACAGATGATGGGGATACTCATTTAAAACTGAGATGCGAAGGAATTTCTTCTCTCAGAGGGTAGTGAATGTCTGGAATTCTCTACTCCAGAGTTTTGGAGGCTAGATAACTGAAAGTATCTAAAGAGAAGGTAGATAGATTTTTGAAATATCGGGGTGTTGAGGGCTATGAGGAGCTGGCACGAAAGAGCAGTTGAGGCCTGAGGCAGATCAGCCGTGATCTTATTGAATGGCGAGGCAGGCTTGAGGGGCCGAATGGCCTACTCCTGCTCCTATTTCTTATGTGCTGATGTTCCACTACCTTCTCATCATGTCTGCAGGGTTTCCTGGCCTGCTAAAGACACCGGACATCTCACCACCTCAACCAAGACCTCCAATGCGGCCTCTTAAAACAGGGGGGCCTGCTCCAATACTGCCTCTAAGCTGGGCGTGCAGCCATGCAGCATTCCAGAATCTACCATGCAGGGCACAATCAGGCCATGCACAAGAAGTGTTCCCTTTAAGAGGTGCACAAGTGCAGCCATGCAGTAATTTTAATGGGATTATGCAATGCAACAAATGGGCCATGCACAGCAACGGGAAGTTAAGAAAGCACTGTCTTTCTCTCCTTCGTGGTCAGCCATTTTCTACCCCGCCTTCCTTACACCCTCTAATCCTTCTGCCAATCACCTTAAATATGTGCCCCCTGGTAATTGACCTCTCTGCTAGGGGAAACATGGCATCCTGTTTACACTATCTAGGCCCCTCATAATCGTGTACACCTCAATCAGGCCACCCCTCAGCCTCCTCAATTCCAAGGAAAACAACTCCAGCCTATCCAATCTTTCCTCATGGCTGCAATTTTCAAGCCCTGGCAACATTCTTATAAATATCCTCTGTACTCTCTCCAGAGCAATTATGTCCTTCCTGTAATGTGGCGACCAGAAATGTACTCAAAATTCCAGCCTAACAGCCTGACCAGTGTTTTATACAGTTCCATCATTACATCCTTGCTTTTGTATTCTATACCTCATCCAATAAAGGAAAGCATTCCATATGCTTTCTTTACCGCCTTATCCACCAAGGTCTCTCATTTCCTCTACCCTTCCCAGTATACCTCCATTTATTGTGCATTCCCTAGCTTTGTTTGCTCTCCCCAAATGCATCACTTTTCACTTCTCTGGATTGAATTCCATTTGCCACTTTTCCGTCCACTCAATCAAACCATTGATATAATTCTGGAGACAACAGCTATCCTTTTCACTGTCAACTACATGGCTAACTTTTGTGTCATCTGCAAATTTCCCAATCATGCCACCCACATTTAAGTCCAAATCATTAATATGTACAACAAACAGCAAAGGTCCAAAACTGAGCCTTGTGGAATGTCACTGGAAACCGGTTTCCATTCACAAAAACATTCATCAACCACTACCCTTTGTTTCCTGCCACTGAGCCAATTTTGAATCCAACTCACCACATTCCCCTGTATCCCATGGGCTTTCACTTTTCTGACCAGTCCGCCATATGAGATCTTGTCAAATGCCTTACTAAAATCCATGTAGACAACATCCACTGCACTACCCTTAATCCTCCTTGCTACTTCCTCGAAAAATTCAATGAAATTAAACAACACGACCTTTCCTTAACAAAGCCATGCTGACTATCCCTGATTAATCCATTCCTTTCTAAGTGACAGTTTGTCCTGTCCCTCAGAATTGATTTAATAATTTGCCCACCACAGAAGTCAGACTAACTGGCCTATAATTATTTGATCTATCCCTCACACCCTTTTTAAATAATGGTACAACGTTCGCAGGCCTCCAATCCTCTGGTACCACGCCTGTATCTAGTGAGGATCATCTGCTACCTGCCTCAGTCATCAGTGACAAAACTCATTCCCAGCATCAGAGCACTTAGATAATGAGGAAGGGCTGAGACATTTAATTTCAAATGTTCAATCCCACTCATTAAAGCCTATCTTAATCCTGTCCTTAGCTAATGTCTAGGTCCGCATAATTTGGATCAGAAGTGGGCATATCCCCTCTCTAGTCCAGAGTCCGAGACAAATCGTAGTATCTCCGTCATTTTGCCAGTTGAGATCAGCTCACCCAGCATTGGCTGCAAATCAAACCTAGGGGTTTCTGGTTTATTTATCTTAAAGGCTATACCAATCTGCGACTTTAACTACAAGGTCATTGCGGACAGCTAAGTTCAGTGGTTATCCTGAAATTACAAGTTTAAATTTCAGCACTACACAGCTTCCCTGCAATGTTGTTCTGTTTAAAAGACTGGCAGGACATTGAAATTCTCCATGGCTGCTGAGACCTGTTGCTCATTAACTGCAATTTTGTGCTGAGTGTTAAATTTGTTATGTCACACAGCATCACAATCTTTCTGTGAGCTTGCTGTGTACCATTAAAGAACAACATCAAATCTGTTCAATTTCATTGCTAATATGCCACATATTAAGATATAGAGAGGTGCATTTTGAAAGGATGTGAACACAGCTAGCCATCTGTTGACTGCAGCAGTGACTTTATTATGCAGTGTCATATAAGGACTATGACATTTCTCCAGTGATCATTGTGAACTATACTTAGCATTCACATTGTTTCCATCACATGCATTCACATTTTTACATTTGATAATTTTTTCTACTCTACCAAAGGGACCGACCAGCTCTTGTTATTTCACGGATACAAACAACTCTCCTTTGCCTCACCCAACTGGCCATTCATTATATGTGAGTCTAGAAAATGCTGACAGGCTATTCGATAAATGTGGGCATTGCAGCTGAATCAGAACCTGACATCCACATGCACATGCACTTTCCAGCAGTGATTTTAAAGTAGCAATCAGGACAACCCATCCCAGAGAAACCAAACCCTATTCTCGTCGCCCATATAGTTAAAATTACCAAATGACCCTGGGATCATTTGAAACCTGTAGTTTGGTGTCACACAAGTAGCACCTTTACCCAGAAGTCCCAAAACAGAGACAATCACTGATCCTCAAAAGAGTATTATAGCACAGAAGCAGGCTATTCGGCCCATCACACCTGCTCTGAAAGAGCTATACACTTAGTCTCAATCCCTTCACTATCTCCATATGCCTTTATTTTTACGTATTTGAATATTTATCCATGTCTCTTTTAAAAACCATTATGGAATCTGCTTCTGCCATTGTGTCTAATGGGGCATTCCATTGCTAATCAAACTTTTGCATAAAAAAGATTTCCTCTGATCTCTCTCTTCATTCTTTTAGTGACAATCTTAAATTAATGCCTTCTAGCTACTAACTTTCCAGCTAGGGGAAATACTTCTCCTTTTCAATATTATCAAAAGCATTCACAATTCTGAACATCTCTTTCAGATTTCCTAACATCCTCTGTTGTAAAAGAAAATGCCTCAGTTTCTCTCATTTCTCCACATGACTAAAGGCTCTCATCCATGGCATCAGTGTTGTGAATCTCCTCCGCCACCTGTCCATGGCTTTGAGATCCTTCCAAAATGATGCACGGAAGTGGAAGTTCCCCTCCAAGCCACAGAACTGAGCACAAAGTCTAACCATGATCTAACCAATGATTTGTGTAGATTAAGCATTGCCTTTTTGCATTTGTACTCTGAGACTTTAAAGACATGGAATCTCGTACAGTATGCCCTTTACAGCTTTATCAATTTGGCGCTCTACTTTTAAAGATTTGTGCATTTGAACTCCTAAGTCTCTCTGATTTTATCCTTTTAAAGTTTCACCATTAAATATATCGAAGTCCTTTTATTCATCCTTATGCACCTGAAATTTCATCCGACACCTACCTGGCCAAACTACTATCCTCTCTCTAACCTCCTGAAGCTGCTTCAGTTCTCTTACCAGGTAAACAACATTTGACATCTGTCAAATTATGGTGCTTCTCCAGGGATTCCACAGATCAGCCACCAAAGTTACATTGGGTGACTGGGAGAGCCCACACAGAAATTCAACCCTATTCACTTTATCAATTATTTGGATAGCTAAGAGGAGGTTAAGCAGCTCTAAAATAATCAGTTTCCAAAGACAGAGGCTAAGTGACACTAGGGACAATCAACATAAATTGGTCAATGAATACTGGAAATGTTCCATTGGATTGGAAATATGCCAAAGTTTTATCCATCTTCAAGAAAAATGACAAAACAAACCTGTGAACTACAGTTCTATCAGTGTTTGAGAGGTAACATGCGAAACAATGGAATAGATTAGGGACAAAGTTGAGATATGTTACATTTCTATGTTCGTTTACTCCTTTCACTCCGGATATTTTGGATAGTTGCATAAATCAGCCAGAAAGCAAAAATAATTACCATTTACATTAATGTCAATTTCAAGATTTCTCCTTATGGTGTGTTAAGCACTCCATGTATTGCAGGCAGAAAAAGATGCACTTGCTCACTAGTTTGCATCTCATTATGGTGTACTGAACAGAACAACAAACATAATAGCAATAAAATCAGAAAATATTGGAAAGACTGTTCTACTGATAGGTCATTGACCTGAAATATTAAAACTATTTCTCTCTCCACAGATGCTACCAGGCTTGCTGAATGCTTATAGCATTTTCTGCTTTTATTTCAGGTTCCAACATCTGCAGTATTTTGCTTTTGAAAAAATAAAGAGCACCTTGTTAAACTCCAGTTACCTTTTGTGCACTTAATCCCTTTTGAATAGTGCAGGATTACAGTTTGTACCAGCTCCTGATTGAAGTAATAAAAATGACTGGAAACCAATGATTCTCAAAACCAAAATCAAACTCCTGAACAAAATCAAAGAGCTTCCATAATTGAGCCACCAGGACCCAGCACAGTACCTTGGTTTTCCAAAATTTACAGGTCTCCGACTTGTTGAAACAATGTGTATGTGCATAATTGGCAGCTTTTTTAATTTAGTGGACAGTAACTCAAGTTATCAACCTCCTTTTTCAAATCACAAAGTTCAGTTTGAAGCACACATTGAAAGGTTGGCTCACAGGGCCATGTAGGATATCGGGACTGAGGGTCCATCTAAGAGAGTGACCTGAAACAGAGCCAAAATATTTGGAGCAAAAGGAGTAAAAGAACATAGAAATGTAACATATCTCAACGTTGTTCCTAATGATCTATTCCATTATTTTGCAAGTTTAAAGGTGGGCATTTTCAGTGGTGCAGTCTGTATTTGAACAAATCATACAAGTTTGCACTTAATTTGAATAATTATGTTCCTTTCCCAACTAAACTCGCCAGTGGTCAACCAAACAGGAGTTGCAGCAATGTACAGAATTAAGGTGGGGTAAGATCTCTATGAGTGAAGTTGGTTATTAACTTTTCAAGTACTGTTACAAAAAGGGCCAATGCCAAGTTAATACTTACAAAAAAATTGCTGAGACTAATACAGGAATATAAGATACAAAGTGGAATGGCTTTCTGAATAGGGTAATAGATGCAAAAACACTAGAATCATTCTAGAATTAGCCAGATGCTGCTAATGGAGAGGAGAATAAGCTAAATAAGCTCAATGGGCTCCGTCATTTTTACTCATCTTGTTGATTTTTGTGAATTGGTCTTACCTTACCACTACCTGTGTCAAACATAGTCGGCTGCTGAAGCCTTTTCACTCTACAGTAGAAGTGTATTTGAAAAGTAGTCAATACCAAACAGTTTTGGACCTAGCTCCAATGCAGTCTTAAAACTATTGCTACATTTCAATCACAAACTATTTTTCATTAGTGCTACACATTTTTACACAAATAAAAACAAAAGAGTTTCTATAATTCAGTTTTACGCTGTTCCAGTGATAATGGAACCATACAGACGGCAGGAGGTCCTATGTTTTATTCCTGGTAAGTGATATGTCAAGATGGGGGAGTCACTACAATCGACCTCAGTATTCTTAAGCTAGGAAGGGGTTAAAAAAGGGAAAAAATGTAGCCAGAGGCTTCACACTTCATTACCATCCAGTGATGCATGTGTATGATCATTAGCCGAGGCTGACATCCTCTCCTTTAGCTGAACAGCCTGCCCAAACTCCCTGTCATTATGATTTCTTTTTCAGATAGGAAATAGTTCAGCAAGCCTCCACATTGTTGTGTAGATTCCAGTGTTACAGCAATACTGGGACAACATGGTTAGAGGTGCAACTAACTTTAATGCACAAGCTTTTCGTATTACAGTTCAGCCTGATATTCTGCATTTCAGAAAGTTGCAAATCAAGTCGAATTGCCATTTACTTTGAGAAAATTCAACAAATAGAGTCTCTAAGTTTTTAGACACTAATAGCCACTCTGTCCCTCAACTCTCCTGGGAGATAAACAATAACTGCAGTAATCAAAAGTTCCTTGAGCTTTGGTGACTTTGAAATGGTAAAATGTCTTTGATCTGCATCCTAGTAAATTCTAGTTAAAAATAGTCTGAGTAGATATTTTAATTGAACAAGTTTGCCATGCTACAGTAAACGTTTACGTGAAGATTAAAAGAAAGGATTAAGTTGACATCTTTATTTTTCTGCTGTATCAGGCAGTTTCACTGTCCTTCAACACAAAAAAGCCCATTTCTGAAGTTTCTAATGGATTTTTTAAAAATTCATGGACGTCACTGGCTGGGCTGGCATTTATTGCCCATCCCTAATTGCCCTGGAGAAGGTAGTGGTGAGCTGCCTTCTTGAACCACTGCAGTCCCTGTGGTATAGATATACCCACACTGCTGTTAGGGAGGGAGTTCTAGGATTTTGACCCAGTAACAGTGAAGGAATGGTGATATATTTCCAAGTCAGGATGGTGAGTGACTTGAAGGGGAACTTCCAGGTGGTGGTGTTCCCATGTATGCTGCCTTTGTCCTTCTAGATGGTAGTGGTCGGGGGTTTGGTAAGTGTTTCCTAAGGAGCCTTGGTGAGTTTCTGCAGTGCATCTTGTAGATGGTACAAACTGCTGCGACTGTACGTCAGTGGTGGAGGGAGTGAATGGCTGTGGATGGGTGCCAAGCAAGCAGGCTGCTTGGTCCTGGGCGATGTCAAGCTTCTTGAATGTTGTGAGAGCTGCACTCATCCAGGCAAGTGGAGAGTATTCCATCACACTCCTGACTTGTGCCTTGTAGACAGTGGACAGGCTTTGGAGAGCCAGGAAGTGGATTACTCGCCACAGGATTCTTTGCCTTTGACCTGCTTTTGTAGCCACAGTATTTATATGGCTAGTCCAGTTCAGTTTCTGGTCAATGGTAACCCCCAGAATGTTGATAGTGGGAGATTCAATGATGGCAACGCCATTGAATGTCAAGGGGCGATGGTTAGATTCTCTCTTGTTGGAGATGGTCATTGCCTGGCACTTGTGTGACGCAAATGTTACTTGCCACTTGTCAGCCCAAGCCTGGGTATTGTCTAGGTCTTGCTACATTTGGACATGGACTGCTTCAGTGTCTGAGGAGTCACGAAAGGTGCTGAACATTGTGTAATCTTCAGCAAACGTCCCCACTTCTGACCTATGATGGAAGGAAGGTCATTGATGAAGCAGCTGAAGATGGTTGGGCCTAGGACACTATCCTGAGGAACTCCTGCAGTGATGTCCTGGAGCTGAGATGATTGACCTCCGACAACCATAACCATCTTCCTGTGTGCTAGGTATGACTCCAGTCAGTAGAGAGTTTTCCCCCTGATACTCCAGTTTTGCGAGGGCTCCTTGATGCCTTTGACACTTGGTCAAATGCTGCCTTGATGTCAAGGGGAGACGCTCTCACCTCTGGCATTCAGCTCTTTTGTCCATGTTTGAACCAAGGCTGTAATGAGGTCAGGAGTTGAGTGACCCTGGCAGGACCCAAATTGAGCATCAGTGAGCAGGTTATTGCAAAGCTTGACAGCACTGTTGATGACCCTTTCCATCACTTTACCGATGATCGAGAGTAGACTGATGGAGTGGTAATTGGCTGGGTTGGATTTGTCCTGCTTCTTGGGTACAGGGCTTAGCTGGGCAGTTTTCTACATAGCTGGGTAGATGCCAGCTGTACTGGAACAGCTTACAATCTAATCATGGAATCTTACAATGCAGAAGGAGGTTACTCACCCGTTATGCCTGTAGAAGAATTATCCAATTAGTCCCACTTGCCTCCCCTTTCCACATAGCACTAATTTTCCCCTTTTCAAGTAGATTTCAAATTCCATTTCATACATTACTATTGAATCTGCTTCCATCACCCTTTCAAGCAGTGCCCTTCCAAATCTTAGAAATTTCCTGCGTAAAATGATTTCTCCTCATCTTCCTTCATGCCAATCTCTGTCCTCTGGTGCTCAACATATTAAATATTAGAGAACTGATCAATTTCTTTCTAGGAGTATCAAGTTGGTGCTTCATTTAACATACAAGTTGCAAAGAGTTACAGTGACCTGAGCACATTATGGTGTAAATGAATATTGAGGTAGCACAGTTCTCCATTACCCAGCTCAGCACACTGGAATCTGCCTACAAACCAAACAAACTGCAATGGGTAACACCAGAGCAAAGCAGTCGAAAAAGTCAGCAAAATAATTCCTGTTTTCTTAAAATATGAATGAAGAAGAACAAGAAAATAATAGTTGTTCATATGCTATAATTCTTTAATAAAGCCAATAAAATTTCACAAGGCAAAAGACAACAGGTCATTCCCCATAAATATATCAAAGGTTAGTCTTTGTGCCTAATCATCATTTGATTTCACATCATTTTTATAGGCTAACAGAGGTCAGATGGGCATGCCAATTGTCACTATTCAACTTTGTATGTCACTGTGATGACTTCTAATCGATGTAAGAGAGTGTGAATCTTGTCTGTTTAAGGCATTAAAGCTGTGTTGGCAATCAATATAAAAAGGCTGAAGTACACCACTGACAGCATGACTAAGCCGTCACAAGAAAGCATTACACTCACTTCTTTGATAACATCCCATGACATCACTAAAGCAAATTGCAGTAGCGAAACTTAGTCCAGACTTCTGAGGCACTTAATTGTTATTGAAGACACCAGGATTAAGAATGAGACCATACGAGGGACAGTGCTCATTTGCAACACTTTTCCTCCCCTTTTCAAAAACATGAACCGCAAGCAAATTAAGTATTAATTACAAGGGTAACCAAATCTGTTTCCCAAGTTGGTAATTTTAAGTCTAGCTGTATCCATATTATCTTCTTATCTTGATATGGTTTTGTGTGAGATGAGACCAGAGTGTGAACCTTCGGAAGGTGCCTGAAGTGAGTGATGCCTGATATGTCATGGGGCTTGAAAGTAAGAATCAGCAGTGCTGACTTCCATGTTATCTCCATCCCACTCCATAGACAGGAGTAATGGAGTGCTATCCATGCCTGCACGCATATTCATCATAAACTGCACACCTAGTGGAGAAATCAACAGGACAGGTCAGTCTTGGCCATTATTAAAAAGGTTAAAGATAACTTTTCCAATGAGCAGCTGACCACCAAAATGCCAAGATCAACCCTTGCTTTGTACCAACTGCAAGTTGGATGGGACAACAGTAGGGGAATTTACAATTTGCCACAGTGCTCCTGGGCTAGGGCAGAAGTCAGCAGGGGGATGGGGCAGGGGGGAGGGAGGGCAGGGGACAGGAGGGAACAAAAAAAAACGCAGCCAAGACTGGCGTGACCATGGAGCTCCTCCTGGAAGTATAGTCACGTGAATATTAAATGAGGACAGAATGCTCCTGTGAAAGACCAGCTTGCCAAAACTCGGTCTGTCCGCAAGAATGACCCAGACCTCCCTGTCGCTTGCCATTTTAACACTCCACCCTGCTCTCTTGCCCACATGTCTGTCCTTGGCTTGCTGCATTGTTCCAGTGAAGCTCAACACAAACTGGAGGAACAGCACCTCATCTTCCGACTAGGCACTTTACAGCCTTCCGGACTGAATATTGAGTTCAACAACTTTAGATCTTGAACTCCCTCCTCCATTCCCACCCCCTTTCTGTTTCTTCCCCCTCCCTTTTGTTTTTTCCAATAATTTATATAGATGTTTCTTTTCCCACCTATTTCCATTATTTTTAAATGTATTCCACCCATGGTTTATTTCACCCCACCCCCACTAGAGCTACCTTGTTTGTCCTGCTCATCAATCTTAATTAGCACATTCTTTTAGATAATATCACCACCTCTTTGTTCTTTTGTCTGTGACATATTTTGGTTATCTCCTCCTATCACTGCTTGCTTGTCCCAACAACCCTTCCCCCCCCACCCCAAACCAGCTTATATTTCACCCCTTTCCTATTTCTACTTAGTTCTGTTGAAGGGTCATGAGGACTCGAAACGTCAACTTTGCTCTTCTTCACCGATGCTGCCAGACCTACTGAGTTTTTCCAGGTATTTCTGTTTTTGTTTTGGATTTCCAGCATCCGCAGTTTTTTGTTTTTATCTCTGTGCCAAAACTTCCTGCTTGGCCTCATACATAAATAATGACCGCATGTGTGAGGGACCAGATAGCCAACAGCATCCAAGTATCTGTACCCAGAAAAGACTTTACAACTAGGGGAGGAAATTCTGGAAGAAACAGTCAGGAGGAATCAAGAGATAAAAGAATTACATAGAATTTATAGCACAGATCATTCTGCCTAACTGTTCGAGATCAGTGTTTATGCTCTACATGAGCCACCTCAGACCTTATTTAACCTCACTCACATCCTTACTCATTCACATACTGATCCTGCTTCGCGATTGCCAAGTTAAAGCAATGCCACACACAAATGGACCCATTGCCGGGCCTCTTTAAAAGCGAAAACATACCACAGTTGCATGGTGTAGAAGTGATTGCTTACATTTCATGTTGAGCATTTTAGAATCTCTGCATTCTGTAAAGCATTTCTACTGAAACCAGAAGCCAATAACCGACCTTTGAGGATCTGTGAAGCTGATCACCGATGTAAGTTTTACGAAACTGGTCAAAGAAGCTAAGCATAGCAAGCTCGATTTTTTCGTTTCCTGACTGCGGCAGCCTGGAGTCTACCAAATTCACCAGCTGAAACACACTATTAAAAAGAAAACTCATTAAAACTCTAATACTAATTAATCAGTCATGACTCAGTGGTAGAAATTTCACCTCGGAATCACAAAGCCATGGCTTCAAGGCTCATTTCAGAGACTTGAGCATAATTCTAGGCTGATATTCAGTCCCATACAGCGAGAATGTTGAACTGCCTGAGCCCACTGTCTTTCGGATGAGACATTAAACCGTGACACTGTCCGCTTTCTCAGGTGGATGGAAAAGATCCCATGGCACAGTTAGAGAGCAGGAGAGTTCTCTCCAGTATCCTGGCCTCAACCAACATCAAGAAAACACAAGTGGCCTAGAAATTCAAGATTAGCCAATCTTAGGGCACCCAGCGTCCAACAGAAGTTTTGAGATACGAAGGCCCTGAGATATGGAGTTGTGAAGATGAGCAGGGGGGATGGGAGAGGTGGAGATAGGGAGTGGGGAGGGGAAATATGGAGATGGGGAGGGGGGAGAGAGCAGTGGAGATTGGGAAGGGAGGGAGCGGCAAAAATGGGGAGGGGATGGGGGCGGAGGTGGAGGTGTGAGGAGGAAGAGGTGGAGATGGGGAAGGGAGAGGTGGAAGTGGGGAGGGGGATGGAGTGATGGAGATGGGGAGGGGGAGGGAGTAGTAGAGGTGGGGGGGAGGGAGAACTGGAGGTGGAGAGGGGATGGGGCGGGAAAGTGGGAGGGAGAGAGTGAGAGGGAGAGGTGGAGATGGGGAGGGGGGAGTGGTGGAGATGGGGAGGGGAAGGAGAGGAGGGGGTGGGGAGGGTGAGGTGGAGATGGGGGGTAGGGAGGGAGAGGTGGAGATGGGGAAGGGGGAGGGAGCGGCTGGGATGAGGAGGGAGAGGTGGAGATCAGGAGGTGGAGGGAGTGGTGGAGATGGGGAGGGGAATTGTGAAGGTGGGGTCTGGTGGAGTTTGGGGCTGGGAGAGGGGGAGTTGGGGAGTATGTGGTGGAGATTGGGGCTCGAAGAGGGAAAGTTGGGCAGGCGGATACAGTGTGGAGGTGTATGTGTGGAGATGGGGGCTCGGACAGGGGCAGTTGGGGGCTGGGAGAGGGATGTGGTGGAGATGGGAGAGGGGGAGATGGATGCAGTTGATGATGGAGAATGTGGGGGTTTGTGCGTGGAGATGGGAGCTGGGAAAGGGGGAGTTGGGGAGGGTATGGTGGAATTGGGGCCTGGGACAGGGGGAGTTGGGGAGGGGCGAGGATGTGGTGGAGATGTGGGTTGGGACATGGGGAGCTGGGGAGTGTGAGGTGGAGGTGGGGGCTAGGAGATGGGGAGCTGGGGAGGATGTGGTGGAATTGGGGGCTGAGAGAGGGGGAAGGTGTGCAGCTGGAGACGAGGAGTGTGTTGGGTAGTAGTGTTGCGGCCCCAACTGCTTCTAAACAATCTAATCTTGAAGCAGGACCTCAAGCATGGGTTAGGTCCCTTACTTTATATTCAAAACTGCTGCTTCAGATGAGGGTACAGGATGCCTCTTGTTTGTCCTTATCAAATATGGAAAGCAATTCCTGTCCATTATTCTGAGGCTTTGGTGGAACATACAACAACTGAAATACAGGTATTATCTCAGTCAATATCTGGTCATTATCAGATTGATGTTTGTGGAATCTTGCTGTTCACAAATTGACTGCCATGTTGCCTGCATTACATTAGAAAATCTGAAAGCAGCTCATTGACTATAAAGTGCTCTGGGATAACAAAAACAGAATTACCTGGAAAAACTCAGCAGGTCTGGCAGCATCGGTGGAGAAGAAAAGAGTCGACGTTTCGAGTCCTCACGACCCTCCAGATGTCTGGAGGTTGTGGAAGCTTGTTTATAAATGCAAGTCTTCTTTACAAATCTTTAATAAGTCAACTCTCAAGCTGTACCTTTCCAAAGCCCCTTATTTCTTCAATCGTTCATCATAAATTTAATACTAGGGATCAAAGATTTTGAGTGTCTTGAGGTTCTGAAAGGCGTTATACAAATGCAAGAAAATTAAATTCCCTAGCCTGTGAAAACAGATGTGGGGATGGTGGTATTAGTTTAACCCCTGCATGTTCATTGCGATAAATTTGTATTACCTGCTGATTTGAATGATTTTTGAGAGCACCCTGTGTTAACCATTGTTCACACCCTGGTGTACATATCAGAAGATGTCCCAATGCGGGGCATGCACAAAGTGATTTAAAAGCTCTAGCATCTCTTAAAGGGGAGATGAATTGTGGCTTCAAGTTGATCTGAAGGCAGGAATCTGTTGATAGATGAAGAAAAATGTCAGAAGGAGACAGGGAATGGGCATCAAGGTTCTCTCATGCTTTACTGAAGGTCTTGGTACAGAAAGTGGAGAGGAGGAGAATCTATCCCAGGAGCAGAAGGTGGGCCATTCTCTAACCCAGGGGCAGGAGGTGAAGAGTGGAGGAGATTTAAGGTGATTGGTAGAAGGATTAGAGGGGATATGTGGAAAAGCTTTCTCGCCCAGAGGGTGTGGGCATCTGGAATTCACTGCCTAAGTTGGTGGTTGAGGCTAAAATGCTCAATCCAATTAAAAGGTACCTGGATTTACATCTGATGTACTATAACCTGCAAGGCTATGGACCAGATGCTGGAAAGTGGGATTAAAATGAGCAGCTAGTTTCTTTTTTCTCTTTTTGGCTGGCGCAGAGAGGCTGAGTGGCCTCTTTCTGCACCGTAACTTTTCTATGGTTCTAGAAGGACGGTCATCCTCTATCCCAGGGGGTCAGGAGGTGGAGAGGAGGAACATCCTCTAACCCAGGGGCAGGAGATAGAGAGGAGGCAGAACATCCTCTAACCCAGGGGCAGGAGGTAGAGAGAAGGAAAGACATCCTCAATCCTAGGGGCAGGAGATAGAGAGGAGGAACATCCTCTATCCTAAGGAGCAGGAGGTGGAAAGGAGGAGAGACATCCTCAATGCCAGGGGCAGGAGGTGGAGAGGAGGAGGGACACTGTCCATCTTCAGGGAGTCAGGAGGTAGAGAGTGGGGGGGGACATCCTCTAGCCCAGGAGCAAGATGTGATGAGGAGGAGGGACATTGTCTATCCTCAGGGAGTCAGGAGGTAGAGAAGAGGAGGAGCATTTCTAACCCAGGAGCAGGAGATGGGAGAAGAGGAGGAACATCCTCTATCCTTAGGAAATCAGGAGGTGGAAAGGAGGAGAATATTCCGTTGTATCACAAGCTCTGGAAAGTCAATAGGGGATGAAACCGGACGGACCACACCGCATCAACCTAGGTACTGGAAACAACAATGGCAAACTTAGCCCTGTCGACCCTGCAAACTCCTCCTGACTAACATCTGGGAGCTAGTGCCAAAATTGGAGGAGCTGTCGCACAGACTAGTCAAGCAACAGCCTGACATAGTCATACTCATGGAATCATACCTCACAGATAACATCCCAGACATCACCATCACCATCCCTGGGTATTCCTGGGACAGACCCAGCAGAGGTGGCAGCACAGTGGTATAAGGTTGGGAGGGACTTGCCCTGGAAGGCCTCAACATAGACTCCGGACCCCATGAGGTCTCATGGCTTCAAGTCAAACATGGGCATGGAAACCCTCTTGCTGACTGCCACATACTGCCTCCCCACGCCCATCAGCTAATGAATCAGTACTCCTCCATGTTGAACATCACCTGGAGCAAGCACTGAGGGTGGCAAGGGCGCAGAATGTACTCTGGGTGGGGGATTTCAATGTCCTTTGCTAAGAGTGACTCTGTAGCACCACTACAGACCAAGCTGGCCGAGACTGGGTCTGCAGCAGGTGTTGAGGGAACACCTCAACAAGAGGGAAAAACATACAAAAAAATACTGTAGATGCTGGAAATCTGAAATAAAAACAGAAAATGCTGGAAAAACTCAGCAGGCCTGGCAGCAACTGTGGAAAGACAAACAGAGGTAACGTTTCGAGTCCGTATGACTCTTCTTCAAAGTTGAGAGGTGTCAACCTGGTGAAACAACAACACAGGACTACTTGCGTGTCAAACAGTGAATCCAATCCTGGAATCGGTTCCCGCCCACCATTTTTTAAGGTCTGTGGAGCCTCCCTCACTCTGCAAAAAGCCCATTATCTTAATTTAGAACTAGGCCACTTAGAAATGAAACAAGGAAATGCCATTTCACACAGAGGGTTGAATAAATCTGTGGTTATGAGGGATGAATTGGCTGAGAAAGATTAGGAAGTTAGGTTAAAATAATTGATGTTAGATAAACAATGGCAAAATTGAAAAATAATTGCAATGAACATACATTCGCTAAATGAATGAAACCCCACCGGAATAGTGGTTCAACTATGGCTGACAAAGACTTTAAGGGTAAACTCATCTAAGCTTAAAGTAAGAGGCTTACAATGTTGCCAAAAAGAAAGGTAAGCCTGAAGAGTGAGGCTGTTTTAAAAATCAGCAAAGAGAAGTTGACAAAGTGTGAGAAAAGAGAATACAAGGGTAAACTAGCAAGGATCATAGAATTATAAAATGTACAGCACAGAATGAGGCCAGCTGATAAAAACTATAGAGCCTAATCCACTTTCCAGCTCTTGATTCATCGCCTTGTAGGTTATGGCACTTCAAGAGCATGTCCAAGTGCTTTTCAATTACAATGAGGATTCCTGCACCAACTATCCTTCCAGGCAATGAGTTCCAGGCCCTCACCGCTCTCTGGGTGAAAAGATTTCTCCTAAACTCCCCTCTAACCTTCCACCAATTACTTGAAATCTATGGTCCTTCTGCAAAGGAAAATCGGTCTTGCCTATCCACTCTATCCAGGCTCCTCGTCATTTTATATACACCAAGTAAATCTCCTCTCAGCCACCTCTGTTCAGATTGTAAGAGCTTTGCAAGCTTGCAAAAAGGAAGAGATACCAAAAGCAAGTGTGTGTCTCTTAGAGGCAGGAACAGAAGAAACAATGGGGATTAAGGAAATGGCAGGGTGGTTAGGCAAATATTTTGTGATACCTTCAGCACATAATTGTTACAACGCAGGAGGCCATTCAGCCCATCCTGTCGGCATGACTCTCCAAATGAGCATAGCTCATTTGAGTTCATTGAGCAATGACTTAGTGTCATTCTCCTGCCTTTTCCTCATAACCCTGCACATTGTTTCTATTCAAATAATCATCTAATGCCCTCTTGAATGCCTCGATTGAACCTGCCTCCACCACACTTCCAGACAGTGTATTCCAGACTCGAGCCACTCACTGTGTGAAAAAGTTTTTTTCTCACATCACATTTTCTTCTTTTGCAAATCGCTTTAAATCTGTGCACTCTCATTCTCGATCCTGTTACAAGCAGGGACAGTTTATCCCTATCTGCTCTATCCAGCCCCCTTATAATTTTAAACACCTCTGTCAAATCACCTTTTAGTCTTCTCCTCTCCAAGGAGAATAGTGCGAACCTCTCCAGTCTATCTTCAGAGCGCAAGTTTCTCATCCCTGGAACCATTCTGGTCAACCTCTTCCGCGCTATCTCCATTGCGTTCACGTCCTTCCTGTAGTGTGGCACCCAGAACTATACACAATACTCCACCTGAGGTCTAGCTAGTGTCTTATATAAGCTCATCATAACCTCCCTGCTCCTGTACTCTATGCCCCTATTAATAAAGCCCAGGATAGTGTATGCTTTATTAACTGCCCTCTCCACCTGTCCTGCCACCTTCAATGATCTATGCACATATACGCCCAGGTCCCTCTGCTCCTGCACACCCTTAAGAATTGTACCCCTTACTTTATATTGCATCTCCATGTACTTCATACCAAAATGCATAACCTCATACTTCTCCGCATTGAACTTCATCTGCCACCTATCTGCCCACTCCACCAACTTGTCTATGTCCTTTTAAAGCTCTATACTGTCCTCCACACAGTTTACAATGCTTCCAAGTTTTGTATCATGCGCAAGCTTTTAATATATATCAAGAAAAGCAATACTAACCCCTGGGGAACTCCACTACAAACCTTCTTCCAGCCTGAAAAATACACATTAACCATTACCCTCTGTTTCCTATTACTCAGCCAATTCTGTATCCACATTGCTACTGTCCCTTTTATTCCATGAGCTATAACTTTTCTCACAAGTCTGTTGTGTGGCACTATATCAAAAGAAATGGTACTGCAGAAATTAATGGGGTTAAAAGCTTTCAAATCCCCTAAATTTGACTGCCTACATCCTAGGTTTGAAAAGAGGTGGCTGCAGAGATGGTAGAGGCATTGTTCCTGATCTTCCAGAATTCTAGAATTGGAAGGTAGAAAGTATAACTACTTTTCAAAGTATAGACAGGTTAAGTAAATGGGCAAGAACATGGTAGGTGGAATATAATGTGGAGAAATATGAAGTGATCCACTTTGATAGAGAGGAAAGAAAAGCAGAATATTTTTTAAATGAAGAGAGACTGAGAAATGTTGGCGTTCAGAGGGACCTGGGTGTACTTGTACATGAATCACAGAAAGCTAACATGCAAGTACAGCAAGCAATTCGAGAAAGAAGTGTTATGATAGCCTTTATTATAAAAGGATTGGAGTACAAGAGTGAAAAAGAATTGCAGCAATTATATCGGGCCTAATGAGACCCCACCTGGAGTGCCATGCACTGTTTTGGACTCCTTACTTCAGGAAGAACTTACTTTCCTTCGAGGGAGTGCAATGAAGTCACTAGACTGATTTCTAGGATGTTGGAGGGGTGGGAGAGACTTTCTTATGAGGAGAGATTTAGTAGAGTCGGTATGTATTCTCTAAAATTTAAAAGAATAAACAATGATCTAATTGAAACATAATGGCCTAGTTCTTCCAGTCAGCGGTGAAGTGGAGGCGTATGCTGCTGATCGTGTTTCAAAGCGTGCTGTTACCTTTTTACAACAAGTATCCGGGACTTCCTCTCCTGATTGCAGCATGGAGCAATGGGGGGATGGGTAGCCAGGTGCAGATACAGCAAGCCACATCCCTTTGAGGTCATTGGAAGAAGGCACACCTATTGAGGTCCAGCAGTGCTCCAGTGTTCTGGTAGGTGCTGTATTTAGGTGTTTTCAAGTATTTACAGTTGTATGCAAGTGTTCCTTCTTTCACCTTTTAATTCTAGGCCTCCCTCTCCCCACCCCCGCAGCAATATTCACCCCCTTCCCACTCTTTCGGGCAGTGAATTCCAGATTTCCACCACTGTCTGGATGAAAAGATTTCCCCTCAAATTCCTTTTGAACCTCCTACCTCTTACTCTTAAGCTGTGCCCCCTGGTTATTGACACCTCAACAGGGGAATGGTGCCTTCCTATCCATTCTGTCCAGGCCCTCATAATTTTAAACATTTCAATTATATCTCCCTTCAGCCTCCTCTGTTCTAAAGAAAACAACCCTAGTCTATCCAATCTATCCTCATGACTCAAATTCTCCAGTCCAGGCAACATCCTCGTAAATCTCCTTTGTATCCTCTCTAGGCAATCACAGCTTTCATATAGCCTGGTGACCAGGACTGCACACAGTACTTGAGTTGTGGCCTAACCAGTGTTTTATACAGTTCCAGCATAACTTCCCAGCACTTATATTCTATACTTCAGCTAATAAAGGTCAGTATCTCATATGTCCTCTTGACCACTGTGTCTACCTGTCCAGCCACCTTCAGGATTCTGAGGACACTCCAAGGTCCCTATGTTCCTCTACACCCCTCAGTATTCTACCATTTATCATATATTCCCTTGCCTTGTTAGCCTTCTCCAAATGCATCACCTCTCACTTCTCCTGATTGAACTCCATTTGCCACTGTTCCGTCCACCGGACTAGTACATTGATATCTTCCTGCAGATTACATCCTTATTCTTCATTATCAATCACATAGCTAATTTTGTATCATCCGCAAACATCTTAATCATGCCTCGTATATTTAAGTCCAAATTATCCATATATACAACAAAAAGCAAGGGACCCAGTACTGAGCCCTGTGGAACCCTACTGGAGACAGCTTTCCAGCCACAAAAACACCCACTGACCATTACTTCTTGCTTCCTGCCTATTAGCCAATTTTTGGATCCAATTTACCTAGGATCCCATGAGTTCTTACCAGTCTGCCATATGCGACCTTATCAAAAGCCTTGTTGAAATCTATACAGGCTACATCAAATGCATAACACTCACTGACAATTCTTGCTACCTCTTCAAAAAATTCAAGGTTATGCTTATTTGTGCTGCAGCACGAGGGGGTGCACCTCCTGCACATACTTAGTTGCAGGCTCAGTGTCAGAGTGTCAGCTAGCAGCATTAAAACAAACAAATTGACTTGAACAAACCAACAAGAAGTGAAGAGGGCACTCAGTAGACGTATACCTCTGCCACGCTGTGCTAACTCAATATTATTACAATTACTCAGCTCTTCCTTGAGGCTTTTCCCTGCCTGGCTGATGCTCTGCAACTACAAAACTGACAAAATAAATCTTTTAATTAAGAGCTTCCATCTCACTGAGGAGGCTTCAGAACAATTCACATCCGATAACCTGCTCCAAAAACTCTGCTCACATTTGAACAGCTGTGACAAATTGCACCAAAGCAGCTGAGACATCCACAACATTCTAAAACAATTAACAACATTCTAAATAAGACAACCCACAACATTCTTTAAAAAAAAGCCAACTTCCCCTATTTCCCAATGTTAGCGGGTCCTTTTTGAAAATTCTGGAATCTGGATCTGCATCACTGCCAAAAATTAATTAGTTCTTCCCTGGGCCATATCCTGTGTACCAAGTTTTGTTGAAAACCGTATATTAGTTGAGATACATTGTTTATAGACTAACAGTGGCTGAGGCAATAAAGTTCAAGTTACCCATTTTTAGGTCTGCACAGTCCTTAACTAATTCTAAGATCTTGTATTTAGTCCACCTATCATTTAAAACTGTTCCCTCTGTAAAACATACTTCTGACAATTCAGTAAATGATGAAGATGGAAATTTCAGTAAACGAGATTCTCAAATTCCAATGTAGAGAATTGGTTGTAATATCTAGTTTAAGAACACGTTTTGGTGAAAATCTATTTTAAAAAAAAGTAGTAACAAAAACAGAATTACCTGGGAAAACTCAGCAGGTCTGGCAGCATCGGCGGAGAGGAAAAGAGTTGACGTTTCGAGACCTCATGACCCTTCAACAGAACTGAGTAATATTAGGAGAGGGGTGAAATATAAGCTGGTTTAAGGTGGGAGGGGGGGAGGTGGGGGGAGAGAAGTTGGTGGGGGGGGGGGGGGGGGGGGGGGGGGGGGTTGTAGGGACAAGCAAGCAGTGATAGGAGCAGATAATCAAAAGATGTCACAGACAAAGGAACAAAGAGGTGTTAAAGGTGGTGATATTATCTAAGAGAATGTGCTAATTAAGAATGAATGGCAGGACACTCAAGGTACAGCTCTAGTGGGGGTGGGGTGGAAAGACTGACAGGACATTACAGGTATAGATTTAAAAATAATGGAAATAGGTGGGAAAAGAAAAATCTATATAAATTATTGGAAAAAACAAAAGGGAGGGGGAAGAAACGGAAAGGGGGTGGGGATGGAGGAGGGAGTTCAAGATCTAAAGTTATTGAATTCAATATTCAGTCCGGAAGGCTGTAAAGTGCCTAGTCGGAAGATGAGGTGCTATTCCTCCAGTTTGCGTTGGGCTTCACTGGAACATTGCAGCAAGCCAAGGACAGACATGTGGGCAAGAGAGCAGGGTGGAGTGTTAAAATGGCAAGCGACAGGGAGGTTTGGGTCTTCCTTGCGGACAGACTGCAGGTGTTCTGCAAAGCGGTCGCCCAGTTTACGTTTGGTCTCTCCAATGGAGAGGAGACCACATTGGGAGCAACGAATGCAGTAGACTAAGTTAGGGGAAATGCAAGTGAAATGCTGCTTCACTTGAAAGGAGTGTTTGGGCCCTTGGACGGTGAGGAGAGAGGAAGTGAAGGGGCAGGTGTTGCATCTTCTGCGTGGGCATGGGGAGGTGCCAAAGGTGGGGGTTGAGGAGTAGGGGGTGAAAGTAGCTTGACTAAAATATTTAAGAAAAAATTAATTTCATGACATAGGACTCAAAACGATGACCCTGGGATTAAGCTCCATTATCTATCGATTGAGCTGCCTGGGCTGTGAAGAAACTCCCTGTAGATAGCCTTAACACACTGGACCTAGCCTGAGGAGGCAGCACTTTCAAAATCTCATTGAGATCATGATCCCTTCACAAATTGGAATCTGCGATGAACGTGCTGCAATGCTATACTGAAATGCTACAGTGGAATTCCAATTATAATGTCACTTGGTGATATTACTGGCAACATACACACAAGTATCGAATTTTAACATTGGAACATTACAGGTTTCAATGCAGTGTGAAATTACGTAGCTTTTGATACATCCAAACGCCTGCCGCTGACCAAAAAGGTGGTAGGAGCAGGTGCACATGGGCTGGCAGCCACACTGTGGGCCAAGTATGCAGGCACAACTGGTTCTGGTGCCTTTCTGCTCGGTGGCTGAAGTTAGAGCGAAATTTCAATTATGTTAGTCAGACACAATCTTCCCTTAACAAATCAATGCTGACTATCTTTGATTAATCTGTGTCTTTCTAAATAATGATTTATCCTGTCTCTCCCAGAATTTTATCCAATAATTTTCCCACCACTGAGGTTAGGTCTGTAATTAGTCTATCCTTTTCTCCCTTTTCAATAATAGTACAACAATAGCTGACCTCCAGTCCTCTGGCTTGTAGCCAGAGAGGATTGGAAAATGATGGTCAGAGCTTCTGCTATTTCTTCCCTTGCTTCCTTTAACAGCCTAGGATACATACCATCCTGACCTTGGTATTTATTTATCCACTTAATACTTCCTCTCTCACCATGTTAAATTCATGAAACATTTAACATTCCTCCTTCCCAAACACAATGTCTGTCTCATCCCTCTCTTTTGTGAAAGCAGATACTCTGCCAAGTTCATATCCATGCTGCCACTGTCCCTCTTATTCCATAGGCTTCAACTTTGCTGACAAGCCGGTTATCTGGCACTTTATTAAACGCCATTTGGAAGTCCATGCACGTGCTACATCCGCATTACCCTCAACAACCCTCTCTGTTACCTCATCAAAAAACTCAATCAAGTCAGTTAAACGTGACTTGCCTTTTAAAAAATCTGTGCTGGCTTTCCCTAATTAATCTACATTTGTTCAAATGACTGTTAATTTTGTCTCAGATTATCATTTCTAGAAGCTATCCCACCACCGAGGTTAAACTACTGGCCTATAGTTGCTGCATTAACCTATTTTCTTTCTCTATCAATATTTTGGTTCTCCTTTGCTTAATTTTTAAATCCTCCCAATCCTCAGTCTTACTCTTTTTAGCAACATTATAAACCTCTTCATTTAATCTAATACTTGCTTTAACTTCTCTTGTTAGTCACATTTGGACCATTTTTCTCCTGGGGTTTTAATTCCTCATGGGGATGCATATTTGTCACAAATTATAGGTTATTTCTTTAAAGGTTTACCATTACTTATCTACCATCATAGCCTTTCATCAGTTTACCAATCTGCCTACCAGCCCGCCCCTCATACCTACGTAGTTTGTTTTTTTCTAGATTCAAAATCCTAGTTACGGAACAACACTCACACGTTCTAGCAATCCCATCAGAACACCACCCACCACCCCCACCCCAAGCCAAAACACCGCTCTCAGTTTCTCCGCACTTGCCGATCCAGCACTCACAGGCACCCACCCTCCAACCTCCATAACACTGCTCCTGGGTTATTCCCTACCCTCCAAAATACTGCACCCAGGTTAGCCCCCAACCTGAGAAACACCACCCCCAGGTTCCACCCACCTCCCTGCAAAGCACAACTCCCAGGTTCCATCTCACCCCCCAAAACAGCACTCCTGAGTTCTACCCCTGCTATTCACTAAAATGGACTGAAAAATCAGGTGCCTGTTCACCCTGAGCCTGCTTCCTGCTACTGGAGAAGACCAATTTCAGTCTATAAGGAGCCAGAAATTCCACTGAGTGTTGGAAGGCTGTTCAACTATAACAGGCTTCGACGCCAAGCCAAACCAAATCTTCACCTGACACCCAGACATTTGACATTTTCTGACTGTGGCCACTGGCCAGTGATCAGGAACAGCAAATCTGGCTGATTTCCAAACACCTGGGCTCCGGGCAATAACATTGATTGTATCATCACCATTCCTCCTCTGGTACTGGTCAAGGTGAGCTCCCTCATATTCTGGTCTGTACCACTCTTTAGCTGTAGTCAATCTATAGGAGCCATCATAAAGATATGGTTCATACAAGTTTTCTGCCTGACTAACAATAGCAATGTTTAGTTCTAACCTGGCCAGGCACAAGCTGAAGTTTGGTGCCACCATGTGGCAAACCAAATTTTTAAAAAGTGACACATGAAAGATTCTCTCTCACTTTGTCACCTTTCTGTAAGTCTAAACCCAAGCCTGGGACAGGAACAGGGAAGTGAGTATGTGGCATCCTGACTCAAATTCCAAAATTTGCTTTTCTCATTAAATTAATTTAAACCTACTGACCAGTACCTTTGTAACATCAGACACAGTCTTAAGTAGAAACAATTTGATTCTATTTCAAAAATTCGATTTTGAGCATCTGGGTTTAATTTTCAAATTCCTAGTTTTGCTGCACAAATATTTCATAAATATTTTCAATTTTTGGATCAGTTATTTTATTAAATCCAGGTGCTGTAGCTGGCATAAGGTAGTGTAATGTTGTGAATTAACAGGATATGTAGTGAGCATACCGCATATTCTTTATGATTGGGATATGCTGTTAGATATTAAAAGTTAAGATTTTATTTAATAGAAAGATTGGTCAGAAACAAGAACACAAGAAATAGGAACAGGAGTAGACCACTTGGCCTGTCAAGCATACTTCACCATTCAATATGGTCATGGTTGATCTCACGCTTCAACTCCACTTTCCTGCCTGCTCCCAAAAACCTGTCTATTCCAGTCTTAAATGTATTCAGTGATGGAGCATCCACAACCCTCTGGGCCAAAGATTCGCAACTCTTTGAACGAAGTAATTTCTCCTCATCTCAGCCCCAAATGATCGGCCCCTCATCCTGAGACCGTGCACCCGTGTTTTAGATTCCCCAACCAGCGGAAACAATCTCTCATCATCTACCCTACCAAGCCCTTTCAGAATCTTGTATGGTTTAAAGAGATCATCTCTCATTCTTCTAAATTCCAGAGGATATAAGCCCAATTTACTCAGCCTCTCACCATAGGACATCCCCTCATCCCAGGGACCAATCCAATGAACCTTTGCTGTACCGCCTTATCTTCCTTTTATAGGGAGACCAAAACTGCACACACTATTATAGGTGTGGCTCACGAATCCCTGTACAATTGTAGCAAGACTTATTTATTCCTGTACTCCAATCCCCTTGCAATAAAGGCCAACATGCCATTTGCCTTCCTAATTGCTTGCTGTACCTGCATGATAACTTTCTGCATTCCTTCTACAAGCACATCAAAGACTCCCTGTACATCAATGTTTACAAGTTTCACACCTTTCAGAAAATATCCTGCTTTTGTATTCTTATGACCAAAAGTGCATAACTTCTTGCTTTCCTATATTATAATCCATCTGGCATCTTGTTTTCCACTTGCTTAACCTGTTTATGTCTCTTTGCAGCCTCTGTGTCCTCCACACAGCTTGCATTGCCACCAAGCTTGTATCATCAGCAAATATGTACATTTAAAACTTTAAAAGGAAACTTAGCTAATCAGGTTAAGGTGATATTTCTGGAGGCGATGATGCACTCCTGCATACTCTAATGCCCACTGGTCATGGAAGGCCTCATGTGTACCAGTGGACACTGTGTGCTCCCTCTCCAGCGATATCAGGGTGTGGATGTAGCCACGGAAGTGAAGCAGACAATAGAGTTGAACAACCCCTTCAACCACCCTCTGCCTGGACAGGCCCAGGTGCAGTCCCACGAGGAGATCACTCAATCTGCCCATTTCCTTCCACACCAGGTGGTCAAAGATCAGGAGTGTGGGACTGCAGTTTTTTTTAAATTCTTTCACAGGATGTCAGCATCGCTGGGAATGCCAGCATTTGTTGCCCACCAGTAACTGCCCTTGAAAAGGTGGTGGGGGTGAGTTCTTGAATTGCTGCAATCCATCTGGTGTAGCTACACCCACAATGTTGTTAGGAAGGGAATTCCAGGATTTTGACCCAGCAAACGTAGCAATGAGGTCCACTTCGGGGCTTATAGATGTCTTTAGGAAGGATTGCAACAAGCTATGAGGGAATTTTATCTAAACCTACAGAAATTCCTTGGCCTGTCCGTAGAATTGTGCACTAGTGATCAAATGTATCAAAGGCAAGCCCTGAGAAAACCATTAGGTCATCCCCTGCTGCCATGGTGCATCTTCATTATGCATTGATCCTGGGACATTGTTCTCTAGTACAAGGTTATGCAAAACACCAGTAATATTTGGCACCTTTTGTCTGGGCCATGGAATGAAGTATGTTGCACCCTCCTAAAAGCATATTAGAGTAGGTAAGGACAGCATTTTCACCCTATGAAGGACAAAATTCCTCCAGTTAGGTTTTATGATAATTCAACAGATTCATGGTCACTTTTACTGATTTACAAAACTGCCATGGTGGGACATGAACTCCTAATCTCTGACGAGTCCCATAGAAACAGAAAATTTACAGCGCAGAAGGCAATTCAGCTCAACATGTCAGTCAAAAAACAGCTATCCAGTCTAATCCCGCTTTCTAGCTCTTGGTTCACAATGCTGTAATTTACGCCACTTCAAGTGCATATCTAAGTACATTTTAAATATTATGGGTGTATGCCTCTACCACTCTTTCAGGTAGTGAGTTCAGATCCCGACACCCTCTGAGTGAAAAACATTCTCCTCAATTCCCCTCTAGTTAATCCAGCATAAAATTTGAATCTATGCACCTGGTTATTGACCTCTCTGCTAAGGGTAAGAGCTGTTTCAAATCCATTCTATCTAGGCCCTTCATAATTTTATACACCTCAATGAAATTTCCTCTCAACTTTTTCTGATCCAAAAAAAGCAACTCCAGCCTATCCATGGTGATTACCACGTATCACCCCACCTAGGCTGATGAATCAGTGCTCCTCCATATTGAACACCATTTGGAGGAAGCACTGAGGGTGGCAAGGGCGCAAAATGCAATCTGGGTGGGGACTTCAATGTCCATCAACAAGAGTGGCTCGGTAGCACCACTACTGACCGGGCTGGCCGAGGCCTAAATGGCATAGCTGCTAAACTGGGTCTGCTGCAGGTGGTGAGGGAACCAACAAGAGGGAAAAACATATTTAACCTCATCCTCACCAACCTGCCTGCCACACATGCATCTGTCCATAACAGTATCAGTAGGAGTGACAACTGCACAGTCCTTGTGGAGGTAAAGTCCCATCTTGACATTGACAATGCCCTCCATTGCATTGTGTGGCACTACCACCGTGCTAATTGGGTTAGATTTCGAATGGATCTAGCAACTGAAGATTGGGAACCACAAGGCGCTGTAAGTCATCAGCAGCAGCAGAATTGTACTCAACCAACATCTATAGCCTCATGGCCTGGAATATTCCCCACTCTCCCATTACCACCAAGCCAGGGGATCAACACTGGTTCAATGAAGAGTGCAGGAGGGCATGCTAGGAGCAGTACCAGCCATGCCTAAAAATGAGGTGCCAACCTGGTGAAGCTACAACACAGGAATACTTGCATGCCAAACAGCATAAACAGCAAGTGATAGATAAAGCCAAGCAATCCCACAACCAACGGGTCAGATCTAAGCTCTACAGGCCTGCCAAACAAGTCGTGCATGGTGGTGGACGATTAAACAACTCACTGGGGCATGAGGAGGCTCTACAAATATCCCCGACCTCAATGACGTGGAAGCCTAGCACATCAGTGCAAAAGTTAAGGTTGAAGCATTCAAAACAATTTTCAGCCAGAAGTGCCGAGTAGATGATCCACCTCGGCCTCCTCCAAAGGTCCCCAGCATCACAGATGCAGTCTTCAGTCTACTCAATTCACTCTATGTGATATAAAGAAATGGCTGAAGGCACTAGATACTGCAAAGGCTATTGGCCCTGACAACATTCCGGCAATAGTACTGAAGGCTTGTGCTCCAGAACTTGGCGTGCTTCTAGCCAAGCTATTCCAATACAGCCAAAACACTGGCTATCTGGAAAATTGCCCAGGTCTGTTCTGTACACAAAAAGCAGGACAAATCCAACCCTGCAAATTACTACCCCATCAGTCTATTCTCAATCATCAGTAAAGTGATGGAAGAGGTCATCAACAGTGCTATCAAGCAGCATTTGCTCACTGACGCTCAGTTTGGGTCCCACCAGGGCCACTCAGCTCCTGACCTCATTACAGCCTTGGTTCAAACATGGACAAAAGAGCTGAACTCCAGAGGTGAGGTGAGAGTGACTGCCCTTGACATCAAGGCAGCATTTGACTGAGCGTGGCATCAAGGCACCTTGCAAAACTGGAGTCATTGGGAATCAGGGAGAAAATTCTCAGCTGGTTAACTTCACACCTAGCACAAAGGAAGATGGTTGTAGTTGTTGGAGGTCAATCATCTCAGTTCCAGGACTTCACTACCAGGGTAGTGTCCTAGGCCCAACTATCTTCAGCTGCTTCATCAATTATCTTCCTTCCATCATAAGGTCAGAAGAGGAGATGTTCGCTGATGACTGCACAATGTTCAGTACCATTCACGACTCCTCAGATACTGAAGCAGTCCATGTCCAACTGCAGCAAGACCTGGGCAACATGCAGGCTTGGGCTGACAAGTAGCAAGTAACAATCGCATCACATAAGTGGCAGACAATGACCATCTACAACAAGAGAATCTAACTGATGCCCCTTAATATTCAATGTCATTCCCACCACTGAATCCCCCACTATCAACATCCTAGGGGTTACCATTGATCAGGAACTAAACTGGACTAGCCATATAAATACTGTGACTACAAGAGCAGGTCAGAGGCTGGGAATCCTGTGGCGAGTAACTCACCTCCTGACACACCAAAGCCTGTCCACCATCTACAAGGCACAGGTCAGGAGTGTGGTGGAATGCTCTCCACGTGCTTGCACGAGTGCTGCAGCTCCAACAACACTCAAGGAGCTTGACACCATCCAGGGCAAAGCAGCCCACTTAATTGGCACCTCATCCACAAACATTCACTCTCTCTACCACCGACGCATAGTAGCAGCAATAGCTGCATTTACAAGATGCACTGCAGGAACTCACCAAGCCTCCTTAGAAAGCACCTTCCAAACCCACAATCACTACCATCTAGGACAATGGCAGCAGATATATGGGAAAACTACCACCTGGAAGTTGCCCTCCAAGCCACTCACCATACTAAAACTTGGAAATATATCACCGTTCCTTCACTGTCGCTGGGTCAAAAGCCTGCAACTCCCTCCCTAACAGCACTGTGGGTGTACCTACACCACATGGACTGCAGCGGTTCAAGAAGGCAGTTCACGAAGGCAGCTCACCACCACGTTCTCAAGGGCAATTAGGGATGGGCAATAAATGCTGGCCTCCAATGCCCACATCCCATGAATGAATAATTAAAAAAATTCCTCATAGCTAAAATTCTCCAATTTTGGCAACATCCTTGGAAATCGCCTCTCCGCTGTCATGTGATCAGATCCGTCCTGTAATGTGGTGACCAGAGCTAAGCTCAGTACTCTGGTCTTGTCTTAACCAATGTCATATACAGTTCTGACACATCCTCCCTGCTTTTAAATTCTTGCTTTAGCCTGTAAAGGAAAGTGTCCTGTATTCCTTCTTAATTACCTTATCTCCCTGTCCCGCTACTGTCAGGGACCTGTGGAGATGCACTCCAAGGACTCTCTGTTCCTCTACATTTTTCAGTCTGCCTCCCCAAATGCATTACCCCATGCTTCTTCTATTGAATTCCATCCATGCCACGTAAGTGCCAACCAATGACCATCTCTAACAAAAGCGAATCTAACCATCTTCCCTTGACATTCGATGAATCCCCCATTATCAACATCCTGGGGGGGTTAGCATTGACCAGAGACTGAACTGGACTAGGCATATAAATACTGTGGTTACAAGTGCAGGTCAGAGGCTGGGAATTCTGTGGCGAGTAACTCAACTCTTGACTCCCCAAAGCCTGTCCACCATCTACAAGGCACAAGTCAGGAGTGTGATGGAATACTCTCCAATTGCCTAGATGAATGCAGATCCAACAATACTCAACACCATGCAGGGCAAAGCAGCCCACTTGATTGGCACTCCATCCACTACTTTAGCATTCACTCCCTCCACCACCAATGCACAGTGGCAGCAGTGTGTGCCATCTACAGGATATACTGTAGCAACTCACCAGCATTCCTTGTGCAGCACCTTCGAAACCCATGGCCTCTACCACCTCGAAGGACAAGGGCAGTAGATGCAGGAGCACCACCATATGCAAGTTCCCCTCAATGCCACGCACACATTTTGAGGTGAATTACGTCGCTGTTCCTTCACTGCTGCTGGGTCAAAATTCTCGAACTCACTCACTAACAGCCGCAGTTCAGCAATGCGGCTCACCACTGCCTTCTCAAAGGCAAAAAAAACCCGAAAATAAATAAAAATTTTAAAAATGGATTAAAAAAGAGTTCATGTCTGAAGTTGTTGAACTCACTGTTAAATCTGGAAGGCTGTAAAGTGCTTAATCGGAAGATGAAGTGCTGTTCTTCCAGTTTGTGTTGGGCTTCACTGGAAAATTGCAGCAGGCCAGGGACGGACATGTGGTCATGAGAGCAGGAAGCAGAACCTCAAAGGTCATAATCTCTGGATTATCACCTGAGCCACGTGCAAATTGGCATAGGACAAATCAGATTAGGGAGATGAATTCATGACTCAAAGCCTGGTGTGAGAGAAGTGGGTCTGGTTCGTGGGGCACTGGCACCAATACTGGGAAAAGTGGGATCTGAACCGTTGGGACGGTCTACACCCAAACCGTGATAGGACCAGTGTTCTTGCATGCTGCATAATTAGGGAAGTAGAGAGGATTTTAAACTAAGTAATGGGGACAAGGGTACAAATTTGAAACGATGTGGTAAATCAAAGGGTAGAGACAAGGCAAAAGAGAACGGTATTATTATGGGAAATGAAAAACAGACCGTGACAGGAAGGGATAGAGAGTACAAATCTAACAGTAAGTCAACAGATGAGACAAATGTTTATAAAAATAAAAGGATAAAACTAAAGGCTCTGTATTTGAATGCATAAAGCATTTGAAACAAAACAGATGAGCTGAGAGTGCACATAGAAATAAATAAGTACCGTTTGACAGCCATTACAGAGACATGGCTGCAGGAGGACATGGATTGGGACCTGAATATTAAACAGTATAGGACATTTAGGAAAGACAGGAAATGAGGAAAAGGCAGAGAGGTGGCCCTACTAGTTAATGGTGGTATTAGCACAATACAGAGGGATGACCTAAGTTCAGGAAACCAGGATGTGGAAACGGTTTGGGTAGAGATGAGAAATGGTAAAGGCAGAAGTCACTTGTGGGAGTCATGTACAGGCTCCCTAATAGTAACCACATGGTGGAATGGAGCATAAAGGAAGAAATAAAGGGAGATTGTCAGAAAGGCACGACGATAATCATGGAAGATTGTAATCGACATATAGACTAGAAAAGTCAGATGGGCAAAGGTAGCCTAGATGTGGAGTTCATAGAATGCTTCTGGGATAGTTTCTTAGAACAGCATGTACTGGAGCCAACCAGAGAGCAGGCTATACTAGACCTGGTATTGTGCAACGAGATGGTATTAACTAATGGTCTCGTAGTGAAGGTGCCCCTAGGTAGCAGTGACCATAACATGCTTGAATTTTACATTCAGTTTGAGGGAGAGAGGAGTGGGTCCAAGACTATGTTTTTAAACTTAGAAATGGGCAATTATGAGGGCATGAAATCAGAGCTGAACAAAGTAAATTGGCAAATTAGGTTAAGGGATAGATGCAGTGGCAAACATGTAAGGGGATATTTCAGAACACACAGAATAGATGCATTTCAATGAGTAAGAAAAAGTCCAAGGGACAGACATATCATCCATGGTTAACTAGAAAAGTTAAAGATAGTATCAAACTTAAAGAAAAAGTATAAAATTGTGAAAAGATAGGGGAAGACCGAAAGATTGGACAGAATATAAGGAATAGCAAAGGAGGGCTAACAGGTTAGTAAGGAGGGGAAAATTAGAGTACAAGAGAAAACTAGCCAGAAATATAAAAACAGATAGTAAGAGTTTTAAAAAGAAACAAGTTAACAAAGGGAGCATTGGTCCTATAGAAAGTGAGTCTGGAGAATTGATAATTGAAACAAGGAAATGGCAGATGAATTGAACAGGTATTTTGCATCAGTCTTCACTACAGAGGATACAAGTAACATCCCAGAAGCAGCTATAAATCAGGAAATGGAACGGAGGTAGGAACTCAGGAAAATTACAATCGCCAGAGAAGTGCTATTGAGTAGACTGTTAGAGCTGCGGGTTTATAAGTGCCTGGATCCTGATGGACTTCATCCTAGGGTCTTTAAAGAAGTGGCTAGTGAGATAGTTGATGTATTGGTTTAAATCTTCCGAAACTCCCTTGATTCAGGAAAGGTTCCATTAGATTCGAAGACAGCAAATGTAATTCCATTATTCAAAAAGGGAGGGAGACAGAAAGTGGGAAACAACAGGCCAGTTAGCTTAACATCTGACATAAGGAAAATGTTAGAAGCTATTATTAAAGAAGCTGTAGAAGGGCACTTGGATAAGTTCAAGGTGATCAGGCATACTCAGCATGGATTTGTGAAAGGGAAATCATGTTTAACCAACTTAATGGAGTTCTCTGAAGTACCAACATGTGCTGTGGATAAAGGGGAATCAGTGGATGTACATACTTAGGTTTCCAGAAGGCATTTGATAAGGTGCCACATCAAAGGTTATTGCAGAAAATAAAAGCTCATGGTGTAGGGGGTAACATATGGCATGGTGAAAAGATTGGCTAGCTAACAGGAAGCAGAGAGTTGGCAGAAATGTGTCTTTTTCAGGTTGGCAAGATGTAACGAGTGCTGTGCCACAGGGATCAGTGGTGGGACCTCAACTGTTTACAATTTATATAAATGACTTGGATGAAGGGATGGATGGGATAGCTGCCAAATTTGCTGCTGACACCAAGGTAGATAGGAAAGTAATTTGTGTAGAGGACGAAAGGAAGCTACAAAAAGTTATAGCTAGGTTAAGCGAGTGGGCAAAGATCTGGCAAATGGAGTATAATGTTGGAAAATGTAAAAATGTCCATTTTGGCAGGAAGAATAAAAGAGAGGCATATTATTTAAATGCTGAGAGGTTGCCGAGCTCTGAGATGCAGAGGGGTCTGGGTGCCTTAGTGCGTGAATCACAAAAGGCTAGTATGCAGGTACAGCACATAATTAGGAAAGCTAATAGAATGCTGTCATTTATTGTGACGGCAGTTGAATACAAAAGTAGGGAGGTTATGCTTCAGTTATAATAGTGAGATCACATCTGGAATACTGTGTACAGTATTGGTCACCTTGTTTAAGGAAGGATGTAAATGCATTGGAAGCAGTTCAGAGAAGATTTACTAGACTAATACCCGGAATGGATGGGCTGTCTTATGAGGATAGGCTGGATAGGCTAGGCTTGTATCCGCTGGAGTTTAGAAGAGCAAGAGACGACTTGATTGAAACATATAAGATCCTGAGGGGTCTTGACAGGGTGGATGAGGAGAGTATGTTTCCTCTTGTGGGAGAATCTAGAATTAGGGGTCACTGTTTAAAAATAAGGGGTCGCCCATTTAAAACGGAGATGAGGCGAAGTTTTTTCTTTCAGAGGGTCATGAGTCTTTGGAACTCTCTTCCTGAAAAGGTGGTGGAAGCAGAGTCTTTGAATGTTTTTAAGGCAGAAGTGGAAAGATTCTTGGTAAGCAAGCGGGCGATAGGTTATGGAGAGTAGGCAGGATGCAAATTTGAGGTTACTATCAGACTAGCCATGATCTTACTAAATGGTGGAGCAGGCTCGTGGGGCCGAATGGCATATTCCTGCTTCTTGTTCGTATGTTGAAATAGCAAGCAACAGGAAGGTCTGAGTCATGCTTGCGGACTGAGCGAAAGTGTTCCACAAAGCGGTCACCCAGTCTGCCTTTAGTCTCCCCAATGTGGAGGAGACCGCATTGGGTGCAACAAATACAACAGACCAAATTGAAAGAGGTGAAACTGAAGCACTGCTTCACTTGAAAGGAGCGTTTGAGACCTTGGACGGTGAGGGGGGAGGAGGTAAAGGGGCAGGTGCTGCCCCTTCTGCAGTTGCATAGGAAGGTGCCATGGGGCAGGGGTGAGGAATTGGGGATGATGGAGGAGTGGACCAGAGTGTCACGGAGGGAATGGTCCCTACTATCATTTAAGGGGCCTGTCATATAACCTCAGCTCCTTCCTTATTTGATATTGCAGCGCACTATCCCCAGTGAGTCGTGACAAAGTTTGGGGGCTCAGATCTGGGATATTTTGGATCAAAAGGCAACGCCGATTTGGGTGTAGATTTAGTAAGTAATAAAGGCTAAAAGGAAACAGCCTGGGAAAACTTACATTGAATTTGAAAGGATTAAGCAGAGTAGTTTTGACAGGTGGATACGTTAGAAGTTGAAGCTACCTATGAAGTTCTGAGAGAGACTATTCTCTTGGAAGAATCTAAAAACTCCCTACCTTTTGCACTAAGAGCCCACGTTGAAGACCAAAGGGTTGCAACTGCTAGACATGCAGCAGTAATAGCTGATGATTATGAGCTGATCCATAAAACTAAACCTTTTTTCCATCACCCCCATAAATTTGGAAAGTATAGAAAGTGGGAGAGTGAAAGAAAGGAAAGTAGCCAGGGTAAAGAATAGATAACTGGGAATACCTTGAGATCTCCTCCCCAGATCAGGAAGGAAGGTACTGAGGGTGGAGGTGAAAATCAAAGGCCTAAGTGGTTCCATTGTAATCAAGTGGGACACATTCGTTCAGAATGTTGCAAGTTTTGAGAGGTCCCGGGTTCAAATCCCAGACGAGCCCCCAAACTTTGTCACGACTCACTAAGGATAGTGCGCTGCAATATCAAGCCCCACTGTTCCCTGAGTCACGACAAATGTGAAAAGTTTGATCAACGCACCCAATTGTTTAATTTAGGTTAACAGAATACAAGCACCAGGTTTGTAAACTTAATAAGTAAATAACTGTTTATTGAACAAATTGTCTTTAACCAGTGACAAAAGAAAGAAATAGGAACTGCTAATTTCTAACTCTATAACCTAAACTCTACCCCTTCTTAAATCCCTATACACACTGTGAAGAACATATTTTTATTTTTTCTTGGACTGTGGCTTTAAAAACTACCATGGCTGCAGGTTAAGAGAGATGTTCACTGGAGCAGGAAGAAGAAAATCTACAATGTTGCTACTATGGAACAGTGTGTTCCAGGTTGGACAGAATGGTGCTGGAAAGGAAACCTGGTTTAAGAGGGAACTGCCTAGTGATGGTGTTTTGATTGGCTCCTCTCTCCTGTGTTTTGTAAGACTCCAGTAATCCTGCCATAGTAGCTAGCTGGCTATTCCTCACATTGCTGTATCCTGCTTTCTTTGAGAAACCCATGTCAGGAGGAAAAGGGGAAAAATCACCAGTAGAGACATTAAGAGCAAGTGCTCAACCAATGAACTAAAGATTCAAAGTATTAGGAGACCATCTCGTTTCATCAACAAAGAACTGAAAGGAATTTGGAAGGCATTGATCAAAATCAACCCATCGAATCCTGTACTCCAGAATTGGTGCTACTGAACTGTTTTATCTCACCCTTAAAAGAACAAAGAACAAGAAGAACAAAGAAAAGTACAGCACAGGAACAGGCCCTTCGGCCCTCCAAGCCTGCGCCGATCATATTGCCCGTCAACTAAAACATTTTGCACTTCCGGGGTCCGTATCCCTCTATTCCCATCCTATTCATGTATTTGTCAAGCTGCCTCTTAAACACCACTATCGTACCTGCTTCCACCACCTCCTCTGGCAGCGAATTCCAGACACTCACTACCCTCTGCGTAAAAAACCTGCCCCGCACATCTCCTCTATAGTTTTCTCCTCTCACCTTAAATCTATGTCCCCTAGTAATTGACTCTTCCACCCTGGGAAAAAGCTTCTGACTACCTACTCTGTCCATGCCACTCATAATTTTGTAAACTTCTATCAAGTCGCCCCTCAATCTCCGTCGCTCTAGTGAGAACAATACAAGTTTCTCCAACCTCTCCTCATAGCTAATAACCTCTAGACCAGGCAGCATCCTGGTTTTGTATGTGTGTGTGTTTGTGTGTTGGGGTTTAAGAAGCGGTAGAGATTAAGTTATAGAGTTAAAAGTTAGCAGTGCATATTTCTTCCTTTTGCCTCTGGTTACAGACAATTTGTTTAATAAACAGTTATTTACTTGTTAAGTTTACAAACCTGGTGCTTATATTCTTTTAACCTAAATTAAACAGTTATGTAGAATTGGGGCAATTTGGTGGTCTCATCAAACTTCTCGCCTTTGTCACGCCTTGGGGAGCAGTGGGGCTTAATATTACAGTGCACTATCGCCAGTGAGTCATGACAACACCCATACAAGATATATAAGACACACAAAAACATGGATTTTAAGGGTAGGGTAAAACAGTTCAATAGCACCAATTCCGGAGTACGGGATTCGATGGCTTGATTTTGAACGATGCCTTCCAAATTCCTTTCAGTTCTTTGTTGATAACATGAGGTGGTCTTCCAGTACTTTCAGTCTTTAGTTCACTGGTTGAGCGCCTGCCTTTCAATGTCTCTAACAGTGATTTTCCCCTTTGCCGCTTGACAGGGGTTTTCAGAGAGAGAGCAAGTTATCAAGATATGAGGAGAAAAAGCCAGCTAGCTATTTCTATAGAATTACTGGAATCTTACACACACAGGAGAGAGTGGTTTAGGTCTTTTTCCTTTCAGGCTAGGAGCTATTCTGCTACAATGCTCTCACACAAACCCTGATCACCTGGTCAGGAGGTATTAAAACATTGTTGCCAGGCAGTTCCCCATTGGACCAGACTCCTCCTTGGCACCATCCTGTCTTTCATGGCATACTCTGTTCCAGGACAGCAACATTGCATATGTCCCTCACACTGTTCCAGTAGACATGTCTTTCAAACTGCAGCCATTGTAATATTAATCCACAGCTCAACAGAAATAAAAAGATATGTTCTTCACAGTATGGAATGGTGACAGCGGGCGGTGAGGGGAAGATGTGTTTGGTGGTGGCATCATGCTGGAGTGGGTGGAAATGGCAGAGGATTATCCTTTGAATGTGGGGGCTCATGGGGTGAAAAATGAGGAGCTATAAGTCGACGCAGCTATGGGAGTCGGTGGGCTTGGAATAAATATTGATAAGACAGCCTATCATCATAAATGGAGACAGAGAGGTCAAGGAAGGAAAGGGAAGTGTTGGAGATGAACCATGTGAAGGTGGGAGAGGGGTGGAAATTGGAAGCAAAATCAACAAACTTTTCCAGGTCCAGAAGAGAGCATGAAGCGGCACCGATACAGTCATTGATATACCGACAAACGAGTTGTGAGAGGGGGCCTGAGTAGAACTGGGACAAGGAATGTTCCACATACCCCACAAAAAGACAGGCATAACTGGGGTCCATGCATGTACCCACAGAGACACCTTTTATTCCGAGGAAGTGAAACAAGTTAAAGAGAAATTGTTCAGTGAGAGAACAAGTTCAGCCAGACGGAGGAGAGTGGTGGTGGATGGGGATTGTTTGGCTCCCTGTTCAAGGAAGAAGCGGAGAGCTCTCAAACCATCACTTTAGTTACTCTTTTACTTTTTAATTACTTGCAGAAACTCTTACTATATATTTTTATATGTCTAGCTAGCTTTCTCTCAAACTTTAATTTCTCCTTCTTTATCTTTTTTCAGTAATGCTTTCCTTTTTTATATTCTATTCAACCTCCTGATATGCCACTACTCTTTGCCGAATTGTACATCTGTTCTTTCAATTTGATACTATCTTTAACTTCCTTAGTTAGCCAGGAATGATGCATCCTGCTCCTAGAGTCTCTCTTTCTCACTGGAATGCATCATTGCTGAGTGTTATGAAATATCTCCTTAAATGTCAGCCACTGCATCTCTACTGATGTGATCATTAATTAACAGAACTACACAACCACCTTTTCCTAGCTTCCTGTCCTTCTGAAATGTCATGCACCCTTGAATATTCAGGTCCCAGCCTTTGTCTCCTTGCTGCCATATGCCTGTAACAGCTATCAGGTCATACACATTTATTTCTATTTGAGCTGACAATTCATCCATTTTGTTACGAATGCTACACACAGATTCAAAGCTTTTACTTCTGTCTTTTTTTTTACTATTTTTACAACCTCTGTTACATGTCTGTTAATGCATACTTATTTATATGTTGATGTTGGGTTTGATTGTTAGAGCAAAAGTTTTAAAAAGTGAAATCTTGTCCATCAGTTCCTCTCTTAGAGGTTGTTTGGAGATTGTTTTCTTTTCAGATTATTCAGCAGCACTTGCTTAGCAATAGCCTGCTCACTGATGCTCAGTTTGGGTTCCGCCGGGGTCACTCAGCTTCTGATCTCATTACAGCCTTGGTTGTAGAGCTGAACGCCACAGGTGAGGTGAGAGTGACTGCCCTTGAGTGTGGCGTCAAGGAGCCCTAGCAAAACTGGAGTCAATGGGAATCAGGGGGAAAACTCTCCACTGGTTGGAGTCATACTTAGCACTCCATAGGGTAGTGTCCTCAGCCCCACCATCTTCAGATGCTTCATTAATGATCGCCCTACCATCATAAGGTTAGGATTGGGGATGTTCGCTGATGATTGCACCATGTTCAGCACCATTCGCGAATCCTCAGATACTGAAGCAGTCCATGTCCAAATGCAGCAAGACCTGGACAAAATCCAGGCTTGGGCTGACATGCAGCAAGTAACATGCATGCCACACAAATGCCAGGCAATGACCATCTCCAACAAATGAGAATCTAACCTTCGCCCCTTGATGTTCAATGGCATTACCATCGCTGAGTCTTCCAGTATCAACATCCTGGGGACTGCCATTGACCAGAAACTGAACTGGACTAGCCATATAAATAATGTGGCTACAAGAGCATGTCAGAAGATAGGAATCCTGTGATGAGTAACTCACCTCCTGACTCCCCAAAGCCTGTCCACCATCTACAAGGCACAAGTCAGGAGTATGATGGTGTGATGGAATACTCTCCGCTTGCCTGGATGAGTGCAGCTCCAACGACACTCAAGAAGCTTGACGCCATCCAGGACAAAGCAGCCTGCTTGATTGACACCCCTTCCACAAACATTCACTCCCCCCACCACCAAAAAACAGTGGCACCATGTACAAGATGCACTGCAGAAACTCACCAAGGCTCCTTAGGCAGCACCTTCCAAACCAACAACCACAGCCATCTAGAAGGTCAAGGGCAGCAGATACATGTGAACGCCACCACCTGGAAGTTCCCCTCCAAGCTGCTTAGCATCCTGACTTGGAAATATATCGCCTTTCCTTCACTGTTGCTAGGTCAAAATCCTGGAATTCCCTCCCTAAACGCACTGTGCATGTACCTACACCACAGGGACTGCAGCAGTAAGAAGGCAGCTCACCACCACCTTCTCAAGGGCAATTAGGTATGGGCAATAAATGCTGGTCTAGCCAGCAACACCCATAAATGAATTTTTAAAATTGGTCTCTATGGGGATCGTAACACACATTCTGACTAATCAGCCATGTGGTGCCTTGTCAAAAGCCTTGTGAAAATCTATGTACTTAAAACATGCTACCCTCATCTACACTCATTGTTACCTTCTCAAAAAATTCAATCAAGTGAGTCAGCTAACACCTTCCCTTAACATATCCACGCTGACTGTCCGTGATTAATGACATTTCATACTGTCCCTTAGGAACTTTTCCAATAACTTACCCATCACCAAGGTTATGCTGACTTGACTTTAATTATTCGGTCGATCATTTTTTTTTCCTTTTTAAACAACGGTACAATATTAGCTGTCTTGTAGGTCACCAGCACCACGCCTGTAGCCAGAAAGGATTGGAAAGTGATGGTCAAAGCTTCACTATTTCCTTCCTTTCTTCTCTTAGTTGCCTGGTAAACATCTCATCCAGGCCTGGCAAGTTATCCACGTTAAAGATGCTAAACCCCTTGATATTTCCTCTCTGACTATGGGTTGGAGTTTTGCTCTTGACTCGCAAAGTCTCGGCTCCACAAACCCAACTGAAGAAAAAATGGCCTGGACGGTTGGATTTTGGTTCCGGGGATAGGGGGCTTACCGGGAGGCAGGCTGAAACAGTGCAGAGGTAGCCACAGGGACTGCCCGGTTCAGAGGCAGGTTGTGTGCAAGGCTGGCTTTGATGCTCCGGCATAAAAGCAAAAAAAGAAAGCCCTCTAGCCCTCACCTTTCAACACCCCACCCATACTTCCCATGCCCCAGCATGCCCTCCATGCCAACCTATGCCCCTCTACCCACCCCCCATAGCCCTTTATTTTTAAAAACACTCTCATTCGTAAAAACTCATTCAATACATTTAAATCCCTTCAACCATTTAATCCCTTATAAAAACAAGCATTGGAATTCATAGCCCCATATCAAAGAATTTATAACCACTCAGAGCTGGCAATCAAACCGTGAACTGACCCCAATGTGATAATGATAGGTTATGGAATCAGTCATGCAGCACAATCCTATAATGATATCCCTCAGGCTTATGTCAACAGAAAGAGAGAAGAAAAAGCAAGTACTGATTTTTTTAAACTGCGGACTTTTAGAAGATTTAATGGGTGGGAGATTGAAATGCCTTGACCGTTCCAATGGGATTTAAATGCCTAGACAGCTTGACCGTTCCAATGGGATTTCAATGCCTTGAGTGCTTGACAGTACCAATGAGCTTATTCACGTTTTACGCACATTCACGTCCAATTTTAAAAGTCCCAAAAGGCACCTGACCTCTCCAAAGGGCACTTGACCTCTCCCAAAGGAGTCCCTGACCTATCCAAAAGGCCCGTTACTTCTACAAATGGGTACCCAAACTCGCCAATGAACTCCACTAAGTTTAGGCCTTCTCCTGAAGAGTATAAAGCCCCTGAGTTGTATTTCAGACACCTGGGTGATGAAAACTGAATCTGACTGAAGGCAGCTGAACTTTTTAAGTGCAACCTATCCCTGTTCACCCTACCACCCCAAGCAAAAATGGTGGGTGCCAGGTCTGAAGGCTAGAATTCCAGAATCAGGGCTCTGGCATCATTTTGGCTACGCTGGAGACCTTCTCCGTCCCCATGAAAATTCAAGCCTACGTTTCATGCACCTCCTCCTTAACTACAATTTCCACATCATCCACTTCTTTTCTGAAAGTAAATGCAAAGTATTCATGAAGAACCATGCCCATGTCACATTTTTGGTCTCCAATAGGGCCTACACTTTCCTTAGTTATCCTCTCGCTCTTAGTACATACAAAATACGAACATACAAAACAGGAGCCCCTCGAGTCTGCTCCGCCATTCAATAAGATCATCGCTGATCTGCTTGTGTTTCGAATTCCACATTCCCATCTATCCCCAATAACCTTTGATTCCCTTGCCTAACAAGATGTTATCTGTCTCTGCCTTAAAAATATTCAATGACCCTGCCTCTACCATCTTTGGAGGCAGAGAGTTCCAAAGTCGCACAACCCTCTGAGAAAAAAACAAAAATAGTAGAAAAACTCAGCAGGTCTGACAGCATCTGCGGAGAGGAATACAGTTGACGTTTCGAGTCTGTGTGACTCTTCATCAGAACTGAGGAAATAGAGAAATGAGGTGAAATATAAGCTGGTAGAGGGGGGTGGGACAGGTAGAGCTAGATAGAGGGCCAGTGATAGGTAGAGACAAAGAAGAGATTGTCAAAGATGTCTTGGAAAAAAGGACAAAGGGGTGTTGACGGTGGTGATATTATCTAAGTAATGTGCTAATGGGGACATTAAGGGTAGCAAGCAGGACAAGCTAGTGGCAGATGGCCCTAGTGCAGGTGGGGTGGGGGGAAGGGATCGAAATGGGCTAAAAGGTGGAGATAAAACAATAGATTGAAATAAATTTAAAAATAGGTGGGAAAAGAAAAATATATATATTTTTTAATTATAACTTATTGGAAAAAGGGGGATCGGAAAGGGGGTGGGGATGGAGGAGAGAGTTCACGATCTGAAATTGTTGAACTCAATGTTAAGTCTGGAAGGCTGTAAAGTGCGTAGTCGGAAGATGAGGTGCTGTTCCTCCAGCTTGCGTTTAGCTTCACTGGAACATTGCAGCAGGCCAAGGATGGACATGTGGGCATGAGAGCAGGCTGGTGTGTTGAAATGGCAAGCGACAGGGAGGTCTGGGTCATGCTTGCGGACAGACCGAAGGTGTTCCGCAAAGCGGTCACCCAGTCTGCGTTTGGTCTCTCCAATGCAGAGGAGACCGCATTGGGAGCAGCAAATGCAGTAGGCTAAATTGAGGGAAGTGCAAGTGAAATGCTGCTTTAGGCCCTTGGACAGTGAGGAGGGGGGAAGTAAAGGGGCAGGTGTTGCACCTTCTGCGGTTGCATGGGTAGGTGCCATGGGAGGGGGTTGAGGTGTAGAGGGTGATGGAGGAGTGGACCACGGTGTCCCGGAGGGAACAATCCCTGCAGAAAGCTGCCGGGGCGGGTGAGGGGAAGATGTGTTTGGTGGTGGCATCTTGCTGGAGTTGGCGGAAATGGCAGAGGATGATTCTTTGAACACGGAGGCTGGTAGGCTTTTACTTCTGAGACAAAATATGCTCATCTCTGTCCTAAAAGGGCAACCCCTAATTTTAAAACAGTACTGCCTAGTTCTAGACTCACCCACAAGAGGAAACATCCTTTCCACGTCCACCTTGTCAATACCGTTCAGGGTCTTACATACTTCGATCAAGTCACCCCTCACTCTTCTAAGCTCCAGTCCAGTCCAGCCCAGTCTACCTAACGGTTCCTAATAAGATAACCTGCTCATTCCTGGCATCAAGCTAGTAATCTCCTCTGAACTGTCTCCAACACATTTACATCCTCCCTTACATAAGGGCACCGAAACAATATTTGAGATGTGATCTCACCAATGCCCTGTATAACTAAAGCATAATATCCTTACTTTTACGTTCAATTCCTCTCGTAATAAAATATAGTATTCCATTAGCCTTCTTAATTATTGTTGTAACTGCATACTAACTTTTTGTGACTCATGCACCAGAACACCTAGATACCTCTGCACCTCGGAATTCTGCAACCATTCTCCACTTAAGTAATACTCTGTTTTTTTATTCTTCCTGCCAAAGTGAACAACTTCACATTTTCTCACATTAAACTCCATCTGCCAGATTTTTGCCCACCCACTCAACCAATCTATATCAACCTCCTTATGCTCACTTCACAACATACTTTCCTACCTATCAGTCTCATCTGCAAATTTAGCTACCATGCCTTCACTCCCCTCGTCTAAGTCATTGATATAAATTGTAAAAAGTTGAGGCCCCAGCACAGACCCCTGCGGGACTTCACTCGTTACATCATGTCAATCAGAAAAAGACCCATATATGCATACACTCTATTTTCTGACAGCCAATCTTCTATCAATGCTGAAGTGTTACCCCCTGCACCATGAGTATTTATTTTCCGCAAAAACCTTTAATGTGGCACCTTATCAAATGCCTTCTGGAAATCCAAGAACAGCACGTCTACAGCCTCCCCTTTATCTACATCGCATGTTATTCCTTCAAAGAACTCCAATAAATTGGTTAAACATGATTTCCCTTTCCTAAAACCATGCTAACTCTTCCTGATTACCTTGAGTTTCTCTAAGTGCCCAGCTATGACCTCCTTAATGACCGATTCTAGCACCTTCCCCACAACAGACGTCAAGCTAACTGGCCTATAGTTTCCTGTTTTCTGCCTCCGTCCCTTCTTGATTAGAGGGGTTATATTTGCTACTTGCCAGTTTGACAAAACCTTTCCAGAATCTAGCGAATTTTGTAAAATTAACACCAAAACATCTACTACCTCATTAGCCACCTCATTAGTGTATTTATAAAACAGCCTTGGGTTTTCCCTGATTTTATTTGCCAATATTTTTTCTTGCCCTCTCTGATTTCCTACTTTCCTTTTGAATTTCAGCCCTGCATTTTCTATACTCCTCAGGCTTTCTGCAGGATTGAGCTCTCAGTATTCCCTTTTTTGCCTTATCTTACCCTGTAAGCCCTTTGACACCGAGGTTGGTCTAGGTTTGGGAATCCCACTCTCTCTCTTTGCAGGAATGTATGTGTTCTGAATCCTATCCCCTCCTTGAATACCTCCCACTATTCTGACACTGATTTACCTTCAAGTATCTTTTTCCAGTCTCCTTTTGCAAAATCACATCTCAACTTAGTAAAACTGGCTTTCCCCAATTTAAAACTTGTATTCTTGGTCTATCTCTGTCCTTATCCATAAGTACATTAAAACTAACTGAATTATGATCACAATACCAAAATGTTCTCCCAGTGATGCCCCTTCCATCTGCTGAGCTTCATTTCCCAAAACGATGTCCAGAACAGCCTTGCCGGGCTTGCTATATACCAGCTAAAAAAGTAGTCCCTTAACATAACCACAACAGTATTGTACCTGCTGAGGTGTAACCTTCTCATTTTGAGCACTTATAACCTCTATTTTGTCCTGTTGTCCCTCTGAGAGTCCAGAAGCCACGGAAATAAGCTAAGGTGCAACGTTACTCCCTTTTCCACAGTGCATAATGGAGTTCTGGTCTGACTATGATTTACCTCCATGTGAATTATCCAGGAATAATCCAGGAAATTACAGGCCGGTGAGCCTTACGTCAGTGGTAGGGAAATTATTGGAGAAGATTCTTTGTGACAGGATTTACTACCATTTGGAAGCAAATGGGCGTATTAGTGAGAGGCAGCATGGTTTTCTGAAGGGGAGATCGTGTCTCACTAATTTGATCGAGTTTTTCGAGGAAGTGACAAAGATGATCAACGATGGAAGGGCAGTGGATGTTATCTACAAGGATTTCAGTAAGACCTTTGATAAGGTCCCTCATGGCAGACTGGTACAGAAAGTAAAGTCGCACGGGATCATAGGTGAGCTGGCAAGATGGATACAGAATTGGCTTGGTCATAGAAGACAGAGGGTAGCAGTGGAAGGGTGCTTTTCTGAATGGAGAGCTTGACTAGTGGTGTTCCGCAGGGATCAGTGCTGGGACCTTTGCTGTTTGTAGTATACACAAATAATTTGGAGGAAAATGTAACTGGGCTAATTAGTAAGTTTGCAGACGACACTAAGGTTGGAGGAGTTGCAGATAGTGAAGAGGATTGTCAAAGGATACAACGGGATATAGATCGGTTGGAGACTTGGGCGGAGAAATGGCAGATGGAGTTTAATCTGGACAAATGCGAGGTAATGCATTTTGGAAGGTCTAATACAGATAGGAATTATACAGTAAATGGCAGAACCCTTAAGTGCATCGATGGGCAGAGGGATCTGGTTGTACAGGTCCACAGGTCACTGAAAGTGGCAACGCAGGTGGATAAGGTAGTCATGAAGCCATATGGCATGCTTGCCTTCATCGGCAGGGGTATTGAGTATAAAAGCTGGGAAGTCATGCTGCAGCTGTATAGAACCTTGGTTAGGCCACACTTAGAATATTGTGTGCAATTCTGGTCGCCACATTACCAGAAGGATATGGAGGCGTTGGAGAGGGTGAAGAGGAGGTTTACCAGGATGCTGCCTGGTCTGGAGGTTATTAGCTATGAGGAGAGGTTGGAGAAACTCGGATTGTTCTCACTAGAGCGATGGAGATTGAGGGGCGACTTGATAGAAGTTTACAAAATTATGAGTGGACAGAGCAGATAGTCAGAAGCTTTTTCTCAGGGTGGAAGAGTCAATTACTAGGGGACATAGATTTAAGGTGAGAGGAGAAAACTTTAGAGGAGATGTGCGGGGCAAGTATTTTACGCAGAGGGTAGTGAGTGTCTGGAATTCACTGCCAGAGGAGGTGGTGGAAGCAGGTACGATAGTGGTGTTTAAGAGGCAGCTTGACAAATACATGGATAGGATGGGAATAGAGGGATACGGACCCCGGAAATGCAAAATGTTTTAGTTTGACAGGCAATATGATCAGCGCAGGCTTGGAGGGCCGAAGAGCCTGTTCCTGTGCTGTACTTTTCTTTGTTCTTTTTTCTTTTGTTCTTGAACACTGAACACAATTATTCATAAATGTAGCATAACTAGAGTTAATTTAATTTACTTCTCAATAATTGCTATTCAATTACTTCTCAATTACTATTTTGCTGGCCAAGACACAAAGGATCATCATCATAGTCAACATCAGAATTTGCAAATTGACATTAACAATGCCAAATATTACTCAATACCCAGAAATACATTTTGGGGAAAGTGAATTTCACATGACCTGCCAGTATCTATTATCGTGTCCATCAGGCTTTAACCGTAATTGGGAATTTTCTTTTTGTTGTAGCTTTCAGTTTGAGATGGCTATATATAAAGAAAAACACAAAATATGTATGAGGCCTAAGCGTTGGAGGATAAAACAGAAAGAAAATTTCTGAATGGGGTTGCCACCCACATGGCCTGCTCTGAAGCATTAGTCTTGCAGAATTGCAGTAGTAAGTAATCTTAAGCATGCCCCGAAGGGCAACCAGATCACACAGTTATGGCTCATTTTGTGAAAACTATAAATAAGGCAGAACTTTGTGTTTGGAGTTTGTCTAACTTTGCCTCTGACTATTCAGAGTTAGAGTGGGGAAAAACAAGAAATAAGATCAAAATCATTTGCAGATGTTACACTGAACGGCAGCTGGGCCGCCATTGAAAACTGAAAAGAATGCTTCCAGGAAATGTTTAGCAAAACACTGGCCCAAGACAGCAAGGTCTATATTTATAGCAAAAACAAAAACAGAAATACCTGGAAAAACTCAGCAGGTCTGGCAGCATCGGTGGAGAAAAGCACAGTTGACGTTTCGAGTCCTCATGACCCTTCAACTGAACTGATATTTATAGACTCGTTTTCCAAGTGTTTTTCTCATAACCCCACCTTGGAATAAAACTATGTCAACTGAAAGAAATTAAAAACCCAAACAATAGCAATAGATGCTGTAGTTTTCTTTCTCTCCATTTCTTACACGACACATGGAGTACAGTCTATGTTAACCGAGTGGAGGAAAACAAAAAATAAACCAGAGTTAAACTTGTCACCTGCTTAACCTTTCTAAATCATAGTAGTCTTCAGACAGAAGTAACATGTAATAAAAAAAGATAGTTATTCAAGGTAACTGTGGATTACTGCCAGCAGCTGACACCAATCTTCAGACTGGCAAGATATGCAGATGTAAATTCTAGAAAGTCATGTAATATTTCCATCTGTGACCATATTTCTAAAGGACTGAGCACTCAAAGAAGCTTTGATGGAAAAATGATCCTCGCTTGCTCGCTTGTCCTCACCGCTTATTGAGGGTATTTGCAATTAGAATACGTTTTACTTTGTATTTTACTAGCTTTTGCTTTACTTCAAAAGAAAGAATTCAGGTTAAAATCCAGGATGACAGCAGTGAACTGCCTCTTAATACGACTTTACACAGCAGTGTGCTATAAAAAAATTACAGCAAAAATATGACATCCTTCTCACCAGATTATAACATCAGCTCTACCTTAACTTTATATGAATATTTGTGGTATGGATCTCCACAAGTAAAAGATGCCATTTGTTTTGCTTAAAGCCAACACTGCATAAAGTGAATGAATAAAAACTGTGCCAAGAAAATTTCTAGAAGCAATCCAGGCATTGCTGAAAATTGGCAGCTAAGAAGTTCTGTTTTATTTTCACATCAGGTGTTTTGCCAAGTTAAGAAATTAATGAACACACACAGAAAAACTTTCAATTTAATGACAGCAGATCAATCTCTTCAACTCATATAAATAAGAATCTGCTTCTTCCTCCCTACATCCTGATAACAGAATAGCTTTCTTGGCATTGATTAACAAAATGTGGCGTCAAGGAAATACAACAGGAATAATTTCAATCTAACTGGAGAGTCAAATATAAGTATGATCGGCCTGCCTGTCATATGGAAATTACTGGAGTCTATTATGAAGGAGGTTACAGCAGAGCACTTAGAAAGTCTCATTGCAATCAGTGTCAATATGGTTTTGTGAGGGGGAAATCATGTTTGACTAATTTATTGGAGTTCTTTGAGGAAGTAACATGCAACATGAATAAAGGGGAACCTGTGGATGTGTTGTACTTAAGTTTACAGAAAGCGCTTGACAAGGTGCCACATCAAAGGTTACTACGCAAAATAAGAGCTCATGGTATGGGGGAGTGGGGGGTAACATGTTAGCATGGACAGAGAATTGGTTAGCTAACAGGAAACAGAGAGTAGGCATAACTGGGTCATTTTCGGGTTGACAGCGCGTGACGAGCTGAGTGCCACAGGGATCAGTGCTGGGGCCTTACCTATATACAACTTATATCAATGATTGGATGAAGGGACCAATGTATGGTTGCTTAAGTTGTTGATGGCACAAGATTGGTAGGAAAGTAAGCTGTGAAGAGGATAAAAGGAACCTGCAAAGGGACATAGATGGGTTAAGTGAGTGGACAAAAATTTAGCAGATGGAGTATTATGTGGGAAAATGTGAACTTGTCCACTTTGGCTGAAATAATAGAAAAGCAGCATATTAAAATGGAGAGAGATTATAGAACCTTAAGGGACAGAGGGATCTGGGTGTCCTAGCATATGAATCACAAAGAGTTAGCGTACACAGCAAGTGATTAGGAAGGCAAATGGAATTTTGATATTTATTGCAAGGGGAATGAAATATAAAAGTAGGGATGTTTTGCTGCAGTTGTACAGGGCAATGGCAAGACCACATCTGGAGTACTGTGTACAGTTTTGGTCTCCTTAATTAAGAAAGGATATAAATGCTTTAGCAGTTGAGAGAAGGTTCACACGACTGATACCTGCGTCTGTATCCATTGGAGTTTAGAAGAATCAGAAGTGATCTTACTGAAACATATCCTGAGGGAACTTGATGCTGAAAGGATGTTTCCCCTTATGGGAGAGACTAGAACTAGAGGACATAGCTTATAAATAAGGGGTCTCCATTTAATATGGAGAAAAGAGAAACAAGATGTACAAAGGGTTGAGAGAGACAGATAGCACCACAGTAAGGTATCAGGTGGGGTTAGAATAAAAGGGAATAATAAGTCTAAATTAGGTTTACAGTGCATGTATGTAAACAAAGGTTCAAAATACATGGAAATGGCAGGCAAATTTGACTTTGAAACCTCACAAATAGCCTGTGAAAAATCAAAAGCAGGGGTGAAAAATTCAAAATATTGAAATACATGTCACCCCTGCACATATTAGCTCACATTCTTGCTCCCCTGTAATCCAAACAGGGCTGAACAATTGCAGCCCCAGGCATCAGTGGGGGCAGAAAGATAAAGTAGAATTTGACTGGAGATGTAGCAAGCCTGGGAGAGACAGAATATGAGAGAAATTCCAATCACAGGTCTGTCTCTTCCATGCTCGCTACTCCAGCTCCTCCAATCACAGGCCGAAGAAAAGAAGTAGAAAAAGAAAAATGAGTAGGGTTGGGGAGCCAGCTGGAAACCCAGTAATGAGACCGGGAGCAAGCATGGGGGAGCTTCCTGCACCGAGAATGTCTCCATGAGCAGCAGCCAGTAGAGAGAAGTTCCATTCTATTTTAATCTTCCTCTAATCCTGTGGTGCTGGTGTGTGGGAGGCAATAACGAATGAGAAGAGGGTCGATAATGAGCTTAAATTACTAAAATTTGAAATTAAACAAGTTGTCAATTGGAGCCATCAGTTGCACATCATTTCCACTACTCTCTGAGCACTTGAAAAAAATTTTTAGTTTACTATATAGTTAATATAGCACCTTAACATAGTAAAATGTCCAAATCAGATGTAGTCCAAGCATAATGGGTGCCAAGACTAAGAAGACATGGAAGTTGAGGAAGAAGAGATGTAATGACACTGAGAAAGAGGCTGGTGGACACAAAAACTTCAGCAAACCATGTTTGTCTTTTAATCGTACAGACAGTTTGCAAAATTGTGAACAGCCTGAATATTCCATGAGAGATAAAAGATTCAATCTCACACATATATGTATGTACTCTTTGTATTTGGCATTTGTGCTATCTTATCTATCTAAAATAGGAAATGCCAAAAAATAATTCTACACAAATACAGAAGGTAATGTCATTATGAACATATGAATTAGGAGCTGGAGTAGGCCATTCGTCCCCTCAAGCCTGTTCCAGCATTCAATAAGATCATGGGTAATATGACTGTTGCCCCAACTCCACAGTCCACCTATCCCCAATAACCTTTGATTCTCTTGTTTGTCAAGAATCTATCTATCTCTGCCTTAAAAATATTCATTGACCCTGCTTCCAACACTCTCCGGGGAAAAGAGTTCCAAAGACTCACATGTTCTGAGAGAAAAAAAATTGTCCTCACGCCATCTTAAATGGGAGACCCCTTACTTTTAAATTATGTCCCCTAGTTCTAGTCTCCACCACAAGAGGAAACATCCACTCAGCATCCACCCTGTCAAGTCCCCTCAGGGTCTTATAGATTTCAATAAGGTCACCTCTCAATCTTCTAAAATCCAATAGATACAGGCACAGCCTGTCCAACATTTCCTCTTAAGATAACCCCCCCACCCACCCAACCCCTCATCCCAGGTATCAGTCATGTGAACCTTCTCTGAACTGCTTCTAACGCATTTATATCCTTTCTTAAATAAGGAGACCAAAACTGTACACAGTATTCCACATGTGGTCTCACCAACACCCTGCACAGTAGCAATGCCATGTACAACTACAGCAACCCTGTACAATGGTAGCGAGCTACATGACTACATTACCTCACAAAGGAGTTAGTGAAAATGAAAAAGAAGTGCGTGAAAACCAAATAGTAGCTCTAACAAAATTCAGCTAGGCAGTTTTTTTTCTCAAAAAGAGCTCTCACGAAAGAAATTATTTTGATCCCTGATGTAAATGCACAAAGTGGGGGAAAAAAGTGGTAAATGACATGTGCACCCCACAAATGCCTGGCAATGCCCACCTCCAGCAAGAAAGAATCTAACCATCTCTGGTATCACCGTTGCTGAATCTCTCACTATTAACATCCTGGGGCTTATCATTGACCAGAAACTGAACTGGACCAGCCAGACCACTTGCTGGAGGTGGTCGTTGCCAGGCACTTGTGTGGTGCACATGTCACTTACCACTTTTTCCCCCCATTTTGTGCGTTTACATCAGGAACCGAAATAATTTCTTTCTTGAGAGCTCTCTTTGAGAAAAAAAACTGCCTAGCTGAATTTTGTTAGAGCTACTATTTGGTTTTCACGCACTTCTTCTTCATTTTCACTAACTCCTTTGTTAGGTAATGTAGTCACGTCATTCCCTCCCATTGTACAGGGTGTTGCTGTAGTTGTACACAGCATTGCTACAGTTGTACAGGGTGTTGGTAAGACCACATCTGGAGTAAGGTGTACAGTTTTGCCATATAAATACTATGGCTACAAAAGCAGGTCAGAGGCTGGAAATTCTGCGGGGAGCAACTCTCCTCCTGCCTCCCCAAAGCGAGTCTACCATCTACAAGGCACAAGTCAGGAATGTGATGGAATACTCTCCACTTGCCTGAATGAGTGCAGTTCCAACAACACTCAAGAAGCTCGACAACATCCTAAAGCAGCCCACTTGATTGGCACCCCATCCACAACCTTAAATATTCAATCCCTCCACCACCGACAAACCCGACCAGCAGTTTGTATCATGTACTAGGTGCATCGCAGCAACGCACTAAGGTTGCTTTGACAGCACCTTCCAAACCTGTGACCTCGACCACCAAGAAGGACAAGGGCAACAGGTGCATGGGAACATCACTACCTGCATGTTCCCCTCCAAGCCACTCACATTCCTCACTTGGAACAATGTTGCCATTCTTTCACTGTCGCTGGGTCAAAATCCTGGAATGCTCTTCCTAACAGCACTGTGAGTATACCTACACAACATGGACTACAGCGGTTCAATAAGGCAACTCACCACCACCTTCTCAAGGACAATTAGGGGTGGCCAACAAATGTTGGGTAAATCCTGTGAAGAAATATTTAAAAAATAAGCTTAGTGAGCCATAGGCACAGATAACCACATGGAAGTGTGATGTTGTAGCAATAACAGAGAGCGGCTCAAAAAAGGGCAGGACTGGTTATTAAATATTCCTGGAAACAAGGTGTTCAGGAAAGTGTGAAGAACCCTATACTGAACTTTTTTTTTTAAGTTTGGATGTTTGGAACTCAGTTCCCAACAAACTTCGGAACTCCTGCATATGCGCCGACCGGGAAATGGCCACACACACGGAGTTCAGTGGTTCGCGTTCTTTAAGTCGAGGACTGGCCCTGTGTCTGCACAGAGGAGAGAGGGGAACGGCACAAAAAGGCAGGTCAGATGATCTGATACGGAGCACCTTCATCAATGGTGCCCCAGGGAGCAGGACACAGGATGGGGACAGGGAGAGGTCCCAAACCAGGGAGGGGAACAGGGAGAGGTAAAAAAAAAACAGTCCCAGACAAGAGATAAAAACCAAGGGACAGAAATAAGTTCCTTAAGTGAAGTTAAAGAAAGGATCAGAGTAATAGGCTTAAAATTCAAGAAAGAGCTGCAGGAAGCAGACTTTAAGCAAAGTGGGCACATGGGGAACCCTGAAGATTCGAGAAAGTCGCTGAAGGTTGGTGACTCCATTGGGGCAAAGGTACCGTTTTGGAGCAGTGGTGTTCTGCTTGGCACGGCCAAATATCTGAAATTGTGCTTGGAAGGTGAAGCTTGAGTGTACTCGGAGATTCAGTGGAAAGCAATCGCAGAAGGCAAGATTGAAATCATGCGAGGTAAGTCATTGCTAAAGCCGTCCAAGTGGGAGCAACTTTTGGAGAGAATTCTAAGGTAAGATTTCCAAATGTGGAATTTGGAAACCCTCATGAGAAAGACGAAATTTCAGTGATATGGGTTGGCTCACATCTGGGTGAGTTGTTGAGAAATCCACGGACTCTGTTTTGGTCTTATCTGCCATCTATTGTGTAGTGTGGTGTGTCCGACCAAAGTTCACCTGTTAATTCACATTAAGTACCTCATACTTACCCTGAATGTTAGAATATAAGATAGATATTGTAAATGGTTTTATCTTTCTGAATGTGTATAGTAAAGTTTATTTTTGTTTGTTCCAATCCCATGGAATCTTGTGGCTTTATTCACTTAGTAAGTCTCTTGACTGTCAAACTACATCTACTTTAAACAAAACGTCATTGGTTCCTAACCGGATCTCCCGCCGCGTCCCAGGGTCTGGCCAAGGATCATAACAAATGATAGGGAAGCAAAGAAAGGAGGAGGGATTGCAGTTTTGATTAAGGAGAGTATTACAATGCAGCAGAGAGAGGATGTCCTACAGGAGTCAAGGACAGAAGCTAGAAAAAATAAAGGAATTAATACATTGCTGGGTGTATTTTATAAGCCACCAATTTGTGAAAGATATAGATGAGCAAATTTGTTTGTGGATTTTAGGAAAGAAGTCGAAGTGGGCCATTCAAGGTTGGGGCCTGTGAGGTTGGAGGCCAAGGAGGGAAGATCTCCACAGGAGATGAGGCTGCAGGCGATGGTTTGGTGTTCAGTAGTGAGATCATGGTCCAGGTGTGGTAGGAACAAATGTCGGAGAATTGGCATTTGGCCTCTGTCCAGTAGAGGTTGGATCGCCAAGCAACAACAGCACCACCCTTGTCAACAGTTTTGATGGCAATGTTAAGATTAGACCTGAGAAAATGGAATGCTGTGAGTTCAGAGGGGGAGTGTGATTGAGGAGAGCAGAGAACGTGAGACATATGAACATCCGAATTAGGAGCAGCAGTAGGCCATGCAGCCTCTCCAGCCTGCTCAGCCATTCAATAAGATCATGGTTGACCTGACTGTAACCTCAACCACACATTCCTGCCTACTCCTGATAACCTTTCACCCTTTGTTAATCAAAAATCTATCTGGCTGTGCCTTAGAAATATTCAAAGATTCTGCTTCCACTGCCTTTTCAGGAAGAGAGTTCCAAAGAGTCTCAACCCTCAGAGAACAATTTTCTCCTCATCTGTCTTAAATGAGCAACTGCTTATTTTTAAACAGTGACCCCTAGTTCTACGTTCTCCCACAAGAGGAAACATCCTCTCCACACCCATTCTGTCAAGACCCCTCAGGATCCTAAAGCTTTCAATCAAGTCACTTCTTACTCTTCTAAACTCCAGTAGATTCAAGCCTAACCTGTCCAACCTTTCCTTATAAGACAACCTGCCCATTCCTGGTAAGTCTAGTAAGCCTTCTCTGAACTGCTTCTAACACATTTATATCTTTCCTTAAATAATGAGACCAGAACTGTACACAGTGCTCCAGATGTGGTCTCACCAGTGCCCTGTACAACTGAAGCATAGCCTCCCTATTTTTGTAATCAATTCCCCTCACAATAAATGATAACATTCTATTAGCTTTCCTAATTACTTGCTGTACCTGCATACTAGTCTTTTGTGATTCATACACTTAGACATCCAGATCCCTCTGAATCCCAGAGCTCGGCAATCTCTCACCATTTAGATAACGAGCCTCTTTTTATTCCTCCTGCCAAAATGGACGATTTTACATTTGCCCACATTATAATCTATTTTCCAGATCTTTGTCCACTCACTTAACCTATCTGTCCCTTTGTTGCCTCCTTATGTCCTCTTCACAATATACTTTCCTACCTACCTTTGTGTCATCAGCAAATTTAGCAACCATTCCTTCAGTCCCTTCATCCAAGTCATGTATATTTATATTAACCGTAAAAATTTGAGGCCCCAGCACTGATTCCTGTGGCGCACTACTTGTCACATCCTGCCAACCAGAAAAAGACTCATTTATGCCAACTCTCTGCTTCCTGTTTGTCTTCTATCCATGCCAATGTGTTATCCCCTACACCAAGAGCTTTTATTTTCCACAATAACCTTTGATGTGGCACTTTATCAAATGCCTTCTGAAAATCTAAGTACAGTACATCCACCATTCCCCTTTATCCACAGTGCATGTGACTCCTTCAAAGAACTCCATTAAGTTGATTGAACATGATTTCCCTTTCACAAAACCATGTTGACTCTGCCTGATTGCCTTGAATTTTTCTAAGTGCCCTGCTATAACATCTTTAATAATAGCTTTTAACATTTTCCCTATGACAGATGTTAAGCTAACCGGCCTGTTTTCTGTCTCCCTCCTTTTTTGAATAAAGGAGCTACATTTGCTATTTTCCAATCGAATGGAACCTTCTCTGAATAAAGGGAATTTTGGAAAATTAAAACCAAAGCATCAACTATCTCACTAGCCACTTCTTTCAAGACCTTAGGGTGAAGTCCATCTGGACCTGGGGATTTGTCAGCCCGCAGCCCAACAATTTGTACAATACCACTTCCCTGGTGGCTATAATTTTCCCGAGTTCCTCCGTCCCTTCCATTTCCTGATTTACAGCTATTTCTGGGATGTTACTTGTGTCCTCTATAGTCAAGACCAATGCAAAATACCTGTTTGATTCATCCGCCATCTCCCTGCTTTCCATTATCAATTCCCCAAATGAATTTTCTATAGGGAACAACACTCATTTCATCAACTCTTTTCTTATTTAAATATTTATGGAAACTCTTACAATCCGTCTTTACATTACTAGCTAGCTTTCTCTGGTACTCTAATTGTTGCCTCCTTATTAATATTTTTGTCATTCTTTGCTGTCCTTTATATGCTTTTATGTGCAATTATATGCTTTTTCTTAAGTCTGATACTGTCTTTAGGTTTTTTAATTAACCATGATTGTGGGCCCTCCCATTGGAATTTTTCTTTTTCCTTAGATTGTATCTATTCTTGGTGTTCGGAAAATCTCTTCAAATGTCCGTCACTGAACCTCTATTGACCTATCCCTTAACCTCATTTACCAGTTCACTTGAGCTAGCTCCACTTTTATACCCTCTTAATTGTCCTTATTTAAGTTTAAAATACTAGTCTTGGATGCACTCGTCCCTCGATCAAAATGAATGTAAAATTCAATCATATTATGATTGTTGCTATCTAGGGGTGCCTTCATTATGACGTTATCAATTAATCCTATCTTGTTGCACAAAACCAGGTCTAGTTTCGCCTGCACTTTGGTTGACTCCAGAACATACTGTTCTAAGAAACTATCCTGAAAACATTCTATGAACTCCTCATCTATGTTACCTTTGCACATCTGATTTTTTCCAGTCAATATATAGACTAAAATCCCCCATGATTATCACCATACAGACAATGTCACACCAGTAGCTCTGAATGAAAAGTTCCAGAGGATATGAGGCCAGAGGGAGGGGTCCACGTGGAGGGAGAATACAGTAAGTCCTAACTTAAAGCTGTAATTGCGTTGCTGAAAAGTGCAACTTTAACCGAAACAACTTTAAGCAAATCAGAAATCCCATTAAAACCAAGGTAAAAAGCTGTAGTTAGGTTCTATAGGGCCTTTCCTATCAGAGAAAAACATCAAAATATTATAAAAACAAAAAGCTAAAAGCTACTGCGGATGCTGGAAATCCAAAACAAAAACAGAATTACCTGGAAAAACTCAGCAGGTCTGGCAGCATCGGTGGAGAAGAAATCAGTTAACGTTTCGAGCCTTCACGGCCCTTCGGCAGAACTGAAGCATAGTTAGGAGAGGGGAGAAATATAAGCTGGTTTAAGGTGGGGGGGCGGGGGGAGAGAGAAGTTGAGGGTCTGGTGATTGTGGAGATAAGCAAGCAGTGATAGGAGCAGATAATCAAAAGATGTCACAGACAAAAGGATCAAAGAGGTGTTGAAGGTGGTGATATTTGTCTAAGAAAAGTGCTAATTAAGAATGGAAGACAGGACACTTAAAGTACAGATCTAGTGGGGGTGGGGTGGAAAGACTAACAAGGTTTTAGTTTTAGATTTAAAAATAATGGAAATAGGTGGGGAAAGAAGAATCTATATAAATTATTGGAAAAAAAGGGGGGAGGGGGGAGAAACGGGGTGGGGATGGGGGGAGGGGGAGTTTAAGATCTAAAGTTGTTGAATTCAATATTCAGCCCGGAAGGCTGTAAAGTGCCTAGTCGGAAGATGAGGTGCTGTTCCTCCAGTTTGCGTTGGGCTTCACTGGAACAATGCAGCAAGCCAAGGACAGACATGTGGGCAAGAGAACAGGGCGGAGTGTTAAAATGGCAAGCGACAGGGAGGTTTGGGTCTTTCTTGCGGACAGACCGCAGGTGTTCTGCAAAACGGTCGCCCAGTTTGCGTTTGGTCTCTCCAATGTAGAGGAGACCGCATTGGGAGCAACGAATGCAGTAGACTAAGTTAGGGGAAATGCAAGTGAAATGCTGCTTCACTTGAAAGGAGTGTTTGGGCCCTTGGACGGTGAGGAGAGAGGAAGTGAAGGGGCAGGTGTTGCATCTTCTGCGTGGGCATGGGGAGGTGCCATAGGTGGGGGTTGAGGAGTAGGGGGTGATGGAGGAGTGGACCAGGGTGTCCCGGAGGGAACGATCCCTACGGAATGCCGTCAGGGGGGGTGAAGGGAAGATGGGTTTGGTGGTGGCATCATGCTGGAGTTGGCGGAAATGGCGGAGGATGATCCTTTGAATGCGGAGGCTGGTGGGGTCCTTTTACCCACCTCCAATATTCTCCCTCCACTTGGACCCCTCCCTCTGGATTCTTACCTTCTCTTGATCTTTTCATTGAGAACTGTCGGCGTGACATTAGCTGTCTCAATTTCTCTGCTCCTCTCACCCATTCTAATCTGTCTCTCTCTGAACTCACTGCACTCCGTTCTCTCAGGTCCAACCCCAACATTGTCAGCAAACCCGCTGACAAGGGTGGTACTGTTGTTGTCTGGTGCATTGACCTCTACCTCGCGGAGGCTGAGCGTCAACTCGCAGACACTTCCTCCTACCTCTCCCTGGACCATGACCCCACCACAGAACATCAAGCCATTGTTTCCAGGACTGTCACTGACCTCATCTCCTCTGGAGATCTTCCTCCCACAGCTTCCAACTTGATAGTCGCCCAACCTCGGACGACCCGCTTCTACCTCCTACCCAAAATCCACAAACAGAACTGTCCTGGCAGACCGATCGTGTCAGCCTGTTCCTGCCCCACGGAACTCATTTCTCGTTATCTTGACTCCCTTCTCTCTCCCCTTGTCCAGTCCCTTCCCACCTACATCCGTGATTCCTCTGACACCTTACGTCACATCAACAATTTCCAGTTCCCTGGCCCCAACCGCTTCCTCTTCACCATGGATGTCCAATCCCTATACACCTCCATCCCCCACCAGGATGGTCTGAGGGCCCTTAGCTTCTTCCTCGAACAGAGGCCCGAACAATCCCCATCCACCACTACTCTCCTCCGTCTGGCTGAACTTGTTCTCACACTGAACAATTTCTCCTTTAACTCCTCTCACTTCCTCCAAATAAAAGGTGTGGCTATGGGTACCCACATGGGCCCCAGCTATGCCTGTCTCTTTATGGGGTATGTGGAACATTCCTTGTTCCAGTCCTACTCCGGCCCCCTCCCACAACTCTTTCTCCGGTACATCGATGATTACTTCGGTGCTGCTTCATGCTCTCGTCGGGACCTGGAAAAATTTATTAATTTTGCTTCCAATCTCCACCCCTCCATCATTTTCACATGGTCCATCTCTGACACTTCTCTTCCCTTCCTTGATCTCTCTGTCTCAATTTCTGATGATAGACTGTCCACCAATATCCATTACAAGCCTACCGACTCCCACAGATACCTCGACTACAGCTCCTCACACCCCGCTTCCTGTAAAGACTCCATCCCATTCTCTCAGTTCCTTCGCCTCCGTCGCATCTGTTCTGATGACGCTACCTTCAAAAACAGCTCCTCTGACATGTCCTCCTTCTTCCTTAACCGAGGTTTTCCATCCACGGTCGTTGACAGGGACCTCAACCGTGTCCAGCCCATATCCCGCGCATCCTCCCTCATGCCTTCTCCTCCCTCCCAGAAACATGATAGGGTCCCCCTTGTCCTCACTTATCACCCCACCAGCCTCCGCATTCAAAGGATCATCCTCCGCCATTTCCGCCAACTCCAGCATGATGCCACCACCAAACCCATCTTCCCTTCACCCCCCCTGACGGCATTCCGTAGGGATCGTTCCCTCCGGGACACCCTGGTCCACTCCTCCATCACCCCCTACTCCTCAACCCCCACCTATGGCACCTCCCCATGCCCACGCAGAAGATGCAACACCTGCCCCTTCACTTCCTCTCTCCTCACCGTCCAAGGGCCCAAACACTCCTTTCAAGTGAAGCAGCATTTCACTTGCATTTCCCCTAACTTAGTCTACTGCATTCGTTGCTCCCAATGCGGTCTCCTCTACATTGGAAAGACCAAACGCAAACTGGGCGACCGTTTTGCAGAACACCTGCGGTCTGTCCGCAAGAAAGACCCAAACCTCCCTGTCGCTTGCCATTTTAACACTCCGCCCTGTTCTCTTGCCCACATGTCTGTCCTTGGCTTGCTGCATTGTTCCAGTGAAGCCCAACGCAAACTGGAGGAACAGCACCTCATCTTCCGACTAGGCACTTTACAGCCTTCCGGGCTGAATATTGAATTCAACAACTTTAGATCTTAAACTCCCCCTCCCCCCATCCCCACCCCGTTTCTCCCCCCTCCCCCCTTTTTTTCCAATAATTTATATAGATTCTTCTTTCCCCACCTATTTCCATTATTTTTAAATCTAAAACTAAAACCTTGTTAGTCTTTCCACCCCACCCCCACTAGATCTGTACTTTAAGTGTCCTGTCTTCCATTCTTAATTAGCACTTTTCTTAGACAAATATCACCACCTTCAACACCTCTTTGATCCTTTTGTCTGTGACATCTTTTGATTATCTGCTCCTATCACTGCTTGCTTATCTCCACAATCACCAGACCCTCAACTTCTCTCTCCCCCCGCCCCCCCACCTTAAACCAGCTTATATTTCTCCCCTCTCCTAACTATGCTTCAGTTCTGCCGAAGGGCCGTGAAGGCTCGAAACGTTAACTGATTTCTTCTCCACCGATGCTGCCAGACCTGCTGAGTTTTTCCAGGTAATTCTGTTTTTGATCAAAATATTATACCCTGAAAGTTGAAATACTCTACATTGCGAAATTCCTATATGGATAAATAAAATAACTTTTAAAATAAAGTAAATGTAACAATATGAAAGAAATAGGCTAACTTTCTACTAACCTCCCACTCACTGCCTCTCGTGCTCACTGAATCTCCCGCTCCCTGACTCTCCTGGTCGTTGTGGACCCACCATCTCGCTGTCAAGCCTATAGTTCACAGCCTCTGTCGCTCCCTGTCCATCTTTCTCACTGCTGACCCTACAGTTCACAGCCTCTGTTACTCCCTGACCATCTATCTCGCTGTCAAGTCTACAGTTCACAGCCTCTGTTACTCCCTGACCATCCGCCGCGCTGCCGACCCTACAGTTCACAGCCTCTGCCGCTCCCTCACCCTCCCAGTATCGCTGCGGCCCCTTCCTCTTGCCGTACCTCCCATTTCCCGCCTCTCCCGCTCACTGCTTTTCTTTCCTGAACCCTCGCTATGAGCGAGGACTCTGGAAATGAGCAGTAAGCAGCAGGAAGAGCAGCTTAAACTTGCATGAGGTGAGCCACAAACTGGAGAGGCAGTAAAAGGGATCATCAGGGACTGGCAGAAGCCATGAACTGGAGGATCAGCAGTGAGCAGTGAGGGTTAGGGAGTTGCAGAGCCCACAAACTGGAGGGTCAGCAGCAAGAGGGGAGGTCAGGAAGCGGCAGAGGCCACGCATTGGAGGGTCGGCAGTGAGAAGGGGGGTCAGGGGGCATCAGGGACTGGTTGAAAATGGCACCGGTCAAGTCATGAGGCCCTATGGCAGAACTGGCGCGAAACAACTTTAAAACAAAACTTGAGATGCTAAACGAGAATAGGGGCCCCATTAACTGACCGGTGTTAAAATGAAACACCTTACAACTGGGCGACTTAAAACAAGGACTTACTGTACTGGACAGGAGGAAAGGGTCCATTGTGTGGAGGATGATTCCTTTACAAGGAAGTGAGCACGGAAGCAGTGGAGAAAGGAGCTCAGGGTCATAGAGAGCTGGAAACTCATTCAGGTGAGGACATAAGGGAATGAAGCTGAGGCCTTTGCTAAGGGCAGATCATTCAGGGTCAGAGAGGGGAAAGTGAATACACAGCAAGAGGTGAGATTGGAATACGGGGTGAGGTTAGAGGGATATGAAAGGAAAGAAATAACTAGAGTGATACTGGTACTCATAAGTTGTTAAAGCTGGCGACCATTCAAATCTGAAAGGAGGAACAAGGCTTTTTGTTAAAACATCAGTTGCGACAAAGGAAGAAATGAAACGTCGAATCAGGGCAGTTTTGAGATATAGTGAGTTGCTGCTGCTGAAGAAAGAAGTTGAGTGCATGCATGTGACAACTGGATAAGTAAAGAAACAAAAGATGTATCTAGTGGAGGTGAGAACGCCAGAATGATGAACAGCTTCCACACTCTGCTGCACTCTATTTCCAATTCCTGGTAATTACACAAGTGCAATGGCAGGAATACGCAAATAAGCCATGAATACAGTCACACAGGGTCTCCTCATCTTAGAAAAAGTAACTAAAACTCATCTCAAGAAAATCAGCCTACACATAAAACAGCCAGACATGGCCCACACACTTCCTTCGAGAAAAAACAAATAAAAGCTGTATTTTAGAAATCTATTTGTTTCTTTAACTCGTGGGGATCCATCAAGTAAACTCAGCTGTAACTGTAACTCATCTTAAAACATTTCTACTTCAATTTCAACAAAAGGAAAATGTTGAATCTGAGAAATTGGTTTTGGCAGGTTTAGATCCTTTCAACGAATTTGTCTGCTTAGTTTTGAAAACTCCAGTCCAGCTTTCCAAGTGATATGACTGGTTGTTAATTATAACCCAGTGAAAAGATGGTGTTTTCTTTGATGAAACACTAAAATGCTGACGAATGGATTGAAAAACTGACCACCTACCAAATATGCTGACAGTTTTCATGTATTTTTAGTTTTATGTGACAAGATTTGATAAACTTGGGCTTTACAATTTTGAAAGAGGGTAACATTTCCTCTCAAAATGACTTACCAATAATAATTTAGTATTGCTGGAAAAAGAGAGATTTTTTGTCGAAGCTCTTCGCCTTGCATGCATCAGGACAATTCGCAAGACCACCGGATGTAAAGGGAACAACAATTTATACTGTATGAGAAGAGAGTGCTAATTGGTTGGCAAGTGGATTCTGATTGGTAGAGGTGTTGCCATGGAGAATTCACCAGTTGATGGTGACTGACAGTTAACTGCCAAGCATTGCGTGAAATTTAAATCAGACAGCTTGACCATGATTGGTCAAGGGATTGCCCTGAGGAATAACCAGCGAATGGCTGTCACTTACTTTGTATAGCTGAAACAGGCGCAGTGCAAACATGTTCTTTCTGTCTGCAAAGAACAGGGCCCTGCGTATTAATATATGTAGCTTCCAGTACATGCAAATGTACCATACTGCAAGCCCGACTGACAATCTTAAATTGGTTGTCAGAATAATTCTTAGCACACTGAGGATTATTTAGCAAATGTTATCCATTTGCGGTACCACATCTAATGTTGGCCACTGTGCTTTGAGTTTTGCAAGCACGGGCTGGTTGGGTATGATCTGTAACTTGTCCGTTGAAAACAGAGGAAGGGGCATGCTGTTTGATACAATCCGCCAGTCTTTGGAATGTACGGCCTACATACCTAGCATCACACATAAATTTCCAATATGTGGATTATATGTTTGTTATAATTAAATCTGCAGCTGCATGTAATAATTTCATTGCATGTATTAATGGGCTCCATCCTGCACTCAAATTCATCTTTGAAAAGGAGCAGTCAAATCAACTCCCTTTCCTTGACATACTAATTAAGAAATCTACCAGGGGGGTCTCTACCACGGTCTAACGCAAGCCTACCTCCACTAGTCAATATATGCGTTAGGATTCTTGTAGTCCCACGCGCTAAAAGATTGGCCTAATCAGCAACCTAGTAAATAGGACCCGAGCCATTTGCTCACGATGCAAGCTTGATGCTGAAAAAGGGCGCAAAGGCATCCTGTGGGATAATAGCTAACCTGATCTTATGATTTCACGCTGTATATTGCACAAACTCATGACGAGCCTTAGGCCATCATTCTTGGCCCTGAGAAGTGCTCAAATTATCCTGGAAGGGCAAGGTATTTTAAAAATCTGAGCAACAGGTGAAGCTAGCTGTTTCATGCTGCTACTATGCTAATAGAGGAGGCGGTGGCATTGTCACTGGACTAGTAATCCAGAGACCCAGGGTAATGCTCTCGATGATTCGAGATGCGAGTAATGATTCGAACCCGGGTTCAAATCCCACCACGGCAGATGAAAATCTGGAATTAAAAAACAATCTGATGATGCCAATTGTCGTAAAAACCCATCTGGTTCACTAATGTCCTTTAGCGAAGGCAATCTGCTATCCTTACCTAGTCTGGCCTACATGTGACTCCAGACCCACAACAATGTGGTTGACTCTTAAAATGTCCTCTGAACATGGGCAATTAGGGATGGGCAATAAATGCTGGCCTAGCCAGTGGACAGTGACGCCCACGAATGAAATAAAGAAAAAAAAAGCAACACGAGTGGTATTCACCACTAACAGGATGCTGCCATCAAGCCAGACATTCTGACTAGCACACAAATGAGTAATGTGGTGTATGAATTTCAGTGGCAATGCGATGCTAGGTATGTAGGCCGTGCATCCCAAATACTGGCAGATTGTATTGAACAACATGTCCCTTCTGCTGTTCGCAACGGGCAAGTTACAGACCGTACCCAGCCAGTTCACACTTGCAAAACTCAAAATACGATGTCCAACATTAGATGTGATTCCGTGATTGGACAACATTTACTAAATAATCCTCAGTGTGCTAAGAATTACACTGAAAACCAATTTAAGGTAGTTAGACGGGCTTGCAGCATAGAGCGTTTGCGTGTACCGGAAGCTACATATATTGATTCACAGGGCCCTGTTCTTTGCAGACAGAAAGAACATGTACACACATTGCGCCTTTCTCAGCTATGGCAGCCATTCGCTGGTTCATTCCTCGGGGCAATGCCTTGACCAATCAGAGTTAAGCTGCCTGGTTTAAATTTCAAACAATGCTTGGTAGTTAACTGTCAACCACCATCACCTGGTGCATTCTCCATGGCAACACCTCTACCCCTTGCCAACCAATCAGCACTCTCTTTTCATACAGTATAAACTGTTGCTCCATTTACATTTGGTACACTTGTGGATTATCCAGATGAGTGCAAGATGAAAAGCTTCAACAAAAAAATCTCTTTTTTCAACAATACTCAAAGTTCTGTACCACCAACAACTATTAATAATATTTACATTTGAGGTTAGGTTACAGCAAGGTCCCACAAAGGGCAAATAAGATTAATTAGTACACAACTCTCTGGTTTACTTTGGATAATGACCAAAGAATCTTTAACATCCACCAGACAGGCCAGGCCTCAATTGAACATCTCAACTAAAACATGGCACCTCCAATGATATCGCACTCCATCAGTATGACACTAAATTATATTCCTTTCTGTACCCAGTCTTCAAACTTCTGAAGAGAGGTAACACTGATAACAACTAAGTGAGGTACAGTCAGCAGCTGCTGGCAATTGGTAAACATTCCTCGAATCAATGAAATCAGTCATTCTCTTAATTGAAACTGGCATTGGAAATCATCATCAAACATCACACAAAAATCAAAGAAACAAAAAGATCCTCTGAGTTTCTGATCCTTCTATTTGTGATCAAACAGTAACTAGAGACAAAGCTCTTGTCATGTATACTTCATACTATAAGATTCATACTTCATCATAAATTGCATTTCCAAGTGGTATAAAAATAGCATATTTCAAAAAAACTATGACTTACCGATAAACTATTTCTCCATCCATCGAGTCTTGTTCATCAGTACAAGTAAAAGTTAATCTGCCTCCAATTACAGCACCAACTATATACACCAACCAAGCCAAGCGACCTGAGGATATATAAAAAAACAAATGCTCAATCCCTTAATATTATAAAGGATATTTACCATAAAATTATTAAATACATTAAAAGGCTCTTTAACTATAAGGCCCAGACTGATCAACTGGACAACCATAGCTCTGACAGGCAACATATTTGGTGCAATTTATTTAGCTTCAATGGAATATGCCAAATTAAGACATCAGAGGCCCGACTAAAATTGAAAGCCTGGTCTTCAGCAAGCTGAAAACTTTAAGGTCCAGCACACTGCACCATTGTTAACTGGTTGGGTCCAATAAGAGAAAACTCACATGCAATTAATTTAAGTTTAGCTAACTTGAATGTGTTATGGTTCAGTATCTTTAGCCTAAGATCAATTCAGTTGTAAACTTTTTTTGGATTGCTCACTTTTGTGAAATGCATATTATGGTTATGGGTTATATGGTCAGGACCAGAAGTGGAACATGAACCCCTGACTTTTCACTCATGCAAGAGACTAGCTATAAAACCAAGTAAGGTAGAACTTGCAGTGACTTAAACATTAAAATGAAAGCAAAATACTGCACATGCAATAGTTCTAATTGAAGTCATATTTGACTTGAAACATTAACTCTATTTCTCTCATCACAGATGCTGCCAGAACTGAGTATTTCCGGTACTTTGTTTTTTTATAAGGTAGAACTTGCATTTATATGGCAATATTCTAGATACCCTAAACCACTTCACCGCTAATCAATTATTTTTGAAATGTGATAATTGCTCTAATGCACAGCAACCAATTTGGCACAGGAAGATCCCATAAAATTTGGTACGACGAATGACCACATCATATATTTTGGTAATATTATTTGACGGTTAGATGTTAGCAAGGACACTGTGAGAGCTCCCCTGCTGTTATTCAATTGACCTGAGAGGAAAGATTGAGCCTGGTGTTGGGTTCCTCCAACACGAAGAAGGAACCCAACACTGTATATTTTAAAACTTTACCCTTATTACTAGTTCTTATTTTAAATCTGGACTTTTCTGATGGCTCATCCTCCGTCAGGAAATTATCCTTAGCCGTCTTCAGAACAAAATAATTCTCTTATCAGCTTTGGGAATGTCACAGCTGTTTATGCCTAAGGAGCCCCTAACAGACCACCTGGGACTGTATAGACCAATTTCAAAGGGATCTACAGGAATGCCATTTACATTTGATAAGCCAACATTGCTAGGGGAGTCAGTGAGTCTGTTGAGACAATGGCTTCCTAAACGCCAGACCCTCAACACGAATGGCACCCCTTTCAACCTATAATGGCTGAGACATTATCAATCCTGAAAACAAAGCCAATTCTCGATGCTGGATAAACATCCTTTGTTGAAGTCACTGTGCAGAAGGAAGGTCACATGACCCAAGACTCTGGCCTTTTGAGCAGTTTAATATTACCTTTCTGAGCTGTGAAGCCAGTCTGCTGTTTAACATCCAACTGGCAGGCCACACAGAAGCAAACTCTGTCCAGGTTAGACCACTGGCCCATCTAACCTGACTCTACTAGAAGATTTCATAGCATCACCTACAGAGCTGACGCAATCTCTGCATGCCTACTTCATCTTGTGACATCAACACCACCTGAAAAGTGAACTTTAAAACACCAATCTCCAGCCAGCCAACCATCAAGTGCCTACGTGAAAGGCTGCCTCATTAGACTCTGACTTTGGGACTCTGGAACTCCCATGAACCAATATTCAGCCTTTTCTGTGGTCCTTGTACAGTAAACCTCCTTTTCTATAGCCCACCTTTACTGTGTGAATGCAGAGTGGAAAGTTGCGAACACTCCTTTTCACAGGTTTTTGAATGTGCAAAATAAATTAGCCTTCTTGAATCCTAACTCAAATTTGCTGTGAGGTTATTAGTGAAATTGGATCACACAAAAACCTAGGGGTTGGGAAAATACACCACCACTTATTCTTTAAAACAAATTCAAAACACCTTCCATTTACGGACAGGTAGTAAGAGGAAAACAGTGCTGTGTGAACTGACCCCCTCCTGTCCAAAACACTTGGGTTAATATCACATCTGAAAGATGGCACTTCTGACAGCAGCACTCCCTCAGAACTGCACTAGATTACGTGTTCAAGTCTCTGAAGTTGGACTTAAATCCACGACCTTCTGACTCAGAGATAAGAATAACACCACTAAACCAATACCGAAACCTGAAAGCTAATTAAAAGTACAAAAATAGAGAATAGAAGAGTGCTCACTCATGTGCACTTATTCTTCCATGTAGACCAAAATTCCAACTGGAATGCATGCCTTTCTTGACAGCACTTTCAAGAATCTCACAGATTCAAACAAGGTGGATAGCTTAGCAAAGCTACGACACCATTTGTTTCGCTCTCCTAGACATATTGCAAGAGAGATTGCCTTTTGCTCGATAGCTGATCTTTCTCTATCTCTCTACTGAGCTTATTTATCAATAAAACTATGGCTAGCCTTTCACTAAAGTCATATTATGCCTGTAGACTTGTTCTCCTTCCTGTAGTTAAGATCAGTTAGTAATGGCCAAATTAGCTGAGCCACACAGACCAGGAGTTTTGGGGTTCAATTTTCGATCTGTGCCACATTAGCTCATTTTAGCCTAGATGGCAGGTGGGTGCTGCAATTGATCTCTCGCTCCTCTGAGTTCAGAAGGAGAAAAATCAGACGAATCACTGCTCCAGATCTCAATCCAAAATTCCTTGCTGGGAAGTTCACACATATGGACATTAGGCAAGTGATGTGATTCCCCCACACCATGGTCAAAATTGACAAGCTCACAGGGGAACTCTGATCACTTAGGTGAGGTACTGCTGGGCATCAGAAGCAGCACTGGAGTGCTGCTTTATGCAGCATTAGAGTGCTTCAGTTGGAGTTTGGTGAGTGAGGGAGTTCAGTGAAAAGGGAAAGAGGTGATCCTTTAATTTTATACCTTTCCTCAGCCTCCAGTAGCTGGCTTTTACTTTGCTACAGATGATGCCCATAAAGCAGCAAGAGTTCAGAGAGAGAGACAAGGAGTTTACAGATAAAATCTAACCGGTGTCCCATAAGTTGATTGGTTCTTAAGAATAGGACTGGATGCTGGTGGATGGTGAGTACGGAACCTTAATTTTTAAAAAATATTTTCATAAAAATCTCATTTTGTTGTAGTTAGAATTTAACTGAAATCTACAGTTTAAATTCTAAAGTTCCCAGCCTTAAGCAGGGGTTTAACAAGGTCTCCACTGGATGAGCAGTTGGGCTTAGTTAATTAAAGAAGCAGCTGAAATTGGTTCCTCTATAACTGGGTCAGCTAGCCTTTGTCTTAGAAGCATATAAAGCCAGCCAACTTAGTGTGACTTAGAATAGCATGGTGGGAGTTGGGTGATTAAGGGAGTTTGGGGAAGAAGCAAAAGAGTTTCTTCTTGCTTTTGCTTTAGGCATTTGATAATGTGAGAGGTGCGGCGGCCTTAAAGAGTGAGGGGAACCATGCCAAAAATCAGAGCGGGACCCAGTGCGAGAGAAGTGGTGGTCTTGGTATTTTTACTGTCCTTAATATTCCTTAAATTAGAGGAATTAAAAGTAAAGGGAGTAATTTAAGAGTAAGTCATGATAGGGCAGCTCAACCATGGAATGCTCATCTTGTGTGATATGAGAAGTCAGGGGCACTTCCAGTGTCCAGGGTGACCACGTGTGCAGCAAGTGCCTCCAGCTGCAGCTACTCAAAATCCACGTTTCAGAGCTGGAGCTGGAGCTTCAGCTGGAGTCACTGTGGAGCATCCGCAAGGATAAGATCGTTATGGACAGCATTTAGAGTGAGGTGGTCACACCACAGGTAAAGAGTACACAGGCAGAAAGGGAATGGGTGATTGCCAGACAGAGTAAAAACACAAGGCAGGTAGTGCAGGAGTCCCCTGGGTCCATCTTCCTCTCCAACAGATTTTCCATTTTTGATACTGCTGAGCAGTTGGTTTCTCAGGGGAATGCAGTAAGAGCCAAGTCCGTGGTACCATGAGTGGCTCAGCTGCACAGGGTGGGGAGAAAAAAAAAGTGGGAGAGCAATAGTGATAGGGGATTCTATCTTAAGGGGAACAAATAGAATTTCTGTGGTCACAGACGTAACACCAGGATGATATATTGCCTCCCTGGTTCCAGGCTCAAGGATGTCACTGAGCAGCTGCAGGACTTTCTGAAGCGGGTGGGTGAACAGCCAGAAGTCGTGGTCCATATCGGTACCAATGACATAGATAAAAAGAGGATCAGGTCCTGAAAGCAGAATATAGGGAGCTAGGAAATAAATTAAAAAGCAGGACCTCAAAGGTAGTCATCTCAGGATTACACCCAATGCAAGGTCTGGAATAGGAGAACAGACCAGATAAATACATGGCTGGAGGGATGGTGTAGGAGAGACAGAATTAGATTCTTGAGGCATCAGGACCAATGGACAGGTTGCAGCCCAGCAGGACCGAGACCAATATCCTTGCAGAGCGTCCGCTAGTACTGTGGGGCAGGATTTAAACTAGAGTGGCAGGGGGATAGGAACCGGAGGTCGGAGACACAAGAGAGGGAAACAAAGATAGGAATGAAAGACATAAAAGTACAAAAGAAGTGGAAGGCAAAGGAAGCAAGGGCCAGCAGCAAATAGGGCCATAGTACAAAAAGATGTGTACAAATGCTAAAAAGACAAGTCTAAAGGCACTGTATCTGAATGCATGGAGCATTTGCAATAAGGTAGACAAATTAACAGCGTAAATAGATGTAAACGGAAACGATATGATTGCGATTACGGAGACATGGCTGCAGGATAACCAAGGCTGGGAACTTAATGGGGAGACAGTGGCATAGTAGTAATGTCACTGGATTAGTAATCCAGGGACCCAGGCTAATGATCTGGAGACATGGGTTCAAATCTCACCACTGCAGCTCGTGGAATTTGAATTTGATTAATAAATCTGGAATATAAAAATGAGTTCTCAATATGGTGACAATCAAACTATCATCAATTGTTGTAAAAACCCATCTGGTTCACTATTGTCCTTCAGGGAAGGAAATCTGCCATCCTTTCCTGGTCTGGCCTACATGTGAGACTCCAGACCCACCGCAATGTGGTTGACTCTTAACTGCCCTCTGAAATGACCTAACAAGGTCAGTTCAAGGGCAATTAGGGATGAGCAACAAATGCTGGCCTTGTCAGCAACATCCACAACCCATGAAAGAATAAAAGGATAAAAAACTATTCAAGGGTATTTGATAGTTAGAAAGGACAGGGAAAAGGGAAAAGGAGGTGGCGTGGCATTGTTAGTTAAGGATGAAATCAGTGCAATAGAGAGAAAGGACATTGGTCAGAAAATCTCGATGTAGAATCAGTCTGAGTAGAGCTAAGAGGCAGCAAGGGGTGGAACGCATTAGTGGGAGTTGTCCATAGGCCTCCAAACAGTAGTGGTAAGGTAGGGGATGGCATTAAACAGCAAATTAGAGATGCATGTAACAAGGGTGCTACAGTAATCATGGGTGACTTTAATCAACATATAAGCTAGGCAAACCAAATTAGCAATAATACTGTGGCAGATAGAGTGTGAGTTTTTTTTTTAGGACAGTGCATCAAGGAACCAAATAGGGAACAAGCTATCCTAGATTTTTTACTGTGCAACGAGATGGGGTTTAATAATAACCTTGTTGTGCAGGGTCCTTCAGGGACAGTGACCATAACATGATAGATTTCTTCATTAGAATGGAAAGTGAAGTAGTCCAATCCCAAACTATGGTCCTAAATCTAAACAAAAGAAACTACGAAGGTATGAGGCATGAGTTGGCCACAATAGATTGGGGAACTTCATTGAAAGGCACGACTGTGGATCGGCAATGGCTAATATTTAAGGAACGATTGCATGGAATGCAACAAGTTATACATTCTTTTCTGGCACAAAAACACAACAGGAAAAGCGACCCAACCGTGGCTAACAAAATAAATTAACAATAGTGTTAGGCCCAAAGAGGAGTCATATAAAGTTGCTAGAAAAAGTAGCAAGCCTGAGCATTGGGAGCAGTTTAAAATTCAGCAAAGGAGGACCAAGAGGCTGATTAAGAGGAGAAAAATAGAGTATGAGAGTAAACTTGCAAGGAACATAAAAGCGGACTGAAAAGCTTCTATAAGTATGTAAAAAGAAAAAGATTAGTGAAGACAAATGTAGGTCCCTTACAGTCTGAAATGGGAGAATTTATAATAGAGAACAAGAAAATGGCAGAGCAATTAAACAACTACTTTTGTTCTGTCTTCATGGAGGGAGACACACATAACTTCCCAGAAATGTCAGGGAACCAAAGATCTAGCGAGAAGGAGGAATTGAAGGAAATTAGTATTCCTAAACAAAAGTGCAGGAGAAATTAATGGGACTGAAACCCAATAAATCTCCAGGGTCTGATAATCTATATCCCAGGCTACTTAAGGAGGTGGCCACAGAAATAATGGATGCACTGGTTTCACCTTCCAAAATTCTATAGATTCTGGAACAGTCCTGGCAGATTGGAGAGTGGCAAATGTAACGCCAATATTTAAAAAGGAGGGAGTAAACCGGGAATTACAAACCGGTTAACCTAACATCAGTAGTAGGGAAAATGCTAGAGTCTATCATAAAGGATGTGATAACAAGACACTTAGAAAATATCAATGGGACTAGACAAAGTCAATGTGGATTTATGAAGGGGAAATCATGTTTGACAAACCACTGGATTTTTTTGAGGACGTATCTAGCAGAATAGAAAAGGGAGAATCAGCGGCGGTGGTGTATTTGGATTTTCAGAAAGCTTTTGATAAAGTCCCACATAAGAGGTTAGTGTGCAAAATTTAAGCACATGGGATTGGGGGGATAATATATTGGCCTGGATTGAGAATTGGGTACCAGACAGGAAACAGAGTAGGAATAAATAGATCTGGTTCGGAGTGGCAGGCGGTGACTAGTGAGGTACCACATGGATCAGTGCTTGGGTCCCAGCTATTCACAATATATGTCAATTATTTGGATGAGGGAACCAAATGTAATATTTCCACGTTTGCTGACGACACAAAACTAGGTGCGAACGTGAGTGGTCAGGAGGATGTTAAGAGGCTTCAAGACGATTTAGATAAGTTGAGTGAGTGGGAAAATACATGGCAGATGCAGCACAACGTGGGTAAGCGTGAAGTTATCTATTTTGGTAGAAAAAACTGAGTAGCATAGTTTATTTAAAGTGCATTGGATTGGGAAATGTTGATTTACAAAGGGACCTGGGTGTCCTTGTACAACAGTCACTAAAAGCAAGCATGCAGGTGCAGCAAGCAATTGGCCTTCATTGCGAGAGGATTTGAGTACAGGAGCAAGGATGTCTTACTGCAGCTGTTCAGGGCCCTGGTGAGACCACACCTGGAGCGCTGTGTGCAGTTTTGGTCTCCTAACCTAAGAAAGGATATACTTACCATAGAGGGAGTGCAGCGAAGGTTCACCAGACTGATTCCTGGGATAGCTGGATTGTCGTATAAGAGATTGGGTTGACTAAGCCTGTATTCACTGGAGTTTAGAAGAGTGAGAGAGGATCTCATTGAAAAGTGTAAAATTCTGATGGGGCCAGACGGACTGGATGCAGGGAGGATGTTTCCTCTGTCTGGGGGATCTAGAACAATGGGTCACAATCTCAGGATATGGGATAGGCCATTTAGGACTGAGATGGGGGGAAATTTCTGCACTCAGAGTGGTGAACCTGTGGAATTCTCTACCACAGAAGGCTGTGGAAGCCAAGTCACTAAATGTATTTAAGAAGGAAATAAATAGATTTCTAGACTCTAAAGGTGTCAAGGGGTATGGGGAGAGAGCAGGAGTATGGCATTGAGATACAGAATCAGCCGTGATCATATTGAATAGCAGAGCAGATGTGAAGGGCCAAATGGCCTACACCTGTTCCTATTTTCTAATTTTTTTCTATTTAGAAAGGAGGAGGAGAAAAATGGTATTCATCTGGCCAAGGGCATTTAACAAAATATTGTGATCATCATCCATAGCTATCCAAAGCAGGCAGTAATCCAAGAAAATTTCTCCTTTTACAATATTTACAGTAAGATTGGTGTATATTCATTTCTTAAGAATGATCTCAGTTTCTGTGTTCTTTTCTCCTGTTCTATAAGAACACAAGAAATAGAAGCAGGAAGTGGCCATATAACCCCCTCAAGCCTGCTCCGCCATTCAACATGATCATCGCTGATTTGATGTACCTCCCAGAAGAAGGGAAAAGATATCAGGTTAGTAAATACAGACCTTTTCTAACTTATCCTCCCTCCATTTATAACATTTCTAGCCTTAGTGTTCAATATGTGAAAGCACTATGAGTTGAAATGCCCGCACATGTCATACAATTGAAGTCCTTTGATACTGACAAAATCACCGCAAAAGCTGGATTTATCTTGCTGAATTACTAAAATATCCCAACTCGCCAAGCTCTTAACAGTTTAGCTTCAAGGATGATCTGAATCAATTTACCGGTGAAAGGCACTTTTAGGCAGCGTGGTATTGGAAATTTCCCATGTTTTATTTAGCAGTGACATCCTGAAATACAAACCATGAATCAGCATAAGACTGTTGTGGATTTCTCAAAATTGGCACCACCTTGCTTAGAGTTTCTGACTAATTAAGAGCTGATTAGATTGGGAAATAGAAATCTGTGCTGGAGGTATGCACTGCACAAATCATCTGAACAGTTGTCAACTGTGACACGAGAGCTGCAACTCTGAGGGGAAAACAAAGAAATATATATAGCTATGCAGTGCTTTCTGTCAGTGCTAAGGAAGAAGAATGGGCAAACTGGGTGCTCTGGTGTACTTAATGCAGTGAAATAAGTGGCCACCTGTCTAAAACACTTCCACAAGTGGGAAAAGATGTACCTTTGCAAATAATGTTGCTAGCTACTATATAGAATTAGATTTGAAAAGATGTCCATCTCAACCAAGCCACAGCATGGGAAGTGGATAGTCACTTAGTAACCATTAGGAAATGATAGCCACAAAGCTCTTTGTGCTCATTTTTTAAAAATATAAACTCTGAATAAGATTTTAGAAATCTGGTTGTTCAAGAGACAATATAATGTCCAGATGAAGTGCTGTTATAAGACTAGCATTAAAGAGAATATCGAAAGCTTACGTTGCAATTTCTTTGGATCAATTTCCCATTGTTTTCTTTCAAAAGACCCAAGTTGAACAGGGGCATGGATTTCTTGGGCTCCAACAGACTCCCATTGCCATGCACAAGGGACTATTGTTCATGTGTAAATTTAGAAATTAAGCACTGATAGGATGTTCAACTGTGGGGGTCATCACAGCTCTGCACCACCCCATTCTTGTCTTTTAGTCCATACACATGCAATTCCAGCACGTGTTACGGGGTAGTGATCAGAAATGAGACCTCTGGCTGATTTCTGCTCCTCATCACACAGAGCATTTGAACCATTGTATTGGCTGAATCAGCTAACTCAGCACAAAGTAGGAATCAAACCCGTGACCTTGTGATCTCTTTGGTTTTATCCACACCCACTAAATAATCTGAAGATCTTAGCGTACATTCTTACCAATTCCAATATGAATCAACTGAGGAATGTGGTTCTAAACTGTGTGCTTGCTATTCCAATTATCTGAAGCAGCAAAGCAACCTCTCTGAGTAACAGTGGGGCAATTAGAAAATGGGTGATCAATGTCTCTTTGCAGATCAGATTTATATTTTTTTTTTACTGATTTACCATTCTCTTCTAAAGGCAGTGATGGTTCTTGAGTTGAAATTCCACAGGGTTCACTCTCCCTTACTGACCTACGAATTCATTCGTAAGTCAGGTCAGTGACTGAGAACAACATACCCAGCTACAGATGGGGAGTGGCATCACCTCAGGCTAGTCTTGCTTTCCCAGTTTTCATCAATATACACTTCCAGTAGATGCTGGACACTGACAGCACAGCTGGCTTTCATTTGGAATTATTGCTTTGTCCTTTCAGTGTTATCAGAGTCAAATTCAGCTACCTCAAGGTCACTTGATCTGTATGAATCAATGCCACGATATTATCCATTCTACCATCAAAATGGAGCTTTTTCTTGATCAACATGATAATAAAACAAGCAATGTTGTGCAATAAAATGATTCCACATGTTCAATAGCAAGCTTGGAAATTCCACAAAATAAATCCGATCAGTAAATCAATATTTGGAAATTATTTTTTCTCATCACAATGTTTTGTTGCATTTTGATTTGCACGTCGGTGTCCCAAGAAACAGACATGAACCACATTTTTCTACTGCAAACAGACCTAAATTAGTGTATTTCATTTCCCATTCCCCCACTGAGGTTGTGGGTTCAAGTCCCACTTCAGGACATGAGTGCACAATCCTGGCTGGTTAATTTCAGCACTTGGACTATCCTCCCTGACACTCAGCACATCAGATGAGACATTAAGCAGAACTGTCACCTGCTAAATATCCCATTGCACTATTCCTGGTGCTCTGGCCAACTTGCTCCTTCAATTAACACCACCAGAACTAGACTGACTGTCTCTTGACTCTTTATTCGATTTATCTACAAGATGGTTACCAGGATTACCTATATAACAGCAGACACTGCACTTCAAAGTCAATCCTTGTACATGATATACTTTAGGTCGCTTCTCTGAAGCCTGATAAAAACATTTTATAAATGCAGCCTAGCTGTCTTTTCTCAAAATTCCTTCCCTTCCTTTTAAATTCATGACCCTTTAAACTCCAGACTTGATAACACTAATTATTGATTTGCCTGGTCTTCTGTCTTACTATTTTTAACCTCGGTGCTATCCTGCTCAATGGGCCCTAGCGCCTCGCATATATTTCTCAATTTTGAACCATGTTCACTGATTGTCTTAGCCTCCAGTATACAACACCAATGATTCCACACAGTCCATGAAGCTGTATTTCTTTACCCATGTGCATCTTGACTGAGGCAGTAAAATTTACGCAATATTTGTCAGGTTACTGTAATTCACTCTGGTGAATCTGATTTATTTCTTCATTCAGCTTAATGATGAACAGTACTATAGGGGGGGATATGCTCTCATAGTGAAGTACTAAAGCCATCAAAGGATCTTAAGTCTATATTTTGCCAATTCCAGCTAGAATCATCTCAGTAATGGATTTTCTTCTGCTAACTTAAAGAGCATTTTGTTTTGAAAGAAGTGCTTTTCCTGTGGGGAGAAAGATTTATGGTCACCCAGTGGCAGGTCCCCAGAGAAGCTTAACGCTTTGCACCAAGCAGAGGCATGCATTCCCGCTCGGCTGAGAATGGCAAGCACCTGGAGAATAGCAGGCTTTCCAATCCTGGGTGAGACGTGGCAGAGCGATACACGATCCCGATATTACCAAGGTCAAGAGAACAAAATGAATCAGTATTCAGTAAAATAAAGCAACTGATCTGTGGTTCATCCATTTGGTAGAGTTGGGGATCTGTGCCCCCACCTCTCATTGTATGTAGCATAAACGTATTTCTCCTCCATTGTTTTGTTCTGTCCTACATAGGGAAAAAGTTATATTCCAGTCTTCAGGAGTGGTGAAGGTTTTCTCTTTAGATGCTGACCAACGTAGTTTCTTTCCACTACCACCCACCCAAATATTTTCTGTTCTCTAGAACAGATTTTCAGAATTTGTAGTTTTGTTCGTTTTTCACTTCCTTAATGCACAAAGTTTCAGCTTCAATCACTGGTCTGGATTGAGTGGTGTCAAGCTTCTGGAGTGTTGTTGGAGCTGCGCTCATCCAGGCAAGTGGAGGGTATTCCATCACACACCTGACCTGGGCCTTGTAGATGGTGGACAGGCTTTGGGGAATCAGGAGGTGAGTTACTCGCCGCAGGATTCCTAGCCTCTGACCTGCTCTTGTAGCTACAGTATTTATATTGCTAGTCCAGTTCGGTTTCTGGTCAATGGTAGCCCCCCCAGATGTTGATAGTGGGGGAGTCAGCGGTGGTAATGCCATTGAATGTCAAGGTGAGATAGATGGATTCTCTCTTGTTGGAGATGGTCATTGTCTGGCACTGGTGTGGCGCAAATGTTACTTGCCACTTGTCAGCCTAGGCCTGGATGTTGTCCAGGTCTTGCTGCATATGGGCATGGACTGCTTCAGTATCTGAGGAGTCGCGAATTGTGCTGAACATTGTGAAATCATCAGTAAACATTTCCACTTCTGACCTTATGGTGGAAGGAAGGTCATTGATGAAGCAGCTTAAGATGGTTGGGCCTCAGACACTACCCTGAGGAACCATGTCCCTGAAACATCAGTGGCACTCAAGGGACACTCAATGCATGACCCATATTCAAGGTTTGTTATAATCCCTGGTTTGACAAGAATGAGGGACCCCCTTGTGATGGAGCTGGGATGCCTGAGCTGCACTGCAGATGCCTAGCACATCTTTGGAATTGGTGTGTCAGGGAAGACCCACATCAAAAGATCAAACTTCTGCCTATAGGTTGACCCTCTTCTTCCAATGGGGCTAACCCTGATCTGTCATTTCTCCTCTTCAGTCTGCAATGACAGTCAATTAAAGCAGGCCTTATAGCCCCACCAAATCATCACAGGAAGAGCTGCATGACTGGCCAACAGTCCTTACTTTGGTGCTGGAAACTGAGTGTGCTGACCAAGCATGAGGCCTGGAACATTAACTCTCCAGGCCTCATGTATTTTTCTGCTGTCAGGTCCCAGCACATAGTATTGTGTTTGGTGTGGAAAGGGAAGCTCGCAACAGTATTCCTGTTCCACTTGTTGGAAACAAAAAAATCTCACCTGACTGGGCCTCCTCTGGCCTTCGCTCCTTTTTCCAACAGATTTTGGATGGTTGGAAAGCCATATGGCATTCCCTGCACAGGCCAAACATTAAGATGGCAGGTTAAGGTGGTCAAAAAGTCCTGATGACATAATAAGAGCTTGATCGCATATTTCAAACAGGAACCTGGTGGGTGTCCTCCTCGCCCACTGCTGAGAACCAGGTTAATATCAGGACTGTGAGACAGCACGAGCATCAGAGGGGCTAAGTTGCACAGGTATTTTTAACTGTCTCTCTGCTTTCTGAAGGGTGAGGGGGCTAAAATAAACACTGATGCATAGCTTTAAACGATTCGCCAATCTATCACTCTTTCTAATCATATGATATTTCTCAGTTGTGTACACCCTCCAGGCACATCCTGGATAAAGATCTCCATAGTGGTACATCACCTCAATCTGTGTCACTGAGGAAGGCACGGATAAACCATAGAACCACAGCACAGAAAGAGGCTATTCAGCCCATCGTGTCTGCACCGGCCGAAAAAGAAAAAATGTAAAAAAAACTAGCCGCCATTTTAATCCCACCTTCCAGCACCTAGTCTGTAGCCTTGCAGGTTACAGCACTTTAGGTGCAGGTCCAGGAGCTTCTCAACATGGAAGAGCTGATTAGTGGTCAAGTTTCACGAGTTGTCTTCACACAAACCACTAGAAGGCATCTCAAGAGTATCAGAGCCTTCCATCTACAAGTGAAAGTGTGTAGCTGGGAGAGGAGGATGGAAGCGATAGAGGAAAACTGTGTGCTATTAAGTGCCATTGGAAGAGAATAAGTTCCTGAGAAACTCAGGATGTAGAAGTAGGTCTGCAGTGGGAGTTAACAGGGGGTGGGGTGTTTGTGAGAGTTTCAGACTGGTTGCATTTGTGCTGCACTGCATGTCATTCTCAATATGCATCCAGAATTGTTCATACTGAACCAGCTAAGCCACAAGTAGCCATTGTAAAACAAAGCTCATACTAAATTTAAAGAACCAAATAAATCTTCAGGAGGAGTTCATTTGATCTTACATGAATAAGGGTTTTGAGAGAAAACGAAAGGTTACTCACCTTCTTGGATTGCAATTTCTATGTTCCTGCCACTGGGAGCACGCAGGAGCTCCTGATAGGTCTGGGCAGACTGATCAAACAGCTGCACGAGCAGTGCACATGTTTTCTCATATTCACAGCGACTCACTGTACACAGCTGATCCAACTGCTGGAAGACCAGTCCCATGTCATCCAAAGGATCCTCTAAACCATCCCTACAGAATAGAAAGAGGAAAATAATCTTTGTATAAATATCCAACCATACTGATAGCCTTATCAAAAACAGAATTACCTGTAAAGTAAGTCTTAATAATTAAAAATGGCATTTCATGGGCTGTTAGATGACAAATATGGTTCCATAACCCTTTCATCTATTCACGAGAATAAAATTAGCGATCAATTTCTCAAAACAGGCTAAATCAATTGAAAATGTGCTTTCTTAAGGTCAATTTCTCTTCTCCTTTACTGAGGGTTGGGGCACAGATCCACAAATTTTTCCCCACTCAGCTGGCTATTCATTTTGTATGGCCAAGACAGCAAGTGCCTGCAGGGTATTTGGTTACAAGGGGCATGACAATCCTGTCATTACCTGATGTCCACACAGGCAAATTTCCAGTAAGAACAGCATTCATGAATTGGAATTCTTAGTGATTCCCCGTGCCCATCTCACCCAAACTCAGAAGCAGTAAGGCCAATTATAGTCCCCCTATTACAGGAGGGTAACATGTGTGTTCTAATTTACAGTTCACTCTGCATATCAATAGCGTTCACAACTTTGAATGTCAGATGTCACAGATTATCAATCTTACAATTATTAAACCTGCATTTAACAGCAGTACTTACAACAAAAACTTGCAAATTTTAACTGCAGAGTCAACCAAGCTCACTACACACTAAAATAAAGGCAAAATACTGGAAATCTGAAACGAAAACAAAAATGCTGGAAAAGTTCAGCATGTCTGACAGCATCTGTGGAGAGAGAGACAGAGATAACGTTTCTAGTCTGTATGACTCTTCTTCAAATCTAAAGGGAGGTAGAGATGTGGTGAAATATATACTGATTAAGTGGGGTGGAACCGGTGAAGCTGGATAGAAGGCCAGCGATAGGTGGAGGCAAAGGAGAGATGGCAAAAGATGTCATAAACAAAAGGTCAAAGAGTTGTTAATGGTGGCTGTACTGGCTAAAGGAGGTGCTAATGGTGACATTAAGAAAGCAAAATGTGATAATGGCCGGACCAGGGTAAGCACTCTGGAAAGTGACAGATGGCCCTAGTGGGGGTGGGGGAAGAAAGATCGAAAATAGGCTAAAAGCTGGGGATAAAACAATGAATGAAAATGGAAATAAATTCAAAAAATAATAATAATGAAAATAAGTGGAAAACAAATTAACAAAAATTCAATAAATAAATAAAAATGAATACGGAAAAAAGGGGGATGGAGATGGAGGAAAGAGTTCATGGTCTGAAGTTGTTAAACTCAATGTTAAGTCCAGAAGGCTATAAAGTGCCTAATCGGAAAATGAAGTGCTGTTCCTCCAGTTTGCGTTGAGCTTCACTGGAACATTGAAGCAAGCAACGGATCTTTTCACCCGCCTCCAGTATTCTCCCTCCACATGGACCCCTCCCTCTGGCCTTTTACCTGCCCTTTATCTTTTCATTGAGAACTGTCGGCGTGACATCAGTTGTCTCAATTTCTCTGCTCCTCTCACCCACTCTAACCTGTCTCCTTCTGAACTTGCCACACTCCAATCTCTCAGGTCCAACCCTGACTTTGTTATCAAACCAGCCGACAAGGGTGGTGCTGTTGTTGTCTGGTGTACTGACCTCTACCTCGCAGAGGCTGAGCGCCAATTCTCAGTCACTTCCTCCTACCTCCCCCTGGACCATGATCCCACCACCGGACATCAAGCCATTGTTTCCAGAACTGTCACCGATCTCCTCTGGAGATCTTCCCTCCACAGCTTCTAACCTCATAGTCTCCCAACCTCAGACAGCCCGCTTCTATCTCATTCCCAAAATCCACAAACAGGACTGTCTCTGTAGACCGATCGTGTCAGCCTGTTCCTGCCTCATGGAACTCATTTCTTGCTATCTTGACTCTGTTCTCTCTCCCCTTGTCCAGTCTCTTCCCACCCACATCCGTGATTCCTCTGATGCCCTACATCATATCAACAATTTCCAGTTCCGTGGCCCTAACCGCCTCCTCTTCACCATGAAGGTCCAATCCCTCTACACCTCCATCACCCACCAGGATGGTCTGAGGGCTCTCTGCTTCTTCATTGAACAGAGGCCCGAACAATCCCCATCCACCAGAACTCTCCTCCGTCTGGCTGAACTTATTCTCTCACTGAACAATTTCTCCTTAAACTTGTCTCACTTCCTCCAAATCAAAGGTGTGGCTATGGGTATCTGCATGGGCCCCAGTTATGCCTGTCTCTTTATGGGGTATGTGAAACATTCCTTGTTCCAGTCCTACTCAGGTCCCCTCCCACAACTCTTCTTTCCGTACATCGATGACTGTTTCGGTGCCGCTTCATTCTCTCAACTGGACCTACAAAAATTTACCAATTTTGCTTCCAATTTCCACCCCTCCCTCACTTTCACAAGGTCCATCTCCGACACTTCCCTTCCCTTCCTTGACCTCTCCCAGTCTCAATTTCTGGTGGTAGACTGTGCACCAATATTCATTACAAGCCCACCAACTCCCACAGCTACCTTGACTACAGCTTCTCACACCCTGACTCCTGTAAGGACTCCATCCCATTCTCTCAGTTCCTTCGCCTCCGTCGCATTCGTTCTGATGATGCCACTTTCCAAAACAGTACTTCTTACATATCTTCCTTCTTCCTTAACCGAGGTTTCCCACCCACAGTGGTTGACAGGGCTCTCAACCATGCCCAAACCATCTCCCACGCCTCTGCCCTCACACCTTCCTCTCCCTCCCAAAACCATGATAGGGTCCCCCTTGTCCTCACTTTTCACACCACCAGCATCCACATTCAAAGGATCATCCTCTGCCATTTCTGCCAACTCCAGCATGATGCCACCACCAAATACATCTTCCCTTCACCCCCACCGTTGGCATTCCATAGGGACCGTTCCCCCCCGAACACCCTGGTCCACTCCTCCATCACCACCAACATCTCATCCCCTTCCCATGGTACCTTCCCATGCAATCGCAGAAGGTGCAACACCTGCCCCTTTACTCCCCCCCTCCTCACCGTTCAAGGGCCCAAACACTCCTTTCAAGTGCATTTCCCTCAATTTGTCTACTGCATTCGCTGCTCCCAATGCGGTCTCCTCTACATTAGAGACACCAAACGCAGGCTGGGTGACCGCTTCGCGGAACACCTTCGGTCTGTTCATAAGCATGACCCAGACCTTCCTGTCGCTTGCCATTTCAACACCTCATCCTGCTCACATGTCCGTCCTTGGCCTGCTGCAATGTTCCAGTGAAGCTCAACTCAAACTGGAGGGACAGCACCTCATTTTCCGATTAGGCACTCTACAGCCTTCCAGACTTAACATTGAGTTCAACAACTTCAGATCATGAACTCTCTCCTCTATCTCCAACTCCTTTTTTCCATATTCATTTTTATTTATTTTTTAAAAATTTTCATTAATTTTTTTCCCACCTATTTTCATTATTATTTTTAAAATTTATTTCCATTTTCATTCATTGTTTTATCCCCAGCTTTTAGCCTATTTTTGATCTTTCTTCCCCCACCCCACCCCCACTAGGGCAATCTGTAACTTTCCAGAGTGCTTACCCTGGTCCGGCCATTATCACATTTTGCTTTCTTAATGTCACCATTAGCACCTCCTTTAGCCAGTATAACCACTCTTTGACCTTTAGTTTATGACATCTTTTGCCATCTCTCTTTTGCCTCCACCTATCACTGGCCTTCTATCCAGCTTCACGGGGTCCATCCCACTTAATCAGTATATATTACACCACATCTCTACCTCCCTTTAGATCTGAAGAAGAGTCCTACGGACTCAAAACGCTTTCTCTGTCTCTGTTTCCACAGATGCTGTCAGACCTGTTGAGTTTTTCCAGCATTTGTTGTTTTCGTTTAAGCTCAGTGCACAAGTTGATCAGATGTACGAAGATAGGAATTTCAGAGCAAAAGTAGGCCACTTGGCCCCTCAAGCCTGCTCCGCCATTCAATAAGATCATGGTTGATCTGATTTTAACCTCAACTCCACATTCCCTCCTCCTTAATATAACTCCAAAATATCTGTTCCAACAATTCACATGTTTCTACATTACATACTCACATCAAAGGTGCATTTGATTGTATATCATTCAATACTGATTCGATGATATTCTGCCCATGCAGGTACAGATCAGTGTTATAATGACTGACATGGGTGAAAATAACAACTTTCAAAACAAAAACTCCCTTTTTCCTTGACTGCAAGAGCCACAATCACAAACTTTCCAGCTCCAGGCTATGGTCTTTCTCAGGCAGGTGTTACCTGGGTGTTAAGCAAGGCTTCAAGGTCTCCCTTCTAACCAAAGAATTATAGAATGGTTACAGCACAGGAGGCATCCCATTTGGCTTGCCCTGTCCATGCTGGTTCTCTGCAACAGCAATCCACCTAGTCCCACTTCACTGTCTTTTCTTTGCAGCACTGCAATTTTTTTCTCTTTTGGTGCTTATCTAATTCCCTTTTAAAAGTCATGAATGAAACTGCCTCCACCACACCCACAGGCTGTGCATTCCAAATTTTAACGTGATGTAAAAAGGTTTTTCCTCACATCGCTGTTGCATCTTTTGCCAATCACCTTAAATCTATGTCCTCTAGTTCTCGTTCCTTCCTCCAATGGGAAGAGTTTCTCCCCCTATCTACTCTGTCACAAGATCACAAGAAATAGGAGTACGAGTAGCCCATTCGGCCCATTGAGCCTGCTCCACCATTCAATATGATCATGGCTGATCTTGGGCTTCAACTCCATTTTCCTGCCTGCTCCCCATATCCCTTAATCCCAAGACACCAAAAATCTGTCTATACAGCCTTAAATGTATTCAACACTGGAGCATCCACAACCTCTTCCCTCAGCAGCCTCAGATGCATCCCAACTGGTCTAACTTTAAGTACAGTCAGCTTTTCTAATATCTCTTTATCAATCTTAACCCATCCAATATCTCAACCACTTCATTCTTCACTCTGACTCTGGCAGCATCTTCTTCCTTGGTAAAGACAGATGCAAAGTACTCATTTAGTGCCTCAGTAATGCCTTCCGTCTTAATGCACAGATCCCCGTTTAGGTCCCTAATAGGTCCCACCCATTTTCTTACCACCGTTTTACTATTTATATGCCTGCAATCAGGTTGAAACATTAATTCTATTTCTCTCTTGACACATTTGCTGCCGGACCTGCTGAGTAGTTCCAGCATTTTCTGTTTTTATATCAGATTTCCAGCATCTGTTATACTTTTCTGATGTATTGTGGAATGGCAGAGCTACTGACATCTTTAATCATCTGACCATTCGGGATGTATAGTGGTATTGTCACTAGACAAGTAATCCAGAGATAAAAACAGAAAATGCTGGAAAAACTCAGCATCTCAGGGTCTGGTAGCATCTGTGGAGAGAGAAAAAGAGTTAATGCTTCGAGTCTATATGACTTCTTCAGAGCTAAAGAGAAGTAGAAATGTGATGGATTTTATACTGTTTAAGAGTGGGTGGAACAGGTGAAGCAAGAGAGAAGCTCAGAGATAGGTGGGAGCTAAGGAGAGATTAGACAAAGATGTCATGGACACAGGGAGTGTTAATGGTAGTGGTGAGGACTAAAGGATCTGCTGATCGTGGCAGAATGTGTTAATAGCAGAACAAGGGTGAGTACTCTGTGAAAGCACAACATAGAAACAAGTGACAGATGGCTCTGTGAAGTGGGGTTGAGCGAAAAGGATTAAAAAAACAAATAAGTAAAAAATAAAAATGAAAATGAATAAGAATAAAAATGAAAATTAAAATTGAAATAAAAATTTTTTAAAAGTTGGATTAAAAAAGGAATAGAGATGGAGACACGAGTTGATGGTCTGAAGTTGTTGAACTCAATGTTAAGTCCAGAAGGCTATAAAATGCCTAAACGCAAGATGAGGTGCTGTTTCTCCAGTTGGGCTTCACTGGAATATTGCAGCAGGCCAAGGACGGACACGTGGGCATGAGAGCAGGATGGTGCGTTGAAATGGCAAATGACAGGACTTGGTCATGCTTGAGGACGGAGCGAAGGTGTTCACGGAGGGAACGGTCCCTACAGAATGCTGACGGGACGGGGGGGGGGGGGGGGGGGTCAAGGGAAGATGTGTTTGGTGGTGGCATCATGCTGGAGTTGGTAGATAGGAGGATGAATCTTTGAATGCAGAGGCTGGTGGGGTGAAAAGTGAGCACAAGGGGGACCCTATCTTGGTTCTGGGAGGGAGGCGAAGGGGTGAGGGCAGAGGTGCAGGAGATGGGTCAGACACAGTTGAGGGCCCTGTCAACAACAGTGGGATGGCAGCCCTCCGTTAAAGAAAAACGAAGACATGCCAGAAACGCATGGAAGGTAGCATTATCGGAACAGATGTGATGGAGGCAGAGGAACTGAGAGAATGGGATGGAGTCTTTACAGGAAGCAGGGTGTGAGGAGCTGTAATCAAGGTGGCTGTGGAGTTGGTGGGTTTGTAATGAATATTGGTAGACAGTCTATCACCGGAAATGGAGACAGAGAGATCAAGGAAGGGGAGACAATTGTTGGAGATGGACCATGTGAAGATGAGAGAGGGGTGGAAATTGGAAGCAAAACTGGTCAATTTTTCCAGGTCCAGATGAGAGCATGAAGCGGCACCGAAACAGTCATCGATGTACTGAAAAAAGAGTTGTGGGAGAGGACCTGAATAGGACAAAAGACAGGCATAACTGGGGCCCAAGTGGGTACCCATAGCCACACCTTTTATTTGGAGAAAGTGAGACAAGTTAAAGGAGAAAATGTTCAGTGAGAGAACAAGTTCAGCCAAGCAGAGGAAAGTGGCGGTGGATGGGGATTGTTCAGGTTACTGTTCAAGAAAGAAGCGGAGAGCCCACAGATCATCCTGGTGGGTTATAGGGGTGTTGAGGGATTGGACATCCATGGTGAAGAGGCGGTGGTTAGAGCCAGGGAACTGCAAATTGTTGATATGACATATGGCATCAGAGAAATCACGAATGTAGGTGGGAAAAGATTAATCAAAGGGAGAGAATGGAGCCAACATAGGAAGAAATGATTTCTGTAGGGCAGGAACAGGCTGACGCGATGGGCATCAGCATAGTCCTGTTTGTGGATTTTGGGAAGGAGGTAGATGCGGGCTGTGGGGGTTTGGGATACTATCAGGTTGGAAGCTGTGATGGGAACATCTCCAGAGGAGATGAGGTCAGTGACAGTCCTGGAAAAAAAATGGCTTGATGTTTGGTGGTGGGGTCATGATCCAGGGGGCGGTAGGAAGAAGCGTCTGAGAGTTGGCACTCAGCCTCTGCAAGGTAGCAGTCAGTGCGCCAGACAACAACAGCAAAAATCCACAAACAGGACTGTCCTGGAAAGCAAGGTAGAGAAGCAGAGAGTGATAGGGAGGGTGTTCCAGAGTTTAGGGCCTAGGTGGCAACGGGTGTTTGTCAGACAGTTGGAATGGAATGTCTGGTATTGAATAGAGTTTGTAAAAGGTATACCTTATGATTAGAGGCACAGACTCCAGCCTTGAAGTAATGTAAGCTTTTGTAACTTCCGGTGCATAAGTCTCCATCAGATGAGGTTCATTAGACTTAATGAAGGGGACTGATGCAACCATTCTCTGCCACAGACTCAGTAGATAGTGTACGCTGTTTGGAGCAAATTCCCAATGCTGTTTAAGGGGAGAAAACAAAACTAAATAACACAGGACTAACAAATATGAAAACTCCTGAACTATTTTACAGGATTTGAAATATTTGGGTAAAATGTATAAAAATGACCATTGGCCAGTGCTATCTCTGGAATGCTTTCGTAAAATTTTCTTTGGTATTTTTTCAGGTAGTTTCTGAAAAGTCAACACACATGTTTGCATTAAAAGTAGTCTTTGCCAACTCATGCAATGTGACTGTACTAATTGTATTTTTGTAGTTTCATATCCATGTCACATTACCAAAGATATATCCATTGTTGGTTTCCATGGTATCTTCTGCAGAACTATTTGATGTGAATTCTGCTTGGTGTTATAGAGCTGGAGATTGGGTGTTAAAACGGCAGATGGATGATGAGCATTGGGTGGAGACATAATTCCTGTGCCACTCTCCAACTGTTGACCAAGGTATTAAATCTATTAACATTTTGATTGAGTGACTGCTTTAATAAAATATGTTTTAACTTCAGAGGAATAGACCTTAAAACCCAAGGATTTTCATGTCTAGGCTCTGGTTGGATCAGAAAATCATAAGAATTAGGAGCAGGAGTCAGCCATTCAACCCCTTGAGCTTACTCTCTCATTCAGTAAGTTCATGGCTGATCCGATTGCGGCCTTAACTCCACTTTCCTACCTGCTCCCCAATAACTTTGACTCCCTTACAGATCAAAAATCTGTCTAACTTAGCCTTGAATATATTCAATGGCTCAGCCTCCACTGCTCTCTGTGAAAAGGAATTCCAAACTGATGACCCCCTGAGAGAAGAAATTCCTCCTCATCTCTGTCTTGAATGGGAGACCCCATATTTTTAAACTGTGTCCTCTAGTTCTAGATTCCCCCGGGCGGAAACATCCTCCTAGCATCTATCCTGTCAAGCTCCCAAAGAAACTTTTTTTGTTCCACCAAAATCATCACTCATTCTTCTAAATTCCAATCATTATAGTCCCAATCTGCCCAATCTTTCCTCATAAAACAACCCCTCCATCCCAGGAATCAGCCTTGTGAAACTTCTCTCAACTGTTTTCAGTACGAGTATATCCCTCCTTAAGTAAGGAGACCAAAACTGTACTCAGTACTCCAGGTGTGGTCTCACCAATGTCCTGTACAGTTGTAGCAAGACTTGTTACTTTTATGCTCCATCCCCCTTGCATTATAGGCCAACATTCCATTTGCCTTTCTAATTACATGCTGTACCTGAATGTTAACTTTTTGTGATTCATGTACAAGGACACCCAGATCCCTCTGTACTGCAGCATTCTGCAGTCTCTCTTCATTTAAATAATATTCTGCCTTTCAATGCTTCCTACCGAAGTGGACAACCTCACATCTTCCCAAATTATACTACATCTGTCCATTTTTTGTCCGTTTATTTAACCTATCTATAGCCCTTTGCAGACACGTTGAATCCTCCTCACAAGTTGCTTTCTTACCTATCTTTCCATCATTGGCAAATTAGACTACAATACAAGTCATTAATATAGATTGTAAATAATTGAGGTCCAGCACTGATCCCTGCGGCACTCCACTAGTTACAGATTTCCAACCTGAAAATGACCCATTTATCCTGACTCTCTGTTTCCTGTCCGCAGCCAATCCTCTATCTATGCTAATATATCACCTCCAACACTATGGGCAGAATTTTCTGCCTTCTGGGCGGGTGGGCCCGACCCAATCTCCGGTGGGCGGGGAGCCGATCCCCGCCGGAGAAGCGGGCCCCGCCGCCATTTTACGTGTGGTGACTTCCGCCGGGAAGTGCTATGCTCCCTGTGCAAGCGGGGGAGGATTCCCCAAAAGCGAGAGTGCGCTCTTTCGCACATGCGCACGAAAGAGCGCACATCTCCCTGAGGCTAAGTGCTGCCTCAGGGAGATCGCTGACAGCTCTTAAGGTTGGACGGGCAGGTCCTTTAATTGTTTTAATTATCCTGTTAATGGCCTCAATTGGCCATTGACAGGTTGGCGGGCCCGCAGCTGATTTTGCTGTGGGCCCACCTTCCTAAAGATTTAAATGGGGTGGGATGACGTCGGGGGTTCCCACCCGCGACGTCATCCCACGTCATTTTACGCGTCGGCGAGCAAGCCCTGCCCCCTGCTCGCTGACGGCAAAATTCAGCCCTATGAGTTCTTATCTTTCACAGTAACCTTTTATGTGGCACCTTATCGAATGCCTTTTGGAAATCCAAATACATCCAAATAATAATCTTATGTATATAGCATTAATGACTGAGTGACTGAGAACTTGCTAAAAAGACCTATAATAAATTTAGACACTGGGGTCGATTTTCACTGCCTGCACTGGCATTAATGGGGCAAGGCAGTTTCAAAGTGGTTAGCACCCTAATAATAAGAGATGTGGTAGGTTCCACCTTGAAAGGGGCCTATGGCAGGTCTCCAAATTCCCCTCCTGTTTCAGGTGTTTAGGCCCCTTTTAATATGTAAATCAGGGTCCAATGATATAAACAGGACAATGATTGCCATTTTAAATCGGAACTAGGGGAGTTTGCACAGAGTACACTCTGACCAGTTCCATGGGCAATAAAACTGAATAGGCCTACCAAGGCGAGTGTTGAACTATTTTTGAGAATGCTGGAGGAGCAGGTGTTCTGTCCTGGGAATCCAACCTTCTGCAGTCACGCCCCTCACCCTGTAGCTTCCCTGGCTGGCAGCCACTGTCCTGGCCCAATCTTGAGACCTTAATCAGGCAAAAATGCACTTGTGCGCCTACTGCTCACCTGTCAAATCTGGATGAGGCCGGAGCTACAAAATCACATTGCTGCTGGAACAAAAAGCTGGCCAGTGCTCTGCTGCTCATTCTCCCAAAAGTCAAACAGTTTATGTATAGTGCAAGTTTAATTATTATAACTTATTACATCTCACTTATCTTTTCCCTTCAGCATATTATTCTATTTAATAAATATGGACATAACTTTAGCCCATATACAGAAACCTAGTGGTTATTTTTTTGTCTTATGACATAACAAGAGGAGCTAGTGGGCATTCTCCAATAATTGTTTTAACCATGATTTAGGATTAACTGTTGGATCTCCTATTATATTAGAGAGGTATTTTGTCTAAGGTATTTTTTGTAGCTATTCCGCTGACTCTCAATCGTTAAACAGATATTTCTTAACTCCCAGAAAAGTCAGGGAAGTACCTGGCAACAAGGTTTAGAGGAAATCTCTGACCCCCAGTTTTCAAATACATACAAATTCCTGGGTGATTCAGTTTTGTATTTTACCAACAGCTCTTTATTGATTCTAAGAGGACTGTAAGTGGGTTAGCCCTCTTATCCCAAGGTATAAAAAGATAAGGAGAGCTCACTCCTAGAACTGTGGGCATGTTGGTAAAAAATACGATGAACTTCCTCTCTGTGATATATAGTTAAAATATTCTCTCAGGTTTCACAGTTGCCCTGAGAGGGTTCAGGAGAAGAAAGCCAAGGCACTTTCAATTTACAAGTAGACCTGTACAAAAGATTAAATGATTTCTTGGATTTGTAACTTATTTGTAATTTAATATGCCATGGGGTTTAGATGAGAGTCCTACAGTATACTCATCCCTGTATTGTATCATTGTTAGATTAATTGTTGTTCAACATTTATTTAATAGATCTTTTTTATGTTTCATACTTTAATCAAGGTCTAAGACAAAATAGAAATATTGTTGCTGCACCCAATAACAAACAAGATTAACCTGGGAATTTTACCAAAACCTCTCTATAGGTCCACATGAATGGTCCAAAATGTGAGTGCCAAAACAATCCAGGATAAAGAGGTTTGGAAAAAAACAAAAATCTTGATACCTGCACTATATTAATCTATAAATAGCAGAGAATAAAAGTTTCTGTTCATAAGAGACTCAGTCATTCACAGGTATTGTTAGGCAGCCACATACACAAGGAAGGGATTGCAAAATCGCCTGGACTGTACTAACAGAAGTTAACACATCTATCTTGGGAGAAAGTCAACGTAGTTACAGACAGGAGGGAGGTTAATTTAACCAGCACTAACTTCTCCTCTCAGCACCCGTCCGTAAACAGAAATGTGTTTTGATTTGTTTCCCTCTTTCTAAGCGGTGGTGTATTTCCCAACCCCTCGGTTTTGGTGCGATCCAATTTTCTATTAATAACCCCACAGAAACTCGAGATAGTATGAACTCAAAGGCTTAGTTTATTTGGGTAAACTCTAAACACGTAGCAGTTTTACAATGTCAGCCTCGCCTTCAGAAAGTAAAGAGAGGGATAGAGAAAAGATATACAGCACAGAGAAAATAAATATTGTTTCATGTGGGTTCCAGAATCAAAGTCCAATGAGGCATTCCTTCACAGTGGTCAGTGGGCTGAAATCCGATGCTATATAATTCACTTTTCCGGTGGTGTTGACTTCACACAATGAGATAGGCATGCAGAGGTGAATCAGTCTTGTAGGTGATGGTACAGAATTTCCATCAGAAAGAGTGCAGATGGGGCCAGATGTTCAACCTGGGCAGAACTCCTTTTGTGTGAGGCTGCCAGTTAGCTGGTAAATAGCAGACTGAGCTTTGCAGTTCAGCAAGGCAATATTACTGGTTCCACAAGCCAGAGGTCCATGTCACATGACTCCCATCTCTCCACACTGTCTTTGTATCCCTCGTCTGGATACCCGGGAATGTTAGATGTTTCAACCATTGAAAGGAAGGTCGCGGGGCTCTTTGTCTTAGCAGTAAGCAGACTCCCGTTCACCAGACTAGGTTATGAAATGCAGATCGCCTTTGTATAGTTCTCTTTAAATTTGGCCTGTGTAGCCCACATGGTGTCATTGGTGGCTCCCCAGCGATAATAATGTGAGTTTCCCCGATATTGACAAAAGGCAGCTCTTTTTGTCTGGGGGTCTCAAACAGACATTGAATGAACCACTTTAAGGATTTTTGTCAGTTTTTAAAATTTTAAAATTAACCAAAAGGATATCTATACACATTTCATAAAAATAAACAATGTGAGATCTTAGTCCTTCACAGTCCTTGCAGCCTCAGAGAAAAAAAACAAATTCTATTTCATTTTTTTGATGTGGTCTTACGAAGGAAGAACAGGAGATAAAGAAGTATGCATTCATTCTCTCATTCGCTTGACACGTCAGGCACACAGCTAGCAGAGGCAATGGCAGTTCCCTGCTGCATTTTTTAGCGGTGTAAACGTTAGCTAGTGCATCAGCAAGGACATTGTCCTGTCCTGTCCTGAGATGTGGAATGATTAGGTGACCTGGGAAGATTCAAATCTGTATTTATGGAAAGTTGGGGTTGGAGTTCTTAATTATCCTCAGTTAGAAATCAGGCGTAAGTGATGCTTTTGGTCTCTCCTGATTAAGTGTCCTCTAAAGGGTCTGGGGGTTTTACAGGGTGGTTAGCACATAGGGGGTGTGTCCAGCTGCTCAGGGCAATGCCAGTATCTCACTCTGAGAGTGCCAGGTCCTTTGATCATAGGGCTAAGTGGCTGTGGTCCAGCTTAGCTCCTCCTTGTCCACCTTGGTAACCTGTGGGTTCAGTTGTTCAAAACCAGGGACTGTGGTTAGGCCAATTGCCAGGAGATTGGGGTGTTTTAATGGGACTTTGGCCTCTTTTGGGGATTCCAGTTTCGTGTCCAGCTCAGGCGCTAGCACCACTGGGGTGTTCCAGTTATTGCTCCTAGGTACTATGGGTTGGCACAGCAACAGGCAGGCAATTGTTCCTGAACTTGGGCCAGCCTTTCTGGGCCCAGATGATAAGAAGGCTGCCTCCGGTAAGGGGCCTCTCCTGCATCCGTACCAGGTAGGGCTAGAGTGCTGTAGCTTGGTGGGTTGTTATGGATCATTTTAAATGCAGGGGGAAGCCCTGTCAGGTCGCCTCACAATTCTGCACTAAGGCGGGTGGGTACGGGATCCAACCTTGTTGCAATCGCTCTGCTAGTCAGTCGGTGGGAGGCTCCAAGTCTTTCAGAACATTATTGCCCTCTGGTGGATGGTCAGCTCCCGCTGTACCTCCTGGTGGCTTTTCAACTAAGTGGGCATCACCCTCACACTTTTTGGGCTAATTTTGGAACTTTACTGTTCCCCATTTATTTTCGCCATAAAGCTGCCAGCCAGACAAATCAATGACTTCTTAGCTGGGGCCTTTGGATTGGGAGTGGGTGCTCTCCTAACTTGTTCCAGGTCTCCTGGAACACCACTGCCCTCAAGTAGAGGTGCAACTCCAGCTACACGCTCTTGTGGCTTTTCGACTGGGGGAGGCATCTCACTCCCAATCTGTTCATCAGTTTGGGAACTCCCTTTGTCCCTATTTACTATCAGAAAGAAGGATTCTGCCAGCCATACCTCTGGCAATTACTTAATCTTTGTCTTGGTTTAATAGCTTGCCTTCCTTCAAGCTCCTCGACTACATCCTCCCCTTCACTATCTCTTTCTCTGCTCATTGTTTAATTCTGGGAAATTCTGATAGTCAATTTTAAATTCTATTGGCCTTTCCTGGACCTCTTAACTTTACTGGTCTGGCTTCGGCCTTACTACATTCAAGCAGTTCTTGCTCAATGTTGATGGGTGCTGTTTCACCCTCTGGACCTTCCCCAGCTTTCTGCTCTCCTGCAGATTTCTGCTGGCTGACATTGACCTCTTTTCTTTTGCTGGCTGACACCTTGCCGCAAGCCAAATAGTTTCCAAGGAGGAAATCAATTCCTGCTACTGGTAGTTCAGGGACAATTACTACCATGACAGGCCCTGAAACAAGGTCACACTCTAGGTGGAGGGGTGCAAACACAGATCCTCCTCCCACTCCACTGATCAGTGCTTTGGCTTTCAGGGTGGACTCAGGGGTAGGTTCAGGCTTCCTTCTAACATTCAGGACTGAGTAGCCTTGTGTCCCGGAGCAGTACAACGGACTTGCTCATATTTTGGGACGGGTAGGGGAGACACTGTTCCTGAAAGGACAAAACTCTGGAAACTGTGAGTTTGTCCAGCTCAGATGCACATTGTGCCATACCCTCCAAAGGGTAGGTTTCTGTAATGAGAGTCTCTGTCTGCTCTGCCCTAATACCCATTGGGGCATCCTTCAGGAGACTACTCCTGTGGTGCCCTATTAAACATACAAGCTTCACTTGCAATCCCCAGAACTCAGGCCTGGAATGGCCTATTTTATTGCAATAGGAGCAACCCAGTCTCTAGGGTTCTCCTTTCAGGCTGCAGGAGGGCTTCTTGCACCGTCCTTTGTGTTTTCTTTTCCGGGTGGGTGGTCCTTTCCTATTTAGGTCGCCCTGCCTATCTTTCCAATGTTCATAGGAATGGTTTGGAAAGGGTCTGTCTGAGTGTCCTATGGGTGAGATCATAGCTGTCTGCTGTGACTGCCGCATTCCTGGATGTGAGGACTCTGCTCCTCTAAGAGCATTCGCAGGTTGGAAGGTAAACAATTTTTGAATTTGTCCAACAATACCAACTCACGCAGCCCCTCATAGGTGCGTGGGGTTGTTGGGATCTTACCCATCGGTCGAACAAGATTTACCACAGTCATTCGAACTCAATGTTGATTTGCGTGGGCTTCTTACGAGCCAACATTATACTCTTGTTCAAAAAAAGTTCTAAGGATAAGCCCAGCAGTTACAGACCAGTCACAGAATCACAAAATCACAGTGCAGAAGAGGACCTTCAGCCCATCGAGTCTGCACCGACACATCAGAAACATCTGACCTACCTACCTAATCCCATTTACCAGCACTTGGCCCATAGCCTTGAATGTTATGACGTGCCAAGTGCTCATCCAGGTACTTTTTAAAGGATGTGAGGCAACCCACCTCCACCACCCTCCCAGGCAGTGCATTCCAGACCGTCACCACCCTCTGGGTAAAAAGGTTTTTCCCCACATCCCCCCTAAACCTCCTGCCCCTCACCTTGAACTTATGTCCCCTTGTGACTGACCCTTCAACTAAGAGGAACAGCTGCTCCCTATCCACCTTGTCCATGCCCCTCGTAATCTTGTACGCATCGATCAGGTTACCCTTCAGTCTTCTCTGCTCCAACGAAAACAACCCAAGTCTATCCAACCTCTCTTCAGAACTTAAATGTTTCATACCAGGCAACATCCTGGTGAATCTCCTCTGCACCCCCTCCAGTGCAATCACATCCTTTCTATAATGTGACGGCCAGAACTGCACACAATACTCCAGCTGTGGCCTCACAAGGTTCTATACAACTCCAACATGACCTCTCTACTTTTGTAATCTATGCCTTGATTGATAAAGGCAAATGTCCCATATGCTTTTTTCACCACCTCACTAACATGCCCCTCTGCCTTCAGAGATCTATGGACACACACGCCAATGCCCCTTTGCTCCTCAGAACTTCCTAGTGCCATACCGTTCATTGAATACTTCTGTTTAACTTCAGTGGTGTGGAAGTTTCTAGAGACAATTATTCAGGATAGAATTAGTAGTCACATGGAAAAATGTGAGTTGATTAGGAAGACACTCAGACATGGATTTCTAAAGGGGAAATCATATTTAAGTAACTTGCTGGAGTTTTTTGAAGAGGTAACAGAGAGGGTAAATGAGGGTAATGCTATTAATGTGGTGTACATGGACTTTCCAAATGCATTCGATACAGTGCCACACAACAGACTTGTGAGAAAAGTTATAGCGCATGGAATAAAAGGGACAGTAGCAACATGGATACAAAATTGGCTGAGCAATTGGAAACAGAGGGTAATGGTCAATGGATATTTTTCAGGCTGGAAGAAGGTTAGTAGTGGAGTTCCCCAGGGGTCGGTATTGGGACCCTTGCTTTTCCTGATATATATTAATGATCTAGAGTTTGGTGTGCAGGAGACAATTTTGAAGTTTGCAGATGATACAAAACTTGGAAGCACTGTAAACTGTGAGGATGACAGTACAAAACTATAAAAGGACATGGACAAGTTGGTGGAGTGGGCAGATAGGTGGCAGATCAAGCTCAATGCAGAGAAGGGTGAGAAGATGCATTTTGGAAGGAAGAATTAGGACAGCCAACATAAAATAAGGGGTACAATTCTTAATTGTGTGCAGGAGCAGAGGGACCTAGATGTATATGTGCATAGATCATTGAAGGTGGCAGGACAGGTGGAGAGAGCAGTTAATAAAGCATACAGGGCTTATCCTGAGCTTTATCAATAGGGACATAGAGTACAACAGCAGGGAGATTATGAGGAGCTTATATTAGACACTAATTAGACCTCAGCTGGAGTATATTTCTGGGTGGCACAGTATAGGAAGGATGTGAACGCATTGGAAAGAGTGCAGAAGAGGTTTACAAGAATGGTTCCAGGGATGAGAAACTTCAGTTACGAAGATAGATCGGAAGGATTGGGACTGTTCTCTTTGGGGAGGAGAAGGCTGAGAGGAGCTTTGATAGAGGGGTTCAAAACCATGAGACAGCTGGATAGAGTAGATAGGGAGAAAATGTTCCCGCTCGTTAAAGGATCGAGGACAAGAGGGCACAGATTTAAAATGATTTGCAAAAGAAGCAAATGTGATATGAGAAAAAGCTTTTTCAAACAGCGAGTGGTGCGAGTCTGGGATGCACTGCCTGGAAGAGTGGTTGACGTAGGTTCAATCAAGGCATTCTAGAGGGCATTCAATGATTATTTAAATAGAAACAATGTGCAGGGTTATGGGGAAAAGGCAGCAGAATGGCACTAAGTCATAATGCTCATTTGGTGAGCCGATGCAGACATGTTGGGCCAAATGGCCAACTCCAATATTGTAACAATTCTGTGATTCATTCCAGAATTGAAGGTGATATGCCTCCAGGACTAATTCATAGGCATTTAGGATGGCAGCCTTGGTCTGCTCATAATTCATGGACACATCAGGGGTCAGCATGGAGTAGACCTCTAGGACTCTCATTGATAGCTGCCCTCGAAATAAAAATGTCCAGATATTTAATGGCCATTTTAGCTGTCCTGCTACTTTCTCAAAAGTGGCAAAAAATGACACATGTCACTCTCTTCGAATTTGGGAATGAATCTAGCATACCTGAGGGCCGCAGAGAGTAGTTCTAGGTTAGAGAGATAGGGGTTGCTACCTGGTATACATTTCCCTCGCAGCTTCCAGCTGTCTCGTCTCTCTCTCTCTCCCTTTAAGCTGCTAGCTCCATTTCAAATTTTCAGAACTGGAATTCTTTTTCCCTTTCCTGTTCCCTCTCCTGAGCCTTTCTTTCCCTCTCCTTAAATTCGAGTTGCATCCTGAGCTTTTCCAGATCAAATTTGACCAAGGGAAGGGATTCAGAATCACGGCTGAGCTCTATATCTACCTGTTTTATCGGATATGTGTGATCCAAAAGTTCCACCAACAACTGGATCAGTTCATTTTTCTTCACTTTACTGGGTAACTTTAACTGTACCTCCCTAGCTACAGCTTTCAGTTCCTCTGTGCTAAGGGGTGCTAATGTTTAACCATTCAGATCTCCTTGCTTGATCCACAACTGGGCATCAAAAGCTGCCATTTTCTTAGTGTTGGGAAAAGGAATTTGCTGTGGTAAGTTACTTGTGTTTTAAAATTTGTTCCAGTCACCGAGATTTTCCTTTTGGTTTCCAATTTGCTCTTTTATATCAGATTTGGCTCGTGTCTTACTTGGACTCTGGTAAAATTCAAATGGGTGATCCCGGATTTGAGCTCCCAATTCCTGATATGGGGGGTTAAACGAAACAGCACTAATTTCTCCTCTCACCACCTGTTTGTAAACAGAAAGGTGTTTCGATTTGTTTTCCCCTTCCCCAGTGCAGATACCGCACAGAAAAGAAATATTGTTTCACGTGGGTTCCAGAGTCCAAAATCAAATTCCAATGAGACATTCCTTCACAGAGGTCAGTGGGCTGAAAGCCGATCCTGTATAATTCACTTTTCCAGTGGTGTTGACATCATTCGATGAGTTTGGCATGCAGAGATGAATCAGTCTTGTAGGTAATGGTACAGAACGTCCAGCAGAAGAAGTGTAGATGGGGCCAGGTATTCAACCCGGGCAGAGCTCCTTTTCTGTGAGTCTGCCAGTTAGATGGTAAACAGCAGGCTAAGCTTTGCAATTCAGCAAGGCAATATTACTGGTTCCACAAGCCTGAGGCCCATGTCACGTGACTCCCATCTCTCCACACTGGCTTTGACAAAGAATGTGTATCCCTTCTCAAGAAGATATAATAATTCTCATAATGTTATTGGAATTTATTGTAAAATAGAATAATAGTGGCGTGTGTCTATGTGTATGTGTGAGATTTAATTGAATTAGAGGCATCTGGTCTGGGTGCTTTGATCTAAGAAGAGAGGTTAGGTTTGAAATGTTAATTAGGTAAACATGGGAAAGTTTAGGAACATGGGTGTCAAGGGAACATTTGCATTTTGAAATAAACTAGACTGGGTTGTTTTAAAGGAGGAGTGAAATGTGTCACCTAGCCAGCTGAAGTTTAGAAACATGTGTTTATTTTTCCCCAAAAATTACTGTTAAAACTTAGTGCCATGAGAGGGTTTTATTATCAGGGAGATAAAGTCCACAGACATAGTGAAACAATGGGTATTTGTATTCAAAGAGGAAGATATGTATAAAGAAGAGAAAAGCAAAATACTGCGGATGCTGGAAATCTGAAACAAAAACAAAAATACCTGGAAAAACTCAGCAGGTCTGACAGCATCTGCAGAGAGGAATGTATGCCTCTCCGCAGATGCTGTCAGACCTGCTGAGATTTTCCAGGTATTTTTGTTTTTGTACAAAGAAGAGGAGTCTGTTTTGTAAGGGAAGGCATTTTTAAGATCTTACAAGTCTGTGAAAAAGCCGTCAGCATTTGTGCCTCAAGCTGCTGTCTTCAAGGGACTGAAGTTAAGAGAACTCACTTTGAATTCAACTTGTTCAGGGTATCATGTTTCTTTGCTTGGGTCTTTTAAAATCTGAATGTCTTACTGTTGCTTTAACGAAAGTGTAACTGGGAGTTGGATTGATTCGGGGATTTAGTAGTTATCATAGTAGTAATTTGTAGGTCGATTTATGTACTTAAAGTAACTTCTTCTATTAATAATGTTTAATCTAGTTTTGTAAAAACTTATAAGACTTGTGGGTCTGATTACTACTAAATTCAAGGCACACAGCTAAAAATTTATACAAACTGCAAAACAAGTTGTGGCAGTTGTTTCATGTTTCACTTTGGGATTTAAACAGCTCAGCATTTGCCATCGGCTGTGCCATAACACCCTCGTCTGGGTCCCTGAGAATGTTAGATGTCTCGACCATTAAGACTTGAAAGCAAGGTTGCAGGGTCCTTTATCTTAGCAGTCAAGCCGATTCATGTTGGTCAACCTAGGTTATGAAATGCAGATGACCTTTGTATAGCTCTCTTTGAATTTGGCCTGTGCAGCCCACAGGGGGTCATTAGTGGCTCCCTAGAGATAATAACGTGCAGGTTTCCCCAATACTGCCAGGCAGCTCTTTTTTGTTCGGGGGTCACAGACAGATACAAATTCGGCCATTTTCAGGACCTTCGTTCAGTTCTTAGCCATGACGATGTCTATATATATTTTATAAAAATATACAGTGTGATGTTTTACTCCCTCGCAATGTTATTTCTAAAATTATTTTTAATTGGGTCTAAGTTATAACTAATATAAGATCTAGTTGGTGACATTAGCAGATAAACCCTAAACCTGTCCACCTGACATTGTTTTGACCACTATCTTAACACGGACTCTAAAGTTTATTTTAAATGGGTTAACACTTGCAGTAGAATAGCAGATAAGGAGATATCAGACAAGTGCATTAGGCAGATCACTGCCTTTAACAGACAGTTAATACTGAATGTGTACAAAATAAATAGCTGGTCTGTCTGGAGAAGGGCACCTTTTCAAAATCTGTGCATTTTTGGCAAATTTTATGCTCATAAACATAGTGATAACAGTGCTAAAGAAGAGAATAGATTTGTACTTCTGCTGTTCAGGGCCTTAATCACATGTTCATTCTGGCACTTGTGGGAGAAGGTGCCGTAATGGTAATCTAGTGATCCAGAGACCCAGGCTAATGCTCTGGGGGCATGGGTTCAAATCCCACCATGGAAGCTGTCAGAATTTGAGTTCAGTTAATAAATCTGGAATATACAGCTAGTGAAACTATCATCGATTGTTGTAAAACCCATCTGGTTCACTAATGTCCTGTATGGAAGGAAATCTACCACACTTACCTGGTCTGGCCTACATGTGACTCCAGGCCCACAGCAATGTGGTTGATTCTTAACTGCCCTTTGAAATAACCTGGCCAGGTCAGTTCAAGGGCAATTAGGGACGGGCAACAAATGTGGCCTTGCCAGAGATGCCCACATCCGATGAAAGAATAAGGAAAAAAAAACATGCAGAGCTCCCTCAATGCTGCTCCAACAACATGCTTTAACTGTAACCTCAGATAAATCTTTTTGCTTTGAAATGTTTTTTTCCATTTCATATGCCAGCTTTTCTTGTGGCCTCTATGAACACATTTGCCAACTTGTACTGTGGGTCTACAGTCACTGGAAGCTGATTTGAAAATAACCTTCTATTTTTCTTCTATAAATCTCTTCTATTTTTACTTAGTTCTGTTGAAGGGTCATTCGGACTCAAAACGTTAACTGTGCTCCTATCCGCAGATGCTGCCGGACCTGCTGAGTTTTTCCAAGTATTTTTGTTTTTGTTTTGGATTTCCAGCATCCGCAGTTTTTTGTTTTTATCTTAGTGTTTAATTGACTGCCACTTCTCTTCAAGGAATGCCTACCTTGAAGAAGTTTTGTTCTTCTCTCTGTCAGGATTTTCATATCTCTCTTTTGCCTTGTTCACCTTCATTGCTCTCCATTTCTCTTGTTTGACAAGGTGTTTACTAAAACCCGCTTTCACAGCCATATTTCCTTCCTCAGTGACTGTCTCCGTCTCCGACTTACCCCAAGTGGATTTCAACTGAAGTTCCATCCCTCATGTTTCGAATCCACCCAGGATCACAGGTATCTCCGGGACATACAATGCTCCTAGACTGCTGTTCTCGTCGCATTCTGAGATCCACACTCAGTGCCATGAGCCGCCATATGAACACACTCGACCTCTCCCTCCAGCAGCACCACAGCACCCTTTTTCAAAGCCGCGCGTGCCCCCAGTTTCATTTTATTCTTCGTCTCACCCGACGCCTCAACAAGAAACTTTGTCTCTTTCTTTCAGGTGCAAAGGAACGCAAGCTCCAACAACTCATCGAAACCAACACCCATTCAGGACCCTCCACCCCTGCCTGAACCTCTGTCCCCATCCCGTCTTCCAATCCCAGCCCCGGCCGTGTATTCACCATACCCCCTGACCTTCCCCTCTCCGACACTGAACGTTCAGTGCTCAGCAAAGGACTTAGTTTCATACCCTTACGCCCTCATCTCAATGAATTTCGGGCTCGGCACGATGCTGAACTCTTCTTCCGCCACCTTCGTCTCCGTGCTCACTTCTTTGGGCAGGAGTCCTCTCCCCGTTCAACGGATCCTTTTACCCACCTCCAATATTCTCCCTCCACATGGACCCCTCCCTCCGGATTCTTACCTTCTCTTGATCTATTCATTGAGAACTGTCGGCGTGACATTAGTCGTCTCAATTTCTCTGCTCCTCTCACTCACTCTAACCTGTCTCTCTCTGAACTTGCTGCACTCCGTTCTCTCAGGTCCAACCCTGACATTGTCATCAAACCCGCTGACAAGGGTGGTGCTGTTGTTGTCTGGCGCACTGACCTCTACCTCGCAGAGGCTGAGCGTCAACTCGCAGACACTTCCTCCTACCTCTCCCTGGACCATGACCCTACCACTGAACATCAAGCCATTGTTTCCAGGACTGTTACTGACCTCATCTCCTCTAGAGATCTTCCTTCCACAGCTTCCAACCTGATAGTCTCCCAACCTCGGACGACCCGCTTCTACCTCCTACCCAAAATCCACAAACAGGACTGTCCCGGCAGACCGATTGTGTCAGCCTGTTCCTGCCCCATGGAACTCATTTCTTGCTATCTTGACTCCCTTCTCTCTCCCCTTGTCCAGTCCCTTCCCACCTACATCCGTGATTCCTCTGACACCCTACATCATATCAACAATTTCCAGTTCCCTGGCCCCAGCCACTCCTCTTCACCATGGACGTCCAGTCCCTCTACACCTCCATCCCCCACCAGGATGGTCTGATGGCTCTCCGCTTCTTCCTCGAACAGAGGCCCGAACAATCCCCATCCACCACTACTCTCCTCCGTCTGGCTGAACTTGTTCTCACACTGAACAATTTCTCCTTAAACTCCTCTCACTTCCTCCAAATAAAAGGTGTGGCTATGGTTACCCGCATGGGCCCCAGCTATGCCTGTCCCTTCATGGGGTATGTGGAACATTCCTTGTTCCAGTCCTACTCCGGCCCCCTCCCACAACTCTTTCTCCGGTACATCGATGATTACTTCGGTGCTGCTTCATGCTCTCATCTGGACCTGGAAAAATTTATTAATTTTGCTTCCAATTTCCACCCCTCCATCATTTTCACATGGTCCATCTCTGACACTTCCCTTCCCTTCCTTGACCTCTCTGTCTCAATTTCTGGTGATAGACTGTCCACCAATATCCATTACAAGCCTACCGACTCCCACAGCTACCTCGACTACAGCTCCTCACACCCCGCTTCCTGTAAGGACTCCATCCCATTCTCTCAATTCCTTCGCCTCCTTCGCATCTGTTCTGATGATGCCACTTTCAAAAACAGTTCCTCTGACATGTCCTCCTTCTCCTTCTTCCTTAACAGAGGTTTTCCGCCCACAGCGGTTGACAGGGCCCTCAACCGTGTCCGGCCCATCTCCTGCGCATCCGCCCTCACACCTTCTTCCCACTCCCAGAAACATGATAGGGTCCCCCTTGTCCTCACTTATCACCCCACCAGCCTCCACATTCAAAGGATCATCCTCCGCCATTTCCGCCAACTCCAGCATGATGCCACCACCAAACACATCTTCCCTTCACCCCCCCACTGGCGGCATTCTGCAGGGATCGTTCCCTCCGGGACACCCTGGTCCACTCCTCCATCATCCCCTACACCTCAACCCCCTCCCACGGCACCTTCCCATGCAACTGCAGAAGGTGCAACACCTGCCCCTTTACTTCCCCTCTCCTCACCGTCCAAGGGCCCAAACACTCTTTTCAAGTGAAGCAGCATTTCACTTGCACTTCCCTCAACTTAGTCTACTGCATTCGTTGCTCCCAATGCGGTTTCCTCTACATTGGAGAGACCAAACGCAGACTGGGTGACCGCTTTGCAGAACACCTTCGGTCTGTTCACAAGTATTACCCAGACCTCCCTGTCGCTTGCCATTTCAACACTCCACCCTGCTCTCATGCCCACATGTCCGTCCTATGCTTGCTGCATTGTTCCAGTGAAGCTCAACGCAAACTGGAGGAACAGCACCTCATCTTCCGGCTAGGCACTTTACAGCCTTCTGGACTTAATATTGAGTTCAACAATCTTAGATCATGAACTATCTTCTCCATTCCCACCCCCTTTCCGATTTTCCGCCTCCTTTTTGTTTTTTCCAATAATTTATATAGATTTTTCTTTTCCCACCTACTTCCATTATTTTTAAGTGTATTTCCATCCATTGTTTTATCCCTACCTTTTAGTCTATTTCGATCCCTTCCCCCCACCCCACCCCCACTAGGGCTATCTGTACCTTGCTCGTCCTGCTTTCTACCCTTAATTAGCACATTCCTTTAGATAATATCACCACCCTCAGCACCTCTTTGTCCTTTTGTCTGTGACATCTTTTGGTTATCTCCGCCTATCACTGGCCCTCTATCCAGCCCCCCCCCCCCCCCCCCCCCCACCGCTCCTATCCGCAGATGCTGCCAGACCTGCTGAGTTTTTCCAGGTATTTTTGTTTTTGTTTTGAAAATAACCAAACCCATTTCACCATGTGGCCCTTACAACAAATTGCGGCAGGAGCAGACTTAAGAGGCTTTCATCCCATTAATATGGGTTAGATTGAAACATAACGCACTTGGCTACCCACATTCACTAATTGCAGCGTTGCAACTGATTTAAGGCCTGCTATTGGCCATGCATTCCAACTTGTCCAAAACTCAGCTAACTGTCCCACTAAACCATCCCCTCAACATCTTTTGTACTCATTTATTCATGGGATGTAAAGGTCTCTGGCAAAGCCAGCACATTGCCCATCAAAAGATGGTGATGAGCTGTTCTCTTGAACCACTGCAGTCCGTCTGGTGTACGTACATCCACAGTGCTGTTTGAAAGGGAGTTCCCCTTGTGATCGAGTGACAGAGAAAGGAAGACAATAAAGTTCCCAAATTAAGATGGAGTGTGAGTTGGACGGGAAGTTGCAAGCAGTGGTATTCTCATGTGTCTGCTGCCCTTGTTCTTCCCTCACTAGTATACATTGAAGCATTGGAGGACAGGGAGCCCAAGCCCAACCAATACATTGCATGCAAATTCTTTAACTGTGGTCATTTGGCAAAAGAATATTTTTTTCAAAAATATAATGGTTAAGACTACAGGAGAAAAATTATACTTATATGATCTCGGTATCTATGTATAATTAGAGTTTCTAGTTTTAGGTTTCACTGATAAACTCCCTCAACAGGAAATTTTGAAATCAACACTTAATTCCACAATACTGCTGCAACAGTGAACGTAAAAACAAAAAGTAAAATCATCAGCTCCTGATTGGCATGGTTTACTTAAATTTCCCATGTTAACTCTGTGACAATTTGACTCATCGAGACCTCTTCACTCCACCATTGCCAACCGTGCCTTGAATTACCCCGTCCTTAGCTTCTGTAATTCTCTCTCTAAACTTCTAAACTTCTCCACCTCTTTCTCCTCCTTTAATAACATAAAAACATAGGACTTAGGAGCAGGAGTAGGCCATTCAACTCCACGTGCAGTCTCGCCAAGGCTCTATATAATTGCAGTAAGACATCTTTACTCCTATACTCAAATCTTATTGTAATAAAGGCCAACAAACCATTTGCCTTCTTAATTGCTTGCTGTACCTGCATGTTAGCTTTCAGTGATTCATGAACAAGGACAGACAAGACCCTTGGAAGTTTAGCACTCCCAGCCTCTCACTATTTAAGAAATACTCTGTATTTCTGTTTTTCCTACCAAAGTGGATAACCTCACATTTCTCCACATTGTATTCCATCTGTCAAATTTTGCCCACTTGTTTAGCCTCTCCAAATTTCTTTGAAGCATCTTTGCATCCGCCTCACAACCCACACTTCCACCTAGTTTTGTGCCATCTGCAAACTTGGAAAAAGACTGGGACTCAATCAAATTAAGGCTTCTTACCTGCAGACTGGTGACTGTGAAGTTAGCAATCAATCTAATAATTTCAGGGTAACCTTCCACCATCACTATTTCACCCAGCTGATAATTGGTCTTCAGCCGAGCCAAAAATCTACAGAATTCATGATAGTTGTTTGAATCAGATAAACCCTGTTGTAAGAAAAAGACAACAGAATCAGTAAATATTTTGCTGTTCCAAATTAGAAGTGACATTCAACAACAGAAATTGCATCAATTTTGATGGCAAAATACAGAACTACAAGGTGTTGGAACATTTTCTTGGAAGAAATATTGGCATCATCTGAACTTCAGACAACAGTCCAGAAGTGGCACCATAGCAGTTTAAACACACTGAGCATTCACAAAGGAAAAGTATATTAGTTTTGGACAAGGTTTATCCTAAAATCATTCTTGATTCAGCTCTGAATTCATTATCAATACTTTGTTAACATAACAATAAGCCAACATACAGCTTCAGAAGTCTATTTAGAATCGTACGGCATGGAAGGAGGCCATTCAGGCCATCAAGTCAATGCCGATTCTCTAAAGGGCAATCCAGTATTGGAACCAGTTCAGAGAAGGTTCACAAGTCTGATCCTGGGACGAGGGGTTTGTCTTATGAGGAAAGGTTGAGCAGGTTGGGCCTATATTCATTGGAGTTTAGAAGAATGAGAGGTGAGCTTATTGTAACATTTAAGATCCTGAGGGGACTTCGCAGGATAGATGCTGAGAGAATGTTCCCCGTCATGGGGAAATCTAGAACTAGGGGACACAGTTTAAAAATAAGGAGTCTCCCTCCCATTTAAGATGGAGATGAGGAGAAATTCCTTCTCCAGAGGGTTGTTTATGTTTGGAATTCTCTTCCCCAGCCAGTATTAGTCATTGAATATATTCAAGGCTGAGTTAGGCAGATTTTTGACTGACAAGGGAGTCAAATGTTATGAGGATCAGGCAGGAAAACGGAGTTAGTGCCACAATCAGATCAGCCATGATATTATTGAATAGAAGAACAGGCTCGAGGGGCTGAGTGGCCTACTCCTACTCCTATTCTTATGCTCTTTTGTTCGCTATCCCCTTAATCCTACAAGTTTGTTTCCCTCAAGTTTCTATCAAATTTCTTTTCAAAATGGTTGGTCGTCTCCACTTCCACCATCCTTGTAGGCAGTGAATTCCAGATCATTACCACTGAGTAAAAACGTTCTTCCTCACATCCCCCTTGTATCTCTTGTCCAAAACCTTAAATCTAGTTTTTTAAACATAGCCCTTGCACCACCGGCTAAAGAGGACAGTTTTTATTTGTCTACCTCATCCAAACCTATCGTAATCTTGTACACCTCTATCAAATCTCCTGCAATCTCCTTTGCTCCAAGGGGGACACCTCCAGCTTCCCCAAAATAACCTTGTAGCTAAAATCCCTCATCCCTGGAACTATTCTTGTAAATCTCATCTTCCTAAAGACCTTCCTAAAATGCTGTGACCAAAAGTGGATGCAATACTCTAGTTGTGGCCAAACCAGAGATTTATATATACATTCTGTTTATATATACAAAGTGTAAAAAAAAATCAAGCAGACCTTCATCACAGGCACCTACAGTTCACTAAACATTCTGTTTATATATACATAGTGTAAAAAAAATCAAGCAGACCTTCATCACAGGCACCTACAGTTCACTAAACATTCCATGCTAGCTGAAGCTTCCTCAATCGCTTGCCGATATTGTTATGCGACTCTCTGTGCAGCTCAATGAGAAAACAACAGAAACCATATTGTTTATTGCTGAGACCAGTGTTCAATAAATGCTGAAAAAGCCAGCAAGTTAACTGAATTTCTGCCACAATCTTTTTCTAATGACTGTTTTTTCTAAACTTTAACATCACCTTTTACTGTACAACCAAGGTCCAAAGTGATATCAAGACACAGGCCACTGAGTAATCCATTGCCACAATATGGCAAAGCTAAATGAATAAAGAGTTACAATCTGAACTGAAAGCACTTCATTATTGTATTTAAAGAAAAAAATAGCACTTGCTATAGTGTTATATATAGTTCTTGACATCTATGAAACATTTCAAAGCAACTGACACACCAATGTTTATTTTAAATGGCAGTGATCATTCCCATGTTGGCAGGCTGTGACTAGTGGGCTACCACAAGGATCAGTACTTGGGCCCCAGATGTTCACAATATACATCAATAATTTGGATGTAGGGACCAAATGTAATATTTCCAAGTTCAAGGATGACACAAAGCTAAGTGGGAATGTGTGTTGTGAGGAAGATGCAAAGCAGCTTCAAGGGGATTTGGACACTTAGTGAGTGGGCAAGAACATGGCAGATAGTGTATAATGTGGGAAAATGTAAGGTTATCCACTTTGGTAGGGGGAACAGATGTGCAGAGTAAATAGTGACAGATTTGAAATTGTAGATGTACAAAAGGACTGGGGTGTCCTCATCAATAAGTCATTGAAAGCTAACATACAGGTGCAGCAATCAATTAAGAAGGCTAATGGTATGTTAGCCTTTATCGCAAGAGGATTTGAGTACAGGAGGAGCAAAGTCTTACTTCAATTGTATAGAACTTTGGTTAAACCACACCTGGAGTAGTGTGTGCAGTTTTGGTCCCCTCGCCTTAGGAACTATGTTATTGCCATAGAGGGAGTGCAGCGAATGTTCAGCAGACTTGTTCCCGGGATGGCAGGACAATCCTATGAAGACAGATTGGGGAAATTAGGCCTGCATTCTCTAGAGTTTCAAAAAATGAGAGGTAATCTCATTGAAAGCTACAAAATACTTAAAGGGATAGACAGGGTAGATGCAGGTAAGATGTTTCCCCTGGTTAGGGAGTTTAGGACCAGGGACACAATTATAAAATCGGGGGAAGCCAGTTGGGACCAAGGTGAGGAGAAATTTGTTTACTCAGAGGGTTGTAAATCTTTGGAATTCTCTACCCCAAAGGGTTGTGAATCTTTGGAATTCTCCACCCCGGAGGGCTGTAGAAAATCAGTCATTGCATATGTTTAAAGCAGAGATTAACAGATTTCTAAATATCAATAACATAAAGGAACATGGGATAGTGTGTGGAAAAAGGCATTCACATGGATGATCAGCTATGATCGTGTTGAATGGCAGAGCAGCCTCAATGGGCTGAATGGCTACTCCTGCGCCTAAGTTCCTGAAAATAGTAGGTGAATGGGGGAGATATTATGTACACCACAAGGTCCCACAAATATTAATGAGGTGGAAGACCAGTTAACTTAGTTTTGGTGTAATGTTTGTCAAGGCACTGGGGGAACTTCCTGCTCCTCTTCAAAAAGTGCCACAGGATTTTTAACATCAATCTCAAATCATTGGAACAGACCTCAGTTGGGATTTGAGCTTAACATCTTGTCTGAACAACAGCTTTTCATACAGGATAAGGGGAGGCGGTGGCGTAGTAGTATTGTCACTGGATTGGTAATCCAGAAACCCAGGATAATGCTCTGGGGACCAGGGTTCGAATCCCACCACAGCAGAGGGTTGAATTTGATAAAAAATATGGAATTAAAAAATCTAATGATGACCATGAAACCATTGCTGATTGTTGTAAAAACCCATCTGGTTCACTAATGTCCTTTAGGGAAGGAAATCTGCTGTCCTCATCTGGTCTGGCTGCAATGTGGTTGACTCTTAAATGCCCTCTAAACAAAGGATGGGCAAATTAGGGATGGGTATTAAATTCTGGCCTAGCCAGCGACGCAAGAACTAATAAAAATATATATATATAAATAATTCCCTCCATAATACACTGGACCATTAGCCTAGATTGCGTATAAATCCTCAAGTGGAGTTTGAGCCCACAATCTGACTACTAATTGAGCCAAGCTGCATGAATACCAAACTGAAAAACTAGTACAAATTAAGCAGCTGCGTTTAAATAAACTGGTCATCTTCAAAGTCAGTTAACGTGAGAATGACGATGAGTAAAGTTGCACAGACTTCATAACTTAAGTTGCTAGTAAAGCCAACATTCCTCCACTTGCACCAGAGGAGAATGTATATGAAAGTCTGAAGAGGAAATACAAACGTTGAAGGCATTAAATTGGTAGTGTACTTCAACGAGAATCTGCACCCTAAAAATGTCAAACATTTAGGCCCAGATTTTCCTCATGATGGAGAGCCTCTCCATCATGGTGGAAGTGGCCAAAAATCCTATATCCAGTCCCCAAACACGGCAATTTCCATTTTCACTGGGACAGGAATGGGGGCATTTCATGTATGCACCCTTTATGGACGCAGCTGGCCATTCAAATCATCAGCTGTCTCCATTCAAGTTGGATTTTGGTAGGCCAGGAGTGTTATAACTCTGCCCTCCCTCGATTCAAGTTGTAACTCTGCCCGCCTCAATTCAAACTGTCACTCTGCCCGCCCTCGGTTCCAGTTGTCACTCTGCCCTCCCTCAGTTCCAGTTGTCACTCTGCTCTCCCTCGGTTCCAGCTGTAACTCTGCCCGCCCTCGGTTCAAGCAGTTCCTCTGTCTGCCCTCGGTTCAATTCGTCACTCTGCCCTCCCTCGGTTCAAGCTGTCACTCTGCCCTCCCTCGCTCAATTTCTCACTCTGCCCGCCCTTTGTTCAAGCTGTCACTCTGCCCTCCCTCATTCAATTTCTCACTCTGCCCGCCCTTTGTTCAAGCTGTCACTCTGCCCTCCCTCAGTTCAATTTCTCACTCTGCCTACCCTTGGTTCAAACTGTCACTCTGCCCTCCCTCGGTTGAAGCTGTCACTCTACGCTCTCCCTCAATTCAAGCTGTCACTGCCCTCCCTAGGTACAAACTGTCTCTTTGCCCTCCCTTGTTTCAAGCTGTCACTCTGCCTGCCCTCAATTCAGGCTGTCACTCTGCCTTCCATCAGTTCAAGCTGCCACCCTGCCCTCTGTTACAATCACGGCTGATGTTATTCTTGGACAAGTCAGGTCCCTGGGTGGATCCTAGCTTGATAGATCCTAACTTTTATTGTTTGTTTGGAATCGTGGAGGACGGCTACTGAACAGAGTAACAGGAGTCAGTTGATGAAATTTTAACAAAAGAATAAAACATTTATTGAACAAGAAAAGATGAATTATATTACAATACTCCTTCATCCACAACTATTGCTTTACAGATGTATACAGATTTGTAAGGATAACACAAGTTACAAAAGCTCTGTTATATTCTAATGTTCGCAGCAAATACAACGTCCATGTAAACCACTAGGTGACCCGTGGTCAGACACACCACACTCTGAAACCAAGTGACAGATGCCACTCCAGACAGATGCTATGGATCCCTCATCAGCTCTCCCCATATGCTTGTCACACCGTGAGCCAACCTGTCTCACTGAACTCTTGTTTTTCACACAAGGGTTTCCAATTCCACTCTCAAGAACTCACTTTGGAATCTTCTCCCAAACAACGCTTTCTCTTTCTCTCAGGCACCTTCCACAAGGGTCCACCTCTAGGGTTTTGATCTCTTCTTCTGATGCTCTTTTCCCCTGGTTCGCCATGTGAACTCAAGCATCGCCTTCCACACACTCTCTCTCAGATATTCAGCTGTGCCAACAGAACAGCACTGCTTCACACGCCCATGATAAAGAGTTACAGACCTTCGGCTGTCTCCTTTGATCTTCTGGATTCTTGCAAGCCTATTTTGCTTTAAGTCTGCTTTCTGCAGCTTTCTCTCTTTAATTTGGAGACTTCTCCTCTGCTCCTAACTTAAACTTCACTGAGCCGGACCTTCTTCAGATTCCTGTCCTTCTCCCTTGACTTCACTGTCTTCCCGGGACCTTTCTCCTGATCCACTCCCTGGTTTTGGGACTTTTCTTTTCATTGTTTGGAACCTGCTTCCTGCAATTCCCTCTCCTGAGTCCAGCGCCTCCTGGCACTGATTTCCAACTCAATTAAAACTGCTGCTCTGTCTCTGTGCCCCACCAACCCTCACCCCACGCACCCCCGCAACCACTGCTAGGCAACAGCATAGTTTTTCCTACTTCAAGAGTCGTAAAAACTCATTAGAATGCAGGCATACAAACGACCCCCCCTGAGTTACAGGCATCAGTTTAAAGTGAAACTAAAACTCAGGTTCCCTTAACACATAAATACAGAAATATAAATTAAACTTAAAGCTAAAACTTGTTCCTAACACCCACAAATACAGATACAACTAACTTCAAACAATCTCTAGTTCCTAACGCCAATTCCCCTTGAAAGAAAGAAAGCTTCACAACAGTGAAGGTTTATTTACAACGGCCTTACATCAACCTCAGACAAACTTAACATCATAAACCTCTAACAAATAGCTTATCATATTCTATACAAGTAAACTTATCTCGTTTCACAAATACACGTCATGTTGTACAATTAGAAAGATTTAAACAAAACAAAGTCCATAAATGTAACAAGTAATATTAACAGAATTGACACATCATAGAATTATCATAACTCAACTTTTGTTTCTTTTTCCTCTTATTCCCAGTCTTTAACTCAGTAAAGAATGTTTCATTTAAGTCCACGGGCCAATCATCCTTTTTATTAGCTGTAGATATAATGCCATCTTTAAGCTAATTTTCTGAACTCACACATGGTAAATTCATTCAATTTAGCAAAGTCAACATGGCATTTTTGTGCACTGACATCTCATTTCGTCTCTGATCAAAATCTCTTTTAGCCATTTCAAGGATGTTGCTGAGATGCTTTTTATGTTCACAAAAAAAGGTGTCATGCTCCTGCTTGGTTTGTTCTTTGAATATTTTAGGACCTTTAATTTCTCCCAATCCCATTTCAAATGAGACTTTTCCACTTCTCTTTGAGCAATGTCAGTCACTTTCTCCCTCTGGAGTTTTATGGTCCATTCTAACCCTTCAGCTTTTTTTTATATAATTCACGAACTATATCATTCCTTCCTCTGCAGATTTTGAATGGTCTTTTGCAAAATGTCCACTTGCCTGGATTCCAGCTAATCTACCTTGTGTTTTAGCACTGGCAAGCACCTGTATATCAATGTCTCTGGTCATTGTCTTGGAAGGATCATTTTGCACTTTCAGTCCTTTTTGTTGACACTTAATAAGTTCCAATTTTGCAGGCACTTCAGTTGTTTTTGTACCGCCCATTACTGAGGTTGATACATCAGTAACGTGACTTGGGTCAGTTCTCTGGTCAATTGGACCATAATTCAGCAAAGAATTATTACTCACAGGAACAACCTCAGAACTGTGACACTCCAAACCACAGATCTTCTCTTCCATTTTCCCCAGATTGCATTGAGATTCAAGAACCTCATTACTCTCCCCAATGGAGTTCTAACAGTACGTTAGTTTTGGTTTTCAATTCTACATTCAACCAATTATCCTGATTTACCAACAATTCCTTTTCCTGTTCAAGGCATTTTTGCACGATAATTCATAGCGACTTCTGATGCCTGAAGTTCATCAAGTTTTAACAGAAAATTGGCCTTTGTTAAATTTGCTTCAACAGGTTTATCTTTTCGATATTTCAAGTCCTCAGTAAAGTGTTCTACTTTCTGTGACTGATTCTCAATTGTTCCCACCAATTCTCGTTTCTCTTTCGTAAACACCTCTTTTGTACATGAAAGTTAGTTCTCTACATTGATCAGGTTTTCTTCCAATTGCTTGTTATCTGTAGTAAGCATCTTATTTTTGGCCACAGTAGTTTTCAGGGGTTGGCTATGATCAGCATGATTAACTGCCTGCTGCAATATAGTCATTGCCAGATTACTGTCCCCACTAGCCAAATCATTACCCAGAATAACAACAGAATCAACAGGCAATTTAGGAATAATACCCACTGTAACAATTCCACTTACGAAGTCATTTTGTAAGTTGACTTTACACAAAGAAACAAGTTAATAAATTCCATTAATACCCCTTATTAACACTTCTTACATCATAGAACTATCTGGGACACAAATTGTATCATCAGCCCCCATCAATAATTGATCTGCCCCGGTACCTCTCAAAATTTTAATCCGTTTACTTATTTTGTTGGAGGATTAAATGAACATTTCTCCCTTCAAGCCAAAACATCCAGAACCTCTAATAGCCTGACATACTTCACCAGTAATCAAAGAGGAACTATCTAAACTATCCCGAACCATAACCCCCTTTACTGTAGGTTCTAAGGGAACATATTTCACCTGTACCACAGCTACAGTTTTAACAACCATTTCCTTTTCTGGTGCAACATTTCATGTGGATTCCTTAGGTGTTTCTACTAATGTAATAGGTCTCACATTTAATCTCCAACAATTACATTTAATAGGTCCAGGTTTATTACAATGGAAGCATACCATTTTCTTTACATCACTTTTGGATTCCAGCCTAACTCCTTTATTATTTTGGCATCCTTCTGGTTGTTCTCTTTCCCATTATCAGATCTTCTAGTCCTCCAATTTTCCTGTTGACTCTCTTACGACCATTTCCTCCCATGTAACTGCCTGTATGAGATGTCAGAGGTATCAGCTAAAACTGCTGCTTCTCTGATCTTTGATATTTGACGCTCATCTAAGTAAGTCTTAATTGTTATTGGAATGTTATTCTGGAATTCTTCCTTAGTCATGAATTCCCTCATATTCTCAAAAGTTTTCTTTCATTTCGGTGATCAAAACCACCGATCCCACAGTATTTCTTTGTATCTTGCAAATTCTACAAATGTCTGATTAGATTTCTTCCTAATGGCCCTAAACTTTAACTGATAAGCTTCAGGAACAAGCTGATAAGCGTTTAGTATTGTCTTTTTAACTTCTCTGTAGTCTGCAGATTGCTCCTCAGATAGGCTAGCATAAACATTCATTGCTGTACCTGACAAAACATTCTATAACATGATAGTCCAAGCACCTCTTGATCAATTCAATTTCATAGCTATCTTTTCAAATGAGATGAAATATCTTTCAACTCCATCCTCCATATTTTAGGCGCTAACCAAAGATTTTTAGTTAAATCAAATTCCTCAAAGGAATCAAAGCCACCATTTGAATCACTATCTCTCCTTTCCTCCTTTATCCTGAGCTTCACTTTAGACAATTCATACTGTCTGGCTTCTTTCTCTCTCTGAGGCTCTCTCTATTCTTTCTCTCTTTCCTCGCTTGCTAACCTATCTCTCTGAAGTTGAAGTTCAAGCTTCCACATTTCTATTTCTTGCAATCTTTTATTTTCTTTTTCTTGCTCCTCTTTCTCCCATTGAAGCTTTTTGCTTCTATTTCCTTTAATCTGTCCTTTTCTTTTACAACTTTTTTTCATTTCTCTTTCTTTTTCTTCCAATTCAAGTTTCTGCCTTTCCCTACCTTTATCGATATCAAGCTGCTTCATCCGCAACTGAAGTCTTACTACCTCCAGCTGTGACACACAAGTTTCAGGTGTCTCTTCCTCTAATTTTAAATGCTAAGTAAGTACTTTAACCATATCAGCCTTACGAAATTCCAATTTTATTTCTATCGGCACTTTCCCTGCTAGCTCTCTCGGCTAAGCCTTGGACAAAGATTTCAAATACCCCACAGTGACATCCTCCACTTCCAAGAAAGTCTTAGCAACAGCCAAAGCCATTTCAAATTTCAACCTGTATAATATACCTCACAACAGCTCCAATTCCTATGTCCGGTACCTCAGTAACTCCACATACTCGTTTTTTAACAATTTACAGATCTCACCAAGAGACAAGGATTTCCAATCCCACCTTATTACAATAATCCCAGACAAACGTCCACCTAAGTACAATCGTAGCTGATGTGACTACCGGACAAGTCAAATCCCTGGGTGGAACCTGGCTAGATAGATCCTAACTTTTATTTTTTGTTAAGAAACGTGGAGGGCAGCTACTGAACAGAGTCACAGGAGTCAGCTGATGAAATTTTAACAAAAGAATAAAACATTTATTAAACAAGAAAAGATGAACGATATTAAAATACTCCTTTACCTGCAACTATTCCTTTACAGATATATACAGGTTCGTAAGGATAACGCAAGTTACAAAAGCTACATTATATTCTAATGTTCACAGCAAGTACAACATCCATGTAGACCACTAGGCAACCTGTGGTCAGACACACCACACTCAAACCAAATGACAGGTGCCATCTCAAATAGATGCTACGGATCCCTCATCAGCTCTGCCCAGAAGCTTGTCACACTGTGAGCCAACCGGTCTCACTGAACTCCATTTTTACACAAGGGTTTCCAATTCCACTCTCATAGAACTTGCGTTGGAATCTTCACCCAAGCGATGCTCTTTCTTTCTCTCAGGTGCCTTCCACAAGGGTCCATCTCCAGGGTTTTAATCTGTCCCTCTGATGTTCCTTTCCCCTGGATTGCCATGTGCATTCAAGCTTTGCCTTCTATGCACTCTCTCTCAGATACTAAGCCATGCCAACAGAACATCACTGCTTCACATGCCCATTTTTTTTTATTCATTCACAGGATATGGGCTTTGCTGGCTGGGCCAGCATTCATTGCTCATCCCTAGTTGCCCTTGAGAAGGTGGTAGTGAGCTGCCTTCTTGAACTACTGCAGTCCATGTGGTGTAGGTACAACCATAGTGCTGTTAGGAAGGGAGTTCCAGGATTTTGACCCAGCGACAGTGAAGGAACAACAATATATTTCCAAATCAGGATGGTATGTGGCTTGGAGGGGAACTTCCAGGTGGTGGTGTTCCCATTTATCTGCTGCCCATGTCCTTCCAGATGGTAGTGGTCATGGTTTTGAAAGGTGCAGCTGAAGGAGCCTTGGTGAATTCCTGCAGTGCATCTTGTAGATGGTACACACTGCTGCTACTGTGCATCGGTGGTGGAGGGAGTGAATGTTTGTGGATGGGGTGCCAAGTAAGCGGGCTGCTTTGTCCTGGACGGTGTCAAGCTTCTTAAGTGTTGTGGGAGCTGCACTCATCCAGGCAAGTGGGGAGTATTCCATCACACTCTTGACTTGTGCCTTGTAGATGGTGGACAGGTTTTGGAGAGTCAGGAGGTGAGTTACTCGCCACAGGATTCCTAGTCTCTGACTTGTTCTTGTAGCCACAGTGTTTATATGGCTAGTCCAGTTCAGTTTCTGGTCAATTGTAACCCCCAGGATGTTGATAGTGGGGGATTGAGTGATGGTAATGCCATTGAACATCAAGAGGAGAGGATTAGATTCTCTCTTCTTGGAGATGGTTATTGCCTGGCACTTGTGTATCATGATTGTTACTTGCCACTTGTCAGCCCAAGCCTGGGTATTGTCCAGGTCTTGCTGCATTTGGACATGGACTGCTTCAGTATCTAAGGAGTCGTGAATGGTGCTCAACATTGTGCAATCCATCAGCGAACATCCCCACTTCTGACGTTATGATGGAACAAAGGTCATTAATGAAGCAGCTGAAGATGGCTGGGCCGAGGACACTACCCTAAGGAACTCCTGCAGTGATGTCCTGGAGCTGAGATGACTGGCCTCCAACAACCACAACCATCTTCCTTTCCTAGGTGTCACTCCAACCAGTGGAGAGTTATCCCACTGATTCCCATTGACTCCAGTTTTGCTCAGGCTCCTTGATGCCACACTTGGTCAAATGCGGCCTTGATGTCAAAGGCAATCATTCTCACCTCACTTAGGCAGTTCAGCTCTTTTGCCCATGTTTGAACCAAGGCTGTAATGAGATCAGGAGCTGAGTGGCTCTGGCGGAACCCAAACTGGGCAACAGTGAGCAGGTTATTGCTAAGCAAGTGCCGCTTGATAGCACTGTTGATGACCCCTTCCATCACTTTACTGATGATCGAGAGTAGACTGATGGGGCAGTCATTGGCCGGGTTGGATTTGTCCTGCTTTTTGTGTACAGGGCATACCTGGGCAATTTTCCACATAGCCGGGTAGATGCAAGTCTTGTAACTGTACTGGAACACCTTGGCTAGGGGCGTGGCAAGTTCTGGAGCACAGGTCTTCAGTACTATTGCCAGAGTATTGTCAGGGCTCATACCTTTGCAGTATCCAGTGACTTCAGCCATTTCTTGATATAACGTGGAGTGAATCGAAATGGCTGAAGACTGGCATCTGTGATGCTGGGGACCTCTGAAGGAGGCCGAGATGGATCATCCACTTGACACTTCTGGCTGGAGATTGTAGCAAATGCTTCAGCCTTATCTTCTGCACTGATGTGCTGGGCTCCCCCATCATTGAGGTTGGGGATATTTGTGGAGCCTCCTCCTCCAGTGAGTTGTTTAATTGTCCACCACCATTCACGACTGGATGTAGCAGGACTGCAGAGCTTATATCTAATCCACTGGTTGCTGAATTGCTTGGCTCTGTCTATCACCTGCTGCTTATGCTGTTTGGCATGCAAATAGTCCAGTGTTATAGCTGTCTCCTTCTCAGTTCTCGCAAGTCTATTTTGCTTTACGTCTGCTTCCTGCAGCTTTCTCTCTTTAATTTGGAGACTTCTCCTCTGCTCCTTACTTTAACTTCACTGAACAGGACCTGGTTCAGATTTCTGTTCTTCTCCCTTGACTTCACTGTCTTCCTGGGACCTTTCTCCTGTTCCACTCCTTGGTTTTAGGAATTTTCTTTTCATTCTTTAGAACCTGCTTCCTGCAGTTCCCTCTCCTGTATTAGCTTCTCCCGGCAGCAGCTTCCAACTCAACTAAAGCTGCTGCTCTGTCTCTGTGGGCCCCTCTGTTGCTAGGCAACAGCATCGTCTTTCCTACTTCAAGAATCACAAAACCTCATCAGAATGTAGGTATACAAACAAACTCCGCGTCCCCCCTCCCCCACATAGTTGCAGGCATCAGTTTAAAATGAAACTAAACCTCAAGTTCCCTTAACACACAAATATAGAAATATAAATTTGACTTAAACTTAAAGCGAAAACTTGTTCCTAACACCCACAAGCTACCTCTAGTTCCTAACACCTCCCTTGGTTCAAGCTGTCACTCTACCCTCTCCCTCGGTTCGAGCTGTCACTCTACTCTCCCTGGTTCAAGCTGCCACTCTACTCTCCTTCGGTTCAAGCTGCCACTCTACTCTCCTTCGATTCAAGCTGTCACTCCGTCCTCCCTCAGTTCAAACTGTCACTCTGCCCTCTCCCTTGATTTAAGCTGTCACTCTACCCTCCCTCAGTTCAAACTGTCACTTTGTCCTCCCTCGGTTCAAGCTGTCACTCTACCCTCCCTCGGTTCAAGCTGTCACTATGCCCTCCCTTGGCTCAAGTTGATGCTCTTTATCCCTGTAACTCTCAGTTCAATTTAGAACCCTTTTCCCTTCTTTTAGTGCTGGCCTTCTCCTTTTACACTACTTCCCAATTAATGTTGGCCCTTCTCTCCACCCTAAAGTGTCACTCTCAGCTTGTGGCTTCTTTCTACTTTCTTTCATTGCCATCCATTTGCTCCTTCACTGTCCCCCTCATTGCTAGCTAATTCCCTGTCTTTGCCATCCATTTGTCCTCTTCTCTCTACCCTTCAGTGCCATTCAGTTCCCTCCTTCATATTGCTCCTACCAGAGTCTTGCTGCTCAGTGAATTGATTCCAGCCTCCATCCTCGCAAGAATCTCCACCTACCACATGTAGCAACTAGAATTACTTTGGATGGCACTAGCAGTGGGTAGGAGCACAAATGAAGGGAGAGGGATTCATTCCTTGCCATTTTTTAACAGAACAAACAAAAAAATACAACCATTGAGTCCATTCCACACAGTCATGGTGTAAACCATGGCCTCCTCCCATTCGTCCGCTTTCCTAGCTTCTCCTCCACCAACTTACCATGCACCTCCTGGGGAACACAAAACAAAAGCAAAAGGACAAAACAATCTGAGACCAAGTTAGGAAAAAAGCTGGAGAAATTTCTCTCTGAACCCCAATGGTCATGTGTCAGGAGACCACAACATCCATTAACCATATACCTCCTGTTTGGTTACATCAGCCACATTTACGTGTTCAGCTCCCTTTTGAACGTTTGTGCTGAATTTGCACTTGTACATGATCTGACAACTTGTTCCAAAGATGAATTGTGAAAAGAAAGATCTAACATCTAAATTTATATAATGTTATATTATGCATTATCACCATATCATGGCTCCTTCCAAACCCATTGAACTCAAATAGCCTATCCACAATGACTCAATCTAATCTTTTCATTATTTGAGTGACCTCAGTCAAATCGCCTCAAAGGCTATCGTTTTCGACAGCTCTCTTACCCTATTGTAATAGCTAACCAGGTATCAGTCTAGTGACCCAATTGTGAACCAGGGCCTTTATTCACCTAATATGTGTGGAGACTAAAACTTAAGGTGCAATTCTAAATGAGGTCTAACCAATGCTTTATGAAAAGACAGTTTTTTTTTGTATTTAATCATACTGGTAATATATTTTCATATTTAATTATACTGGTAATATATCCTGATACTCTAATTTTGCAATATCCATGTGGCACTGGTTAAGGACCTTCAGAGATTCACACACTATATCACACGGGTCTTTCTCCCATTCAACAATCTTGAGCAGACAACCCTGCATGATCCACACACCTCTCAGCATGCTCATCCCCAAAAATGGCAGTTGTTGGCATCAAATGCTGACAAGTTGCACGCTCACAACACAGAAAAGGTTGCTTTCCAGCCGTATCTAAACATCTGGAAAAAGATTGGAATGGATTTTTAATCGCCCTGGGGGCGAGGTCAAGAGTGGACGTGCGTTGAAAATCACGCATTTGGATGACGTGTCAAACTTCGGAATCCTCTGGGAGAGGTTGGAATATTTAAAGGGAGGGTGCTGCTGGCCACCTGTTCAGTTCCAATTAAATTGCTCTTAAGCTCATTGAAGATCTTGTTCATAGGCTGGAAGAGATGGAATCAACTTTGCAATGTTAATAACGGGAACAGCAAATGGCTGAGGCATGTTAGTGCATGTTGGGGGAGGAAACAGTTAACTCACAAGAAGTTCAGTAGGTAATTATTAGTTAACAAACTAAGTAGCCCATTTGGTATGTATAAAAAGGGAAACAGGTGAGGCAAGGATTCTGTTGAGTTTTATGCACCAAAATAAAACTCTGTTTGAAGAAGCCAGTCTTGGTCTTTATCCTATTGTCAAGCAGGTATTGGGACATGATCAGTGGTAGCAGTGGTTGGTTCCTACTTGTAAGTAAAATATTATAAACTAAGCTTTCTTCAGACAAAAGACTGTATTTGGAGTTAACTTTGAGAAGAGTAGTTTGGAGTAACTTTGGAGAATGGCTGAATCAAAATGTAGAGTTTTGGGGTATGATTGCCCACCAATGTTTTCTAAGAGTGAACCCTATGAACAATGGAGGAATGAAGTAACTATGTGGACACGGGTTATGTCCTTGCCAAAGAAAAAGCAAGGAATGGCCTTGGCACTTAGGTTGCCATACAAAAGCAAAATAAGATGCAAAGTATTTTCGGAGTTGCAGTCTGAGCATTTGGACACAGATGAAGGTTTGGAAACATTATTAGATTTTCCGGATAAGATCTAGCAGAAGGATAATTTATTAAGTGCCTACGAAGCATGGTCAGATTTTAACGAGTTTAGAAAGTTGGAGATAGTTCCATAGAAGATTACATAATAGAATTCAGTAGACCATATGCAAGACTGCAAAAATTCCATCTAGAAATTCCCCAGTCAATGTTGGCATTTAAGTTACTAGACTGCACCAAAGAATCGAATGTGGACAGACTTCTAGTTTTGATAGGAGTTAAATTTGCGGAAAGATTCACGGTGCTAGAACAAATGTCAGTTTTAGATTTGGAGATGATAATACACTAAAATCTTTAAAAAGGGAGTGATTCCCTGTAAGATAGCCGGAGTCAATCATTTCATCAGTATGGACGTAGTGTCTAGCAAAATATCTACTCTATACTACGCTACTGTTGAGCAGGCCATCGATGAAGAAAGCGTAAATGAAGCTGGACATGGAAAATGACACGACTATTGTATTTGGAAAACCTGTGGGTTTGTAATTTACGTGATCAGGACACTACTGTATTCCTTTAATGAAACTTAACTTTTCCACTAAGGGGGTTAAAGAAGTGTTACTAGTGTCAGAGGATAGGAATTTAGAAGACAAAAAGCTAATTGTGTTAAAATTGCATCAGCAGTTTGCCCACCCTTCTCAAAGATTAAAAATTTTGCCAAGGGATGCAGGAATAAGGGTTAGAGAATACACTAAACTTATAGAGGAGATAAGCGATAGATGTGATATATGTAAGAAATACAGAAGGATATCGTTGCGGCCCATAGTGAGTGTACCCTAAGCGAGGAATTTCAATGAAGTTGTGGCGATGGGTTTAAAGATGTGGGATGAAGAAAAGAACATTTTTATTTTACATTTTGTAGATTTGGCCTCAAGGTTTAGCCAGTCGAAAATCATACACGGTAAAGAAAAGAAGATAATTGTGGATCAGGTAAAGCGGATAGGGACCAGATTGGGACCACCGGCAAAATTCCTCAATATAATCACAGAATCATTACGGTGTAGGTGAAGGCCATTCAGCCCATTGTGTTTGCACTGGCTCTCTGAGCATTTTAATTCAGTGCCAATCTCCTGCCTTTACCCTGCAAATTGTTTATATTTAGATAATCATCCAATGCCCTCTTCAATGTCTCAGTTGAACCTGCCTCCACCACACTTCCAGACAGTGCATTCCAAACCCTAACAACTCGCTGTGTGAAAACATTTTTTTTACACTTGAAGCATAGCCAACATTTCTAGTACCGCCTGCCTCTTAATTTTCACACTATCCATTACCTGTACTGTCTCCGCTTTCACAGATAATTTGTCAGATTCCTTTTCCGAGTAAATACCGATACCAAGTACTCATTAAATATTCTAGCCTTGTCCTGCACCTCGAAGCATTTATTACTCTCTTTGCCCCTGATAAGACCTACTCCACCTCCTAGCATGTGTTTATTATTTACATGCCGGTAGAAGATTTTTAGATTCTCTTTTATGTTGACTGCCATTCTATTCTCATATGCTTTCTTTGCCAGTCTTATTTTCCTTCCCACTTCCCCTTTCAACTTGTTGTATTTGACAAGGTTCTCTTGAAGAATTCACCTGACATGCATCATACACCCTCTATTTTATTTCATCATAATCTCAGGTTCCCTCATCATCTCTACCTTTCACCCTTGTTGGAATGTATCTTGTCTGTACCTGAACAATCTCCTCCTGAAAGATCACTCATTGTTCCATTACAGTTTATCCTGTCAGTCTTTGGTTCCATTTTACCCTTGCTCGATCCCTTCTCATTCCATTGAAATGAGTCCTCTTCCAATTCAGGTGTTCTACTTTTGATTGTTCCTTGCTCTTCTGCGTTTTTTTTGCTGTTCCTTCACTGTTGCTGGGGGGTGGATTTGCTAACGATGAGTTTTGGGATATGTGTGAAAACATGAACATAATAGTTATGAATACAGCAGCAGGAAACCCTTTTAGTAACGGTGTGTGTGGAAGGAATCACGTGGTTATAGATGAGATGCTTCTTAAAATTTTGGCAGATGGACCAAGCTGTAAATTAACATCTGCTCTGGCATGAGCTGTCCACACCAAGAATTCACTGCAGGTGGTTGGGGGCTATAGCTCATATCAGTTGGTTTTTGGTAGAAATCCAAAAATTCCTTCAGTCCTAAGCGATCATCCCCCAGCTTGGGAGGGAACTACGATTAGCTCTACCTTTCCTGAGCATTTAAATGCACTACGCACAGGTAGAATATCATTCTTCAAAGCTGATGTTTCAGAAAGAATTCGATGAGCTCTAAGACACAATGTACGACCACTGGAAATGATTTTTAATCAGGGAGACATGGGGCAGAATTTTGCCCTTGATGGGCGGGCGGGCCCAATGGCTCGGCGGCGGGCGGGCAGCCGATCGCCGCCGCCGAAACGGGCCCCGCCGCCATTTTAAGTGAGAGGGCCAATTAAGGCCCGCCCAGCAGGCTGCCCGACGGGAAGCGCTGTGCACTTCCTGTGTGGGGGGGGCGGGGAGGGATTCCCCAACTGTCAGAGTGCGCTCTTTCACGCATACGCACGAAAGAGCACACATCTCCCTGAGACTAAGTGCTGTCTTAGGGAGATCACTGACAGTGTTTTAAATATCAAAAATAGAATAATAAAAAAATTAACATGTCACACGAGATGGGACATGTTAATAAATATGACTAAAACTTTACTAAACTTTTTAAAAACAGACATGAAACCTCATCCCGCCGGTGGATGAGGTTTCATGTTTTTTCAGAAGCGCGCTGGGGCTCCTGGCCTGCCCGCCAACCTTAAGGTTGGACGCGCAGAGCCTTTAATTGGTTTAACTACTTTGTCAATGGCCTCAATTGGCCATTGACAGGTCAGCGGGCGGACAGCTGATTTCGCTGTCCGCCTGCCTTCCTGAATATTTAAATGGGGCGGGATGACGTCGGGTTTCCCCCGACGTCATGCTGCGTCGGCAAGTGGGCCCCACCCCCAACTCGCCGACAGAAAAATTCAGGCCATGGTCTAGTATAAAAGAAAAGGGCTTGACGAGTAGAAAGGCCCCCGGAAAGGTTTTGGTAAAGATGGTAAAACAGTCAGTTTTACAGCATGGGTGCCAGACTATTCGGGTACACTCATCAAAGTTAGTTGGCACGGATTACAAATTTGCAGGTCCGGAAAGGGTTATAGGAAGTAATGAGGAACCATGTACTTCTCATACCCCTGTGTTGCATGATTGAGAGGACCAGGTTGTTGAGGTTGACAGGGTATCTGAAGATGGACGAACAAGATGAGGCAATTTGTCCCAGGCTGCCAAAAGCTGGCACTAAAGTTACATTTTTGCCAGAAGGGGGCTGGCCAATGGAGGGATATGACGATTTACGTAGAGCAGTGAAAGCCACTCGAAAATATAAAAACTGTTTAAATGTAGAAGATAAAGGGCAGGACATTAGGCCTCTGGATTGGGAACATGAAGTACAAAAATGGAAGGCACAGAAATGTAATGTCAGTTCAGGCAGTAGGTCTGGGAGTGAACATGCCTCTAGGAAGAGATCGCGATTTATTGAAAGAACATCTATAAATAGGAGAGGGAGATCAAGCAGTAACAGTCTGGAGTGGGGCAGAAGGCAGGATAGAGGACATAGTTTAATTAGGTCAAGGAATATGGCACAGACTAGTAATGCTACAAGGAGCAGAAGCCCATCTGACCAAGAAATCTCAGTTGTTCAAAAAAATTAGACGATAAATTAATAAAGGATGCCAAACAACAAGAAGTACATAGTTGGAAAGAATTTGTGGTATCCACAGTGGTGCCAGATAGGGGACAACCAGCTCTATCTCAAAGATGGATGTGCACGGAAAAGGTGCTTCCTGATGGGATTTAAAAAGCTAAAGCCAGGCTAGTGGCATGAGGTTTTGAGGAAAAACTGGGTGACCAGGATATAAGAGTAGATTCACCTACGGCAGGAAAAGTTATTCTGAAGATCTTCTTATCTCTGTTAGCTACAAATGCTTGAGAATGCAAGTCAATTGATATTAAAGCTGCCTTTTTGCAGGGACACCAACTTCAAAGGGAAGATTTTCTCTGTCCACCAAAAGAGGTGCCAAACGCAGAAGGGACACTCTGGAAGTTAAATAAATGCATATATAGTTTAAATAACATCTCCAGAGTTTGTTATTTCTCAGTGAGGTCAGTTTTATTAAACTTGGACTGTCTTCAGTTGAAAGCAGACCTGGCAATGTTTTATTGGCACTACGGAGAGAAACTTGCAGACACCTTTATGATGGATGTAGACAATTTTCTGTGGGGTAGCAGTAGCGAATTTGAAACAGTTGTGATTAATGGGCTCAGGACAGAATTCAAGGTTGGAAGTCTCACTTCTGGTGCGTTTAAATACATTGGATTGGAAATTAGGCAGAGTGGATCACACATCACTTTACATCAGCAATCCTACTTAGAGAATGTCAATCCCATTGCAATTAGTCGTGGTAGGGCCTCCCAGAAAAATACAGCAGGTTCTAAAACAGAAAAAGAGGAATTCAGAAGTCTAATTGGGTAACTCAATTGGCTCAGCAAACAAACAAGGCCAGATGTCAGTTTTGACATTTTGGAATTGAGCACTAAAAAGAACAATCCCAAGGTTGAAGAAATTATTCGAGCAAACAAAACATTGACAAAATTAAAAATGGAGCATCGCATTTTGAAATTCTCGTTTTGGTATAACGTTAGAAAAATTAAACTGATTGTGTTTAGTGTCTAATGCAAATCTATGTGATGGGTTTTCGAGTGCAGGAGGATTTATAATATTTCTCATGGGTGGGGAAAAAGGTATGGGAATCTAAAAAGATACAAAGAGTTGTAAAAAGTACGTTGACAGCAGAAACTCTCTCCCTTGTTGAGATGGTTGATGTGGCATTCTTCATATCAAAGATGCTGGCAGAAATTTTACATGGAACAGGGTATTCAGGAATGGTACCTATCAAATGTGTTATAGACAATAGGTCACTTTGGAAAAATGTTCACTCTACAAAGTGCATTAACAAGAAGAGATTGTGAATTGACATTGCAAGCTTTAAACAGATGCTCGAGAATAAGGAGTTTGCCAAGGTCAAATGGATTTATAGCAACTACCAATTGTCCGACTGCTTCATGAAAAGAGGAGCGAGCTCCAAAAAGTTATTGGAGATCCTCAGAGGGACGTCTTTTCCTTTGAGAAGAGGAAAATGATTTTTTTTTTCTGTGTGAACACATCTATACATGTTTTCTTTCTCATAAGGGGGACTAAGGAGGATTTATTGAATAGAAAAATATATATTGATGTTTGTGTTACGGGAAAGAAGATCCTTTTTTTATATAGATACTTAAGAGTTACTTTCATCTTAAGAGGGGAATCTGTTGGGGAAGGAAATAGTTAACTCACAAGGAGTTCAACTGGTAATTATTAGTGAACAAGCCAAGTATCCATTTGGTATGTATAAAAAGGGAAAACTCCATCCCGACTGCCTGCCCCTCTTCTGCGGTTGTGTTCCCAGCTGGGTGTCCCTGGAGATGGAGCACGCGGTGTATGCCGTCATGATTGAGGCCTTCCGTGCTCGCGGGGACTGGAGTGCTCTATTGACCCCCTTAATCACGTTCTAGTTTGAATTTTGTAAGTTTCATTTAAGGTTGGCTTTTTCTCTTTGCAGTATCCCTTTAAGGGGCTGCTTCTTAATTTGTCCCTAATTTTTATTAATATAGTTTAATTGGTTGCTCAAAAGAGTATGAAGGGAAAACAGGTGAGGCAAGGATCCTGTTGAGTTTTTTGCACCAAAATAAAACTCTGTTTGAAGAAGCCAGCCTTGGTCTTTACCTTGAGATAAAAACAAAAAACTACTGCGGATGCTGGAAATCCAAAACAAAAACAAAATTACCTGGAAAAACTCAGCAGGTCTGCCAGCATCGGCGGAGAAGAAAAGAGTTGACGTTTCGAGTCCTCACGACCCTTCAACAGAGTTCTGTTGAAGGGTCGTGAGGACTCGAAACGTCAACTCTTTTCTTCTCCGCCGGTGCTGCCAGACCTGCTGAGTTTTTCCAGGTAATTTTGTTTTTGTTTTGGTCTTTACCTTGTTGTCAAGCAGGTGTTGGGACATTATCAGTGCACAGATGTCGGGAGCACAGCGGGAAGCCATCAACCACTGTAGCTGCTGATGAAGATCATGTATAAAAAACTAACAGTTAAACTCAGGTGCTCAGACAGTAGTACAAAGTTACTTTCCCTTAAGCACAGTGGCTTGAATACCTGAGGAGTGAATACCTGGGCACTTGTGTGGGCTGTGAAGCTGTTGGCCATATGGTCTCCTGCCTGCTCCAATCTTCCAGACAAGAGTAAGTCCATTAATACTGCTGTTTTTTTAAGAATCATCCTATCAGGAGGTCCCACCTCCAGGCTGCTATTTGGGTGCTGAACTCACCTACAGGCCAATTAGGGTCTTAAAAAGAGTGACTCGCCACTGATGCTGACATGGCGTGGGATTGGGACCCAGAAACGATCTGGCCATCAGATTCCTGCTGCCAGATTGAAAATCCAGCCCATTATGTTAGGAAGCATTTCTTTACACAAAGGATAGCGAAAATCTGGAATACTCTCCCACAAAAAGCCATTGAAATTAGATTAATTGAGAATTTCAAAATAAGAGTATTAAAGATTATGGAACCAAGGCAGGTAGATGAAGTTATGTACAGATCAACCATGATCTGATAGGATGGAGGAAAAGTCTGAATGGGCTATTCCTGTTACTATGTTTCTATCATACGTAAAAATGCGATTCATTCTAAATGATCCTCACTATAAGAAAAGTAAAGTTTCTTTAGGATAGTACTGCAACGAGCATGGTGCAAATATTCCAGCCATTTGTTCTTATATAATGCCATGGTATATTTAATACAGCTATTATCTTATGAAGGTGAAGCAGGAATTTTTGTTTGGAAAAGGAAGTGAAAAATAAACCCATATGTTTCAAGTCCTTGGAAATCATTGGTTAGGAAGAAAAAAGAATGTGTATTTAAATAGTGCCTTTAACAATCTCAGGATGTCCAAGAGCACCTCACAGCCAATTAATTAGTCTTGAAGAGTAACAATTGCCATAATGAGGGAAAATGTGGCAGTCAATTTATACTCAGTAAACCCTACAAACAGCATTGAGATAAAAGACCAAATATCATTTTGATGATGTTGGTTGAGGGATAAATGTTGGCCTGGCACGAAGAGAACTCCCCTGTTCTTTCTTTCAATAGTGCGTGGGATATTTTACATCCATTCAAGAGGGCAGTTGGAGCCTCACATTAATATCTCATCCAAAAATGCACATCTAGTGATGCTGCACTCCCTCAGTACTGCACTGAATTATCAGCTTGGATTATGCACTCAAGTCTCTGAAATAGGGCTTAACCCATAACCTTCTGACTCAAAGCCAAAGTAATTGCCTTCTGCAAATATATAACAAGTTTGTCAAACACCAGATTCAAAGCCTGAACTGTGTCAGAATTGTATGTTTGATTTTGTTTGATGAAATAAAAACTCAGTGTCAAAAATGCTAAAAATATGCAATAAAATTGAAAATGTTCAGTTCTGATGAAGAATGTCAGCAAAAATGTTAACCTTTAGATGATGTGCATGTTCAACATTTTCTATGTTTATCTTGTGAAGCCTATTCTCAGGAGACTATGACCTTCTTCACCTATGTGCCCTTCATTTATTAACATGGGCTAGAACCAATAGTCTTAAACCTAATGAAGATCCATGAACTCAATCTTTCTTAATTTAAGATAAACTCCATAACAGAATTTAAACATTAAACAGAATTTTTTTAAAAACGGACAATTTTGAGGGCCAGGGCTCGAGACCAAAACAAAAAAACCTTCCCTCTGCATCATATAAGAAACACAAAAGATATATTACTTAACAAAATGGAGCAACAACCAAATTTCTGCCATGTGTCAACAATCATCCATTGAACACACTTCAGGCATGTTTAAAAAGTTCAACATTCAAATTTTTTGCCAATTCTTTTGAACAGATGTATTTCTTATCTGTCCACACATTTTGGTATTTATATAGTTTTGGACGGAAATTCTAGAAACTGAAATACTTGTCTTACATTGACACATTTTCTTCCTCAGACTTGAGTTGACCACCTTCCAAAATCGCTCAAAGAAGCAACACCCAAAAATGTTTACTTTTTAATTATACTGATATTGACAGTTGGTAGGGATCAGTCTACATACGAACATACGAATTAGTAGCAGTACACGACCATTCGGCCCCATGAGCCTGTTCTGCCATTCAATAAAATCATGGCTAATCTGATTGTTGCTTCAACTCCACATTCCCACCTACTTCCAATAGCTTTTGACTCCCTTATTAGTGAAGAATTCATCTACCTCTGCCTTAAAAATATTCAGTGATCAAGCCTTCACCATTCTCTAGGAAGAGAGTTCTAAACACACTCAAACCTCAGAGAAAAACATTTCTCCTCATCTCCATCTTAAATGGGAGGCCTCTTATTTTTAAACCATGCCCCCTAGTTCTACTCTATTCCAAAGAGGAAATATCTTTCCAGCATCCACCCTGTCAAGACCTCTTGGGATCGTACATGTTTCAATAAGATTACATCTCATTCTTCTAAACTCCAATGGATACAGGCCCAGCCTGTCCAACCTTTCCTCATAAGATAACCGCCCCCTCCGCCATCCCAGGTATCAGTCAAGTGAACCCTCTCTGAACTGCTTCTAATGCAATTATAACCTTTCTTCAATAAGGAGACCAAAACTGTACGCAGTACTCCCGATGTGTTCTCACCAACTGTGGCAAAACACACCTACTTTTATATTCCATTCCCTTTGCAATAAATGTTACATTCGCCTTCCTAATCACTTGTTATACCTGCATACTAACTTTTTGTGATTCTTGTGCCAGGACACCCAGATCCCTCTGTACCTCAGAGTTCTGCAATCTCTCTTCATTTAAATAATATGTTGCTTTTCTATTCTTCCTGCCAAACCAGACAAGTTCATATTTTCCCACATTCTACGCCATCTGCCAAATTTTTGCCCACTCATTTAACCTATCCATATCCCTTTGCAGGGTCCTTTAGTCCTCTTCACAACTTACTTTCCTGACTAACTTTGTGTCACCAGCAAATTCAGCAGCCATACATTCAGTCCCTTAATCCAAGTAATTGGTATAGATTGTAAATAGTTGAGGTACCAGCACTGATCCCTGTTATGTCTGTCTATGCATCAAGCTATGTGATGGATTTAGGTCAGATTATCTCAGAGGGAAAGGTGGTGTTACAGTCCAATTGAGCTAACATGATATTCAAAGATTGCAGCCAGTGGCAATAACAGTACAACAAATGATTGTCCATTCAACTTTACCTTAAATCCTTAATCAGTTGTATTCAAGGCCGAATTCTGTATGTTCCAATACTAGCAATCTTTCAAAACATTTGAAATTTCAGTACAGCTATACAGCAAAAACATGATACTGGATTTCTTAAATCAGTACCTGAGGATTTTCAAGTATTCTCTGCACCCCTTTCATGAGGCGAGTCAGGAATGTCGCTCTTTCTGTGTTGCTAAACAGTGACCTCCTCATTGAAGCAAATTGGGCTAAACAAGAAAGTACCTGGAAAATAATGGAATAATGTAATGAAATTTGAGAATAAACCTCAACAAAGAGAGTAAATACTCTCCCTATTTGTGTTGCACTTGGAACAACTGGATATCAATTAATACATTAGCACAGACGAGTTCATTTACAATCAAATTAAGCATCTAAATTCTTCATCTATCTTAAAATGAGGGAAAACTTTAATTCACTGAATTACAATTTACTTTTAAAAATCAAATCCTTCAGTGTTTGTGATCATTTATAACCAATTTCCTGTCCCCTTTCCATAATGACAAGCTGCGTATCAGTGAACATCAGAATTCAAGACCTCCACTCAACTAAACAATAGCAAGAATGGAAACCACTTGTTTACATATGCAGAGATCTCTGTTATCATCACTGTTAATACCATTGCTAGCCTGAATCAAATTTCATTTTTCCACTTCAGATGGAACCATGGCCCTTGCCAACATTTCTCCCCCAACTAGCACAACTAAAAATAGATATATCCCATTTGTTACTTGTGAAATCTTGCTGTGTGCAAAGTGACCAACTTGATTGCCACATAACTGAACAACAAAAGGAACTAATTGATTGTGAAATACTACTGATGAGGTGCTAAACAAATGCAAGTTATTTTTGACAAGTTTTCCCACAGTTCCAAGTATCAGATGTACAAAACTATCAGAGGGGAGGGTTCAAGAAAAGGACAAGGCCAATCAGTATGAAATCAGGACACAATTGTATAAGCTAAGTTACTCTTGGCAGAGGTGAGAGCAGATAGAAGCTTCGCTGTGCTCCAGACACCCAATAAACACGGGGCATCTGTTACTATTAGCGTAGCCTAGTCCTATTCTTAATCGAAGAAAGCTCCACGCATGCCTGATGGAATTAGTTTTCTCTCAAGGATGTAGAGAAACTATCCCTCAGCTTGGAGGGCTGGGAGAAAATTGTAATCTTTAGTCTGAGCAATTTGGTGTCAAAAGATAAATTTGCCACTGCTCTGAAAGTGGGGGACAAAAATCACAGGCTGACTGAGTAATAGCAAAACATACTTAAATGAACTGAAAAAGAAACAAGAAATCCTACATGTTCCATATTAACTGAATACAACTGCAGGATATTATAATTCATGAGCAACCACGTGATCATGGCTTGGACATTCGGGAGGCTGGGGTTGTAATTTTGCGGGTTGTGGATCGGACTTGGGGGGTAAGAGTCGGGCCCGCAGGGTTGTCGGGTGAGGAGTCCCGTGCAGATGGGGGGAATCCCATGGGAGGGGGTCGGCATGTGGCGAATACTGTGGGGGGGGAGGGGGGGGGTGAAGTGGAAGGTAAGGAGTCCCATGGGGGGTGTCTCATCGGGGGGATTGGTCTGGGTCTTTACAACAGTTGCCCAGAAGTTAGAGAAGAGGTTTTAATTTTTCTAACTTTTTCTGGGTAACTATTGGCTTAACCCCGGTGGAACCATCCAAAGGTTGTGATTTAAACCGCATTTTTGGATGGTCTCCAGCACAGCGCAATTGTCTAGAGGAAGTTTGCACTTTTGGGTAATTGCCATGCAAACCCTTATCTGGGAACTTACCAGAGAGATTCCCCAGCGCATCTCTGGGGTACCCCCCAAATCCAACGCTGGAGTTCGGAAGTTACAGCCCATGATAGTAATTCAGTGGAATTTAATCACTTGTCTTACCATTAGAATAGAATACAATTTTGTGGCTTTTAAATGAAAAGCAACACATGCTTGAACCCTTCACAAAGTTTATGTCCCAGTTTTTGTTTTTGAATTTCAGAGCTGGCGGATAGAACATGTTCCATACCAAGTACCAGTTTCAGTATCAAGCACCCTCACATCAGGTAAAGCATTAGTCAGAGTAAATCTCCCTCTGCCCCACTCCAACAAATGTGCCTTAGTCCCACCTGAGAAAACAACCTCCACATCACCATCGTGAGAAGTTCCATCCTATGGCCATTCTGAGCGAGGCTGCCAATTTAATGTCAAGTTAGAGGTAGTTTTACACTACGAGTCCAAGGAGCCGAATTAAGCATAACAAAGGGCCTCCCTAAGGCCAACAGGCAGAGGAAATATTCATCCCAATAGTGTGGGCTGGATTTAAACCCATGTCCCAGAGGTAATTAAATGCTGCTTAATAAAGCTATCATGTTAGCTAAGCTATACAATATGTTTCAGAAATTACAGTCAAATTCACACAGCAAGACTTACCAGTGGAGAAAGTGAAGGAGGAATGCAATGATAGAGATCAAAAAATAGTTGCATGGTCGACATATCCAGTAATACTGAAAAAAATTAACAATGCAAGATAATGTCAAGGAATGGGATTTAAAACTAACATATAACATGGTAAGAATGATTTTATGATGTATAAACCCGAATTTTTCACAGTACATTAAGGAAAGCAAATAATTTCTCAAAATACAGGTGTTGGCCACATGTTACAGGGTGTATTGGTTAACCACACATGGTACAGGTTTGTACTGGTTGGCAACACATGGTGCAGGTACCTGCTGGTTGATGACATATGACACAGGTGTGTTGATAACACTTGGTACAAGTGTGTACCGGTTAGTCACACAGCACATGACTGGACAGAACAATAATTTATCAGAATATGTTCACATGACCAGGCATACAAATCACTAAAATCTATTGCAAACGTGTAAAAAATAATTAAAAGACCATTATATATTGCCTTTGTCAATTTCACCAAAGCATTCGACCGTATGAGCAAAGGTGGTCTATTTAAGCTGCTGGAGAAAAGTGGCTGCCTGCCCAAGCTGTTCAATGTAATATTGAATTTAATATTGAGTTCAACAATTTCAGATCATAAACTATCTCCTCCATCCCCACCCTCTTTCCGATCCCCCTTTTTCCAATAATTTATCATTTTTTTTTACAACTATATTTTTTTCTCTTCCCTTAAATTTATTTCGATCTATTGTTTCATCTCTACCTTTTAGCCCATTTCGATCCCTTCCCCCCACCCCACCCACCCTAGGGCCATCTGCCACTAGCTTGCTACCCTTAATGTCCCTATTAGCACATCCTTTATATATCACCACCGTCAACACCCCTTTGTCCTTTTGTCTATGACATCTTTGGCAGTCTCTTCTTGGCCTCCACCTATCACTGGCCCCCTATCAAGCTCTCCTGTCCCACCCCCTTCTACCAGCTTATATTTCATCTCATTTCTATATGTCTTAGTTCTGATGAAGGGTCATACGGACTCGAAACGTCAACTGTATCCCTCTCCGCAGATGCTGTCAGACCTGCTGAGTTTTTCCAGGTATTTTTGTTTTTTTTCTGTTCAATGTAATCTCCTTTTCCCATGACAACATGCTGGGTAAGGTCAGCTATGACAGGTTAGCATCAGAACCCTTTGAAATTTTTGAATTTCGTTGGAGCAGAGAAGACTGAGGGGCGACCTGATCGAGGTGTACAAGATTATGAGGGGCATGGACAGGGTGGATAGGGAGCAGCTGTTCCCCTTAGTTTAAGGGTCAATCACAAGGGGGCATAAGTTCAAGGTGAGGGGCAGGAGATTATGGGGGGATGTGAGGAAAAACTTTTTTACCCAGAGGGTGGTGACGGTCTGGAATGCACTGCCTGGGAGGGTGGTGGAGGCGGGTTGCCTCACATCCTTTAAAAAGTACCTGGATGAGCACTTGGCACGTCATAACATTCAAGGTTATGGGCCATGTGCTGGTAAATGGGATTAGGTAGGTAGGTCAGATGTTTCTGACGTGTCGGTGCAGACTCGATGGGCCGAAGGGTCTCTTCTGCACTGAGATTCTGTGATCTGTAGGGGGGTCAAACACAACTCAGCACAAGCAGCACTCTTTGACATATTCTTCTCTTTGCTATTGTCACATGCCTTCAGGTCATCCACAGAGGCTGTTTACCTACATACCAGCACTGACTGTTCAGCCTTGTCCACCTAAGATCCAAGACAAAGATGTGCCAAGTCCTCAGAGAGTTGCTTTTTGCTGATGATGCCACACTAACATTCCATACTGAGGAATATCTTCAGTAGCATATGGATAGACTCTCCCACACCTATAAAGAGTTTGGTTTGGCCATCAGCATCAGGAAGACAAATGTCATGGTCCAGGATGTTGCCATACCGCCATTTATCAACATTGACAACATGACACCGATGGCTGTTGATTGCTTCACATATCTCGGCTCCACAATCATCAGCAATTTGCCACTTGATGCTGACATCAGCACATGCAATGCAAAAGCTGCAGCTGTTATGTCCGAGCTGAGGAAGAGAATGTAGAACAACAGCAATCTGACTGAGAACATAAAACCGAGAGTCTACCAAGCCTGCATCCTCAGTACATTCCTCTTCAGCGTCGAGACCTGGATGACCTATGCTAGGCAGGAGAAAAAGCTGAACTGTTTCCACCTTCATTGTCTCAGAAGTATACTCAGCATCTCTTGGCAGGACAAGGTCACCAACTCAGAAGTCCAGGAGCGTGCTAATTCCTTCAACATGCACTCATTGTTAAGCCAACAAGGTCTGTACTGTTTGGTCACATTCATCAGATGGATGGCAGTCGAGTACCGAAAGACTTTCTATATGGTGAACAGGTCACGACCTCCTGAGCATCTATGTCTCTGCTACAAGGACACCTGCAAGCAAATTATGAGGATGGCAGACATTGACACTGACAACTGGAAGACAGTCACTGATTGCCATGACCTCTGGAGGCTGACTATTTGGAAAGGCATTGGAAGAGCTGAGCAGAAATGAAAAACTCAGCGGGCCGAGAAGAAGACCCAAAGAAAACAGAGGCCAGTGAATTGTGCACCTTCTCAGCCCACTGTCGTCTTCTCAGCAAATGTGGCAGAGACCGCCATGCCAGAGTGGGGCTACTGAGCCACACCTGGCAATGCTTAACACAGAGTTGACCACCACGACGCAAACCATCATCTTACGAAACAAAAGGCTGCCACCATGGGCAGAATTTTACGCCGAGGGATTTTACGGTCCCAAAGTTAATGGAGTTTTGTATGCTCACTGCATTTTATGGCCCCACCCCTGCCACGACAGGGACATAGAATTCCGCCCAAGTTGTTTCTCCTAAAGTGCATCATTTCACACTTATCCACATTAACTTACACCTGCCATGTGTCTGCCCATTCACCAGTTTGTCTATGTCCTTCTGAATTCTGCTGAAGTACTTTATTAGCTTTAAAGTGCTTTGGTATATTTTGTAATCATACAAAGTGCTATATAAATGTAAGTTGTTACGGACAGAAGAGAGCCAAATTGAACTTCTTTATCCTCTCCTCCTCTGTCCATAAGCAGAGGTTTTTTTGAATTACTTTTAAAGTAGGTTGTGGCGTGTCTCCCCAAACCCTCAGTTTGTGTGGTCTAATTTCATAAGTACCATGCAGCAAACTCCCTCTATGATTAACTCAGAAGGTTAGATTATTTCACAGTCAAACCTGGGAAATTGGAGGTGGGTGGCGGTGGAGGATTGCTCGCAACCGCTCACACACACAATATATTTTTACATATATAATAAATACACACACAGTAAGAGGGGTTGGAAGAGAGGGAGTTTTTACAACTACAGATAACAATAGTAAAAGAACCACAGAAATTAATATTAGTTCACATGATTTCCAGCGTGTAGAAATTCAAAGTCCAGAGGGTGTTTCCTTCATGGCGGAGTTCAGTCCAGGTGAGTTCCTGGTTGGAGAAAACAACTTGGAATGTCCTTGAAACGAATGACAGTGCAGCACAATAGGATTGCTGTGCTTAGACCAGTTGGCAAGCGATGATCAGAGGCTTTTAAAATCAAACAGGTTTCAAGCAGTTGAGAGATGGTGGCCGGCTGCATGGTCAGCTGGGATATCTGCTGCAGTTCTTTTCGGTTGGTGTTCAAACAGCAGATTGAGGGGGTCTCAGTTTTCAAGGGAATATAGAGATTTCAAAATGCTCACTCAAGTCATGTGACCCTTCTCTACAGCGATTTCAAAAGGGATGTTTACCTAGTGTCTGGGACTGGCTTTGGTTTCAGGACTGATAATATGCCAGCCATTAGCTTTTGAAAGAGTTACCATTACCATTTTGAGGATCTGGTGTTGGGGAGCCATTGTCTGGCAAGACCCTCTGACTCCACAAGAGGGATAAGCTTATCAAGATGTAAATGATGTCCATTGTTCCCTCAATGGTCCTCTTTTGAAATGGACCTGGACAGTCCCAGGTGTGAGATGGGTCTGCTAACAACTCTGAAGGAATACAAGTTTTCATCTGCGAATCCCCTGGTTGCGTGATTATAATTTCCTTACAATTGAGTATGGGAGTCCACGATGATGAGAGGAGGATTCTTTTATTCTTGTAACTCCTGTTGGTAGCTTCCAGAACAAAAAGCCACTCCTGTGGTCATGTGGACATGTAGCAGCCGTTTTGTTGGGTTCAGTAGATCGTCCATTTGTTTTTTATTAATTTATGGGCATTTACTGCCCATCCCTAATTGCCCTCGAGAAGGTGGTGGTGAGCTGCCTTATTGAAACGCAGCAGTCGCTGTGGTGTAGGTACACCCACAATGCTGTTAGGGAGGGGGTTCCAGGATTTTGGCCCGACGACTGAATGAATGGTGATATATTTCCAAGTCAGGTTGGTGTGTAGCTTGGAGGGTAACTTCCAGGTGGTGGTGTTCCCATGTGTCTGCTGCCCTTGTCCTTCTAGATGGGTCGTGGGTTTGCAAGGTGCTGCCTAAGGAGTCTTAGTGTGTTTCTGCAGTGGATTTTGTAGATCGTACACACTGCTGCTACTGTGCAGTGGTGGAGGGAGTGAATGTAGAACTGCACACAGTTTTGATTTCCTTCATGTTTTATTGGCATAAAGTCTTTACTTTCTTTTACTTATTTAGTATGTTGCAAAGTTTTGAATCATTTACAAACTTTGAAATTGCACTTTCCTTATCCATAGCCAAGTTATTTATGTACAACAAAAAACAATGGTTCTAATGTTGACCCCTGGAGAACCCCACTGCCCACTACCCTCTGCTCAGAAAAACATTAGTACAACCACCATTTGTGAAATAATAACAAAACACAAATCAATCTCATCTCATTTTTTTCCAACTGAGTCACAGGATAATAACTGGAGGGGTAAACCCTGGCAGATTTTCCCATTCCTAGCATGTCAACATTGAGGTTAACTGGAGCACTACCAACACCTCCCCCATGTCAGCCAAGATTGGCAGCAGTTTTTACAACATAAACAATCCGTAACAAACATATCTATAACAGAATAGATGTCTCATCTTAAAATTTACAACCATGGGGCAATTTGAATGGAGATGCTTTTTTTATTGAAATTCTTGCTTCATGACCGGGTGTAATAAGGGAAAAGAGGTAAAAATATAGTATTTTGCAATCAAAAATTGGTTCTGTCAAAACTACAAAAACATATTTTTGACATGATTAATTTAACTGTGCAGACAAGTCAGACACTAGGAAAGCTTCATGGTCATGGCTGGAAGCCACTGTTAGTCTTCACCATTTTAGTTAATGAACTCATGCAGATGCACTCAATTCAATTCCGTTCAACTCAATAACCACCAACGATTTCTGACATCACTCTGGAGACTGGAAATTTCTGCTCTGCCAATTTTATTAACTGCTGATAATCTTTCACTATTTGTCAGCAATGGCCAAAGAAACAGCTCAGGACCTGACAACTGTAAATTTGAGATACACAGCCTTTAAAAGAAAATACAGACCTAGCTATTGATACTTTCAAACAACTTTATTGCCATCATCAACCATATAAATAGATGCTAACAAGTGCTGCAAAGTTTACAGTGAACAGAGCTAACAGATACTTTGGAAAATTGTACAGACACCGCCCTTCAATTCCCAGTCACAACTAAGGGAGGCAAGGGTGCCAGGAGCGGGTTTAACAATGCCAAGTAAAGAAACCAAAACAGGAATGCTGAAACTGATTTCTCTTCAGAACTACAATTAGAAAGTGTGCCTTTGAAGACCTAAAGGGGAATACTTCTGTCACTGAAGAGTATGCAAGTGCTCACAGTCAAGGTTTGCAGGAGAAAAACAGCCACTTCAGCAAGGTCTAAGAGGACTGATGGCACGTCAAAGATTACACACACTGATATTAATAGATTCCACCCCAACGTTATTAATCATACCACAGCATTAGTACATCATACAGCTCAATCATTAGTTCAAACCCCAACATTAGTCAAGCGCAGCTCAGCAGTAGATCATCCCCCAGCATTCGGAGGTCACAGCCCCAACATTAGTGGATCACATCCCAAAAGTAGTGAGTCATGCCCAATATTAGTATAAAATGACCTAGCATGATTAGATCACACCCTATTAGTAGATCATGCCCCATTGGTAGATCACACCCCAACATTAGTAGATTATGCCTCAACTTTAGTCAATCACGTCTCAACATTACTAGATCGCGCCCCAATATTCATACATTGAATCATAGAACCAGGAGGAGAGGGAGCACAAACATCAGGAACAGGAGTAAAACAAATCAAAACAGAAAGTGATGTCAGCATGAGGGAAGGAATTGACTGAGGAGCTGGTGAGCTTTTTTGCCCAGATCAGGGACAAGTCTCAAGTTTATTTCTGGTAAATTTAGCAGATTATAAATAGAGAGAAGGCAGGGCACCACAGTCCCGTCAAATCTTGTGTCATATTGGAACCCCATCAGATTGGAAAATAGCGAATGTGACTCCTCTATTCAAGGAAGGAGGGAGACAGAAAGCAGGAAACTACAGGCCAGTTAGCTTAACATCCATCATAGGCAAATTGCCAGAATCTGTCTATCTAAGTTATTGAAGATGGCAGGGCATGTTGAGACAGCAGTTAATAAAGCATATAGTATCTTAGGCTTTATTAATAGGGGCATTGAGTACAAGAACAAGGAGGTCATGTTGAACTTGTATAAGACACTAATCAGGCCTCATCTGGAGTGCTGTGTCCAGTTCTCGGGCCCCATACTTGAGGAAGGATGTGAAGGCATTGGAGGGAGTACAGAGGGGATTCACAAGAATGATTCCCGGGATGAAGACCTGTAGCTATGAGGATAGACTGGCGAGGTTGGGACTGTTTTTCCTGGTCGAAAAGAAGGCTGAGAAGAGATTTGATGGAGGTATTCAAGATCCAGAGGGTTATGGACAGGGTAAATAGTGAGAAACTGTTTCCACTCAAGAGAGCATCAAGAACTAGAGGGCACAGACTCAAAATAATTGGTAAAAGGAGTAAATATGATGCAAGGAAAAAAAAAAATTCACCCAGAGAGTGGTTGGAGTCTGGGACAAACTTCCTGAGAGGGTGGTGGATGCAGGTTCAGTCGAGGTATTCAAAAGAGAATTGGATTGCTATCTGAAAAGAATGAATGTGCAAGGTTACGGGGATAAGGCAGGGGGTGGGACTAGGTAGGATGCTCTTTTAGAGAGCCAGTGCAAGATTGATGGGCCAAATGTCCTTCTTCTACACTGTAAAGATTCTGTGACTATTAAGGAGGTTATAGCGGGGCATTTAGAAAATCTCAATGCAATCAGCCAGAATCAACATGGTTTTGAGAAAGGGAAATCATGTTTAACTTATTTATTAAGAGTTCTTTGAGGAGCAAACAAGTAACGTGGATAAAGAGGAACCTACAGATGTGCTATTCTTAAGATTCCAGAAGGCATTTGACAAGGTGCCTCATAGTAGATTACTATGCAAAATAAGTGCCCACGGCCTAGGGGGTAATATTTTATCATAGGTAGAGGATTAGTTAGCTAACAGGAAGCAGAAAGTAAGAATAAATGGGTAATTTTTGGGTTGGCAAGATGTGACTACTGGGGTGCCACAGGGATCATTGCTGGGGTCTCAACTACTTACAATCTATATCGATGAAGTGACCAAATTTATGGTTGCTAAATTTGCTGAAGATAGGAAGGAAACTAAGTTGCAAAGAGGACATAAGGAGTCTACAAAGGGATATAGATAGGTTAAGTGAGTAGGCAAAAATTTGGCAGATGGAGTATAATGTGGGAAAATGTAAACTTGTCCACTTTGACAGGAAGAATAGAAAAACAGCATGCTATTTAAAAGGAGAGAGATTGCAGAACTCTGAGGTACAGAGGAATCTGGGTACCCTGGTACATGAATTACAAAAAGTTAGCAATTAGGTACAGCATGTGATTAGGAAGGCAAATGGAATGTTGCCATTTATTGCAAGAGGAATGGAATATAGAAGTAGGTATGTTTTGCTACGTCAAACAGGGCATTGGTGAGACCACATGAGGACTACTGTGTAGAGCTTTGGTCTCCTTATCTAAAAAGGATATAAATGCGTTTGCAGTTCAGAGACGGTTCACTTGACTGATACTTGGGATGAAGGTGTTATTTTCTGAGGAAAGGTTAGACAGACTGGGCCAGTATTCGTTGGAGTTTAGAAGAATGAGAGGTGATCTTATTGAAACATATAAGATCCTGAGGGGGCTTGACAGGGTGGAATCTGAAAGGATGATTCCCCTTGTGGGGGAGACTAGAACTAGGGGACATAGTTTAAAAATAAAAGGTTCCCCATTTAAGGTGGGGATGAGAAGAATTTTTCTCTCTGAGGGTCTTGAGTCTTTGGAACTCTCTACCCTGGAGAATAGTTGAGAGAGGGTAATTGAATATTTTTAAGGCCGAAGTAAATAGATTCTTGACTAACGAGGGAGTCAAAGGGTATAGGGGGTAGGCGGAATGTGGAGTTGAGGCCACAATCACATAAGCCATGATCTTATTGAATGACAAAGTAGGCTCAAGGGGCACAATGGCCTACTCCTGCTCCAAATTCATATGCAGGACATTTGTATCGTGCGGGAAGTATCATCAGCTGGAGGAACTCAAGTTCCCGTTTTCAGAGATTGCCCTGCAACTGGCATCACTGCAGTGTATCTGCGAGGCTAAGAGCTGCATTTCATGAAGTGACCGACCGTAACGTAAATGTATCCAGGCAGCGATGGAATGGATGACTGGCAAACTGACAAGGAAGGCCAGGCAAGTAGTGCAGGAGCCCTGAGTGCATCTTGTCCTTGAAGCGGTATTCAGTTCTGAATACTGGTGAAGGCAATGGATCCTCTGGGGACTATAGCCAGAGAACCATGGATGGCTCAGCTATACAGGTGGGTAGGAGGAAGGTCAGAAAAGCAATAGTGATAGCGGATTCAATAGTTAAGAGATCAAAAAGGTGTTTCTTCAGCTGCAGGCAGAATTCCAGGATAGCATGATGCCTAACTGGTGCTAGGGTAAAGGGTGCGTCTGAATAGCTGGAGAACATTCTGAAGGAGGAGGGTAAACAGTGAGAGGACGTGGCCCATATCAGTACTAACAAAAGAGGTAGAAAGGGAGATGAGGTCCTGCAGCCAGATTTTAGGAAACAAGTACGGATTCAAAGGTAGTGAGCTCTGGATTAGTGTGGTAAATAAGTCTGATGAGCTGCAGGCACACGGGAGTAAGACATCGCAGTGATAACAGGGACCTGGCTCAAAAAGAACAGGACTGGGTGTTAAATGAATATAAGGTGATCAGAAAAGATAGAGAGGAAACGATGAAGGGAGATGGCAGTATTGACTTAGGAGAATGTGACAGTGCTGGGGAGAGAGGATGTCCTACACGGGCCAAGGACAGAATCTACTTGATTAGAGTTAAGAAGTCGTAGAGGTACCATTGCACAACTGGGTACATTCTATAGGCCACCAAATAAAAAGGTATAGAAGATCAAAGCCATGGAGAAATTACAGAGAGGCATAAAAAGCTATAGAGTAGCAATAATGGGGGACTTTAATTATCATAATATAAACTGGGATAGTAATAGTATAAAGGGCAGAGGAGGGGAAGAGATTTAGAAGTGTGCTCAGGAGAATTTTCTGCATCAGTACGTTTCCAGCCCAATGACGAAGGAGTCATTACTGGATCTGGTCCCTGGGGAATGAGGCAAGTCAAGTGGATAGGTGTCAGTTGGGGAACATTTAGGGAACAGTGATCCTAATATCATAAAGTTTGGGTTAGTAATAGATAAGGGCTAGAAGCAATCCAGAGTAAAAATTCTTAATTGGAGAAGAGCCAATTTCAGTGGGGTAGAAACAAATATCACCCAGGCTAAACTGAAATCAAAAATTTGCTGACAAACCTGCAGCTGCCTTTAAAAATTAGATGGTTTGTTTGCAGTTAAGGTATATTTCTATATTTGCACTCAGAGGGCTCCTGCACTTCCTGCTTGGTCCTCCTTGTCAGTTTGGCACTCATGCATTCCAACTCAGCCTGCACACAATTATGCTACAGGTAAACCAATTCCTGAAACTTGGCACTCAATCTTGCGTTTGGGCTGCAGTGATGCCAGGTGGTCAATCTCTGAAAACCAGAACTCGAGCTTCTTCAGCTGATGGCACTTCCTGCAAGCTACAAATGTCCGGGAGTTCCCACATGGCACAAGACATGCATTTGAAGAAGAATAGTAGAGCAAGAGAAGCCAGAGACACCTGGGGGACGAAAGAAAGAATAGGCTGAAGCAAAAAAGGGGTGCATATGACAGATACCAAGTTGATAATACATGCGAGATCCAGGCAGAATATAGAAAGTTCAGGGGAGAAGTGAAAATGAAATAAGAGAGGCAAATACATAGTATGAGAACAGACTAGCAGCTAACTTAAAAGCAAATGCAAAAATTTTCTAGGCTTATAATTGTAATGTGTGGTAAAATGGTAAAAGGAGGATTGGGGTAATTAGGGAACTAAATTTGAGTTCTGTGCATGGAGGTGGAGGAAAAAATGAATACTTTGCATTTGTCCTTGCCAAGGAAGGAGATGCTGCTGAATTAATAGTGAAGGAGGAGGGAGCTAAGACAATAAAAACAGAAAATGCTGGAAAAACTCAGCAGATCTGGCAGCATCCATGGAGAGAGAAACAGAGTTAACGTTTTGAGATGGTATGACACTTCTTCAGAGCTAAAGAGAAGTAGAAATGTGATGGATTTTATACTGTTTAGGAGCGAGTGGTGCAGGTAGAAGATAGAGGGTCAGGGATAGGTGACAGCTAAGGAGGGATTGACAAAGATATCATGGACAAAACACGAAGGGAGCTAAGACATTGGACTGGTTAAAAATTGATAAAGAGGAGATATTAGAAAGGTTGAATGCGCATAAAGCGGATAAGTCACCTAAATCAGATGGAATGCATTCGAGGATACTGAGGGAAGTAAGGGTGGAAACTGCGGAGTCACTGACCAAATTCGCAAAATCTTCCTCAGATACAAAGGCGGTGCTAGAGGACTGGAGAAATGCAGATGTTACACCCTTGATCAAAAAAGAGTGTAAGGATGAACCTAGCCAGTCAGGCCAGTCGGTTTAACCTTGGTGGAAGGGGAAAGGTTTTAAAAATGATAATCTGAAAGAAACTTAACAGTTATTTGGACAAGTGTTGATTAATTAAGAAAAGTCAGAACAGATCTGTTGACAGCAAATCATTTTTATCTCATACTGCCCTGGTCGACCTTTCTTTTCAGCTTGTTCTTGTCCCACTGAGCTGATATCTTCCTATCATGATAGTACTTTTTCTCCCCTTCGTCAGTTTTCTTCTGTGCCCTCCATTCCCCTAACAGTTTCCAGTTTCCTGTCCAAAACTGTCTCCTGTTCACTGCGGACATCCAAACTCTTTAAACCTTCATCCCGCACCGGGACGGCCTCTTCTTCCTTGAACAGAGGCCTAACCAGTCTGCATCCATCACTACCCTCCTCCACCTGGCTGAACTTGTTTTCACATTGAACAAATTCTCCTTCAACTCCACTCAGTTCTTCCAAATAGGTGGTGCTGCTCTGGGTACCCACATGGGTCCTAGATATTGTATAGAACCTTGGTGAGGCCACAGCTGGAGTACTGTGTGCAGTTCTGGTCGCCACATTATAAGAAGGATGTGATTGCACTGGAGGGGGTGCAGAGGAGATTCACCAGGATGTTGCATGGGATGAAACATTTAAGTTATGAAGAGAGGTTGGATAGACTTGGGTTGTTTTCGTTGGAGCAGAGAAGACTATGGGGTAACCTGATCGATGCGTACAAGATTATGAGGGGCATGGACAAGGTGGATAGGGAGCAGCTGTTCCACTTAATTGAAGGGTCAGTCACAAGTGGGCATAAGTTCAAGGTGAGGGGCAGGAGGTTTAGGGGGGATGTGAGGAAAAACTTTTTTACCCAGAGGGTGGTGACGGTCTGGAATGCACTGCCTGGGAGGGTGGTGGAGGCGGGTTGCCTCACATCCTTTAAAAAGTGCCTGGATGAGCACTTGGCACGTCATAACATTCAAGGCTATGGGCCAAGTGCTGGTAAATGGGATTAGGTAGGTAAGTCAGGTGTTTCTGACATGTCGGTGCAGACTTAATGGGCCGAAGGGCCTCTTCTGCACTGTGATTCTGTGATACGCCTGACTTTTTGTGGGATATGTGGAACATTCTTTGGTCTGGTCCTACTTGGGCCCCTTCTCTCACCTCATTTTCCAGAACATTGATGACAGTAGTGGTGCTGTTTTCTGCGCTCACCTTAACTGGAAAATGTCAACAGCCTCCAATTTCCACCCTTCTCTCACCATCTCAGACTCTTCCCTGACTTCTCTTTCCCCATTTCAGGGGATAGGTTATCAACAAAAATTCACTCTAAGCCCAGGGACTCCCACAGATAACTTGACTAGACTTCCTCACATCCTGCTTCCTGTAAGGACTCCATTCCATTCTCCTAGTTTCTCTGCATCTCTTCTGATAATACAGCCTTCAATAGAAATGCTTTTGATATGTTTTCCATTGTCCTCAACCAAGGATCTCCTTCCATCCTGGTTGACAGAGCCCTCGGCCATGTCCTCCCCATCTCCTCCCATCCAAAAGCATGATAGGATGCGTTGTCCTCACTTTCCACCCCACCAACCTCCATATTCAATCGATAATCCTATGCCATTTCTGCCACATCCAGTGTGATGCCACTATCAAATAAATTTTCCCATCCACCTCTTTCGGCATTCCAAAGGGACCATTTCTCCATGTCGCCTTGATCCACTCCTCAATCACTCGGAACACAGCCTCCCATAGGCCCATAGAAAAGTTAGGGTGCAGGAAGAGGCCATTCAGCCCATCGTGTCTGCACCAGCCAAAAAGAGAAAAAAGAAACTAGCCACTCATTTTAATCCCACTTTCCAACGCCTGGTCCATAGCCTTGCAGGTTATAGTACATCAGATGCAGATCCAGGTACCTTTTAAATGAGTTGAGCATTTCAGACTCAACCATCAACTTAGGCAGTGAATTCCAGGCGCCCACCACCCTCTGGGTGAAAAAGCTTTTCCCCCATGTCCCCTCTAATCCTTCTACCAATCACCTTAAATCTATGCCCCCGGTAATTGATCCCTCAACTAGGGAGAACAAGTCTTTCCTGTCTACCCTATCTAGGCCCCTCAATCTTGTACACCTCAATGAGGTCAACCCTTAGCCTCCTCTGTTCTAAGGAAAACAAGCCTAGCCTATCCAATCTCTTCTCATAGCTGCAATTTTCAAGCCCAGGCAACATGCTCGTAAATCTCCTCTGCACTCTCTCCAGAGCAATTATGTCCTTCCTGTAATGTGGTGACCAGAACTGTACACAAAATTCCAGCTGTGGCCTAACCAGCATTTTATATAGTTCCATCATTACATCCCGGCTTTTGTATTCAATACCTCACCAAATAAAGGAAAGCATTAACACCTTGTCCACCTGTCCTGCCACCTTCACGGACCTGTGGACATGCACTCCAAGGTCTCTCACTTCCTCAACCCTTTCAATGACTTCCCGTTTATTGAGTATTCCCTTAATTTGTTTGCCCTCCCCAAATGCATTACCTCACAATTTTCTGGATTGAATTCCATTTGCCACTTATCCGCCCACTCAGCCAAATCACTGATATAATTCTGGAGTCGACAGCTATCCTCTTCACTATCAACTACACAGCCAATTTTTGTGTCATCTGCAAATTACCTAATCATGCCTCCCATGCTTAAGTCTAAATCATTAATATATACAACAAACAGCAAGGGCCCCAACACTGAGCCCTGTGGAACACCACTGGAAACCGTTTTCCATTCTCAAAAACATCCATTGACCATTACCCTTCGTCTCCTCTCACTGAGCCAATTTTGGATCTTACCTGCCATCTTTCCCTAGATTCCATGAGATCTCACTTTCTTGGCCAGTCTGCCATGTGGGACCTTGTCAAATGCCTTACTGAAATCCATAGATGACATCTACTACACTACCCTCATCAATTCTCCTTGTTACTTCGTCAAAAAATTCAATTAAGTTAGTAAGACACGATCTTCCCCTAATAAAACCAGGCTGACTATCCCTGATCAATCCATGCCTTTCTAAGTGACAGTTTATCCTGTCTCTCAGAATTGTTTCCAATAATTTGCCCACCACTGAAGTCAGATTGACCAGCCTGTAATTTTCTGGCCTACTCATGCACCCTTTTTAAATAACAGTACAATATTCACAGACCTCCAATCCTCTGGGACCTCACCTGTATCTAGTGAGGATTGGAAAATGATCCTGAGAGCATCTATTATTTCCTCCCTGGCTTCCTTCAAAAGCCTGGGATGCAATGTATCTGGCCCTGGTGATTTATCCACCTTCAAGGATGCCAGTCCCTCCAGTGCTTCTTCTCTCACTAAACTTATTGTATCTAATATTTCACACTCCTCCTCTTTAACTAGGCTGTCTGCATCATCCCTCTCCTTAGTGAAGATAGAGGCAAAGTACTCAATGAGAGCCCTGCCCACCGTCTTCTGCATCGACCCACAAGTTACCATGTACAATTCTAATAGGCCCTACCTTTTCCTTAGTTATTCTCCTGCTCTTAATGTACTGGTTAAACGTCTTAGGATTTTCTTTGATTTTACCTGCCAATATTTTTTCATATCCTTTCTTTGCTTTCCATTTTTACTTCACCCCTGTACTTTCTATACTCCTCTAGGCTTTCTACAGTATTAAGTCTTTTGTGACTGTCATAAGCTTTATTTTTCTGCTTTATCTTGGCCTGTATGCTTCTGGATAACCAGGGGGCTCTAGATTTGGCAGTACCGCCCTTATTCTTTGTGGGGACATGCCTACACTGTGCCCGTAGAATCTTGCCTTTGAATGCCTCCCACTGATTTGACACAGTTTTTCCCTCAAATAGCTGGATCCAGTCCACTCTCGCCAGCTCACCTCTCAGCTTTATAAAATTTGTCTTCCCACAATTTAGAAATTTAACTCCTGTTCTATCTTTCTCTTCCATAATGATGTTAAATCTAACTATATTATGGTCACTATCTCCAGAATGATCCCCCACTGCTACTTTAGCCAGCTGCCCAGCTTCATTTCCTAATTGTGTCCCCTCTCGTTGGGCTTGTTACGTGCTGGATAAAAAAGTTCTCCTGAATGCAGTTCAAGAATTTTGTGCCCTTCACATCGTTCGTATCCCAATTATTAGGATAGTTGAAGTCCCCAGTGATTATAGCCCTATTGTTTTTGCACTCAAAAATCTATCTACATATTTGGCCTTCTAGCTCCCTTCCACTATTTGGGGGCCCATAGTACACTCCTAGCAGTGTGACTGCCCTTTTTGTTTTCTGAGCTCAATCCATATGGCTTCATTAGATGCTTCATTTAGTATATCATCCCTCCTCACAACTGGAGTTGATTCTTTAACCAATAATGCTACACCCCCACCATTTTTATCCCCCTCCATATCCTGCCTGAAAACTCTATATCCAGGGATGTTGAGTTGCCATTTTTGCCCCTCCTTAAGCCAAGTTTCCATTATAGCCATGATATCGTGCTGCCATGTGTCTATCTGTGCCCTCAGCTCATTGGCTTTATTTACTACACTCCTTGTATTTACATATCTACCTTTTAACACTGCCAAATTCCTGTGCAGTACACTTTTTAACGTGTGCTACTTCTGTCTCTCAGAGTCACTCACTAATTCTTTATCTCCCGTTCCCTACTCTGAATTTGCCCTCCGGTTCCCATCCCCCTGCCAATCTAGTTTAAACACTGCCTCCAACAGCACTAGCAAATCTCCCTGCGAGGATATTCATCCCAGTCCTGTTCAGGTGTAGACCGGCTTGTACAGGTCCCACCATCCCCAGAACCGGTCCAAATGTCTCAGAAATTTGATGCCCTTCCTCCAAACCAGCTTTCCAGCCATGTGTTTATTTCTATACTCACTTACATGTGGGATGGGGAGTAATCCTGAGATTACTGCTTTAGAGGTCCTGCTTTTCAATCTCCTTTTTAGCTCCCTAAAGTCTATTTTCAGGACCTCATCCCCTTTCCTACCTATGTCATTGGTACCAATATGGACCACGACCTCAGGCTGATCACCCTCCCCCAGAAGAATCTCCTGCAGCTACTCCATGACATCCTTGACCCTGGCACCAGGGAGGCAACATACCATCCTGGAGTCACGTCGACAGCCACAGAAATGCCTGTCTGTTCCCCTAACAAATCCCCTATCACTACTGTTCTTACCCTCTTCTTTCTCACCTCCTGTACAGCAGAGCTGACTGTGGTGCCACAAACGTGGCTCTGACTGCGCTCCTCCAAGGAACCAACGCCCTCACTGGTATCCAAAATGGAAAACCGATTGGTGAGCGGGACCCCATAGGACTCCTGCACTACCTGCCTAATTTTCTTGGGCTGCCTGGCGGTCACCCATTCCCTTTGTGCCTCTAGGCTCCTAACCTGCAGTGCGACCAGCTCTCTGAACATGCTATCCACGTAGTTCTCTGCCTAGCAGATGTGCCACAGTGACTCCAGTCACCACTCAAGCTCCGAAAGCCGGAGCTCAAGGTTCTGCAGCTGGTGACACTTCCTGCATATGTGGTAGTCTAGGACACGGGTTGCAACCACAACTTCCCACATATTATAAGACGCACATACCCCGCGACCGAACTGTCCTGCCATGGTTTCAATTTACTTCCCTTGCATTAACTTTATTTTACTTTGCTTTACTTATGCAACTTTATTTTATCTAGCCTCCACTTAACTTTATTTCCCGATTGCTTGTGTTTCTTACTTAAATGTAAGTAGCCCCTTTTTAAAATAATGAATTGTTCTAATTCTCAGCTACTTGATGACACTCCCTAACAGCAGCTTGTCACCAACTAATGAACTTATGTTTCTCTTGTGAAGTTAGGTGCAGCTGGCTGTCTGGCTCAAGGTCCTCCTCTCGCACTCTCCTCTTGATGCTCCTGACTGCCTGTCCTAGTGTCCTCCTTTTGCATTCTCCTCCAGCTGCTGTTGACTGCCTGTCCAGGGTCCTCCACCCACACTCTCCTCTAGGTGTTGCTGGCTGCCTGCCCCAGGGTGGTCCTCTCACACTCTCCTCTAGGTGCTGCTGACTGCCTGTCCCAGGGTGGTCCTCTCGCACACTTCTCAAGGTACTGCTGACTGCCTGGCTTGGGGTTCTCCTCTCACACTCTCCTTCCCACTGCACCTTTCCTTGCAAACTCAGGAGAAGTAACACCCGTCCTATTAACTCCGCTCTTCACTGCACCCACTTTGTTTTCTATTTCTTTGCAGGTTTTGGTTATACCCTCGTTTTCCCCCTATTTTTGCTTTCAGACGGCAGCAATTCATCATTCTGCCATTCACACCACCTCGAGACAAATCTTTTGTTTCTTTACTTGTCCCATTACCAATCTCTTTGGCCCTGTACCGCTAACTCTTCTGTCACTCCTACCTTCCACCTTATCACAAACCTTCCCTTTTTTCCTTTTTCCACCTCCACCACCACCCCTCACAAACATCTTTCACTTACTTAAAATGTTTAAAAGCTTGGCAAAAGAACAAGGAGCAATCTAGAACAAAAATGATTAATTGGAGGAGTGCCAGTTTCAATGGGGCAAGATCATATCCAGCCCAGGTAAAATGAAATCAAAGATTGGCAGGCAAAACTGCAAAGACACAATGGGCTGCCTTTAAAAAAGATATGATTCAGGTGAAGTGGAGATAGATTTTCACAAGGGCTATGGTAAGACAAACAGACAGTGCTCCCTGGATGACGAAAGAGATGGAAAGTAAGATGAAACAGAAAAAAGGTGCGCATGACAGCTTTCAGGTTGATAATACAATTGAGAACTAAGTTGAATCTAGAAAGTTCAGAGAGCAAGCAAAAAAAAATGAGAAGCCAAGAGAGATTATGATAAGAGATTATCAGCCAACATAAAAGGGAATCCAAAAGTCTTCTTTGACATAAAAATAGTAAAAGAATGGTAAAAGGAGGAGTGGGCCGATTAGGGCCAAAAGGGAGATTTCTGCATGAAGGCAGAGGGCATGACTGATGTATTAAAGGAGTACTTTGCATCTATCTTTACCAAGGAAGGAGATGCTTCCAAAGTCATGGTGAAATTGGAGGTAGCTGAGACACAAGATGGACTGAAAATTGATAAAGAATAGGTATTAGAAAGGCTCCTTCTACTTAAATTTGATAAGTCATCAGGACCAGGTGGGATTCTTCCGAGGATACTGAGACAAATAAGGGTGTAAACTGAGGAGGCACTAGTCAAAATCTTCCAATCCTCCTTAGATGCAGGGGTGGTGCCAGAATGCAAATGTATACCCTTATTCAAAAAAGAGTGTAAGAATAAGCCCAGCAACTATAGGCCAATCAGTTTAATCTTGTTGGTGGGAAAGCTTCTAGAAATGATAACTCGGGACAAAATTAACAGTCACGTGGACAAATGTGAATTGTTTAAGGAAATCCAGCACGAACTTGTTAACGGAAAATTATATTTAACTAACTTGAGATTTTTGACGAGGTAACAGCAAGGGTTGAGGAGTGAAATGTAGTTGATACTGTGTACATGGACTTCCAAAGGGCTTTTGATAAGGTACCAAATAACAAGCTTGTCAGCAAAGTTAAAGGCCATGGAATAAAAAGAAACAGTGGCAGCATAGATATGAAGCTGGTTGAGTGAAAGGAAACAGAGTCGTGGTGAACGGATGTTTTTTGAACTGGAGGAAGAAACAGAGGAGGGTTCCTCAGGGATTAGTATTCGGACCACTGTTTTTATTGATCTACAGTAATAACCTGGACTTGGGGGTGCAGGGCACAATTTCAAGATTTGCAGATGGTACAAAACATGCAAGTATTGACAACTGTGAGAAGGATAGTGATAGACTTCACAAGGACACAGACAGGCAGAATGGGTGGAAATATCTGGCAGATGAAATGTAATGCACAGAAGTGTGAAATAACACATTTTGGTGGCAAGAAAAGGAGAAACAATATAAAATAAAGGGTGCAATTCCAAAAAGGGTGCAGGAAAAGAGAGATCCAGTGGTATATCTGCACAAATCATTGAAGGTGGCAGGAGGTTATGGTAAACCTTTGTAAAACACTGTTTTGGCCTCAGCTGGAGTAGCGTCCCCAGTTCTGGGCACCATGCTTTCTGAAGGTTGTGCAGGCATTGCAGAGGGCTCAGAAACGATTTACAAGACTGGTTCCAGGGAAGGGAGACTTCAGCTATGAGGATAGATTGGAGAAGCTGAAGATGTTCTCCTTCAAGAGGAGAAAGTTGAGAGGAGGTTTGATAGAGGTATTCAAAATCCTGAGGGCTCTGTACAGAGCAGACAGGGGGTAACAATCCCCACTGAAGGGTCGCAAACTGAGGAACACTAATTTGATGTGAATGGTTAGGATCTGGAATATATTGCCTGCAAGTGTGGTGAAGGTAGATTTAATCTTGGTTTTCAAAAGGATATTGGTTAATTGTCTGAAGAGAAAAAAATTGCAGGGCTACAGGGAAAAGGCTCGGCAGCGCAACTAGCTGATTCGCTCTTGAAAGAGCCGGCATGGACACGACGGGTTGAATGGCCTCCTTCTAGGATGTAAACATTTTATGATTCTCTGATTCTACAATGTAATATGTCTTAACTTTTCTCATTTCTGATGAAAACTCATCGAACTGAAAATGTAACTGTTTTTCTCTCCACAGATGTTGCCTGACCTGCTGAGTATTTCCAGCATTTCCTGATTTTATTTCATATTGAACTAACTTGATTGAGTATTTTGATGAGGTAACAGATGGGTTGATGATGGCAATGCAGTTAAATATGGACTTCCAAAAGGTACTTAGTGAAGTGCCACATAATAGGCTTCCAGCAAAGTTGAAGCCCATGAAATAAAAGGGACAATAGCAAGTGGATACAAATTTAACCAAGTGGCAGGAAACAGAGAATATTGCTGAATGGTTGTTTAGCAGACCTGGGGGAGGATTTAAATAAGGTTTCCCAGAGGTTGGGACTAGAATCCTGCTTTTTTAATGTTAATGACTTTGACTTGGGTGTTCAGGTGTAATGTCAAAATTTGCATATGACACAAAACTCAGAAATATTTTGTACTGTGTGAAGAATAATGATAGACTTCAAGAGGAAATAGGAAGGCTGGTGGAATGGGTGGACCAGTGGCAAGTGAAATTTAATGCAGAGTAGTGTGAAGTGATTTTTATAGGAGGAACAAGGAGAGACAATATAAAATAAAGGGTACAGTTCTAAAGTGGGTGCAGTAACAGAGATCTGGGGTATATGTGCACAAATCGTTGAAGTTGGCAGGACAGGTTGATATAGTGATTGAAAAGACATACAGGATCCTGGGTTTTATAAATGGAAGCATACAGAACAAAATCAAGAAGGTTATGGTGAACCTTTATAAAACACTGGTTCAGCCTGAACTAAAGTATCATTTCCAATTTTGGGCACCCACTTTAAGATGGATGTGAAGACTTTGGAGATGGTGTAGAAAAGACTGGTTCCAGGGATGAGAACTTCAGTTATGTGGATAGATTGGAGAAGCTTGAGATGTTCTCCTTACAGAAAAGAGGGTTGGTTCGATGTGGTAGAGGTGTTCCACCACCTCCAGCGTGATTCCACCAACAAACACATCTTTCCCTCCCCTCCCCTGTCAGCATTCCAAAGGGTCTGTTTCCTCCACAACACTCTGGTCGACTCCTCTATTTTCCTCAACACCTCGTCCCCTTCCCACAGTGCCTTCCCATGCAATTGCAGAAGAGGTAATACCTGCCCTTTTACCTCCTCTCGTCTCACTGTCCAAGGCCCCAAACACTCCTTCCAGGCTAAGCAGCAATTTGCATGTACTTCTTTTACTTTAGTCTACTGTATTTGCTGCTCACAATGTGGTCTCTTCTATTTTGGGGAGACCAAACGCAGGCTGGGTGGCCACTTTGTGCATGACCCCGATCTTCCAGTTGCTTGCCATTTTAATTCACCACCTTGCTCTCATACTCACACTTCTGTTCTCAGCCTGTAGTGTTCCAGTGAAGCTCACCCACGCTTCATTAACAGCGCGTCAATTTCCGATTAGGCACTTTACAGCCTTCTGGACTCAGGCCATGAACTCTGTCTTCCATTTTGATTCAATTTTTTTTTTTAAAGCCAGCCTGTAAATTGTTTTCATGTTTCTGCTTTCAGACAGAGACCTTCATTATTCTGCCATTAACATTCAATGGACTAATGCTTTGTTTCTTTGCTACAACCATTACCACTCGCTTGGCCTTTCATTCCATGGCATCTGTGTTATTTAATCTCACTCACCCTCTACCCTAGCCCAGACCTTCCTTTTTGTCCTTCCTCCCCCTCCCCATTTTCACCAGCATAAAACCCATCACATTTCTACCTCTCTACAGCTCTGAAGAGTCATACAGACTCAAAACATTAACTCTTTTTCTCTCTCCACAGATGCTGCCAGGCCCGCCGAGTATTTCCAGCACTTTCTGTTTTTATTTCAGATTTCCAGCATCCACAGTAATTTGCTTCTTATCTGCAGAATTTTGCTTTTATTCTCTTTATAGCTTTCCTTGATTCCCATACATGGTTCAGTGGCTGCAGTCTGTGAATCTGAAACTATAGCGAAACAGTAGTAACACAAATTATATTCTACAAATCAAAATACCAGAAGAAATAATAATTGCTAAATAAAAAGGAAGGACTTTAAACAGAAATTGATGGAAATATGTGGCAGGCTAGCAACACCAAGAAGACAAAGATTAATATTTGGCTGGAATGCTTCATGAGAATTAACCCAAAATGTAATCTAACTTTCTTCTTTCAGATGCTGATCAATTTCTGCTTTTAATTCAGTTTCTAGTGTTTATGGGTTTTTAATTATTTATTTTTAAATGGAAGTCTGATTTTTTTCCCCGAATTAACTTCATACAATTTAAATAAAACAAAAGCAGTCTTGCCATTTCCTTTGTTGTCCCATCTCACCTGTCCTCCAGTTGGTTGGAATCTGCACAGTGCAAAGGTCATCTGTAGATTCATCGGCTGAGCTCCCAATGAAGTCAAAGCTAAGGCAGTTCAGGACAAGCTTGAGGAGATGCATAACCAAATTGTGTTGCCTTTGGTCCTGAAGGTTTAAGGGCTTCGTCAACACCTAAACAGAACAAGAATCTTAAAATGGAAACAACCTATGGACTGAAAGTATAAAGATCTTTATAATTACATTCCTCTGGTTGGGTTATGGCTAAAAGACACCATCAGATGATGTGTTGATCACAAGGACCTATTTTCTGTTTTTTATTGTGAAAAAGCACCCAACAAGAATCTGTGTGGTCAGGTGTGAAGAAATTTGGATTGTGGGAAGGGTGGAGTAAAAGAAAAAAGCCTCACTATGTCGTGAAGAGTGATTTTTTTGTGGATAATCCAGTGAACAGTAATTCAAACCTCACCACGTGAGGGAAGGAAACCTGACATCTTTATCCTCTTTGGACTTCACGTTACTCCAGTTTTGAGAATTTGAATTAACTTCAAAAAAATTTTAGAACTTAAAACTCATATCAGTAAAAGTATTTTTTTTATTCATTCAGGCCAGCATTTATTGCCCATCATTCAGAGGGCATTTAAGAGTCAACCACATTGCTGTAGGTCTGGAATCACATGTAGGCCAGACTAGGTAAGGACGGCAAATTTCCTTCCCTAAAGGACATTAGTGAACCAGATGGGTTTTTTTTTACAACAATGGTTTCATGGTCATCGTTAGACTTTTAATTCCAGATTTTTATTGAATTCAAATTCCACCATCTGCCAAGGCGGGATTCGAACCCAGGTCCCCAGGTTGCCCTGAGTCTCTGGATTATTAGACCAGCAACAATACCACTATGCCTTCGCCTCCCCTAAAAGTGAGCATGAAGCTATTGCATTGTCATCAAAACCCAACTGGTTCACTGATGCCCTTTAGGGAAGGAAACTTGACATCTTTATCCTCTTTGGACTACACGTTACTCCAGTTCCAATCCAACGTGGTTGACTATTAGCGGACCTCTGAAGTGGCTGAGAAAGCTACTCATTTGTACATGATCAGCCAGGGATAGGCTAGAAAATGCTGGCCTTGCCAGCAACACACAGCTGAAGGATAAATTTTAAGAAGTAATTCAAAACTTACAGCATTTTAAAAATTACAATGTTGAGCAAAAACATCATGTTTATTAATGCACACCTCTGAAGTTGTTTTGCAACAGTATCCGTTCAGTCACTGCTCTGGTTCACTGCTACACATGTGCTCAACACGTATTAAGAGCAAGGGCACTAGTTCTTACTTTTCATAGAAAAATGGAGGGTATTACAGAATGCAGCCCTCAAAACATCAGTAAAATCAGGAAAGCACATGTAAATAATACCAACTCTAGTGCATAGTTTTACGAGGGTCATTGGTTTTCAGGCAGAATTGTGGAACTCAATCCCCAGAACACTCATATGAAGAACAAAATCTCATACAATAAAAACAGAATTTGACAGTTTCAGTAACAACAAACCATGACACCCGGATAACAAAATTTGAGAATGATCAAGTCTGCAGTAATGGTTCCACAACGCAGACTTAACATGATGTAAGGACCCTAGGTCAGGTACTTATGAACAGTAGGCTCACAAAGTTAATTAATGTAGACTTTAGGAATTTGCCGAAATCCATTGCTTCCAAGCAGTAATTAGTTAGCTCATCCTAGATCTCACTCACTCTGCATCTCACTCCCTGTACCTGCTTCACTAAACCTCACTCACCCTATGGCCCCAAACTGTTTGGTTCACAAACCTGCAGGCTGAGTTAATTGCGCTAACTACTATTCAAAAGTCTTCAGGGTTCCTTTGCTTACAAATAACTATATTAAAGCCCTAATAATAACTGAGGGAGCCTTATTTGGCCAAATATCCACGATACCTTACATAAGAAAAGCAATAGACTTGGGCTTCAGGCCCAATGTAAACTCTCTCTCAGATAGTTTAGATTATAATGAACATCACAGCACACATGGAGGAGGGAACTTGCTCCATATGATTCCATACGCTACCTGTCATTTGATGAAATGCTGGTGAAATATTGATGTTCAGAGAGGCTTCGTTGTGCTCGTACAAGGAACTCAAAGTTAGCATGAAGGTACAGCAAACAATTAGGAAAGGCAAATAGCATGTTAGCCTTTATTGCACTGGAATTGAGTACAGTTATCAGGAAGTCCTGCTACAATTGTTCAGGGCTTTGGTGAGATCATACCTGGAATACTGTGTGCAGTTATGGTCTCCATATTTAAGGAAGGATAAACTTGTTTTGGAGTGCGGACAAGACTCATTAGATTGATTCTGGGGTGAGGGGGTTGTCCTATGATGAAAAGCTAGTAAATTGGGCCTATACTCTCCTGAGTTTGGAAGAACGAGAGGTGATCCCAATGCAACACACAGGATTCTGAAATGGCCTGACAGGGCAGATACTGGGAGGTTCTTTTCCCTGGCTGGGGAATCTAGAACAGTCTCAGGATAAGAAGTCAATCATTTCGGATTGTGGCAAGAAGAAACTTGTTCATTCAAAGGGTTGTGTAACTTCTGAATTTGCTACCCCAGGTTATGGATGCTCTATCACTGAATGTAATGAAGGCTGGGATAAACGGATTTTTAGTCTCTCAGGGAATCAAGGGATATGAGGAGCAGGTGGGAAAGTGAGGTTGAAACTCTTTTGAGTTATCAACAGTCACAGATTGCAACTCTTTCGAGTACAATCACAGTTCTTGGTTTCCAGGAGTGGGACATGAACCCACAACCCTCTGATTCAAAGGCGAGGGTGCTATGAACTGAGCCACAGCTGACACCTCAAAGTGAGGTTGAAACTCTTTCGAGTTATCAACAGTCACAGATTGCAACTCTTTCGAGTACAATCACAGTTCTTGGTTTCCGGGAGTGGGACGTGAACCCACAACCCTCTGATTCAAAGGCGAGGGTGCTATGGACTGAGCCACAGCTGACACCTCAAAGTGAGGTTGAAGCAGAAGGTCAGCCAAGATGGTACTGAATGGTGGATCAGGCTATATGGTCTACACCTGCTCCTATTTCTTATATTCTTATGAATTAAACATAGATACTGACTCTGAGTCTCTGACCTCAACCATTGGCAAGAAAGGACTTGCAGTCAACACAGTCTAATAATTGCACCATCCACTGAAAGAACTTCAATCTAGATTTAGAATCTGAAGTTACTCATTGGTAAAGCAGGTCCCAGTTGCAATGTTATCTTGAATATTAGAAATGTTAGCTTGACTCGTGGTTAAAATCACAAACAACCAAAACTAACTGGCCAGTACAAGTGACCGTAGTGAGTTTTGTCGGCACCAAACAGAAAGGAGGGAGACACATTCCGAAACATTGAAACCAGGCTTGTCCAACCTTTTCAAGTTGGGGGGTGGGGCACATGTCAATTTTTTTCTCACTCAAGGGGCTGATGCTCAAATTTTAGTAAGATAAGTTTTCTCATAACATTAAACACAAATTTCAAAAATATCAATGCCAAACCAATGCATTTCAAAGAGGGGTAAATAATAAAAAATCCCATTAAAATGTGCCAAGCAGCAGAGTTCACCAATAAAACTTTTTTTTTTGCCTTTTCACTTAAGGAGCAGAGCTAGAGAGAGACAGACTAGGCCCCACGGTTACTAGGGAAGGGGTGGGGACCAGGTCTGAGCTAAGGACTTGGGTTTCACTAACACTGACCTTGCATTCACCTCTGGTGGCACACATTCCATGTTGGCCTCAGCAGAACTGATACGAAAGCAGGCATTGGAAGCGGGTTGCCTTTCAACCTGGGTTTTCCTCCTTTCCCGATTTGCTTTGTCAGTAGGTTTTTGAGGTGGAGGATGAGGAAGGCAGCATGTGTGTTTCCAGCTCACTCCAAGTCTCAGGGTTTTCACACTCGCACACAAAATCACCAGCTCTGTCTCTCTCTCTCTTTCTCGCACACATGCACGCGCACACACACACACACTCACGCAGGCAGGCAGACTCACGCACACACACAGAGACAGACACACAGACCCACACACACATACAGGCATTTAATGGCATTACCGTCGCTGAATCCTCCACTATCAATATATCATAACATGGTTACCCTTGGCCAGAAATTGAACTGGACTCGCCATATAAATACTGTGACTACAAGAGCAGGTCAGAGGCTAGGAATCCTGTGGCGAGTAACTCACTTCCTGACTCCCCAAAGCCTGTCCACCATCTACAAGGCACAAGTCAGGAGTGTGGTGGAATGTTCTCCACTTGCCTGGATTAGCATAGCTCCAACAATACTCAAGAAGCTTGACACTATCCGGGACAAAGCAGTCCGCTTGATTGGCACCACATCCACAAACATTCACTCCCTCCACCACCGACGCACATTAGCAGCAGTGTGTACCACCTACAATATGCACTGCAGGAACTCGCCAAGGCTTCTTCAACAGCACCTTCCATACCTACGACCACTACCATCTAGAAGGACAAGGGCAGCAGAGACATGGGAACATCACCACCTGGAAGTTCCCTTCCAAGCCACTCACAATCCTGACTTGGAAATATATTGCTGTTCCTTTACTGTCATTGGGCCAAAATCATGGAACTCCCTCTCGAACAGCACTGTGGATGTACCTACACCACATGGACTGCAGGGGTTCCAAGAAGGCAGCTCACCATCATCTTCTCAAGGGCAATTATGAATGGTCAATAAATGCTGGCCTAGCTAGCGATGCCCACATCCCAGGAGTAAATAAGAAAAAGCCCCTATTCCCCAGCATCCCTCTCTCTCCTCCAAGCCCCCATTCCCAGTCTCCCTTTCTCTCTCCTCCAAGCTCCTATTCTCCAGTCTCCCTCCCTCTCTCCAAGCTCCCATTCCCCAGTCTCCCTCTCTAAGCCCCCATTCCCCAATCTTTCTCTCTCTCCAAGCCCACATTCCCCAGTCTCCCTGAGTCCCCATTCCCCCTTTCTCTTTGAGCCCCCATTCCCGAGTCTCCCCGCTCACCAAGCTCTCATTCTCGAGTCTCCCACTCTCCAAACTCCCATTCCCGAGTTCCCATTCCCAAGTCTCCCACTCTCCAAGCTCCCATTCCCCACCCTCCAAGCTCCCAGTCCCCCACTCTCCAAGCTCCCAGTCCACAGTCCCCCATTCTCCAAGCTCCCAGACCAGCCAAGCTCAGGCCTGTGTGCTGGCAGTAAAGTGACAACATTGGGTTGGAGTGTGAGGGCGGACTGCAGTGGGAAATTTAAATTGCTGATCTCTTGGGATGCTGCAGTTTTGTTCTGGGGAGAGTTGGGAATCCCCAGTAGATAACAGGCAGTTAATTCATTATCTCCAGTTTTATAATGCTGCCCAAGGATAAAATGCACCCAATATCTTGATTTGGCTCCTGATGACACGTTCTTTTATCTGTTTGTAATATTGTGCAGTAATATACGCTTCGCCACAAATTATTTCTTTGTGCCTTAAAATCAGTTAGATCTCAATAACTAAGATGAAATCAAAATACTGCAGATGTTGGAAATCTGAAACAAAAACAGAAAATGCTGGAAAAATTCAACAGGTCTGACAACATCTGTGGAGAGAGAAAAACAAAGTTAACATTTTGAGTCCGTATTACCCTTCAGAGCTGAAGAGAAGTGGGAATGTGATTAAATTTATACTGCTGAAGGAGGGGTGGGGCAGGTGGTGCTGGATAGAAGGCCAGCAATAGGTGGGGACAAAGGAGGGATTGACAAAGATGTCATGAAACTAAAGGACAAAGAGATTGTTAAGGGTAGTGATTAGTGCTAAAAAAAGGTGCTAATAGTGGCGTAAAGGTAAGAAAGCAGAACAAGGGTAGCATTATGTGAAAAAACAATATGAAACAAGCGCAGATGGCCCTGGAGGGGATGAGGTAGGGGGAGAAGCAGGTGGTGGGGAAAAAATAGATAGAAAATGGGATATAAAAGAGGATAAAACTATATGAATATGGATAAATGAATAAAACTAAAAATAAGTGGATAAAAAAAAATGAATGTAGAAGGGGATGAAAAAAAAAGGGGGTGAGGATGGAGGAGAGAGTTTATGGTCTGAAGTCAATGTTAAGTCCAGAAGGCTGTAAGGTGCCTAATCAGAAGATGAGGTGCTGTTCCTCCAGTTTGCGTTGGGCTTCAATGGAACATTGCAGCAGGCCAAGGATGAACATGTAGGCATGAGAGCAGGATGGTGTGTTGAAATAGCAAGCAGCAGGATGGTCTGGGTGATGCTTGAGGACAGACCGAAGGTGTTCCGCAAAGTGGTCGTCCAGTCTACGTTTGGTCTCCCTGATGTAGAGGAGACCACATTGGGAGCAGTGAATGCAGTATACCAAATTGAAGGAGGTACAAGTGAAGTGCTGCTTCACCTGAAAGAAGTGTATGGGCCCTTGGACGTTGTTGAGGTAAAGGGGCAGGTGTTGCACCTTCAGCGATTGCATGGGAAGGTGCCGTGGGAAGGAAATGAGGTGTTGAGGGTGTTGGAGGAGTGGACCAGGGCATCCCGGAGGGAACGGTCCTTATGCTGACAGGGGGGAATGAGGGGAAGATGTGTTTGGCGGTGGGGAGTTGGAGGAAATAGCAAAGGGTGATCCTTTGAATGCAGAGGGTGGTGGGGTGAAAAGGGAGGACAAGGAGGACCCTACATGGTTCTGGGAGGGAGGGGAAGGTGTTAGGGCAGAGGCGCAGGAGGTGGGTCGGACACGGCTGAGGGCCCTGTCAACCCACAGTGGGTGGGAAACCTCAGTTAAAGACGGAGGAAGACATGCCAGTAGCAGGACTATAACTGACCTTGTCTCCTCTGGAGATCTTCCCTCCACAGCTTCCAACCTCATAATCCCCCATCCCCGGACAGCCCACTTCCATCTCCTTCCTAAAATCCACAAACAGGACTGTCCAAGTAGACCGATCGTGTCAGCCTGTTCCTGCCCCACGGAACTTATTTCTTCCTATCTTGACTCCATTCTCTCTCCCCTTGTCCAGGCTCTTCCCACCTACATCTGCAATCCTTCTGATGTCCTACGTCATATCAACAATTTCCAGATCCCAGGCCCTAACCGCCTCCTCTTCACCAAGGGCGTCCAAACCCTCTATACCTCCATCTCCCACCATGATAGTCTGAGGGATCTCCGCTTCTTCCTTGAACAGAGGCCCAAACAATCACCATCCATCATGACTCTCCTCCGCTTGGATGAACTTGTTCTCTCACTAAATAATTTCTCCCGAAACTTGTCTCACTTCGTCCAAATAAAAGGAGTGGCTATGGGTACCCACATGGGTCCCAGTTATACCTGTGGAGTATGCAGAACATTCCTTGTTCCAGTCCTACTCAGGCCCCCTCCCACAACACTTTCTTCGGTACATCAATGACTGTTTCGGTGCCGCTTCGTGCTCTTGTCTGGACCTGGAAAAATTGATCAGTTTTGCTCCCAATTTCCACCCCTCTATCACCTTCACATGGTCCATCTCCGACATTTCCATTAACTTCCTTGACCTCTCTGTCTCCATTTCTGGTGATAGACTGTCCACCAATATTCATTACAAGCCCACCGACTCCCACAGCTACCTTGGCTACAGCTCCTCACACCCTACTTCCTGTAAGGACTCATCCCATTCTCTCAGTTCCTTCACCTCCGTCGCATCTGTTCCGATGATGCCACTTTCCAAAACGGCGCTTCTGACATGTCTTCCTTCTTCCTTAACCGAGGTTTCCCAGCCACTATGGTTGACAGGGCCCTCAGCCGTGTCCAACCCATCTTCTGTGCCCTGCCCTCACACTTTACCCTCCCTCCCAGAACCACGATAAGGTCCCCTTGTCCTCACTTTTCACCCCACCAGCCTCCGCATTCAAAGGATCATCCTCCGCCATTTCCGCCAACTCCAGCATGATGCCACCACCAAACACACCTTCCCCTCATCTCCTCACCCGCCCCCCCCCCCCAGTCAGCATTCTGTAGGGACCGTTCTCTCTGGAACACCTTGGTCCACTCCTCCATCAACCCCAACACCTCCTCCCCTTCCCACAGCACCTTCCCCTGCAATCGCAGAAGGTGCAACACCTGCCCCTTTACCTCCTCACCATCCAAGGGCCCAAACACTCTTTTCAAGTGAAGCAACGCTTCACTTGTACCTCCTTCAATTTGGTCTACTGCATCCACTGCTCCCAGTGCGGTCTCTTCTACATCGGGGAGACCAAACGTAGACTGGGTGACCACTTTGCGGAACACCTTCGGTCTGTCCGCAAGCATGACCCAGACCTTCCTGTCGTTTGCCATTTCAACACTCCATCCTGCTCTCATGCCCACATGGCCATCCTTGGCCTGTTGTAATGTTCCATTGAAGCCCAACGCAAACTGGAGGAACAGCACCTCATCTTCCAATTAGGCACATTACAGCCTTCTGGACTTAACACTGAGTTAAACACCTTCAGACAATATACTCTCTCCTCCATCCTCACCCCCTTTTTTTTAATCCCCTTTCTTTTACATTTATTTTTTATCCACTTATTTTAGTTTTATTCATTTATTCGTAATTTTATCCTCTTTCTTAACCCATTTTCGATTTTTTTCCTCCCACCACTGCCCCCTCTCCCCACCCCATCTCCTACAGGGCCATTTGTCACTTGTTCCATATTGTTCTTTCACACAATGCTACCCTTGTTCTGCTATAATCGCATTCTGCTTTCTTACCTTTACGCCACTATTAGCACCTTTTTTAGCATAAACCAATATCATTAACAATCTCTTTGTCCTTTAGTTTCATGACATCTTTGTCAATCTCTCCTTTGACCCCACCTTTCGCTGACCTTCTATCCATCTCCACCTGCCCTACCCCCCTTAAACAGTATAAATTTCATCACATTTCCGCTTCTCTTCAACTCTGAAGAAGGGTCATACAGACTCGAAACATTAACTTTGTTTTTCTCTCACCACAGATGCTGTCAGGCCTGCTGAGTTTTTCCAGCATTTTCTGATTTTGTTTTAGATCTCAATAACATTTCTTTCCCTTCCCTTACAGATCACCATTTTGGAAATGAGAGCATAATATTAAAGCAGCAGAAGTAATTGTTTGCTTTTCAGTTTCTAGTTAGCATTTCATTTCTCCTTTACTTTTTGGTTTGGAGAACATTTTAAACATTACACATGCAGTCAAACATTACACATGTGCTAAATAAAGTAAACTTTGTGTATTGGAGAGAGGCTGAAACAGAGCCACATTAATTTGTAAGCAAGAATATTTCTCTATTAATCTAGCATTAGTTTGCTCGCAAGTGGCTCTGAATAAACTCACAAACACATATTAGGTTTTTTAAAACTGATCAGTTCAATTAATTTAGCTGTGGCTGTTGGATGCTAGTGAAATACTGGATAAAACCAACAAAATATTGTTACTGCGCCATGCTCCAAAGAAAACCAAATATCTTTGGGACTACAGCCAAGTGTAATAAACAGCTCATGGTATCAGTGCACAGTGCTCCAATGCATCAATAAAATGTTTTGTGAATTAAATTTATCCCCCAAGTTGTTAGGCTGAATATTGTCTTACCTCTCTCAGTAGTGTACAGGCCAATGTGAAGATTTCTCGTAAACATACGTCACGAAACGAGGTAGCTATTCTTCGGTGCTTGGATAGTGGTCTTGTTGAATCAGCCTGCAGTACAATATGCACATAATTAATTCAGCTGGTATGAGGGCACTTAGATAAGCTTGAATTCTGGCTATATTTTACCCTTTTCCTTCAAATCAGAAAATATATCCTCTCCTTTCCCTGGCCAGAGTGAGTAGGTCTCAGACCTTTGTCATGTGAATGCAAAGCTTGATGCAAAGGGATGCACAGGAACAACTCATTCGTTTAAGGAAGACCATGAGCCCTGTTTGATTTCTTGAAAGAAGTGCCTTATTGTACAAGGAGTGCATTAATTCCAATTGCAGCAGCATCATTGTTCTGATAAGGCAAAAACTCTAATAAAATGCATCAAAATACATAATATTGTTAATGGAGAGAAAAATGCTGTAATTATTTTCCTCCCCCTGCTTCTAACTGTTCCTATGTGCTCCCCAACCTCCTCCTGTTTCCCATTTTATTCATTATTGCTAAATTGCTTGGCCTGAATACTGCAATTGGTCTTGACTAGCCTTGTTCAAAATGTAAGTTAGCATGAGAAACGCATACGTACCATGTTCATTTCCTGTGTAAGTTCAGACAAGATCATCACACCAATCATACAGTGCTCCACACTGCCCTAAACAGGCAATAAAACATGGTTTAAATATAGTGAGTTAATATTATAGTTCAACAGTTGAAAGCAGCAGAAGCAGAATTTCTGATATGGGCACATGGCTGTGTAAAATATTTACTTAGAAATCTCAAAACAGATGATAACAAAAATGTCAAAATTACGAGAGGTCTGGACAGAGTAGATAGGGAGAAACTATTCCCACTTGTTAAAGGTTCGAGAATGAAAGGGCACAGAGTTAATGTAATTGGCAAAAGAAGCAAAAACCTTTCTTTGAGAAAAAACTTTTTCATGCAATGAGTGGTTAAGGTCGGGAATGCACTGTCTGAAAGAGTGGTGGTAGCAGATTCAAAGAATTCAAAAGGGAATTAGGCTGTTATCTGAAAAGGAAGAACATGCAGGGTTACGGAGAGAAGGCAGGAGAATGAAACTAAGTGAATTGCTTATTCAAAGAGCCAGTGAAGACACGATGGGCAGAATGGTCTCCTTCAGCGCTGTAACAATTCTGTGATTCTGTGAAGTGCGTCTACTGCTCTGCCATAATTGTTGGATGCCATTCAGTTAACATTTGTAACACCACAACAGCACTATTTTTAGACATGGCTAGTGAAGTTGTAATGTATTATTTATATGGAGCATCCTTGCCAAAATATCATCTTCAATGCAAGAAATTTTAAGGACTGAAAACACCATTAGGCTCATTGCTGTACTTTGATGCCATCTACCAGGCTTCTCTCAAATGCCTCAGTCCTTTTTTTCTTGTGAACGAACCCTCTTGTTTTTTAAACCTATCTATTCAGTTTGGAAATGGGAATGTATGAACAAGCATTTGGTAGCACAATGGCAGTGCTGTCGTCTGCTGCTAAAAACACAGTTACTTTCATACAAGAACACAAACAGTAAACCAAAATTGTAAAACTCTGCTACACACCAATTATATTTGTAGCACTTCTGAATGTCTTATAAAAGAGGGATTTGAAAACAATGATGGGAATTTAAAAATTGTGGCCTTCTTTAATGTAAAGTCATGCAGGTCAGCGAGCACAGACATGAACATAGGAGCATGAGTAGGTCATTCGGCCTCTCGAGCCTGCTCTGCCACTCAACAAGATCATGGCTGACCTTCTACCTCAATGCCATTTTCCTGCGTTATCTCCATATCACTTTCTTGAATATACTCAATGAATAAGCCTCCACAGACCTCTGGGGTAAGGAAGTCCAAAGATTCACAACCCTCTGATTGAAGAAATTCTTCTCATCTCAGTCGTAAAAGGCCTCCCCCTTATTCTGAGGCTGTGTCCACTGTTCTAGCACCACCAGCCAGGGGAAACATGCCGATGCCACAATCACCATCCCTGGGTATGTCCTGTCCAACCGGCAGAACAGACCCAGCAGAGGTGGCGGCACATCGGTATACAGTTGGGAGGGAGTTGTCTTGGGAGTCCTCAACATTGACTGCAGACACCGTGAAGTCATATGGCATCAGGGAAAACATGGGCGATCAAACTTCCTGCTGACCCCCCACCCGAAACCTGGTGAAGCTACAATTCAGGACTACTTGTGTGTAAAATAGCGTAAGCAGCATGCGACAGATAGCGCTAAGTGATCCTACAACCAATGGATCTGATCTAAGCTCTGCAGTTCTGCCACATCCAGTCATGAATGGTGGTGGATAATTAAACAACTCACTGGAGGAGGAGGATCCACAAATATCCTCATCCTCAATAATGGGGGAGCCTAGCACATCAGTGCAAATTATAAGGCTGAAGCACTTGCAACAATCTTCAGCCAGAAGTGCCAAGTGCATGATTTTCAGCCAATGGATACTGCAAAGGCTATGAAGCCCTGACAATATTCCGGCAATAGTGCTGAAGACCTTTGCTCCAGAACTTGCCATGCCACTAGCCTAGCTGTTCCAGTACAGTATGTGGAAAATTGCCCGGGTATATTCCATCCATAGGAAGCAGGACAAATCCAACCTGGCCAATTATTGCCCCATCAGCCTACTTTCAATCATCAGTAAAGTGGTGGAAGAGGTCATCAACAGTGCGACCAAGCGGCACTTGCTTCGAAATTACCTGCTCACTAATACGCAGTTTGGGTTCCGCCAGGATCAGTCAGCTTCTGACCTCTTCACAGCCTTAGTTCAAACATGGACTAAAGAGCTAAACTCCAGAGGTGAGATGAGAGTGGCTGCCCTTTACATCAAGGGAGCCTTTGACCAGGTGTGGCATCAAGGAGCCCAAGCAAAACTGAAGTCAATGGGAATCAGAGGGAAAACTCTCCACTGGTTGGAGGCACACCTAGCAAAGGAAAATGGTTGTGGTTGTTGGAGGCTAATCATCTCAGTTCCAGGACCTCGCTGCAGGAGTTCCTCAGGGTAGTGTCCTAGGCCCAACTATCTTCAGGTGCTTCATCAATGGCCTTCCTCCCATCATAAGATCAGAAGTGAGGATGCTCACTGATGCTTGCACAATGTTCAGCACCATTCACGGCTCCTCAGACGCTGAAGCAGTCCATGTCCAAATGCGGCAAGGCTTGGACAATATCCAGGCTTGGGCTGACAAGTAATACTTGCGCCACACAAGTGCCAGGCATTGACATTCTCCAACAAGAGAGAATCTAACCATTGCCATCGCTGAATCCCCCATTATCAACAGCCTGGGGGTTACCATGACCAGAAAAAGACATGGACTAGCCATTTAAATACTGTGGCTACAAGAGCAGGTCAGTGGCTAGGAATCCTGTGGCGAGTAACTTACCTCCTGACTCCCCAAAGCCTATCCACCATCTACAAGGCACAAGTCAGGAGTGTAATGCAATACTCTCCACTTGTTTGGATGACTGCAGCTCCAACAACACTCAAATGGCTCGACACCATCCAGGGCAAAGCAGCCCACTTGATTGACGCCCCATCCACAAACATTCACTCCCTCCACCACCGACGCACAGTGGCAGCAGTTTGTACCATCTACAAGGTGCACTGCAGGAATTCATCAAGGCACCTGAGAAAGGACCTTCCAAACTCACGACCATTACCATCTAGAAGTACAAGGGCAGCAGATACATGGGAACACCACCACCTGGAAGTTCCCCCCGCCACAAGCCACACACATCCTGACTTGGAAATAGGTCACCGTTCCTTTACTGTCGCTGGATCAAAATCATGGAACTCCCTCCCCAACAGCACTGTGGGTGTACCTACACCACAGGAACTTGCAGTGGTTCAAAAAGGTAGCTAACCACCACCTTTTCAAGGGCAATTAGGGATGGTCAATAAATGCTGGCCTAGCCAGCGACATCCACACCCCATGAATAAAAGAAAAAGCCTTCTCAATCTCTCCTCTTGAACAATCCCACCATCCCAGGAATCAGTGTGGTGAACCTTCGTTGCACTCCCTCTATGGCAATTAAATCCTTCCTTTGGTAAGGACACCAAAACTGTACACAATATTCCAGGTGCAATTTCACAGTGTCTTTACAGTACAGAAGGAGGCCATTCAGCCCATCGAGTCTGCACTCTCTCTCTGAATGAGCCTTCTACCTAATTCTACCCCCCGCCTTATCCCCATAACCTTGCACATTCTCTCTTTTCATGTAGCAATCCAATTCTCTTTTGAATATCTCGATCGAACCTGCCTCCATCACCCTCTCAGGAAGTTCGTTCCATACTCCAACAACCCTCTGGGTGAAAAAAAATTTTCCTCACATCACATTTACTTCTTTTGCCAATTATTTTTAATCTGTGCTCTCTAGTTCTTGATGTTCTCTCGAGTGGGAACAGTTTCTCACCATTTACCCTGTCCATACCCCATAAGATCTTGAATACCTCCATCAAGTCTCCTCTCAGCCTTCTTTTCTCCAGGGAAAACAGTCTATAGCTATAGTTCTTCATTTTGGGAATAATTCTTGTGAATCTCCTCTGTACTCTCTCCAATGCCTTCACATCTTTCCTCAATTATGGCGCCCAGAACTGGACGAAGTACTCCAGGTGAGGCCTAACTAGTGTCTTATACAAATTCAACATGACCTCCTTACTCTTGTACTCAATGCCCCTATTAATAAAGCCTAAGACACTATATGTTTTATTAACTGCTCTCTCAACATGCCCTGCCAACTTCAATGATCTATGTACGTATACACCGAGGTCCCTCTGTTCCTGCACCTCCTTTAGAGGCTCTCCCTTTATTTTATGTTGCCTCACCATATCATTCCTCCCAGAATGAATCATCTCACACTTCTTTGCATTGAACTTCATGTGCCACTTGTCTGTCCAATCCATCAATATGCCTATATCCTTTTGAAATTCAAGGTTATCCCCATCACAGATTACATTTTTATTCTTTTGCATCATCTACAAATTTTGAAATCATGCCCTGCATACCACAGTCTAGGTTATTAATATATATCAGGAAGAGCAAGGGTCCCAACACTGAACCCTGAGGAACTCCACTACAAACCTTCCTCCAATCTGAAAAACAACCATTTATTGCTACTCTCTGTTTCCTGTCACTCAACCAATTTCTTAACCAAGTACCGACTTTTGCTTTTATTCTATTGCTTAGAATTTTGCTCACAAGTCGATATCAAATGCCTTTTGAAAATCCATTTACACCACGTCAACAGCATTTCCTTTAGCAACCTTCTCTGTTACCTCCTCAAAAAACTCCAGCAAGTTAGTTAAACATGATTTTCCCTTAATGAATCCATGCTGGCTTTCCTTAATTATCCTGCACTTGTCTAAGTGGTTATTGATTTTATCCCATAATATAGTTTCCAGAAGTTTCCCTACCGCTGAGGCCAAACTGACTGGCCTGTAGCTGCCAGCTTTATCCTTGCACCTTTTTGAACAAGGGTGCAACATTTGCAGTTCTCCAGTCCTCTGGCACCTTCCCTGTATCTAAGGAAGACTGGAAGATTATCACTAGTGCCTCTGAAATTTCCACTCTCACATCACTCAGTGCCCTTGGATTCATCTCATCCGGTCCTGGTACCTTACCTAGTTTAAGTAAAGATAGGCTTTACAACACCTCCTTCCTCTCGATTGTGAGTTGTTCTGGTGTATCAGTTACCTCCTCTCTCACCTTGGCCTGGGTAGCAAGTTCTTCCTTTGTAAAGACAGATGCAAAGTACTCGTTCAACACCTCTACTATTTCTCCAGCCTCCACATGCAAGTCCCCTTTTTTGTCCCTAATTGGCCCTACTCTTTCTTTTACCACCCTATTATTATTTACATAGAAGACCTTGGGATTCCCTTTTATATTAGCTGCCAGCCTCTTTTCATGTTCTTTCCTTGCTTTTCTTATTAGTTTCTTCATTTCCCTTCTGGTCCTTCTATTCTTCAGCCTGATTATCCATTGTATTTTCTACCTGACATCTGTCATACGCGCACTTCTTCCTTTTCATCTCTACCTCTATCTCTTTTGTTATCCAGGATGCTCTGGATTTATTTGCCCTACCTTTCCCCTTCAAGGCAAGGGAATATACCTTGACATTGCCTACACTACTTTATCTTTGAAGGTGGCCCATTGTTCAGCCACCATCTTTTCTACCAACTCACTCAGCTCAGATGCATTCACATCACATCCCATCAAAGTTGGCTTTCCTCCAATTAATTATCTGGATTGTAATCTGTCCTTTTCCATGATTAAGTTAAACTTTATGATACAATAGTCACTGTCGCCTAGAGGCTCTCCCACTGATATCTGATCTACATGGGCAAATTCATTCCCCAGAACCAGGTCCAAAAGTGTATGTCCTCTCATTGGAATAGAAACATACTGCTGTAGAAAATTATCTTGAACACATTCCAGCAACTCTCCCACCTCTTGTCCTTTTGTACTATTCCTATCCCAGTCTATAAGGCTCTAGGGTTGACAGGTTAATGGGACTTGGCATGAGTTAGGAACATAAGCAGCAGCGCTTTGAATGACCACAGGTTTATGGAGGGTAGAACATGGGAAACCAACCAGGAGTGCATTGGGATAGTCAAGTCCAGACATAAAAAGGCATGAATGAGGGTTTCACCACAAGAGCTATGGCAGGATTGTGTCAAGCAATGTTGCCCAGCATAGCTGGTCATGCAACACTGCTCAGTATTACATGTTCCTGCGACACTGCTCTGTATGGCTGGTCCTGCGACACTGCTCTGTTTGGCTGGTCCTGCGACACTGCTCTGTATGGCTGGTCCTGCGACACTGCTCTGTATGGCTGGTCCTGCGACACTGCTCTGTATGGCTGGTCCTGCGACACTGCTCTGTATGGCTGGTCCTGCGACACTGCTCTGTATGGCTGGTCCTGCGACACTGCTCTGTATGGCTGGTCCTGCGACACTGCTCTGTATGGCTGGTCCTGCGACACTGCTCTGTATGGCTGGTCCTGCGACACTGCTCTGTATGGCTGGTCCTGCGACACTGCTCTGCATGGCTGGTCCTGCGACACTGCTCTGCATGGCTGGTCCTGCGATACTGCTCTGCATGGCTGGTCCTGCGACACTGCTCTGCATGGCTGGTCCTGCGACACTGCTCTGTATGGCTGGTCCTGCGACACTGCTCTGTATGGCTGGTCCTGCGACACTGCTCTGCATGGCTGGTCCTGCGACACTGCTCTGTATGGCTGGTCCTGCGACACTGCTCTGTATGGCTGGTCCTGCGACACTGCTCTGCATGGCTGGTCCTGCGACACTGCTCTGCATGGCTGGTCCTGCGACACTGCTCTGTATGGCTGGTCCTGCGACACGGCTCTGTATGGCTGGTCCTGCAACACCGCGACATTGGGGGAGGCAATGGCATAGCGGTATTGTCGCTGGACTAGTATTCCAGCATAATGCTGTGGGGACCCAGGTTTGACTCCCACCACGGCAGATGGTAAAATTTGAATTCAATAAAAATGTGGAATTTAAAGTCTGATTATGACCATGAAACCATTGTTGATTGTTGTAAAAACTCATCTGGTTCACTAATGCCTTTTAGGAAAGGAAATCTGCTGTCCTTACCTGGTCTGGCCTACATATGACCCCAGAGCCACTGCAATGTGGTTGTCTCTTAAATGCCCCTGAACAATTAGGGATGTACAATAAATGCTGGCCTAGCCAATGAACGAACATTTAAAAAAACTGCTCTGCATGGCTGGTCCTGCAACACTGCCCCGTATAAGTGGTCCTGCGACACCTCTCTATGTAGCTAGTCCTGTGATATTGTTCAGTGCAGGCGTTTTTGCAACACTGTCCTGTGTAGATGCTCCACTGGAGAGTGTCATAATATATATCTGAATTAGATATTTCACTGTATTCGGGGTTACTGGCACTTCTGTGGAAGGACTCCATGTCCCTTACAATCAACAGTTTAACTTTATTGCCTAATATTTAAACAAACAATATTGTGACCCAAGCTGGTAACAATGAAACTCCACATTACATGAATCTAATATACGCTCCAAAGTGCTGATTGACACTGTACTGAGACAAGTCCAATCATAAATCAACAAGCTAATTTATTTGTCATCTAGCATGTGAATCACAGAATCACAGTGCAGAAGAGGCCCTTCGGCCCATCGAGTCTGCACCGACACGTCAGAAGGTGTTTCTGACCTACCTACCTACCTAATCCCATTTACCAGCACTTGGCCCATAGCCTTGAATGTTATGACGTGCCAAGTGCTCATCCAGGTACTTTTTAAAGGATGTGAGGCAACCCGCCTCCACCACCCTTCCAGGCAGTGCATTCTACACCGTCACCACCCTCTGGGTAAAAAAGCTTTTCCTCACGTCCCCCCTAAACCTCCTGCCCCTCACCTTGAAATTATGCCCCCTTGTGACTGATCCTTCAACTAAGGGGAACAGCTGCTCCCTATCCACCCTGTCCATGCCCCTCATAATCTTGTACACCTCGATCAGGTCGCCCCTCAGTCTTCTTCTCTGCTGCAACGAAAACAGCCCAAGTCTATCCAACCTCTCTTCATAACAAACAAGATAAAATTTAAAGTACATTTTTTCCAATTTCATGATACTCTTTATAATATAAATCACACTATCAGTGTTGAGGATTAAATATACTTTTTGACTTGAATTACTCAGAAAGCAGTCAGCACTAAACAGAAAGAGAGAACATGCTTATGCTCTATGATAAAAGCAAAAAACTGCAGATGCTGGAAATCCAAAACAAAAACAAAAATACCTGGAAAAACTCAGCAGGTCTGGCAGCATCTGCGGAGAGGAGCACAGTTAATGTTTCGAGTCCGAATGACCCTTCAACAGAACTTATGCTCTATATCTGACTTCCTTATCAGATCGCTACAGAACATCTCTACTTTCTTAGCTATACAGGATGTATAAGGGTGAATATCTGACACCCCCTCCACTCCAACCTCCACCATCGTCAACTCAATGCTCCATGCCTGGTGCATGTCCATCTATGCTCCTGAGTAAGCTTGTTACTGTCCTCCTGGACAGGTTACTGACAGCTTAAGCCTCCAATGAGGTCATGAAAATTAAGTCATTCCAACATATAGAAGTGAGAAGTGTGAGGTGATCCATTTTGGTACAAGGGATAGGGAGAGGCAATATGGACTAAATGGCAGAGTTCTAAAAGGTGTGCAAAAACAGAGGGACCCAGGATGCATGTGCATCAATCTTTGAGGTGGCAGGCATATTGAGAGGGTGATCAGCAAAGCATATGGGCTTTTGGGCTTCATAAATAGAACATGACGCGTGGTGACGTCGGTCATACGTCCCGACGGGCAGGATGATATTTCCTGAAGGTTTTACTGAATGAATAAATATTTTTCTCACAATTCATAAACATGTCCCAGCTCATGTGACACCGTCACATGAGGGAACATGTCTAAATAATTTTTACCTTTCTTTCTTTAAATATTTCAATATGAACTTAATTTCCTCAGGGAGATTTCTGCGCTCTTTTGCATGCATGCGCGAAAGAGCGCAGGTGCCAACTCTCCCTCCTCCCCCCGCCCAACACATGTAGTGCTCGCTACTGGCCGAGCGTCACGCTGGGCCTTTATTGGCCCGCCCACGTAAAATGGTGGTGCGCAACCGATCGCAGGCGGCGATCGGCTCCCGACCGGGCTGCCCGACAGGCAGAAAATTCTGCCCAAAGTTTTGGTTGGGTCCCAACTGAAATCTTGCATTCAGTTCTGGTCACCGTAATTTAGGAAGAATTTGAGGGTTCTTGAGAGAGTGTAGAAAAGATTTACCAGAATGTTTCCAGGGTTGGGGGATTTTAGTTACAAGGTTAAGTTGGAAAAGCTGAGTTTGTTCTTCTTGGGGCAAAGGAGATTGAAGGGAAATTTGACATAAATGCACAAGATTATGACAGGTTTGGTGGTAGACAAGGTATACAAGGAAAAATGTTCCGTTTAAGGTTTTGGGCAAGAGTCCAGGGGAAATGTGAGGAAGGACTTTTTATGCAGCAAGTGGTAATGACCTGGGACTCTCTGCCCATGAGGATGATGGCTGCAGGAACAATCAATGATTTCAAAAGGAAGTTAGACAGGCACATGAAGGAAAATTGCAGGGCAGCTGACTACATGATGGTAGTTCTGGAAACTTTTGAGCAGTTTAAACATGAACAAAGGCTAACACATCAAACCCCTTGGAATGTAACATGCCTTTCATCGTATAAAAATTCCAGCCAAGCCAATGCAAAGGATTCGTAGATGATACATCTATACCAGCCAGCTCTGGACAAAAGCTGAGTTGTTTGACACTCGTTATCTTCAACGTCGTACTAATGGTTGTTCAGTTACCTGCTCAAAACACAATGGGTTTTAAAAAGGGTGCCTCGTTACCTCAATGGCTCAACCCGAAACCACCCCATCACATGACCGAGACTTGAGCTCTTTGAATTCCTTTAATTAGACAGCTTTTCAAGTTTATCTTAAGTTGCGGTTTAACTTCAGAAGAGAAAACCGGACTCCAGATGAGCAACCTGCCTTTGACCTCCATTTCTCTCCAAGTCTTGAGTTCCAGAAAGAACCATATATTTCGCCTACAGATTGAACTAATACCCAGGATACAAGAATACTTTGATAAAGGCAAAATACTGTGGATGCTGGAAATCTGAAACAAAAACAAAAAATGCTGGAAAAACTCAGCAGGTCTGACAGCATCTGTGGAGAGAAAGACAGAGTTAACGTTTCGAGTCCGTATGACTCTTCAAAGCTCTGAAGAGTCCTACGGACTCGAAACATTAACTCTGTCTTTCTCTCCACAGATGCTGTCAGGCCTGCTGAGTTTTTCCAGCATTTTTTGCTTTTGTACAAGATTACTTTGCTGCAGCTTCAACAGACTCAACCTGCAACCAAGTTCCTAGGACCAAGACCAAGGATTCTGCCAGACCGAGCCACCGGAAAAAACCTTCATTGGACATTCACTTACTGGACTTACTGGGAGTATGGTGCTGAGATAGAGGGTCAGCCATGATCCTATTGAATGGCGCAGCAGGCTCGAAGGGCTGAATGACTTACTCCTGCTCCAAGTTTCTATGTTTCTATGTTACTGTTGACCATGTCCTGCCTCGCACAAGTCCCACTGATCCATCTTCCCTGTGCTCGTTGACATATGTTGGCTCCTGGTCTAGCAATGCCTCACTTTAATAATTCTCATGCTGGTTTTCAAATCCTTTCCTGCCTACCTTTGTAACTTCTTCCAACACTACAACTTTCCACGATATCTACACTTTTCCAATTCTGACCTCTTTGTAAAGGTAATTAAAAGGGGGAAAGCCAACTTTGGTGGGGTAAGCATGGGTCCGTGCCAAATAAATTGAAGTTAGCAGGAAAACAGTAGCTGAATAATGGGCTACTGTCAAAGAAGAGATATTTTGGGCAGAGTCAAGGTACATTCCCTCAAAAGGGAAATGTAGGGCCAACAAAGCCAGGTCTCCCTGGATGATAAAGGAGGTAGAAATTGAGATGACGTGTGCTTATGACAGATGTGAGGTAGAAAATACAACTGAGAACCAGGCTGAATATAGAAGATTCAGAGAGGAAGTGAAAAATCAAATAAGAGAAGAAAAAAGGGCGTATGAAAAGAGACTGGTAGGCAACATAAAAGGGAATCCCAAAGTCTTTTATAGGCATATAAATAGTAAAAGAGTGGTAAAGGGAGGAGCACTGCCAATTAGGGACCAAATAAGGGATTTATACATGGAGACAGAGGGCATGGCCAAGGTATTAAATGAATACCTTACATCTGCCTTTACCAAGGAAGATGATACTAACCAGGCCATGGTGAAAGAGGTCGTGGTTTAGGCACCTGAAGGGTGTAAAATTGATAAGGAGGTGATATTGCAAAAGTTGTCCGTACTTAAATTGATAAGTCACCAGGACCAGATGAGATGCATCCAAGAATACTGAGGGAAGTAAAGTGGAAATTGCAGGGAAACTGGCCATAATTTTTCAGTCTTCCTTAGACTTGGGTCGTGCCAGAGGACTGGAGAATCGCAAATGTTACACCCTTAGGGGGCAAGATGGTGGCACAGTGGTAATGTCACTGGACTAGTAATCCAAAGGCCCAGGCTAATGCTCTGTGGACATGGAATTTAAATTCAATCGATAAAATCTGGAATTGAAAGCTAGTGTCGTAATGGTGACCATGAAACTATCATCAATCGTTCTAAAAACCCACCTGATTCACCAATATCCTTTAGGGAAGGAAATCTGCCATCCTTACCTGGTCTGGCCTACATGTGTCTCCAGACCCACAGCAACGTGACTGACTCTTAACTGTACTCTTAAATGGCCAAGCAAGCCACTCAGTTCAAGAGCAATTAGGGGTGAGCAACAAATGCTGGCCTTGCCGGGGATGCCCATATCCCATCAAAGAATAAAGTAAATTTAAACAATTTTGTTCAAAAATTGATGTAAAGGTAAGCCCAGAAATACACGCCAGTCAGTTTCTAGAAGTTTCTAGAAACAATAATTTGGGGCAGAATGAATAGTTTCATGGACAAATGCATGTTAATTAAAGAAAGCCAGCATGGATTTTTTAAGAGAAAATCATGTTTAACCAACTTGCTTGAGTTTCTGGAAGATCTAACAGAGAGGGTTGATCAGGGCAATGTGGTTGATGTGGTTTACATGGACTTCCAAAAGGCGTTTGATACAGTGCTTCACAGCAGACTTGTGAGCAAAGTTATAGCTCATGGAATAAAAGGGACAATAGCAACTTGGATTCTAAATTAGCTGCGTGACAGGAAACAGAGCAGTGGTTAATGTATGTTTTTCTGGCTGGAGGAAGTTTTGTAGTGGAATTCCCCAGGAGTCTGTGTTGGGACCCTTACTTTTCCTGATATATACTAATGACATAGGCTTGGTGTACAGGGCACAATTTCAAAGTTTGTGAATGATAGGGAACTTGAAAGCCTTGTGAACTTCAAAATGGCACAGACAAGTTGGTGGGTTGGGCAGACAGGTGGCAAGTGAAGTTCAATGCTGGGGAATTTTGATTAATTTTGATAGGAAGAACAAGGAGGGGTAACATAAAGTAATATAAAGGGGGTGCAAGAGCAGAGGGACCTGGGTGCATATGTGCATAGGTCATTGAAGATTGCAGGGCAGGTTGAGAAGGTGGTTAATAAAGCATACAATATGCTAGGCTTTATTAATAGGGGCATAGAGTATAAGAGCAAGAAGATTGTGTTGAACTTGTATAAAAAACTAGTTCAGCCTAAGCTGGAGTTCCAGGTATCGGATTTTAGGAAGAATGTGAAGGTATTGGAGAGAGTGCAAAAAAGGTTCACAAGAATGGTTCCACGGATGAGGAACTTCAGTTATGAAACAGATTGAAAAAGTCAGGACCGTTTCTCTTGGAGAAAAGAAGGCCGAGAGAAGACTTGATAGATGTATTCAAAATCATAAGGGATCTGGACAGAGTAGATAGGGAGAAACTGTTCCCACTTGTGAAAGAATCGACAATGAGAGGGTAAAGATTTAAAGGAACTGGTAAAAGCAGCAAAAGTGATATGAGGGAAAACTTTTTTCCCCACAGTGAGTGGTAAAAGCCCGGAATACACTGCCTGAGAGAATGGTGGAGGCAAATTCAATTGAAGCACTCCAAAGGGAATTGGACTGTTATCCGAAAACGAAGAATGTGCACGACTCTGGAGATAAGACAGGAGAATGGAACTAAGTGAATTTCTCATATGGAGAGCCAGTGCAGACATACACGATGGGCCGAGTGGCCGCCTTCTGCACTGTAACAATTCTGTGGTTCTGTGACTAACTGGAAAAGGGTGCACAGATTTAATAAATTCCCATCTGAACATCACACAATCTGTCCATATTTTTATATACTTCAATTTAATATTAGAGGTTTGTATCAAAATTCAATTTGATATAGTTTCAAGTTAAGAAAGAAAGCAAATGACAATTTGTAAAGTTATTTGGAAGTTAGGGGGTTTAGATTGGACAATCTCCCAAAAAAAGAAGTGGGGATTGCAGTATGCGATTAACTTATGCCCATTCATTGCACTGCAGGCAGCACGTTAAATACATGCTGTGGCTCTTGTAAATGATCACTGCATTCAACCAGATCGTCCTGCACTGCTCACTAGCTGTATGCATCATAAGGAGGCCTCATATCACAGTGCTGAGCACTGCTTAAATGCTGCCTGCACCTCTTAAAGCGGAGGTGCACTGTGGTTGCAAGAATTAGTAGCAGTATTTTCCGCAGTCATACTTTGATAGACTTTGAGCAACAGCTGACCATGCGAGAGCAAACGTAACCAAGGTTTTAAGACAATGCATTGGAGGTCTTGATGGAAGAGGTAGAAAGATGAGACACCCTGTAGCTGCAGAGATGCAGGAGACACTCCAGGCTTAAGTTCAGGAGACAGTGAGAAGAAGTATTAGTGGAGATCAAGGCCAAGAGCATTGCTCCAAGAACAGCATAAGAAGCTTAATAATCTCATGAGTTGTCAAAACGAACGAATGCATCATCAGATGGCATATCCTACCAACTGCACCACTGACATCATCCACTGCTCAATGCTCTACATTCCCATCATCCATTCCCAACAACTTGTATCAACACTAAAATTCATATGCTTTACCTCAGCCTCATACACTTGGCACCGTTGCAAGCCTCACACCGACCTGCAACTCATATATGTTGACAGCTAATTAAGCTGTCAGCCACATTACCCAAACATAGTGCAGGACATTAGTTGATATACTCCCCTCTTTCTCATAGGAGGTGGTGCGGAATAGGCAGCAGAGAAGAACTGGAAAAGGACAAGCATGCTTGCATGTTTTAATTCCCACAGAGAAAACAGTGCTGGACATCACCAGGTCGGGACTTCACTGAGATCACGCTGCCTGCAGGCATAATTCTCCTTCCAGCATATTTCTCCTTCGAGCAGAGAAGGCTAAGAGAGGATTCGACACAGTCATTTCAAATCATTCAGGTTTTAGATGGGTAAATAAAGAGAAACTGCTTCCTTTTGCTGAAGGGTTAATGACCAGAGGACACAAATTTCAAATGATTGGTGAAAGAATCAGAGACAACCTGAGGGAAAAAGCTTTCTTTTTAAATCCTGCACTGAGTGGTTAGGATTTGGAATGCACTGCCTAATAGGCTGGTGGAAACAGATGCAATAGTGGCATTCAAAAAGGAACTGGATAAATAATTGCAAGAGAAAGAAACTTGCAGGGATATTGGGAAAGAGTCAGGAAATGGGACGAACAGGATTTCTCCTCGAAGAGCTGATGAAGATTTAATGGGCTGAATGGCATCATTCTGTGCTGTACTATTCTTAGATTCTATGACTCTGCCTCATCTGACTCAGAAAGGTGCAGATGGTCTAAGAACGCACATCTTATTTTGTCTTCTAACTTCACTACAACACAACCCTGGTCCCTTTTTCATTTCAAATGCCCAAGAACTGGGACCTTTCCAGTCAGTGGAAGATGACGACAGTTAAAATGAAGAGAGACCGCCGATCAATCTTGTACGCATAGTCGCCAGCTCAGAAAATGACACTGCACACAATTCAGAGGCAAAGACAGAGGAAGGATCTGCATGCGGTCAGGCACCAGGCATAACTGCGCAAAGGGTAAAGGATATTGCAGATGCCAGCTCACCAGAGGACAGTGTTGCACATAAGTTCTGCTGCAGGGAAGCTTGTTGAAGACTTTGATGGGCCTGTCCTCAGCAGAAGGGTGAGAGGTGTACTTAAGTAAATGCTTGGTGCACTGGCAATCCTGCCACAGAATACACAATGTCAAGGAGAATGGAGAACTCAAACACCAACTTGGCATCTTTCTTTGTGCAGAGCTCACAGTCCACCTTTGTCGAGATGGAATGGGTGGTCACCTTCATCAGTACACCTGTGAAATCTACCATGATGTAGTGTCTGATGGCTGATATAGCTTTCTTTAAAGCACAAACAGCTTTGATCAAAGGTCTGAGTGTTGCAGTGGAAACTCAGACTGCGGCCATAATGGCTCTTGGTGTCAATGTTAAAAGAGATATCCAGGGCATTTTTTTTTATATTCGTTTATGGGATGTGGGCATCACTGGCTAGGCCAGCTTTTGTTACCCATCTCTAATTGCCCTTGAGAAGGTGGTGGTGAGCTGCCTTCTTGAACTGCTGCAGTCGATGTGGTGTAGGTCCACCCACAATGCTGTTAAGGAGGGAGTTCCAGGATTTTGACCCAGCGACAGTGAAAGGACGACGATATATTTCCAAGCAAGGATGATGAGTGGCTTGGAGGGGAAATTCCAGGTGGTGGTGTTCCCATGTATCTGCTGCCCTTGTCCTTCCAGATGGTAGCGGTCGTGGGTTTGGATCGTGCTGTTTAAGGAGCTTTGGTGGGTTCCTGCAATGCATCCTGTAGATGGTACACACTACTGCCATTGTTCGTCGGAGGTGGAGGATGTGAATGTTTGTGGATGGGGTGCCAATCAAGTGAGCTACTTTGTCCTGCATGGTGTCAAGCTCTTTCAGTGTTGTTGGAGCTTCACTCATCCAGGAAAGTGGAGAGTATTCCATCACACTCCTGACTTGTAAATGGTGGACAGGCTTTAGGAAGTTAGGAGTTACTCGCCGCAGGATTCCTAGCCTCTGACTTGTTCTTGTAGCCACAGTATTTATATGGCTAGTTCATTTCAGTTTCTGGTCAATGGTAACCCCAGGATATTGATAGTCGGGGATTCAGCGATGATAATGCCATTGAATGTTAAGGGACGATGGTTAGATTGCCTCTTGTTGGAGAAGATCATTGCCTGGCACTTGTGTGCTACAAATGTTAATTGCCACTTGTCAGTCCAAGCCTGGATATCATTGAGGTCTTGGTGCATTTGGACATGGGCTGCTTCAGTATATGAGGAATTGCGAATGGTGCTGAACATTGTGCAATCATCAGCGAACATCTACACTTCAGACGTTATGATGGGAGGAAGGTCATTGATGAAGCAGCTGAAGATGGTCGGGCCTAGGACACTACCCCGAAGAACTCCTGCAGTGAGGTCCTGGAACTGAGATGATTGGCCTCCAACAACGGCAACCAGGTATGACTCCAACCAGCGAAGAGTTTCCCCTCAGATTCCCATTGACTCCAGTTTTGCTTGGGCCTCCTTGATGCCACCCTCGGTCAAATGCTGCCTTGATGTCAAGGGCAGTCACTCTCACCTCACTTCTGGAGTTCAGCTCTTTTGTCCATATTTGAATCAAAGCTGTTATGAAGTCAGGAGCTGAGTGGCCCTAGCTGAACCCAAACTGGGCATTGGTGAGCAGGTTATTGCTAAACACGCGCTGCTCGACAGCACTGTTGATGACCCCTTCCATCACTTTACTGATGATCGAGAGTAGGCTGATGGGGCAATAATAGGCCCAGCTGGATTTGTCCTGCTTTTTGGGTACAGGACATAGCTAGGCAAGTTTCCGCATTGCTGGGTAGATGCCAGAATTGTAGCTGTACTGGAACAGCTTGGATAGGGCCACAGCAAGTTGTGGAGCACAAGTCTTCAGTACTATTGCCGGAATATTGTCAGGGCCCATAGCCTTTGCCGTACGCAGTGCCTTCAGCCGTTTCTTGATATCATGCGGAGTGAATTGAATTGGCTGAAGACAGGCATCTGTGATGCTGGGGACCTCTGGAGGAGGCTGTGATGGATCATCCACTGGGCACTTCTGGCTGAAAATTCTTGCAAATGGTTCAGACTTATCTTTTGCACTATTGTGCTGGGCTCCCCTATCATTGAGGATGATATTTGCGGGGGCTGACTTTGGGTGCCCAACTTTATTACAATGAAAACACCTCAATTTTTGAATGTCACTTCTACCTTCAGCACCTTCCTTTTTATTCTGAGAAAAAACGTTCTAGAAATTTCCACCTCTTCCCTAACCACTCACTTTCCTTTCACCTTCCCACTTTCTATCCCTTTCCAATTTGGAAGGGTGACCAAAAAAAAGGTTTAGCTCTACGAACTAACTCATAACCATCAGCTATCTCTGCTGCTTGTCTTACCGTTTGAACCTTCTGTTCCTCAGCAAGTTCTCACTACTGAAGGGATTGAATCTTTAAATTCTTCCAAAACAATTACTTCTCTAAGATCTGCCTATGTTGTCTCTGTTTTTAATGCCTGTATCCACCGGTCAAAATTACTTTGTTTTATTCTTTCAAACTCAATATAAGTTTGCCCAGGCTGTTTGCTCATATTCCTAAATTTCTGCCTGTATGCCTCAGGAACCAACTCATATGCACTCAAAATAGCCTTTTTTACCACATCATAATTTACCGACATTTCTTCTGACAGCGAAACATAAACCTCATGTGCTCTACCCACCAACCTGGATTATAAGAACAATGTCCAGTTTTCCTGTGGCCATTTCATCTGTTTAGCTATCTTTTCAAATGAAATAAAGAATGCTTCAATATCTTTTTCCAAAAACTTTGGAAGAGCTTGTACAAATTTCCTCAGAATCTAAGATCTCTTTTTTAACTTCCAGCCTTTTAAGCTGGTATGCCCTTTCTCTTTCCTTCTCTCTTTCCCTTGTCTCTCTTTCTTTATCCTGCTCTCTTGCCTGGAATTCCAGCTCCAGCTTCCTTTCTTTCTCCTGCCGTTCTGCTTGCTCCCTTTGAAATGCCCTTTCTTTTTCTGCCCTTTCTTTTTCTGTTGCCTCTAACTCAAGTTTTTCATTTCCTTTGCTTGTTCAAGTTCAAGCTTCTTCATTTCTAATTGAAGTCTTAATACCTCCAGCTGTGACTCACAAGTGTCAGATTTCACTTCCAACTTTAAATGCTGTGCTGTACCTCCAATTATATCTGCTTTCTTAGCCCCTGCAGGTAACCCCAATTGTAATTTATCCACCAATTCCATTAACTTAACTTTAGCTACCGTTTGTAAACCAGCCAAAGTTATAACTTCAACTGCCAAAGCCATATTACAGTCTCACTACTACAAAAAACCTCACACCAACTCCTGAATTCAAAGTGCTTCTCATACTTGTAACCTTAAGATTCACCAACTCCAAAAAAAAATCAGGAATTTCAAATATATCCTGCAAGGAGCCCCCAACTATGTTGTGACACAGCCGATGATAAATGCTGAGCTGTTCAAATCCCAGAGGGAAACTTCAAACAACTGACATACCTGATTTTCAACTTGTATAAATTTCGAGATGGGCCTTGAATTCAGTAGTAATAAGACCAGCAAGTCTTATAGGTTTTTATAAAACTAGATTAAACATTTATTACTAAGAGAAATGATTTTAAATATGTACATAGATCTACAAATTACTACTATGATAACTTCTAAATCCCCTAATCAATCTAACTCCCAGTTACACTTTCGCTAAGGCAACAGTAAGATACATAGGTTGTGAAAGGCCCAGGCAAAGCAACTTGATACTATGAACAAGTCGAATTCCAAGTGAGTTTTCTTAACTTCGATCCTTTGAGTACAGCATTTTGAGGCATAGATGCTGAAGGCTTTCCATACACTTGTAAGGTCTTAAAAATGCCTTCTCTTACAAACAGTCCTTGCTCCTTCTTTATACATATCTTCCCCTTTAAATGCAAATACCCATTGTTTCACTATGTCTTTGGACTTGATCTCCCTGATAATAAAACCCTCTCATAGCACTAAGTTTTACCAATAATCTTTGGGAAACAAACACACAGTTTCGAAACTTCACCTGGCTAGGTGACATATTTCACCCTCCTTTGAAAACAATCTAGCCTGATATTCAAAATGCATATGTTCCCTTAACACCCATGTTTCCCTAATTTACATCAAAGCCTTCAGGCCAGCTGCCTTTAATCCAATTAAGTCTTACACACACACACCTATAGACACCTCACTATTACTCTATTGTACAATAAATTCCAATAACATTTTGAGAATGATTATATCTTCTTGGCAGTCAACAAGGTCAAAATTGCCATTGTCGTTTCCGATGCCTTGGTTGATGCCGGTTGGTCCATCTGGTTTCATCTGTTGTGGACCTTTTAGTGGTTGGACACAACTGAGTGGCTTGCTAGGCCATTTCAGAGGGTATTTAAGAGTCAACCATAGTGCTTCGGGCCTGGAGTCACATGTAGGCCAGGCCAGGTAAGGACAGCAGGTTTCCTTCCCTCAAAGACATTAGTGAACCAGATGGGTATTTACAGCAATGGTTTCATGGTCATAAGACTTTTAATTCCAGATTTTTATTGAATTCAAATATCACCATCTGCCATGGTGGGATTCGAACCCAGGTCCACAGAGCATTAACCCTGGGTCTTTGGATTACTTGTCCAGTGACAATACCACTACATCACCACCTCCCCATTGTTGTGCATATTCCTCAAATGTTATGACCCGTTCATCTGAGAGCTCCTCCAGAGCAGTCCAGACAGTGGAAGTATTACTTCAAGACACCAATGGTGTACTCCATAATGCTCCTTTTGCCAGCACGGCTCTCACTGCAGACCTTCTGTGCACATTTGCATGGGTTCTGGGCCAGAGCTATGAGCCATACCATGAGTGGATTACTCCAGTTGCCCAGTTGTCAGCCTCTGACCTGATATGGTGAGTCAAATACAGGTAGTATCAGAGGATTGCCAAAGAACGAAGTAATTATAAGCACTGCCAGTATAACCAGCATTCACCTGCATGATAAGCTGCCTCTGGTTGCACATCATTGAGGGAGTGCAATCCCTTTCATTTGAGGACTCCCTAAAGCCTGTCCACCTTCTACAAGGCACAAGCCAGGAGTGTGACAGAATACTCCCCACTTGCCTGGATGAGAACAGCTCCCACAACACTCAAGAAGCTTGACACCGTTCAGGATAAAGCAGCCCGCTTGATTGGCACCACATCCACAAACATTCACTCCCTCCACCACCGACGTACAGTAGCAGCAGTGTGTACCATCCACAAGATGCATTGCAGGAATTCACCAAGGCTCCCTAGACAGCACCTTCCAAACCCACGACCACTACCATCTAGAAGGACAAGGGCAGCAGATACATGGGAACACCACCACCTGGAGGTTACTTCCAAGTAACTCACCATCCTGGCCTCGAAATATATTGCCATTCCTTCACTGTCGCTGGGTCAAAATCCTCGAACTCCCTCCCTAACAGCATTGTGGATGTATCAACACTACATGGACTGCAGTGGTTGAAGAAGGCAGCTCACCACCACCTTCTCAAGGGCAACTACGGATGGGCAATAAATGCTGGCCCAGCCATATCCCGTGAATGAATAAAAAAAAGGAAAACAATTGAGTTCAGGTGAGGTGTTGGCAAGGCAATGTGCATGCAGTCAATGGCATGGCATCCTGCACCATAAGGAAGATTCCAATCCATGCAAGTTCTCATGTTCACTCTGCCGCCTTGACTCTAGCAAGAGTAAATGTGCATCTTGAGGGTCTCAGTAACCTCCTTATGCAGCAGTGCACTGCAAACTGATATGTTGCTTATATCTCCAGCAACAGTCTGGAAGGATCCAAACATATCAAAATCAGAGGCATGGTCACCTTGTCAGCCACAGGAAATTCTCTTTTTAAACTCTGTTTTGAGGTGGTATTTGCGGGTGGAGTAGTTGGCAGATTTCAGTCACGACCACTTTTCTGAAGTGAAGACATTTCATGCATTAGTTGTTGCTGAAGTTGAGGTAAAAGAATTGCTCCCTAAAGACCCTCGGTGGATATGCCCTCTTTCTGAGAGCCCTTCCCCATCTCCTCCCTATACTAACAATTTATTGTGCTCTCCATGACCTTTCTTCAATCGCCCAGTAATGCTCAATTTCCAGTGCTTGAAAACAATTTTTTTCAGCACAAACTTTGATATCAACAAAAGAATATTTCAGTATCAGCTAGAGGACTCCCTCTAGACCACTGAAAATTTAATCAAGTGTAGGAAATCTCCAAAAATGCATACAATTGCATTGGTAGTTAGAAGTAGTAATCTAGGGACTAACCTGTAAATAGTTCATGATCTCTTTAAATTGCACTGCTGGTGGGTTGGGGCATGGTGCAGGTTGTTAAATGTACATAATCAGCTGTACAAGATTAAGATATAAGGTGAAGGCTGGAGTGTGGAATTTGAATGTGGCAATGCTGGCATCAAATCAGCATTGCACACCAGCATCATGATCCACTTGCTCTGCATGCTATCAGCAGTCCTTAGGTGTATGGTTGCAAATGCCTCACCAAGGTGGTGATCTGTGCACTTCCCATTAGAAATGCGAGCACACATCTCACGTCCCATTTCCAAATGTTGAAACTGCACAGTGGCTAAGAACAGACATTACAGGACTCGATTCCTCTTGTACTGAGCTTCTCTGCAATGCAGGCTGATAAGCTGGGAGATGAAGAATCAAGGCACTGCACTGTCATCATTGACAGGAGGGTGTAATTACTGGGTGACAAGTTTCTAAAAGGAGTATCCATAATAAAACAGATGAAAATTTATTTGGAACAGGAACAACAAGCTGGTCTTTGATGCATTCTACTTACAATAGAAGTAGTCAAACTGTGGAATAAATATCTTAAGCAGGCTTTTATATTATCTGACTTTATCAATTGTTTGGGTGATGCAACAAAATACATCGAACTTTTGGTTAAGCAACTATTACAAATTAAGGAATGTTAAAGGGTTCCATGTGTCCTATCACCAGCTTTATAATCCTTGGCACTAGAAATCTATGGATAAACAATTAGGCCGGATGATAAACAATTAGGCCAGATGTTAAACAGAAGATGACAAAATTAAGAAAACTCCAAGTTCAAATAGTAGACAAACAGATCCCATATGACTCCTGCTTTCCAAATCTAGTGTATCAAAAAGATAAAGCATATGCACAATTAAAATATTATTTAATTAGATATTGCAGATAAAAGTATTGCCACAATTGTGATCAGGATGCATTAACATTGGATACACATTTTATGTGAAGATTTGAACTTAACAAGTTGGAATGAAGCCTTTAAATGGAGCATATTCCATTTTGAGCACAATACTCACTGTCAGCATAAAGCACTTCCAGGTTGAATGCATGACAATAAGAGGAAGTAAAATTGGATTATCATGGAATATAGTGGCATAACAAATGTCTTACCTTAACTGGGATATATCATACATTTCATGTTGTTTACAGCCAAGGTAATATTGGTGTATAACTTTTGACATGTAAATAGGTAGAAACAAAGCTAGTTAAGTGCTTCTAGCTCTGAAGTGAATTTAGGAAGCAAAACTTAACTGACACATAAGTGTCAGATTTCAGTCAGACAGATTACAGTATACTAGTTGGTGGTATTAAAAATAAGTCCAAGAAAGCTGCCAGAATTTCTGGTTGAGCCACACTCTCCCTGAGAGTGAGGCTAGGTCAAGTTAGATTGGGCTCTGTTTGAGCGTGAAGATAGCTCAGTTAGGAGTGGCACCATTTTCATTTTGAAAACTGAATAGGATACTGCATCTTCCATTGAAAGCCTGTCAATAGCACAAAAATATCAGTACTCTAATGTCTAAAGAACCAGTGGTGATTAGATTTATTTTGTGTACAGCTCATAGATTCTGTTCAGGTTCCTTTGGGCTGCAGATTAGTAAGAGGTCATCTTAACCACAACTTGACTTACACGCAGACAAATACAACATACTAGGTGCCACACAACCAGATAAGCAATATTAGCAATTAATGTACAGTACAGATACGCATAACAAAGAGACATCAATGTGAACAGTAAAATTATAACAATTTATTAAAAAATACTTTCACGCTGGTGACTGAGTGGGTTTCAATACTCAGCTCCTGACCTCATGACAGCCTTGGTCCAAACATGGGCAGAAGAGCTGAATTCAAGAGGTGAGCTGAGAGTTGTCATAATAATAGTTATTTGTGGTAGTGGACTCCAATATTAGATACAATACGGTACTCTGTACTATACACAAGGTCACCTGACCTGGGAGTTTGAAAGTCAGATAGCACATGTTGGAGCCTGTCTTGATAGCATTCAATTACTGCAGAGATATGTGTTTATGTTAGGAAAATGTGTTATCAATAAAGTTAGCTCAGCTACAATGTCGACAGCCTTTGTGCATCATTGAAACAAAAAACAAGACAAGTCGCTGCCCTTGGCATCAAGGCTGCATTTGACCGAGTGTAGCATCAAGGAGTCCTAGTAAATCAAGTCAATAGGAACCAGGGGGAAAAGTCTCCACTGGTTAGAGTCATATCTAGCACAAAGGAACATGGCTGTGGCTGTTGGAGGTTAATCATCTCTGTCCCAGGACATTGTTGCAGGAGCTCCTCAGGATCGTGTCGTTGGCCCAACCATCTTCAGTTGCTTCATCAATGGCCTTCCCTCCATCATAAGATCAGAAGCAGGTATGTTCGCTGATGCTCAGCACCATTCGCAACTCCTCAGATACTGAAGCAGCCCGTGTCTTTATGCAGCAAGACCTGGACAATATTCAGGCCTGGGCAACTCATCACCACCTTCTCAAGGGCAGTTAGAAATGGGCAATAAATGCTGGCCTAACCAGCAAAGCCCATATCCTGTGAAACAACACATTTTTAAAAAAAATCACTGTCACCCCCACTGCTGGGACATGTATTTTCTACTCCACGCTACACACACCTAGAAACTTTCATTTAGACCTAGAAACTTTTCACTGGTAGGTCACGAGAGACACTGTTTTCTTATACAGCACAAATCTGACCACCCCCTCCACAACCCCCAGCCACCCAACCCTCCACCACCCCCATCCCACTCAGCTTCGGGAGCAGCCACACTCCCCGCTGCCATCAAGGGTCCATGTCAACAGACCAGAAAATCCCTGCAACCTTAAATTCCTCTTTGAGTTTCAGCTCGACTTGCTCTGGTACTCTGTGGTGAAGCTCAGTACGCTGTATTGGTGCCCCCATGCTATTTTAGTCTCTGCTGCTGTTCCAGCTGTCAGGGTTTCACTCTTGCATCTGCCGCTTAATTCCACCTTCCGCCCTGCAGGCTGAGGCTGTGTTCTTACATCCTCGCAAAACCTACCTTCCTTCAACCTCAAAAACTGACCCAGCATTTTCTTAACTCCAGACTAACCCAAGACTCCTTACCTGCAGCTTGCATTCAGATTTTTGACATCATGTTATATGTGTTCCATCCTGGGATCACTGATGACAATTGAGCAATAATCCCTGACCATCAATCCAGGGCATATTCCACCCATTTTCTCAAGTCTTGACCAAGTAGATTTTCTCAATCTCTTATGCCAGTATTCTTGCTATTCCTACTGTTGTAACCTGTTTTCTCCTGCTCAATAATGGCTGCCACTGCCTACAGATAAGTGCAGTTCTGCTTTCCCAACTACCATTTCTCATTCCCTATCGACTGTCCTCTTCATCTCCTGATAAATTTCCCCACAAATACCCAAATCGTGCAGCATTACATCAATACCTTTGGTCTGACTGCAAGCTAGCTCACCACTCAAGATGGAATTGGGTAGGACTGGGAGTGTGTCAGGCACAGTAGGAGCACAGGCATAGTGATCTAGATGTGGGGAGAGTGACACAATAACAGGTGTTTTTGTTGGCAATAGACAGGCAATGGAGGGATAAATGTGGGTATCTGTTGTGAAGTAGAGAGCTGCCAGTAGTAAATGTGGCAGGAGGGAAAGGAATAGAAATGTATTGATGCATGGGTGAGGTGGTGTGATTTGTTAGTCGCAAGCTGAGAACAAGAAATGGGGAGGAACAAATGGATACCACAGAATGGTGATAGGCTTCAAAAGAAAACAGGGAGAGGAAGACTTCAAATGGCAAGTGGAGTTTCAGCAAGAGGCAGGAGGAGGCAGTAAGGGAGGGAATGCTGCTCAATGCAAGAGGCAATGAAAAGCAGACTATGGGACGGAAAGGCATGACTCCATAATAGGTGCATAGGTACAAAGGCCAGTAGAAGGAAAAAGACATGGGTTGATCATATAATGTAAGCTTTTTTACTGATGACAAGTCCATTTTGAAAATTGTAACTCTTGATGCACTATTAAAAGCTGACTGCAAAGGTGAATGGAATGGTTTTCAAGTTTTTTTTTAAGCGCTGTCGTTGCTTTAAAGAAGTCGAAATGCTTAAGAAACTTAAATCCGCTGACCATGTTGGGAGGTCAGGTCTAGCAAAGACATGGGGCCCTGGTAGAGGCATGAGGCTTCCACCATAGTAGCAAAGACATCCCTAGTTACCACTGTATGGGCAGAGATTTATTGATGTGTGATTCAGCTGCAAGAGTCTGTTGGCATAGAAATATTGCCAGCTTACTTAATGCCCATATCTGTCATCCAGCTGTTGGGACTTGGTCTCCTCCACCTCTTTTCCAAAGTTCACCAAGATTTCAATTGTGATCCAGAACCAAACATGTTAGGTTTAGGAGACAGAGTTAATATTTCAAGTCCGTATGACTCTTCATCATTTTGATGAAGAGTCATACGGACTCGAAATGTTAACTCTGTCTTCTTCTCCACAGATGCCGTCAGACCTGCTGAGTTTTTCCAGCTATTTTTGTTTTTGTTTCAGATTTCCAGCATCCGCAGTATTTTGCTTTTATGTTAGGTTTGGGGACTTCTAAAGAGGCCATCAGAAGCTGGAAACTTTTAAGAAAAAGAACAAGCCCATGAACTGTATCATACTTTCCAGCTTTGGCAAGATGGAAAACAAAGCAACTATTAACTCAATTTTCAGTCTATTATAGTTTATTCCTCTGACTCCTTCCTATATCTAGACTTTTTGGATTTGCTTTCCTGACCAGGAACAATACCTTGTCTTTCCTAATTTAAGAATGTTTTCCTCAATTTTAAATTAAAATCATCAGTTAGTTGACGCTCTCGGTTTTGGAAAATCAAGTGAAATGACCAAATTCTCTATCTCGGTTCTAGATAACGTTAACTCAAAGCAGGTTCTTCTAATGGATCAACAAGTGAGCAACTGAGCCAAACATGGCCAGGTTCCAGTACTTGTGTTTCTTGTCTTCACCTGAACATCATTATTCCAAAGAAATGATATGCTCACTATTTATGATCCTACACTCCATATACAGGTTTAACTCCCCAACAAAAAGGAAAAAATGTCAAGTGACGCTATTTCAGGAGATAATAAACAACATAAGCAATCTGTAGATAAAAACAAAAAGCTAAAAGCTACTGCGGATGCTGGAAATCCAAAACAAAAACAGAATTACCTGGAAAAACTCAGCAGTTCTGGCAGCATCGGTGGAGAAGAAATCAGTTAACGTTTCGAGTCCTCATGACCCTTCGGCAGAACTGAGTATAGTTAGGAGAAAGGTGATATTATACTCAGTTCTGCCGAAGGGTCATGAGGACTCGAAAAGTTAAATGATTTCTTCTCCACCGATGCTGCCAGACCTGCTGAGTTTTTCCAGGTAATTCTGTTTTTGATAAGCAATCTGTATCTTGTTCTCATGTTTTTTCTTTCAGACAATCCTGACCTTTATTCTGCTATTAACACTGTCAGGGGGCTAAGACCTCAGACTATATATTTTTATAAAATACATACACATTACATACATGCATACATATATAAATTATATTTCCTCGTGGCTAATTTCTAAAATTTTAAAAACTGGTCAATGACTTTTTAAAACGACTGAAGCTATGTCTGTGGCCCTGAACAAAAGAGGCTATTTGGCAGTATCGAAGAAATTTGCCCCTCGTTTTCTCTGAAGAGACCCCAAAGACCTCCTGTGGGCTGCAGAGACCAAATTCAAAGGAAGCTAGACAGATGCCATCTACAGTTCATAAGCTAATTTGCCTGCTCGGACAAAGGATCCCACAGCCTACTTTTAAGACTTTATGGTAGGAACATTAGCAATCTCAGGGACCCAGATAAAATGGGAGAGGTGGGAGTCTGTAACATGACCCCTCTAGCTAGTGGAACCAGTAATATTGCCTGTGCAGCTGCAAAGTGCAGTCTGCCATCTTTCCATCTACTTAGCAGCACAGGAAAGGGAATCTGTCCAGTTTTGAATGCCTGGCCCCATCTACCCTGTTTCTATTGGAACTCCTGTACCATCACTTACAAGACTGATTCTTCTCTGCGGGCCTATCTCATTGTGGAAGTCATCTCTACAGGAAAAGTGAATTATCCAGCATCAGTTCAGCCTGCTGACCACTGTGAAAGAATACACCATTGGACTTTGTTTCTAGACTCTGGACACACGTGAAACAATAATTCTTTTCTCTGTGGTCTTTTCCCTCTAAATCTTTCTTTCTCTATCCCTCTTTTATTGTATGAGTGAAAATGAGGCAACGTTCCACCCTCCTCTCGCATTGAGGGTGTGCAAATAAACTAACCTTCTGAGTTCATCCCATCTTGAGTTTTCTGTGGGGGTTATTAATAGAAACTGGATCACAACAAAACCGAGGGGTTGGGAAATTACGTGACCGCTTACAAAGGGGGAAGCAACTCAAAACACCTTTCCGTTTACGGACGGGTGGTGAGAGGAGCAATCAGGGCTATTTAAATTAACACCCCCCACCCCCCCACCCCTCCTGTCCGTAACAACACCTACTCTGGACTAAAGCTTTAAACTTTAATACTATCATTACTGCTCCCCTTGTCTTTTGTTCCATGACATCTTTGTCAGTTAATCTCTCCTGCTTCTAACTTATCCCTGACCTTCTATCTTGCTTCACCTGCCCCACCCCCCTTTTACAGCAGCATAAAACCCATCACATTTCTACCTCTCTCCAGTTCCAAGAGTCATATTTGACTCGAAATGTTAATTCTGTTTCTCTCTCCACAGGTATTGCCGGGCCTGCTAAGTATTTCCAGCATTTTCTGTTTTCATCATAGACAGATAACACCTTAACTTCAGCATCGAGGAAACCAAGTCGATAACTGAGTAAGATTGACAAATTATATAATTCAGCTACCTCTAGTAGTTGAAGTTAGTAGGCTGCGCATGTTCAACTTGTTTAGTTTGGTAGTCACATCAAATCTATACAGAAGCAAACAATGGTAAAATAAAAGCAAAAAACTGTGGATGCTAGAAATCCAAAACAAAAACAAAAATACCTGGAAAAACACAGCAGGTCTGGCAGCATCTGTGGAGAGGAGCACAGTTAACATTTTGAGTCCAACTGACCCTTCAACAGAACTAGGTAAAAATAGAAGAGGGGTGAAATATAAGCTGGGGGTGGGACAAGTAGAGCTGGATAGAGGGCCAGTGATAGGTGGAGATAACCAAAAGATGTCACAGACAAAAGGATGAAGAGGTGTTGAAGGTGGTGATATTATCTAAGGAATGTGCTAATTAAGGGTAGAAAGCAGGACAAGCAAGGTACAGATAGCCCTAATAGGGGTGGGGTGGGGTGAAGGAATCAAAAAAGGCTAAAAGTTAGAGATAAAATAATGGATGGAAATACATTTAAAAATAATGGAAGTAGGTGGGAAAAGAAAAATCTATATAAATTATTGGAAAAAAAGGGTGGGGGGGAATCAGAAAGGGGGTGGGGATGGAGGAGATAGTTCATGATCTAAGATTGTTGAACTCAATATTCAGTCCGGAAGGCTGTAAAGTGCCAAGTTGGAAGATGAGGTGCTGTTCCTCCAGTTTGCGTTGAGCTTCACTGGAACAATGCAGCAAGCCAAGGACGGACATGTGGGCATGAGAGCAGGGTGGAGTGTTGAAATGGCAAGCGACAGGGAGGTCTGGGTAATGCTTGCGAACAGACCGAAGGTGTTCTGCAAAGCGGTCACCCAGTCTGCATTTGGTCTCTCCAATGTAGAGGAGACCACATTGGGAGCAACGAATGCAGTAGACTAAATTGAGGGAAGTGCAAGTGAAATGCTGCTTCACTTGAAAGGAGTGTTTGGGCCCTTGGACGGTGAGGAGAGGGGAAGTAAAGGGGCAGGTGTTGCACCTTCTGCAGTTGCATGGGAAAGTGCTGTGGGAGGTGGTTGAGGTGAAGGGGGTGATGGAGGAATGGACCAGGGTGTCCCAGAGGGAACGAACTCTGCGGAATGCCACCAGGGGGGGTGAAGGGAAGATGTGTTTGGTGGTGGCACCATGCTGGAGTTGGCAGAAATGGCGGAGGATGATCCTTTGACTGCAGGGGCTGGTGGGGTGATAAGTGAGGACAAGGGGGACCCTATCATGTTTCTGGGAGGGAGAAGAAGGTGTGAGGGCGGAGGCGCGGGAGATGGGCCGGACACGGTTGAGGGCCCTGTCAACCACCATGGGTGGAAAACCTCGGTTAAGGAAGAAGGAGGACATGTCAGAGGAACCGTTTTTGAAAGTGGCATCATCAGAACAGATACGACGGAGGCGAAGGAACTGAGAGAATGGGATGGAGTCCTTACAGGAAGCGGGGTGTGAGGAGCTGTAGTCGAGGTAGCTGTGGGAGTCAGTAGGCTTGTAATGGATATTGATGGACAGTCTATCACCAGAAATTGAGACAGAGAGGTCAAGGAAGGGAAGGGAAGTGTCAGAGATGGGCCATGTGAAAATGAAGGGGGGGTGGAAGTTGGAAGCAAAATTAATAAATATTTCCAGTTCCAGACGAGAGCATGAAGCAGCACCGAAGTAATCATCGATGTACCAGAGAAAGAGTTGTGGGAGGGGGCCGGAGTAGGACTGGAACAAGGAATGTTCCACATACCCCATAAAGAGACAGGCATAGCTGGGGCCCATGCGGGTCCCCATAGCCACACCTTTTATTTGGAGGAAGTGAGAGGAGTTTAAGGAGAAATTGTTCAGTGTGAGAACAAGTTCAGCCAGACGGAGGAGAGTAGTGGTGGATGGGGATTGTTCGGGCCTCTGTACAATGGTAAAGTTGGCTCGAAAAGCTGATAGAGCAGTGGGAGTCCTAAAGAATGTTCCACCCGATTTGCCATCAGCAACTTTTTAGTGTTTTGCAAAGCAAGCCCCTGTCCAATAATTACTAAGTATTTGCAGCAAAGGTACAGACCATTCAGCCAGTGTTTATGTTCCACATGAAACTCCTGTCACCCCTCTTAATCTAATACTCCTAACATTACTGGAACATAATTGGAAGTCACCAAGGCTTCTTAGACAACACCTTCCAAACACACGACCACTACCATCTAGAAGGACAAAGGCAGCAAACACGTGGAAACGCCACCACCTGGAAGTTCCCCTCCAAGTCACTCACCAACCTGACTTGGAACTATATCACTGCTCCTTCGCTGTCGCTGGGTCAAAATCCTAGAACTGCCTCCCTAACACCACATAGACTGCAGCGGTTCAGGAAGACAACTCATCACCACCTTTTCAAGGGCAATTAGGGATGGGCAATAAATGCTGGCCAAGGCAATGATGCGCACATCGGCTGAATGTATAAAAAAATTGTCCTGCTATTTCTTTCTCTCTGGTGTACTTATCTAGCAACCCCTTGAATGTGTAAGGAGCATACCTTTTTATTTTCTGTTGGACTATGGGTTAAAATTACAATGGCTGCAGTTTAAAGGACATGTCCATTGGAACAGGATGAGAGATATATACAATGTTGCAGTCCTGGAACAGAGTGTGCCATGAAAGACAGGATGGTGCCGGAAAGGAGTCCTGGACCAAGGGAGCTGCCTGGCCACAGCATTTAATTGGCTCCTGACTAGATGACCAGGATTTTGTATGGTTGCAGTGCAGCAGAAAGATCCTGGCCTGCAAAGAGAAAAAAATCTAAAATCTCTTTTCCTCATATCTCTATAACCTGTTCTCTCTCTGAGGAAACCCCTGTAAAAAGGACAAGGGGAAAACCGCTGTTAGAGACACTGAAAGGCAAGTTCTCGACCAGATAACTAAATATCAAAAGTGCTGGAAGACAATCTCGTGTCATCAACAAGAACAGAAAGGAATTTGGAAGGCTTAGATCAAAATCAACCCATCAAATCCTATACTCTGGATTGGTGCTATTGAACTGTTTTATCACACCTTCAAAATCCATGTTGTGTATCTTATGTATGTGTGTGTATAGGGATTTAAGGAGAGAATAGAGTTTAAGGTATAGTGTTAGAAATTAGCCATTCATATTTCTTTCTTTTGCCACTGGTTAATGATAATTTGTTCAATAAACAGTTATTTACTTATTAAGTTTACAAACCTTGTGCTCGTATTCTGATAACCGAAATTAAACGTTGAGGTAGAATTGGGGCAATCTGATGGTTTGGTCAAACTTTTCACATTTGTCGCAACTCGGGGAACAGTGAGGCTGATATTACAGTGAACTATCCCCAGTGAGTCATGGCAAATGTATCTATGCTATTCACCTTAATTACTCCCTGTGGTAGCTAGTTCCAAGGAGCAGTTCAGTCAAGTTTAGAGGACATCAGAAAAATTCCATCTCTTGTTTCGCACAACTTCTTGTGTCATGCCCTTTTCACTTTCTCTCTCTACCAGTTTTCTTCTCTCACCTCCCCTCCCCTCCAAAAAGTGTTGACTTCTAGCCGACATTAGGTTTAACAGCCGTGCTCCAACCACCTCCATGTTCTATATGGATCAGCTTCTCACTGGGCAAGGCCCAATAACCAACTGGAGAACTTCTGCATAGCTTTCTTAACTCACCACTTCAAACCTAGCATCAGTACCACAGCAACAAGTCTATAACATTAGTGTTGTACTGCTCGGTGTTTTTCACAATACAAGTGGATACAATACAAAGAAAAATTACGTCAACAATTATACTATACTGAAATCACAATGATAATTCCGCTGCACCTACAGGCAAAAAGCATGTACAGTAATTATATAGTCTTTAGGCAGCTTTGTTCAAACCCACACAATATCAATATCTTACCTGTAGGAATTTGGTGACATCAGCAATCACCTCCCTGAAGGCAAGCTTGTCTTTCCGGACTTCAAACCATCCCATTTTGGTAATCTTGGCTATAACCTGGACCAATGCCTGGATCACAAAGGGTTCTAGCTTTGGACAAGATGCCAAATAATTCAAGATATAGTTCCCTGTAAGAATAATTGAAAGTTGTTAAAAGACAAATCAAACAGGAGAATGCAGGAGAGAAGACCTCCTGTTTCAAGCCATAAGTTGTCAAGTCAACATGATCCTTCTAGATACTCATCTGCAGTGAGGATCTCCTAAGGAACACTTGCATGGCCATGGGCATCACAGTAATGTGCTGTCGGTGACCAGGGGCATCACAGTAATGTGCTGCCGGTGACCATGGGCATCACAGTAATGTGTTGTTGGTGACCAGGGCCATCACAGTAATGTGTTGTCTGTGACCAAGGGGATCAGAGTTATGTGTTGTCTGTGACCAAAGGCAACACAGAAATGTGTTGTCTGTGACCAAAGGCATCACAGAAATGTGTTATTGGTGACCATGGGCAGCACAGTAATGTGTTGTCGGTGACCATGGGCAGCACAGTAATGTGTTGTCAGTGACTAGGGGTATCACGACAATGTGTTGTCCATGACCATGGGCATCATGGCAACGTGCTGTCTGTGACCACTGGCATTACAGCAATGTGTTGGCATGACAATGGGCATCAGAGTAATGTGTTGTCTGTGACCATGGGCATCATAGGAATGTGTTGGCCATGACAATGGGCATCACAGTAATGTGTTGTCCTTGACCATGGACATCACAGTAACATGTTTCCTATGACAATCAGATAACAAGGGTCATCATGAATTCAATGTAACTGAAGTGTGGAATTGTGATTCGAGAGCTTCTGGTTTCTGGGTAGGGGATATAAAGGAGAACAGTGGCAAAATTGACAATTGAAGTAGGAAGGGGAAGAAAAGCTAGCCAAAAACATTGGTTGGGGGGGGAAATGGGGTGGAAACAGAGAGGACAAGAGCAGGAGCATTGGGACAGATGGCAGAATGGGGCAAGTGGAGCTAGGCTATTAGAATCAGAAATGGGAGAACTGCCAGACACAGCCAGGAGGGAACTGAGCTTGTACTGTCAGGGATGCAATGGCCAAAATTAGGAATTGGTGAGATGGAAACTCTGGTATCAATGGTTGTTGGCATTAGGAGGTGTATGCTTCTAATGTGTAACTAAATAAATATGAAAGTGTGTAAAGATTGGCTCCAATTCGATCCTTCACTAGCTGGCTTTTTGGAATAGAACACAGGCATTTGTGTGAGGCTGAAGCAGACTTTTCATAATCTTGGTGTCATATTTAACCCGCGATGTGCTCCTGACCACATACCCGCTCCATCATCAAGACTGCCTATTTCCATCTCCGTAACATCACTTGACCCTGCCCCTGCCTCAGCTTATCTGCTGCTGAAACACTCATTCTCACATCTGTTACCTCCAGCCTTGATTATTCTAATGCTCTCCATCTTCTGTCTTACATAAATTTGAGCTCATCCAGAACACTGCTGCTCGTAACCTAACATGCACCAAGATTCTATGCAAATTGTTACAATTGGGAGTGGGCAAGGCACTGGTGCTATTCCATTTGGGCTATTACTCTATGTTACTGAATCAATGTGGAACAGTCGGGCAGTTTTTGCTGCTCTCATAATACCTTCCATTTTAACTCAAACTTTCAATAAAGTTTAACTGTACCAGAGATTCCATCACACCAATTCCTAATTATGGCTACTGCATCCTTGACAGTACCAGCTAAGCTCCCACCTGGCTCTTCTGGCAGTTCTCTCACTTCTGATTCTCGTAGCCTATCTCCACTTGCCCCATTCTGCCATCTATCCCAATGTTCCTATTTATGAATATCGCATACATTCAGATACTTAGCCTTTAATTCTGTCTTTTTACTTTTCTTCCATGCTCTGACCTTAGCTGTTGGTGCATTCTTAAGTTTGTATGCTTTGTCCCTTCCTGTCACACTCTGGTTATCATTACCCGTAATGTTACTCAGCTCTATTGTCTTGTCCTTTCTGCTTAACTTGCCAAATCTTGACACGTGATTCGTCCCCACCCCTGCCCCATTATTTAGTTAAAAGCTCTCTACAGCCCTAATTTACAACTCACAAGGCCATTGGTTCCAGTGCAGTTCAGGTGAAGACCGTCCTAACAGATCAATCAACAGATTGAGAAGAATAAAGAGGGATAATTTGCCATGGTCACAGTCACACAGAATATGATTTGTGACTTTGCCACAGGCTGTCTCAGTGCTGTGGAAGCAAGTGTTCTCCATCCCCAATCAAGAAAGCGATTGAAGCAAATTTATGCCGTCCAGCAGCTCAAAAATTACTATACATTTGCCTTTAAACTTTAAGATAGGAACTTACCATATACCTGCCGATGCACTCTACCAAAACCGTTCCCTCAGCTTCTTTTAGACTGCTTTCTTGAGCAGGTGTCTTTTGTATCAGTGTGAGATGGATATTGTATCATGAGGCACAGTATGTTGTGCAGATAGGTGCAGAAAGACATTGCCAAGCTAAGTGAAATACATAGAAATTACAACAGAGAAAACAGACAATTCAGCCACTGATGTGAGGGAAGTGTTTGTAACTATGCTACAATTATGAAGTTTATAAGATTGTCATGTTTCGGGGCTGTGACTTTAGTTTAAGGTAAAATGAACGGGGTCATGTGACCTGTTCTGAAGTCTGCCTGACAGCAAACCTGGTTGGTTTGAATGTTAGAGATTAAAGGGGGCCCAGATTGCTTTACCGAGAAGGTGTAAGGTGTTTATACTTGGAAACAATGGCAACAACCTGTGTGCTTGCAGTGGATAGACTGTGAGTCTCCAAAGTCCCAGAAAAGTGTTGTAAACAGTTGGGCTTTAAACTGCCCATTTAGTTGCAAGAGAGAGAGACCTGGATACAAGCCCCATGTGATTCATGTTGCCTGTCATGAAGCTATTAATGTATATAATATTATTGGAAAATATTTTTATTTTAAAATAGAGGTTAGTAAGAGGGTGTGTCTTAACTGGATTAAAGCCAGCTAGTCTAGGTGCTTAGGTGTGTACTAGTTTTGAGAAGTAAAAAGAGACGTAGAGTGCATTTGGATTTTTTGAATAAAGCACTCAAGAAGTGGGGTGAAATCTGGCACCTAGCTAGCAGAGACCAAGCAATATGTTTATATTACTAATAAAATTGGTCCTATGAAAGGGGTTTTATTGTTAGAAGAGGTGGAGTTCAAAGATGCTAGCGATACAATGAGAATTTACATTCAATGAGATGTGCTGAATATAACCGATAGCAATTTTGTGTGTGCAGGGCGGAGGCGATGTAAGATCAAAGCAGTTGTAAGCCTCCAGCTGTCTCCACAGGAACCAAAGTGAAAAGAAGCTCACTTTGAATTTGTGAGGTGAAAATGCTTTGCCTGGTGTCTGGTTAAGTCTATGGGTGCTATTGCCTTAATGGAGATTAGTTCAGGAATTTGTTAAAAGTTATGATAATAATAATTTGTAGCCATGTGTATATATTTAACTTGTGTAAATGAATAAAATGTTTCATTTAGTTTAATATAAAACCTTTCAAGAACTGGTGGTCTGATTCCTGAATTTATAGTTGCATCTCAAACATATCACTTAAAAATATAGGTTATGACAGTTGTTTAAAGTTTCCCTCTGGGATTTTAAAATAACTTAGCTTTACCAACTGCTGGATCATAACATTGTCATGTGATGGGCTTTGAGGCAAAGAGTATATGTGTGTCAGAGCCACATGTGTCGGATTACAGGCCTTCCTAAAATGTTAAGATCCTTGTGGAGACATTATGTTTAAAGTGAAATTTAACTCTTGATTTGAAGTAGCCAATTTGCTTATCAATTAATGTTTGAATTATGTTGATTTTTGTTTGATTGCGATAGTAAAAGTTTTAAAAAGTGAAATCTTGCCCATCGGTTTTCTTCCCGTTGTTGTTGTGGGAATTCAACATAGAAACATAGAAAATAGGCGTAGGAGGTCATTTGGCTCTTCGAGCCTGCTCCGCCATTCAATATGATCATGGCTGAGCCTCTATCTCAACGCCATATTCCCGCTCTCTCCCCATACCCCTTGACGCCTTTAGAGTCTAGAAATCTATTTCCCTCTTAAATATATTCAGTGACTTGGCCTCCACAGCCCTCTGTGGTGGATAATTCCACAGATTCACCACCCTGAACGCAGAGGTTTCTCCTCATCTCAGTCCTAAATGGCCTACCCCATATCCTGAGATCATAACCCCTTGTTCTTGTTTCTTTTAAAAGGTTATTGGTCACTATGTGGATCGTAACATAGTAAAGAAGGTTTTAAACTAAATAGTGTAGGGTTCATAAATATGTCAACTCAACTTATGGTAAAGTAGGAAACTGAGAATAATAGCTGGTCACAGGATAGAAATTAGCAAGAAGCTCGGAGATAAAAAAAACTGGCATTATAATATTGGTGTGGGAAAAGTGGATTTTGATTCATGTGGCACTGGTACCTGTACTGGGTAAAAAGGGAGCTGTACTGTTAGGATGGTCTTCACCTGAACTGCACTGGAACCAACATCCTTGCAAGTTGTAACTTAGGGCTGTAGAGAGTGCTTTAAACTAAATAATGGGGCAGGGGTGTGGACAAATCAAATGTGGGGATATTTGGTAAGTTAAACAGAAAGGATAAGACAATAGAGCAGGTTAGCATTACGGGTAATGATAACCAGAGTGTGACAGGAAGGGACAGGACATAAAAATTTAAGATTGCACCAGCAGCTAAAGTCAGAGGAAGGAAAGTAAAGAGGCAGAATTAAAGGTTATGTATCTGAATGTACGCAACATTCATAAATAAAACTTATGAACTGACAGCTGTTACTACCAGTCCCCAGGTGAGGTCCCCCAACTTGTTATGATCCCAGACGAGGTATCCCAAGTTGTTATGCTCCCGGGTGAGCAGGGATAAATTGGTTACCCTTCTTTATTCAACCCCCTTGGTTGGTCCCAATAGGGTTAATTTAAGAAGGATCCCTTCCCTTGTCGATACCTTTTCCTAGTCCAAGTATATTTAAGTTTTAGAAGGAACCAATTTAACCAGGCTTTCTTGAGTCAAAGAAAGAGTTAAGTTTATTAGTTAGTAAAAACTTGAGAAAAAATAATAAAAACGCAACACACACACGAAAATGAGAGGCTGAGTCCAAAAATAAAAGTTTTAAAAATATACAAATCAGTCTTTGGCTTGTCCGTGAGGAGATGGCGAAACGTTGCAGCCGTGAAGTTGGGTGATTCCAGTAGAGCTGCCTTTGGCAGTTGAGCAATTGGCTTGGAGACACTTGCTTCTGCAGGTTAGCTGAGAAGCTGTGCTATTTACTTCTTGACTGTGGCTTTGCTGGCTTGTGACTTGCTTCCGGCAACAGAGAAAGACTTGTTTTTACCTGCAAGCTGCAGGGATGCCTAGTTAATGTTCTTCAGCTGTGACCTTTGCAGCACATACTAGCACACAGAACTAGAACACCAAACTAGCACACAGAGACCAGGTTTGCAGCTGGCTTTTTAACCCATTTTCTTGTGTATTCCTGGAAGGGAAAAAAAACATATGTCTTTTGCCCAGAATCCACTTTCTTTCAACTCAGGCCATTTCCATATTCTGAGATATAACTCAACAGGGGATGGTTCCTGCTGAGATGGTAATCAGTCTCCATTGTCACAGGAGATTAAAGTTCTTTTGCATTGCAACTCTTCCTTTGAAGTGTCTCAGTCTAAAGTAGGCTTTGACACCTCTTTAGGTATGACATTCCGTTCTCTCTGAACTAGTCAGTCAAGTGTAATCCACATAGGAATTTTCCAGCAAGCTTTTGCTTGTATGTCTTTTTTTAAAAAACACATGTCTTCCTTTAAAAAGTTCAATATGTTCGCAAGTAATTCGGGGCTGCGATCCACTGTCGTGACACAGCACAATAGAAATGAATAAGTAGGATCTGCTAGCCATATAGAGACGTGGTTGAATGGTGACCAAGGCTGGGACCTGAACATTCAAGGGTATTTGACATTTTGGAAGGACAGGAAGAAAGGAAAAGCTGATGAGGTAGCTCTGTATTAAAGGACGAGATTGGTAAATTATTGATAGATGAACTTGGTTTAAAAGTGCAAAATGCAGAATCAATTTGGGCAGAGATAAGAAATAGCAAAGGAAAGAAATCACTGGTGGGAATAGCTTATAGGCCCCTTGACAGGACCGACACTACATAGTATATACCAAGAAATAATGGGGACTTCTAAGAAAGGTGCTGCAGTAATCATGGGATATTTTAATCATCATATGGATCGGACAAGTCAAAATGGCAAAGGGAGTCTGGAGGATGAGTTCACAGAGTGTATTTGGAACAGCTTCTTAGAGCAGCACGTTCTGGAATCAAACAGAGATTAGGCTATTTTAAACCTGGTAACATGTAATGAGACAGGATTAATGAATGATCTGATAGTAAATGATCTTCTAGGTAAGGGTGATCATAACATGATAGAATTTCACATTCAGTTTGAGGGTGAGAAATTTGGGTCTGAAACTAGAATCTTAAACTTAAAAGAAGAGCATTACAAAGGTATAAAGACAGAGATGGCGAAATTGAACTGGGAAAATAGGTTAAAAAGTAATAGAGAAGCAGCTGCAGACATTTAAAGAGATATTTCATAATTCCTTCCCCATATCACTGCAACTTTTCTCCTTCGAGTATTTATTCAATTCCCTTTTGAAGCTGCTATTCAATTTGTATCCACCTTATTAGGCTGTGTCTTCCAAATCTTAACCACTCATTGCATGAAAAAGTTTTTCCTCTTGAATTTTCTGATTCTTCTACCAATCACCTTAAATCTCTGGCCTCTCATTATCCGCCCTTCAGCCACTGGAAATGTGTTCTCTTCATTTACTCTACCTTTCTTTCATGGTTTTAACAACCTCTATCAAATCTTCTCTTTGCCTATTCTAATAAAAGAAGAATAACCCCAGCTTTTCCAATTTATCCACGTAACTGTAGTCCCTCATCCCTGGAACCATTCTAGTAAATCTCGAGCATCCCTCTAAACCTTCAGATCCTTCCTAAAGTGCCCAGAGAATTAGTACAATATTTCAGTTATGGTGTGTTATATAGGTTTAACATAACTTCGTCGCTTTTTACTCTATGCCTCTGTTTATAAAACCAAGGGTTTCATAAACTTTATTAACTGCTTTGTGAACCTGGTCTGCCACCTTCAAAGAATGGAGAGAGTAAGTTTGACATGATCCCAGCCAGGCTTTGTTATGGTAGACAAGATTGCAAACTGCGAAGAAAAGACTGCACTGAAAAGATTTGATATGCAACATTGTATTAGCTTTGATAGTTAGTATGAGTTACAATAGATTTTTTTTTATTCAAGACAAAGGGCTTTTGTTCTAATGTATAAATTTTGAGCCAAATCTTCCGGTCTCTGGATCGTCAAAGACTGGACATACGACTGAGATGTGCATCAGGACCCTTTGGAAGGCCCAACGTGCAGACTTACTTGGGAATTGCCCAGGAGGTTTCAACTTCTGATGGGCAATTCCCCTGGTCCCGGGACTCTGAGTTATAATCAGAGATTGGGAGAAATTCAACGTGCTTACCTGAATAGTTACCCAGGAAATGTTAGGCGGAGTAAAACCTAGTCTTGTGTAGCTTCAGAACTGACTCCACCAACCTTCTCCACGCCCAAATCGCTCACACTGACCACTCAAATACCTCCTGACTGACTACCCCTACTGACTCCCTCCCGACTAACCCCACTGACCACCCCCGACTACCCCCACTGACCTCCCCCAACTACCCCCATTGACCCAAACTAGCCCCAAGTCAACTACCCCCACTGATTTCCCTGCCCCCCCCAAACCGACTACCCCCACTGACCCTCCCAACTGTCCCACTGACCACCTGACTGCCCCCACTACCACCCAACAAAGCCCACTGACCTCCCAACTGACCCCCAACCACCTGACTACCCTCCCGACCTCCCAATAATTCTCCTGATTCCCTCAACTACCACCTCAACCCCCGACTACACCTTCTGCTTGCCCAACTACCCTCCCAACACCAGAAATTACCCTTCCTAACCTCCAATTACCCTCTGAGCCCCACAACGACCTTCTCCACCTGACTGCCCACTTACCCACCTACCTGCTATCGGCTTACCCATCTACTCACCCCACACACCTACCCCCTACCCATTTACCACCCCACCCACCTACCCACCTCAGTTTCCTACCAACTTCACCCACCTATCCACTACTGCCTCCCACCTCACCTACTCACTCACTCATTCACTCAGTTTGCAATAAACCATTGTAAAGTACCTTACAAATGTTAATAGTCCTAAATAGCACATCTGAATACGTCGAGGACAATAAGACAGCACAAATGGCAAAAAAATTAGGATCTAAATCAATTTATTTTCAAAATCTTCCCTGAATTTCTTTTATTGGGAAGGTTCATTAATCATTTTCTCCTCAATAATACATGGGAAACTATGAATTGCTAGACCAAAAAAAGCAAAGTCCATCGAGTTATCTTCCTACCATCCCAATAGTCACGTGAAACAACAATAGTGTTGTTGACTAATGACAGCAATTAATCTATCAATTAGTCTACAATAGAGACAGACATGGGGTGAGGAAAAAACCTATTGGTGGAACGCTTTGGGAACTCCAGTGCTCTGTGGTCCAAAGTCACCTGTTCCTCCAAAATATGCTACACCTACAGTATATACCAATTTAAATATTAGAAAAGAATTATGAAATACAGTTCGTATATAGATTTACATAGAATTTACAGCTCAGAAACAGGCCACCCACCAGTCTTTATGCACCACCCAAGCCTCCTCCTACCTTACATCATTTCATCCTATTAACTTTTTGTTTCATTCCTTTCTCCCTCATATACTTATCCAGGTTCCCCCAATATATATCAATATTGGTCACCTCAACCACTTCATGTTCCACATTATCAACACTCTCTGAAAGAAGATGGTTCTCCTGAATTCCTTATTGAATGTATTAGTGACTGCCTTATATTTATGGTCTCAAGGTTTGGAATACCCACAAGTTGGAAAATCTTCTCTACTTCCATAATGTTCAAAACTCCATCAGGTCACATCTGAGCCTTCTCTTTTCTGGTACAAATTACCAAGGACATACTTTGTGACATCCTGTTTGCTGATGACTGTGCACTATAGCTACCAGTTCAGAGCTGAGTTCAAAAGAAGAGTGAGAAAAAACAAATAGCGACAGCACAGGAAAACCATAAGTTCATTGGCTGGTAAGAAACTGCTGTTAGGGGCTGTCTTTAAAATGGTGTAAGTTAGAAAAGCATATTATTTTTAAAGAAGTAGCTATACTTGGATTTAAGTGAGAAACACCAGGAATAAGGGAAAGACAGGGGCAGTGTAATAAAATAAGTAAACCAAAGTAAAATAAAGTTAAGACATGGCAGGGCAACTCAGTCAAGTGGAATGTGCAGCCTGTACTATGTGGGAAGTATTGGATGCTACCAGTGTCCTGGATGACCACACATGCAGGGTGTACTGCCAGCAACAGAAACTTGAGCTCCAGGTTTCAGAGCTTGAGCGGCAGCCAGAGTCACAGTGGCACATCCGCGAGGCTGAGCGCTACATGGATAGCATGTTCATGTGGTCACATCGCAGCTTAGGTGCCTGGAGGCAGAAAGGGAATGGGTGACTGCCAGGCAGATCAAGAGAACTAGGCAGGTAGGGCAGGAGTCTTCTGGGGTCCTGCTCACCTATCGGTTTCCCGTTTTGGAAGCTGGTGAGGGCGCTGGTTGCTCAGTGGAGTGCAGTCAGAGCCAAGTTTGTGGCACCAGAAGCGGCTCAGCTGTACAGGAGGGGAGGAAGAAGAAAGGAAGAGCAATAGTGATAGGTGATTCATTAGTTAGGGGAACAGACAGGCATTTCTGCAGCCATAGACATGATTCCAGGTTGGTATGTTGTCTCCCTGGTGCCAGGATCAAGGATGTCACAGAGCAGCTGCAGGAAATTCTTCTGGGGGAGGGTAAACAGCCAGAGGTCATGGTCCACGTTGGCATCGATGACTCAGGTAGGAAGGGGTATGTGGTCCTGTGGTCAGAACTTAGGGAGCTAGAGAGAACAATAGCAAGAAGGACTTCAAATGTTGTAATCTCCAGATTACTCCTAGTGCCACATGCAAGTGAGTACAGAAATAGGGGGATAAGACGGGTGAATGTGTGTCTGGAAAGATGGTGCAGGTGGGAGGGCTTTAGATTCCTGGGACACTAGGGCTGGCTCTGGGGAAGATGGCACCTGTATAAGCCAGACGGGTTGTGCCTGAACAGAGCTGGGACTGAGTTCCTTGCGGGGCATTTTGCTAGTGCTGCTGGGAGGGCTTTAAACTAACTCGGCAGGGGTGTGGGAACCAGGGGAGAATATCAGAGCAGAATAACAGGGTGCACAAAATACTGGAAGAGACAGATAGCATTGGTACAGAGAATAGTAAGTAAATAGGTGGATTCAGACTAAGAGAGAAAGTATTAAAGTCTAAATCAGGGTTACTGTGCATGTATGTGAATGCACGGAGTATAGTAAATAAGATTGTGGAGTTACAGGTGCAGATTGCCATGATGAAATATGATGTTCTGGTGATAACAGACCTGGCTCAAGGAAGGGCAGGGCTGGGTGTTACATATTCCTGGGTACAAGGTGTTCGGAAAAGTTAGAAGTGGAAGAAAAGGAGGAGGAGTGGCTGTATTGGTTAAGGAGAGCATTGCAGTGCTGGAGAAAGAGGATGTTCCAGAGGGTTCAAGGACAGAATCAATTTGGCTAGAGCAAAAAGGGTGCAATTACATTGCTCGGTGTAGTCTATAGACTGCCAAGAATGTAGAGGAACAAATCTGCAGGAAAATTACAGAGATGCGTAAACATTATAGAGTAGTTATAATGGGGCACCTTAATTACCCAAATGTAGACTGGGACAGTAGTAGTGTAAAGGGTGGAGAGAGGCAAGCGTTCCTAGAGTGTGTTCAGGAGAACTTTCAACAGAAGTATGCACGCAGTCCAAGAAGAAAGGATGCACTCTTGGACCTGGTTCTTGGAAATGAGGTGAACCAAGTGTCAGTGGGGAAACATTTAAGAGACAGTGATCATTGTATCGTAAGGTTTAGGATGGAATTAGAAAAGGATAATGGGCAATCCAGAGTAAGAATAATTAACTGGGGAAGAGCAAACTTCAATGGGGCAAGAACAGAGCTGGGATGGTTGGTGGGAAAAACTGTAGCTGAACAATGAGCTACCTTCAAAAAAGAAATGGTTTGGGTACAGTCAAAGTATATTCCCTCAAAAGGGAAAGGTAGGGCAAACAAATCCAGAGCCCCCAGGATGAAAAAGGCGAAAGAAATTAAGTTAAAAAAGAAAAGGTGTGCTTATGACAGATGTCAGTTAGAAAAAACAGTTGAGAACCAAGCTGAATGCAGGAATTTTAAAGGGGAGGTGAAAAAGCATATTGGAGAAGCAAAGAGGAATTATGAGAAATAACTGGCAGCCAACATGAAGGGACATCCCAAAGTCTTCTATCGGCACATAAATAGTAAAAAAGTGGTAAAAGGAGAAATAGGGCCGATTAGGGACCAAAAAGGGGATTTACAAAAAGAGGCAGGAGGCATGGCTGAGGAGTTAAATAAATACTTTGCATCTATATTTACCAAGGAAGCAGATGCTGCCCAGGCCACAGTGACAGAGGAGGAAACTCTGCCACTATAAGGTTTCAAAATTGATAAGGAGGAAGTGTTGAATAGACTGTCGATGCGTAAAGTTGACAAGGCACCGGGACCGAATGAGATGCATCCAAGGCTATTGAAGGAAGTGAGAGTGGAAATTGCAGGGGCACTGGCCATAGTCTTTCAGTCTTCCCTAGACTCAGGGGAGGTGCCAGAGGACTGGATAATTGCAAACATTATACCTTGGTTTTAAAAAGGTTATAAGGGTACGCATAGCAATTACAGACCAGTCAGTTTAACTTCAGTGGTGGGGAAGCTTCAAGGAACAATTATTCGGGATAGAATTAGTAGTCACATGGAAAAATGTGGGTTAATTAGGGTGAGTCAGCATGAATTTCTAAAGGGGAAATTGCATTTAACTAACTTGTTGGAATTTTTTGAAGAGGTAACAGAGAGAGTTGATGCAAGTAATGCTGTTGATGTGGTGTACATAGGCTTATTAGGAAATAGAGATAGTTTAACTAAGTTATATTTGTATTTGTGGGTGTTAGGAATGAGTTTTAGCTTTAAAGTTTAAGTTTGATTTGTATTTGTGTGTTAAGAATAGGTCAAGTTGAATTTTAGTTTCACTTTAAAAGGTGCTGCATTTTTGCCTAGCAACAGGGACTCAGAGAGACAGACCCCCCCACCCAACACACACACACAAAAACTAAACAAGCAGCAGTTTTGAGTTCAGTTAGGAGCAGCTACCAGGCAGAAGGAACCTAGAAGGGGCAGATAGCCAGACCCAAGCTAAAGTTAGTTGAAAGTAGCTGCCATGGAGAGACTGGAGCAAAGGGCACAGATAACAAGTCCCAAACCAAAGAAGAAAGTCCCCAAATCCAGGGGAGTGGAACAAGGGAAAGTCCCAAGAAGATCTTCTAGTCAAAGGAAAGACAGTAACCTGGAAAAGGTCCTGTTAAGTGAAGTTAAGAGTGAGAAGCAGAGAAAGGCTCCAAGCTTCAAACTTAAAGAGGCAAACGTTGCAGGAAGCAGATTTAAAGCACTATAAAAGCTTGTGAGAAGCCAGAAGGTTAAAAGAGACAACTGAAGGTCTGCAACTTTTTGCTATGGGCATGTGAAGCAGCGGCGTACTGTTGGCGGCTGAGTCAGTGAGAGAGAGTGGGTGGAATAAAGCTTGAATGCATGTGGTGACCCAGGGGAGAAGAATACTGGAAGGAGAGTTCGAAGCCTTGCAGTTTAACCCTTGCGAAAGGCACCTGAGAGAAAGCATCGGTTTGGGAGAATTCCAAGGCGAGTCCTTGGAGAGTGGAGAGTGGAAACCCTCGTGTGAAAGACGGAGTTCAGTGAGACTGGTTGGCTCATGGTGTGACAGGCATCTGTGGAGAGCTGAGGAGAGATCTATAGCATTTGTGTTGGGTGACATCTGTCACTTGGTTTCAGAGTGTGGTATGCCTGACCACAAGTCGCCTGGTGGTTTACATGGACAGTACAACTTACAGTGAACATTAGAGTATAAGATAGTTTTTGTAGCTTGTGCTATCCTTACAAATCTGTATAGGTACAGTTGTGGGTGAAGGAGTATTGTAATATAGTTCACCTCTTGTTAAATAAATGTTTTATTCTTTTGTTAAAAATTCATCAGCTGACTCCTGTGGCTCTGTTCAGTAGCTACTCTCCATGTACCTAAACAAAAAAATAAAAGTTAGGATCTATCAAGCCAGGTTCCAGCCTGGGATCAGGCTTGTCAGGTTGTAACAGACTTTCAGAAGGCATTCGATACAGTGCCACACAACAGACTTGTGAGAAAAGTTGTAGCTCATGAAATAAGAAGGACAGTATCAACGTGAACACAGAATTGGCTGAGTAATAGGAAACAGAGAATAATAGTCAATGGATATTTTTCGGGCTGGAGGAAGGTTTGTACTGGAGTTCTCCAGGGGTCAGTATTGGGAGCCTTTCTTTTCATGATATATATTAATGATCTAGATCTTGGCATGCAGGGAACAATTTCAAAGTTTGCAGATGATACAAAACTTGGAAGCATTGTAAACCGTGAGGAGGGCATTGTAGAACTCCAAAGGGACATAGACAAATTGGTGGAATGGGCAGACAGGTGGCAGATGAAGTTCAATGCAGAGAAGTGTGAGGTGATGCATTTTGGTAGGAAGAACATGGGGGGACAATATAAAATAAGGGGTACAATTCTTAAGGGGATGCAGGGGCAGAGGGACCATTGCATAGATCACTGAAAGTGGCAGGGCAGATGGGGAGAGCAGTTAATAAAACATACAATATCCTGGGCCTTATTAATAAGGGCATAGAGTACAAGAGCAAAGAGGTTATGCTGAACTTATATAAGACACTCGTTAGAACTCAGCTGGAGTAGTGTGTATAGTTCTGGGCACCACACTTTAGGAAAGATGTGAATGCATTGGAGAGAATGCAGAACAGGTTTACAAAAATGGTTCCAGGGATTAGAAACTTCAGTTATTAAGGTAGATTCAAAAGGTTGGGACTGTTCTCCTTGGAAAGGAGAAGTCTAAAAGGAGATTTGATAGGGGTGTTCAAAATCATGAGGGGGCTGGATAGAGAAGATAGGGAGAAACTAGTCCCGCTCGTAAAAAGATGGCACAAATTTAAAGTGATTTGCAAAAGAGGCAAATGTGATACGAGAAAAAGCTTTTTCACACAGCGAGTGGTTCGAGTCTGGAATATACTACCTGGAAGTGTGGTGGAGGCAGGTTCAATTGAGGCATTCAAGAGGGCATTGGATGATCAAGAAATTAATGCCAGAGCCTCCTGATCTATACAAATAATATGGACTGAGTTTTAGTGCTAGCAAATTAAGTTTGAAGATAGGGAAGGAAAAGGAGTCAGAAGGCTTCAGAGTCTTAGATGGGCAACAAAGCGACATTTAGATCTTGGTATCATGAAGATCAATACAGCAACTTAAATTAATTTGGTGCCTTTAGCCTAATGAAACATTCCAGGGCACTTCACAGGAGCATTATAAAACAGAGTATGATACCAAGCCACATAAGGAGATATTAGGCCAAATGATTAAAAGCTTGATGAAAGAGATAGGTTTAAATGAGTGTTTTAAAGGAGGAAAATGAGGTAGAGAAAGGAGAGGTGTAGGGAGGGTATTCCAGAACTTAGAGTCTAGGCAACTGAAGACATAGCCACCAATGGTGTGCTCAGCAATAAATGCGAATTTTAAAATCAAGACATCGCTTGATTGGGAGCCAATGTAGATCTGCAAGCACAGGAGTGATGGGGGAACGGAACTTGCTGCGATTAAGACACGGGCAGCAGAGTTTTGGATGACCTCAAGATTAAGGAGGGTAGAATGTGGGATACCAACCAAGAGTGTAATGGAATAGTCAAGTCTGGAGGTAATGAAGGTATGAATGAGGGTTTCAGCAGATCCCAAGTTAAAACACACACATAAGGCAGAATTTTATGGCAGCGGGATTTTACGTTCCCACTGAAGTCAATGGGGTTTATAATGTCTCGCCGCATTTTACGGCCCCGTCCCCGCCAAAACGGGGCCATAAAATTCTGCCCATATAGTGGAATTTTCTGCACCCACAAGCAGCAGGAATTGTGGCAGGCATGGGCAGTTATTTTGATGGGTGAAGATCTCATTGGGTGGGTCATGGAGGTGGACAAGGCAGGTGGCTCGGATAATGGGAGAGGGCATGAGGACAGCAACGGATGTCGGCTCTGAGGGGAGAAAAGGCATGTGGAGGTGGATCGCAACCAGGGTGACGGGGGTAAGTTCAAGGGTGGCAGAGGGGTGAGGGATGGTGATCTTGGGTGGGTCTCTGGTTATGAGGAGAAGTTGGTGGGTGACAGGGGGAGGGTAGGTGGTGGTGGATCAAGTTTAAAAGGTGACTTACACCATTTTTCCAAACTGACCTTGACCACGCAGTTAGTCAGTCAGTGAGATCCCGCGAGGTGGGAGGAGGGTCTTTTCGGGCAGGTGGAGTTCAAGGTCAGCATAAGTGGCCAATTAAAGGGACACCATCTTAATAATTACGAGGCAACTGGATGTCAAAGATGCTCAGTTGTGTTCTCCTCTCTATGGTGAAGCCCGCATTGCAGGTTTCTTCCCGACTCTTAGATCTCATAACATTGAGATCCCAGCAAGATGTGGAGTTACCGTTCATTCTGTGCCATTTGTCATTGGCTGCAGTCAGAGGCAGGGATGAAGGGAGGGGGGGAGATGGAATGCCTCCAATAGGCACAGCTGGTGGAGGGCAGTCAACTCACGACTCCAAACTTCCATCCTCTTGGGTGAATGGTCATGACTGACAAGGGAACGTGCGGTTAGCCTTTCGGTGCTGCCAAGGCAACGGTCTCTCTTTGGTCTCAAGAGTAGTGGAGACAAGTGGAAAAGTGTCCATGTCAGCCTTCTTGCACATGGCTCTCATAACTCTGGTCAAAGAGCAATGTCTCCATACGCATTCATGTATGATCAGGAGGAACACCCTTCTCTGGTGCTCCAGGACGTCCTTTACCTGGAGGAGATGGGGTGGGGATGCCTTGTCTAGACGGAGATCAGGTGAAGGGCTTGCACTTGCCTGCTGGCTTCAAGATGAAGGGTAACATGTAAAAGGCATGCTCACTTAATGTATCACTTCAATTCATTCGCACATACACTGAGGTGTCGATGATGCAGGCTGCAGGCAACCCTGCCTTGGGAATGGCTCTCATCCAGATGAGGAGAAGAAGCCGGTTGGCGCAAGGCCAGGAGGAACAAGGGCCTGAGCAACAAGTGGCAGTGGGCCTCTAAAAGGTCAAAACGCTGGTGAACAGTGTCCACTGTAATGGTGAGCAATGGCCTGACCATAGGTCTATCGCAGGCAGTGCTCTTATCTGAAGATGAGCAGGAGGAAACGCCGGAGGCACCTTCATCTGTCCCAGGATGACGTTGCTCACATCTGCCAGCTTCTCCAGTACGAGCTACAGCCGCAAGGACTCTGGAGGGGCAATGTGGAGCTCCTGGCCTGCATTAAGTGAATGCCTGTCCAGGTGCCTTTTAAATATGGCTCTAGGGTCCCATGAGGTGATAGCAGGGCAGGTGACTTCCTGCCCGCCCCACCACGAGATTCGCCAAGCTCCTTGCAGGTGCATAATTAATGAGTTGACCAGCAGAAGATCGCATGGGTTCAAACTGACGCCCAGTGGCAATCAACACAACTTTCCTGCCCACCACCAGACTTAGTCTCAAGAATGGAAAATTCCGCCCGTAGTCTTTGGCAAATTACAACCGTATCAATCTAAAGAGGGAAACCCTGAAAAAAATTCAACACAATTAACACAAGTAGAGAAGGTAAAGATACTATATTACACAATACCTCCTAAAGGAGTTAGTGAGAATGAAGGAGGAGCCCCTGAAAATCAAAAAATGGCCCTCCAGAAAAATCTCAAGAACAGCCCTCAAAAAACTATTTTGGCCCCTGTTAACAGCACAACCTCAACTGAATAAATCAATCGCTAATGAGATTGACCAGTTGGCCAGCAGGTGGAAGCAGAAATTAGCCGGAGCAGACTGCAGCCAGGGAACAGTCCCTGGCAGTTACTACGGTGTGACTGAGAGGGTGGGGGAAATCTGAGAGGTGAAAGCAAACACATTTAAACCAAATCAGGAGGCCTGCAGATGATCCACATATGTGTTTACAATTTCTAAGAAGTGTCCAAATGTTTGAAACCAATAACAATTTGCAGATTCAAGTTTCCAAAAAGCATTTTGATTAACTAATTTTGCCTCAAATAAGGAACAATTAATACCAACACAGGAGTACTGAGCATCCATTTTATTTTCAATCTGCTGCTGATTATGAAGAATTTCAAATTAGCAGCTTCTAAACCTAACTTAATTTATTGAAAAAGGCATACAAAAATGTATTCGCATAACATCAACAGATCTGGATAAGCAGGAGTTGTCAGCTCTGAGTTTCCTGAATTAAAAGGATTTCTTTTAGACTGCCTATGAATGCTCCAACTCCAACTATGTAAAACTTTTATTACTGATGCAGGGCCGGCAATCAGAAAGATATGCCTTTGACTGTAGTAACTCTTTTGTTTGAACAGATAGTGGTTTGGGGTGGGTTTCTATTCTAATAGTGAAGGAAATCGAGTAATGAAAAAACTGAAGTCTAGCGAATGCTGTCTTGGTTTGGTTTTTCAATGGCTGATAGGCATTGGAAAAGCACTCTGCCAAAGCAGAGACAGAGCTGTATTAGCACTGAGTTAGTAAAGGCTATAAGCTATTTGATTAATCCCTGGTGAGATACCCCTAAAGCAACAATACCTTTGGAAGATATACAAATATACGAACAAGGAGCAGGAGTGGGCCACTCGGTCCCTTGAGCCTGCTCCACCATTCAATAAGATCATGCTAATCTAATTTTAACCTCAACTTCACATTCCTGTCTACCCCCAATAACCTTTCACCCTCTCGCTTATCAAGAATCTAAGACGAGGTGTTGTAGATGGTACAATGCAGAAATAAACTTGTCTCGGTTAAATAAACACCAAATACTGCAGATATTGGAAATCTAAAATAAAATAAAAACAGAAAATGCTGGAAAAGCTCAACAGGTCTGGCAGCAACTCTGGAGAGAGAAACAGTTAACATTTCAAGTCTGCCTGACTCTTCAGAGTTGAAGTGAGGTAGAAATGTGATGGGTTTTATACTGTTGAAGAGAGGAGGTGGAGCAAAATAGAAGGTCAGGGGTAGGAAGGAGCTCAGGAGAGATTTGACAAAGTTGTCATGGACACAAGACAAAAGGAGTGCTAATGATGGTGTAAAGGCTAAGGCAGGTGCTAATAGTGACATAAAGGTCAGTTAACACAATGTGTTAATAGCAGAACGAGGGTAAGTGCTTTTCTGAAAGCAAAATATGAGAACAAGTTACAGACTGACCCCTGTGGGCAAGGGGGTTGAGGGAAAAAAATATCAAAATGGAGGACAAAGTTCATAATCTGAAGTTGTTGAACTCAATGTTATGTCCAGAAGGCTGTAAAGTGCCTAATTGCTGAATGTCTCAGTTACGTGGGGTTGCATGTCTCAAAGTTCCAGACACAATTTTGAGTTTAATTGGTAGAAGCCCTCAATACATCAACAATGCAACATGATTCAGTGTTGATTGCTAAGGGCACTGATGTTAGTTCATTCACCCATGATTGGGCTGACAAAATGAGAGTAATGCAACTTCCTTTCAAACCCGCTAAGAGGCATGCCCAAATCAGGAAGGGAAAGGAAGTATTCATGGACTACAGACACCAGAAGGATAAAGTTTTCAAAATACTTAAAGTACATGGTACTAACACCTGTAGGACTCTAATTGGTAGCATCAGTGCCAACAATGAAAGCTAAATGAAAAAATAGGAAGCAATGATTTGTCTCCCGTCCCTGAATGTCTCGAAACTTGTAGTAAACTAGCTCTTCCAAAGCTGACAGTCCAAGTGAATGGTTACAATAGTCTAACAAAAAGGGGAAAAAACAACAAAAACTTATATCCATGGAGTGCCTTTAGTGTAATAAAACGTCCCAAGGCTCTTAAACATTAGAGCAAGCCACTTAAGAAAATATTAGGTCGGAGGCCAAAATCTTGGTTAAAGATGTAGGTTTTCAGTATCTTAAAGGAGGAAAACAAGGTAGATAGTGAAGCGGTGGAAGGAGGGAATTCAGAGCTTAGGGCCTAGCAACTGAATGTGCGGCCACCAACGGTGGTGCGAATAAAATCAGGGATGCTGAAGAAGGTTTCAGCAGCAGATAAGCTAAGGCAGGTTACATAACAGAGGTGGAAATAGATGGTCTTAGTGACATGAATATGTGGCCGACAACTCACCTTGGGGTCAAAAATGACATCAAGGTTGTCAACAGACTGGATTAGTCTCAGATTGTTGCCAGGGAAAAGGATGGAATCAGTAGCCAGGGAATGCAGTTTGAAGCGGAGACCAAAAACAATGGCTTCAGTCTTCCCAATATTTAACTGGAAGATATTTCTGCATGCGCAGTACTGGATGTCGGATAAGCAGTCTGGTAACTTAGCAACAGTGGAGGGACATGGCGGAGAGTTAGAACTGGAGCATTGTGTCTAATTCTAGGCAATGCACTCTCAGAAGCATGTCAAGGCTTTAGACAAGAGTGCAGAAAAATATTTACAAGAATGGTTCCGGGGTGAGAGACTTCAGTTACAAAGATAGAATAGAGAAACTATGGTTGTTCTCCTTAAAGATAAGGTTGAGGTTGAGAAGAGATTTGATAGAGGTGTTCAAAATCATGAGGGGTCTGGGCAGAGTAGATACAGAGAAACTGTTTCCATGAGTAGCAGGGAGAAGAACTAGACCCCTACCCAAAAATATTGACATCATTTACATTCAATAGCATTCATTTGCTCTTATTGACATCAATTATGCTCAAAAGCAATCATCTAGCCATCATTTGACATCAATTGCACTCAAAAGCAATCACTCAGCCATCATTTGACATCAATTGCACTCAAGAGCAATTACTTTGCAATCATTTAACATTGCAAGTAGTGTAACTGGCATCATTGTCATCAATTGCCCCAAACCACAGCACTCAAACATTTGCGATTAGCTACATTACTTACCTTATGCATTCTGACACCAAAAATGATCATAGAGTTTATTTTCCATATTTCTAAATTTCTATAGCTTCAAATATTCTAAAACTGAGCTAATGCTATAAAAAGCAGATTCTGTTTTAATATATGTTTTGATAAACTATTTTTATGTCTTCCTTTATAATGTATAGCGAGTGCAGCACAACCCAGCCCCTGCCCTGCCCCGCACCCCCACTTCAGATTGCAGCAGTTTTCTTCCCCACCATCCACACCACCCCAGGAGCAATTTAATCCTCCGCCCACACCACCTCCACCCCCACCGGAGCAGTTTTCTTCTGCCCCAAATGCCCCCATTTCCTCCAGATTGCAGCAGGTTTCTTCCCCGCTTTCCTCCTTCCATCTCTCCCCCCTTTCTGAACTTCCTCTCCCCCCCATTCCCCCCTCTCTCCCCCCCTTTCTTGCTCTGCCCTCTCCCCCCCACTCCCATGCCCCCCACTCCCAACCCATCCAACCAGAGAGTTCAGGTTGCAGGGCCAGCCAGAAACCGCAAGTGGTAGTGGGCCGGCTCTGCTGCAGTCTTCCAGCTGGCGTGTGAGCAGCAAAGGTTGCGGGAACAAGATGAGTATTCAGTTGGATAAGTCGGGGGGTGGGGGGCAGGAAGTTCAGACCTTGAGACTGCTGGAAAGGAGGGGGGCGGGGACAGTTTAGACCCTGAGACTGGGGGGGACAGAGTTTAGGCCTTGAGATTAGGGGTGGATGGGAGGATGGGAGGTATAGACCCTAAGAATAAAGTGAAGAAAGAACTGATGGGGGTCTGGTAGTGCTCTCAAGGACGTACTGCATAATAGAAAGATTTTTTGGACGAAATGAAAAATACTGAATAAATTCAGATATTATTTAAGCAATTGATTTCCTTATATCTGTCAATGGAGGTTGCTGAGCGCGCTTGATAGCTCCGAGCGCACTTGATAGCTCCGAGCGCACTTGATAGCAAAACTCATTCCAAAATAAAACGTGATGTCAAATGATCACTGATCAGTTTTGAGCACATTTGAACTCAAATATGATGTCAAAGTTTTCAGGTAGGTAAAGACACTGATTTAAGGTCATTAGCAATGGAAACATGAGGAAAAACCTTCTTATGCAGCAGGTGGTCAGGATCCAGAATGCACTCCCTGAAAGCAGGTTTGGGGCAGATTCAATAGTGGCTTTCAAAAGGGAAATGGGTACGCATCTGAAGAGAAAAATATTGCTGGGCTACAGGGAAAAGACAGGGGTGTGGGTAAATACAGATCCTAGCGGACACCAGAGAGAATGGTACAGGAGTAGGAAGAGAAATCATTGCAAGTGATTTTCTGGCTACAGTTAGATAAATAATAATGAAACCAGGTGAGAGCAGTCCAACCAACTTAGACAACCGTGTGGAGACTTTGAAGGAAGATGAAGTAGCCAACCAAGTAAAAAGCTGCTGACAGTTCAAGAAGGACAAGGAGGGATGGTTTACCTTTGTCACAATCACATCAATTTTATTTTTGACTTTGATAACAGCTGTTTCAGTACTGTGGCAGGGGTGGAAACCTGATTGGAAGGATTCAAACATGGAATTCCAGGAAAGACAGGCATGGATTTGGGAGGTAACAACATGTTCCAAGGACATTGGAGGGGAGAGGAATGTTGGGTGATAGTTTGCAAGGGTGGTGAAGTCAAGGGTTGGTTTTTGAGAAGGGGGTCGATTACAGCAGATTTAAAAGGAAAGGATGACAACACCTGGAGAGAGAATCGTTAATAATGTCGGTTAACATGGGGACCGAGGTGAGGTGGTCAGTAGATTGTGGGAATAGGGTCAAAGGAGCAGAAGGTGGGTCTTGCTTGGAGAGGGCACAAGGAAAGATAGGAGAAAAACTAGAGAAAGATGCACGTTCAGGGCTAGGGCAGGGGGGAAAATTTTGGCCCGATGGACTAGCATAAAGGAGTGATGTGGCAGCAGCAGCTGATCAGATTGTCTCGCTCTTAGTGACCAAGCTCCTCTCACTAATTGTTGGAGGTGAGCATGGAGGAGACAGAGGAGAGGGGATTAAGAAGATGGCTTGCAGTAGAGAAAAGAAACTGGGGCTTAGCTGTGCATTCTGGGATAATCCTGGAATAATTTGTAGTTTTAGCAGATGAGAGCAGGACCTGATAATGTTTTATGCAGTCCAGTCAGGACTGCTGTTGGATGGCTAAACCAGTTGTCTAGCATATCCTTTCAAACCTGCACTACTTGGACTTAAGGAAGTGGAGATGAAGGCTGAACCTGGAGTAACAGCCAGGGTACGAGAGAGTAATGGTTTTATTGAGGATTAGGGCAACAAAGGTGGAATTCAGGGTGCAGAAATGGGAAAAAACAAATAAAGATAGAATTAACTGCAACAAATATTCAACTTCCCTGTAAAAGGTTTCTAGGAGATGAAAAAAAAGAAAATGTCATAGTAGGAAAGAAGAAATCGTTCATGGCAAAACTACAACATCAAGCAAAGCAAAGAACAGAACTATGAAACAATCTCCATGTGGACAAATAAATATTTATATGTATACAGGTTAGCTGGATTGACGACTCAGCTTTTTGAATTTTAAAAACACTAACTTGCTGTATAATTTAAGAAGAAAATAATTGCGACAGGCAGACAAGTAACACTAGCTGTCTAGCAGTGAAACGCAGAAAGCTCAGCTGAACACGACTACTTCATCTAGCATTGTCTCAAATAGAGTCAATTTATATGGAACATTGCACAAACACAGTACTCATATCAGAATTAACAGATTGTACCATGCCTTTGGTACATTAAAATAAGTAATGTTTCACTACATTAGAACAAAATGCATGGTACAACCTGTTCAAAGTCAACTCAGTGCTAAGTTAGTTAGATCGAGTTGTCTGATGATTCCATTTAAGCACTAAGTTCCCACTCTGTTGTGTTATTCAGGTTGCTGAATACATGTTATTGAACAACTGGAATTTTTTTCAGTGCAAAAGTACAACTTTGAATTATGAGGAGGAGACTGGACATGTAAACCGGACAATGCAGTTCAGATTTGAGAACTGCTGCTATAGCCATTATAATTTTAATTATAGTTTTATTCTCTGTAAGTCTAGCTAAACAAAAATGGTGTTGACAGCCCAAATTCACCCAAGGAACAGATTGCAATGCATTTTAAGCTTCAATGAATTTCTGATGTAAACATGAAAAATAAATGTTCAAGTTCTAATCATTATCTTGACAATTGAAAAAACAGCCAGAAAGCTAATGACAAAGCGTGCATTGTGGGTTGGGAACTTTGAAATCCTTGTGTTGAGTAACATTGCTAAATAATGAATCATTGAAACATCCAGCTGTTTAAAAAGCCTGGTCAGACAGCAAGTAACTTTCTCATAAATGAAAACAGTTAAAGCTTATTAGAGTGTGAAGCATTAGACTGGGTAGCTTTCCCATTACAAGGTACTAGGTGCAAAAATAAATTTTAACATGTTATTTCTTTTATATCTATTATTTCTGGATTCTCATTTCAGAATGCATGTACCTCACTTTAAATGTCAATTTCAGGGCTATTTAAAAAAATAAAGAAATTGCCATGAAACATGACAAATATGTTGGCATCACACATAACCACTTGGCTGCATATCCTTTACTTTTACTCAAGAAAGTTGGAGGACAAACTAGTTTATAATGGCAGTAGGATTATGACACCTTGTGCACAATGTATTGAGATATAGTTGATTTCCTAGAGCATTACTCTTGACTGAATGAAATGAATACTCTCTTCTGTAATTTGTTTTTGCTTCTTTTCCAAACTCCAATTCTTCTTGTTTCATGCTCTGACTCCTCTCTTTCATATCTGTTTCCAATATCCAAAGCTCTCACATATTAGTGATATGCTCAACTACTTATATCTGGCCTTTCCCTGCCTCAACAGTAACTACATTTTGAAAATGTAACTATTTTTTATTCTTTCATGGGATGTGGGCATCGATGGCCATTTATTGCCCATCCCTATTGCCCTTGAGAAGGTGGTGGTGAGCTGCCTTCCTTGAACCGCTGCAGTATCTGTGGAGGAGGTACACCCACAGTGCTGTTAGGGAGGGAGTCCCAGGATTTTGACCCAGTGACACTGAAGGAACGGCAATATACTTCCAGTCAGGATGGTGAGGGGAATTTGCAGGTGGTGGTGTTACCACGCTTTGTTGCCCTTGTCCTTCTAGGTGGTAGATGTCACAGGTTTGAAAAGGTGTTGTCGAAGGAGCCTTGGTGAGTTGTTGCGGGCATCTTGTAGATGGTACACACTGTTGTCACTGTGCTTTGGCGGTGGCTGGAGTGAACGTTGAAGGTGGGTGGATGGGGTGTCAACCAAGCCGACTGCTTTGTCCTGGATGGCGTCGAGCTTCTTGAGCATTGTTGGAGCTACGACCATACAAATAGGAGAAGTAGGCCATTCGGCCACTCGAGCCTGCTCCCCCATTCAATAGGATCATGGCTAGTCTGTTTGTGTTTCGAATTCCACATTCCCATCTACCTCCAAAAACCTTTGATCCCCTTGCCTAACAAGAATCTATCTACCTCTGCCTTAAAAGTATTCAATGCCTCCACCTCCACTGCCTTTGGAGGCAGAGAGTTCCAAAGTCACACAACTCTGAGAAAAAGTTTTATCTCAACTCTGTCTTATAAGGGCGACCCCTAATTTTAAAATAGTGCCCCCTAGTACTGGGTTCATGCACAAGAGGAAACATCCCTTCCACATACACCTCGTCAATACCATTGGATCTTACATACTTCAATCAAGTCACCCCTCACTCTTCTAAACTCCAGTAGAATAAAGCCCAGTCTTTCTAACCTTTCCTCATTAGACAACCTGCTCATTCCAGATATCAATCTACTAAACCTCCTCTGAACCGCTTCCAATGCATTAACTCCTTAAATAAGGAGAACAAAACGCACTCAATATTCAAGATGTGGTCTCACCAATGCCCTGTATAACTGAAGCATAACATCCTTTTATGCTCAATTCCTCTTGTAATAAAGGATAGTGTTCCATTAGTCTTTTTAATTACTTGTTGTACCATTTTGAAAAGGGCGCAGGGAGACCTCCTCTAGAAAAGGGCGCGGGGAGACTTCACTTTGAAAAGGGCGTGGAGACATGATGTGAGACCAGCGGCGGAGTGACGTCACAAGCCACAATGTGAAGCGAGTGCAGGGAAAGCAGCTGATTGGTGAGTAGGATTGCTGAGTACTTCTAGTCTTTAAAGTAAAAGTAAGGTCTTTAGTTTGTGTTTAGATCTCTAGTCTTTTTTTTTCTCTTTTTCTTAAAAATAGCTCGTTAAGTATAAGATCGATCCTGGTGTAAAAAAAATTACAATAAAGTTTCAAGAGCGGGGGATTCTTCAAGTGTAAAGAATAGGGATACTAGAGTAATTAATTAAATAGAACACTATAGTGATGGCAGGACATGAGGTGTGTTACTGCTCCAGCATGTCCGGTCTGCTGGACACCAAGGTGATCCAGAGCGAACACATCTGTGCTAAGTGCTTGCAGCTTGAGGAACTTTGGATCCGAGCTGAGGAGCTGGAGTCCGAGCTGCAGACATTGAGTCACATCAGGGTGGGGGAAAGTTATCTGGACACTTTGCTCCAGGAGGCGGTCACACTCCTCAGAATAGGTCATTCAAATTTGCTCTGTGATGAAGGACAGGATGGTGTGATCGCAGGTGAGGCAGATATGGGGACCCAGGGGGTTCGTGGAGCCTCGGCCCCTGCAATTAGCCAACAGTAACGAGGTTCTTGCAAGCTGTGTTACCGAGAGTGGGGACTGCAGGGAGGATGAGGCTGTGTTAATCAGAGCGGGGACTGCAGGGAGGATGAGCGAACTGACTACGGCAACGTGGTACAGGGAGCCAATCAAGTGGGAGGAGGAAATAGAAACGTAGTAGTTGTAGGGGACAGTAGAATTAGGGGGATAGCTACTGTTCCCTGCGACCGTGAGTGTGAGTTCTGAAGGCTGTGTTGTCTGCCTGGTGCCAGGGTTAAGGACATCTCTTCAGGGCTGGAGAGAAACTCAGAGAGCGAGGGGAGGAATCCAGTTGTCATCATCCATATTGGTACCAGTGACATTGACAGCACTGGGAAGGAGGTTCTGCTGAAAGAATTTGAACAGTTAGGAGCTAAATTAAAAAGCAGAACCTCCAAGGTAATAATCTCAGGATTACTACCTGAGCCACGGGCAAACTGGCATGGGATAAATAAAGTCAAGAGGTTAAATACGTGGCTCAAAGATTAGTGTGGGAGGAATGGGTTTCAGTTCATAGGGCCCTGGCACCAGTACTGGGGTAGAAGGAAGTTGTTCTGGTGGGACGGGCTTCACTTGAACCATGCTGGGACAAGAGTCCTGGCAAAACGAATAACTAGGGCTGGAGAGAGGGCTTTAAACTAAATAGAGCGGGGGAGGATTCTGGAGAGGGGACACATAGGCTAACAAAGCAAAAATATATGGCAGCCTTGCAGGGCAACTACTTAGGTAATGATACCCAGCATGTGACAGGAAGGGACAGAGTGTACAAACATAAAAAAAAGCAGCAAATAGGGTCAAAGGAGGGGATAAATGGTAAAAAGACAAAATTAATGGCTCTTTACTTAAATGAACATAGTATTCGGAACAATATAAATGAATTAATAACATGAATGGAGGTTAATGGGTATGATCTTATAGCCATTACGGGGACATGGTTACAAGGAGATCAAAGCTGGAAACTAAATATTCAGGGGTATGTGACTTTTCGAAAGGGCAGGCAGGAAGGAGAGGGCGGTGGGGTAGCTTTGCCAATACGAGTTGGAGTAAGTACGATAGCAAGAAATGATCTTGGATCAGAAGATGTAGAAATACAAGGGGAAAAAGACACTGGTGGAGTAGTTTCTAGGCCCCCTAACAATAGCTTTACTGTAGGACAGAGAATAAATCAGGGGATAATAAGGGCATGTAAAAAAGGCAGTACATTAATCATGGCTGACTTCAATCTTCATGTCGATTGGGAAAATCAAATTGGCAAAGGTAGCCATGAGCGAGAATTCATAGTGTATTCGGGACAGTTTCCTAGAACAATATGTTGTGGATCCAACCAGGGATCAGGCAATTTTGGATCTGATGATGTGTAATGAGGCAGATTTAATGAATGATCTCAGAGTAAAAGATCCCCTAGGAAACAGTGACCGTAACATAGTAGAATTTAGCATTCAGTTTGAGAGTGAGAAACTTTGGTTGGAAACTTAAATAGGGATAATTACAAAGGATTGAGGGCAGAGTTGGCTGGAGTGGACTGGGAAAGGAGTTTAGCAGAAAAGATGGTTGATGAACAATGTCAGACGTTTAGGAAAATAGTTCATGACTCACAATAAAAGATATACCCCAGTGAGGAAGAAGGATTGTAGGAAGGGGACAAACAAACCATGGTTAACCCAAGGAAGTTAAAGATAGTATCAAATTGAAAGAAAAAACACACAATGTGGGAAAGATTAATGGTAAGCTAGAGGATTGGGAAAGTTTTAAAAACCAACAAAAGATGACCAAAAAATAATAAAGAGGGAGAAAATAAACTTTGAGGGTAAACTAGCAAGCATTATAAAAATGGACAGTAAGAGCTTTTTTAAATATATAAGAAGAAAAAGAGAAGCCAAAGTGAACACAGGCCCCTTAGAGAATGAGGCTGGGGAAATAATAATGGGGAACCAGGAAACGGCAGAGGAGTTGAATCTTTGCATCAGTCTTCATAGTAGAAGACACTAATAGCATTCCAAAAATACTAAATAATCAAGGGACAAAAGTGGGGGGTGGAAATAAATACAATGACTATCACTAGAGTAAAAGTACCAGGGAAACTAATGGGGCTAAAGGTCAATAAATCCCCTGGACCTGATGGGTTGCTTCCTAGGATATTAAAGGAAGTAGCTACACAAACAGTGGATGCACTGGTAATAATCTTCCGAGAATCCTTAGATTCTGGAAAAGTCCCAGAGGATTGGAAAACTGCTAATGTAACACCCTTATTCAAAAAGGGAGGGAGACAAAAAAAAGGTAACTTTAGGCCAGTTAGCTTAACAGTTTATGATAAAGGATGTCTATGATAAATAATGCAGAGCATTTAGAAATGCACACTATAATGAAGCAGAGTCAGCAATGCTTCATGGAGGGGAAATCATGCCCGATAAATTTATTAGAATTCTTTGAGGAGGTAACAAGCAGGATAGATAAAGGGGAATCAGTAGATGTAATATATTTGGCTTTCCAAAAGACGTTCAATAAGGTACCACACTTAAGGCTACTTAATAAGATAAGAGTCCATGGTGTTGGGGATATTAGTATATAGTATATTAGCATAGATAGAGGATTGGCTAACTCATAGAAGATGAAGAGTTGGGATAAGGGGGGCATTTTCAGGATGGCAACCTGTAACTAGTGCAGTGCCACAGGGATCAGTGCTGGGGCCACGACTATTTACAATATATATTCATGACTTAGATGAGGGAAGCAAATGTACTATCGCCAAGTTTGCAGATGACATAAAAATAGGTGAGAAGGCAAGTGGTGAGGATGACACAGAGTCTACAGAGGGATATAGACAGGTTAAGTGAGTGGGCAAAAACTTGGCAGGTGGAATATAATGTGGGAAAATGTGAGATTATGCACTTTGGAAGGAAGAATAGAGGAGCTGAATATTATTTAAATGGAGAAAGACTGCAGAAAGCTGCAGGACAGAGGGATTTAGGGGTCCTCGTGCATGAATCACAAAAAGCTAACATACTAGTTCAGCAAGTAACAGGGAAGGCAAATGGGATGTTGGCCTTTATTTCAAAGGGAACGGAGTATAAAAGTAGAGAAGTCTTGCTAAAACTATGCAAGGCGCTAGTTAGACCACACCTAGAATACCGTGAACAGTGTTGGTCCTCTTATCTAAGGAAAGATATAATGGCATTGGAGGCAGTCCAAAGAAGGTTCACTAGGTTGATCCCGGGTATGGAGGGATTTTCTTATGAGGAGAGGTTGAGTAGGTTGGGCCTGTACTCATTGGAGTTTAGAAGAATGAGAGACGACCTTACTGAAACATATAAGATTCTTAGGGGGCTTGACAGGGTAGATGCTGAGAGGTTGTTTACCCTCGTGGGAGAGTCTAGGACCAGAGGGCATAATCTCAGAATAAGGGGTCACCCATTTAACACAGAGAAGAAGAGGAATTTCTTCTCTCAGAGGATAATGAATCTGTGGAACTCTCTACCGCAGAGGCTGTAGAGGCTGGGTTGTTAAGTATATTCAAGGCTGAGACAGGCAGATTTTTAATCAGTGAGGGAATCAAGGGTTATGGGGAAAAGGCAGGAAAGTGGAGTTAAGGATTATCAGATCAGCTATGATCACACTGAATGGCGGAGCAGACTCGATGGGCTGAATGGCCTATTTCTGCTCCTGTATCTTATGATCTTATGGTCTAACACCTAGATCCCTCTGCACCTTGCAATTCTGCAACCGTTCTCCATTTAAGTAATGCTCTGATTTATATTCTTCCTGCCAAAGTGAACTATTTCACATTTTCCTACATTATACTCCATCTGCCAAATTTTTGCCCACTCACTCAACCAATCTATATCTGTCTGTAGCCTCCTTATGTCCTCTTCACAACATACTTCCCTACCTATCTTTGTGTCATGTGCAAATTTAGCTATCATGCCTTCAGTCCCCTCATCTAAGTCATTGATATAAATTGTAAAATGTTGAGGAACCAGCAGCCCCTAAGAAACTCCACTCATCACATCCTGCCAATCAGAAAAAGACCCATTTATGCATACATATATATAAAAGCAAAGAACTGTGGATGCTGGAAATCCAAAACAAAAACAAAAACAGAAATACCTGGAAAAACTCAGCAGGTCTGGCAGCATCGGTGGAGAAGAGCACAGTTGACGTTTCGAGTCCATTTATGCATACTCTCTGCTTTCTGCCAGCCAACCAATCTTCTACCCACGCTAATATATTATCCCCTACACCACTGGCTTTTATTTTCCGCAGTAACCTTTGATGTGGCACCTTACAAAATGCCTTCTTGATATCCAAGTACAGCACCGTCTACAGGCTTCCCTTTATCCACAGCGCATGTTACTCCTTCAAAGAACTCCAGTACATTGGTTAAACGTGATTTCCCTTTCGCAAAACCATGCTGATTCTTCCCGATTACCTTCAGTTTCTCTAAGCGTCCAGCTATAACCTCCTTAACAATCAATTCAAACACCTTCCCCGCAACAGACATCAAGCTAATTGGCCTATAGTTTCCTGTTTTCTGCCTCCCTCTTGAATTGAGGGGTTATATTTGCTACTTTCCAGAATGTAGCGAATTTTGGAAAATTAACACCGGAGCCCGCAGCTCCATTAGTTTGCTCAGTACTGCTTCCCTAGTGATTGCAATTTTACCAAGTTCCCCTCTCCCTTCCACCTCCTGACTTACAGCTATCACTAGAAAGCTTTTTCTATCCTCTATAGCGAAGACAGAAACAAAATATTTGTTCATTTCATCCGCCATTTCCTTATTATCTACTATTAACTCGCTGCTGTCACTCTCTAGAGGACCAACACTCACTTTACTTAATCTTCTTTTTAAATACCTGTAGAAACTCTTGCTATCCGGTTTCACATTTCTAGCTGGCTTCCTCTCATACTCTAATTTCTTTCTCCTGATTAACCTTTTACTCACTCTCTGCTGTCCTTTATATTCTAACCAATCATCTGACCTACCACTCATCTTTGTGCAGTTATATGCTTCTTCCTTAACTTTGATGCTTTCCCTGACTTTTTTAGTTAATCACAGATGGTGGGTCCTCCCGCTAGAATTTTACTTTATAGTAGGAACATGCTGAATATTCTGAAATATCTTCTTAAATGTCTAACATTGCTACTCTATTGATCTATCCCCTAGAGTAGAAGCACGGCACCACCACTTGGTAGGTAGTGGGAGAGGCTGAATCAGGAAGCAATTGAGGATAAACTGGGAAATCACTTGGGGAACATTCATGCGTCTGCAATTAGGGGCCTTAGAGGACTTTAGGAGTGCCTGAAGTGACAGTTGGTGACCATATCGGGGACAGTGATCACAATTCAGTTAGATTTAGCATTACCACGGAAAAGAACAGAGATAAGGCAAGAGTAAAAGTCTTGAACTGGGGGAAGGCAAATTTTGCAGAAATAAGAAGGGACTTGGCTGAGATGGACTGGACAGCATTGCTGGAGGATAAAACGGTGGAAAACCAGTGGGAAGCACTAAAAAGCGAGATCCTAATTGTACAAAGTAGACATGTCCCCTACAAAAATAAGAGTGGTACTGCCAAATCTAGACCTCCCTGGTTGTCTAGAGGAATACAGGGGAAGATCAAACAGAAAAATAAAGCGTACGATAGGCACAAAGAACTAAGCACTGCAGATAGCCGAGACGAATATAGGAAGTGCAGAGACGAAGTAGAAAAGGAAATAAGGGAATCAAAGAGAGGACATGAAAAAAATTAGCAAGTAAAGTTAAAGATAACCCAAAGATGTTTTACCAATACATTAATGCTAAAAGGTTAGTTAAGGAAAAAGTGGGATCTATCAGAGATGAAGATGGAAACTTGTGTGTAGATGCAGAGGCTGTGGGGAGGGTTTTGAATGAATATTTTGTCTCCGTATTTACAAAGGAAAGGGAGGATGTAGATATAGTAGTCCAGGAGGAACACTGCGAGATATTGGACGGGATAGTCATAAAGACAGAGGAAGTACTTGAAGGGTTGAAATCCTTGAAAGTTGATAAGTCACCAGGGCCAGATGGATTGTTTCCGAGGCTGCTGATGGAAGTCAGGGAGGAGATAGCAGATGCTCTGAGGATAATTTTCCAATCTTCACCAGATACAGGGGAGGTACCGGAGGACTGGAGAAATGCAAACGTAGTTCCATTGTTTAAAAAGGGATCAAAGGAAATACCAGGCAATTATAGGCCAGTTAGTCTTACATCGGTGGTGAGCAAATTAGTAGAATCAATCCTGAGAGATAGGATTAACTGTCATGTGGAAAGGCACAGACTAGTCAGGGATGGTCAGCATGGATTTGTTAAAGGAAGGTCTTGCCTCAAAAATCTGATTGAATTCTTTGAGGAAGTGACAAGAAGGGTTGATGAAGATAGTGCAGTGGATGTTGTGGATTTTATGTATGGATTTTAGCAAGGCATTTGACAAGGTCCCACACGGCAGATTGGTCAGGAAAGTAAAAGCCCATGGGATTCAGGGTAATGTGGCAAACTGGATAAAAGGTTGGCTTTGTAACAGGAAACAAAGGGTAATGGTCGATGGATGCCCTTGCGAATGGAAAGTTGTCTCAAGTGGTGTTCCACAGGGCTCGGTGTTGGGACCCTTGCTGTTTGTGTTATATATTAATGATTTGGACGTGAACGTGGGGGGCACGATTGGGAAATTTGCAGATGACACAAAGATTGGCCGAGTAGTGGATAGTGTAGAGGATAGCCATAATCTCTAAAACGATATAGATGGGTTGGTGGAGAGGGCGGTAAAGTGGCAGATGGATTTTAACATAGAGAAGTGTGAGGTCATACATTTAGGGAGGTCAAACAGTTACAGGGATTTCAAAATAAATGGGAATATACTAAGGGGGGTAGATGAAGTGAGAGATCTTGGCATACAAGTACACAGGTCCCCGAAGGCAGCAGTTCAGCTAGACAGGGTTGTAAAGAAGGCATATGGAATGCTCTCCTTCACTGGCAAAGGTATAGAATATAAAAGTAAGGATATAATGTTGGAATTGCATAAAACACTGGTGAGGCCACAACTGGAGTATTGTATGCAGTTCTGGTCACCGCATTACAGGACGGACATAATAGCTCTGGAGAGAGTGCAGAGGAGGTTTACAAGAATGTTTCCAGGGTTAGAAAAGTGTAGCTACGAGGAGAGATTGGATAGGTTGGGGTTATTTTCCTTAGAACAAAGACGGCTGAGAGGTGACTTGATTGAGGTGTACAAAATTACGAGGTAATAGCTAGAGTGGACAGGATAAAATTGTTTCCCTTGGTGGAGAATTCTAGAACCAGGGGACATAGATTCAAGATAAGTGGCAGAGGATGTAGGGGGGACATGAGGAAGAACTTTTTTACACAGAGAGTAGTGGGTGTCTGGAATTCGCTGCCCAAGTTGGTGGTAGAGGCAGAAACTTTAAACTCTTTTAAAAAGTACCTGGATCTGCACCTTAAGTGCTGTAAGCTGCAGGGCTATGGGCTGGGTGCAGGAAGGTGGGATTAGAAAGGGCACCTGGGTGTCCTCGGGCTGGCATGAACAAGATGGGCCGAATGGCTTCCTTCTATGCTGTAAGTTTTCTATGGTTCTATCATTCATTCAAGGAGAACTTGGTAGCCTTGTAGAGTGACTTTTGAAGCCTGGGAGAGCGGGGACTGGTGCCTGGGAGTACTCAGGGAGGGGACATATTCAAGGGGAAAAGTGTCAGGATGTTAAAAGTTGTGAGAGAACTGATGAATGCTGGAATAATTTGGAATATACTGCCTGACAAAGTTGGCTGAAGCAGGTTCAATAGTAACTATCAAAAAGGAATCAGATACACAATTGAAAAAGAAAAAAAAATAGAGTTGGGGGAAACAACAGGGAAGTGGGACTAATTGGATAACACTTTCAAAGAGCCAGCACAGGTACAATGGGCCAAATAGTTTCCTTCTGTGTTGTATGATTCTAAGATTCTATAAGAAGGAATTTTTGGCCAGATTTATTAATATGCCTAACCATATCATAAATGTAATTGATCATCTACTCAAGCTTACCTGGCTGAAATCAAATTTGATAAGTGAGTCAGGAATTTTAAATTGCAATAGTGTAGAGATTCCAAAGCAGGGTTGTTTAAAATGATTTTTGAGATTGTTAAATTTTATTTAAAGGTCAAAGGACACCACCAAACTTTAATCCAAATCAGAACAGTCCAGGCCTAAAAACTGCAATAAGAAAACACAGCCAAAGCACATGTTTTATTTCTGGAATACATTACTGAAATGAAATGGCACAAATTAAGCCTTTTGAATACTAAATATCTTTTAGAACATGCATGTTTGTTCTCTGCTAAAAAATAATTCATATTTAGCTCACTTTTCAAGAAATTTTAGATGTCCTCCACAGAATCCCCCACTGCTAGAATGTGCACTCTCACAGCACTTGGTTTCCAGGCAGAATTGAGGTGTGTTGGAAATACTTCAGAAAACAAAGTCATTGTAAAATTAAAAACAGATATTTAATATGTCCAACATAAAACATCAACTTCTCACATAGAAAACTACCTACACGTAATTCAATGATTGAAGTGGGAAGTTTTCTAATTGGAAACCGCTACCATTCAGTTACTGATCATTAAAGAAAACCACGGGGGAAAAGAATGCCAAATCTGACCTTCCTCAAATTAGAATAAGTCTATCACATGAGCTAGCAATTTGGGTTAGTGTGTTCCAACTCTAAGATGCAAGAGAACCATGACTTTCATGCTTTCCAGCCTCTTCCACCACCTCTCCACTGTCACGCAGCTGGGTGGGATTGCTCTCGCATGATTGCATTCTTATCTATCTAATTATAGCCAGAGAATCACGAGCAATGGCTTCTCTTCCTGCTCCTGCACATTACTGCTGGAGTCCCCCAAGGAACTATCCTTGGCCCCCTATTTCTCATCTACATGTTGCTCCTTGGCAACATCATCCAGAAGCACAGCGTAGTTTTCACACGCACATTGATGACACCCAGCTCTACCTTACCACCACCTCATTCAACTCCTCCACCGTTGCTATCAGACTGCTTATCCAACATCCAGTATTGGACGAGCAGAAATTTCCTCCAATTTAATGTTGGGAATAATGAAACCATTGATTCTGGCCCCAGTATCAAACTCCATTGCCTAGCCATTGACGCCATCCCTCTCCCTGGTAATAGTATGGGATTAATGATTGTTCGCAACCTTGTTGTCACACTGGATCTTGAGATGAGCTTCTGGCCTCACTTCCGATTCGTGCCATCATTAAGAACTACTTACTTCCACCTCCATAACATCGCCGAACTTCACTCCTATCTCAGCTCATCTGCTGACCCTCATTCATGCCTCCATTACCTCGCGATTTGACAATTGCAATGCACACCGGGCTGGTCTCTCAAATTCTACCCCACATGAACTTGAGGCCATCCAAAACTCTGCTACCAGTGTCTTACCTCGCAGCAAGTCCTGTTCCCCTTATTAATCCTGTGCTTACTGACCTACATCAGTTCCTGGTCAAGCGACGTCTTGATTTTAAAATTCTCATCCTTGTTTTCAAACCCTGCATGGTCTTGACCCTCTCTATCTCTGCAATCTCCTCCAACCTCACAATCCCTCAAGCCTCCTGTACATTCCAATTATCATTGCTCCAACATTGGTGGCCATTCCTTTAGTTGCCTCGGCTCCAAGCTCTGGAATTCCTTCTATACACCTCTCAGCCTCTCTGTCTCGCTTTCCTCCTTTACAACACTCCTTAAACATACCTCTTTGACCAACCCTTTGGTTATCTGGCTTAATATCTCCGTATGTGGTTCAGTGTCATACTCTGTTTTATAACACTCCTGTGACATTTCTCTACACTAAAGGTGTTATATAAATATAACTTGTTGTTGTTTCTTCATCATTACCCTCTTGGGACAAAATAAGGAATCAATTTTTATAAAAGGTCAGATCTGACTAACTTGATTTTTGAAAAGGCGACAAGTTGGATTCATGAGAACAATGCAGTGGATTTGGTCTACATAGAAAGGCTTTTGACATGGCAGACTGATCAAAAAATTAAAAGCTCTTGGGATCCCAGAGAGACTGACAAATTGGATCCAAAATTGACTCAGTGGCAGGAAACTACCTACACCACATGGACTGCAGCGGTTCAAGACGGCAGCTCACCACCACCTTCTCAAGGGCAACAAGGGATGGGCAATAAATGCTGGCCCCGCCAGCGACACCTACATCCCGTGAGTGAATAAAGAAAAAGGAATCAAAGTGTAATAATTGACGGGTGTTTTTGTGACAGGAAGGCTGTTTTCAATGACGAAGAAAGCATTAGACTGCAGAAAGATAACGATGATCTGGTAAGTTAGCAGAAAAGTAGAAAATGGAATTCAATCTGGAGAAGTGTGCATTAAAGCAAAAATCTGCTTCTTATATTAATTTATCTTTAAATGATTCAGTGGCTATATATTAAATATTAATTTCTTCTGAAATTCATAGGACCTATTTAAAAACAAATAATATTAATTTTAAAAGGTTGAGATATTTCCTTTGAAATAAAAAACACTTACTTTCATGTGAAACTTTAAAGAGAGGGTAGTTCTCAGAGCATTATTGTCAAATAATTTAACTTTAACCTGTAGAGTGCTGCCAGGTTCAGGGAATCTGTCCCCTGGGCTAACCGGATTTGTAAATTTTCAGGTCACATACCAACACGAGCAGTAATAAAGCAATTCAGACAATAGGGGGTTTATTACCATATAATATTACACAAATACTTGAACATAATTTCAAAACACTTAATTGTTTTTCTGCCTATTTTCCTCATCGTTCCTGCTATTCACTCATCATGCACCTTAAGGAAAGAGAATACACAATAAATGGGAGGATAATGAACAGTGTGGAGGAACAGAGGGTCTTTGGAGTCTGTTTGCACAGATCCTTAAGATAACAGGACAGGTCGATAAGGTGGTTTAGAAGGCAAATGGCATGTTTTCCTTTATTAGCCAAGGCACAGAACATAAGAGCAAGGAGGTTATCTAGAGCTGCATAAAACATTAGTTAGGCCACAGCTTAAATACTGCATACAGTTCTGGTCACCACATTGCAGGAAGGATTTGATTGTACTGGAGAGGCTGCAGTGGAGATTTATAAGGATGTTGCCAGGACTGGAAAATTTTAGCTGTGAGGAAAGATTGTATAGGCTGGGGTTGTGCTCCAAGGAAGAGAAAAGGCTGTGGGGTGACTTAATTGAGGTGTATAAATCAAGAGGGGCCTAGGCAGAGTAGATTCAGTAGAGGGGTCAAAATCCAGGGGGCATGGCTGTAAAGTTATTGGCAATGAAAGGGGAAATATGGAAACATTCTTTGACCTAGAGAGTGCTAAAGGCCTGGAACTCACAGCCTGAAAGCGTGATAGAAACTCTCACCATATATAAAATGTACGTGGATGTCTACCTGTAGAACCGTGACCTGCAGGGCTACAGGCCTCACGCAGGAAGGTGAGATTAGGCTGGGTAGCTCTTTGTCAACATTTTGAGTACCTGTAACTACCCTCACAATCTAACCAGGGCAACTTACAATGCTGTATTTACATTACATAAAGTTAGATGATTTTTTTTTTTATAAATCCCAGGATGGGAATCTTTTGCTAGTTAAATCATTTATTTTAAATGATTTATTGGATGTATATTAATAATTTTTTGTGGTACCATGCACTCAAATCTGAATACAAACACATCATTGGAGGAAATTAATTTTTAATACCCTTCACTGAATCATTAAAACAAAAATCTGCTTCTTATATTAATTTATCTTTAAATGATTCAGTGGCTATATATTAAATATTAATTTCTTCTGAAATTCATAGGACCTATTTAAAAACAAATAATATTAATTTTAAAAGGTTGAGATATTTCCTTTGAAATAAAAAACACTTACTTTCATGTGAAACTTTAAAGAGAGGGTAGTTCTCAGAGCGTTATTGTCAAATAATTTAACTTTAACCTGTAGAGTGCTGCCAGGTTCAGGGAATCTGTCTCCTGGGCTAACCGGATTTGTAAATTTTCAGGTCACATACCAACACAGAAGCAGTAATAAAGCAATTCAGACAATAGGGGGTTTATTACTATATAATATTACACAAATACTTGAACATAATTTCAAAACACTTAATTGTTTTTCTGCCTATTTTCCTCATCGTTCCTGCTATTCACTCATCATGCACCTTGTTTTTCAAAAAGACACTTGTTCCCAAATTATTCTAGCTGATTTCTCCTCTATATATCTTTTAACTTTAAATTATTCTTTTCCTCTCCTACTCACTACTCGATTTGCGAATATCTTCAACTTTGAAATCAATTTCCTCTTGATTGAAACAGATGCAAAAGCCCTGAGATGGGTTTTTGGTCAGGAAACTCAGAAATCTGCATTTCCCCATGTTGTGGAATATTAAATCCACAGTATCCTCCTTTCCCAACAGGGTCCCCACCTAGAAACCAGCCTGATTGGCAGGCTTGGCCTCCTGCCAGGTGGGGCAAGTCTGGATCTTGGGAAAGGTGTAGTGGGTGGGTGGATTGGGGTCGGGGGGGACGGGGAGGGGGAGGGAGGGGAGGGGGGCAGGGTGGGATCCTATATCAGATCCTGAGAAAGAAATGGATCCAGGAGTGGGTTGGTGCTTGATCCCCAAACCCGGGGATGGGAGGAGGCAGCAGATCCAATCCCTTAGGGAACATGGGGACAGGTGGTGTGGAGGACACGTGGATAGGAAAGATCCATCTTGATGGGCTGGAAGAGAGCAACCTCATGGCTCACAAGCAGTGCAGTCTTTGCCTTCCTTGAGCTACTGGGTTTTCTGTGGCTTGGGAAACTCAGTTGGCCAGGGTTAAACCTCTAAGGCATGTTAATAAAGCTCCAGCCTTATTTAAATGGCCAACTGACCGCTGGGAGTGGGTTGGCTGCCCACCTACCGTGTCACTAGAGGTGGGTGGTTTGGTTAGATTTAAGATTTTTGAAAATTTACATCTCACTTGACCTCAACCCATCACCTTTGGGGGCTAAATTAGAACTAAACTGCTGAGCTCTTTTACTGTTGGCATCTTTTTCAATGGACAATCCTTTCTTTTATTCATTCATGGGATGTGGGTGTCACCGGCTAGGCCAACATTTATTGCCCATCCCTAACTGCCCTTGTTCAGAGGGCATTTAAGAGTCAACCACATTGCAAAAGATACAGATGGAAGATTTCCTTCCCTAAAGGGCATTAGTGAACCAGTTGGCTTTTTACAACAATGGATTTTACAGCAATGGTTTCGTGGTCATCATCTAAATTTTTATTGAATTCAAATTTCACCATCTGCCATGGTGAGATTCGAACCCGAGTCCCCACAGCATTACCCTGGGTCTCTAGAATACTAGTCCAGTGACAATACCAATATGCCTCCAGCTCCCCCTCCTTTTAAGGGCTATCCACTGTGTTTCTTCGTCTTCAAATAGTGCTGACATTGTGAATGCCATACAATGAAGGTACCATGGTTGCTTCTTGGACAATGACCACTGACACAAACAACAAGATTTCTGTGATCATGTATTACCCTAATATTAATGCAACACAGGCTCTGTCTCTTCCTTAAAACCATGGGATTTAAAAGAATTTGGACACCCTCATCCAACTGTTTGAACTTCAGGAAAACCTGACACCTACAAAGACACTACGGACTGTCCAATGTGGTGGATTTCTCCTCGGATAGCTTGGAAGGATCCTGTTGCATGACAGTTGCATTCTTTAATCATCTACACTTCTACAAGAGTAGTCTCTAATCCAGAGAGATATCAAAGACAGGTCCTGGGGTAGTGACAGATACAACTACAAACCTCAAGGGTTATTTGCTGGTGCACTTGCTGGCCCCTCATGAACTCCTGTTCCTCATCTTAATTATGCAATAGACTCAGAACCTCCCCAGTACCCATCCTCCCTTCTTGTTGAGGTGCAACATCAAAGCCAGCAGAAACAAAGAATAATGTTAAAAATGTAGACAGGAAAAAGGACAATGCAAAAACAGAGACTATGTAGCAAAACCAACTAATGCATTAAGTAAAATGCAGCAAAGGGTGGGAAAATTTGCCATTTCTTGTAAAAGGTATTTTTGAGCATGCAAGGCACTGAGGATTTCAAAACACCAAGTTTTTACTGAGGAGGATCATGCTATAGATGGAGCTTCACCCAAGGTTGAAAAATTCCAGGAAGTTTAAAGTGGGATCTAATTATTAAACTAAGGCTATGCACGTTGGTGTACAGCCTCACTTTTTCAGCCCACGCTGCTACTCATAAAATCAAGCACCCCATTATCCTGACCAATACACACTGGCGGAGATGCTGATATACTTGTGTGTATTTCTCTCATTTCCCGTGTTCCTCTCATTTTATTTAACTCTGCAGGTTTATGGGGAACAAAAATGTCATATCATCACCCATAACAAAGGCTGAAGAACTTGCATTTATATATCACCTTTCACAACCTCAGCATATCTCAAAGCACTTCACAGGCAATGAGAAGTGTAATCACTGTAGAAATGTGGAAATATAGCAGCTAATTTGCACACAGCAAGGTTGTACAATGGAGATGTTAGGGCAGCTAACCAACTGATTTATTAATTAATGAAGTTGTTTGAGGTATAAATGCTTGTCATTGGCACTAGTGAATATTCCCCCTGGTTTTCTTCAGTTAGTGGTATAGAATCTTTTATGTCCATCTGAAAGGGCAAATGAGGCCTTGGTTTGATGTCTCATCAAAAAGCCAGTTCACAAATGCAATGCACTCCCTGAGTGCTGTACTGAAATTTCAGCCTAGATTTTGTGCTCATGTCTCAAGTGAGGCTTGAATTCATGAACTGTAAACTTAGAGATGAGAATGATGTCACTGAGCAAAGACTGGCACCCATATGAACTTTGCAAATAGTGAACATGTACTGTACTTTAAATCCAACAAACTGCTAACTGAAAAACTACAATCAGTGATGCATCAGTCAAGGCCCAAAAGTTAAAATATAAAAAATACTCAAATTTAAATGTGTACCAGTTCCTAATCCAAAAAGTTGCAATAGCCTACAGTTAGATTAAAAGGTGTTAACAAATAAGATCTTCCTATTCTGCAGTTCTGATCGAGGCATTCCATACTGCTTGCTCTCTGAAACAGGTGCATTGCAACAGCCTTTAATATTACACCCAACCACTCCATCATGCTTTGTCTAGTTTTTTGATTAATACCAAAAGAGATTTCCAGACAACCCCAGCAATACCTCAATGAATGTGCTCACACTATATCACTTTCTCATCAAAACCATTTTCTTGTGCTAGTTCAAAGGCAGTCGTTTTTTCTAATCTAACTATTACTCAACATATACCTATAGCACCAGAACTCAAATGCCTCCAGACTTCCTCTGACATCAGCCTTCAAGATCCAGTTTCCACATCTCTCCGATATTGTTGACCAAAATATCTAGGCATTCTACTTTTGATCCACAGCTTTATTTTAGTTGCAACAGAAACTCACTTCGTGCTGTCTAATGCATCTTTGTAGATTCTTCTCTCTAACTTTGCCGTTCCAGGCAACTGGACAAGCTTCAGATATCAACAATAGTTACTGGTTTGGGGTGGGACCAAGGAGTACAATTGTACTGCAAAAAATAACTTTCTTGAGAGACATGTTTCTTTTGAAGAATGCATATTTTAAAAATATACGACTTGCATAGTAAACCTCCTCACCTGTCTTGTTTGCATCAGATTATTATCAATATTTTTTATTAAAAGTACTTGAAAAATGGTGAATACTTAATTAATTGATTGTAATTGAGATAACGCTTTGTTCCCTAAGATAAGTAGCTTTTATTTATTCGTGAACTATATAATAAGCAGTGCATCTTCAAGGAGACAGAAATAGCACAAAGAGTGCAGGGCAAGGGTATTAAATGTGTTTAATAATTTACCATTAATAATTGAGCCAGAGGAAAATTTGAATTATAAGACAGACACTGCAATGTTAGAGGATGCTGAAACTGGTGCACTCTGAATTAATCTGCCTTTTATCTCTGTGAATGAGATCTGCAAGAACATTATATGTTTTGCTTTTCATGCAGGGATACAGTTATCCTTCTAGAAAATCTGAGAACACAACACTGGCATTCAAATATTAAGAACTCTGAGAGAAGAGCCCATTGCCATGTGTTTCGAGATTCCCTTATTCTCTTGTGATGACTCATGCCAGAGGTACAGACCCACAGAATCAGGCTTGACTCCAGCTTAGCAACAAAAGGGCTATTATTTAAGACGCACCATAGCCAAGATTTTTCACCTATCCTTGCATTGAATTTTGAGACACAAAATGAGATAGTGAGGCACTAACAGTTCTTAAGGCCACCAGATTTCCTTCCAGAAATTACATTGCATAATTGAACTGATATTCAAATGACAGCAATATGTCATGTATTTTCCATCATTTGACCCACGGTTATAACCTGGGCGCAGAGCAATCAGAAACAGAAAACCTTCAGCACAATATTTAAAATTTTAACTTGTACCTTGAAACCTACCAATGCCGTTCGGGATCTTGTATACTTCAATCAAGGCACCCCTCACTCTTCTAAACTTCAGTGGAAACAAGCCCAGTCTATCCAACCTTTCCTCTTAAGACAACCCACTCATTCCAGTCATCAATCTAGTAAACCTCCTTTGAACCACCTCCAATGCATTTACATCCTTCCTTAAATAAGGAGACCAAAACTGCAAACAGTATTCGAGGTGCGGTCTCACCAATGCTCTGTATAACTGAAGCATAACATCCTTACTTTTATGTTGAATCCTTCTCGTAATAAAGGAGAGCATTCCATTAGCCCCCTTAATTACTTGCTGTACCTGCATACTAACTTTTTGTGACTTATGTGCTAGAACACCTAGATCCCTCTGCAACTCAGAATTATGCAGCCGTTCTCCATTTAAGTAGTACTCTGCTTTTTTGTTCTTCCTGCCAAAGTGAACAACTTCACATTTTCCCACATTAAACTCCATTTGCCTGACATTGCATTTGAACATTTCCTGGCAAAAATGACAGGGTAGCAACCAGGAAAGGGAATTTTGTCCAAGTTCAATGCTCTTCAGCTAAGCAAGCTATAGTAAACTGTAGCAATATAACTACCACGTGGCTCTGTTCAGTTGACTGAGCACAGACCATGAGTCTGGATATCTGTGCAGATTGATAAATGACATCCAGCACAAAAAAAGTGAAGTAAAGCATCTATAATGCTGCAATCCGTATCTCAGGATGTAATTTGAAGTGGAGCAACAGAAAAATCTACTCACTGATGTCAACTCTTTGCTGCAGTGGCAATGGATTCACCCGAGACACAAGTTTTGTAAGGCACGTTGCTGCCAGCAGCTGAGCGTATGAAGTCTACAAGAGAAAATATACATTTAAAAATTATCGACCAACAGGAACAGCCAGATTTTTTCTAACAGACATTACATTGCAATAATGGAAAAGAAACATGAACACAGAACATAAATCAAAACAACAAAATTAAACCTGTAGTTTAAAGATATTCATTGCACAGCAGACCCATTAGGGTCCTGGTGAGTTACAACATTTAATGAGTAAATTATTCTCACTGCTTTATTTCTTAGTTGGGTACCTTGATAGGCAACACAGTCCAATGTTTTTTGCCTAGCTGATCATCTAGCTAATCTAAATCAGAGCTACTTCAATTGTAACCCAGGCTGCGAGGTCAGCTAAATACCGACCTGCAATCAAATCTGGTATAATAGCTCAGTGCCACACCCAAAGATCAAGAGAGATCCCTATATACATTCTCGGGTAAAATACTGGCAATATGTGCAGGTCCACCAGAAACTGAAACAGATGGGTTAACGCTGTATATGCAGTATCCCTTCATCAGACCTTGAAAGTGTGCTCTCCAACCCCAGTATTTGTTTTAAAAACAGAAAATGTGAGAAATACTCAGCAGCTCTGGCAGTCAGAGTGAAACAAAGTTAATGCTTCAAATCGATGACCTCCCATCCGAACTGGGAAAAGTTAAAGATCCAACAGGTTTAATGCAAGTGCAGAGACAAGGAAAGTGATGGAGGGGTTCAAATAAAAGGATAAGTCTGTGATAGGGTTGGGAGATAAATGAGCCTGAATGACAAGGAGGGATGATGGTGCAGGGCAAAAGGGAGTGATAACTGAATAAGTAAAGAAACAAAAGACATGTCTGGAGAAGGTGTAAATGGGAAGCCAGAATCATCCACCAATGATGATGAAAGACAAAACAAATTGGGGGCAGAAGTTATGATCTGAAATTGTTAAACTTAATGTTGAGTCCAGAATGCTGCAAAGTGACCAACTGAAAGATGCTGTGCTGTTCCTCAAGCTTACATTGAGCTTCATTGATAAGTGTAGGAGGCTCAGGGCAGCGAGGTTAGAATAGGAGCAGAGGGGAGAATTAAAATGACAGGTGACTAGAATTTCAGTTACACTTGCAAACTGAGCAGAGGTATTCTGCAAAGCCGCCACACAATCTGTATTTAATCTCTAAAGTGTAGAGGAGATCTCATTGTGAGCATACTAAATTCAAAGTAGTAGAAGTAAATAACTTTCAACCAGAAGTGTTTTGGGCCTTGGATGGTGAGGAGGAGGAGGTAAAAGGGCAGGTACGACATCCCCTGTGCTTGCATGGTAAGTACACAGGAAATGGGAAGGGGTAACTGGAGGTGATATAGTCTTTATTTTAATCAATTCTATGGATCCTCAGTATCACAGGTATGAGGCAAGAGAGGACAAATTGGACTTTCCACCCTAGAAGAGTTGACTGGAAGATGACCTTATAGAGTTGTAGAGGCAGCAAACGGTAATAAAACAGTCTATCTGGAAATTATATTAAACTAAACCATGACAATAGGTCTCGGGACACAGGTCCAAACTGGCAAAAGACAAATTTAGGACCAGTCAGGAAGTTCTTCTGCACACGAAGAGTGAGCAGAACATAGGATGGATATGTGAGTGCAACAGTGGAGGCAAAAACCATGAAATTATTGAAGAAACAATCAAATGCTACAATGGGAGAATTAGAAGGTCATTCCAAATGGTTTAACTTGGTTCAAATGCACGTCTTAATTTACATTTATCCTTTAGAAAGCGTTTACCTGGTTTCTTTTTTTAGCTGTGATGAATAGTCTCTGCTCCAAAGATTAGCCCATCTTTTGCTGCTGGACCTGCTGTGTATTTCCTGCATTTTCTAGTTTGAAATTTACGGTTCACAGCGATTTTATTTTATTTCCCTGTGCCTTTAATTTTATAACTGCACAAGCCAACAATTGCTAGAAATGTTCTTTATTGAGGAATTTTCTAGATTCTACAACAAGTTAATGAAGTTAAACACTTGAAAGTTAAAGCAGCAATTGTTCATTATTTGAACACCTAAAGGGCAGTACTTTTTGTTATCGATCGGTCCAAGATCACAGGAACCTATTTAAGAACTTAGTTTAAGAACTTTGTCCTTATATGTTGAGAAGATGTTTCCACTAGGGGAATCTCGAACTAGGGGACTTAGTTACAGAATAAGGGGGCACTCACTTAAAACTGAGATGCGAAAGAATTTCTTCTCTCAGAGGGTGGTGAATGTCTGGAATTCTCTACCCCAGAGTGCTGTGGAGCCTAGATCACGGAAAGTATTTAAAGAGGAGCTAGATAGATTTTCGAAATATCGGGGAGTTGAGGGCTATAAGGAGCTGGAACGAAAGAGGAGTTGAGGCCTGGGGCAGATCAGCCATGATCTTATTGAATGGCGGGGCAGGCTTGAGGGGCCGAATGGCCTACTCCTGCTCCTACTTCTTATGTTTTTATGTTCAGTGTTTGAAAGAGCTGTTGCGATTTATGACCTCCTATGACATCTGGTAATAAGATTCTGTGGTCACCGTATGGCTTACACTTGTCTCCAATTTGAAAGTGGGTGATGTATCCATTCTGAGTCTAGATTTTAGGGATACAAAATGTATATCCTTCCAACAAGTGCAAGTGTATCAGGACTTATATAACGTTTAAACAGCTACCTTACTTCAAGCATTTAGGGGCATTTTTTTAAGAATGTACTGAAACCACAAAAATGCATTTGGAATTTCAGAAATCACCAGCTAAAACTGTGAGTGCCATGCCCTGATATCCCTGTGTCCCTAATATGCTGGGGGGAGTGTGGACGGGTAAGACTTTCAGCTGGCAATATCCCTGGGCCTTTGTCATACATCACAGGGTCAGCAGCTTTACATTGTTTCACGTAGAGTAATGTGACTGCCACCAGCAGTAGGTCAATCCACAATAGGGGGTGGAAAATTGGAGACAAGGCAGAACAAGGGCATCATTTACTCAATTTAAAGCCCTGCACTCACTTAAAGGAGTGAACAAGCTCCAGTGCAAGGGAATGAAACAGAACCTTAACAGCTTCTAGAGGTGGAAATAGTAAGCATCTATTTTTTCCAATGTAGATCCAGAAAGACATGGGCAGTTTAAACCTTAAAATACAGAACATTAGGAGACAGGACTATTCAGACTACATCCACAGATCAGTCCTTGTTGGCAATTAAAAGTCATTACATTGGACACACTCTGGGTGACTTAACTGCCCTCAAATGGCCTAGCAAGCCACTCAGTTCAAGGGCAACTAGGAATGGGCAACAAATGCTGGCCTTGCCAGTGACAACCACATCCCGTGAAAGAAAAAAAACACACTACCTGAATATCGTCAATAGCTTTTCATTCCTGCAACATGCACTTGCTTAAAAATGTGAACAAATTTAATTTGCCTCTTCTTTCAGCATGAGTCTAAAAGAATAGTCGTCTGAAACATAGAAAAAGAGGAGTAGGTCATTCGACCCTTCAAGTCTGCTCCGCCATTCCTTATGAGCATGGCTGATCCTCCATCTCAACGCTATTCTCCCGCTCTCTACCCATACCCCTTGATGCCTTTGGAGTCTAGAAATCTATTTACTTCTTAAATATATTCAGCTTCCACCGTTCACCACCCTCTGAGTGAAGATGCTTCTCCTCGTCTCAGTCCTAAATGACCTACCCCGTGTCCTGAGATTGTGACTCCTTGTTCTAGACTCCCCAGCCAGAGGAAACATCATCCCTGCATCCAGTCTGTCCATCCCTGTCAGAATTTATACATTTCAATGGGATCCCCTCTCATTCTTCTAAACTCCAGTGAATACAGGTCTAGTCGGCCCAATCCCTCCTCATATAATAATCCTGCCATCCCAGGAATCAGTCTGGTGAACCTTTGCTGCACTCCCTCTATGGCAAGCATATCCTTTCTTTGGTAAGGAGACCAAAACTGCGCACAATACTCCAGGTGCGGTCTCATCAAGGCCCTGTGTGGCTGCAGTAAGACATCCTTGCTCCTGTACTCAAGTCCTTTCACAATGAAGGTCAACGTACTATATGTCTACTTAATTGCTTGCTGCACCTGCATGCTTGCTTTCAGTGATTGGTGTACAAGGACACCCAGGTACCTTTGTATATCAACATTTCCCAATCTGTCACCATCTAAATAATACTCTGCCATTCTGTTTTTCCTACCAAAGTGGATGGCTTCACACTTATCCACGTTATACTGCATCTGCCATTTGCCCACTCGCTCAACTTGTCTAAATCACCTTGAAGCCTCTTAACATCCTCCTCACCACTCACATCCCCATCTAGTTTTGTGCCATCAGCAAACTTGGAAATATTACATTTGGTTCCCTCATCCAAATCATAGATATATATTGTGAATAGCTGGGTCCCAAGCACTGATCCCTGCGGTACCCCACTAGTCACAGCCTGCCAATCTGAAACAGACCCATTTATTCCTACGCTCAGTTTCCTGTCTGCTAACCAATTCTCAATCCATGCCAATATATTACCCTCAATCCCATGTGCTTTAATTTTGCACACTAACCTCTTATGTGGGACTTTATCAAAAGCTTTCTGAAATCCAAATACACCACATCCACTGGTTCTTCCTTATCTATTCTGCAGTTACATCCTCAAAAAAACTCCAGTAGGTTTGTCAAACATGATTTCCCTTTCATAAATCCATGATGACTTTGTCTAATCCCGTTGCTATTTTTTAAATGTCCTGTTATCACATCCTTTATATTGGACTCCAGCATTTTCCCTACCACTGATGTTAGGCTAACCAGTCTGTAATTCTGTGTTTTTTCCCTCCCTCCTTTTTTAAATAGTGGAGTTACATTTGCCGCCCTCCAATCTGCTGGGGCTATTCCAGAATCTACAGAATTTTGGAAGATGACAACCAACGCATCCACTATTTCCAGGGCCACCTCCTTTAGTACCCTGGGATGTAGATTATCAGGCCTGGGGACTTACCAGCTTTCAGTCCCATTAATTTCTCCAGCACTTATTTTTAGTAATACTAATTTCCTTCAATTCCTCTTTCTCACTAGACCCTTGGTTCTCTATTATTTCTGGGAAGTTATTTGTGTCTTCCTCCGTGAAGACAGAACTAAAGTAGTTGTTTAATTGCTCTGTCATATCCTTGTTCTCGATTATAAATTCTCCTGTTTCGGACTGTAAGGGACCTACATTTGTCTTCACTAAACTTTTTTTTCTAATATACTTATAGAAGCTTCTGAACAAGAACATTACCACAAAAATTTAACAAAAGCTCATGGCAGTATTGGTTGGTATAGTAGCAGGCAGCATCAACCACTACAACAATTTTACAAGTAGATTGTTACTGCTCTTTGGCTCATCAGTTTTCAGCTGAAAAAGAGCAAGACAGAAAGGCTGGGGTGGGGGCACACAGGTGGTGGGGAGTGGGTGTCCTTACTGGCTGCTTACCATGTGCCCTCCCATTAGTATACTAACTGAATTGGGAAAGCCAGAAACGTACGGAAAACCCGTGAAGGATATAGACACAAGCCTAATCCTGATTCGGCCGAAAAACACTAATAGGTAGAATATGGCTCTACACCACACTGCCCCAAAACTGGAGCCTGGATTATTGAGGAGTTGTTAAAAATGGTGGGCGGGCCCAGGTGTGGAAGTCCTACCCCCATTTCTGGCAGATCTCGTTTTCGCTGGTGGGGAAAAGGGGGCGGGGTCCCATGAGGGAAAAAGCAGTGAAAACTGGGAAATAAGAATACTGCTCCAAACTGGTCTTGTATACCTTAAAATAGAACACCAATAAAAACCGGGAAATAAGAGTACTGGTCGGAACTTTTTTTTTTCCCTTCTGGGGTATGACTCTCACAAAGGTAACCTGAACTCAGCAAGGCCATTTGAACTGTGTTGAATTCAAACAGACTCCATTTTTACTGTAGCAAGGGCCTTAATCTGCAGTGTGGGAGTCACAATTTTTCACAGCAGACATAAATGCTCTTGAAGGGCAGATAATGTCTGTAGAACTGTCATGATGTGAAATTATTTAAATCTCCAGCCCTTTAAAAATTAAAAAAACAGGCTGTCTGTATCAGTGAGGGTTGAAAAAAATCTCTGTGCTCGCAGTTACAGTAGCTGTTTGTTGATGTTTCCCAAAGTGCTATCATTATGTCATTCCAAAAACCTTTTTTTAATATAGTGAAGGCTGTAATAGATATTTAGAGCTTTATTTTATTTCATCTCAACATGACTCCTGTGATCTGCCCATGGTAGCTACTGGGTGAGTTGGCATGGAGGTGTAACAGCCAAGAGTGGGGAGAGGGGGTGGCATTAAATTGACATTGGGACTAAGGAGCCATGGGGTGGGTGGTAGGGTATGGATTGGCAATAAGTTGGCATTGGGGCATGGAGGTGGCATGGAGGGTGGGGGGCAATAGGTTGTGAGGGGCGAGGGTTAGGCAGTCTAAAATTTAACAACTGGGACAAAGTCTGACAGAACTGAGGCGGGTCTTTTAAACAGCCCACCTTGGCACTTGGGAGCCCGTGGCCCCTCCAATCTGCATCCAGAGCTGGCAGGCCTGACTCTATTCTGCACCAGCACCCCCAGAATGAAGATCACTCCATTCAAGGAGTTTTTCCCGAGGCAAATGCAGAGAGCCAGGAAATTTTGCGACTTGCACTGCCTGCCTCAGAGCGAAAATCCGGGTCCTAGTCTCACCTTTCTCTCAAATTTGCCAGGCATAGTTCTAACTGCGTGTATTAATACAGTGTGGGTGTTTCAGAAGCTGTTCCGCCATATAACCAAACTGCTTGGCTAGAAACTTACCATAGTGAAGAAATCTGAAGAATCCCTCTAAAATGTTACAAACATCTATAATGCAAACCTTGAATTAAATGTTTCCACTGAAATTCAACTGATTGACTGGAAACTGATCTCAAAACTCATGGGCTCTGATTTCTTATTTCTCCAGCTGGTCAGGCACAGCACACCAACAGTGACCCAAGCCAGCCATGTTACCAAGTTAAAGTCAGTAGATTAAGTCGAACACACCCCAGAGAGGAAAATCCAACTCCAGAAATGGCTACAGGCAACAGGATCTGCTGTCCATGTACAACAGCTGAAAGCAATCTAGTCCAAAGGGGCCCCTGTGAAAAAAATCCTCACACAGCTATCTGGCCTTGTCAGCTGCCCCTCTCAGATCCTCCAAATAGGTGGCTCCACAGGTAGGGTGTCAAAGTTAATTCCTCCAACCACATTTACACAGTCATTCCAGGCACAAGCACTCTGGTCCTCAGCTCAAATCACCACGAAATCCTTGGGTAACAAGACCTGACATCATGAGCCTCTGCCTTATTTTTCCTGTGGTTTGTAACTGAGAACTGAATGTTCAACGGAGGGAAAGAGAAACAAAATCTTTTCCAAAATGTAATCCTATATGGCCTGTTAACCTATTAGTGATTCATAAAATCTCGTAACTTTCCAGAGAATTTATTTTTTAAGCCAGGGAAATTAGAAGAAATTAAGGGAAAAGTGTTTACACACTTCGCTTCAACGCTGGCTTATGGCAGAGAATTCCTAATTCTATTCATCCTGAAATAGTGTGTGTGTGTGTGTGTGCGTGAGTGTGCGTGCGCGTGTGCGTGCGCGTGCGTGCATGCGCCTCTCATTCAATTTCTCTTCCACCTAGCCACCCCCACTGCCACCAACATACTTCTCAAAAAATAATTATAGCACAGAAGCAGAAAAAATGAAAACAATCTAATATAAAAGCAAAGTACAGCGGAGGTTGGGGATCTGAAATAAAAACAAAATGCTGGAAAACCTCAGCAGGTCTGGCAGCATCCGTGGAGAGAGAAACAGTGTTAACGTTTCGAGTCTGATATGACCCTTCTTTGGAACGTGCAGCTCAACGGCAATGACAGTACACTTACTATCGCCCCAGCTGAGATGGTAACTCAGGAAATCAAACCTGGAACTCCCAGGCATGTATATATACTGCTTAAAAATTGGGTCACGATTGTGAAGATTTAGCACAAATTTGTTTAGTAAGTTTGAGGTACTGCACTTTGGTAAAAAGAACAGCAATAATTATATTCTGAATGGAAGTGGGTTTATTGCTGTGGAAAAGCAGAGGGACAATCACAATATTTAAGGCAGGACCTCAGCCTGATGAGACTGTCAAATAAAAGTTAAGGGAATAAAATATTTTTACCTCAGAAAGTACAGAATATTCAAGCCAAAAGTTATTGGTGAGCCTATATAAAAACTTAACAAAACTTCTCTTTCAGTCATGCGTGAGTTTCGACCGCCACACAATGGCACAGTTATTGAGACTTTAGAGAAGGTACATAATCAATAGGAGGCCGCCTGGTATGAGCAAATACAAATAAAGTCTTTTTTTCTTTAGAACAGATTATGAGGTGATATACTTGTTTAAAATTTTGAAAGTATAGAACAGGGCAGATGGTAGCAAGTATTGAGAATGGCAGCAGTGGTAATGTTACTGGACCAGTAATCCAGAGACCTGGATTAATGCTCTCAAAACAGGAGTTTCCAATTGCAGCATAGCAGCTGTAGAAATTTAGTTCAATTAATGTACAAATCTGGAGTACAAAGCTATTTCAGTAATGGTGACCACAAATATTGTAAAAATCAATCTAGTTCACAAATATCCTTTAGGGAGGGAAATCTGCCATCCTTACCCAGTCTGGCCTAATTGTGACTCCAGAACCACAGCAACGTGGTTGACTCTGAGCTGCCCTCTAAAGTGGCCTAACAAGCCACTCAGTTGTATCTAACAACTACACAATCATGGGAGTCTCAATATCAATTCTGGACCACATGAAGTCTCATGGCATCATGACCTTGGTTCAAACATGGACAAAAGAGCTGAACTCCCGAGGTGAGGTGAGAGTGACTGCTCTTGACATCAAGGCCGCATTTGACAGAGTGTGGCATCAAGGAACCCTAGCAAAACTGGAGTCAATGGACTCCAACAAGAGAGAATCCAACCATCACCCCTTGATGTTCAATGGCATTTCCATTGCTGAATCACCCACTATCAACAGCCTGGGGTTACCATTGACCAGAAGCTGAACTGGACTAGCCATATAAACACTGTGGCTACAAGGGTAGGTCAGAGGCTAGGAATCCTGCAACGAGTAAGTCACCTCCTGACTCCCCAAAGCCTGTCCACCATCTACAAGGCACAAGTCAGGATTGTGATGAAATACTTCCCACTTGCCTGGATGAGTGCAGCTCCCACAATATTCAAGCATCCAGGACAAACATAAAGGGTGCGACGAACAAATCCAGGGAACCCTGGATGTCGAGGGATATACAGGATTGGATAAAGAGAAAAAGGGAGGCTAATGGCAGATACCGAGGGCTCAAAGCAGTAAGAGTCCTTGAGGAATATAGAATGTGTAGGAGGGAACTTAAAAAGGAAATTAGGAGAGCAAAAATGGGGCTTGAAAAAAATATTGGTAGGTAAAATAAAGGAAAATCCAAAGTTATTTTACAAGTGCATTAAAAGTAAGAGGATAAGTAGGGAAAGAGTAGGGCCCATTAAGGACCATAGTAGTAATTTGTGTGTGCAGCCAGAAGACATAGGTAGGGTTCTAAATGAATACTTTGTGTCGGTGTTCATAAGTGAGAGCGACAACGCGGGTCTGGAAATCAGGCAGAAGAACTGTGATATAATTAAAGAAATTAGCATAGAAAGGGAGGAGGTTCTAAGTGGTCTGGCAGACTTAAAAGTAGATAAATCTCTAGGCCCGGATAAAATCCCAGGCTGTTGAGTGAGGCAAGGGAGGAGATAGCAGAGGCGCTGACAATAATTTTCAAAACCTCTCTGCCCACAGGAGAGGTGCCAGAGGACTAGAGGACAGCCAATGCGGTACTGTTATTCAAGAAGGGAGGAAGTGATAAACCAGGGAACTACAGGCCAATCAGTCTAACGTCAGTGGTGGGGAAACTATTCGAAGCAATTCTGAGGGACAGAATTAATCTACACTTGGAGAGGCAGGGATGGATCAAGGACAGTCAGCATGGTTTTGTTAAGGGGAGGTCATGTCTGACCAAGTTGACTGACTTTTTCGAAGAGGTGACCATGTGTATAGATGAGGGCAATGCATTTAACGTAGTCTACTTGGACTTCAGCAAGGCTTTTTGAAAAGGTCCTGCATGGGAGACTGATAACGAAGGTAAGAGCCCATGGGATCCAAGGCAATTTGGCAAATTGGATCCAGAATTGGCTGAGTGGCAGGAAGCAGAGGGTGATGGTCGAGGGGTGTTTTTCTGGCTGGATGCCTATATCCAGTAGGGTTCCACAGGGATAGGTGTTGGGTTCCTTGCTGTTTGTGGTATATATAAATGATTTAGACTTGAATGTAGGAGGGTTGATCAGTAAGTTCGCAGATGATGGTGGAGTGGTAAATAGCGAGGAGGATAGCCTTAGATTACAGAAGGATATAGAAGGGCTGGTCAGATGGACTGATCAGTGGCAATTGGAATTTAATCCAGATAAGTGTGAGGTGATGCACTTGGACAGGACAAACAAGGCACAGGAATACACGATGAATGGTAGGACCTGGGAAGTACTGAGGATCAGAGGGACCTTGGTATGCATGTCCACCAGTCCCTTAAGGTAGCGGGACAGGTAGATAAGGTGGTTAAGAAGGCATATGGGATACTTGCCTTTATTAGCTGAGGCATAGATGTAAGAGCAGGGAAGTAATGCTGAAACTGTATAAAACACTGGTTAGGCCACAGCTAGAGTATTGCGTGCAGTTCTGGAATCCGCATTATAGGAAGGACATAATAGCTCTGGAGAGAGTGCAGAGGAGGTTTACAAGAATGTTGCCAGGGTTAGAAAAGTGTAGCTACGAGAAGAGATTGGATAGGTTGGGGTTATTTTCCTTAGAACAAAGGCGGCTGAGAGGTGAGTTGATTGAGGTGTACAAAATTATGAGGGAATAGATAGAGTGGACAGGATAAAATTGTTTCCCTTGGTGGAGAATTCTAGAACCAGGGGACATAGATTCAAGATAAGTGGCAGAGGGTGTAGGGGGGACATGAGGAAGAGGAGATTTACCAGGATGTGGCCTGGGCTGTAGAGTTTTAGTTATGAGGTGAGATTGGATAGACTGGGGTTATTTTCCCTGGAACAGAGGAGATTGAGGGGGGACATGATTGAGGTGTACAAAATTATGAGAGGTATAGATAGGCTAGACAAGAAGGAACTTTTTCCCTCGGTGGAGGGATCAATAACCAGGGGGCATAGATTTAAGGTAAGGGGCAGGAGGTTTGGAGGGGATGTGAGGAAGAATTTATTCACCCAGAGGGTGGTGGGAATCTGGAACTCACTGCCTGAAAGGGTGGTAGAGACAGAAATCCTCATAACATTTAAGAAGTATTTGGAGGTGCACTTGCGATGCCATGGCATACAAGCCTATGGGACTAGTGCTGGAAAATGGGATTAGAATAGTTGGGTACTTGTTTGACCGGCGCAGACTCGATGGGCCAAAGGGCCTTTTTCTGTGCTGTGGACCTCTATGATTCGATAAAGCACCCGCTTGACTGGTGCCACAACCACAAACTATCACTCCCTCCACCACCGACGCACAGTAGCAGTAGTGTGTACCATCTACAAGGTGCACTGCAGGAATTCACTAAGGCTCCTTAAGCAGCACCTTCTAAACCCACAACCACGACCATCTCGAAAGACAAAGGCAGCAGACACATGGGAATACCACCACCTGGAAGTGCCCTCCAAGTCACTCACCATCCTGATTTGGAAATATACCACTGTTCCTTTAGTGTCACTGGGTCAAAATCCTGGAACTCCCTTCCTAACAGCACTGTAGGTGTACCTACACCACATGGACTGCAGCGATTCAAGAAGCCAGCTCACCATCACCTCCTCAAGGGCAACAAAAGCTGGCCCAGCCAGCGAAGCCCACATCCCGTGAATGAATAAATAAAAAAGTCAGGCAATAACATGGATGTGGAAATAGATGGTCTCACTGATGGTGCGGATATGGGATCAGAAGCTCATCTTGAGGTTAAATATGACAACACGGTTGCGAACATACTGGTTTAGTCTCAAACTGCAAACTGTTTCCAAGGAGATAGATGGAGTCAGTAACTAAGCAATCAAGTTTGGAGCAGGGACCAAAATCAATGGTTTAATCTTCCCATTATTTACTTGGAGGAAATTTCTGCTCGTCTAGTACTGAATGTTTGATAAGCAGTCTGATAATTTAGCAGGAGTGGAGGAGTCGAGAGAGCTGTTAGTGAGGTACAGTTGGCTGTCGTCCAGTATATCACAGAATTGTCACAGTGCAGAATTCACCTAGTGCCATTCTGCCTACTCCTCGTTACCCTGCACATTGTTTCTTTTCAAATAACATTCCAATTTCCTTTTGAATGCCTCGATTGAACTTGCCTCCACCACACTCTCAGGCAGTGCATTTTGAACATACAAACATACAAATTCAGAGCAGAAGTAGGCCACTCGACCCCTCGAGCCTGCTCCGCCATTCAATAAGATCATGGCTGATCTAATTGTCACCTCAATTCCACATACCCGTCTACCCCCAATAACCTTTCACCTTCTTGCTTATCAAGAGTATATCTACATCTGCTTCCAACGCCTTTTGAGGAGGAGAATTCCAAAGACTCTCAAACCCAAGAGAAAAAATGTCTCCTCATCTCTGTCTCAAATCTTTAAACTGTGACCCCTAGTTCTAAATTCTCCCACAAGGGGAAATATCCTTTCCACATCCACCCAATCAAGATTCAGGATCTTATACATTTCAATCAAGTCACCTCTTACTCTTCTAAATTCCAGCGGCTACAAGCATAGCCTGCCTTACCTTTCCTCATAAAACAACCTGCCCATTTAGGTATTGGTATTAATATTATTACCTTCTCTGAACTCCTACCAACGCATTTACATCCTTCCTTAAACAAAGAGACCAATACTGTACACAGTAATCCAAATGCGGTCTCACCAATGCCCTGCATAACTGAAGCATAACCTCCCTACTTTTGTATTCAATTCTCCTTGCAATAAACGATAACATTCTATTAGCTTTCCTAATTACTTGCTGTACCTGCATACTAACGTTTTGCAATTCATTCACTGGGACATGCAAATCCCTCTGTACCCTAGAGCTTTGCAATCTCTCACCATTTAGATAATATGCTTTTTAATTTATCCAGCCAAAATGGACAATTTCACAATTTCCCATTTGCCAGGTCTTTGCCTACTCACTTAACCTATTCTATATCCCTTTGTAGCCTCCTTATGTCCTCTTCACAACTTACTTTCCTACCTATCTTTGTGTCATTAGCAAATTTAGCAACCATACCTTTGATCCCTTCAACCAAGTTATTTATATAAATTGTAAAAAGTTGAGGCCCTAGCACAGATCCCTGTGGCACACTACTCGTTACATCTTGCGAACCAGAAAATAACCCTTTTATGCCTACTCTGTTTGCTGTTAGCAAGCCAATCTTCCATCCATGCCAATGTTACCCCCTACACCATGAGCTTTTATCCTTTGATATGGCACCTTATCAAATGCCTTCTGAAAATCTAAGTACAGTACATCCACCAGTTCCCCTTTATCCACAGCACACGTTACTTCTTCAAAGGACTCCAATAAGTTGGTTAAACATGATCTCCCTTTCATAAAACCATGTTGACTCTACCTGATTACCTTTAATTTATCTAAGTGCCCTGCTATAACGTCTTTAATAATAATTTCCAACATTTTCCCTCTGACACATGTTAAGCTAACCAGCCTGTAGTTTACTGCTTTATCTCCATCCTTTTTTGAACAAAGGAGTTACATTCACTATTTTCCAATCTAATAGAACATTCCCTGAATTTAGGGAATTTTGGAAAATTAAAAACAACGCATCAACTATCTCAGTAGCCATTTCTTTTCAGACCCTAGGATGATGTCCATCAGGACCCGTGAACTTGTCAGCCCACAGCTCCAACAATTTGCTTAGTACCACTTCGCTGGTGATTGCAATTTTCATGAGTTCCTTCCTCCCTTGTACTTCCTAATTTACAGCCATTTCTGGGACGTTACTTGTATTCTCCATTGTGAAAACCGATGCAAATTAGCTGTTCAATTCAGCTGCAGTCTCCTTATTTTCCGTTATTAATTCCCCAGACTCACTTTCTACAGCGCCAATGCTCACTTTGTTAACTCTTCTTTTTTAAATATCTATAGAAACTTACTTTCCGTTTTTATATTTCTAGCTAGCTTTCTCTTGCACTCTAATTTTTCCCTCCTTATCAATCTTTTAGCTGTTTTTTATATTCTGTCCAATCTTCTGACCTGCCAACCACCTGCGCAATTTTATGCTTTTTCCTTAAGCTTCTTACTATCTTTAACTTTTTTAGTTAACCAAAGTTGGTGGGTCCTCCCCTTGGAATTTTTCTTTCTCATTCGAATGTATCTGTTCTAAATTTTCTGAAATATCTCCTTAAATCTCTGCCACTGCATCTCTATTGACCTATCTCTTAGCCTACTTTGCCAGTTCACTTTAACTAGCTCTACTTTTATGCCCTCATAATTGCCCTTATTTAAGTTCAAAATGCCAGTCTTAGCCCACTCTTTTCTCCCTCAAACTGAATGTAAAATTCAATCATATTATGATCACTGTTACCTAGAGGCACCTTCACTATAAGGTCATTAATTAATCCTATCTCATTGCACAATACCAGGCCTACTCTCTGGTTGGTGCCAGAATGTGCTGCTCTAAGAAACTATCCTGAAAACACTCTATAAATTCTTCATCTAGTCTACCTTTACCCATCTGATTTTTTCCACTCTATATATAGATTAAAAATCAACCATGATTATTGCCATAGCTTTCTGACAAGCTCCCATTGTTTCTTCGTTTATACCCCATCCTACCGTGTGGTTACTGTTAGGGGCCTGTACACCACTCCCACAAATGACTTCTTGCCTTTATCATTTCTCATCCCTCACCGAACCACTTCTACATCCTGGTTTCCTGAACTTGGAACATCCCTCCCTATTATGCTAACTCCATCATTAATTAACAGAGCCATCCAGCTGCCTTTTTCCTTTACTTCCTAAATGTCATGTGTCCTTCAATATTCGGGTCCCAAACTGTCATCCTGCAGCCTCGTCTCTGTAATGGCTATCAGGTCGTACTTATTTATTTCTTTTGCGCTATTAGTTCATCCATTTTGTGTCAAATGCTATGTGCATTCAGATACAGAGCCTTTAGTTTTGTCCTTTCATTATTTTTGTAACCCCTAGCCTTATCTGTTGAAGTTCTCTTAGATTGTACTCTCTGTCCTTTTCTGTCATGGTCTGTTTATCCTTTTCCATATGAATATCTTTCTCTCTTGCCTTGTCTGTACTCTTTGGTTTACCACATCTTCCCAAGTTTGATCCCTTACCCCCACTATTTAGTTTAAAACCCTCTCTACTTCCCTAGTTATGCAGCTCATTAGAACACTGGCCATAACACGGTTCAGGTGTAGATTGTCCCAACAGTACAGCCCTCACTTTCCCCAGTACTGGTGCCAGTGCCCCACAAAACACTTCTCCCACACCAGCCTTTGAGCCACGCATTCATCTCTCTAATTTTATTTAGCCTTTGCCAATTTGCACATGGCTCAGATAATAATCCAGACATTATTACCTTTGAGGTTCAGTGTTTTACTTCAGTGCCTAGCTCCTCATACTCTCTATGCACAACCTCTTTCCTAGTCTTACCAATGTCGTTGGTACCTACGTGGCCCACAATGACTGGATCCTCCCTCTCCCACTGCATGTTCCTCTCCAGCCCTGAGCAGATATCCCAAACCCTGGTACCAAGCAGGTAACACAGTAAACTGGACTCATCTTCTCAACTGCAGAGAAGTGTCTATCCCCTTGGACTATGCTCTCTCTATCACTACCACATTCCTCTTCGCTGCCGCCCCCCCCCACCCCCCCACCCCCTCAGTAGTTCAGAGCCGAAGTTACCTAAACTGCAGATATGGTTATCCTGGATTGCAGTGCATTCCACAGATTCCCATATGCTGCAGTCACAGCACACCACCAACCCTGCCATTTCTGTCCAACCTTATTTATTTAATTAGTCAAATAGTTAATAATTTATATAAGTAAAGTAATAGAAAGTTGCACTCACCTAGCTTAGAGATAAGGAAGGAAACTTACAAACCACTGGAGTCAGAAAAAAAGTAGAAAAAGGAACACCTCTTTCCCCCTCTTCCCTGAATTCACACCTGAACCAAATTCCCAGCTTGTCACTCAATCTACACCTCACTAAAGCTTAGTTTCCATCTGTGCACCCCTTTCTGCATGTGGGTTTAAAATCTTTCTGCTTTTACAGAACCTCTGATGACTCGCTTAGCTTTCTGATGCAGTAATGAACACCTGCTGAGGGCAACTACTTTCTGCTGAAGCAGGGAGCTTCAGACAGCTCCCTGTTTAACTAGGCTACTCAATTAACAATGTTTGAAAGTAAGAACCTAACTTTTAATCTAAATTTAAAGTTAAGAAAAGCTTACCAGAAATTCCCACCTGAACCAAATTCCCAACTCCTCACTCAGGCGTTGTCTCATGTACCACATGCCCCTTTCTGGGACCTTAACCAGTCACTGTGAGAAAAAGTTCTCAGATCGCTTTTGCTTTTTTTGCCAATACTTTAATCTGTGCGCTCCCGTTCTCGATCCTTTCGCGAGTCGGAACACTTTCTTCTTATCTACTCCATCCAGACCCCTCATGATTTTGAATACCTCAATCAGATCTACTCTCAGCCTTCTCTCCCCCAAGGAAAACAGTCTTAGCTGCTCCAATCCATCTTCATAACTGAAGTTCCTCATCCCTGGAACCATTCTCGTGAATCTTTTCTACACTTTCTCCACTGCCTTCACAAAAGTCTGCCACCTAGAACTGGATGCAATACCCAGCTGGGGCCAAACTTGTATATTATACAAATTCAACATAACCTCCTTGCCCTATTAATAAAGCCCAGGATACTGTATGCTTTATTAACTGCTCTTTCAACCTGTCCTGCCATCTTCAATGACTTATGTACATATACACCCAGGTCCTCCGGCTCCTGCACCCCCTTTAGAATTGAACCCTTTATTTTATATTGTTCTCCATATTCTTCCTACCAAAATGAATCACATTTTTTTTTAATTCATTCACGGGATGTGGGCTTCGCTGGCTAGGCCAAAATTTATTGCCCATCCCTAGTTGCCCTTCAGAAGGTGGCGGTGAGCTGCATTCTTCAACCGCTTTAGTTCCATGTGGTGTAGGTACACCCACAGCGCTATTAGGAAGGGAGTTCCAGGATTTTGACCCAGCGACAATGAAGTAGCGGTGATATATTTCCAAGTCAGGATGGTGAGTGACTTGGAGGGGAACTTCCAGTTGGTGGTATTCCCATCTATCTGCTGCCCTTGTCCTTCTAGATGGTAGTAGCCATGGGTTTGGAAGGTGCTGTGGAAGGAGCTTTGGTGAATTCCTGTCGTGCCTCTAGTAGATGGTACACACTGCTGCTACTGTGCATCGCTGGTGGAGGGAATGAATGTTTGTGGATGTGGTGCCAATGAAGCGGGCTGCTTTGTCCTTAATAGTGTCAAGCTTCTTGAGTTTTGTGGGAGCTGCACTCATCCAGGCAAGTGGGCGGTATTCCATCACACTCCTGACTTGTGCCTTGTAGATGGTGGACAGGCTTTGGGGAGTCAGGAGGTGAGTTACTCGTCACACAATTCCTAGTCTCTGATCTGCTCTTGTAGCGACAGTATTTATATGGCTAGTCCAATTCATTTTCTGGTCAATGGCAACCCCAAGGATGTTGATAGTGGGCGATTCACTGGTGGTAATCCCATTGAACATCAAGGTGCGATGGTTGGATTCTTTCTTGTTGGAGATGGTCACTGCCTGACATTTGTGTGGCACAAATGTTACTTGCCATTTGTTAGCCCAAGTCTGGATATTGTCCAGGTCTTGCTGCACTTGGACATGGGCGGCTTCAGCATGTGAGGAGTGAGGAGTCGCGAATGGTGCTGAACATTCTTCAATCATCAGCGAACAACCTCACTTCTGATCTTATGCTGGAAAGAAGGTCATTGATGAAGCAGCTGAAGATTGTTTGGCTGAGGACACTACTCTGAGGAACTCCTACAGTGATGTCCTGGAGCTGAGATGGCTGACTTCCAACAACCACAACCATCTTCCTTTGTGCTGGGTATGACTCCAACCAGCAGAGTGTTTTCTCCCTGATTCCCATTAACTCCAGTTTTGCTAAGGGTCCTTGATGCCACACTCTGTCAAATGCGGCCTTGATGTCAACACTCTGACCTCACCTCGGGAGTTCAGCTCTTTTGTCCATATTTGAACCAAAGCCGCAATGATCTACTCTTGTAGCCACAGTAAACCTTTATCAATACAAATAAACCTAACTATCAACAAATCTTATCAATACTGAAAAACATTATTAATACTTATAATTCCTACTAATACTTAATACATCTTATCGGTAGTAATAAGCCCTACTTTAAAAAAAGATAACGCTCACCAGTTTATTCCCTAGTTTAGATCAGAAATATTCATCAGCAAATGGATCCTGGTCATCTCACAGCTCCTGCCTTTACCTTCCATGCTGTTCATAGCCCCGCTGTGCTTTCTGTCCCTTACCGCTCAGACTGAGCTCTCGCCTTCCCTCTCTGCACTCTTTGTTGCTCTGCTGCTCTCATTGCCTCTCGCTGCTTGGACTGAGCTCCCACCTTCCCTCTCCATGTTCTTTGTAGCCCTGCTGTCTCTCGCCACTTGGACAGAGTTCTCAACTTCCATTTCCATGCTCTTTGTAGCCCCATTACCCTCACTGTCTCTCGCCGCTTGGACTGAGCTTCTGCCATCACTCTCTGCGCTCTGTAGTCTTGCTGATCTCGCTGCTCAGACTTGCGAAAACTTACGCTGTGCTTTTGGACAATGTCGCTGAAGGGAAGCATTAGATGAGAAGTAGGAAGGCAGGGAACCAAGGATAGATCCTTGGAGTGACACCAGCAGAAACGGTGGGGAAGATAGAAGAGAAGCCATTACATATGATATTCTGTCTATGATTAGATGGATAAAAGTGTTCTTCAAAAGTGGGACAAATACAATCTAGCCAATTACTGTCCCATCAGTTTACTCTAAATCATCAGCAAAGCGAAGAAAGTTGCTATCAACAGTTCTATCAAGAGTCATTTACTCAGTAATAACCTGCTTGCCAACGCTCAGTTAGGTTCCAATAGGATCACTTGGCTCCAGATCTCATTACAGCCTCAGTCCATCCACTGCCAAAAGAGCTGAATCCCAGAAGTGAGGTGAAAGTGATTCCCCTTGACCTCGAGTCAGCAGTTGACCAAGTGTAACATCAAGGAGCCCTAGTAAAAATGAAGTCAATGGGAATCAGGGAGGGCGGCAGTGAGGGGGAAATCTCTCTAATTGCTGGAATCGTACCTAGCACAAAGGAAGGTGGTTCTGGTAATTGGAGGCCAAGCCTGTCCACCATCTACAAGGAACAAGTCAGGAGTGTGACGGAATACTCTCCACTTGTCTGGACGAGTATGACTCTAACAACACTCATGACAAAGCAGCCCAGAGCCCCACCCACTACCTTAAATTTTCATTCCCTCCATCATAGTGGCAGCAATGTGTGCCATCTACAAGTTGCACTGCAGCAACTCACCAAGGCTACTTCAACAGCACCGTCCAAATCTGCAACCTCTACCACCTGGAAAGACAAGGGCAACAGATGTATGGGAAATGGTGGCGTCCTGGTAATGTTGCTGGACTAGTAATCCAGAGATCCAGGTTAATGCTCTGGGGACACGGATTCAAATCCCACCACGGCAGCTTTATTTTTATTAAATCTGAAATATAAAGCCACTATCAGCGATAGTGACCATGAAACTACCTTCAATTGTCGCAAAAACCCATCTGGTTCACCAATGTCCTGGTCTGGTCTACATGTGACTCCAAACCCACAGCAATTGGTGGAATGACCGAGCAAGGTCAGTTCAAGGGCAATTAGGGATGGGCAACAAATGCTGGCCTTGCCAGCGATGCACACATCCCATGAAAGAATAAAAAACATTTTTAAATACTATTACCTGCAAGTTCCCCTTCAAGCCACACACCATCCTGACTTGGAACCATATCACTGTTACTTCACTGCCGCTGGGTCAAAATCCTAGAACACTCTCCCTAACAGCACTGTGGGAGAGTGCTGCGCCACATGGGCTGCAGCAGTTCAAGGCGGCGGCTCACTGCCACATTCTCAAGGGCAATTAGGATGGGAAATAAATATCGGCCTTGCTCATAATGCCCAGATCCCATGAATAAATTCAAAAAAAGTAGCTGAAGAATCAAGAAGGGGCTGAAACAAGTTTAAATATAAGATTTATAGAATAGTTGGCAGGAAAAACCTCTTTACAAAGTTAAGAGACTGTGGAATTCACTTCCAGGATTTGTGGATGAGGCAGAACTAATATCAACATTATGGAGGGTTCTGGAGAGGGGAGAAGGGTTCTGGAGAGGGGATACATAGGCTAACAAAGCAAAAGGATATGGCAGCATTGCAGGACAGCTATTTAGGTATTGATACCCACAAGTGTGACAGGAAGGGATAGAGTGTACAAACATTTAAAAAAAGCAGTAAATGGGGTCAAAGGGGGAATAAATGGTAAAAAGGCAAAATTAATGGCTCTTTACGTCATATTCGGAACGAAATAAAAGAATTAACGGCAGAAATAGAGGTTAACGGGTGTGATCTTATAGCCATTACAGAGATGTGGTCACAAGATCAAAGCTGGGAACTAAATATTCAAGGGTATGTGACTTTTCGAAAGGATAGGGTGGTGGGGTAGTTTTTTAGTACGAGATGGAATAAGTACGATAGCAAGAAATGATCTTGGATCGGAAGATGTAGAATCCATATGGGTGGAGCTAAGAAATAACAAGGGGATGATGACACTGGTGGGAGTAGTCTATAGGCCCCCTAACAATAGCTATATTGTAGGACAGAGAATAAATCAGGAGATAATGAGGGCATGTAAAAAAGGCAGTACATTAATCCTGGGTGACTTAAATTTTCATGTAGATTTGAAAAATCAAACTAGCAGAGGTGGCCACGAGCAAGAATTCATATAGTGTATTCGGGACAGTTTCCTAGAACAATATGTGGTGGATCCAACCAGGGATCAGACTGGATCTAGTCATGTGTAATGAGGCAGGTTTAATAAATGATCTCAGAGTATAAGATCCCATAGGAAGCAGTGACCATAACAAGGTAGAATTTAGCATTCAGTTTGAGAGTGAGAAACTTGGGTCGGAAACAACTGTGCTAAACTTAAATAAGGGTAATTAGAAAGGAATGAGGGCAGAGTTGGCTGGAGTGGACTGGGAAAGGTGTTTAGCAGAAAAAGCGGTTGATGAACAATGGCAGACGTTTAAGAAAAAAGTTCATGGCTCACAACAAAGATATATCCCAGTGAGGAAGGAGAATGCTAGGAAGGGGATAAACTAACCATAGCTAACCAAGGAAGCTAAGGATAGTATCAAATTGAAAGAAAAAACATAAAATGTGGCAAAGATTAGTGGTAAGCCAGGGGATTGGAAAAGTTTTTAAAACCAACAAAAGATGACAAAAAAACTAAAGAGGGAGAAAATAAGCTTTGAGGGTAAACTAGCAAGTAATATAAAAACGGACAACAAGGAAGAGAGACACCGAAATGAACATAGGCCCCTTAGAGAATGAGGTTGGGGAAATAATAATGGAAAACTAGGAAATGGCAGAGGAGCTGAGTAAATACTTTGCATTAGTCTTCATGGGAGCAGACACTAATAGCATTCTAAAAATACAAAATAATCAAGAGGCAAAAGTGGGGGAGGAAATAAATACAATAACTATCACAAGAAAAAAAGCACTAGGGAAACTAGTGGGCCTAAAGGTCGGTAAGTCCCCTGGACCTGATGGGTTGCATCCTAGGATATTAAAGGAAGTAGCTACACAAATAGTGGATGCGCTGGTAGTAAACTTCCAAGGATCCTTAGATTCTGGAAAAGTCCCAGAGGATTGGAAAACTGCCAATGTAACACCCTCATTCAAAAAGGGAGGGAGACAAAAAAAAAGGGTAACTACAGGCTACTTAGCTTACATTCTTCATTGTGAAAATATTAGGGTCTATTATAAAGGATATAACAGCAGAGCATTTAGAAATGCATAATATAATCAAGCACAGTCAGCATGGCTTCATGAAGGAAAATCATGCCTGGCAAATTTATTAGAATTCTTTGAGGAGGTAACAAGCAGGATAGATAAAGAGGAACCAGTAGTTGTAATATATATGGGTTTCCAAAAGGCGTTCAATAAGGTACCGCACATAAGGCTACTTAATAAGATAAGAGCCCATGGCGTTGGGGGTAGTATATTAGCATGGATAGAGGATTGGATAACTAATAAAAAAAATGGGGAAATCACCATTAGAGACATTGAAAGTCAAGTACTCAACCAGTGAACTAAAGACAAAGTGCTGAAGGACTACCTCGTGTCATCAACAAAGAACTGAAAGGAATTTGGGAGACATTGATCAAAATCAACCCATCGAATCCTGTACTCCGGAATTGGTGCTACTGAACTGTTTTATCCCACCCCTAAAATCCATGCTTTTGTGTGTCTTGTGTCTTGTATGTGTATGTATAGGGATTTAAGAAGGAGGTAGAGTTTAAGTTATAGAATTAGAAATTAGCATTCATATTTCTTTATTTTGCCACTGTTTAACGACAGTTTGTTCAATAAACAGTTATTTACTTATTAAGTTTACAAACCTGGTGCTCGTATTCTGTTAACCTAAATTAAACAATTAGGTGGGTTGATCAAACTTTTTCACATTTGTCATGGCTCAGGGAGCATTGGAGCTTGATATTGCAGCTCACTATTCCCAGCGAGTCGTAACAACATGCTCTTCAGTAGTTGGCTTGTCTAACACTGCTGGGGAGTTGTCTCAGGTTTGTCTTGGTCTCAGAACCAATTTTGGAACCTCTTCATCACTGGACAGCAAGTAGAAAAAAAATTCCAGTTCTTTTGGCATGAACACACCAAAGGATAAAAATGAACTTACTGTTCCTTGTTCCAGTAGGAGTTGGCACTTGCTGAGACATTCTGGGCTCTCAGTGAGCTCAATCAAGGCTTTCTCTGCTTGCAATCGCTGGGCTGGATCTGTGGCCTCATAAAGCTGCTTACATATTATCTCCAATTGTGCCAAATCCTGCAACATCAACAAGGACAGTTTGAATTCTATGACTGGGCAACACTTCTGCATAGATGTCACATTTCTTTCATACCTGATGTTTTCAAAATATTGCTTTCAATATTTGAAATGAACAATAAAAGATTCTCGTAAAATTGAATTGCCTAAAGTCCCTGATGTGAACAAACTGTATAATATACTATGAGCACAGTCCATAACTCATCAGTATTTCTTTTTAAATAAAAACACACCAACTTTTTGTTAGTCACATACCTATAAAAGCATCCAACAAGAGCTATAAAAATATTTTACAAAATAGCATTTAGATCTAGTCATTGCAAATATTTTACTGACCCTTGCTCTCAGGAACAACTATTATTGAAATGATTTATCCAACCAACTATATATAAATATATATTTTATACCTAGACAAAACAGAAATAAATATACTAATAAAATAAAATCTTAAATCAAAATAACCTGTTTGAAGAATGTTAAAAGCACCACAATAATTGCCTTCAAGTATCTTGAATACATATTAACCCGTAACGGAATGAAAAAACAGACTAACAACTCTACTCAGTAACTTCCTAATTGTTTTGCCGAATGCATTGAGTGAAGACGACCCACACAACTTGTCAACTGTGTCACTTGTGTCATAGTCTACCCGTTCTATTTAACAATTTCATAGGTTGGAGTCTTTGAACATGTCAGTGAACAAATGTACCACATGGCCTGCTTGTGAGCCACAAAAGAGCCCCCAGTTCATCCCAGGCAATGTGGTGACAGGAGGGTAACCGGGGCTTCCATTCTAGACCATCACACAACTCCTCTTACTGGGAAGTGCATTTGTAGAAGTTCAGTGATGACACTCTAGGGCATAGCTTGGATTACAGGCAGTGTCAAATATAATGCAAATACCCGCTGTCTAAGACCACATATGAAAAATGACCATTTGACTAAGATACCCAGAGAACTTCCAGTGCTATAGAACAAGTCACCAACTTTGTGGGGGGCCAGTAGGAGAGACATTTCTCGCTTAGGAAACAACATTGGTACCTTGCTGTTCCCCATGCTGTAGTTGCTACCAGTGGTGAAGATCAGTAACTTGTTCTGTTACACATCCAGCATTGACTCATACACTAAGCAGCGCAAATCTCAGCCTCAAACCTAAGGGATTCTAGGTCACTGCCTTTACTGATCACATCGAAAGGAGCTAAAAAGTACGAGAATTCACTGCATGTGAATGATAACCAGGATACGTGGCAAATGACCAGGAACAATCCCATTTTAAAGATACTGACAATAAACCATTTGCTTCAGCTTCACTTTAGCTGAATCTCTCGATTTGAAAGATTCCTGCTGTGCACAACACTGTGGATAACTTAGCACAGAATAGGAGTGAGGATAGCTGGTCAACTGGTCACCTTATGCACAATAAGCTGCTGAATGAGCTGCAGCCAGCCTCCTGAATAAAGACAGCACCTATAAATCTAACTGCTGCCAGTACACATACTATATATGACAGACACTGAAAATCTAATTTATGTCTTGCTAACACCCAGTATAAAGATGTAAAAAGCATTTCTACAACTTCTGGAATTTAAACATTACATAAAAACACATCTTCAGTGACTGATAAATTGCTGAATGAGACAACAAACTGAAAAGAATATTGTCACTGGTAATGAATATATTGTCCATGAGTGATCACATCAGTCCATTACTGAGAACGACCTTCATGTTTCTTCTTGTTTTTTTATTAACGAATAACTTTTTTTAAAGATTAAATCAAAAGAAACATTCAACAGTAGAATCACAGGCTAGCATCAAGCTCAACAATGTCATTATAGTTCTATACAACATCCTGTGCGTTCACAACAAAATGGCAGCATGCAGAAACAGCGCACTGTCTCCAATGACCACCTTGTTTATGATAGGCCACAAGACTAACCACAAGCTTTCTATTCTCTTGTCGTGCAGCAGACACTGGATGGCTGACTCACCATTAAGATCTAGTGTCAACAATATAAGGTGCTAAGTATCATATTGTCAGATTAAAATGCACAGGTTAGAATTAATTTAATTACAAATGAAATACTTAAACTGACACACAGGCACAATCAAGGGAGTAGCAACTCGGTTTATTCCATAAAATATTTCAAAACAGTTGAGTACTAAATCTTTGAATTTCCATTCCAGTAACTTTTGCACTGAGGCTCTGGTGCATTGTTAAGAATTGATCAAGGTTGAACTCAGGGAGAGGAGGGGGGTGAAGGGTCTCAGGGAGAGGAGGGGGGATGAAGGGTCTCAGGGAGAGGAGGGGGGATGAAGGGTCTCAGGGACAGGAGAGGGATGAAGGGTCTAGGGGACAGGAGGGGGGGTGAAGGGTCTCGGGGAGGGGGGGTGAGTAAAGGGACTCGGGGAGAGGAGGGGGGATGACATGCCTCAGGGAGAGGAGGGGGATGAAGGGTTTCAAGGAGAGGAGGGGGGTGAAGGGTCTCAAGGAGAGGAGGGGGATGAAGGGTCTCGGGGAGAGGAGGGGGAATAAAGGGTCTAGGGGAGAGGGGGGTGAAGGGTCTCGGGGACAGGAGGGAGATGAAGGGTCTCGGGGATGAGTGGGTTGGAGGTCTGGGAGGCACTATGGTTGGGAGGAGTGGGATAGAAGTTCTTGGGTGATGGATGGGTGGGTGGAAATCGCCTGTCTTGGGGAAGAGAGATCCTGAATTTTGGGGAGATGAAATCACAGGCCTCGCTGGATTGGGGCACAAATGAGCAATCAGTGGCTGGACAATAAAAGCAGCAAATACTTAAACAAAAGCACAGCTTCGCAACCCAGATTATATGGAAACTCATTATCAATCGGCACACATACTGGTCAACTAACAATTCAGAAAATGTTGCTGCTCAAGCTGCTTCTGTCCATAACGAAGCAGAAAATGGAGTTGAAAACAGATCCTTTCTCAGCATGATGCAAAGCTGCACATTCATTGAAAATAAAAATGCAAAATTTCTTCTGTAAAATAGTCCAATCTGATAATAAATACATTAGTCTAAAACAGAACAAAGAAACATGCAAATCTGTACTAATGAATCCCATTTTAAGTCACAATTACATTATCTTAGAGTCTCAGTTGCAAATTAAAAGGCTCATTTTGCCCTACTGTAGTAAATCTCAAATCACTGTTCATTGTACTTTAATCCGATTAGATTTTATTGTACATTAACAAGGTCATGTATTCCACATGCCTTGTATGGAGTCAAACATCCTAGCTGCTCATGTTGGAACTGTGAACTAAAACACTGCAAACACACAGCAGGCTCACCAACACTGGAAAAAGAAAAGACAGGTTTACATTTCAGGTGTTGGCCTTTCAGGGGAAGCGATAAAGGGAATACAACTCAAGATATGAACTGATCTTTTCTCTTTACAGATCCTGGCAGACCTGATGGGTATTTCCAGCGTTTTCTGGGCTGTTTTCTTTTCAATTTATAATTAATGTTACAGTTTCAGAGCTTCACCAGATATTTCTCATGTGCTCAAAAGGCAGAACCTGCATTTTAAGCTTTTCACATCCACTCGACGTCCTGAAGCACTTCATTGCCAGCTGTGATGTGTAATCAGCTACTCTCTGGGCAAACATGACAGCAAGCAGCAAGGTGATGAACAACACTGTTAGATAGAATTTTACTGCACTGAAACAGACCATTCAGCCTAACTGGTCTATGTCAGTTTGTATACACCACATGAGCCTCCTCCTACTTCATCTCACCCTTCAACATATCTATCTATTTCTCCTTTATCTATTCATCTAGCTTTCCCTTCAATGCATCTAAGCTATTCATCTCAACCACTCTGTGAAGTGAGTTCACAATGCCCAAAATTCTCTGAATAAAGAAATTTCTTCTGAATTCCTTATTGGATTTATTAGCGACTATATTGTAACTATATCCCCTAGTTTTGGTCTCCTCCACAAGTGGAAGGATTTTCCAAAAGCCTACTCTATCGAACCCACTCATAATTTTAAAGATCTCTGTCAGGTCAGCCCGAGGCTCCTCTTTTCTAAAGAACAGAGTACCAGCCTGTTCAGTTTTTCCCTGAAAGGTATAACGTGCCTTTCTGGTATCATCCTTGTAAACCTGTTTTTGCACATACTCCGATGCCTCAACCAGAACTGTGCACAGCCAGGCTGCATGATATTGCAGCCGCATGGTGCTTACATGTGCCACACTTCACAACCTATTGGCCACCCAAAAACCCCATGATGGTAAAATCTAACCAATAGGCGTTCAAGCAGCAATGCCCAGGAGTTGAATGCAAATCTTTGTTACTGTAATTAGCTCACTGAATTGACACAAGGCCTGTTGTGTTCTCCTTGTCTTCGGCTAACAGAAGAATAAAACTCTAAATCAGACAGCACAATTAAGGTTATAACAACAACTTCTATTCATGTTGCATTTTTAACGTAATAAAATGCACCCCAAGGTGCTTTACAGGAGTGTTATAAAGAAACATTTGACACCAAGTCACATAATGCAATATCAGGGGAGATGGGCAAAAGCTTGGTCAAAGAGGTGGGCTTTAAGCAGCATCTTAAAGAGGAAAGAAAGAGAGGCGGAGAGGTTTGGAGAAGGAATTCTGGAGTTTAGGGTCTCAGCAGCAGAAGGCACAGTCCCCAGTGATGGAACAATTAAAATCGGGGATGCTCAAGAATTAGCTGAATACAGTTATCTCAGAGGACTGAGGCTGAAGGATATTACAAGATAGGGAAGGCCGATGTCATGGTGGCTTCAGAAAACAAGGATGGATTTACTATAGGCAAAAGGTAGATTTCAGCAATATGGCATTGTCAGTGTCACTTGATTACTTAACTTTGACTGGGGCACAGAAAAAAAATGCAATATTGTGCCAACTTTCTCTGTAAATTAAACCAGGACCAGGTTTCATATCATGATCTATGCATGAGATTCCATTCACACAGAGGAAAAACTGGGAGATTAAATAAACTAATAGGTATGCTGTAATCTTACACTCACTCATGTTAGCTTGCCCAAATTGTGTCTACTGAAAACTGCTGACATCAGAGAGAGAGGTTAAGTTCGCAGAGGTGGCATGGGGGGTGGGGGGGTGTGCTGGGGGGCGGGGAAAGGTGCATTGGTGGAGGGGTGCAAATGAAATCAGGATTGGTAATAATGCATGATGATTATTTGTATATATGAGCAATGGAGGTTGCTGGGCCACTGATCATCTGGGAACAGGTCAGAAATTCTTATTAAGTAAAGAATATATAATAAACACCCCACAGTAGGAGGACAGAGCAGTCAGGAATGAGACATGAAGATCCTGCTCCAAAGGAATGGGTTAATATCCACCTTTTGTACTCACCGCCATGTTATAATGATGATTAAAATTGCTGATTGCGATCGTATTGATTGCCCCATTGAATTTGCTTATAATTTAGATACAGTTTCCACAACTTATAGCTGTCACATTTGTACAAACTCAGTTGCCCTCTCGACATGATGGCCAATATAATGCCTGAAGAAAATTTACTTTCCTTTCTCTCCCTATAATGAGACATCCACAGCTCCCTGATTTCCAGCCTCAACGAAAACGGAAAAGATGATGGCTGTGATGGTGATTAGGTGCAGGGAATTTCTGCCTGTCTGGTGGTGGTGGAGGGATTAAAGTGGCAACGTGGGGGTTAAAATTTCCAAAATCATAACCCAACCCCCAACATGCCCATTTCCACTTTTAACAGGGGACAGGCTAAGGATGGGGGTGGGAGGTCAAGTGACTAACATGCTCTCCATGGAAGGGTCTGAAATTTAACAGCTTTAATGAGGCTACGTAGCTCAAATATCCCAGTTTTAAATTTAAGTGCTGTGAGAGGAAATCTGGGTCGAAGAGTGGCGAAAACAGCTAGATCCAGGAGGTAAATGTTTTCCCTCATGAGTCAGAAGGAACAGAAGTGCTCTGCTGCTACCAGCCACCATGCTGAGCTTCAGTTGTATCTAAGCAAATTTTTCCTGTGTTACACTACCATTTGTAGACTAGAGTGCTTCTGATTTCCAGCATGCTCCAGCTCCTAAAAGACAATGTTCCACAGCTTGCAGTACAATTAATGGCAAGGCTGGTTATTATTAGGCAAATCTGCTGACAACCACACACGCATCCGAAAGCCAGTCAGCGAAACTATGTTCCTCCACAGGGTGCCCTGTTGCAGTTTTCACCAATGATTTAAATATAATTTTCCTACTTTTTTACTTGCTGCTTTGCCACCTGGAAGGATTCTTCAATCAGCATCCCTACTGCCTACCTTGCTGCTAGATTCTACAGACCCTTGGTAGAATGTGCCAAATTTAAACTGCTATCAGAAGAGGGGAAGTCAAAGCACTGGGGCCCACTAAAATTTTGTGGGAAGATTTTGTCGAGGTGAACACCAAGTGCCATTGTTTAGCCATTGATTGCATAATCTGGGTCAACATAAACCCCACAGAATGCCCAGATTGAGAACAATTCTATTCCTAAATTGTGATTGCTGGTGGATTGCAGGATCCAGCATAGGTGATTCTAAGATTAGAGTCATTTCAATCAATCAGCGCCAGTAAGTGGTTAACTCTGCATATAAAGTTTAGCATTTAGTACCATAAAATTGCAGACAGGATTGAGGAGATCCTTGTATATATGCACCACACAGGATAAAAAACACAGCTTTGTTGTTCAAGTAGTTCAAAGCCAGAAAACTTGCAACCATTAGCCAAATAGAACTTGCCTTTATAGTCTAGAGTGAAGACATTGCAGTACTTAGCCTTAATTATAATTGTATAAGTAACTTAATAAATAACATGTATCACAACAACTATATTTATACTTAGTAGGTCCCATGGAAAATCCTGCTTTTAAAAACAGGACAATTTTCTTAATTATACGTAGAAATGTCAACAGCATTTTGCAATTCCTTACAGAACAGTCAATAACTTTTAAAAATAACTGAAAAGCTTTTTTCCCATACAGCTATCAATAATTCCCACAATTTCATAAAAAGAAAATACATTACATGATACAGTGAGCATTTCAATAAAGCAGAATGGTGGCTGAGTGAAAATTTCTTTCCTACTTTATTCAACTGGGCTATGAAGACAGCCATTCATAGATTGGCCTTTCCAAACTTGGGTTAGGAACATAGGAGCAGGAGGAGGCCATTTGGCCCTTCAAACCTGCTCCACCATTCAATAAGATCATGGCTGATCTGGTTGTGGTCTCTCCTGTCTGCCCCTCATAACCCTCGGTTCCGTCGCCGAACAAAAATCTGTCTAATTCAGTCTTGAATAGTTTAAAGACCCAGCCTCCACTACTTTCTGGGGAAAAGAAATCCACATACCAACTGCCCTTTTGGAGAAAAAGTTTCTCATCTCTGTTTTAAAAGGGTTGTGCAACACAAAGATTATTTTGCATTGTATAACAGTTCTCAGTAACTTCGGGCAAGAACCATAAACCGAAGGAGTGACTGCTCAAGGGCTGGCCTTATAAACTACTGGACCGACTGAAGGCTATCAACTTTGGGCAAATCTTAATCACAAATTGGATATCTAGTCCAAACATCAAAATCCAAGGCAATTGCGTTGCCATAGCCTCCAGGGCTATGGGCCAAGCACTGAAAAATGGAATTAGTGCAGTCAGATCTTTGTTGACCGGCACAGACATGATCAGCTGAATGGCGTCCTTCTGTGCTGTAGACGTCTATGAGATTATCAATCGTAAATTAGATACTGACTCAAGTATCAATACTTATGAGGTGAGGCTAACAGTCACAAGTTAGACACCTACCCCAGACATTGTTAATTGTATATCAACTGTGGTTTAACTATATGCAGGTGGGGGGCATTGACCAGGTTGTTACTTGAGCACCTATAAAGAGACACTATAAAGAGATAGGAGGTGTCAGCTGTGGCTCAGTTCATAGCACCCTCGCCTTTGAATCAGAGGGTTGTGGGTTCATGTCCCACTCCCGGAAAACCAAGAACTGTGATTGTACTCAAAGAGTTGCAATCTGTGACTGTTGATAACTCGAAAGAGTATAAAGAGATAGGAGGTGTCAGCTGTGGCTCAGTTCATAGCACCCTCGCCTTTGAATCAGAGGGTTGTGGGTTCATGTCCCACTCCTGGAAACCAAGAACTGTGATTGTACTCAAAAGAGTTGCAATCTGTGACTGCTCGAAAGAGTATAAAGAGATACTGTGGTGTTATTCAGTTAGGAATATTTCACTTTGTGAATAAACCTAAACTGAATAAAAATTGGCTCCGGTTTCATCCTTCATCAACTGACGTATAACAGACATCACTGATATTCAATTACCAATAGAGTGACTGAGTCCCATCTTCTGGTTACATCAGAAACAAGTACTTTCAATCAACTGCAAGAGGTACAAATAAGAGGAAAAGAAACTGCAAATAAACCACACAACTGCTCAATCAGTATCTGGGAAGAGAAAGTGGGATCACATATCAGGCATAAGGCCCTACTCTCAGTTCTTACACACAAAACATTAACCTGCCTGTTCTCCTTGCAGATGCTGACTGCCTATTATCTATTGCCAGCATTTTCTATTCTGAAGGTAAAAATAGACTGTATTGGTATCATATAAGAGATGGAATTCCACACTCAGTTCACAGATCCTTCGTTACAATAGGCTGTTAGAGTTGGGCCTTTCTACTTTAGGAAAACAGAGACTGTGATTTGATTATACCATTAAAATGACAGGATTAGATTCTGTTCGTGAGGGTGGGCTAATTGAATTAGAAAGTAGGGAATATTAGGAATCATGCATGTAAGTTACATAAGCATAGATCTAGGTTTGACCTCACAAAAGCCAACAGTCAGTGGAATTGTTGGTGCAATGTGTACGGATGGATCACAAGTGCTCAGATGATGGTTAGATGAGTTCCTAGATTTTGCAGCTTACAAAAGATAGGTAAGATATTGGGCAATGTGTCTTACAGTTACTTGTCTCTTGGAAGTTGTTTGGATCACCTTCAGGGTTCAGAGAGAAATTTCCAATGTTTCACTTCCCTGAATTAGCCTTCATGTTTCCTTCTGCTTTTTATGTCTTTCTTAGGTTGTGTGGTTCCTGGTGAGTGGGGTACAATAAGGGTTATGATGTTTAATTGCACTATAACAGAGTGGGACAGACTCGTTGGACCAGCTGGATCTTTGCCTGCCTGTCAATTTTGTATGTTCACCTCAGTTTATCAACTCTCAGTGTTAACTGAATGGCATCTGCTTTCTCTGTTAATTCTGGCACCGACAATAAATGGACGCAGGTCACAAACACTGAAGCATACAGAAATATCATAGGATTTTGCAAGTCTACCAAAAACAGTGTCCATTACACAAAAGTTTTGATCAATAAATATAGTTCTGAATTTTGTGTGATATGATTTCATTGCACATATTTGTGCTGTCCACACTAAGTAAAGAAATAGTAAAGCAGACGCAGTTCTGCGAATACAAAATCCACTTAACTACACTGCTACAAGGCTGCCAGAGCCTTGGGTCTATACCACAGCAAATCAGTGCCTTCAGGTTAAATAGGAGGGAAGGAAATGGGAACAATCTGGGGGTGTATAAAAATAATTGAGATCATAATTAAGGCAGTTTTTCCCAAGTAGTTCTGTTTCACATTTAGTGTAGCCTTTGTGTGTTGTTTTTGATATAGATTTAAAGCAGCCTTCAGTTTGGGAATGGTTCGCATTGAGGAGGATAACTGCTGACATTATAACTGTGCTGACTTTCAGCCTTCAATTATCCTGACAATTTCTTCCTTCAGGTTATACTCAATTTGGAACCCTCGACTATTCAACTAAATTTTGGGTTTCAGGTTGCAAATTGAAGAGTTTTTCAAAAAAATCACTCCCCATTTCCCTAACCATTGCCAAAATGATACCTCCTTCACAAGCACAGGCTGCCATTGCTCTTTCCCCTCCATAGCTACATCGCGCAGTCCAGCCGGATACCCCCACAATGAGGTCCTCATACTGATCATTCCAACTTGCACAAGCAGTGCAATCTTGGTTTCATCATCCCAAGACCTTCAGCTTCTTTCTATGGCTGCGCTTTCAACTCTATGTGCCTTTTGATAACAATGCTCTGAAAGAGTCTGCAGCTTATGGAGGAAAGTCAAGGGTCATTATCATGCAGATGCCTCAAAACTAACTTGACACTCAGAAGTTGACATAGATCTATGACATTTTGTGCATTATGTACCATCTGTTTGTTAACAGTTTTCCTTCTAACTTATATATGCCATGACAATGTTCAATGATCATAACTCTTAATTTCTATAGGAATGTTTTTATAATGCTTCACATTGGTAGGAAGACATCTTAAAGCACTTGACATTAAGAAGTAAATATCAATGCAGTATTACGATCCCCATGGGAATCCATAAACCAAAATAACCAAATTTACCGAACGACCCCAGATGAAGAAAATACTGAAACAAGATTTCACTTTTTGTAACTTTAATTTTAACACAAATCAGAATCAACATAAATTAACAGGCAAATCACAATCAGTACAAACTATAAATCACATATGGAATCACAGACACAACCAAGATAAATCTCTTAGATTTTTCTAGACAGTCAACTCCACCCGTATGGCACACAGACACACAGTTCTTCCGAGCTTAGATCTTCCTCTGGCAGAATTCCAGTCCCTTTCCTTCAATGACCTAGCCAATTCTCTGCAGGCAGTAGCACCTATGTAAACAGAATACTGCCTGTGCAATCTTCTACTCAGTGGCACATTTCTTTCCAGAATCTTCTCAGCTCCGGTAGTGGTCGTGTGGATCCACGAGAACCACCTTTCACTTCACACAGTATGTCTAATTCTAGGTATTCAGTCACTCAGAAATGGAAGAAATGAAAAGAAACAGCAGCAGTAGACCTAAATGTGCTAGCTGGCTGCCTCCACTTTCCAGCTCTTCTTTGTCTGCCATACAGTCTCCATATTTTAACTTCCTTCCTGTTGGTACTGCTTCTGGGTCAAAGCTCACCAGGTCACATGGACCAGTATTTCTTATGATCCAAAAATTATAATTGATTCCTTTTCAAGTGATAAAAACTCTTAAAAGTCCTTTTCAAACACTTTAAAATCAATTACAGATTCCACAAACATTTTTAAGAAATTACAAATTTTCCTTACTGTAACTGCTTCCAGCTCAAAGGCCATCACAAAGTCAAGGAAGAAACAGGAAAAGGGAAAGTTGAGGGAAGGGGCTGAGGCTACGGTTGAAGAGAAGACAGCGAATTCCAGAAGAAAATTCAACAAGATACATTTGATTATGAGTATGGAATCCAAGGGAGCTCTCCAGCAGTGTAAAGGATTTCTATATATGTTGCTTCTTCTCCCTACTCAAGTCTGGAAACTATCATTCACAATGCATTAGGACCAAATACTATGGTGGTCTATAAGATAACAATGCAATCTCTCCTTGGTGTAGACCCCATAGCTACCATTCCTACTAGTAATACAATATCAATGCATAAAAACAATTCCAAGACAGCATTTAACCACATTTGTTTCAAAATAACACATATTTGGTAAATGCCGAAATAAAGTTTATTAGATAGAAAGTCACTTAGCAACACACAAAAGAGTGAGTATTTTACATTTCAGACCTCAACACCATCTGGTGTGAGCTCAGCTCAATGGCAGAAATTAAAAAGATTTTTCTTAGAACTCACACAGTAATAAATATTTTTGGACCCAACATTCACTGTCAGATCTGGGTGGTTAAAAATTCAACAGTTTGATACAAGTGGTTGGAAAAAGATATGAAACTTAAGTGAAGGATCTGAAGGGTTAAAAAGAGCGAAAAAGGACAAGGTAAATCAGCAAGTACATAGAAATACATACACAGCAGTTACAATAGAAAACAGGCCATTCAGTCCAACCAGTCTGTATTGGTTTTTGCCCTATAAGCATGCGAATACATTTACTCACCCTGGACCCTTTTCCCTCATCTGTCTATCCAGTCTAATCTGGAATGTTGATACAGTTTCTGCCTCAATCCTGGAACTGAATTCCACATCCTCACAACTCTCTGTGCGAAGACATTTCTCCTGCCCTCTGCTCTAAATCTCTTAATTTATAGTTTCACCCCTCATTCCTGCTCCCTTACCTACTGAAACAGTCTGCTTCTATCTACCCTGTCCCACACTTCCATCATTTTAAACACTCCCACTACATCACTCTATAATGTGTTGTTCTAATGAAGAAAGACCCTCATGTTCAAATCTTTCTTTATATTTTGATTTCTTTATATCAGGCAGCCTCCCAGTGAAACAATGGTCCAGATTTTGCCATTATACTAACAGCGAAACCATCAGTATTCACTATTATCTTGTTTCACTATTCACTATTACAGCAACTTCTGGCATCCACCCAGGCACAGTGAAAGATAGAAATCCAGAAATTGCTGCAGTAATTTGCTGCTTCACCAAAGGATGCAATGTTAAAGTCTTCACAGGCAGCAATCATCTAGAAATCACTGAACTGATGAGAGCCTCCCCTTTTATGTGTAACTGGGTATTGAATAGTGCACTCAGAGGGTTGTGAGTCTTTAGAACTCTCTCCCTCAAAAGACTGTTGAAGCAGAGTCTAAAAATATTTTAAAGATAGAGGTAGATAGATTCTTGATAAGCAAGGGGATGAAAGGTTATCAGGGGTAGGAAGGAACGTAGAGTTGAGGTTATAATCAGATCAGCCGTGATTTTATTGAAAGACAGAGCAGGCATGAAGGGTCGAGTATGTTCTTATGTTCAGTCATAACTACTTCAAAGCAACCTCTCTGTCCCTGGAAAACTAATCTTATATCTATGCAATGATTTTTTTTCATTATGGTAAAAATTTCATTCTTCAATATAATAAAAATAAGATTATGATATTTCAGCTTCTAATGTTTATATCTTAATTTCATCCTTCTGTAAAATTTATAAAAAGTAAAGGATAATGTTACTTCCTAGTCACTGTCCATAAAAGTTCTTCAATGAGATTGATTACTTGCCAATGTTTAATGACATCACTGCTGCTGGATGCCTGGAGATGCCCTTGGCTTAGCAACAGATTTAAACTGCCATTGGGAAAGGGAAAATCCATGCCACAGAGATCACGTGATCACTGTGGGCAGCTTTCTTCGAAGTCATTGAAGAGCACTGTCAATTCTTAGATAACTGCAAAATCCAGGCCATTATTTTATCCTTTCTAAAACTTCAGTATCAGTGATTTGATGTCGCCACATTGGGCTTTAAAAATTTGAAATTGAAATTGAAAAATAGAAAAATTATGATTCCTGTATAGACTAAACAAATGGTACTATATTCATTCACAATATGCCAATGCTTTCAACAAATAATACTTCAGAATAGAAGGCTGATGAGAAACAGATTGCATACGCACTTGTTAAAAACCATTCCAATTCAAAGACCTACTTCCAGTAAATGAGTTGAAGCAAATATTTTATGAAATATATTAAGTACATTAAGAGTATTCAACTTTTCAGATCAGGGAAACTGGATCCATCCATCATGATTTGTGACTGGTCACATACTATCCACAGCCAGGCCAAAAAACATGCACTATTTCTACAATAAACTCTAAAGCTTTGCACACTAGCATTCCTTGACAGTGGTTCCACTTGGCACTCTTGTGTTTTATGGTAAATCGATATTGGTAAAACTGCACACAGCATTTCTGGATGGCCTCTATTCACTACTTCACAAAAGTTCTACCAGCAAAGCTTCTTCCCCGTTTACAATGGTGTCTGCCACAACAAAGCTGGCTGGGACCATGTCAAGCCTAACCTATCCATTTTTTGAAATATTTGAAGATGATAGGACATGTTAAAAAAGCACTTAATAAAGCATATGGGACCCTGGTCTTTATAAATAGTGTACAAAAGGCAGGAAGTTACGCTGAACCTACATAAAACACTAGTTCGGCCCTAGTTAGAATACTGTGCCCAATTCTGCACAGCACACACAAGGAAAGATGTGAAGGCTTTGAAGGGTACATAAGAGGTTTATCAGGATAGTTCCAGAGCTAAGGGATTACAGTTACATGGAGAGAATGTAGAAAATTGAGTTATTTTCCTTACAGCAGAGAAGGCTAAGAGGAGATTTGATAGAGGAGTTTAAAATCATGAAGGGTTTAGATAGAGTAGATAAAGAGAAACTGTTGCCAATGACTGAAGGATTGATAACGAGAGGGCACAGATTAAAGGTGGATTGGTAAAAGAACAAGACGGGACGTGAGGGGAAAAAAATGCAACAAGTGGTTAGGATTTCATAGAATAGAAGGTTACAGCACAGGAGGCAGCCATTCAGCCCATCATGTCCAAGCTGACTTTCTACAAGAGCAACCAACCTCCCCCAACCTTTCTTCGAGGTCCTGCAAATATTTTGTCTTCAGATAATTATCCAGATTTGGACCGTGTTGCCTGAAATGATGATGAATATGGATTCAATAGTAGCCTTCAAAAGGTAATTACATAAATGCTCAAAGAAGAAAAAATTACAAGGATTTGGAAAAGAGTGAACGTAAGAACATAAGAAATAGGAGCAGGAATAGGCCATTCAACCCTTCGAGCCCATTCTACCATTCAATGAGATCAAGACTGATCTTCCATTTTAACACCATTTTCCTGCACTATCCCCATATCCCTTGATGTTTTTAATATGTAGAAATCTATTGATCTCAGTCTTAAACATACTCAGTGACTGAGCCTCCACAGCCCTCTGGGGCAGAGAATTCCAAAGATTTACTTGTCTTTGAGTGAAGAAATTCCTCCTCATCCCAGTTCTAAATGGCCTGCCCCTTATTCTAAGGCTGTGTCCCCTGGTTCTAGACCCCCCCCACCCCCCCTCCAGCCAAGGGAAACATTCTTCCTGCATCTGTCGAGCCCTGTAAATATTTTGTATGTTTGAATGAGATCACCTCTCATTCTTCTAAACTCAGAGAATAAAAGCCCAGTCTATTTAATCTTCCCTCATAGGACAATCCCTCTATCCCAGGAATTAATTTAGTGAACCTTCACTGAACTCCTTCTATGGTAAGTGTAACTTTCCTTAGGTAAAAGGCACACATGCTGTCTCACCAAGGCTGTATATAATTGCCAAGACATCTTTACTCCAATATTCAAATCCTCTGGTAATAAAGGTCAACATACCATTTGCCTTCCTAATTGCTTGCTGCACCGGCATATTAGCTTTCAGAGTCTCATTAACAAGGACACCCAAGTTCCTTTGAAGTTCAACACTTCCCAGTCTCTCACCATTTCAGATATACTCTGTATTTATGTTTTTCTATCAAAGTAGATAACCTCGCATTTCCCCACATTGTATTCCATCTGCCAAATGTTTGCCCAGTCACTTAGCCTCTCCAAATCCCCTTGAAGTGTCTTTGTATCCTCCTTACAACTCACACTTCCTTGTAGTTTTATGTCATCCGCAAACTTGGAAATATTACATTTAATCCTCACATCCAAATCATTGGTTGTGAATAACTGGGGTCCAAGCAGTGATCCTTGCCAGATCCCACTAGTCACAGCCTGCCAACCTGAGAATGACCCATTTATTCCTACTCTCTGTTTTCTGTCCATTAACCAGTTCACAATCCATGCCAATATATTCCCCCCCATCCCACGTGCTCTAATTTTGTTTACTAACCTCGTGTGGAACCTTATCAAAAACTTGCTGAAAATCTAAATATACCACATCCACCAGTTCCTCATTTTCTCTCTCCCTCCTTTCTTCAATAGTGGGGTTACATTTTCCACCTTCCAATCTGCAGGAACCATTCCAAAGTCTATAGGATTTTGAAAGATGACCACCAATGCATCCAGTGGGACCAACCGGATTGGTCTTCGAAAGATCCCGTACAGAATCAATGGGTTAAATGGCCTCTTTATGTGCTGTAGTATTCTACAATTCTAGAATTCCTTTCAACAGACCGGACAAATTTGCCTTTATTTGGCTCTTCCTCTTTGCTCGTGGGCGCTCAATAATTATAGTATGTTTTTCAACAAACAGCTGTATTAAATTATTTAATCCCCATATCCACTAAAATAAAGTTCATTTAATTCCAGGTTGCTTAAATATGATCACAAAAAACCAAATAAAGAAAAACTTGCATTTATATAACACCCTCCACAACCTCAAAACATCCCAAAGCACTTCACAGCCTGTGAAGGGCAGTTACTGTTGTATTGTAAAAACGAAGCAGTCAATTTACACAGCAAGCTCCCACAACTAGCAATGAGATGCATGACTAGAGTGTTTCAGGTATAGGTTGAGAGATAAATATTGACTGGGTTACTGGAATAAAATGCCTCTTCTTCAAGTAGTGAGTGGGATATTTTACATTCACCTAAGAAGGCATACCGGGGGTTGGGGGAGGGGCGAGTGCGGGGTGGCAGTCGGCCCGATTTAACATACGATTGGAAAAGTGACAGCAGAGTGTCAATCTAGATCATCGTGCTCAAGTCTGAGTGGAACTTGTACCGCAACTTTATGACTTAGAAGTGAGAATGCTACCAACTGAGCTATGGCTGAAGAGTGTATATGATTCCTCCCGCATCGCTTGTCAATTCAGACAACAGAAATGTCATTAGGCTACTTTGTACAGGCTAAACTATTGTGCAGTTTTGTTTACAAATAAAAACAGTATTCACAGAAGTAGAAACATTGATAAGGTACTACAGAACTCAAACACTAATTTATACAACAGAGGACTAAATTGATTGGTTTAAAATAGTCCACAATTCTTCCAGTTTCTCCAGGAAAACTGTGACAAGGCACAATCTACACTGGCATAAATGTAAAGCATTATGTGGAGCTCGTCACACCTTCTGCAAATCTAGAAGCAAAAATTAACAGAAATAAACGATAGATGATTCCTGAGTTACACTGTGAGGGTTTTACTCTCAGTGACTGAGTTTACACTGTGGGGGTTTTACTCTGACTGAGTTTACACTACAGGAGTTCTATTCTCTGTGACTGAGTTTACACAGTGGGGGTTTTACTCTCAATGACTGAGTTTACACTGTGGGGATTTTATTCACAGTGACGGAGATTACACTGTGGGAATTTTACTCTCAGTGACGGAGTTTACTATGTGGGGGTTTTACTCTCAGTGACTGAGTTTACACTGTGGGGGTTTTACTCTCTGACTGAGTTTACACTGTGGGGGTTATACTCAGGCTGAGTTTACACTGAGGGGGTTTTACTCTGACTGAGTTTACACTGTGGGGGTTTTACTCTCAGTGACTGAGTTTATACTGTGGGGGTTTTACTCTCAGTGAATGAGTTTACCATCTGGGGGATGAACAGTTCTGTTGAAGAGTCATACGGACTCGAAACGTTAACTGTGTTCCTCTCCGCAGATGCTGCCAGACCTGCTGAGTTTTTCCAGGTATTTTTATTTTTGTTTTGGTTTCCAGCATCCGCAGTTTTTTGCTTTTACCATCTGGGGGATTTACTCTGACTGAGTTTACACTGTGGGGATTATATTCACAGTGACAGAGATTACACTGTGGGAATTTTACTCTCAGTGATGGAGTTTACTATGTAGGAATTTTACTCTCAGTGACGGAGTTTACTATGTGGGAGTTTTACTCTCTGTGACTGAGTTTACACTGTGGGGGTTTTACTCTGACTGAGTTTACACTGTGGTGGTTTTACTCTGACTGAGTTTACACTGTGGGGGTTTTACTCTGAGTTTACACTGTGGGGGTTTTACTTTCTGTGACTGAGTTTACACTGTGGGGGTTTTACTCTGAGTTTACACTGTGGGGGTTTTACTCTGAGTTTACACTGTGGGGGTTTTACTTTCTGTGACTGAGTTTACACTGTGGGGGTTTTACTCTGAGTTTACACTGTGGGGGGTTTTACTCTGAGTTTACACTGTGGGGGTTTTACTCTGACTGAGTTTACACTGTGGGGGTTTTACTCTCTGACTGAGTTTACACTGTGGGGGTTTTGCTCTCAGTGACTGAGTTTACACTGTAGGGGTTTTACTCTCAGTGACTGAGTTTACACTGTAGGGGTTTTACTCTCAGTGACTGAGTTTACACTGTGGGGGTTTTGCTCTCAGTGACTGAGTTTACACTGTAGGGGTTTTACTCTCAGTGTCTGAGTTTACACTGTAGGGGTTTTACTCTCAGTGCCTGAGTTTACACTGTGGGGGTTTTGCTCTCAGTGACTGAGTTTACACTCTGGGGGTTTTACTCTCAGTGTCTGAGTTTACACTGTGGGGCTTTTGCTCTCAGTGACTGAGTTTACACTGTAGGGGTTTTACTCTCAGTGACTGAGTTTTATTTTTCTCCGTGTCTTTATTTGTTTTTTTCTCTGGGCTGTTGGAGCCTGAGGCCTCGGTTACCCTGGAAACGGAGGCGCCGATTTTAAACTTGATCCCGAGCCCAGGGCAGCGGAAAGAAGGAGCCGCCATATATCCTGCCCATCATCATCATCACCATCCATCCATCCCTCCCACTCTCTCTCTCTCTCTCTCTCCCGGCTCCTCACTCGTTCCCTCCCGTCACTGCAAACCCGAGCCAGACACTCACCCAGGACTGAGCCGCCGCCATCTTCCCGAGTTCAGGACAGAGAGAACATGGGATGGGGGGGGGGGGGGAGAGGAGAGAACAGCGCGGGGGGGAAGAGGAGAGAACAGCGCGGGGGGGGAGAGAACAGCGCGGGGGGGGAGAGAACAGCGCGGGGGGGGAGAGAACAGCGCGGGGGGGGGAGAGAACAGCGCGGGGGGGGGAGAGAACAGCGCGGGGGGGGAGAGAACAGCGCGGGGGGGGAGAGAACAGCGCGGGGGGGAGAGAACAGCGCGGGGGGGGGGGAGAGAACAGCGCGGGGGGGGGGGAGAGAACAGCCCGGGGGGGGGCGGGGGTGGGGAGGGAACAGCCCGGGGGGCGGGGCGGGGGTGGGGAGAACAGGGCATGTAGGGCAAGAACGATTGGCCAGATAAACCCTGTGGGGAGGTTGGGAGAGAGCCAGCTACAGGGTGAGAACAGGGGATAGGGGATGGGGGAGGGGGAGCAGAATCACACACTGCAGTAGAGGCCCTTCGGCCCATCGGGTCTGCACCGACACGTGAGAAATCCCTGACCTTCCTACCTTATTCCATTTACCAGCACTTGACCCATAGCCTTGTTTTCTTCCTAAATAGCGGAACCACATTAGCTGTTCTCCAGTCCTCTGGCACCTCCCCCGTGGCCAGAAAGGAATTAAAAATTTGTGTCAGAGCCCCTGTGATCTCCTCCCTTGCCGCCCTCAGCAATCTGGGACACAAATCATCTGGACCTGGAGATTTGTCCACTTTTAAGCCTGCCAACACCTCCAATACCTTGTCAATCCCTAAATCAATTTGCTCAAGAACCTCGCAGTCTCTCTACTCGAGTTCGATACCTTCAGCCTCATTCTCTTGGGTGAAGACGGATGTGAAGTATTCGTTCAACACTCTACCGATGTCCTCTGGCTCCACCCATAGATTGCCCCCTTGGTCCCGAATTGGTCCTACTCTTTCCCTGGTTATCCTCTTCCCATTGATATCCTTCTGGAATATCTTGGGATTTTCCCTACTTTTACCAGCCAGAGCTTTCTCATATCCCCTCTTTGCTCTCCTAATTGCTTTCTTAAGCTCCACTCTGCACTTCCTGTACTCCACTAATGCCTCTGCTGATATGCTTCCCTTGTACCTGCTAAAAGCCTCTCTTTTCCTTTCATCATATCCTGAATACCTCTGGTCATCCATGGTCTCTGGGCTTGTTACTCCTTCCTATCACTAGAGGGAACATGTTGAGCCTGTACCCTCCTCATTTCCTTTTTGAACGCTCCACACTACTCCTCTGTAGATTTCCCCACAAGTAGCTCTGCCCAGTCTACCTTGGCCAGACCCTGCCTTATTTTACTAAAATCCGCTCTCCCCCAATCCAAAACATTTTTTTGCAACTTGTCTATTTCTTTGTCCATAACAAGTTTAAATTGTACCATGTTGTGGTCGCTATCACTAAAATGCCCCCCCAACACCACCCCAGCCGCCTGTCTGGCTTCATTCCCCAGAATTATGTCCAGCCATCCCTTGTTGGACCCTCTACATATTGACCTAAAAAGTTCTCCTGTGCACATTTGAAGAAATCCACTCCATCCAAGCCCTTAACACTATGTCTATCCCAATTATTGTTGGGAAAGTTGAAATCATCTAATATAATTACCCTATTGTTATTGTTTTTACACACCTCCGCAAATTGTGCACATATTTGCTCCTCAATTTCCTGCTGATTATCTGGAGGTCTATAATAAACACCTAACAATGTGGCTGCCCCTTTTTTATTCATAAACTCTACCCACAAATCTTCATTTGATGCCCCCTCCAAGATATCATCTCTCCTTACAGCAGTAACTGACTCCTTAGCTAATAATGCAATGCTTCCTCCTCTTTTACCCCTTTCCCTGTCTCGCCTGAAGATTCTATATCCCGGAATGTTGAGCTGCCAATCCTGCCCCTCCCTCAACCATGTCTCAGTGATGGCTACTATATCACAATTCCACGTGTCAATCCTCACCCTTAACTCATCCGTTTTACCTGTAATACTCCTGGCATTAAAGTAGAGGCCATCTAGCCTTGCCTTACTCCCTTGAAACTTAATGCAGCTGTACTCCCTCTGACTTGATTGTTTTACTGTATTATGATGTGTCCCTATTCTGCTAACATTCTCCCACTGCCAAATTAGTTTAAACTCCTCCCAACAGCACTAGCAAACCCGCCCACAAGGATGTTAGTCCTGCCCTGGTTCAGATGTAAACCGTCCCGCTTGTACAGGTCCCACCTTCCCCAGAAACAGTCCCAGTGATCCAGGAATCTAAAACCCTCCCTCCTGCACCAACTGTTAAGCCACGTATTCATCTGCGCTATTTTCCTGTTTCTGAGCTTGCTAGCATGTGGCACTGGGAGTAATCCAGAGATTACAGCCCGAGAGGTCTTTCTTTTTAGTCTACTGCCTAACTCCCTGAATTCTTGATGCAAGACCTTATCCCTCTTTCTACCTATGTCATTGGTACCAACACATACCATGACCTCTGCCATATCACCCTTCCCCTTCAGGATGCCCTGCAGCCGTTCAGTGACATCCCAGACCCTGGCACCAGGGAGGCAACACACCATCCTGAAGTCACGTTGATGGCCACAGTAGCGCCTATCTGTTCTCCTGACTATAGAATCCCCTATTACTATTGCTCTTCCTCTCTTCCTCCCCTCCTGTACAGACAGGCTGTTTGTCGTGCCAGAAGCTAGGCTCTTTCTGCACTCCCTGGAGGAACCAGCGCCCTCATCAGCCTCCAAAATGGAATACCGATTTGCGAGTGGAACCTCAGGGGACTCCTGAACTACCTGCCTGTTTCTCTTGGACTGATGCCCTCAGACTCGCAGATGCTCCACAGTGACTCCAGCTGCCATTCCAGCTCTGAAACCCGAGCTTACAGGAGCTGCAGCTGGACACACTTCCTGCACACATGCGTCCCGGGCACTGGAAATGTTCACCGGCTTCCCACATGGAGCACGAGGAGTACGCCACGGCATTGAGCTCTCCTGCCACGACTTATCCCTTTAAATTAAACCTTTTAAAGCAATTATTCTAGGGTCCTTCTTTCCTGATCCTCGTTACTACAGAATATACAAACTATAAACCACAAAAAGACCTTAAACTATAAGCGATAAAAGTAGTGAATACTTACCCAACCTTACCCAATACTTACCAATCATTCCTTTCCCTTATAGCGTCTACTGTGGCAGCAGGGCAAGACCTAGATTTAAGAAGTTGGATAGCAAAGAAAAAATGCAAAGAGCACCTCTTCCCCTATGCACCGAATTCCCACTGTGCGCCAAATTGCCAATACCCATACTCACTCTGGCTGTGTCTCACTCATGATGAGGTCTCTCCCCTGTTTGTGTGCAAGCAGTGGTGGGGGAGAGCGTTGGGGCAGATAAACTCTCTGCACGGTGGTTATGAGTGAGTGACCTGGTCTCTAAGCAGTTCAAGTGTCTGAGGGGCTGGGCATGGGTCTGGGAGGAATCGTCCGTGCTGAATGTGGGCATATCCGGGATATGAGTGGATGGTCTTGGGTGTTCATTGGCACTGTGGGCTGTGATGGTTTCAGGTGACGTTGGAGGGCTTGTCCAATGTTTAGGGGGATGCTCTCCAGGGTAGCAGGTGTGTCTGGGCGATTTGGGGTGATAGGGGAAGATTCCGGCAGGGGTCAGGGGATGGTGTGGGATGGTTGAGGCTCCTGGTGAGCAGGAGTTTCCAGGACTGTGAGCGTCTGGGAGGGTAGATGGAGGGCTGCAGGAGAGAGGGTGAGTGTTCTTGTGGATGTGAGACTTTGGGGGAATACAAGGAGTCTGGGTGTTGTGAGGGCCTGGGGAAATAAGAGGACGGTTTAGCAGGGGCTACTGGAGGATGTTGGGTTTATGTGGAGGCTTACAGGGAATATATGGAGGGTTTGTGGGGCCTGGAGGGATAGTGATTGTCTGTAGAAGCTGCTATGCCACTTCCTGTCCTGGGCTGCAGAATTTGCCAAGTTAGCCCAGGATCAGGCTGCCTTTGTACAATTAAACCATTTCAAAAATTATTTTCTGGAGCAGCCTTTGTTTAAATGCAACAGTTTTTGAGGTAGGTTTGCCAATCATCTGCTAAATATTTACAAATCTGTCAGTAGTTTGATGGCAGAAGTTGCCATCACAGCTGGATTTTTATTTGCAAAATATTTATATTTCTCTATATATTTGACCATACAGTTAGGAAAGATTATAAAGAGTTCTTTGCAGCAAATTTGTAATATTCACTTTCTAAAATAAAACATTTTGCAAGATATTGAAAAATATATTTAGGGGAGGCGGTGGCATAGTGGTATTGCCACTGGACTAGTTTTCCATAGACCCAGGGTAGTGCTCTGGGGACCCAGATTCAAATCCCACCATAGTAGATGGTGGAATTTGAATTCAATAAATAACTGGAGTTAAAAGTCTAATGATGACCATGAAACCATTCTCGATTGTCATAAAAACCCATCTCATTAACTGATGCCTTTAGGGAAGGAAATCTGCTACCCTTACCTACATATGACTCCAGACCACTATGTCCCTGTCCCACTATAATCTTCTACTGCACTACTCTTCTTACTGCTTCAGAAGTCTCATTAAAACCCATCTCTTTAGTTGTATAATGACTTCCCAACCCCTGGCACAGTTCACAACCCTTACTGTTACAAAGATATGCTATACAGAATATTAATTTATAATTTTATCAGCTAGTCACATTGAGCCCCTTTTAAAAAGAAAGATACACTTTTACTAAACAAAAGACACTGACTTGAAGTAGCTGCTGATTTGCATCTGTAAAGTCACATTCCATTCCATGGAGACACAAAGTCTCCAGAAACCCCAACAGAGATAATGGCACTAAGATAAAAGCAAAAAACTGCGGATGCTGGAAATCCAAAACAAAAACAAAAATAAAAATACCTGGAGAAACTCAGCAGGTCTAACAGCATCTGCGGAGAGGAATACAGTTAACGTTTTGAGCCTGTATGACTCTTCAACAGAACTAAGGAAAAATAGAAGAGAAGTGAAATATAAGCTGGTTTAAGGGGTGGGGTGGGACAGGTAGAAGGGTTCTCAAAATTCCCACATTTTTCATATCATCAACAAGGATATGACTTTTGGACTTTTATGGCAGAGGACCCAACTGCTGAGTTAAGTGTAGAACCCTGAAGGCCAGGGACTGGACATGCCCGGGCTTGTTGAGTGCAGTGTGGATTTTTGCCTGTAACCAGACAACGAGAGGAGACAGAATATGCATTCTTCCCTTTAAAACAATCAACCCAGAGAAAGACTTCATCTTGCATGAAACTAAAGCCCATCAAAATCTTGCATAAATAATCGCTACTAACTACTAAGGCAGGAAGGCAGCAATCAAGGCAATTATGTGAACCCATCAATACTCCACATATACAATGGCTTTCAGTTCAAGACTAGATACGGGGACAGGAAGACAACGATAAACATCATGCGAGCCCATTAAAAACAACGAGACAACAATCACCTGAAGAAGCCCAAATCAGACAAAGAACTAACCTTGATTTGGTTTCAGATAAGAAATTTGAAAAAACAGTGTAACTGGGCCAACAGTTACAAAGGGGGTGAGCAGTTTTTGGAGCGGTTGAAGCAGAGTTTAAGCAGGAAGGAGATCTGGAGGTTTGCAGGCCCGCAGGCAACATCACGGCGAGGGGCACGGGGTGGCAGGCTCAACCGAAGACAACAAGGCCGCAACCGTAGCCCTCCACAAAGATCGACCAGCCACAACCGCGCCCTCCACCCAACTGAAGAACCTTCGCAGATTCCACAGACCAGGACCACGTGGGGACAGCAGGCCCCAGAGGACACAAAGAGCGTACTCCAAAACTGCAACTGGCTTACCTGGCTGGATTTCGAACTGTCAAGGAACCCTGGTTGGTGAGCATGATCCCTGACCTCTCCTAGTTCAATTTACTTAAGTTTTGGGGGTGGGACAAGAGTAAGGGTATTAGTAGCGTGATTTTCCCTCGTTATGCCATGTGTTCCCCATTCTTAACTAAGTGTACTTTGTAGGTCTGTATAATCTCAGTGTAATCTTAATGTTATAAGTTCATTTGTGACTTCAATAAACCCAGTTTTTTTTTCTTGCACCAAAACCAGTTGTCTGCTGCACTTTGTCACAACCCCTAAATAAATCCAAGGTCTAGAACCCAGGGAGTGGGAGCGATTTGGACCGCTCAGATGTCAGAGGTGAAGCTGACACACACCACCACCCCTACAAGGTAGAGCTGGATAGAGGGCCAGTGATAGGTGGAGATTGCCAAAAGATGTCATAGACAAAAGGGCAAAGAGGTGTTGATGGTGGTGACAAGAAATGTGCTAATAGGTGACATTAAGGGTAGAAAGCAGGATGAGCAAGGTACAGATAGCCCTAGTGGGGGCGAGGTGGGGGGAAGGGATCAAAATAGGTTAAAAGGTAGAGATAATACCATGGATGGAAATATATCTAAAAATAATGGAAATAGGTGGGAAAAGTAAAATCTATATAAATTATTAGAAAAAAAGGGGGATCAGGAAGGGGGTGGGGATGGAGGAGAGAGTTCATGATCTAAAGTTGTTGAACTCAATATTCAGTCCTGAAGGCTATGAAGTGCCCAGTCGGAAGATAAGGTGCTGTTCTTTCAGTTTGCGTTGAGCTTCACTGGAACATTGCAGCAGGCCAAGGGTGGACATGTGGGCATGAGAGCAGGGTGGTGTGTTGAAATGGCAAGCGACATGGAGGTCTGGATCATGCTTGCGGACAGACCGAAGGTGTTCCGCAAAGCGGTCACCCAGTCTGCGTTTGGCCTCTCCAATGTGGAGGAAACCGCATTGGGAGCAGCGAATGCAGTAGACTAAATTGAGGGAAGTGCAAGTGAAATGCTGCTTCACCTGAAAGGAGTGTTTGGGCCCTTGGACGGTGAGGAGGGGGGAAGTAAAGGGGCAGGTGTTGCACCTTCTGCGGTTGCATGGGAAGGTGCCGTGGGAGGGAGTTGAGGTGTAGGGGGTGAAGGAGGAGTGGACCAGGGTGTCCCGGAGGGAATGATCCCTGCGGAATGCCGCCGGGGGGGTGAAGGGAAGATGTGTTTGGTGGTGGCATCATGCTGGAGTTGGCGGAAATGGCGGAGGATGATACTTTGAATGCGGAGACTGGTGGGGTGATAAGTGAGGACAAGGGGGACCCAATCATGACTCTGGGAGGGAGAGGAAGGTGTGAGGGCGGATGCGCGGGAGATGGGCCGGACACAGTTGAGGGCCCTGTCAACCACCGTGGGTGGAAAACCTCGGTTAAGGAAGAAGGAAGACATGTCAGAGGAACTGTTCTTGAAAGTGGCATCATCAGAACAGATGCAACGGAGGCGAAGGAACTGAGAGAATGGGATGGAGTCCTTACAGGAAGCGGGGTGTGAGGAGCTGGAGTCAAGGTAGCTGTGGGAGTCGGTAGGCTTGTAATGAATATTGGTGGACAGTCTAATAAGAGATAATGGCTCCCCTGGAGGTGTGAACAGCTCCTTCCTATCTCATCCAGATGGAAATTTGATTCCTCAGGAGTTAATGGCTGGGACATGAAAAAAAAATCTCCATAGCTATGAAGTATGGCTAAAGGGAAGCTCTATGACACATCAGCTTGTCCTGTACATTGTTTTAGAATATGCAACCAACATGGAGAGAGGTTATGTGATACAGACTTTTGAGTGGATGTTTGAATTTAGGTTAAGGCAGAGGTATTCTAGCTGTTGGAGAGAACAACTGTTTTCTTTCTCTCTACGACATTCCATCAAAGATTGAACCCTGTTTTGATGAGTGAAAAGTGTGTCTAAATTCCTACAGCAGACAGACAGTACACTGAAAGTTGTTGGATTGCTACAACAGTATTTCCAGGAGAAAAGGGATTTACCAGCCACGACTGTGAACAGCAACTGCCTCAGCTGAGCACTGCTCCTCTGGATACAGCCAGTGCATTATTATTGACTACTTTAAGTGCATTTCAACTTGGCCAAGTTCAACGTCTGATATTCTGTTAAGTTGTATTCTTTGAATGTTTGGGGTGGGTGAGTGTCTGTTCACGTGTGTTAGTGGGAATTAGGACATATTTGTAACATTTTCAATATTTTTATCTGGCCAAGGCATTGTCCTGGGGAATGAGTCAGTGAATGGCTGTCACTTAGCTTGTTTAGTTGCAACAAGCGAGTTGTGTGTACAGGTTCGTTCTGTCTAAAAGAACATGGCCCTGTGTATTAACATATGTAGCTTCCAGTACATGCAAATGAACCACAGACTCGCAGCGCCCAGATACCTGTATCAGTGACAGGGCAGTGAGAATGCTCAGTTACTGTAACTGTGTTAGGGCAGCGAGAGTGCTCTGGTACCTTTATATGTGACAGAGCTGTGAGAGTGCTCAACTATCTTATTCTCTGACAGGACATTGAGAGTGCTTTTGTTTTTTTTTATTCATTCACGGGAAATGGGCTTCGCTGGTTGGGCCAACATTTATTGCCCATCCCTACTTGCCCTTGAGATGGTGGTGGTGACTGGCTTCTTGAATAGCCACTGTCCATGTGGTTTAGGTACACCCACAGTGCTGTTAGGGAGGGAGTTCCAGGATTTTGACCCAGTAACAGTGAAGGAACACCAATATATTTCCAAGTCAGGATGGTGAGTGACTTAGAACCATCGAACCATAGAAAAGTTACAGCACAGGAGGAGGCCATTCGGCCCACCTTGTCCATGCCAGCCCAAGGACACCCAGGTGCCCTTGCTAATCCCACCTTCCTGCACTTGACCCATAGCCCTGCAGTTTACAGCACTTAAGGTGCAGATCCAGGTACTTTTTAAAAGAGTTTAGAGTTTCTGCCTCTACCACCAACTTGGGCAGCGAATTCCAGACACCTACGTAAACACCTACGACACCTCTGCGTAAAAAAGTTCTTCCTCATGTCCCCCCTACACCTTCTGCCACTTATCTTGAATCTATGTCCCCTGGTTCTAGAATTTTCCACCAAGGGAAACAATTTTATCCTGTCCACTCTATCTATTCCCCTCATAATTTTGTACACCTCAATCAAGTCATCTCTCAGCCTTCTTTGTTCTAAGGAAAATAACCCCAACCTATCCAATCTCTCCTCGTAGCTACACTTTTCTAACCCTGTCAACATTCTTGTAAACCTCCTCTGCACTCTCTCCAGAGCTATTATGTCCTTCCTGTAATGTGGTGACCAGAACTGCACACAATACTCCAGTTGTGACCTCACCAGTGTTTTATACAATTCCAACATTATATCCTTACTTTTATATTCTATACCTCTGCCAATGAAGGAGTTATAGGGAACTTCCAGGTGGTGGTATTCCCATCTGTCTGCTGCCCTTATCCTTCTAGATAGAAGTGGTTGTAGGTTTGGAAGGTGCTGCCTAAAGAGCCTTGGTGAATTCCTGCAGTGCATCTTGTAGATGGTGCACACTGCTGCTACTGTGCGTCGGTGGTGGAGAGATTGATAGTTTGTGGATGTAGTGCCAATCAAGTGGGCTGCTTTGTCCTGGATGTTGCAAAGCTCCTTGAGTGTTGTGGGAGCTGCACTCATCCAGGCAAATGGGGAGTATTCCATCACACTCCTGACTTGTGCCTTGTAGATGGTGGACAGGCTTTGGGGAGTCAGGAGGTGAGTTACTCATCGCAAGATACCTATATCTGTTGCAGGGCAATGAGAGTGCGCAGATATTTGTGTCTGTGACACGGCAGTGAGAGTGCGCAGATAACTGTATCTGTGTTAGGGCAGCGAGAGTGCTCAGAATTTGTATCTGTGATAGGCCAGTGATAGTGCTCAGAAACCCATATCCGTGACAAGGCAGTGAGAGTCCTCAGAGAGCTGCCTCTGTGAAAGGAAAATGAGTGTTCTCTGATACTTGTATATGTGATGTGATAGTGAGAATGCTCAGGCTCAGATACCTGTAACTGTGTTAGGGCAATGGCAGTGCTCAGATACCTTATTCTGTGACATGGCAGTGATAGTGCTCAGTTACCAGTAACTGTGCTGGGGCAGTGAGAGGGCTCAGTTACCTTTATTGGTGACAGAGCTGTGAGAGTGCTCAGATATTTTATTTTGTGACAGGTCATTGAGAGTTCTCAGATAGCTGTAACTGTGTTAGGACAGTGAGAGTGCTCAGATACCTGTAAAAGTGTTAGGACAGTAAAAGTGATCAGATAACTGTACCTGTGACAGGGCAGAGAATGCTCAGATGCCTGTATCTCTGTTAGGGCATTGACAGTGCTCAGAAGCCTGTATCCGTGTTATGGCAGTGAGAGTGCTCAGGCACCTGTATCTCTGTTAGGGCAGTGACAGTCATCTGGGTTAGGGCAGTGAGGGTGCTCAGACAGCTGTCTCTGGGTCAGGGCAGTGAGACTGCTCAATACTTGTATCTTTGTCAGGCTGGTGAGAGTGCTTAGATACGCGTATCTGTGACAGGGCTATGAGAGTGCTCAAATCCCTGTATCTGTGTGAGGCCAGTGAGAGTGCTCAGATACCTGTATCTGTGTTAGGGCAGTGAGAGTGTCCAGAGACCTGTACCTGTGACAGGGCATAAGAGTGCTTAGATGACTTTTCTGTGTTAGGGCTGTGAAGGTGCTCAGATATGATATCTCTGTTGGGGCAGTGAGAGCACTTCCATACCCTTATCTGTGTTAGTGCTGTGAGAGTGCTCAGATGCCTGTATCTGTGTTAGGACAGTGAGAGTGTCCAGATAGCTGCATCTTTGACAGGCCTGTGGAAATGCTGGGATACCTGTATCTGTGTTATGACTGTGAGAGTGCTCAGACACATTTATCTGTGTTAGGGCAGTGAGAGTGCATAGGTACCTATATGTTTGACAGGGCAGAGAGTGCTCAGATGCCTGTATCTCTTTTAAGGCAGTAAGAGTGCTCAAATACCCTGTATCAGTGTTAGCACAGTGAGTGCTCAGGTAATTGTATGTATGTTAGGGCAGTGGGAGTGCTCCGATGCCTGTATCTATAACAGGGCAGTGAGAGTGCCCAGCTACCTGTATCTATGACAGAGCTGTGTGAATGCCTAGATCCCTGGAACAATGTTAGGGCAGCGAGTGCACTCAGATAACTGTGTCAGTGTTAAAGCAGTGAGAGTGCTCAGATACCTGTGTCTGTTTTAGGTCAGTGAGTGTGTGCACATATCTGTATCTGTGACAAGGCTGTGAGAGTGCTCGGATAACTATATCTGTGTTAAGGTAGTGAAAGTACACAGATATCTGTGATGAGTTAGTTAGAGTGCTCAGAAACCTGTATCTGTGTTAGGGCAATGAGAGTGATCAGATACTTGTATCGCTTTTATGGCAGTGAGAGTGCTCAAATGCCTGTATCTGTGTTAGTGCAGTGAGAGTGCTTGGATGCCTGTATCTGGGACAGGGCAGTGAGAGTGCTCAGCTACCTGTATCTATGACAGAGCCAGGCAAGGGTTCAGATCCCCAGAACATTGTTAGGGAAGTGAGAGTGCTCAGAAACCTCTGCGTTTTTAGGCAATGAGAGTGCTCTGATGCCTGTAGTGTGTTGTGGCAGTGAGAGTGCTTTGATACCTGTATCTGTGTTAGCACAGTTCAATTGAGCCGATAATTTTATCTTTGACAGGGCTGTGAGAGTGCCGAGATACCTGTATCTGTGACAGTTCAGTGAGAGTGCTCAGAAACCTGTAGGTGTTTTTGGGCAGTGATAGTGCTCAGATACCTGTATTTGTGTTAGGGCAATGAGAGTGCACAGATCCCTGTATCTTTGACAGAGCAGAGAGTGCTCAGATGCCTGTATTTATGTAAGGGCATTGAGAGTGCTTAGTTATCTGCATCAGTGTTAGTGCAGTGTGAGTGCTTTGCACCTGTAACTGTATTCGGCTGCTCAGAGTGCTCAGTTGGCTGTATCTGTGTGAAGATAGTGAGAGTGCTCAGATGCATGCATCTGTGTTAAAGCACTGAGAGTGCTCAGATGCCTGCAATTGTGTTAGAGCAATGGGTGTGCTCACGTATCTTATTCTGTGACAGGGCAGTGAGAAGTACCTAACTATTCTAATCCCGTTTTCCAGCACTAGGTTCATAACCTTGTATGCCATGGCATCGCAAGTGCTTCTTAAATGTTATGAGGGTTCCTGCCTCTACCACCCTTTCAGGCAGTGAGTTCCAGATTCCCACCACCCTCTGGGTGAAAAAATTCTTCCTCTCATCCCCTCTAAACCTCTTGCCCCTTACCTTAAATCTATGCCCCTGGTTATTGATCCCTCCACCAAGGGGAAAAGTTCCTTCCTGTCTACCCTATCTATACCTCTCATAATTTTGTACACCTCAATCATGTCCCCCCTCAATCTCCTCTGTTCCAGGGAAAATAACCCCAGTCTATCCAATCTCACCTCATAACTAAAACTCTACAGCCCAGGCCACATCCTGGTAAATCTCCTCTGCACTCTCTCTAGTGCAATCACATCCTTCCAATAATGCGGATTCCAGAACTGCACGCAATACTCTAGCTGTGGCCTAACCAGTGTTTTATACAGTTCCAGCATAACCTCCCTGCTCTTATGTTCTATGCCTTGGCTAATAAAGACAAGTATCCCATATGCCTTCTTAACCATCTTATCTACCTGTCCCGCTACCTTAAGGTGGACATGCACATCAAGGTCCCTCTGATCCTTGGTACTTCCCAGGGTCCTACCATTCATCATGTATTTCCATGCCTTGTTTGTCCTGTCCAAGTGCATCACCTCACACTTATCTGGATTAAATTCCATTTGCCACTGATCAGCCCATCTGACCAGCCCATCTATATCCTCCTGTAATCTAAGGCTATCCTCATCATGACTTACCACCCCACCAATTTTCATGTCATCTGCGAACTGACTGATCAACCCTCCTACATTCAAATCTAAATCATTTATATATACTACAAACAGCAAGGAACTCAACACCAATCCCTGTGGAACCCCACTGGACACAGGCATCCAGTCACAAAAACACCCCTTAACCATCACCCTCTGCTTCCTGCCACTCAGCCAATTCTGGATCCAATTTGCCAAATTGCCTTGGATCCCATGGGCTCTTACCTGTGTTATCAGTGTCCCATGCAGGACAATATCAAAAGCCTTGCTGAAGTCCAAATAGACTATGTCAAAGTCATTGCCCTCATCTACGCACCTGGTCACCTCTTCGACAAATTCAATCAAATTGGTCAGACATGACCTCCCTTTAACAAAACCATGCTGACTATCCTTGATTAATCCCTGCCTCTCCCAAGTGTAGATTAATTCTGTCCCTCAGAATTGCTTTCATTAGTTTCCCCACCACTGAGGCTAGTCTGACTGGCCTGCAGTTCCCTGGTTTATTCCTTCCTCCCTTCTTGAATAACAGTACCACACTGGCTGTCCTCCAGTTCTCTGGCACCTCTCCTGTGGCCAGTGAGGTATTACAAATTATTGCCAGTACCCCTGCTATCCCCTCCCTTGCCTCACTCAACAGCCTGGGATACGTTTCATCCGAGCCTGGTGATTTATCTACTTTTAAGCCTGCCAGACCACTTAGAATCTCCTCCCTTTCTATGCTAGTTTCTTCAATTATATCACAGTCCTTCTGCCCGATTTTCATACTCACATTGTCCTTCTCGTTTGTGAACACCAATGCAAAGTATTCATTTAGAACCCTACCTACGTCTTCCGGCTCCACACACAAATTGCCACTATGGTCCTTAATGGGCCCTACTCTTTCCCTAGTTATCCTCTTACTCTTAATGTACTTGTAAAATAATTTTGGATTTTCCTTTATTTTACCTGCCAATGTTTTTTCATGCCCCCTTTTTGCTCCCCTAATTTCCTTTTTAAGTTCCCCCCCTACACATTCTATACTCCTCAAGGGTTTCTGCTGTTTTGAGCCCTTGGTATCCACCATAACCCTCCCTTTTTCTCTTTATCCAATCACTTATATCCCTTGACATACAGGGTTCCCTGGGGTTTGTTGGTCCCACCCTTTGTCTTTACTGGAATATGTTAGCCCTGTACTCTCCCTATTTTCTTCTTGAATGAGTCCCAATGCTCTGACGCAGATTTAGCTAAAAGTAGCTGCTCCCAGTCCACTCTGGAAAATCATATCTGATCTTATTAATATCAGCATTCCCCCAATTTAGAACTCTGATTTCTGGCCCATCCTTGTCCTTTTCCATAACAACCTTGAATCTAACAGAGTTATGATCACTATCTGCAAAATGCGCCCCCACTGATACCTCTACCACTTGCCTGGCTTCATTCCCTAAAATTAAGTCCAGGACCACCCGCTCTCTTGTAGGACCTTCTACGCGCAGGCTTAAAAAGCTCTCCTGGATGCATTTTAAAATTTCCGCTCCCTCTAAACCTATCACACTATGACTAGCCCAGTTAATGTTGGGGAAATTGAAATCCCCCACTATTCCTACCCTATTATTTTTACACTTCTCTGAAATTTGCCTACATACCTGCTCTTCTATTTCTCTCTGACTGTTTGGGAGTCTATGGTACATTCCCAGCAATGTGATTGCTCCTTTTTTGTTTTTTAGTTCTACCCATATGGCTTCATTTGAGGAGCCTTCTAAGGTGTCATTCCTCCTTACTGTTGCAATTGATTCCTTGATCAATATTATGATACCCCCTCCTCCTTTACCTCCTTCCCTGCCTCACCTGAAGACCCTATACCCTGGAATACTGACCTGCCAATCCTGCCCCTCTCTCAACCATGTCTTTGTGACAGCAATGATATCACATTTCTATGTGTTTATTTGTGCCCTTAACTCATCTGCCTTATTCATCAGACTCCTTGCATTAAAATAAATACCATCCAACCTTGCCAAACACCCTTGTGCCTTAACTGGCGTATAATTTCTATGCCTTCCAGACTTACTTGCTCTCTCTTCTAATTTTGGCTGTGCCTCTCCCCCTGCTGAACCTCCTCTCAGGATCCCATCCCCCTGCCTAGGACTATGGAAAGAGATTAAATCATTGTGTAGCGTCCATGATAGTGTAGTATGTGCATTAGCTGTGGGAGGAGGTAAAATCAGTGAGTAGAGGCTCTGATAATGGTAGAAGGTGCATGGACTGTCAAAGGAGAATAAATGGGTGTGTAGAGTCCATGAAAGCGTAAAGCTGGGTTAAAGACCTAAAAGGCTTCTTGTCATTTTATCCTCCCTTTAGCTCTTGGGCTGTCACAGATGATGGTCCCAACTAATTAATTTTTTTTAATTGTGAAGGTTTTCATCTGTTGATTTACATAGGCATCACAAAAGCGGAGGCAAGTTTACTAATACACAATGTACAGTCCAGCAGGAAAGTAAAGTACAGCATATCACTAAGGACTATAAGTGAAACATTTAAAAATTATATGTGTTTTACAAAATTGCAGACAGTAAAATGATCTAAAGGTACTTTTGAATGCCAGTGTTTAAACTATATACAGCTCAATGTTTTACTCAAAGGCCACGCATTACTATCAAATAGTTAATACTTGGATAACTGTGCTCCACTTTACATTTTTCAGTATTCGTAGTCACCCGAGACGTCATAAGCATCATCTTCATCGTCATAATCCTCTTCATCTTCCTCTTCATTTGTGATATATTTTCTACCTTTGCCTTTCATACTCATTTCCACTGCTAATGGTGAATCTGTGGGTTAAAATCACACATGCATTAAACCCATATGTGAGACTACAGAGAAAGACATTGTATTTATATAGGCCCTGATATTAACTCAAGATGGGATTTGTGCATGAGGGGCTGTGGAGAGCAATAGATTTAATGCCAAGGCCCAGTGTGGTTTAAACTCCCGGGCCTTATCACTGCTTGACCAGTGATGAGAGTGGGAATTCACATGGCAGCAGGCTGCTGCTGTGAACCTAGCAGTCAGTTAAGTCTCAGAGGAGGGAATCTCATTGAAGGAGAGGTGGGGCGGCTAAGGTGGCAGAGGAGGCCCAGGGTTTCATAGTGGGGCTCAGAGGCACATTTCTGTCACTCCTGGACCATAATGAAACTAATAACAATTAATAAAACTCACCTTTCTGGACCTCTTTAGGTACTCTGAGTCACCTGGCAAGTTTGCTCTGACAGTAAAACTGACTGGGCCCCAGTGACACCATGTGAGTATGATCTTCATACCTAATGAGGAACTCACTGGCTAGGGGCAAGACAAGATGTCCTTGTTGCCTGAAATTTAAAATTGCAGGCAGCCAGATTGGGACAGGAAAGCATTGGGTACGTCCTGCCTCCAAGAGTTAAAATTGAGGCTATTGTCTTTAATCTCTTTAGAGTGCTTCTTTTCAACTTGCCACTCAGGTGTAAAACTGATGATGTTGATCAGATGCCAGCACTCAATTTCATGTTCCATTTTGGAATAGTTATTAAAGGAAGCTGATTTGCAATTCCAGTCTTATACCCGTGCAGCAGGTTAAATATATACCTTCTGCAGTGTAATAACTGTTGTTAATGAGATAACCAAGTTGTCACAGCACAATCCTCAAACCACAAGCCAATGAATGCTTTCACAGAGCTGATGGGAGATGGGACCCCAGTTTAATACATGACAGCGCATCTTACAATGTAGCATTGTACTACACTGTAGTCTCAGCCTCAGGTATGAGCTGAATAACCTGCGGACTTGGAAGCAATAGTGCCAACAATTCGGCCAAGCTGACACGGTGACGAATATATACTTTATAAATTGAAAAGGATGCAGATGAGATTTATCAGAATGGCACAGGACTTCAGTTATCTGGACAGACTAGGGAAGCTGGGATTGTTTTCCTTAGCACAGAGAAGGTTAAGCAGAGACCTAATATAGATGTTCAAAATTATGAAGAGCTTTGATGGAATAAATAAGGAAAAACTGTTTCTACTGGCAGGTGTATTAGTAACCAGATGAGGGAGATGTAAGATAATTAACCAGAGGGGAGATGAGGATTTTTTTTTAATGCAGAGAGTTGTTATAATCTGGAATGCATGCCCTGAGGGAGCGATGGACACAGATTCAATAATAACTTCCAAAAGTTAATTGATCTATAGTGGAAAAAGGATACATTTGCAGGGCTGTGGGGAAATAGCAAGTGGGTAGATGTGATCCTGCTGCTATATAAAACACTGGTTACAACATATTTGGAGTAAATAGTGAAAAACTGTTCCCACTTGAGAACATCAAGAAAGAGAGGTCGCAGATTCAAAATAATTGTCAAAAGGAGTTAATATCATTTGAGGAACATTTTTTTCATGCAGGGAGTGGTTGGAGTCTGGAACAAACTTCTGAAAGGGTGGCAGAGGCAGGTTTGATCGAGGTATTCAAAAGGGAATTGGATTGCTACCTGAAAAGAGAGAATGTGTAAGGTTATGGGGATAAGACAGGGGAGTGGAGCTAGGTGGAATGCTCTTTCAGAGAGCCAGTACAGACTTAATGGGCTGAATGACCTCCTTCTACACTGTAAAGATGGTGTGATACTGTGACTGTGATACTATAAGCAGTAGGGGAGACAATGGTATAGTTGTGGTCCCTGGACTAATAATCTAGAGGCCCAGGCTAATGCTCTGGGGCCATGGGTTCAAATCCCACAATGGCAGATGGTGGGATTTAAATTCACAGAATCTCAGTGCAGAAGAGGCCCTTCGGCCCATCGAGTCTGCACCGACACGTCAGAAACACCTGACCGATCTAATCCCATTTACCAGCACTTGGCCCATAGCCTTGAATGTTATGACGTGCCAAGTGCTCATCCAGGTACTTTTTAAAGGATGTGAGGCAACCCACCTCCACCACCCTCCCAGGCAGTGCATTCCAGACTGACACCACCCTCTGTGTTAAAAAGTTTTTCCTCACATCCCCCCCTAAACCTCCTGCCCCTCACCTTGAACTTATGCCCACTTGTGACTGACCCTTCAATTAAGTGGAACAGCTGCTCCCTATCCACTCTGTCCATGCCCCTCATAATCTTGTACACCTCGATCAGGTCGCCCCTCAGTCTTCTCTGCTCCAACGAAAATAACCCAAGTCTATCCAGCCTCTCTTCAAAACTTAAATGTTTCATCCCAGGCAACATCCTGGTGAATCTCCTCTGCACCCCCTCCAGTGCAATCACATCCTTCCTATAATGTGGCGACCAGAACTGCACACAGTACTCCAGCTGTGGCCTCACCAAGGTTCTATACAACTCCAACATGACCTCCCTACTTTTGTAATCTATGCCTCGATTGATAAAGGCAAGTGTCCCATATGCCTTTTTCACCACCCCACTAACATGCCCCTTCGCCTTCAGAGATCTATGGACACACACGCCAACGTCCCTTTGTTCCTCAGAACTTCCTAGTGTCATGCTGTTCATTGAATACTTCCTTGTCAAATTACTCCTTCCAAAGTGTATCACCTCACACTTCAATTCAACTAATAAAATCTGGAATTGAAAGCCAGGCTTGAATTTCACGCTTGGCGTGCACACCAAGTGGGCGGACCCAGCAGCGGACATCTCTTCCTGGGCGAGATCGCGTTTCCAACCTGATTTCATGCTGGGTGGCCAATTAAGGGCTGACCAGTGTGAAATGCAACTGCTCAGTGTTTGGAAGGATCAAGCGGGGCGGGAGCCTGTTGGGCGCCGGGTCCAATGATGAACCAGTGGGGGATTTAAAAGCAGCAGAGGCTGCTTCATGAAAGCTGCCTGGGGACACATTGTAGCTTTGGAGTTGTTTGACAAAACATTTTTTTGAGCTGCAGTGGCATCTGCACCTGCTGGGCAAATCAGGCGCAAGGACAAGTCCTGTGGGCACTCGCCCCCCACCCTGGTTCTCGGATGAATGCCTGGGAATCCTCATGGAGGAGGTCAGTGTCAGGCGGGATATCCTCATCCCCAGGGATGGCATGAGGAGGCCACCACGCCTGACCAAGAAGGTATTGGCAAAGGTGGCAGCCCAGGTCAGCAGCCATGATGTTGTGTGGTGCACATGGGTGCAGTGCAGTAAAAGGTTCAACAATTTGCTGTATTCGACAAGGGTTAGCGCTGAGTTGGCATGAGTCTGTGTTGGAAAGCATTAAAGGCCCCCCCCACCCGCCATGGTGCTCAGGGGGTGTTAGAGTCTGTGTGCCAACTGTCAATGACATCGGCGCCAGCCAAGGCAGTGAGCTTTGGCTGCTTGGCCTGATTGCTGTGCGGGTTGAGGGCCAAGACTCAGATGTGCTCTGCAAGGTGTTCCTCAGGTAGAGTTGGCCAGGCTGCAATGGCGCTACAGGTAGATAGTGGACTAACCAATGCTCCTCTGTCCTTTCAGGAGAAGAGAAACCATAACAACATCGAGAGGTCAAGGACAGGCGGAGGCCTCCCAAACCTGCTCATATTGAGGAGGAATGAGATGGATGCCTTGGAGTTGGGATGCTGATGCCCACCTCGGTCAGCCAGTCATGGAGAGGTAGGGGTCTCTGACGAAGGTAAGAGTGCAGTGCACAGATGTAAGAGTGTCGGAGTGTGTAAGCATTGACATGTTGTCTCATCTGTAATGGAAACCTCAAACCTGGAATCTCCATTCTTCATTGAAGGATGATGGACCAATGTTGCAGATCTCTATTGTCTCACCAGCCCGCCAAGCATGCCCAGTGACAGTGTGATGACTAATACTAATGACATCATTTCTCTCCCCTAGAATTGCCATCCAGCAAATAATTGCAGGAACCCAATGAACCACCCTTGACGCTGGAGGACCAGTGGCTGTCAGATGCACCTGCATCACACCCCCTCTCTGCACCAGGCACCAGTGCAGCTACCAACACCTCAATGGGCATTAGATCATCAGCTACAATGTCGGTGCACAGTGGTGAGGGCACAGCACGCTAGCACGAGGAGCAGGCGGAGGCAGAGAGTGCCCAGGGTACCAGCAGTTGGAGGATTGCTTAGGACCAGGACCATGCTGAGTCTGAGGCAGATGATGAGCCTCTGGAGTTGTCCGTTAGGCAGCAGGTGCTGGATGTGCAGGAGGATCTGACGCAGATTGCTGAGGGTTTGCATGCCATGATCTATGTCATGAAGGATTCCATACTGTTATGACCCTCAGCACCGAGCACACTGCCTTCTCCATTGAGAGAGTGGTGAATCTCATGGACAGGAAGCTCTGGGAACAGAATCAGGGGTTCCTGGGGTTGTGCTCAGACCTGCAAGACCTCACACAGGCAATGACCTCAGAATGCCTCTGCCAGTCTGAGAGATGCATGAAACACCTAGTATCTCTGCTGGGTGCCTGTCCATCAATGGCAAGCAGGGAAGTTCAGGCCAACCTCAGGTTGGCGCATGAGCTGCTTGTCGTCTCTGTGGGCTCCTCTCAGGGCGCTCCGGATCACGGAAGTAGCTCCTCCGCCCCTCTGCAAGTGACTATCTGATGAGGCTGTGATGATGAGGACTGCCCAGCCAGACTGGACTCTCCCTCCCAGGCAGGGCCTGCACAGACTTCACTGGCCAGAGGACGACCGCCAAGGTCATCAAGGCCAACAAGACAGCAGAGGCAGCAGCTGTCTCCAGTGCCGCTGCCAGCGAGGGGGAGGGGAGTGTGGAGGGTGGTGGGGGCAGCAACCAGACGCAGCACTCACAAACACAAGTTTAAGGCACCGTGAGCACAAGAAGGACTTGATCTTCTGTTCTGCCATGTTTTGTTAATATATTTACTGATGTGGCCAGTAATACCTTATCGTGTTATGTTCATCTGATGTGAGTGCTAACATGATATAAAATTTGCTATTGTGTTAATGGCCTGAGTATGCTTCACTTGTTTTGTAGGTGCAGGGTACGCCAGTATATCATGCTGCACGTGAGTGGCCCTAAACTTTATTGCACAGGTACTGAGTGGGCTTTGGGTTCAATGGAACAGGTCATTTCAAACATCCGGTAAGGAGCCCTTGGCTTGAGGTGAAAGCCATACCTTGGCAGCCTGGCTGAAGGAGTGTTGAATCAAGGCCTCCCAGGTGTCTCTGCCTCCCTGAAGGTTCCAAAGGTCTGCCTCCAGGTCCTCACCATGTTCTTCCCTGGGCTTCTCTTCTGATCCACCACTGGAGTCATCACGTGCAGCCTGTGGAGCTGCCTCAAGATCCTCTTCCTCCAGTGGGTCCCCCCTTGCCAAAGCCAAATTGTGGAGAGCTCAGCATGCAACCACTATAAGCGACATCCGCTCTGCCTCTGTTCTTGGGTGCTGGAGAGGCATCATAAGCCACCTTTTTAATGGATAGCCCTCATCACCCAGCAGCCATCCATCTAATCGGGCTGGAGCCATGAACAACCTCGGCACCTGAGTGTCAGGATGTAGGCGTCGTGGGAGCAGCAAGGGTACCTTGCACAGACTTGTAGAATCTGCATCTTGTGGTCACAAACTATCTGGACTTTCATCAAGTGGAAGCCCTTCCTGTTGACGAAGGCACCCGGCTCACCCGCTGATGCCTTGATGGCCACGTGTGCAGTCGATGGCACCCTGGATACAGGGGAACCCAGCAATTGCAGCAAAGCCTCTGGCTCACTCAGCCTGGCTGGCCTCATCCATCCAGAAATGAATAAAACCACCTGAACAGTGCATCAGTCACCAGCAACACACCTTAAGAAGGATATATTTGTCTTGGGGGTGGCGGGGGGAGGTAGTGCAGTATAGATTTACTAGAATGATAGTTGAACTAGAAGGGTTAAAATGTGAGGAGAAATTGTGCAAACTAAGGTTGTATTCCCTAGGATTTGGAAGGCTTGAGGGATGATTTGATCAAAATTTTCATATTCAGGAGAACTGATAAGGCAGACAGAGAGGAACTATTTCTGCTGGCTGGTAAGTTTAGGACCAGGGGCATAGTCTAAAAATTAGAGAAGTGATGTTAGGAAAAGTTCTACATACAAAGGGTGGTAGAAGTTTGGAACTCTCTTTCTCAAACTGCAGTTGATGCCAGGTTAATTGTTAATTTAAAAATTGAGATTGATAGAATTTTTTTAATAAGAACGTTAGAAATAGAAGCAAGAGAAGATCATGCAGCCCCTTGAGCTGCTCTGCCATTCAATGTGATCATGGCTGTTCTTAGGCTGCAACTCCTGAGATTTTCTGAGACACCAGAAATCTGTCTATCTTAGTCTTAAATGTATTCAATAATGGAACATCCACAATCCTATGGCATTGAGAATTCCAAAGATTTACAACTCTTTGAGTAAAGAAATTTCTGCTCTTCTTAGTCCTAAATAATTAGCCGCTTATCCTGAAACTGTCCACAATTTCTAGATTCCCCCACCAAGGGGAACAATAAGCCAGCATTTTGCTACAGAGGCAGGTAACTCGCATCAGTAAATTTCCCAACTTGGCAGACCCGCCTTGGTATAAAATGCTCTGTCAGACCCAATTTTCGCTCCAGGGCTGGGGGAACGGGATAGAGTTGGGCCTGGCACCCCTGGAAGCAGGTCAGAGGCAACCACGAGCAGCCAAGTGCTGAGGCAGCCTGGTTCAAAGGCTTGCCTCAGTTCTCTGGGACTTTGTCCCAATTGTTTCCTTAGGCTCTCTAGCCCTCACCCATCATACTGCCTCACACCCCTAACAACTCCATGACATCTCCATGCCCTTCATACCCCGCTATGCTAACCCATGTCCTCCCACCCACCCCCATGACCCCTCATACACTCTATGCCAACTCATGGCACTTCCATGCCCATTCGCCCAGTATACACGCTGTACAGAACCAATGACCTCTATAGTAATAGTTGCATGTGTGCAGTTGCTTAGAAAATCTGCCCATTCATAATTTTCTTAAAAAAAACTGCTGTTGCTACAACCCTGTAAAAGTGTCATTCAACCAAACCTCTGAAGTATTAAATAGCATAAGTTATTAAGTACTTGTGCAAATAAACATTGAGCCATTGACAGAGATCACAGAAAAAGTAGCTTATTATACCATCATATAAGGTGCCAATCAAGCAAAGTTTCCATTTCTTCACACCGGTTTCAACAGAGCTAATCCTTTTATGGAAGCCTGGACTCTCAACCAAGCATCCAAAAAGAGCATAATAAATGAGTTGGCATGGAAGGGGCATGAGGCGCATGGTGGACATGAGTAAGACCTTTTGAACATACCAAACCCAGACAATGGATCACAACTCCTATGAGATCCGCGAACCATGAGTTGTGGAAAGCTGGCCTGACTCCATGAAAATTACAGGGGGCTAGAAGATGCCTATCCTTGTAATTTAGCCGGTCAGGTCAGGAGTGCAGGGTGCAGGCTTGTTATCTGTGCGAGCAAAAAGCGGGGCATCAGGAATGGGGATGGGAATCCTGGAACTGGGTCCGGCCTGCCATTTTTAAATGGTTCTGAAAAAATCCGGCCCAACTTCTCAGTATGTACTCTGTCAAGCCCCTTATAATCTTGAATGTTTCAATGAGATCACCTCTCAGTCTTCTAAACTCCATGGAATATAGACTCAATTTACTCAGCCTCTCATCATAGGACAATTGTCTCACCCAAGGGACCATCCTAGTGAACATTCACTGTGCCACCTCCAATGCAAGTGTATCCTTCCTTAAATACGGGGAGCAAAATTGCACACAGTATTCTAAGTGCGGTCTTACCAAAGCCCCGTACAATTGTAGCAAAACTTCCTCATTCTTGGACGCAATCCCCTTGCAGTAAAGGTGAACATGTCACTTCCTTTCCTAACTGCATGCTAACTTTGTGTTCCTTGTACAAGTATACCCAAGTCCCTCTAAACATCAACATTTACAAGATTCACGCATTTTTAAAAATATTCTGCTTTTCTATTCTTACGGTCAAAATGAATAACCTCACTTTTCCCCACATTACATTCCACCAGCCACTTTGTTGCAAACAAACATATGAATTAGGAACTGGAGTAGGCCATTTGGCCCCTAAAGTCTGCTCCACCATTCAATAAGATCATGATTGGTCTGATTGTGGCCTCAACTCCATATTCCCACTTACCCCCGATAACCTTTGACTCCCTTGTTAGGGAAGACTCCACCTACCTAGGCCTTAAAAATATTTAATTATCTTGCCTCCACTGCTTTTGGGGCAAAGAGAGTTCCAAAGACTCACGACCCTCAGGGAAAAAAAATCTCTTCTTTGTCGGAAATAGGAGACCCCTTATTTTTAAACTGTGTTCCCTAGTTCTAGTCTCTGCCACAAAGAAACATTCCTTCAGCACCAACCTTGTCAAGTCCTCTCAGGATCTTATATGTTTCAATAAGATCACCCCTCAGTCCTCTAAACTCCAATGGATACAGGCCCAGCCTGTCCAACCTTTCCTCATAAGATAAGCTTCCCTCCCAGCTGTCAGTCAAGTGAACTGCTTCTAATGCTTTTATATCCTTTCTTAAATGAGGCCAAAACTGTACACAGTGCTCCACATGTGGTCTCACCAATGTCCTGTACAACTGTAGCAAAACATCCCTACTTTTGTATTCCATTCCACTTGCAATAAATGACAATATTCCATTTGCCTTCCTCATCACTTGCTGTACCTGCATATTAACTTTGTGATTCATGTACCAGGACACCCAGATTCCTCTGTACCTGAGTTCTGCAATCTCCCTTCATTTAAATAATATGCTGCTTTTCTATTCTTCCCTTCAAAGTAAGCAAGTTCACATTTTCCCACCTTATATTCCATCTGTCAAATTTTTGCTCATTCACTTAACCTATGTCCCTTTTCAGACTTCTTATGTCCTCTTCACAACTTACGTTCCTACCTATCTTTGAGTCATCAGCAAATTTAGTAACTAAAGGTTTCTCCCCTTCATCCAAGTTATTGATATAAATTGTAAAAAGCTGAGGCACCAGAACTGATCCCTGTGGCATTCTACTTGTCACATGTTTTCAACCTGAAAGTGACCCATTTATGCCCACTCTGTTTCCTTTTAGCAAACCAATCCTCTATCCATGGTAATGTGTTACTCCCACCCCCCACACTCTTATTTTGCGTAGAACTTTTGAGGTGGCACCTTGTTAAATGCCTTCTGGAAATCTAAGTACAGCACATCTCCAGGTTCCCCTTTATCCATGTTGCTTGTTACTTCCTCAAAGAACTCCAATAAATTAGTCAAACATGATTTACCTTTCACAAAACCATGTTGACTCTGCCTGATTGCATTGAGATTTTCTAAGTGCCCCACTATAACCTCCTTAATAATAAATTCCAATGATTTCCCTATGACAGTAGTTAAGCTAACGGGCCTGAAGTTTCCTGCTTTCTGTTTCCCTCCTTTCTTCAAAAGAGGAGTCACATTTGCTACTTTCCAATATGATGGGAACTTTCCAGAATCTAGGGAATCTTGGAAAATTAAAGCCAATGTGTATTTCAGCAGCCACTTCTTTTAAGACCCTAGGATGAAATCCATCAGGACCTGGGGACTTGTTAGCTTTTAATTCTAATAATTTTCTTAGTACTCTTTCACTAATGATTGTAATTGTTTTAAGTTCCTCCCTCCCTTTCACCTCCTGACTCACAATTATTTCTGGGATATTATTTGCATCCTCTACAGTGACGTTACCCACTCACTTAACCTATCTATATCTTTTTGCAGCCTTTGTGTCCTCCTCAGCTTGCATTCCCACCTAACTTTGTATCATCAGAAAATTTAGATATGTTACTCCCTGTCACTTAATCTAAGTCATTAATATAAATTGCCTAAGCACTGATTTTTGCAGCACTCCACTAGTCACAGCATACTAACTTGAAAATGCCTCATTTATCCCCACTTGTGCTTCCTGTCCATTAACTAATCCTCTATCCATGTTAATATATCACCCTGAATGTCATGAGCCCTTATCTTGTGCATTAACCTTTATGTGGCACTTCATCAAATCCCTTTTGGAAATCCAAGTATATTACATCTGGTGGTTCCCCTTTATCTACCCTACCAGTTACATCCTCAATAAACTCTGATAAATTTGTCAAACAGTATATCCCTTTTGTAAAACCACATTTTTTTTCTAATTATACTATGCTTTTGTAGGTGCATTGTTAAGACTTCCTTAATAGATTCCAGCACTTTCCCAATGCCTGATGTCAGGCTAACTAGTCTATAGTTTCCTGTTTGCTCTTTCCCTCCTTTCTTGAATAGCAGTGTCACATTTGCTAACTTCCAATCTGCTGGGACCAGTCCCAAATCTATGGAATTTTGGAAAATCATAGCCAGCACATCCACTACTCTGCAGTTATCTCTTTTAGAACCCTAAGATGTAGGCCATCAGGTCTTGGGGATTTGTTGGATTTTAGCCCCTTAAGCTTCTCCAGTACTTTTTTTCTGTTGATATTAATTATCTAAATTTCCTCACACTTATTAACCCCTAGGTTACCCTCTATTTCTGGTATGTAACTTCTGCCTTCTACTGTGAAGACAGATAAAAAAAAATGTCTCCAACTCACTCTCTATGATAATTTCCCCTGTTTCTCCTCCTAAGGGACCAACATTTATTTTAGCTACTCTTTGCCTTTTAACATACTTATAAAAGCTCTTACAATCAGTTTTTATATTCCTGGCTAGTTTACTCTCATATGCTAGTTTTTCCCCTTTTTATTAATATTTTGGTGGCCCTTTACTGGTTTCTAAAACACTCCCAATCCTGAGATTTACTACTATTTTTTGCAACATTATAAGCCTCTTCTTAATCCAATACTATCCTTAATCTCCTTAGAAAGTCATGGATGGATCTTTCTTGCTGAGTTTTTTTTTAAATGGGATATATTTTTATTGAACATTTTGAATTGTTTCTTTAAATGCTTCCCACTGTTTATTTACCAAAATAACTTTTAGTCTATTTACCCAATCAGTTAGCCAGTTTTCCTACCATACCTATATAATTGGTTTTGTTTAAGTTTAACTTTGTGATTGAAGCATATCATTTTCAAAAAAAAGAGAATCAAGGGGTAGTTATCAGTTCTTGTGCTCACGTTCTAATTTGGATAGCAATGATCTACAGGGAAACCCTAGAGCTAGATCTACCAGTGACAAGGAAGTTTAAGATTTTAGTGAGAATGATGTTTCTTTGTCTTACCGGGATCGTAGACACTCAAACTTGCAGATGCGAATGCTTCTCCATACTTGTTCCTTGTATAACAGGTATAGATTCCCTCATCAGACTTCTTCAGTCCCTGAATCTGCAACCACCCTGTGATACCATATCGTTCTGGCCCACCTCGTGCCTGGAGAAAGAAATAAAAGAGGGAACATGACACATTTTGTCCTGTGTGGGAATTCCTCAAACCAGAAGCATAGGGGGCCTATAGTTTCCTGGTGCTTTCTATATGGCAATGCCCTGGCCAGGCAGAGTCGACTTGTGAAACAATCAACACCCTTTTCTCCTGTACCGTAAATTGTTGTGATTGTTTGAAATTTGGAATTCTTGCATTTGTCCTGATAAGTGCAAGAGAAAAAGCTTCAGCAACCTGTCTCTCTTTTCAGGGATATTCAAAACATGTTACCAAATTAACAGCCCGGCCTATAGCAACAGAGTCTTTACCTGGATAGAGATATGAGCGTCATCCCCCGGCAGGAAGTTATCATTTCCTTTCTTCCTCCATTCCACAAGAGCCATGGGATATGCCGACACCTCACAGCCAAAGATAATATCGTTGCCTGTAACATTGTACACATCACGAGGTGGAGTGGTGATCCATGGAACTGTGTGAATGTGAAGAAGAGTTACTGAGAGCACAATATCTATCAGGTATTTAACACCCCCCCCACACTCTCTGACATCAAGGTTCCTTCCCATCCATGTGTTAGCCTTCCCTCTGTCAGTCTCCACCACCTGGATTTAAATTTTGGATTCCTTAAATCTGATAATTCTCCTTCCCTCTGGCTATGCCAGAACAAATCTCCTGGAAGCCATAAAAGGCTGTTTGCTGTCTCTTTGACTAGAGACCATCTCCCTCCTGTATCAGCTCACGAAGTTGAACAGCTTTTTCTCTCTGCCGACCACACAGAACCCCTGCTGTCTGCCTATTTGTCATATTCATTGATTTGTGGAGAAACATGTAACCTAATCTCAAAAATGGCTTACTCTGCCCTCTTCCCCATGGCAATGTGAAACATATTAACCATCTATTTAGGTAGAAATGCTAATCAGTTATCTTTGATCACAACTCATTTTCATCTCAGAAGTAAATGGACTGATTACATCACAGCTGCTCACAACATGATACCAACAACATCTTTCTGGGACTTTGGGAGACTCAGAGCCTATTCATTGTAAACTCAGAGACTGCTGCCATTGTCTCTTGCACCTTCTTACCAGCAACCTAAGCCTTCCCTTAATCTCTAACAATCAAATGATCCAGGCTTCCTGTTAGACAGGCTGCAGAACAGTCACATGACCCCCTTCATTTATCCTAAATTTAAAGCTACAGTCCCAAAATATATTGGCCCAAATCTTCCAATCACCATCGGAACCGCTGTGTCCGATGCTTATCAAACATTGATCCCAAAAGCACTAGCAAACCTACCCACAAGGATGTTAGTCCCGCCCTGGTTCAGATGTAGACCGTCCCGTTTGTACAGGTCCCACCTTCCCCAGAAACGGCCCCAGTGATCCAGGAATCTAAAACCCTCCCTCCTGCACCAACTCTTAAGCCACGTATTCATCTGCGTTATTATCCTATTTCTGAGCTTGCTAGCATGTGGCACTGCGAGTAATCCAGAGATTATAACCTGAGAGGTCTTGCTTTTTGGTCTACTGCCTAACTCCCTGAATTCTTGATGCAAGACCTCATCCCTCTTTCTATCTATGTCATTGGTATCAACATGTACCATGACCTCTGCCTTATCACCCTTCCCCTTCAGGATGCCCTGCAGCTGTTCAGTGACATCCCAGACCCTGGCAGCAGGGGGGGGCAACACACCATCCTGGAGTCACGTTGACGACCACAGTAGTGCCTATCTGTTCCCTTGACTATAGAATCCCCTATTACTATTGCTCTTCCTCTCTTCTTCCCCTCCTGTACAGACAGGCTGTTTGTGGTGCCAGAAGCTTGGCTCTGTCTGCACTCCCTGGGGGAACCAGTGCCCTCATCAGCCTCCAAAACGAAATACCGATTTGCGAGTGGGACCCCAGGGGACTCCTGAACTACCTGCCTGTTTCTCTTGGACTGCCTGGTGGTCACCCATTCCCTTCCTTCCTCGAGTCCCTTCATCTGCGGTGTGACCACCTCTCTAAATGTGCTATCCACGATGCTCTCGGAATCGCGGATGCTCCACAGTGTCCCCAGCCGCTGTTCCAGCTCTGAAACCTGAGCTTCCAGGAGCTGCAGCTGGACACACTTCCTGCACACATGCTGGTCCCAGGCACTGGAAATTCCCTGGCTTCCCACATGGAGCACCTTATAATTGTAACAGTAAACTTAAAAATCTCCATTTGGTTACCCCTCGGTCTTTTTCACTTTTCTAGAAAAATGTGCCTCTGCCCATTTAGTCTTTCCTGATAGTTCTAAACTCTCACTTTGGATATCATCCTTGAAAATCTTTTGAAAACCTATGCCAGTACTTCAATATCCTCTTTATAATACGGAGACAGGACCTGTGACTGACAGCACAATATCTATTGGGTACCTAACACCCTCCCACACTCTCTGACATCAAGATTTCTTCCCATCCATGTGTTAGCCTTCCCTCTGTTGGTCTCTGTTGGTCTCCACCACCAGGCCTGTAAACATTATTCCAAGTGTACTAGAACCAAGGTTTTATACAAATTTAACATAACCACTAATACAGTATTGCAGATCTACCATGATGGATGACCCTACATGAAGGGTCACACACCTGAAACGTTAACTCCACAGATATTGCCTGACCTGCTGAGGTTTTCCAGAATTTTCTGTTTTTATTTCAGGTCTCCAGCATCCGCAGTATTTTGCTTTTGTTTCAAAAGATAATATATCACTGACACAGGAGTCAGGATGTCTAAAGCTTCTGACTGAACTTAGCAATCAAAAAAAGAGAAAGAAAGCCAAACATAACATCCTTGTTTCTGACCTACAGTCCCCAAATTGACCTCACTCTGTGTCTCTGGAATACCAATGAGACTTTTGACCTTAAATAGCCACAGCTTCACCAAAACAAAATGCGTAGAATTTGGGATTGTGACACTCAGTCACAGCAGCACTGTATGGGACTTCATTGTCCATTAAAAGCAACGGCCTGAAATATACAGGCTAATATAGTAGCTCAATATCACAAGTGTGCCTCAGACCCCAGACTATGGGTAAACATTGCCATGATCTGCGAGTTAGATGTAAGATTCAGAACAGGATACATTATCTCTCCCTAACAGCACTGAGGGTTTACCTACACCACAGGGACTGCAGCGGTTCAAGAAGGCAGCTCACCACCACCTTCTCAAGGGCAATTAGGGATGGGCAATAAATGCTGGCCCAGCCAGCGAAACCCACATCCCATGAATGAATTTTTTAAAAATTAAATAATATCAAGTATCTTCCAGTATATTTAGGACTATTTGAGGGGAACCAGTTAACAAATTTAAACAAAACCAGCTTCACGTTGGTTGTCTTTCCATTTTTGGAGCTGTGTTTGACTCAGTCCTTTATCCACCCAATGCCTGAATACGATTACGTATGACCTTCCACACTTCCTTCCAGCATTCTATAACCCATTCGCAACTAACTCATCCTTTGTGAAAATAACTTAGCACATGTGTGTTGTGTGAGTAAATTTTCCAGTCAGAAGCTCCTAATGAGGAACCTCACCCAATGGGAGCACAGCAATATCAATGTTTTTGGTGTCACCATACAGTCATAATGGTCAGCTACTCCTTTGTTTATTACCCTGCATGTCCACACCATTTGGAACCTTCAATCCCCAAAGCAGCCTGACAACTCCAATCATTGACAATCCAATTTTAATTAATGTCACCAGAGCATGTGGTGAATTCTCAGAATTTATAACACCTTATATGAATTATTGCATTTGTATCCTCTGTTTCTTTCTTTACATTACAAAAGTCAGTTTACCCCCAAGTTTTACAAGGTTTTGTCATGAACAGTGAAATATTCCACTTACCCCAATTGTGACAAAGTCTGGAACCAATTCTGATATTTCAAAAACACAAGTGAGATTAACTTTTGTTTCCTATTGTGTATTTGGATCAACTCATTAGATCCGTAAGCCCATCCATGACTCATGGAGTGAGAATGTATCACATGTTGCCAAGTGATACAGTGCAAGAATATGTTAGGATTACACAACAATCATGCGCTCTATAGATTCAATGACTAGTTAGAGTGCAGACCTACGAGCAACTGTACTGCCACTTTTGCATTTCTGTGAAAAGGTTGATTGGGACTTGGAAGTGATAGTATAGCTCTGGATAAGGTCACAGGCTGGCCTCAGGAATGAACAGTGCAGGGGTCCTCTGGAGGAGACAGTCTCACTCTCCTTAGATCCCTGGGCACTACCACTTGCAATCTTGTGCACAACTGGATCTTGGCAATGACAATTGAGTTGAGAGCCACAGAGTATTTCAAACAATTCTGTGGTCGCCAGTCTCAAAATGCTAGCAACTACATTATAAATGTTAATTGTGTTGAATTTAAAAATTGACAGTTAGAGCACGTTAATGGTATTCTGAGGACATTGGAGCAGTTTTGTTAGAATCGCAAGGAGCTATTTTCTGGAGCAGAGCTTTGCTGATCTGAAGTGCCTCTGCACAGGCAGATGTGGGCTCATGGTTCTTGATTCCCACCTCCTGTGTGTTCGGAATCACAACCGAGGAACTGAATGGAGTCCAGCCATTTCTCCATGGACAGACAGGGAGGGAAAACCATTCCTGAGTGGCCATTTCAAGAATGGCATTGAGCTACATGTTTGTGCAAGCCCCCAACCTGCCTTTTCTTCTAAGCAAGATTTGAGGTGCTGCAGAAAGAAAGAACTTGCATTTATATAGCACCTTTCTTGGCCTCAGGCCGTCCCTAAGAGCCAATAAAGTACTTTTTGAAGTGTAGTCACTGTTTTAATGCAGGAAATTCTGTAGGCAATTTGCACACATACAGACTATCTAGAAATGCAAATCTTCTGTTTGCTTTAATGTCTAACAATAAGGTGCAGCAAAATAGGACCTCTTTGCAAACCAAAATGTGTCTTTTGCTAGCTGAGATGTCAGGGAGGACAGACCCGAAGATAATTTTTAAAAATTCATTCATGGCGTGTGGGCGCTGCTGGCTAGACCAGCATTTATTGCCCGTCCCTAATTGCTCTTGAGAAGGTGATGGTGAGCTGCCTTCAATTGCCACCATTGTATCATGTATATTGACAAGCAGTGATAGTAGGATTTGTTTTACTATCTGGCACACTGGTGTATAGCTTCTATCTGTATAGAAAATGAAAATTTATTGGACATGTATAAGTATAAACAAAGAGCTGCCAAGCATGACTCATTAGCAGTGACAGTCACTCAATCTACTTTGGAGATGTGACCTATTTTACAGCTTGCCACTCTTAGACATAAACACAGCTCCATATGTTTAAGTGGATTTGCAATTTGGCTGCCTGTTATTGATCATAAATGTCGCTCCTGATATTTGCCTGATTTTGACAGTGACATTTTGGAATGCGGAAACACTGATCCAAGAACCTCCTGTCAGCGAACACGTTACATGAGATATGAAGATAATGAATCATTCTTTTACCCAAATCCATTTGTGTTGGAATCTGCACAGCTTTTTAACAAACTACACCCACTATGGTTGGAGAAAGATAAAGGAGATTTCTGATTAGCAGAGAACCAGAGAGAATGTACTCTTTAAATGCTGTGAATTCAGGAGGAGTGCAGGCAACAACAACTTAATTAACTTATAGTGAAATTGGTCATGGACAATATAGGCGATAGGGGCTGTGCGCCATTTACACATTTCCTGAATGTTTATGTTCGATTTTAACCCCACGATGTTCTAAAAGCAGGTTGGATTGAGGTGTTACAATGTTTTTTCACAGTTAAAGAGCACACAAGTCTCTCCGTATTGCCAATCCATTATAATGTTTTTTTACATTGAAAACCCTCGGTCAAAGGACAAGACCCAGCATACAGGTTGAAAAAGAGTCAGTAAAAAGACATAGCCCTTTGAGAACCAGCGGTTAGGTGATGTGAAACTCGTTTTTCAAATCTTGTGTATTGAATGAGGGAGGACAGACTAAGGGAGGGGAAACTAATGGAGTGGAGATTTAGGAAGAGGAGACTGAGGGAGGGGAAACTGAGGGAGTGGAGACTTAGGGAAGGGAAATTGAAAGAGAGGAAACTGAGAGGTGAGAGAATGAGGGAGAGAAGACTGAGGATGGGGAAACTGATGGAGTGGAGACTTGGGAAAGGGAGATTGAGGGAGAGGAGACTGAGGGAGAGGAGTTTGAGGGAGGGGAGACTAAGAGAGGGGAAACTGAGGGAGTGGATAACTAGGAAGGGGAAATTGAGGGTGGGGAGACTGAGGGAAGGGAAGCTGAGGGAGTGGAGACTTAGGAAGGGGAAATTGAGAGAGGAAACTGAGGGAGGGGAGAAAGAGGGATTGCAAATAATCATCTTTTGTGGATCCACTTTTTTAGATGAGAGTTTAAAAAAGTTAACAAAAGGAGAGTGTGTATGAGAGACAGGCCAGATTTTAAATGGTGCTGAATAAGTTAATTTCAGATGATGTAATGACTTGGAAAGGTATTTTGGAGTTGGAAGCACTCAAAGAAAGCATGTGGAAGAATTCATTATAAGTTACAGATGAGATCTGATTGAGGCACTAACATTGCCCTCTGTGTACAGGAACACAATGACAGCATATCAGACTATCATTATTCAGTCCACTCTAGACACTTTCTTAGGTAGCTAGCACCTCCTGACAGCAACAATCTTGTGCCCTTTAGAGGAAAGTGTGAGGAAATATAGCAGAGCAAGATAGAATGAATTATGACCCAGTGAGGAATGGGCAAGGTTAGAAATCTGCTTGAATTGCAAAGGTCCTTCAAACAGAAAAAATTTCATTCAATTATTCAATCTGACGCCCGTGAAATTTTTTGACAAGTTTCCCCAAATTCAGATGGAGTGAGATTGTTTCCCTGAATTGTTGCTGCGCTGGGGTGTGACTCACTAAAACTGCCTGGCCACTGATTCAACACTTGCCGCAGAAGCTAAATGGAGCATCCATCACTTGAGGTGCAATGGGATCACCAGTTATCCTTTCCCATTCCGCTATCTGTGAGGATAAGGATTAAGATTGTTGGAAGTACAGGCAGAATGTGGGCCATGGCACCTTAGAACAGGAGGAGGGAAAACCTATGAGGTGGTTGTAGAGGATTCAATAATTAGGGGTGCAGGTAGCATCCATAGTAAGCAGGAATGAGAATTCTGATGGTTTGTTGCCTACCTAGTGCCAGGGTAAGGAGCATCTCAAAGCAGCTTGAAAGGATATTGGCAAGGAAGGGGGAGGATCTAGTCATTGTAGTTCATGTTGGGACCAACAAAACAGGAAAGGGTAGACAAGAGGTCCCGTTTCATTACTGTCAGGGTCTAGGGGCTAAATTAAAGGACAGAAACTCAAAGGTTATTATCTATGTATTATTACCCAAATCACGTTCAAAAAGGCAGATAGATAAGCAGATTAGGGAGGTGAACATTTGGCTGAAGGAGTGATGTGTGAAAGAGGGGTTAGAAACATAGGAAATAGGAGCAGGAGTAGGCCATTTGGCCTGTCAAGGCCTGCACCACCATTCAATTAGATTACAACTGATCATCTACCTCAATGCCATTTTCTTGTACTATTCCCATACCCTTGATGTTATTTATATCCAGAAACCTATTGATTTCTGACTTGAACATACTCAATGATTGAGCTTCCACAGCCCTCTGGGGTGGAGAATTCCAAAGATTCACCACCCTCTGAGTGAAGAAATCCCTTCTCATCTCAGTCTTAAATGACCTGCCCCTTATTCTGAGACTGTGTCCCCTGGTTCTCATCTTAACAGCCATGGGAAACATCCTATCAGCATCTATCCTGTCACACTCTGTAAGAATTTTGCAGGCTCCAATGAGATCACCTCTCATTCTTTGCAACTCTAGAGAATATAGACCCAGTTTCATCAATCTGTCCTCATAAGACAATCCCACCATCCCAGGAATCAGCCTGGTGAACCTCCATTGCACTCCTCTATGGCAAATATATTCCTCCTTAGAGAAGGGGGCCAAAACTGTACACAATACCCCAGGTGCAGTCTTGCCAAAGCTTATACAATTGTAGCCTGACAACTTTACTTCTTTACTCAAATCCCTTTGCGATTAAGGCCAACATACCACTCGCCTTCCTAATTGCTTGCTGCATCTGCATGCTAACTTTCAGTGACTCAAGAACAAGGACACCCAGGTCCCTTTGGACACCAACACTTCCTAATCTCTCACCATTTAAGAAATACTCTGCCTTTCTGTTTTTTCTACCAAAGTGGATAACTTCACACTTTATTCCATCTGCCATGTTCTTGCCCATTCACTGAGCTTCTCTGTCTTAGCCTGGCTAAATCCCCTTGAAGCCTCCCTAGCATCCTCTTCATAACTCGCATTCCCACAAGTTTTGTGTCATCAGCAAATTTGGAAATATTACATTTTGTCCCCACATCCAAATCATTTATATAGATTGTGAACAGCTCTGGACCTAGCACTGATCCTTGCGATACCCCATTAGTAAAAGCCTGCCATCCTGAGAATGACCCACTTATTCCTACTCTCTGTTTTCTGTCTGTTAACCAATTCTCAATCCATAGCAGTATATTACCCCCAATCCCATGTGCTCTCACTTTGTTTACTAACCTTCTGTGTGGGACCTTATCGAAAGCCTTCTGAAAATCCAAATATACCACGTCCACTGGTTCTCCTTTATCTATGCTACAGGTAACATCCTCAAAAAACTCCAACAGGATTGTCAAACATGATTTCCCTTTCATAAATCCATGTGGACTTTGCCCAATCATATCATTATTTTCATGGTGTCTAGTTATTACATCCTTTATAATAGATTCTAACATTTTTTCTACAATTGACAAAACTAATAGGTCTGTAGTTCTCCATTTTCTCTCCCTCCCTTCTTAAATAGTGGGGTTACATTTGTTACTTTCCAGAACTTACAGAATTTTGAAAGATGACCACCAATACATCTATTATCTCTATCGCCATATCCTTCAACACTGTGGGGTGTAGCTCATCAGATCCAGGGGATTTATCAACCTTCAATCTGATTCATTTTTTGAGTACTACCTCTTTATTAATACTAATTTCTTTCAGTTCCTCATTTTCACAAACCCCTTGGTTCCCTGGTATTTCTGTGAGATTTTCTGTGTCTTCCTCTGTGAAGACAGGCACAAGGTAATTGTTTAGTTTCTCCGCCATTTCCCTATTTTCCATTATAACTTCTCCTGTCTCCACCCGTAATGGACCCACATTTGGCCTGGTTAAACTTTTCCTTTTCACATACCTAAAGAAGCTTTTACAATCCACCTTTATGTTTCTCACCAGCTTGCATTCATATTCTCTTTTCTCTTTCTTTATCAGTTTCTTGGTCCTCTTTTGCTGGATTTTAAATTGCTCCCAATTCTCATGCTCACCACTTTTTCTGGCAACCTTATAAGCCATTTCCTTTTGTTTAATGCAATCTTTAACTTATTTCATTAGCCACTGTTGTGTCACCTTTCCTGTTGGGTTATTGTGTCTTAGGGGAATGTATATTTGTTGTAGACCATCTAATACTTCTTTAAATACTAGCCATTGCCTATCTACTGTCAATTTTTTAGTGTATTTTCCCAATCCACCATAGCCAACTTACCCCTCATATCTTCATAAATTCCTTTGTTCAGACTTAAGAAGCTAATTTCAGAATGATCTATATCACTTTCAAACTTAATGTAAAATTCTATCATATTATGGTTATTATTGCTTAAAGGCTCCTTCACAGCAAGGTTATTAATTAGCCCTTTCTCATTACATAATACTAATTCTAAAATAGCCCAACCCCTAATTGGTTCCTCAATATGCTGCTCCAGAAACCCATCTTTTACACACTCCAGGAAATCATCCTCCCTGACATTCATGCTAATTAGGTTTATCCGGTCTATATGTAAATTGAAGTTGCCCAGTATTATTGTTTTACCCATGTTACATGCAGCTCTAATTTTCTGATTTATACTGTGCCCAATTATACCATTACAGTTTGGTGACCTATAAAGAACTCCCACCAATTTTTGCAGCCCCTTGCTTTTCTTAGCTCCACCCAAACTGATTCGACGTCTTGATCCTTCGATCTAAGATCATCACTAACTAATGTGCTGATCTCGTCCCTTATTAACAGTACTACCCCATCTCGTTTCCCCTCAGCCTATCCTCCCTATTTGATGAATATCTCTGAATATTCAGTTCCCCGCCACTGTAATGGCCATTAAATCATACCCATTTACCTCTATTTGTGCCTTCAAATCTTCTACCTTGCTGTGAGTGCTGCGTGCATTCAGGTGAAGTGCCCTTAACTTTGTCTTTTTAACATTATTCCACATTTTCATCCTTTTGGTGCTTGCCTTCACTTCATCTGCCTTCTAATTTTGCTTCCTACTTCCTGTTACCAGTTTTGCTTCCCTTCAATCTGAGCTCCCTCTCAGGTTCCCATCCCCCTGCCAATCTGGTTTAAACCCTCCCCAACAGCACTAGCAAATTTCCCCACAAGGATATTAGTCCCAGTCCTGTTAAGGTGTAACCTGTCCTTCTTGTACAGGTCCCATCTGCCCCCAGGACCGGTCCCAATGCTTCAAAATCTGCTGCCCTCCCTCATACATCAATTCTCCAGCCACATGTTTAATCGATTAATCCTCCTATTCCTATGCTCACTAGGGATTAATCCTGAGATTACTGCTTTTGAGGCCCTGCTTTTTAATTTCTTTTCACAGCTTCTTAAAAATTGCTTTCAAGACTTCATTCATCTTCCTACCTATGTCGTTGGTACCTATGTGGACCATGACCTCAGGCTGTTCACCTTCCCTCAGAAGGATGTCTGGCAGTCGCTTTGTGACATCCTGAACCTGGCACCAGGGAGGCAACATGCCATCCTGGAGTCACGTCTACAGCCGCAGAATTGCTTGTCCATTCCCTAGCTAATGAATCTCCTATCAATGTTGCCTTTCCACTCTTCTTCCTCCCCTCCTGTGCAGCTGAGCCATCCATGGTGCCACGGACTTGGATTCTTCTGCGCCCCTCTGAGGAACCATCGCCTTCACCAGTATCCAAAATGGATAACCAGTTAGTGAGTGATCTCGACTCAGCGGACTCCTGCAGTACCTGCCTGGTTCTATTAGACTGCCTGGTGGTCACCCATTCCCTCTCTGCCTGCATGCTCCTAACCTGCGGTGTGACCACCTCCTTCAATGTGCTATCTATTAGTTCTCTACCTCATGAATGCACCACAGTGACTCCAGCTGCTGCTCGAGTTCTGAAGCCCTGAGCTCAAACTTCTGCAGCCAGTGGCACTTGCTGCAGATATAAATACAGGGCTCTCAGTACAACTTGCGCTGACTGCGGCTTGACAGAGTGAGCAGCTGTGAGTTTGGTGAGTGAGGGAGTTCGGTAAGGAGGGGGTGGCGGTGATCCTTTCTTTTTCTGCCTTTTTCAGCCTCCAGTATTTGGTTCTTACTTCAGTACAAAGGAAGTATCTGATTACTGAGGAACTGGTAAGTTAACTTACTTATAATAAATAGTTTGTAAAAGTTAAGGCATGGCAGAGCAGTCAGCAGTCAGGAAATGTGATATCATCCACTTTGGACCAAAAAAGGATAGAACAAGTTACATTCTAAATGGTGAAGAGCTAAAATCAGTGGGGATCCAAAGTGACTTGGGCATTCAGGTACATAATTAATTAAAATATCATGAACAGATATAGAAAATAATCAAAATGCTGGTCTGTATACAGGAGGAAATAGAAGTATGCAGAAGGTAAATGGAATTTAATATAGAGACGTCTGAGGTGATGCATTTTGTCAGAAGGGGTCAGGAGAGGCTAAATAATATAAATAATATAGGCTAAATGGCATACTTCTAAAAAGTGTACAGAAAGAGGGAGAACTAGGAGTGAAGGTGGCAGGACACATTGAGAGAGTGGTTCAAGAAGCATATGGGCTTCATAAATGGGTGCATTGAGTAAAGCAGCAAGGAAGTTATACTGAACCTTTATAAAGCTCTGGTTAGGCCCCGACTGGACTATTGAGTCTAGTTCTTGTCACCAGACTTCAGGAAGAATGTGAGGGTCCTAGAGAGGGTGCAGAGGAAATTGGCCTGAATGTTTCCAGGGATGAGGGATTTTAATTACAAGGTTAGTTTGGAGAGGCTGGGGTTGTTCTCCTTGGAGCAAAGGAGATTTAGGTGAGATTTGATAGAACCGTACAAGATTATGACAGGTTTGGATAAGGTAGACAAGGAAAATCTGTTCCCATTAGCTGAAGGGACACAGATTTAAGATTTTGGATAAGAAATGCAGGGGGAATGTGAGGAAGAACTTTTTTACACAGCAAGTGGTAATGACCTAGAATCTGCTGCCCACAAGGATGGTGGAAGCAGAAACAATCAACAATTTCAAAAGGAAATTGGATGGGGACTTGAAGGAAATAAATCTGCATGTTTAGCTTTAGATTTAGAATAGGTTTAGATCATGCTGACAAAGGAATGTTGTTCCCATTAGCTGATGATACAAGGGGATACAGTTTTAAGCTTTGGGCAAGAGTTCCAGGGGGAATGTGAGGAAGATCTTTTTTATGCAGCGAGTGGGAATGACCTGGAACTCACTGCCTGTGAGGGTGGTGGAAGTGGATGGGATGAATGATTTCAAAAGAAAATGGAATGGGCGCTTGAGGGAACTAAGCTTGCAGGGATATGGGATGAGTGGGTGAATGGGACTGACTAGATTGCTCTACAGAGAGCCAGCATGGACTCGATGGGTCAAAAGGTCTCATTCTGTTCTGTAATGACGCTATCACAGAATCACAGAATCACAGTGCAGAAGACACCCTTCGGCCCATTGAGTCTGCACCAACACGTCAGAAACACCTGACCTACCTATCTAATCCCATTTACCAGCACTTGGCCCATAGCCTTGAATGTTATGACATGCCCAGTGCTCATCCAGGTACTTTTTAAAGGGTGTGAGGCAACCTGCCTCCACCACCCTCCCAGGCAGTGCATTCCAGATCGTCACCACCCTCTGGGTAAAAAGGTTTTTCCTCACATCCCCCCTAAACTTCCTGCACCTCACCTTGAACTTATGTCCCCTTGTGACTGACCCTTCAACTAAGGGGAACAGCTGCTCCCTATCTGCCCTGTCCATGCCCCTCATAATCTTATACACCTCGATCAGGTCGCCCCTCAGTCTTCTCTGCTCCAATGAAAACAACCCAAGTCTATCAAACCTCTCTTCATAACTTAAATGTTTCATCCCAGGCAACATCCTGGTGAATCTCCTCTGCACCCCCTCCAGTGCAATCACATCCTTCCTATAATGTGGCGACCAGAACTGCACACAGTACTCCAGCTGTGGCCTCACCAAGGTTCTATATAACTTCAACATGACCTCCCTACTTTTGTAATCTATGCCTCGATTGATATAGGCAAGTGTCCCATATGCCTTTTTCACCACCCCACTAACATGCTCCTCCGCCTTCAGAGATCTATGGGTTATGGGTAGAATCGTCCCAGATTTGCACAAAGTGCGATACCGGGCGGGAAAAAGGACATTTTACACATTGGCCACAATGGCTGCTTTTCGCGCCATATCATCACATCCCCAGGGCGCCTGCCTCATTAATATTGTATTCCTGGGAAACGCATTGGCTTTTGAATCACCTGCCCTGCCATCACCCCAGGCCTTCAGCAACCTGGGCGCCAAATTTAAACGGCCTGCAGAGAGCTAGCACGCTCTAAAGCAATGAAAGCTGCTGCAAAGTCATAGCATAGTCAAAGGGACGAAACATTGTGCCCCCAAATTAGTGACACCTCCCTCGAGCACCTACTAGATGCAGTGGAGGCCCATCATGAAGTTCTCTACACCCACTCTGGGTGAAGACCAGCAAGCAAGAGGTCAGGAGAGGCTAAATAATATAAATAATATAGGCTAAATGGCATACTTCTAAAAAGTGTACAGAAAGAGGGAGAACTAGGAGTGAAGGTGGCAGGACACATTGAGAGAGTGGTTCAAGAAGCATATGGGCTTCATAAATAGGTGTATTGAGTAAAGCAGCAAGGAAGTTATACTGAACCTTTATAAAGCTCTGGTTAGGCCCCGACTGGACTATTGAGTCTAGTTCTTGTCACCAGACTTCAGGAAGAATGTGAGGGTCCTAGAGAAGGTGCAGAGGAAATTGGCCTGAATGTTTCCAGGGATGAGGGATTTTAATTACAAGGTTAGTTTGGAGAGGCTGGGGTTGTTCTCCTTGGAGCAAAGGAGATTTAGGTGAGATTTGATAGAACCGTACAAGATTATGACAGGTTTGGATAAGGTAGACAAAGAAAATCCAGCATGGGAGGCAGTGGCAGCAGTGGTCAGTGCCAATGCCCTGCAAAAGAGGAAGCCACCTAGTGCCAGAAGAGGATAAAAGATCTCCTTCATTCCGCCAGGGTAAGTCACTCCTCTCATCACTCACAACTCACACACTCACAAACATATCATACACCCACAGGGCCCTCACTCACTGTCAGTTCAACGGACATCACCATTCACTCTCTCACACACACCTTCATCTGCTCTAAGGATCAAGTCCGCATCCTGCCCATGGCACCACTCAGTACCCACACATGCCAGGCATCCTTATCATCTGTCCTGCCAGGCGTCTGATACACTTTCTCCATCTCCATTCATGCAGGACATGCTGGCATACAACAAAAGGGAGAGGTCGCACTCTGATAGAGGAATGCCTCACATCAAGGTCCTTGCAAACTTTGAAAATAGAGTCATCCAGCTGGCCGGCGCGATCTCGACTGTTCCTGTGCTGACGGTGAGGTCGGCAGAGCTCAACTAAGTGAGGATCCAGCAGTGCAACATCCATCAGACAACCATGCTGTGAGTCAATTTCCCTGTTGAACAGTCCCCTGCTGTGCACTAATTATCTCTCCTTCCTTTCACAGGCACATCTGGGAAGCAGCCAAAGGGGCCCGGGCACCCAGAGGGAGCAAAATCAGCAGGTGCATAACCTGGGGCCATCCACACGGGAGTGTCCGGCCCATCTGAATCCCCTCTTCCTGTGACCCCAGCAGCTGCAGCTCCACAGGCCGAGGAGGGGGCCACTGCCTCACAGCAGGACCCCGAAAGTAGGCCGGGGCCCTCCAGGTCTCAGCCCTCCAGAGGACGCCCACCAAGATCATCACAGACAGGGCATCGCAGTTAGCAGGCTGCCTCCACCTCCACTAAGGATGGCCAGGGATCACCAAGATGTAGCGGCAGGGTTAGGAAAGTTAAGATGATGTAATTTTTTTTTATTCAATACAATTTGAACAACATCTAGAGATTTCAGCTCCTTACTTCAGCTCTTTCACAGCCACACCTGGAGGCAGTGACATTTTTTCAGCCTTTTCTTTGTCCATGATGACTAACGTGTATAGGTACCTGCTGCACCATAATTTGAATTTTACATTGTCTTTGTTCTTCTTAATTTTCACGTTGCACATCCTGGGCACGGGTGTTAATCAATTGTACATAATGTTCACTATTGTTAATAAACTCCCAAGAATGTCTCCCTGCCTGTGGCTCCTTGTTCTGAGCAGTGTTCCTGTCACTCAGATGTGAAACCTTTCTGCACAAGATAAAGGCAGGTGTCTCAGTCCAGGGCCTCTTCCCTGTGCTCTGTGCAGCCTTCAGACCAAAGTGATGGTCCAGCCTCACACTCCCTGGAAACATTAGTGATGTCTGCACCCCGATGGTGCTTGTCATTGCTGCCAGACTGTAGTGGGCAGTCGCCACAGAGTTCTCTCATTCTCTCTGTGTGCTCTCAGCACCTTTAAGGTGGGGCTAGCCCCCATCACACCAGCATCCGTGACCAGTGACGCTGTGCTCCTGAAGGGCTCAGGTGCTGAAGGTGGACAAAGGGTCAGATGCATTTAAGGTTTCACGGCTGCGTCTCTATGATATGACCCTGATCACAGAGCACAAGCGAGCTGCCCTCAGCCAGACAGGAGTCACACATTCACTGAGGCAACATGAAGATCTACAGACTGTCCTCACTGTTTGTTGTCATCATCCTCCTGGAATCCGGTGACTATTAGGCCCTTCGCTGTGTCTCCATGACATGAGCCTGAGCACTGAGGGTACGTGCACTGCCGTCAGCCACACAGGAGTCTAACGTTGACAGATGCAAAGTAAGGATGTCAGGACTGTCCTCACTGCATCTTGTCATCATCCTCCACAAATCTAACGATTGTGAGGGCCTCCCGAGTGTGCCTGCCTCGTCAGGCCTCATCACTGGCATCTCACCTTTGAGGACCTCATCACCCTCATCCCCTTCAACATCCTCCTCATCGAATGATACGTGTAGCTCCTCCATCTCTCCTCAGCCAGGTGATCCTCCCTTTGCAGCAAGTGACAATGATACGCAACACCCTCGGTGGACTGTATTCCAGTGCTCCAGTGGACCTGCTGAGGCACCAGAACCTCATTTTCAAAATGCCTATAGTTTGCTCCACCAAAGTCCAGGTTGTGGCATAAGCCTCATTATAGCATCGCTCTGCTGCAGTCTGAGGCCATCGCACAGTCATCATCAGCCACGTCCTCTGTAGCCCTTTTCCCCAAGGAGCCAACCCTGCAGCCTCTCTGGACCCTGGAAGATGTCAGGGATCTGAGGCCTGCTAAGGATGTAGGAGTCATGGACGTTCTCTGGGAATCGTTCAGATTCCCAGAGAACACCAGTGGTGCTTGTGGTTGTCGCACAACAGTTAAACATTCAGCAAATGGAAGCCCTTGCATTTGATGTAGTTGACTACTTGTTGCCATTGAGATCTAAGTGCCATGTGAGTGCAGTCAATCACACCCTGCACCTGTGGAGAACCTGAGATCTGCATGAGGAGAGAGATGTGTGGGTTAGCATGGGTATACTAAGATCCTTTCTTTGTTAAATCTGAAGGCTGCTTCACACATGCAGGAGAGTGCTGGCCAGCACTTGGATGACCAGCATGTAGTACGCTCATTGGCTGTTCGAAACCCCACCCACATCCACCCCATTCCATTTGACCAATTGGCGGCAGCTTCAGCCACTGGACTGCATGCTCTGCTCTTAACTCAGGCACAGGCATTCTCCTAAACCGCATTGCAAGGCTGCACTGTTATCTTGAACCATGAGGGATACTGGTCCAAATCTTAATAAAGACAATGCAAGGGGCTCTGAGTGTCTCCACCAGTGACTGAGCCAGGGCTACCCCTCGTAAGGGGATTTTACAACTCGCCCAGTTGGCCAATTGCTCTGCTGTCTCCTAAAATGCACATTCATTTGCAGTCTGCACCCATGGGGTGAAAGGCTCTGGGGCATTCGGTGGCACTTTCATGCTTTTGCATTGCTTGAGTGGGTCGATAAGCTTCAGAAGCCGGACTCCAAGCATGTCAATGGAGCTGCAGCTGAACGGTCTCAGCTGCGGAAGAATGCTCACTTTAGACAAGTTTTTCCAAGTGTATGGCCGCTTCCCTCGCCCCCTCCCCCTCCCCCCACCCCCCAGCATGTGCTTGAGTATTTCTTCAGTCTGCCTGTGCTGTCCTGCCCCCCACTCTGGTCTGACTTGCACTGAAGCCCTTGCCCCGGCACCGCGCTGAAGGCCAGCTGGTAAAAAGTGACTTGCCTTTGCTCCCCCGTGAGCACACAGCACCTCTTCCTTGATGAACTACGGGCAATGCTCATGAGCATTGTGTGCACTCACCTTCGAGTCCCCTTGAAGCTCAGGATGCCAGATGAACACCGTTTAAAGGCAGTCATGAAGCACGCCAATCTGAAGTCATACTGACGTGAGCGGTAAATTTGATGTGGGGGAATGACTCCAGTGAGCTGGGCTCATAATTAGATGCAAACATAATAAAATGACATTCCCGACATGCAGCAGTGGAAAATGCGGTCCACCATTGATGGGTGGAACAGACAATCGCAAACTGGTTTCATGACGTTGTAAAACTGATTTTTGGCCTTCTTGTCATATTATTCCCCCCTTCCCCCGGTCCGTCATAATGCCCAACACCAACAAGGGGCTGGAAAACTCCAGCCTATGACTTTAAGGCCAGAATTTTACATTGCCCCCTTCCCACCACCCACTGCCAGTGAGTATGCTAATAGGCGGGAGGTGTAAATTCAGGTGGCATGGTGGGGCCACTGTGCCTAGAGCCTACCTACCTCCACTGGTAATTTACCAACAGTAGGGTAGGCATCAGGTGGCTTGCCCACCCTGGGCCAATTGAGGTCCTTAAGTAGTCAATTACTGGTCCCGGAAGGTGTTTCTCTCTCTGCTGCCGGTATTTTATCATTGATGATGGGTTGCCCACGCCATCTTGCAAGGCCAACTTGGCGGATCTCTCCTGTTTGGACACGCTGTGCCAGACAAAGGCCCTGCCCACAATGGTAATTGCCTGTCCCTACCCTACCCCCCACCACCCCGGCATCTTGATCTCAGCCCCCCGCCTCCCCTCTCTAGGGCTTGTCTGACTGAGCCCGCAGAGCTGCCCCAACTAAACTTTTAATCTGGTCTCCATAACACCTTGCTTGGCCTGCTGCAGCCCTAGCAGTAGCCACTGCTTCCTGTGGAGCTGGTGGGTTTGGTGGATTTGCCTATTGGTCAGCAACACTTGGAGGCAGGACATCCTCCCAGATGGGAGTGGGAACATTGACCTCCGTTAAATCATAGCTTCCTCCCCCTTTGGGCTCACACCCGACTTTTCAGCTGGGCCAGTGGTGGGGCCATCACCCCCATGAACAATTCTGACCTACGTCTCTAATTCATTCTTCAGCTATACATGGCCCTGGTTAGACTGCACTTGGAGTGACGGTGAACAGTTTTGGGCACCATCCCTTGTGAAGGATATATTCACTTTGAAGGGATTGCAGCTGTTTATTAGGAATTTATTAGAATGGCTCTCCAAGGGTAAAATCATGAGGAGAGATTACACAAATTAGAGTTGCTTTTCCTGAAATTTGCAAAGTTGAAGGGTGATTTGGTCAAAGTTCTCAAGGTATTAAGGGAGAAAAGTTGGGTCAATAGAGAGAAACTATTTCTGCTAGTTGGGGAGTCTAGGACTAGGGGGCAGAGTCTAAAAATTAGAGACAGATTATTTAGGATTGAAATTAGGAAACACTTCCACACGCAAAGGTAGAAGATTGGAACACTCTTCTGCAAAGCAATTGCTATACACGAACCCATGTTCCTCCTCTGTTCCATTGACAAACAGCGTTCCAAGTCATTTTCTATTCTAGTTGGTAAGGGACAGGTGAAGCCTGGCCTACCACTGACTGCTAATATATTGCACCCAATGACCACACTGAATGCAACCCACTCAAACAACCGAGGAACCCTGATTAGCCATTAGGAGTACAGAATACATACATATTTTTAAAAATTCATTCATGGGATGTGGGCGTCACTGGCTAGGCCAGTGTTTATTGCCCATCCCTAAATTGCCCTGTTTTCAGAGGGCATTTAAGAGTCAACCATATTGCTGTGGGGTCTGGGGTCACATGTAGGCCGGACTAGGTAATGATGGCAGATTTCCTTCCCTAAAAGGAAAGGGTTTTTACAACAATCAGAAATGGTCATCATGAGAATTTTAATTCCAGGTTTTTATTGAATTCAAATTTCACCATGTGCTATGGTGGGATTTGAACCCAGGTCCCCAGAGCATTACCCTGGGTCTCTGGAATACCAATTGAATAAACCAATATACCACAGCCTCTGCAGTGTCTTTTAATACACTGTGCTCTCTATTACACCCAGTGAGCTGTAATACAGTGTTCCCCATTACACCCAGTGAGTTGTAATAAACAGTACTCCCAATTACACCCAGTGAACTGTAATGTGCAGTGCTCTCTATTACACCCACTGTCCTGTAATACACAGCGCTCCCATTACACCCAGTGAGCTGCAATGCATAGTGTTCCCTATTACATCCAGTGAGTTGTAATACAGTGTTCCCAATTACACCCAGTGAGCCATAATACATTGTGTTCTCTATTACGCTCAGTGAGCTGTAATACATAGTGCTCCTAATTACACTCAGTGAGCTGTAATACACAGTGCTCCCTATTATACCCAGCATGCTGTAATGCACAATGCTCCCTATAACAACCACTGTCCTGTAATAAATAGCATACCCAATGAGCTTTAATACACAGTGCTCCCTATTATACCCAGCGAGCTGTAATGCACAATGCTCCCCATTACACCCACTGTCTGTAATAGACAGTGCTCCCTATTCCACCCAGTGTCCTGTAATACATAGTGTTTCCTATTATACCCAGTGAGCTTTAATACAGAGTGCTCACTATTACATCCAGTAAGCTGTAATGCACAGTGCTCCCTATTACATCCAGGGATCTATAATACATAGTGCTCACAAGTGCAGCCCGTGAGCTGGAATACACAGTGCTCTCTATTACACCCAATGTCCTGTTATACACAGTGCTCACTATTACATCTAGTAAGCTGTAATGCACAGTGCTCTCTATTACACCCAGTGAGCTGTAATACATCATATTGTGTTTAATGTGTCACACCCTCTATTATTCACAGTATTACAATATGATCCATGAAAGTATGTTGATAGACACAGCTTAAATAATTTTTAAAATGTCTCTTTGCAGTCATTAATACGCTGGTGTACATGTGTACATACAGATTCTTTATCTTCGGAATGAATGATCCTCTGACACTCTTTGAGGTCATACTAATTAAACCCCACAAAGGATACCAATATCATTGCGGCAGGAGTATTGTACAAGAAATAAATGCAGATGATGTAAACAGTACTGAAGAATTCCCTATGTAAAAGCACAGCAGGTAATACGGATACTGAAACTCTGAAATGATTACCTGTCTCACAGGGCCCCCTGTGTGTAATGCTGAGATTGCCTTCTCTGTTGCTGTAAAATGCCTCTTTGAACTTGCAGATATTGTTGTAGGTCTTTCCATTGGATCCGCACACGCTTCCTTGGGATTGGCATGTGCACTGGGGTTCTGGGATCTCCCCGAGGAAGGCAGCGCTGGTGTCCAGCAGACACTCCAGATCCTCTCCACACCTTCCGTAGAAGTGGTTGGTATTGTCGAGGTCGCAGATTTGCCCCTCGGCATTGCCACACTCGGGGCAACAGTCGCAGGCATCCAGCACTGTCCCAGCCGTGCACCCCAGCGGCTCGGGACACAGGTCAGGCTGGCATACCCCACAGCCATCTCCTTCCTGTAGCAGCCGCAGCCAGCCTCTGTGGTAAAGGCTGGGAAGAGCCTGTGCTGCTTGAGCCAAGAGGATTATCACTGCAGCAGAGAGCACGGAATTCATTGCCAGGCTGGAATATGAGGGAATCAAGATCCAATGAATCCAAAGAGCCAAGCTCCAGATATTTTCATCCTTTAGAAAAGATAAAGTGGTTGAAACATGAATTAAACAAATGAGTTAAACTAAAATTCTTGCAGTATAAATAATCACTGCCCCACATACATTGCAAGAGTGTGATTAAACTGATGAAAAAAAGGAAACTCTCAATGCTACTTTAACACAAGTTCCGAGGGTATTCCGACACACAATTGACAGCTTTGTGAAGAAATGGTTTGCTCTTGTCGCAATCCTGAGGGGAATTGGCACAAGGCAGGCGCTAATCCACATAGACAAGCTGTGAGGAGCAGAGAGCTGGGGACTGAGCTCGGTGGAGAGTCTGTCTATCTGTGTCAGAACTTTTCCCCTTTCTGCTTCTCTCAGTTATAGAGCACTGTCTGCCTGCCAAATCCCTCCCGCACTCATACACAAACACACACTCACACCCTGTCACAGGAAAGACAGAGCAGCCAGATGGAACTTGATGTTGTTCAACTCCTCACACACTGAGTCCCTAAAATTTCCTTGAGCTTTACTCAGATAAGGTTCCTAGCTGGCTCCTAATTTGTCAACCATGGAAATAATTATCTGGTGACCTTTAAAAGGGTTGCTGATATTTGGTTTAATAAGAAGTGGACCTCACTGTGACACCAATTGGAACTTCACAGGCCAATCTTTGCTCAATTTAAACAATATCTCCCCCCTCCATCCCACTATATTTTAAAAACTTTTATTGTTGTGAATCGTGCCCTCACTAAAGTCTGAAGGGATGTAAAACCTTTCACTCTTATCACGAGGTGTCAGCATAAGCACTTCTGGGTCAACTGCTGACCCAATCCTCGAATGCACCAGCCTAACCTGTGTGATAATTTCCACTCCCCACAACCCCTGAATTATGGAATCTTTCCTGCCAAGGATCCCAGCCCATTTGGGAATGAGAACCCTTCCACCACACATACTCATCCCATACTATCCACAGACCATGTTCTGAAGCTGAATGACAATTGTGCCCAACCCACTGTCCCAGCCAATCCCACCCCAAATCTTTAAACACAATAATTCACCAGATTGTACAAGTCTTTCAAATGCAGGACAGTTGAGATCCATGAGGAGGTCTAACTAACCGCCAAATCAATTTCCTGAAATGGTTCAGGTCATACAGATCAGAATTATGATTATGCAATAGAGATAGAGAAGGAAAAAGTTTCAGAGAAAGTTAAAATTAACTGCTGTCAATGGCCCAGGTATTAGAGAGGGGTTAATCCACCAAGGTCCCCCCACTCCTGATGACAGTCCTTGCTGGAACAGCAGTTTTGTATGGATGTTGGGTAAGGCAGGAATCAAGCTCAACTCTGGGGCCTCCTGTAGTTGGATAGCCTGCAATGCTGACTGTATGGCTGTTCAGCTTCTCACACACTGAGTCCCCAGCCATCCTATTTGCAGGAAGGAGGTGGCAGGACAGCAGAGGAGTGAGGGTGTGTGGGAGTGGAAGGAGGGGAGTGTTGAAGTGGGGGTAATGAGTGCGTGGAATCTTGCCTCAGGATTGAGACCTGCCTTGATGCTGAACTCAGAAGCTCAGAAAACAACCATGCATCAGACAAACCCCGACGACAAGTACATCCACTACACATACCCCCACCACACGTACATCCACCGCACATACCCCCACCACACGTACATCCACCGCACATACCCCCACCACACGTACATCCACCGCACATACACCCACTGCATATACCCCTACCACACGTACATCCACCAGAAATACACCCACCACACGTACATCCACCGCACATACGCCCGCCGCACATACACCCGCCACACATACCCCTCCGTACATACCCCTCCGCACATACACCCACCGCAAATACTCCCACCGCACATACACCCGCCACACATACATCCACTGCACATACCCCCACCACACATACCCCTCCGCACATACATCCACCGCACATACCCCCACTGCACATACATCCACCGCACATACGCCCACCATACATACCCCCACTGCACATACCCCTCCACACATACACCCACTGCACATACCCCCACTGCACATACATCCACCGCACATACCCCCACCGCACATACCCATCCGCACATACATCCACCGCACATACCCCCACCACACATACCCCCACCGCACATACCCATCCGCACATACATCCACCGCACATACCCCCACCACACATACCCCTCCGCACATACATCCACTGCACATACCCCCACTGCACATGCATCCACCGCACATACGCCCACCATACATACACCCACTGCACATACCCCTCCGCACATACACCCACTGCACATACCCCCACTGCACATACATCCACCGCACATACGCCCACTGCACATACCCCTCTGCACATACCCCCACCGCACATACCCCCACCGCACATACCCATCCGCACATACACCCACCGCAAATACCCCCACCGCACATACACCCGCCACACATACATCCACCGCACATACCCCCACCACACATACCCCTCCGCACATACATCCACCGCACATACCCCCACTGCACATACATCCACCGCACATACGCCCACCATACATACCCCCACTGCACATACCCCTCCGCACATACACCCACTGCACATACCCCCACTGCACATACATCCACCGCACATACACCCACTGCACATACCCCTCTGCACATACCCCCACCGCACATACCCCCACCGCACATACCCATCCGCACATACATCCACCGCACATACCCCCACCGCACATACCCCCACCGCACATACCCATCCGCACATACATCCACCGCACATACCCCCACCACACATACCCCTTCGCACATACATCCACTGCACATACCCCCACTGCACATGCATCCACCGCACATACGCCCACCATACATACCCCCACTGCACCCCTCCGCACATACACCCACCGCACATACCCCCACTGCACATACATCCACCGCACATACGCCCACCGCACATACCCCTCTGCACATGCCCCCACCGCACATACCCCCACCACACATACCCATCCGCACATACACCCACCGCAAATACCCCCACCGCACATACACCCGCCACACATACATCCACCGCACATACCCCCACCACACATACCCCTCCGCACATATATCCACCGCACATACCCACACCACACATACCCCCACCGCACATACACCCACCACACATACCCCCACCGCACATACACCCACCACACATACCCCCACCACACATACCCCCACCGCACATACACCCACGGCATATACACCCACGGCACATACTCCCACCGCACATACGTCCCCCACCACACATACCCCCCACCACACATACCCCCACCACACATACCCCCACCTCACATATACCCACCTCACATACACCCACTGCACATACCCCCACCACACATACCCCCACCTCACATACACCCACCTCACATACACCCACTGCACATACCCCCCACCACACATACACCCACCTCACATACACCCACCTCACATACACCCACTGCACATACCCCCACCGCACTTACCCCCACCTCACATACACCCACCTCATATACACCCACCTCACATACACCCACCTCACTTACCCCACCTCACATACACCCACCACACATACCCCGATCAGACCAACCTCATTAGGCCTACCCTATCACCCCTCTCCATCCCCTGCTTCCCAAATCACCCCCTCCCCTATCAGCTCCTCCCATCACCCCCTCCTTCAATCACCCCTCCTCTCTCCATTACCCCTCCCTGCATTTACCCTCCTCTGTGATGCCCCCCCCCCCCACCAGTTTCAGCCTGATGATCCCACTGCAGGATTGCCGCTAAAGTTTTTTTTTTAAAGATTTATTTTCAGGGTGTGTGTGTGTCACTCACAAAGGCCAGCATTTATTGTCGACCCCTATCATGCTGAGAAGGTGGAGACTGACCCCCTTGGCCCACAGTCATCCTGTTATTACTTGTAACAATTTGTGAGGGAAGTAAAGAGTCCCCACATCAGTGTGGGACTGGAGTCACATATTGGCCAGACTGGGTAAACATGGCAGATTTCCTTCCCTAGAGGACATTGGTGAACCAGTTAGGTCTTTATGACAATGCAACAGCTTCATGGTCACTTTCATTGACTTCAGCTTTTTATTTCCAGAACTTTCTTGCAAAATGAATTCAAATTGTCAAATGGCCCTGGTGCGATTTGAGCTCAAGTTCCACTGGATTACTGTCCAGTAACATAACCACTCTGCTACCATACCCACCATGTTGTATCCTGTCCTTGCCACATCAAATTATTCAGTCAAAGGATCGGGAAGAGGGAGGCATCTCTGAAATACTTCATTTGAAATAACGTTATTGGAGCATCTCCACACACAATGTGACCAGACCACAACTCCACAGAGGTGTAGGGTGTTACAAGGTGAGAATGCGTTATCTCAGAACTGGACACAGATCTGTCCTCACCTAAGGTCTAGTCATGAATATGTCTCCATCAGGAGAGGGGGGATTGGGAAAACCGAAAGAAAACCACCCACCTTTAACAATCACAGAGTGCCGACACTCTCCATCTCTGAGTGGCACAAGTCCAACTGAGCGGACACGGTGAGCAGGAGGCTAACTATGCAGAATTGCTCGGGAGAAGGATCCTAATAACTATCCTAACAACCAGGCTTGCACGGACTGGCTGTGCAGACACTCCATGAGTGAACAGCAAATTGGGACTTGGCAATGATCAGCTGAGTTCAGGAATTTGCTTATCCCAGCAGAGAACACAATCCCTGCACTTGGCTCCCCATCTGATTGAAGCAAGACCTGAGAGAATGACTGTTCTACTGGCTTCCCGGGCTCCTGTTGCTGAAGCATTAGTGGGTTGTTCCACTATAACATGATCAGCAGTAATAATGACCTGAAAGGGCCAAAGGTCACAAAAGTCATAAGAAGATTAACGTTTTGGCAAAAAGCCTTCTGCAAGCAACAGCTTTAAGTTATTTCAGTACAACCCTGTGAGGCAAATGCTCCACATGTTTAAGCTGGCTGCATTATTTGCCTGAATGAATAAGTCAACTCAATTAAATACTTTCAATTGAATCTCATGGTTCAAACTCAGCCTAATGCCTTAGCGTCAAAGAGCAGTCAGTGTACGTGCGAACAGTGGGTCTACCTGTGAGCAGTGGGTTTTTTTATTCATTCATCGGATGTTGGCGTCACCAGCATTTATTGCCCATCCCTAATTGCCCCTAAAGAAGATGGTAATGAGCTGCCTTCTTGAACCGCTGCAGTCCACGTGGTGTAGGTACATCCACTGTGCTGTTAGGAAGGGAGTTCCAGGATTTTGACTCAGCAACAGTGAAGGAACAGCGATATATTTACAAGTCAGGATGGTGAGTGGCTTGGAGGAGAACTTCCAGGTGATGGTGTTTGTATATATCTGCTGCCCTTGACCTTCTAGGTGTTGTTGAGGGAGACTTGGTGATTTGCTGCAGTGCATCCTAGTGCACCAGCAGTGGAGGAAGTGAATGTTTAAGTTGGTGGATGGGGTGGTAATTGGATAGATTGGATTTATCCTTCTTTTTTGTGGATAGGACACATCTGGGCAATTTTCCACATTGCCGGGTAGTGTCTTGGAACAGCTTGACTAGGGGCGCGGCAAGTTCTAGAGAAAAAGTCTTCAGTACTATTGCCAGAATGTCGCCAGTGTCCAGTGCCTTCAGCTGTTTCTTGATATTACGTGTAGTGAATCAAATTGGCAGAATGCTGGCATCTGTGATGCTGTGGACCTCCGGCAGAGGCTGAGATGGTTCATCCACTTGGCTTATGGCTGAAGATTGTTGCGAATGCTTCAGCCTTGTCTTTTGCACTGATGTGCTGGGCACCCCATCATTGAGGATGGGGATATTTGTGGAGCCTCCTCCTTTGGTCCAACTGTGAAAAGTGAATCTGCATGTGAATCATCAGGCTACCTCTGTAGATTGGGTCTGCCTGTGAACAGAGTGTCCCTGTAAACTGTCAGCGCCGTGGACAATGAGTTCACCTGTAAACAGTGAACCCCGTGAACAGTGAGCTCACCTGTAAAGAGTGAACCCTGTAAGCAGTGAGTTCACCTGTACACAGTGAGACCTGTAAAAAGTGAGCCATGTGAACAGTGAGTTCAGTTGTAAACAGTGAGTTTACCTCTGAATAGTGTGTTTACCTGTAAACAGTGAGCCCTGTGAACAGTGAGTTTACCTGTAAACAGTAAGTTTACCTGTGAACTGTGAGCCCTGTCAACAATGAGTTGACCTGTAAACAGTGAGTTCACCTGCAAACAGTGACTTCCCCTGTAAACAATGAGCCCTGTGAACAGTAAATTCACCTGTAATCAGTGAGCCTTGTAAACACTGAGTTCAACTGTAAACAGTGAGCCTTGTAAACACTGAGATAACCTGTGAAGAGCGAGCCTCATGAACAGCGAATTCAGTTGTAAACAGTGAGCGTCATGAACACTGAGTTCACATTTGGACAGTGAGTTCACCTGTGAACAGTGAGCCCAATGAAGAGTCAGTTTATCTGTGAACTGTGAGCCCTATGAACAGTGAGTTCACAGTGAACACTGAGCCATGTGAACAGTGATCTCACCTATAAGCAGTGAGCGCTGTGAACAGTGAGGTCGCCTGTGAACAGTGAGCCACGGAAATAATGAGTTCACCTGTAAACAGTTACTTCACCTGTAAACAGTTAGCCCAATGAACAGTGAGTTTACCTGTAAGTAGTGAGTCCCGTGAACAGCGAGTTCACCTGTTTACAGTTAGACCCGTGAACCATGAGTTCACCTGTAGATTGAGCCCTGTGAAGAGTGAGTTCACCTGTAAAGAGGGAGCCCTGTGACACTGAACCCTGTGAACAGTGAGCCCCGCAAACAGCGGGTTCACCTGTGAACAGTGAACCCTGCGAACAGTGAATTCACCTGTGAACAGTGTACCCCACGAACAGCGGGTTCACCTGTAAACAGTGAGCCCCGTGAACAGTGAGTTCACCTATAAACAGTGAGCCACGAGAGCAGTTAGTTTGTCTGTAAGCAGTGAACGTTGTGAACAGTGAGTTTACCTGTAAACAGTGGGGAGCGTTTTGCCCTTGGCGGGGGCGGTCGGGAATACAACCACTGCCTGTGATTGGCACTGCATCGCTATTTTACGCGGTCTGCCAAGTAAGGCCCACGCAGCGTGGAATGCAAGCGGCAGCGCTTAGCACTGCCTGTGCGGGGGGGTGGGGTTGGGATGGGGAGGGCAAGTAGGCCTAGCGTGAACTTTGCGCATGCACGCATAAGAGCGCTTCAATCTCCCTGAGGGGCATGGAGCTGCTCCAGGGAGATGAAGCGCTGTTTAAAAAAACTAATGAACACAATAAAAATGTCATAAAACATGTCCCCTCATGTGACTGTTAAGTGTGAAATTTTTATTTTATTTTTATTTGCTTTAGGAAACCTCATTCTGCCTGTGGATGGGTTTTCCTAAAAAGCGCAAAGGCCGCTTGGCGTTTTCGCCTGACCATCAACTGTAAGGTTGGACGGGCAGCGTAAAATTGAAATCAATTACCTTGTTAATGGCCTTAATAGGCCTTTTAATTGTTGGTGGGTGCGCTGCCGACTCCGGCGCGTGCCCGTTGAACAAAATATCGCAGGACTACACAATGACGTAGGGACATTCGTCCGACCTCATCGCACGTCATTTTATGCTTGGCCAGGTCAGGCGCGTGCCCACCGAGCTCAATATTCTGCCCAGTGAAACCTATGAAGAGTCAGTTTACCTGTGAACAGTGTGCCTTCTGATCCATGAATCCATCTGTGAACACTGAGCCCTGTGAACAGTGAGTTCACCTGTAAGCAGTGAGCCCTGTGAACAGTCAGGTCGCCTGTGAACAATGAGAACCATGAAGAATAAGTTCACAGAAACAGTGATTTCACCTGTAAACACTAAGCCCTGTGCGAGACCATTAAATAGCGCAGAGAGAGAGATGAGAGTATGTTAAAGAGCGTGGAGAGAGAGAGAGACGAGAGTCCATTAAAGAGCTCGGAGAGAGAGATGAGAGTTCATTAAGGAGCGCAGAGAGAGAGATGAGAGTTCATTAAAGAGCGCAGAGAGAGAGATGAGAGTACGTTAAAGAGCGTGGAGAGAGAGAGAGACGAGAGTTCATTAAGGAGCGCAGATAGAGAGACGAGAGTCCATTAAAGAGCTCGGAGAGAGAGATGAGAGTTCATTAAGGAGCGCGGAGAGAGAGATGAGAGTTCATTAAAGAGCATGGAGAGAAAGAGACAAGAGTTCATTAAAAGTGCAAGAGGGAAAAGAGCTTGGAGAGCAGCTGATTGGTGAGTAGGATTGGTGAGTATTTCTAGTCTTTAAAGTAAAAGTAAGGTCTTTAGTTTGTGTTTAGGTCTCTAGTCTTTTATTTCTCTTTTTCTTAAAAATAGCTCGTTAAGTTTAAGATCAATGCTGGTGTGTAAAATAATAATTATAATGAAGTGTAAAGAGCGAAGGATTCTTAAAAGTGTAAAGAGCAGGGATAGTAGAGTAATTAATTAATAAATTAAATAGAACATGATTGTGATGGCAGGACATGAGGTGTGTTACTGCTCTAGCATGTGGGGGCTGCTGGACACCAAGCTGACCCAGGGCAAACACATCTGTACTAAGTGCTTGCAGCTCGAGGAACTTCAGATCAGAGCTGAGGAGCTGGAGTCCGAGCTGCAGATATTGAGCCACATCAGGGTGGGGGTAAGTTACCTGGACACTTTGCTCCAGGAGGCAGTCACACTCCTCAGAATAGGTAATTCAAATTTGGTCTGTGATGAGGGACAGGAGGGTGTGATTGGAGGTGAGGCAGGTATGGGGACCCAGGGGGTTCGAGAAGCCTTGGCCCCTGCAACTGTCCAATAGTTACAAGGTTCCTGCAAGTTGTATGGGACTGCAGGGAGGACGAGCGAACTGAGCATGGCACCGTGGTACAGGGAGGCATTCAAGTGGGGGGAGGAAATAAGAACATTGTGGCAGGACACAGTATAATTAGGGGGATAGATACTGTTCCCTGCAGCCGTAGCCTGAGTCCGAAGGCTGTGTTGCCTGCCCAGTGCCAGGGTTAAGGACATCTCCTCAGGGCTGGAGAGGAACTTGGAGAGGGAGGGGAGGAATCCAGTTGCCATTGTCCATGTTGGTACCAACAACATTGATAGGACTAGAAAGGAGGTTCTGCTAAAAGAATTTGATCAGTTAGGAGCTAAATTAAAAAGCAGAACCTCCAAGGTAATAATCTCAGGATTATTTCCTGAGCCACGGGCAAACTGACATAGGGTAAATAAAGTAAAGGAGTTAAATGTGTGGCTCAGAGATTAGTGTGGGAGGAATGGGTTTCATAACATGGGGCCTTGGCACCAGTACTGGGGTAGAAGGGAGCTGTTCCGGTGGGACAGGCTTCACTTGAACCATGCTGGGACCAGTGTCCTGGCAAAATGAATAACTAAGGCTATAGAGAGGGCTTTAAACTAAATGGGTGGGGGGGAGCGTTCTGGAGAGGGGATACGTAAGCTTACAAAGCAGACGGATATGGCAGCCTTGCAGGGTAACTATTCAGATATTGATGCCCAGAGTGTGACAGGAAGGGACAGGGTTACAAACATTAAAAAAAGCAACAAATAGGGTCAAAGGGGGAAAAAATGGTAAAAAGGCAAAATTAATGGCTCTTTACTTGAATGCACATAGTATTCAGAACAGAGGAGGAGATGGCGTTGTGATATCGTCGCTGGACTAGTAATCCAGGGACCTAGGGTAATGCTCTGGGGACCCGGGTTCCCGCCACAGCAGATGGTGGAATTTGAGTTCAATAAAAATCTGGAATTAAAAGTCTAACAATGACCATGAAACCATTGTTGATTGTTGTAAAAACCCATCTGGTTCACTAATGCCCTTAAGGGAAGGAAATCTGTCATCCTTACCTGGTTTGGCCTACATGTGACTCCAGGCCCACAGCAATGTGGTGGACTCTAAAATGGCCTAGCAAGCCACTTGTTGTATCAAACCACTATAAAGCCTCAAAAAAGGAATGAAACCGGATAGACCACCTGGCATTGATCGAGGCAACGGAAACAACAATGGCAATCTCAGCCCTGCTGACCCTACAAAGTCCTCCATACTAACATCAGAGGGCTAGTGCAAAAAATTGGGAGAGCTGTCTCACAGACTAGTCAAGCAACAGCCTGACAAAGTCATCCTCACAGAATCATATTTTACAGATAATGTCCCAGACTCAGCCATCACCATCCCTGTGAATGTCCTGTCCCACTAGCAGGAGAGATCCAGCAGAGGTGGTGGCACAGTGGGAAACAGAATCACACAGTGCAGAAGAGGCCCTTTGGCCCATCGAGTCTGCACCGACACATCAGAAACACCTGACCTACCTACCTAATCCCATTTACCAGCACTTGCCCATAGCCTTGAGTGTTATGATGTGCCAAGTGCTCATCCAGGTACTTTTTAAAGGATGTGAGGCAACCCGCCTCCACCACCCTCCCAGGCAGTGCATTCCAGACCGTCACCACCCTCTGGGTAAAAAAGTTTTTCCTCACATCCCCCCTAAACCTCCTGTCCCTCACCTTGAACTTATGTCCTCTTGTGACTGACCCTTCAACTAAGGGGAACAGCTGCTCCCTATCCACCCTGTCCATGCCCCTCATAACCTTGTACACCTCGATCAGGTCACCCCTCAGTCTTCTCTGCTCCAACGAAAACAACCCAAGTCTATCCAACCTCTCTTCAAAACTTAAATGTTTCATCCCAGGCAACATCCTGGTGAATCTCCTCTGCACCCACTCCAGTGCAATCATATCCTTCCTATAATGTGGCGACCAGAACTGCACACAGTACTCCAGCTGTGGCCTCACCAAGGTTCTATACAACTCCAACATGACCTCCCTACTTTTGTAATCTATGCCTCGATTGATAAAGGCAAGTGTCCCATATGCCCTTTTCACCACCCCACTAACATGCCCCTCCGCCTTCAGAGATCTATGGACACACATGCCAAGGTCCCTTTGTTCCTCAGAACTTCCTAGTGTCATGCCGTTCATTGAATACTTCCTTGTCAAGTTACTCCTTCCAAAGTGTATCACCTCACACTTTTCAGGGTTAAATTCCATCTGCCAATTATCTGCCCATTTGACCATCCCATCTATATCTTCCTGTAGCCCAAGACACTCAACCTCACTGTTAACCACCCAGCCAATCTTTGTGTCATCCGCAAACTTACTAATCCTATCCCCCACATAGTCATCTATGTCGTTTATATAAATGACAAATGATAGGGGATCCAGCACAGATCCCTGTGGTACGCCACTGGACACTGGCTTCCAGTCACTAAAGCATCCTTCTGTCATCACCCTCTGTCTCCTACAACTAAGCCAATTTTGAATCCACCTTATCAAATTATACGGTCAGTAAGGGAGTTGTCCTGGGAGTCCTGAACATTGACTCTGGACCCCATGAAGTCTCATGGCAGCAGGTGAAACATGGGCGAGGAAACCTCCTGCTGATTACCACATACCACCCTCCCTCAGCTGATGAATCAGTGCTCCTCCATGTTGAACACCACTTGGAGGAAGCACTGTGGGTGGCAAGGGTGCAGAATGTACTCTGGGTGGGGGACTTCAATGTCCATCGCCAAGAGTGGCTCGGTAGCACCACTACTGACCGAGCTGGCCGAGTGCTAAATGACATAGCTGCCATACAGGGTCTGCGGCATGTGATGAGGGAATCAACAAGAGGGAAAAACAGACTTGACCTCATCCTCACCAACCTGCCTGTCTAAAAATGCATCTGTCCACGACAGCATCGGTAGGAGTGACCACCGCACAGTCATTGTGGAGACAAAGTCCTGGCTTCACATTGAGGATACCCTCCATTGTGTTGTGTGGCACTACCACCGTGCTAAATTTTGAACAGATCTAACAACTAACGACTGGGCATCCAGCAACAGAATTGTACTCAGGCACAATCTGTCTGATGATGACCATGAAACCATTGTTGATTGTTGTAAAAAGTCCATCTGGTTCACTAATGTTCTGTAGGGAAGGAAATCTGTCGTCCTTACCCGGTCTGGCCTACATGTGACTCCAGTCCCACAGCAGTGTGGTTGACTCTTAACTGCCCTCTGACCAAGGGCATTTAGGGATGGGCAATAAATGCTGGCTGAGCCAGTTATGCCCACATCCCGTGAACAAATAAAAAAAAACAATCTGTAACCTCATGGCCCAGCATATCCCCCACTCTACCATTACCATCAAGCCAGGGGATCAACCCTGGTTCAATGAAGAGTGCAGGAGGACATGCCAGGAGCAGCACCAGCCATACCTAAAAATGAGGTGTTAGCTTGGTGAAGCTATAACACAGGACTACGTGCATGCCAAACAGCATAAACAGCAAGTGATAGACAGAGCTAAGCGATCCCACAACTAATGGATCAGATCTAAGCTCCGCAGTCCTGCCCATCCAGTCATGAATGGTGGTGGACAATTAAACAACTCATCAGAGGAGGAGGTTCCACAAATATCCCCGTCCTCAATGATGGAGGAGCCTAGCACATCCGTGCAAAAGATAAGGCTGAGGCATTTGCAACAATCTTCAGCCAGAAGTGCCGAGTGGATAATCCATCTCGGCCTCCTCTGGAGGTCCCCAGCATCACAGATCACAGAGCGAATCCTGGATGTGGTTATTCGTGTTCATCACAACGTTAATTTACTTACTGCAGAGAACATTTTACTCTGTACAGAACACATTAGACAAGCTGCAACACAATTAACTCAAAGAACTAGGCTATGCTAGGCCCTGGAGCCAGGTCAGACTGCCTTGTGAAAACATATCAGTGCACAAAACTAATATGGTGAATGAAATAAGCACAACTAATCTGACAAAATGAGAATTGTAAACCAGCGGGAGAATGACTTACCCTCTGTGTCACATGTTTTATTATGTCCAATAAAATAAGGAACCTTAGCTTGGAATCAGTGCACACTTAACCCAGGTTCTACACAGCCAGACTGCCTCCAATCCAAGGTTGTTTTTCACTTTTGGCCCTGCTCCTTATCTTCTTATCACCACACTATCACTGGGAGAATGTTCACACACCTGGGCCATAGCTCAGTGGAGACCTCACCCTGAATACATCCTTCTCTCCATTTCTCTCTCTTTCTTTAATACCTTTCTTTGTGATTTATTCACCGTGATTTTAAACAACTATGACAATCATTCTCTTTGTGCCTAGTCATTCATTCCACAACCTATTTTCACATTATAATGTTGTGAGGTTCTCTCCTCCGTGGGTCAGGATCCCACAAAAATGAAGTTCCTTCTCTCACACCAGCACGGTTCCTACAGAAAACGTGTTGCCTTTCTCTCCACTGGTGTAAATATCCTGCATAAAATTAACTCTCTCTTCATTCAAAAACTTCCTTCCTATAACCATCTTTCTCAATTCTGGGGAAAAGCATGCTGTACCTGTCCTTGGGAGCGTTTGATGATGGAATAGTGTCGAGGGAGATTTACATGGTATCTAACATCGTGTTATACCTGTCCTGGGAGTGTTTGATGGGGCAGTGTAGAGGGAGCTTTACTCTATATCTAACCCCGTGCTGTACCTGTCCTGGGAGTGTTTTATGGGGACAGTGTAGAGGGAGCTTTACTCTATCTAACCTCGTGCTGGACCTGTCCTGGGAGTGTTTGATGGGACAGTGTAGTGGGAGTTTTACTCTGTATCAAACTTGGTGCTATACCTGTCCTGGGAGTGTTTGATGGGGTAGTCTAGAGGCAGCTTTACTCTGTATCTAACCCCGTGCTGTAACTGTCCTGGGATTGTTTGATGGGGACAGTGTAGAGGGAGCTTTACTTTGTATCTATCCCCGTGCTGTACCTGTCCTGGGATTGTTTGATGGGGACAGTGTAGAGGGAGCTTTACTCTGTATCTAACCCCGTGCTGTACCTGTCCTGAGAGTGTTTGATGGGGACAGTGTAGAGGGAGCTTTACTCTGAGGGTGATGGGGCATTTAGATAGAGTGACTACCCGACCCACAACGGGTCTCCAACTCACAGCTCGAATGGGCTGGTTTTCCAGGGGACTTGATTTGGAACATGTGTCCTGTGCGATTTATTGAGGAAAACTAGAGGATGTGATAGAACTGATTGTGGCAGGATAGGGAGGGATGGGAAAGAATGAAAGAGAGGGGGTAGAAGAATGTAGTAGAGAAAAGGAAACCGGGGTAAAGGTAGAGGAGGTAGAGAGAGGAGAGATAAAGAGAGAAGCAGATGTGTAGGGGAGAAGGTGGGAGAGAGAGAGGAGAGTGGAGGTGTTGAGATTGGTGGAGACAGAATGCTGTGGCGATCGAGTATCACGGGCTATTTGATTACTAAACCTAGCCTTGTCGATACCTGAAATCCTCTTTCAGGCTCTCTCTCGGGGAAGGAGGGTGGTGGTCATTGGATTGTGACCAGAAGGAGAAAGCATGTTGATCTTTCCCCTCTCTCAATCAATAGCAAGCAATGTTTATTCACGTCTCGAATATACACAAGAGCTCTGATGGATGAATTATGGACAAAACTCTTCACTGGTGAATATTACCAGTGCTCCTTGGAACTGTGTGTAGTCCTGTACCACCACCTAGTGGTTTAGATCAGGAATGCAGCCAGTTCAGTCCAACAGGCTGAACTCCATCCAGTGCCACTCAGGTTGTCATCCATTCTAGTTGTTCAAACAACCACTTAAATGATCAGATAGAACCTCAGCTTAATGCCCCATCCACATGAATGGCTTGCAATGTAAACAAGGGTACACAGTATTCAAGAGAATGTAGTTTTTGTACTAGGGATGGCCGGGGGACTGAGAGCAGACAGGGTGTTAGTGGCTAGTGGGATGGTCAAATCCTGATTTGTTTGTTTTGTATTTATCTATAAAATGAGGTGGTGTATATGGGGGATTTTTGTGACAGGACTAGTCCATCTGAGTCATTGTGAGCTGCGCACTCTCGTTTTGAATGCGGGTGAGGCTCCTTGGTGTCCCACAATGTCCTCAGCCTCCAAGTAGCTGGCAATGCACACCAGCAAGCACATCCTGGTACCTCACCTCAGCTGATGAGTAAACTAAATGAGGGTATCATCAGCTTTGTCAGATGTTGATAGGGAATGTCAGCATTCTAAGTACATGAAGTCTGGAACGATGGAAGGGGCGGGTGATCCGAACAAGAGGATAATGGCTCTGAAGGTGGGCACAAACCAGATGTGTGACACATCTAGTTCTCTCTCCCGATGAAGTGGATTTGTGGCCAGTCACTTCGGAAAAGATTGGCACTTTACTGGTGTCATGTCTTTAAGACATGAAAGAGATCATAAACTGTTTAAATCAAACCTTATCTTTTCACTTATTTAAAAAGTGGGCTTTGCTGAACCAAAAAATGGCTGCTACAGGTCACATGATTCACTAGTTTGCTACAATTTCTGGAAATTTCCAACAGCAGTTCCAAGACAAAAGCTCAACCCTCACACTTGAGGAATCTCATTTTTCTCATTGTGAGGAAACATTACAATCAACAAAACCAGGGACCAACTGACAACTGTTTACCCCAGCCTGGACTATAACAAAGAGAGAGCCATCAAAATGTGTTATACCTGCAGAGGTGCTAAAAGCCACCTTCTGTCCTCTTAAGGTGAACAATAGATTTTGACCAGAGGCATAGAAGCTGCTTGTTAGCTGGCAACTGACTCATTGGTGGGCAACATCACATGACCTAAGCTTCTGGCCTTTGGAAAGTTTTAATATTACATTTTTAGACTCGCAACTCAGTCTGCTGTTTAAACTTCAACCTGCAAACATCTAAGCAGGACACCAGGCTGACCAACAGCCTGCAGCAAGTCTGAACCTCATCAAAGCCTGTTTTTCTGGAAGATTCCTGTCATCACCTGCTGAGCAGACCAAGTCTCTGTATACCAACCTCATTTTGCTGCATCCCCATCAATCTTAAAGGAATTCTGAAAACTCCTGCTTCAGCAAGCTGAACACATCTGAACTGTTGCTCCTCTGTGAAGGAACCCTCACTGGACCCTGACTTTCTGTACTCTGGCAATCATACGATCTGATATCCATATCTGTGGTGCTTATTCTATTCATAGTTGTAAAAGCTCCTCCTTCCTATCTTCTTATTCCGTGTGTGTGTGTGGGTGTGGGCGTGTGTGAAGTTGTGATCATTCCCAGGTTTGAATGTGTGAATAAACTATACTTCTGATTTAACCCTAAAGAGAGTTTGCTGTGAGTGACTTTAAAAATTTACCTCACAAACAGGGGGTTTGGAGAAACATGCCACAGTCTATTTAAGAAATTAAAACACCTCTACTTATGGACAGATGACAAGAAAAATAAAGGAGTTCAGTTTTCCTCCCTCCCCAGTCTATAACACTGACTATTATCCCATACCTTGTAATGAAACCCACTTGTGAAAATGTTGTTGCTTAAGTAGAAGTGACTGGCAGAACATTGCATCCAACAGTCGGCAAGAAGATGGAACCTGAAGAAGAAAAATGAAAATGATTTGACCAAAGGTACACTGTACTTATCCATCACCATTGATGCTGGATTCATGGTACAAACAAATTCATGAAAATATTTTCACACAGCTACACATCAAGGCCGATTCATAGATATTTCTCTCTCTCTACATATAATCTCCTTATGGTCCAAGGGTTGCTAATCAAGGCTCAATGATGTCATGATATCTTAATGAGGAAGTAGAAGATGCAGGCTCCAAGAAATATTTCAACCATTACAGGAACTGAACTTCTGCTGTCAGTACCATTATGCTCCATACACTTAACTATATGAGTTAACTGGTCTTACTCAGGATACATCAACAAATGCTGGCGACGAATGTCATATCGACAGCACACAAACACTAAAAGATTGCACTTTTACATAGAACCTTTCATGATCTCAGGATGGCCCAAAGCACTTTACAGCCAATGAAATACTTTTTGAAGTGTTGTAATGTGGTAATCCAGGACACATGGCAGCCAATATCCACACAGCAAACTTACACAAACAGCAACGTGTTAATGACCCAAATAATCTGTTTTTGTGATTTTGGTTGAGGGATAAACTCTCCTGATCTTCTTTGAAATCATTTGAAATGATCTTTTAGATCCTCTAAAGAGGACAAATCAAGCTTCAGTTTAACACCTCATTGAAGCAGGTCCCTCTGACCTGCTCGACCTGCATTCCCTCAGTGCTGCACTGGAGTCTTAACCTGGATCATATGCTTCAGTTTCTGGAGTGGGACTTGAACCCAAAATCTTTTGACTCAGGGGCAAGAGCATTACCCACAGCTAATATTAACATCGCTAATATTGTAATTTCAGAAAGCTTTTGACAAAGTTTCACATGAAAGAAATTCTGATTCAGCTGAAAGCAACTGGCATCAAAGATAGACCATGGAACTGGATTAAGAAACTGGGTTGGAAGCTGTTCCTCAGAGCTGTTATATCAGAATGGGGCATCTGTTGTGTAGAATCCTGTGGTGCACAGTGTCCACTTGTAAAATGCAGGATGTCTCCCAGCTCCATTACCTCAAGTTCACAGGAGATGTAGAGACACTAGTAACTAGTAATGAAATATAAATGGGCTGCCCTGGATACAGTTTCTCACCACACCATCCCATTTGCTTCAACAGGTGATTGATATCATACTGTCAGACCATAGTGGAGAAGTTGGATAACCCTGGAAAATGGATATAGGGATTGCGGTTAAATTTGCGTTGTCTTCTCTTCTCATTAATTGTTGCTTGTGGCTCATGTTACTGAACCGCAGTCTGCAGCTTATAAAGGGACAGGTGCATTGTGGCTGCAAGGAGTGATGGGAGTCTTTTCAAATTGAATCAATGCTGTATTACTTTGAGCAAAGGCAAGGGAGAGAAGCTTTTCAGACAATACATTGGGGACGTTGGTAGGAGAGGTGAAATGGAGAGAGATGTCCTGTATCCTTGGGATGTGGGAGGGTGTGTGACAGGAGGCTCCCTCCAGGCAGATGCTCAGGAGGTAGTGAGAAGAAGTAGTGGTACAGGTCAATGCCAGCCAGGAGTGTTGTTCTATGGATGCTGTGTAGGAAGAAGCTTAATGATCTAACATGAGGTGTTAAGGTCAGTGATTTCATCTCCAAATGACACATCTTACCAACTGCACCATTAGTCTCATCCACTGCTCAATCCACTACACCCCCAGAGTACACCTACCATCAATCTGTATTAATCAGTATTCAACCTGAAAATTCATATGTTTTTCCTCATCAGAACACAGTTAGCACTGTTGCATGCCTCACACTCACAGTTCACAGCTTGCACACATTAGAAGCTATTCAACCATGACAGGGATATCACCCAAAGATATTGCAGGACACTCACCGACACACTTCTCTCTTTCTAAGCAACATGCACCTGGGCGAGCTGCACTTCACTCGGGACTTCGAGAGGTTTGTTTGCCTTTCTTGCTTCAGGGCAGCACTTGCAGTCATCAGCGCCAGGCTTCACAGGTAGCACCACATCACTTTTAGGGCAGCTCATGGGCAGGTCTCTACCTATCAGACCAGATCAGTTGTAATGCAGGGTGGATTTTCAATGGCTGCAGGGCTAGGACTGTACTGGGGAAGGGGGGAGAAGTGGCCTCAGGCAAGGGAAGAGGCTGCAAGGCAAGAGCTGTACTGGGGAAGGGGGGAGCCCTGGGTGTGAGTGGGGGAACATGTTGATCTGTGCAAGTGGCTTCAAGATGGTGAAGGCTGAGGAGGCAGTCTCCAGAGGCGATGAGGCCCAATGGAGATGTGTGGGTGTGTGTGAGAGAGTGAGTGGTGATGTCCCTTGAGTTGGCAGTGAGTGAGATGCCAGTGAATGTGTGATGGCCTTGTGAGTGTGTGAGTTTAGAGTGATAAGATGGTTGACTTACCCTGGTGACACGGATGAGATCATTCATCTGTTTTCTGCACTGGATGGCCGACCTCTCATGCAGCATTGGCACTGACCACCTCTGCCACCACCTCCCAAACTGGAGTGGTGAGACTGATGGGTCTCCTGTGGCCAGAGTAGGGGTAGAGGACATCACAATGGGCCTCCACAGCGTCCAGAAGACATCCCAGGGATGTGTGACTGAATCAGGGGGACTGCACTCTTCTTGGCTTTTGGGGCCATGTCTTCACTGGAGCAGTCTTGGGCTGTAAGTATTGAGAAGTGTGCACATGGCTGCAGTTTAAACATGCACCTGGTGTGAGGAAGTGTTAAGGTAATGGCATATGGCGAATCGCAGGCTACCCACTAGTGAGACAGTGTGTTTTCTGTGGCCGCATTATTATTGAGGCAGGAAGGGCACAAAAATCTGCCATTGTGGCCGCGGGTAAAATGTTTTTTTCATGCCCGCTACCACACTTAGTACAAATCTGGGATGCTTCCTCCCCAGGATGCATTCCTCAGACATACACCTTTAAAATTCAGTGTGTTCCAAATGAGTCAACAGCAACTCATTGACTTGATGGCTTTTCCTCTAAACACAGAAAACTGATAAACCACTGTAGGATGTGAACAACCTTGATCCTTTTGATCTCTATAGGAGGTAAGGAGACTTTGGCTAGCTGTAATGGAATTACCACATGCCTTATATGGAAAGTGACTTGGCATTGTTTTGTACAGGTCACATGATAATGTTGGCCACCTTGCCTTACCTGAAAACAAACATTAAAAGGGGGAGGGGAAAAGCAGATCCACAGAGAAGGCTTCAATCCAGGGATTGACAGAGGAAGGTATCTCAAAACAGCTCCTGGTCTGCTGTAAAGTAACTAGGCAGCTAAAAATGCCATCTTTGCAGAACAGAAGTAAGGAACCTTCTCTCCTCCAGGTAAACCCTAAAACAACCTAATAAACTCAACTGTTCAAACAATCTCTGGCGATTCCCCCTCCCCCACACAGTAAATCATCCAGTGCCCCCTCCCCTCCTCACATTGTAATTCACCCAGTGCCCCTTCCCTCTCCTCCGCACTGTGAATCACCCAGTGTCACTTCCCTCTCCCCCGTACTGTGAATCACCCAGTGCCCCTTCCCTCTCCCCCATGCTGTGAATCACCCAGTGCCTCTTCCCTCTCCCCCATGCTGTGAATCACCCAGTGCCCCTTCCCTCTCCCCCGCGCTGTGAATCACCCAGTGCCCCTTCCCTCTCCCCCACACTGTGAATCACCCAGTGTCCCTTCCCTCTCCCCCATGCTGTGAATCACCCAGTGCCCCTTCCCTCTCCCCCGCACTGTGAATCACCCAGTGTCCCTTCCCTCTCCCCCGCGCTGTGAATCACCCAGTGCCCCTTCCCTCTCCCCCGCACTGTGAATCACCCAGTGCCCCTTCCCTCTCCCCCGCACTGTGAATCACCCAGTGCCCCTTCCCTCTCCCCCGCGCTGTGAATCACCCAGTGTCCCTTCCCTCTCCCCCGCGCTGTGAATCACCCAGTGCCCCTTCCCTCTCCCCCGCACTGTGAATCACCCAGTGCCCCTTCCCTCTCCCCCGCACTGTGAATCACCCAGTGCCCCTTCCCTCTCCCCCGCACTGTGAATCACCCAGTGCCCCTTCCCTCTCCCCCGCGCTGTGAATCACCCAGTGTCCCTTCCCTCTGCCCCATGCTGTGAATCACCCAGTGTCCCTTCCCTCTCCCCCGCGCTGTGAATCACCCAGTGTCCCTTCCCTCTCCCCCATGCTGTGAATCACCCAGTGCCCCTTCCCTCTCCCCCGCGCTGTGAATCACCCAGTGTCCCTTCCCTCTCCCCCATGCTGTGAATCACCCAGTGCCCCTTCCCTCTCCCCCGCGCTGTGAATCACCCAGTGCCCCTTCCCTCTCCCCCGCGCTGTGAATCACCCAGTGCCCCTTCCCTCTCCCCTGCGCTGTAAATCATCCAGTGTCCCCTCCCCTCCTCACATTGTAATTCATCCAGTGCTCCTTCACTCTCCCCCACGCTGTGAATCACCCAGTGCCACCTTCCCCTACCCACACTGGAAATCTCCCTGTGCCTCCTCCTCCTCTCCTGCACTGTAAATCACCAATTGCTCCCTTCCCTCCCCCACACTGTGAATCAGTGTCCACTTCCACCACACTATGAATCACCCAGTGCCCCTCCCCCACACTGTGAATCACCCAGTGACCCCACCCCTCCCCTACATTGTGAATTATCCAGTGGCCTCTCCCTCTCCTTACGTTGTAAATCACCGAGTTCCCCTCCCCGATACTTTGAATCACCCAATGACCCCTCCCCCTCACTGCAAGTCACTCAGTGTTTGCACCCCTCTCCCACAATGTGAATCACCCTGTGGCCATCTCCACCTCCTCTACACTGCGAATCACCCACTGCCCTGCCCCCACATTGTGAATCATCTAGTGTCCTCCCCCACACTGTGAATCATCTAGTGTCCCCTCCCCCTCATCGCAAATTACCCAGTGGCCCCAACCCTCCCCCACACTGTGAATCATTTAGTATCCTCCCCCACACTGTGAATCAGCCAGCGTCCCCTCCCCCTCATCGCAAATTACCCAGTGACCCCTCCCACTCCCCCACACTGTTAATCAACCAGTGACCCCTCCCACTCCCCCACACTGTTAATCAGCCAGTGCCCCCACCCCCTCACCGCAAATCACCCAGTGGCTCCATCCCTCCCCCACATTGTGCATCACTCAGTGCCCCCTCCCCCACGCTGTTAATCACCCAGTGACCTCACCCCACACTGTTAACCAGCCAGTGCCCCTTCCCCTCACTGCAAATCACCCAGTGGCTCCATCCCACCCCCATGCTGTGCATCACTCAGTGTCCCCTTCCCCAAACTGTAAATCACTCAATGCTCCCCACACTATGAATCACCAGTGCTCACTCCCCACCCCCACACTGTTCATCACCCACTGGCCCTTCTGCACACTGTGAATCACTCAATGTCCCTTCCCCAACACTGTAAATTACCAAGAGCCCCCTCCTCCTCCCCCACACTGCAAATCACTGTGCCCCCATCCTTCCCCCACACCATGAATAAAAACATAGAAACTAGGAGCAGGAGTAGGCTATTCGGCCCTTCGAGCCTGCTCCGCCATTCATTATGATCGTGGCTGATCATCCAACTCAATAGCCTGCTCCCGCTTTCTCCCCATATCCTTTGATCCTTTTTGCCCCAAGAGCTATATCTAGCTCCTTCTTGAAAACATGCAATGTTTTAGCCTCAACTACTTTCTGTGGTAGCGAATTCCACAGGCTCACCACTCTCTGGGTGAAGAAATTTCTCCTCATCTCAGTCCTAAATGGTCTACCCCATATCCTCAGACTGTGGCCCCTGGTTCTGCACTCCCCCATCATCGGGAACATCCTTCCTGCATCTACCCTGTCTAGTCCTGTTAGAATTTTATAGGTTTCTTTGAGATCCCCCCCTCATTCTTCTGAACTCCAGCAAATATAATCCTAACCGACTCAATCTCTCCTCATATGTCAGTCCCGCCATCCCAGGAATCAGTCTGGTAAACCTTTGCTGCACTCCCTCTATAGCAAGTACATCCTTCCTCAGATAAGGAGACCAAAACTGCACTCAATATTCCAAGTGTGTTCTCACCAAGGCCCAATATAATTGCAACAAGGCATCCCTGCTCCTGTACTCGAATCCTCTCGCTATGAAGGCCAACATACCATTTGCCTTCTTTACCGCCTGCTGCACCTGCATGCTTACCTTCAGCGACTGGTGTACGAGGACACCCAGGTCTCATTGCACATTCCCCTCTCCCATTTTTTTAGCCATTCAAGATAATAATCTGCCTTCCTGTTTTTGCTACCAAAGTGGATAACCTCACATTTATCCACATTATACTGCATCTGCCATGCATTTGTCCACTCACTCAGCTTGTCCAAATCACACTGAAGCATCTCTGCATCCTCCTCACAGCTCACCCTCCCATCCAGCTTTGTGTCATCTGCAAATTTGGAGATATTACATTTAATTCCCTCATCTAAATCATTAATATATATTGTGAATAGCTGGGGTCCCAGCACCGATCCCTGTGGTAGCCCACTAGTCACTGCCTGCCATTCGGAAAAAGACCCATTTATTCCTACTTCTTGTTTCCTGTCTGCGCACCAGTTTTCTATCCATCTCAATACACTACCCCCAATCCCATGAGTTTTAATTTTACATGCTAATCTCTTTTGTGGGACTTTGTTGAAAGCCTTCTGAAAGTCCAAACAAACCACATCCACTGGCTCCCCCTCATCAACTCTACCGGTTACATTCTCGAAAAATTCCAGTAGATTTGTCAAGCATGATTTCCCTTTCATAAATCCATGCTGACTCTGTCCGATTCTGCCACTGTTTTCCACATGCTCAGCTATTAAATCTTTTATAATGTACTCTAGAATTTTCCCCACTACTGCTGTCAGGCTGACTGGTCTATAATTCCCTGTTTTCTCTCTACCTCCCTTTTTAAATAGTGGGGTTACATTAGCTATCCTCCAATCTGTAGGAGCTGTTCCAGTGTCTATAGAATCTCAGGAGATGACCACCAATGCATCCACTATTTCGAGGGCCACTTCCTTGAGTACTCTGGGATGTAGATTATCAGGCCCTGGGGATTTATCGGCCTTCAATCCCATCAATTTCTCCAACACCATTTCCCTACTAATACTGATTTCTTTCAGTTCCTCCCTCTCATTAAACCCTGTGTTCCCTAACATTTCTGGTATGTTATTTGTGTCCTCCTTTGTGAAGACAGAACCAAAGAATGTATTTAGTTGGTCAGCCATTTCTTTGTTTCCCATTATAAATTCCCCTGTTTCTGACTGTAAAGGACCTACATTTGTCTTCACCAATCTTTTTCTCTTTAAAAGTTTCTATAGGTATTATAGAAACTTTTACAGTTAGTTTTTATGTTCCCTGCAAGCTTACTCTCGTATTCTATTTTCCCCTTCTTAATCAATCCCTTGGTCCTCCTTTGCTGAATTGTAAACTGCTCCCAATCCTCAGGTCTGTTGTTGTTTCTGGCCAATTTGTATGCCTCATCCTTGCATCTAATACTATCTCTAATTTCCCTTGTAAGCCATGGTTTGGCCACCTTTCCTATTTTACTTTTGCACCATACAGGAATAAACAATTGTTGCAGTTTACCCATGCACTCTTTGAATGTTTGCCATTGCCTATCCACCATCCTCCCTTTAAGTAACGTTTCCCAATCCATCATAGCCAACTCGCACCTCATACCATCGTAGTTTCCTTTGTTAAGATTCAGGACCCTAGTCTCAGAATCAACTACGTCACTCTCCATCTTGATGAAGAACTCTATCATATTATGGTCGCACATCCCCAAGGGGCCTCGCACAACTAGATTGCCAATTATTCCTTTCTCATTACACAATACCCAGTCTAGGATGGCCTGTTCTCCAGTTGGTTCCTCAGCGTATTGGTCTAGAAAACCATCCCGTATATACTCCAGGAATTCCTCCTCTATGGTATTGTTACTAATTTGATTTGCTCAATATATATGCAGATTAAAGTCACCCATAATTACAGATGTTCTTTTATTGCATGTGTCTCTAATTTCCTGTTTAATGCCATTCCCAACATCACCACTACAGAATCACACAGTGCCCCCTCCCCCACACTGCATATCACTGTGCCCCCATCCTTCCCCCACACTGTGAATCACCCAGTGCCCCCTTGCCCACACTGTGAATCACCCAGTGTCCCCTTGCCCACACTGTGAATCACCCAATGCCCCCTTGCCCACACTGTGAATCACCCAGTACCCCCTTGCCCACACTGTGAATCACCCAGTGCCCCCTTGCCCACACTGTGAATCACTGTTGTAACTTGACAGATGTAATATACCTTTAAGACAAGTATTGTAATATAAGGTCACCTGATCTTATTGTCCAATAGCAGACTAGTGCAGGCTACCTCTAGTCTTTAGTTAGTCACTGATGAGTGAAATCAGAGTTTTATGTTGTGAGTACGCAAGTATAATTATAGAGTTTGTTTGTAAATAAACAGCATGTGTTTATTCTAACAACTATCCCCGGATGTTCTGTCTCTGCATCGACTCGGTCACCCCAAACAAAGCTTGTGACCCGGATCCTTTAGCCCCAGCAAACCAAGGGCACTGGATCCAACAAACTGGCGACGAGAGTAAAAGCATGAAAAATCACGGAAAAATACGAGGTAAAAAGCGAGAAGGGAAAACGAAGGAAACCAGAAGAACCAAAATCAGGCTGTACCTCACATGGTAGTTGGAAGTTAAAGAAAATTTCCTTCTGAGCATTGAATTAATTCCCTAAGAAATGCTGCAATTTGGAAGAGCGGAGCCATTTGATCCAACCTCGGACGACGTTGCGGGGGAGGAGAAGAGGCACACAATCCTTCTGTCCACGTGTGGGAGTAAAATATATGGATTAATTCAAAACCTGTTGATGCCCAGTGCCCAAGACTCCAAAAGTATTGATGATTTAGTGAACCTCGTAAGTAATCGTTACCAGCCCAAGTCGACTGTGACCATACAAAGGTTAAAATGCAACTCAAGAGTCAGAGCAGTAGGGCAGACAATTGCTTCTTATGTAGCAAGTCTGAAGCTACTGTAAATACTGTGAGTTCATTACTTCAATCAATGATATGCTTAGAGATAGGTTGGTGTGCGGTATAAATGAAAATGCTATCCAGAGGAGATTGTTGGCTGAAACAAATCTAGATATTCCGAAGGCATTGGAAATCGCTCTTGCAATGGAAGGTGCAGTGCGAGACTCAGAAGCCATTCGAGGAGTGCAAAATGGCGCCGTCCTCCATGTTGGGCAGGGAGCTTCAGCCAAAAAGAGCGCGAAAGTGCAGAGCTTTGTTCCGAAGCGGGAAGCAGCCACCGCTAGCAGACAAATTAAAAAGGAAATCTCTGCAGCAAAAGAATGACGTCATACTAACAGAAATGAAAGTTGACAGCCCTGTAATGAAACATAATTTAAAAATATTGAATGTTTCTTCTGCCATCGATGTGGACACCTCATGAGAAACTGTAAAGACAGAATCAGGCAGACTGTCAGGTAAAGGCAAGAATCCAATGAGATAAACAGTGTTGAAAAGCCTGAACTAATAGATGCTGATATCTATTCACTATATAATTTAAAGGTAGGAAGAATGGAGCCTATCTATGTAACCTTGACAGTGAATGAGAAGCCTATCAGACTGGTAGTGGATACTGGTGCAGCTACTACAGTGATTGGAGAGCACACTTTTCAATACTTGAATCATGGAGAACGTAAGCTGAATTTAGAAGAAACTGTTGAAAAATTAAAGACTTATACAGGAGAAAGCATACAAGTCAAGGGCGTTTGTAAAGTCTCAGGAAACTATAAAGGCCAGACAGTGAGATTACCCTTAATGGTAGTAGCAGGTGAGGGACCTAGACTCCTTGGACGAAACTTGCTGCAAGAAATTAAATTGGAATTGAATTGAATTTTCCAACTAAGAACTAATGGACTTTCACAGCTACTACAGAAATATGCCTCAGTTTTCAAGGAAGAACTTGGAAAAATTGAAGGGCTACAAGTAAAGATTCATGTAGATCCTGAGGCAGCACCAAGATTCATGAAGGCAAGACCAGTACCTTATGTAATGCGGGATGAGGTAGAAACAGAACTGGACAGATTAGAAAAACTGGGAGTGATACAAGCAGTGCAGTTTTCAGAGTGGGCAGCACCAATTGTACCTGTTCTCAAATCTGACCGAAGCGTTAGAATATATAGTCATAAATTAACAGTTAATCAAGTTGCAAAATTGGATAGACACCCCATACCTAAAATTGAAGATTTATACACTAAATTAGCAGGTGGAAAGGCTTACACAAAGTTAGATTTGAGTCATGCCTATCAGTAATTGGAATCAGAGCAGGCATCCCGAAAGTTTGTCATCATAAATACACATAAGGGATTGGATCAATATACCCGTTTACCATTTGGCCTATCTTCTGCTTGCGCCATATTCCAAAGAACCACGGAAAGTTTGTAGTTGTAGTTTATCTATCATTCTTGTGACTGGGCTCACAGAAAAAGAACATTTGATGAACCTGGAGAAAGTTCTGAATCGTTTTTTGCACATGGGAGTGAGATTGAGAAAGGAAAAGTTGCACATTCCAGGCAAAAGAGTTAACTTACCTCGGTCACAAGGTCAATTCACAAGGCCTACATCCAGTTGAAGAAAAAGTGAAAGCAATTAAAGAAGCCCCAGAACCAAAGAATACATCCAAATTGAAATAATTTTTGGGGATAATTAACTACTATGGACTCTTCTGGCTAATCTATTGACAGAACTGGCACCATTATATCGTTTGCCTAAGAAAAATCAGAGATCATCATGGCAAACACCACAAGAAGAAGCTTTCACAAAAGTTAAAAAGTTGTTACAGTCATCTACACTTCTAGTACATTTTGATCCAAAGAAAGAGTTGATATTAACGTGTGATACATCAGTTTATGGAGTAGTTCATATCACATACTTCATTGCCCTATTTTACACAGTGTTGTAGAATAACATCATAGATCTGAAAGACACTAAATGTTGTCTTGGTCTATAAGGCAGCAGGAATGCAATAAACTCTAGTTTATTATATTTTGCAGAATTATTTTGTATACAACAATGAACTGGTGGGACTGATACGTTTATGTCACAGATCGACCTTGTGTAATGTCGTAAACATCATCAAAAAGCAGCTACTGATTATTACAACACCACAGGAGAAAGGCTGACAATTGTATTCACAAGTTAAAAAAAAACCCACAAGTTTTGATGCTTCATATGTTGAAATATTAACCATTGTGACAGAATTCATCAAATGTAATATAACACCTATTTATAATCCTTATTCCAGGCAGACTCCTCAGTTTGGCTCTCGGTCATCCTGTGACATTATGGAGACATGATACCTGAAGCAATATCCCACTGGCGCATTCAGCCTTTCAAAGAAAAAACTCTTAGCAGGCACTTAATTAAGGTAAACTTTATGGTACAAAGTGTAAATCGGATATGATGTATTACTCGTCAAAACGATAAATGAAACCAGTTGTTCTGATATTTTTTGAGTTTGTTGTTGGGATGCTGACGAGGCTCCATTCATTGTCCAACCCAAGTGGCCCTGTTTTATTAAGTGAGATCTACATAGTTGATCTTTTTACAGTGTTAGGACAGGGCAATTGTGAGGGATAAGCATTCAGCCAGATAAATGCCATCTTATTCTACACACGTTAACAGCATTATTGGATATTAAAGAGCCAGTATTGCAAAGTAATGTGTATAAGCAGCGATACACCAGTCCTGGGGATGGGGGTAGGTGGATGTACCATTCAGTACCCACTGCTCAATGCACTGGACACTGTCAGGCTCCCAGAAGATTGACACAACCACTGAAACCCTCACTAATATTCTTATATCTCAGAGTTGAAGCATTTGGCTCACAATTGATATTCTCTTTTTGTGTTTTACAGGTGAATTGTTCCATTTAAATTTTGCTATCATGCTTTAGCCCTCAGCTAACATCTTATCTATCAGGATGCTCCAGGATTAAGTGGTACAGTTTGGACATGTGTCAGCAAATTCACAGGACACCCCAGCAAGCAAAGATTTGCTGGAAAATTCCAGCCCCAGCCTAAACACCAGCTCAAATTATCGCCTGCTACCAGACGCAAGAATGAGGGAGAGTTATAATGTCACACAGAAAGGGGAGCATTAGGTCAATCTCAGAAAGAAATATTCCTCAATAGTTCTATGCTCAGCTGATTTTGCTCCTTTCAAACTGACCTCCCTTTCTCTTTCTACTTGAGAAAGGCACTCGCCAGGAATTGAAGCTCAATTAACTGACTGGTTAATATCAAATTAACAATCTCGGTCCACTTTTTTAAACCCTTCGTCTTTCTCAAAGGGGCAGAGTGTTGGGGTGGCGGGGGATCATCGTGTCAGGGGTGGGGGGTGGTGTGTCGGGGGCAGGGGGTGGTGATTTGGGGGAGGTGGTGCACTGGGGATTGGCATTGGCATGCTCAGGGGGACTGAAGGTTAGGGTGATTGTGTTTTGGGAGGCGTCAGTGTGACAGGGGACAGTGTGTCGGGGGACGATGTGTCGGGGGGAGAACAGCGTGTCAGAGGGGACAGTGTGTTGGGTGGGACGGCGTGTCAGGTGGGGAGTGTGTCGGGGGACAGTGTCTCAGGTGGGATGGAGTGTTGGAGGACAGTGGGTCGGGTGGCACAGCATGTCGGGGGTCAGTGTGTTAGGGGACGGTGTGTCCGGGGACGGTGTGTCGGGTCAGACAGTGCGTTGGGTCAGATGGCATGTTGGGGCGGACGATGTGCCTGGGGGATGGCGTATCAGGGGGACAGCATGTCGGGGGTGGGGGGGGGGGACGGCGTGACGGTGGGGGGAAGGCGTGACGGGGGGGACGGTGTGACGAGGGGGAAGGCGTGACGAGGGGGACGGCGTGACGGGGGGAAGGCGTGTCGGGGGGGGACGGCGTGTCGGAGGTCAGTGTGTTAGGGGACGGTGTGTCGGGCCAGACAGTGTGTTGGGTCAGATGGCATGTTGGGGCGGACGATGTGCCTGGGGGATGGCGTATCAGGGGGACAGCATGTCGGGGGGGGGGGAACGGCATGATGGGGGGGACGGCATGTCGGGGAGACGGCGTGATGGGGGGGGGGGGGAAGGTGTGACGGGGGGGAAGGCGTGACGGGGGGAAGGCGTGACGGTGGGGGAAGGCGTGATGGGGGGAAGGCGTAACGAGGGGGGAAGGCGTGACGGGGGGACGGCGTATCGGGGGGACGGCATGTCGGGGGGACGGCGCGTCGGGGGGACGGTGTGTCGGGAGGACGGTGTGTCAGGGAGACGGTGTGTCGGGACGACGGTGTGTCAGGGAGACGGCGTGTCAGGGAGACGGTGTGTCGAGGGGACGGTGTGTCGGGACGACGGTGTGTCAGGGAGACGGCGTGTCAGGGAGACGGTGTGTCGAGGGGACGGCGTGTCGGGGGGACGGCGTCTCAGGGAGACGGCGTGTCAGGGAGACGGCGCGTCGGGGGGACGGTGTGTCGGGAGGACGGTGTGTCGGGGGAAAGGTGTGACGGGGGACGGCGTGTCGGGACGACGGTGTGTCAGGGAGACGGTGTGTCAGGGAGACGGTGTGTCAGGGAGACGGCGTGTCGGGGGGACGGCGTGTCGGGGGGACGGCGTCTCAGGGAGACGGCGTGTCAGGGAGACAGCGTGTCAGGGAGACAGCGTGTCGGGGGGAAGGCGTGTTAGGGAGACGGCGTGTCGGTGGGGACGGTGTGTCGGGGGGGACGGCGTGTCGGGGGGACGGTGTGTCGGGGGGACGGCGTGTCGGGGGGACGGTGTGTCGGGGGGGACGGCGTGTCAGGGGGAAGGCGTGTCAGGGAGACGGTGTGTCGGGGGAGACGGCGTGTCGGGACGACGGTGTGTCGGGGGGACGGCGTGTCGGGGGGACGGCGTGTCAGGGAGACGGTGTGTCGAGGGGACGGCGTGTCGGGGGGACGGCGTCTCAGGGAGACGGCGTGTCAGGGAGACGGCGTGTCGGGGGGAAGGCGTGTTAGGGAGACGGCGTGTCAGTGGGGACGGTGTGTCAGGGAGACGGTGTGTCGGGGGGACGGCGTGTTAGGGAGACGGCGTGTCGGTGGGGACGGTGTGTCAGGGAGACGGTGTGTCGAGGGGACGGCGTGTCGGGGGGACGGCGTGTCAAGGAGACGGTGTGTCGAGGGGACGGCGTGTCGGGGGGACGGCGTCTCAGGGAGACGGCGTGTCAGGGAGATGGCGTGTCGGGGGGAAGGCGTGTTAGGGAGACGGCGTGTCGGTGGGGACGGTGTGTCAGGGAGACGGTGTGTCGGGGGGACGGCGTGTCGGGGGGACGGTGTGTCGGGAGGACGGTGTGTCAGGGAGACGGTGTGTCAGGGGGACGGCGTGTCGGGACGACGGTGTGTCGGGGGGACGGCGTGTCGGGGGAGACGGCGTGTCAGGTAGACGGCGTGTTGGGGGGGGAAGGCGTGTCAGGGAGACGGCGTGTCGGGGGGACGGCGTGTCAGGGAGACGGTGTGTCAGGGGGACGGCGTGTCGGGACGACGGTGTGTCGGGGGGACGGCGTGTCGGGGGGACGGCGTGTCAGGGAGACGGTGTGTCGAGGGGACGGCGTGTCGGGGGGACGGCGTCTCAGGGAGACGGCGTGTCAGGGAGACGGCGTGTCGGGGGGAAGGCGTGTTAGGGAGACGGTGTGTCGGTGGGAAGGCGTGTTAGGGAGACGGCGTGTCGGTGGGGACGGTGTGTCGGGGGGGACGGCGTGTCGGGGGGACGGCGTGTCGGGGGGACGGCGTCTCAGGGAGACGGCGTGTCAGGGAGACGGCGTGTCGGGGGGAAGGCGTGTTAGGGAGACGGTGTGTCGGTGGGGACGGTGTGTCGGGGGGGACGGCGCGTCGGGGGGACGGTGTGTCGGGAGGACGGCGTGTCGGGGGGAAGGCGTGTCAGGGAGACGGTGTGTCGGGGGACGGCGTGTCAGGGGGAAGGCGTGTCAGGGAGACGGCGTGTCAGGGGGAAGGCGTGTCAGGGAGACGGCGTGTCGGGGGGATGGCGTGACGGGGGGACGGTGTGTCGGGAGGTTTTGGGAGGACGGCGTGACAGATGGGATGGTGTATTGGGGGCAGACAGTTTGTTTGGGGGAATAGCTCCTTGTAAGGAGTGGCTACTGCCCCATTAATATTGTGCCACACAGCTGCTGGAAAAGTAAAAGAAAAGTTATGCAACATTTTGACCATGTTACAGTATACAGAGAACGCGGAGTTGGGGGGGTGAATCCAAATGTGAGACAACGCATATTTGTCTTCCCAGTGAAGGATCTGACAGTTTCCCACAGGCTGCACTCCAAGTGCCTGTAATTCAGTGAGTTGCAGTGTTTTTATTGTCCTGCTGGATATGTCAGCACACACTGATTCCGGTGCACTACACTCCGATCTTTTCCGTCAATCAGCAGAAGCGGTGCCTGTTTGTGATACTCGATAATCTCTGTCACTGACCCGAAGTTCTGTGGAAAGAACCAAAAGGTTTGACTGTCAAATCCATGGTGTAAATGGAAAAGATTGTGAACTGGATTGGGTTCAAGCCACTTTGTGCTTTACTCTTCAAACTAACAGATCACTGGTTAGGACTCAGTTGGAGTATTGTGTCCAGTTCTGGGCCACACTTTAGGAAGGATATCAACACCTTGGAGAGGTGTTGGAGGAGCCTCAGGAATGGAGGAACTTCAGTTATAGACTGGAGAAGCTGGGATCATTCTCCTTAGAGCAGAGAAGATTACGGAGAAGATTGATTGGAGGTGTTCAAAACCATGAGTGTTTTTGTTACCGTTTTTAGCAGGAAACTATTTGAATCTTGTTGAAAAGAGAAACATGCTGACATCTCTCATCTTGCACTCATCAGGACAAATGCAAGAATTCCAAATTTCAAATGATCATAACAATTTATATGATAGGAGAAAAGGGTGCTGATTGGTTGGTAATTTGACTCTGGTTGGCCGAGGCATTGCCATAGGGAAACTATTTCCAGTGACAGGAGGGTCAGTAACCAGGAGACACAGACTGAAGGTGGGGAAATGAGGATAACTTCTTACTCACCGAGTGCTGATCAACTGGAATGAGTGGCTTGAAATGTTGATGAGGGAGTGACTTTCAAAAGGGAATTAACAAAAAATGAAATTCATGAAAATAAATCAAATTTTTGAATGAAGCATTAAGAAAAGAGAAACCGTTAAACTCACTTCCTTTCCTCTCAATCCTGTTCCCAACAAGTACACATCGGTCTCCTCCTGATAACGGATCTGAATATTGTATACTTTATATCCGTACAGCACCATTAGGACGTAAGGTTGCTGAATGCTTCTCCTTGAGCTGTCTCTCACTAAGAAAGTACCGTCCTGAAAAACAGAGTGTGAACAGCTTGTTAATCACTCTATAATACTGCAAAAAGGAGCAAGCACCAAGTATTCAGGGAGGTTGTGCTGCTTTGTGCAAGGTTTGGAGTGTTTACCAGTGAACCTCACTGCGAGTCACTGTATGAACGTAATGCAGCCTTTTCCTTTCGATTTCATAGGTCTTAGCCTCCTCAATATTGGGCTATTTGGGCGAGGAACAAAAAAAGGAAGCGGAAGAGGAAGGGGAAGGATCAGGGGAAGGAGCAGAGGAAGAGAAAGTGGTGGGGCAGGAGGAAGGGGAAGAGAAAGGGAAAGAGGAGACAGGGAGATAGAAGATAAAAGATAGAGGACTAAAGGGGAGAGATGAAAAGAGCCAGTGAGAGAGCAAAAGGCAAATAGAAAGGCCAGGAGAGAGAGAGAGACAGAGAGAGGTAGAGATAGAGAGAAAGAGAGAGACAGAGGGAAAGAGTAACAGAAATAGAGAGAGAGAGAGATACAGGGAGAGAGAGACAGATACAGACAGAAACAGAGAGGTAGAGACAGACACAGAGGGAGACCAACACAGAGGGAGACCAACACAGAGAAGGACAGAAACAGAGGGAAACAAAGATAGAGATGGAGGGAGGCAGAGAGAGAGAGAAGGGACAGAGATAGACATATAGACAGACAGAGAGATAGATGGGGATAGAAAGAGAGATGAGGAGAGAGAGGATGGGGGAGACAGTGACAGAGAGAGAGATGGAGAGAGAGAGAGGGACAGAGACAGAGTGTAATGACTTGATGGACCAGACAGGTTTCAACAAGAATAAAAACTTTATTACAGAGAGCTTTTCAGGTGCTACATGCTTCATCAGGACTCTTGTCAGGAAACCCCACCCCTGGATTGCCCACACTTAGGGCTCATTGGTCGGAGTCTCCCAGAACATCACGTGACCCCTGATAGACAGCAGGAGAGGCTACACCTTCAGTTACTACATTTCCTCTCCTAGTTTTTTACAAATTCTATTTACAAGGAAACATTTGAATGTCCAACAACAACATGTATACAACTTCTGGTGATTAAAGATCAAGTCTCTGAGGTCCTCTCCTTATATGGCTAGAGTGTTGTTGCTCCACCGCTTGAGGTTCCGCAACAGGATCGACAGGATCTGGAACTGCAGCATGAGATAAATCAGTAGAAAGTGGCAGTTCAGGTTTTGGCAACTCTACAAAGACATCGGGCATGTCTATTCTAGGTCAATCTATCAGCTCAGGAATTGACGGTTCAACATTAATCACAGGCGGAATAGCTAATTGTTGGAATGTCTCTCTAGAACGAATATGATCTTCCACTTGTACTTGGAAAGATAATGGACCAACCTCTGAGACAATGGTTCCAGGAGCCCAACAAGGTCTGCTTCTGAAATTTTGCCTGAATACTGTGTCACCTACACTGAATATGAGAGCTTTGCTGTGTATATCATGGTTCGTCCAATTTCTAATTTGCCTCACACACACAAGCAAAGAATCCAAGAAATTCAGTAATTACACAACTTCTTATCGAACAGGAGCATGTACAATCCTATCTGGCAATGGGAGACGACTGAGTGCGTCCGCATTTGCAATGTGTAAGCCAGGATGGTACATAAAAGTATAGTCGTACGCAGATAATATCAGAGCACAATGTTATATTCTTACTGATGCTATTGGTGGAATGGCCTTATCCTCACTGAGTAAACCCATTAATGGTTTATGGTCCAATACAATGGTGAAATGTTGTCCATGCAGGTACTGGTGGAATTCCTTCACTCTGAATATCACAGATAAACCTTCCTTTTCTAGCTGGGAGTAACCCTTCTTGGCTGTGGAGAGGGTTCTTGAGATGTAGCCAATGGGCTTTTCTGATCCATTTTCCATTCTATGTGAGGCTTCGCATGTTAATACCAACTCTTTCGATGGGTCGTAGTGTACCAATAAACATCATGAATGCAACAGTTTTGGTACTTTCACAAAGGATCCTTTTTGTTGTGAATTCCACGGCCAACGGTGATTCCTTTTTAACAACAAGTGTAATGGTGCTAACACAGTGGATTAGTTCGGCAAGAAACGGCTATAGTAGTTGATCATACTCAGGAAGGACTTGAGTTCGGTTACATTGGACGGTGAAGGTGCATCCTTTATTGCCTGAACTTTCTCTTCTACTGGATGCAAACCCATGTGACCCAGTTAAGTAACTTCTGGTGCTTGAAATGTGCATTTTTCCTTCTTTAACCGTATACTGGCTTCCATGAACCTTCTTAGCACCTCCTTCAGGTTGGCCAAGTGTTTGGTCTCAGATGGCCCTGTGATCAAAACATCATCTAGATATACTACCACTCGGGGAAATCCTTGCAAAAGACTCTCCATTATTCTCTGGAAGATAGCGCATGCAGACGAGACTCCAAAGGGTAGGCAAGTGTACTGATAAAGACCCTTGTGTGTGTTAATAGTCATGTATTCTTTCGAAGTGCTATCCAATTCTAATTGTTGGTAGGCATGACTCATATCCAATTTTGTATAGGACTTGCCTCCAGCCAGCTTTGCATATAAATTGTCTATCCTTGGAATGGGGTACTTTTCTAGTTTTGCTGTCTTATTTACGGTCAATTTATAGTTCCCACAAATGTCTATGGTTTGGTCTGGCTTCATCACTGGAACTATGGGTGCTGCCCATTCCAAGAATTGGACAGGTTGGATGATGCCCAGCTTTTCTAACCGGCGCAGTTCTGCATCCACCTTCTCCTTCATCGCATAAGGCACAGGTCTGGCCTTAAAGAAACATGATGTTGCCTGAGGATGAACATATATCTTGGCCTGCAGGCCTTTTAATTTCCCTAATTCATCCCGAAATGCTGTGTCGTATTTCCTTAGCAGTTCAGGAACTCCTCCTATTTTCAGGTGAAATATCTCAGACCAGTCAAGCTTGATTTTCTGTAACCAGTCTCGGCCCAGAAGACTGGGTCCTTCTCCTTTCACTATTATCACAGGCAGTTGGGGAACTGTTGCCTATAAGACACTGGTACTGTGGCGATGCCCTTTACCTGAATAGATTCTCCAGTGTATGTCTTTAATTTAGCGGTTCTCCGCTCCAGGTTTATTGGCTCTCTAACTTTATTAAGGTATTTGGAAGTGTGCTCTCCCACCACTGTTGTTGAGGCACCCGGATCCACTTCCATTATTAGTGGCTTCTCATTATCTTGGATTGTGACAGTGATAGGTTCGGTTTCTACAGCGGTGACGTTATACAGGGAATAAATGTCGGTATCGGCAGCTTCAGGTTCTGCTGTATTCTTTAATTCAATCATGTTGGTTTGCTGCTTTACGGTCTGTTTCGATTTTGCCCTGAATTGCCTTACTGCGTGACCTTTCTTATGGCAGTAATGACATTCTGCCTCCTTGAATTTACAGGTGTCCGTTCTGTGGTCACCTCCACATCTATAACAACGTAATCATGGAGTCACTGCTGAAGTGTTTCTACTAGACCTTTATATGTTTCTAACATGGGCCATTGCCTCTTGCTTTCGCACCGTGCCCAGCGTTAGGCTCCCACCCCACATGGAGAACGGCGCTGTAATCCATGTGTTGCAAACCCTGCAAGTCTCTCGCAGCACTTTCCATGGCGAGGGAGATTTCACAAAATAAAAACCAAGGCGTTCTACGTGCTGGCTCCAGTCTTCCATAGTCGCATCATAAGGATCGATTCTGCCGAGAGTGGCATGACTGGTGAGTAGTCTCCCCTTTTTCTTAAGATTCAATGTACTCACAGTAACCAGGCGAGGTGCAGTGTCGGAGCTATTTTACCCTCGTCACCAAATGTAATGACTCGACAGAGTGGACAGGTTTCAATAAGAAACAGATAAACTTAATTATAGAGAGCTTTTCAGGTGCTACATGCTCAATCAGGATTCTTGTCAGGAAGCACCCCCCTCCCTCGGATTGCCTGCACTTAGGGCTCATTTATCAGAGCCTCCCAGAACATCACATGACCCTGATAGACAGCAGGAGAGGCTATACTTTCAGTTACTACAGAGAGAGAGATGAGGAGAGAGAGAGAGAGAGATCGAGACAGAGAGAGGGGAAGAGAGACAGAGAGGGAGAGAGAGAGAGAGTGACAGAGAGAGGGGGAGAGAGACAGAGAGGGGGTGGAGAGAGATGGAGAGAATGCGATGGAGAGAGTGAGATGGAGAGAGCGAGACAGATAGAGAGAGACTGAGAGAGTGGGACAGAGCGAGAGGGACAGAGACAGATAGAGAGATGTGGAGAGAGAGACAGAGAGAGCTGTGGAGGGACAGAGTGAGAGGGGGACAGAGACAGAGAGAGTTAGAGAGAGACAGAGAGAGAGGGAGAGATAGAGATAGACAGAAAGAGAGAGGGAGAGACAGAGAGGGAGAGAGACAAATGGAAGAAGTAGAAAAAGAAACAGAGAGAAATGCAGAGGGAAAGACAAAAAATGAGACAGTGATAGAGAAAGAAAGAGAGGGATAGATAGAGAGAAGGCAGAGACAGAAGGTGACAGAGCCAAAGGAATCAGAGAGAGGAAAATGTAGACTGAAAGACAGAGTTTTGTGATAAATATAGAGAGAAAAGGGGGAGACAGGGAGGGACAGTGTGACAGATAGAAAGAGAGAGAATGGTGCAGAGGATTTTTAGCACACAGAAGTGGGTGGATTGGGAACAGGTTCAATTCTGAATACTGCCCCCAACCCACCCACCTCCAGGTATAACTGATTCAGGACAAGGGTTCGACAGCCAATCATCTGCCAGGAGGCCAGTTGGCAATTTAATGTATGAATAAGGCTGGCAGCCTCTGATGTAACCTGCATTACAGGTTTTACAGTTGGCAGCCAGGGTTTGTCAGCCCTCAGGAAACATAGCAGCTGAAGGGAAGCGGGGAAAAAAGCAAAAAACTGCGGATGCTGGAAATCCAAAACAAAAATAAAAATACCTGGAAAAACTCAGCAGGTCTAACAGCATCTGCGGAGAGGAACACAGTTAACGTTTCAAGTCCGTATGACTCTTCAACAGAACTAAGTAAAAATAGAAAAGAGGTGAAATATAAAGCTTGGCAGAGAATGTAACTGTCTTCACTGCACTGCCTGTGGGCCAGGAGGAGCAGGAATGTTTCCCCCCACCCCCCAACATCAGACCTCTCCTCTTATCAAAACCCCACTCATAGCAAGGTACCAGGGGTCAGTGATCAGGCCTCCATGCCCACCATATCAGACCCTTTACCCCCAGGTTGGGGATCGCGGTTTCCTGTTCCTGTAAAAAGTGCTATCTGCCTGTCAGGAAGCAGAGCCAGCCAATCAGGCTGAGGGAGGGCAGGGGCCCGGTTAGCATCGAAAGACCCAATGTTGAGTAGTTAAAACCTGACCGAAAATCAACTCTTATTCCATTCCCCTCACACCCTACCACTGCCAATATAACCCATCCCTGTTAAAATCCAGGATGGAGAGAGGGACAGAGAGAAGGACAGAGAGGGATGGAGAGAGGGAAAGGATCAGAGGGAGGGACAGAGAGAGAGGGGACAGAAGGTGGGACAGGGAGAGAGGGACAGAGAAATAGAGACAGAGAGACAGGGACAGAGAGAGAGGGGCAGGGAGAGTTAGAGAGAGGGACAGGGAGAGTTAGAGAGAGGGACAGGGAGAGTTAGAGAGAGAGGCAGAAAGAGGGGCAGAGAGGAATAGAGAGAGAGGAACAGAAGGAGAGACAGCGAGAGAGGGAAAGAGAGAGGGATAGAGAGAGGGATAGAGAGAGACAGAAGGTGGGGCAGGGAGAGATAGAGACAGAGAGAGGGACAGGGAGAGTTGGAGAGAGGGACAGAGGGAGGGGCAGAGAGAAATGGAGAGTGAGAGAGTGAGAGACAGGGAGGGATAGAGAGAGAGGGACAGAGAGAGAGACAGAAGGCTGAACAAAGGGAGGGAGACGGAGGGACAGAAAGAAAGTGACAGAGAGCAGGATACAGAGAGGGACAGATAGGGAGAGGGTCAGAGAGGGAGGGAGGACTCTATTCTTTTCTTCATAAGAACAACACAGATTATAGAGTGAAGTAATGGGAGTACTTAAAATGATGGAAGTGTGGGACAGGGTTGATAGAAGCAGTGTTTCAGTAGCTGAGGAGTCAGGAATGAGAGGCCAAACATTAAATGAACAGATTTAGAGCAGAGGGCAGGAGAAATGTCTTCACACTGAGAGTTGTGAGGATGTAGAATTCAGTTCCAGGATTAATTGAGGCAGAAACTGTGTCAACATTCCAGATTAGACTGGATAGACAGTTGAGGGAAAAGGGTTCTGGGAACAGGGTGGCTAAATGTGATTAGAACTATTTGCTTGCCTGTAGGGAAAACACCAGCACAGACCGGTTGGGCCGAATGGCCTGTTTCCGTGTTATATTGTTTTTGTATTTTTATATGTGACAAAGGGTGATATTAGTGTCAGGGAGGTTGTTATTGAAGAAACAGTCATTCTCAATACCTCATTAATGTTGCGAAGAGCCAATTCAGCTTCCGGTCGACCAATATCACCCATATACCATTCCCTGGACAGACCCTGAAACACAAGAACTTGACTGAGAAATGTCCTCGGAACTGAAGCTTTATCAATGGTCAGTCACTCAGAGACAGTCACAACAATCACCACATTACAACAGGAACATGTTCCAGTGAGAGGGATTTCATTCCAATCTGCAGGGGCATTCTGATGCATTGTGTGCCGTTTACCAATGTAAATGGTGCTCTCTGCAGTAACTGGGCAGTAACTACATTCAGTTACAATAGAGCTGAATGCAATTTGTACCCTGCTCTACTTCTGAGGAGGATATTGCCAGTGGCACACAACCACAGGGCACTGGCAGCAATCACTGGGAAATGAAGCCTGCAGAAAACAATGGATTGACTCTCCAAGTTAACACTAATGGTGATAGCCTGCCCTGCTGGGTTGTGAACAAAACAAACAAGGAAGAAGCTGCATTTCTATAGCGCCTTTCATGATCTCAGGCAGTCACAAAGTGCTTCACAGCCAATTAAACACTTTTGAAGTGTAGTCACTGTTGAGGTATAGGAAACACAGCAACCAATTTGTGTACATCAGGTTCCCACAAACAGCAATGTGATATTTGATCAGATAATCTGTTTCATTGAAGTTGAATGAGGGATAAACATTGGCCAGGATACCCAGGATAACTACCCTACTTCTTCAATTACAGCCATGGGGTCTTTTACATCTAATTGGGGGAGCAGCTTTGGTCTAATGTCTTATCCAAAAGACCATACATCTGACAATGCAGCACTCCCTCAGTACTGACCCTCTGACAATGCAGCACTCCCTCAGTACTGACCCTCTGACAATGTAGCACTCCCTCAGTACTGACCCTTCGACAGCGCAGTACTTTCTCAGTCCTGACCTCCGACAAGGTAGCACCCCCTCAATACTGACCCTCCAACAATGCAGCACCCCCTCAATACTGACCCTCCAACAATGTAGCACCCCCTCAATACTGACCCTCCAACAATGCAGCACTCTCTCAATACTAATCCTCCAACAATGCAACACTCCCTCAGTACTGACCCTCTGATAGTGCAGAGCTCCCTCAGTACTGACCCTCTGACAGTGCAGCACTTCCTCAGTACTGACCCCCCAACAATGTAGCACCCCCTCAATACTGACCCTCCAACAATGCAGCACACTCTCAATACTGACCCTCCGATAATGCAGCACTCCCTCAATACTGACCTTCTGACAATGCAGCACTCCCTCTGTACTGTCCCTCGACAATGTAGAGCTCCCTCAGTAATGACCCTCCAACAATGCAGCACTCCCTCAGTACTGGCCCTCCGAAAGTCCAGTACTTCCTCAGTCCTGATCCTCCGACAAGGTAGCACCCCCTCAATACTGACACTCCAACAATGTAGCAACCCCTCAATACTGACCCTTCAACAATGCAGCACTCTCTCAGAGCTGACCCTCTGACAGTGCAGAGTTCCCTAAGTACTGACCCTCTTAAAATGCAGCACTCCCTCATTACAGACAAGTTGAGAGTGCTGCACTCCTTCAGTACTGACCCTCTGACACTGCAGCACTTCCTCAGTCTTGACCCTCTGACAATGTTGCATCCCCTCAATACTGAACCTCCAACAATGCAGCTCTCCCTCAAGACTGATCCTCTTTCATGTGCAGCACTCCCCCAGTACTGACCCTCTGACAGTGCAGCACTCCCTCAGTACTGATGTCAGACAATGCAGCACTCCCTCCTTATTGACCCATTGAGAGTGCAGCAATCCTTCAGTACTGACCCTCCAACAATGCAGCACTCCCTCAGTGCTGACCCTCTAACAATGCAGCACTCCCTCAGTACTGACCCTGCAACAATGCAGCGCTCCCTCAGTACTGACCCTCTGACAGTGCAGCACTCCCTCAGTACTGACCCTCCGACAGTGCAACACCCCCTCAGTACTGTCCCTCTGGCAGTGCAACACTCCCTCTGTACTGACCCTCTGACAGTGCAGCACTCCCTCATTATTGACCCTCTGACAATGTAGCACCCCCTCAATACTGACCCTCCAACAATGCAGCACTCCCTCAGTGCTGACCCTCTAACAATGCAGCACTCCCTCAGTACTGACCCTGCAACAATGCAGCACTCCCTCAGTACTGACCCTCTGACAGTGCAGCACCCCCTCAGTACTGTCCCTCTGGCAGTGCAACACTCCCTCTGTACTGACCCTCCGACAGTGCAGCACTCCCTCATTACTGACCTGTTGACAGTGCAGCACTGCCTCAGTACTGACCCTCCAACAGTGCAACAGTCCCTCAGTACTGACCCTCCAACAGTACAACACTCCCTCAGTACTGAACCTCTGACAGGTCAGCATTTCCGCAGTCCTGAACCTCTGACAGTGCAGCACTCCCTCAGTACTGATCTTCTGACAATGCAGCACTCCTTCAGTACTGACGCTGTGACAGTGCAGCACTCCCTCAGTACTGACCATCTGACAGTGCAGCACTCCCTCAGTGCTGACCCTGCGACAGTGCAGCACTCCCTCAGCACTGATCCTCTGACAGTGCAGTTTTCCTTCAGCAGTGCACTGGAGTGTCAGTCTGAATTCGGTGCTCAAGTCCATGGTGCAGGGTATAAAACCCACAATATTCGGTCGGGGGTGAGAGTTCTACCGCTGAGTCATCACAAAATATGTGACTGTTAAAAGGGGGAAGCTGAGGTTTACAGAGACAGGATTACAGAATACAGCAGATGCTGCAGTGGACAATAGTATGGGGTGTTTCTGTTTTTGGCACAGCACTGAACTACACCACTGCACCCCATCCCACCATCCCAAAACAACATCCTCAAAGATAGGCCTGTGAGGACAATGCGTGTTTGGAATATTTCCAGTAATATGTGCTGTGTCATTCCAGTTCTCCTCAGTTAGCAGGGCTCACCCATCGGGTTCACAAAGTTGTACATTTTGACATATTTACAAGTTCATTGTGTCAGCCCTGGCTCAGTGGGTAACACTCTTCTCTTTACCTCAGAAGGATGTGAGTTCAGTTCCCACTCCAGACACACTGAGCAAAAACTCTACATTAACACTCCAGTGCAGTACTAAGGGAGTGTTAAAAACAAAAAGCTAAAAGCTACTGCGGATGCTGGAAATCCAAAACAAAAACAGAATTACCTGGAAAAACTCAGCAGGTCTGGCAGCATCGGTGGAGAAGAAATCAGTTAATGTTTCGAGTCTTCATGACCCTTCGGCAGAACTGAGTATAGTTAGGAGAAAGGTGAAATATAAGCTGGTCTAAGGTGGGGGGGCGGGGGGAGAGAGAAGTTGAGGGTGTGGTGATTGTGGAGATAAGCAAGCAGTGATAGGAGCAGATAATCAAAAGATGTCACAGACTGCTTGCTTATCTCCACAATCACCACACCCTCAACTTCTCTCTCCCCCTGCCCCCTCACCTTAGACCAGCTTATATTTCACCTCTCTCCTAACTATACTCAGTTCTGCCGAAGGGTCATGAAGACTCGAAACGTTAACTGATTTCTTCTCCACCGATGCTGCCAGACCAAGGGAGTGTTACTCTGTCAGAAGCAACACCTTTCGTGTGAGAAATTAAATCGGAGCCCCGTCTGCCCTCTCAGGTGGAGCCAACAGATCCATTATCACTATTTGAAGATTTCCCTGGTGTCTTGGTTAATATTTATCCCTCAATCAACATCACTAAAAAATTATCTGGTTATTTGTTGCCTTTTTCTGTGTGGGAGCTTGCTGTGCACAGTGGCTTCACTTCAAAAGGGATTTTATTGGTTGTAAAGTGTTTGGGATGTCCCAAGCTCATGAAACTAATGCAAATTTGTTTTTTTTTTCTTCTATCTCATTGTTAGTTGATTTCCTGAAGCTTCATACACTGACAGTTGGAAACTCATCTCAGTGTTTAGCTCCTTTAAGACCACTCATCAAATTGCCCCTGTAGAGAAGCGATTTAAACAGACCCTGAGATAGATCAGATTAATTGCTGCATTGGAGAGGGATCTTAGCAATATAATCATGACCAGATTATCTGTGCTTTAAGTGACATTGACTGAGGAATGAATAATGGCCAGGTCATCGGGACAACGCCCCCTCTTCTTTGTGTAATGCAATCTTTTGCGTTCAGACAGGGCCTCAGTTTAACGTCTCATCCAAATGACGGCACCTCTGACAGTATTAATTCAGCTGCTGGGAGCAGGTAATAACGGATTGTTGCTGCTGTTTGGGTCGAATATAACAAATGCAAAAAGGATAAGGTAACGCCCATGAAGATGGTGCAGTGTCTCCATACCTGTTCTTGTGGTGATGGTGGTATTGGTCGTCCTTTATTAACTGGTAAAGGCAGTGGGGGTCTGGAATCACTGGGACCTCTTGAGAAAGACTGCATGGTCTCTGTGTATACAAAGCATAGTCAGCTGATCTCATAGTAATGGCAACGTTACAGGATAAGCAGCTGCACCTCACAACATCTGCTTTGATGTGATTTTTATGGTATACATCACAGAAGGGGGCCATTCAGCCCATTGTATCTGTTCTGTCTCTCTGAAGAAAGCCATCCAGTTCACCCCACTCACCTGCTCTTACCCCATAGCAATGTAAATGTTTCCTTTTTAAGCATCTAACATCCATTTGAAAGTTTCACCACCCTTTTAGATAGTGCATTCCCCATGATAATATCTCATTGCATCAAAGATTCTCCTCATCTCCCTCTGCTTCATTTTGTCAATTGTGAATAACATTGATGCATTTATGGGAAAGCTAGGAAAATTCATGAGGGAGACTGGGTTAAAAGGATACGTTGATAGGCTGGGATGTAAAAGGCTGGGAAGAGGCTGCTGTGGGGCATAAACATCGACTCGAACTGAATGGGCTGAATGGCCTGTTTCTGTGCTGTGCGTTCTATACAATTCAATGTAATTACCATAAACCTGTGACCTCTAGTTTCTAAGTTTCCAGTCTGTGGAATGTTTCTCCTTATTTCCTCTTCATAATTTTCAACACCTCTCTTAACTCTCCCCTGAATCCTCTCTGCTCTAAGCAGAACAACCCCAGCCCTGAAGAAGGGTCATATGGACTCGAAATGTTAACTCTGTTTCTCTCTCCACAGATGCTGTCAGACCTGCTGAATTTTTCCTACATTTTCTGTTTTTATTTCAGATTTCCAGCATCCATAGTATTTTATTTTTACCCCTCCAGCCTCCCCACTTTGCTGACATTCTTCATCTTTGGGACCATTCTGGTAAATCTTTTCAGTAGTCTCTCCAAGGCCTTGACATACTTCCTACTGTGCTGTCCAGACTTGGACACTCCAACTGAGGCCAAACCAGTGTTTTGGAGGGATATTTTTACCAAACTTATCAATTTTTAGAATTTTGTGGGGGGGTGCGGGGGAGGGGTAATGTTTGGGAGCCATTTTTGCTCATTCTGTAAGTTATATTCCTGTAATGACGACGTACCAGACAGGTTTCAACAAGAAAGTTAACTTTATTACAAAGAACTTTTTAGAAGCTACATGCTTGGACCAGGTCCTCGACAAGAAAACCCCACTTCCCCGAATTACCTGCACTTAGGGCTTATTGGTCGGAGCCTCCAAGAACAATCATGTGACCCCTGATAGACAGTATGAGAGGCTATACCTTGAGTTACTACAGTTTCCTTTTAAAGCAGCTCATTTTGGAGCTGGTACAAGATAGATGAAGGCATCTTGGGGAGATCATTGAACTAATCGACAACTATTGGCACTCCTACTTACTATTTACGTAGTGCAGCCATCTACAAGATGCACTGCAGCAACTCACCAAGACTCCTGATGCAGCACCCTCCAAACAGACAACCTCTACCATCGAGAAGGACAAGGGCAGCAGACAGATGGGAACACCACATCCTGCAAGTTCCCCTCCAAGCCACTGACCATCCTGACTTGGAAATATATCGCCATTCCTTCACTGTCACTGAGTCAAAATCCTGGAACTCCCTCCCTAACAGCAGTGTGGGTTGTACCCACACCACATGAACTGCAGCAGTTCAAGAAAGCAGCTCACCACCACCTTCTCAAAGGCAATTAGGGATGGGCAGTAAATGCTGGCACAAACAGCAAAACCCAGGTACGATTAATAAAAGCGGCCATTTCCCTGGACTAGACCTATAGAGATGAACATCTCTTTATGGTGTTTGGATAAAGCTTTGTAATGTGGTTTTAAGAAGAACCTTTCTTTATTTTATTCTTTCATGGATTTCACTGGCACGGCCAGCATTTCTTGTCCATCCCTAATTGCCCTTGAACTGAGTGGCTTGTCACACCATTTCAGAGGGCAGGTAAGAATCAACCATTTTTCTGTGGTCCCAGAGTCACATGTAGGCCAGACCAGGTGGTTTCCTTCCCTAAAGGACATTAGTGAACCAGATGGATTTTTACAACAACCTATGATAGCGTCATGGTTACTATTACTGAGACTAGCTTTTTAACTCCAGGTTTATTGATTGAATTTAGATTCCAGCAGATGCTATGGTTGGATTTGAACCCTTGTCCCCAGAACACTAGCTTGGACCTCTGGGTTACTAGTTCAGTGAGATTACCACTTCGCCACCACATTCTCCCATGACATGATATTTCTTACTCACTTGTTCTCTATCCCCCCCTACTGACAGTGGAGGCTCTTTGCTGGCACATCTTTTCACAGGCAGCCTTCAATAGCACCTCCAAATGATTATAATTCATATAATTGCCATGACAACATTAACTGGTCACCTGGTCACAAGGGGCGTCACAGAGTCTGTCCTCCATTGCGCTGCCAGCAAAGGGTTGATGGAGAACAATCGAAATAGGAACATTAGACTATGAGCTGGAGTAGGACATTCAGCCCTTCGAGCCTGCTCCGCCATTCAATAAGGTCATGGCTGATCTGATTGTGGTCTCAACTCCACTTTGCCTCCACTAACCCTTGACTCCCTTGTCGTTCAAAAATCTGTCTAACTCAGCCTTGAATATATTGAATGACACAGCCTCCACTATTTTCTGGGGAAGAGAATTCCACAGACTAACGACCTTCTGAGAGAAAAAATTTCTCCTCATTTCTGTCTTAAACAGCAGACCTATTATTTTTTAAACCGTGTCTCCTGGTTCTAGTCTCTCCCACAAGAGGAAACAACCTCGGTATCCACGCTATCAAGTCCTCTCAGTATCTTATATGTTTTAATAAGATCGCCTCTCATTCTTCTAAACTTCAATGGGTACAGGCCCAACCTGTTAAACCTTTTTTCATAATATAAGCTCTTCATCACAGGAATGAGTTGAGTGAACCTTCTCTGAACACATTTTTTCAAAGAAGGAGACAAAAATTGTGCACAGTATTCCAGATGTGTCTCAACAAGGCCCTGTACAGCTGTAGTAAAACTTCCCTATTTTTATATTCAATTTCCCTTCCAACATTCTATTTATCTTCCTAATCAAATGCTTTGTCCAAATGTTGGATTTCAACTCCACCCAACAACACAGTCCAAACGAGAATGAACTTTATCTCAAATAGATGTCAGGATTGTCGAATAATCCATTTAAACTAGATTCCCTTTTAAATCCTAGAGTTTGTAGAACTGATAAGAAAGAGCTTGCATTTATATAGTGTCTTTCACAACCTCGGGACTACTCCAGTCACGTTATTGCAGCAGTCCCAAGTCCTGCACTGAATAAACTAGCAATTGCTTTCTTGACAAGACAATTAAAATTTTATACAAGAAGTGAATGAGAAGCTGACAAACAGCTTTGTACCTTGTTGAAAACGTGGCGGCAAGGATCCGCTTGGTGAAAGACTGGTCATAATGGGAGAAAAAAGAAAGGAAATAGGGTGTTAATATGACAACAATGAAGAATGAACATGATAATGTGTAGAAGATAGAATGTTTAAAAAAGATTAAAGACTTAACTATGTACTATCAGGTGCTAGAGCTGAAGTTACTCCCACAAAGAGATGAATGAACACTGCTACTACACACACACAGACACATACACACACACACTCACACACAGACACACACAAACACACACTTATACATACACACAAACACGCATACACATTCACACACATGCAGACAAACACACACACAGACAGACAAACACATACACACACTCAGACACACAGACACACACACATTCACACAGACAAGCACACTCATGGACAAACACACACACTCACAAACAGACAAACACACACGTTCACACACACACACAAACACAGATGTACATTCACACACAAACACAGATGCACATACACACACACACACAGGTATGCGTACACATAGACACAGACACACAGGTACACGTATACATAGACACACATATATATACAAACACACATAGGTACACCTACATATAGACACACCCACGCACACATGTGTAGACCTACACAGACATACAAACACAGACACACACAAGGAGGGAATGATGAGGGGGCAAGGGCGAGACACACTCTAAATGCTTGATGTCATATGATCCCATGGATGGGATTACTTTTACTGACAGGGCCTCATCACAGGCGTCTGGAGTTACAAGAGGAACAAGGCACAGAGTACACATCATCTGTGGATAATCCAATGGAGAGAAGGAAGAAGAGGATAATGGTGATCCCAAAGTAGCCAATCCCATTGCTGCCGGGATGTCAGAGATTCCCTTCCAGCTGTAAGGTTCAGTTAGTCACTTTCACTGGACTGATGTAACAATCACATACAATGGTCACTGTCCCAGCCCCAATCCAACTGACACAAAACAATCCTGTAACCAATCACCCATCGTGCACACACTCCCACCATTGATCCCTATCAATTCATGTATTTCCATTCATCAACAAACAAACTGAAAAGACAAGCAGCCAATCAGCAACCAAGAATGGGCAATACTGGAAAGTGATGCACAGTGATACATTTGATGTGATTCTATGAAAGAACAGAAACTTAACAACATTTCTCAGCCACACATGTACATGTACAGACCTAACAATAGATGCCAACCTGGTGAAGCTACAACCCAGGACTATTTGTGTGCTAAAAAGTGGAGGCAACAACTGACAGAGCTAAGTGATCCCACAACCAATGGATCAGATCTAAGCTCTGCAGTCCTGCCACATCCAGTCATGAATGGTGGTGGAGAGTTAAACAACTCACTGGAGGAGGAGGCTCCACAAATATCTCCATCCTCAATGATGGGGGAGCCCAGCGCATCAATGCAAAAGATAAGGCTGAAACATTTGCTACAATCTTCAGCCAGAAGTGCCGAGTGGATGATCTTGGCCTCCTCCGGAGGTCCCCAGCTTCACGGATGCCAGTCTTCAGCCAATTCGATTCACTCCACGTGATATCAAGAAATGGCTGAAGGCACTGGATACTGCAAAGGCTATGGGCCCTGACAACATTCCAGCAATATTACTGAAGACTTGTGCTCCAGAACTTGCTGCACCCCTAGCCAAGCTGTTCCAGTACAGCTACAACACTGGTATTTACCCGGCAATGTGGAAAATTGCCCAGGTATATTCTGTACACAAAGAGCAGGACAAATCCAACCTGGCCAATTTCCGTCCCATCAGTCTACTCTCAAGGTGTCATTGATAGTGCTATCAAGCAGCTCTTACTCAGCAATAACCTGCTACTGACGCTCAGTTTGGGTTCCGCCAGGGTCACTCAGCTCCTGACCTTATTACAGCCTTGGTTCAAACATGGACAAAAGAGCTGAACTCCAGAGGTGTGGTGAGAGTCACTGCCCTTGACATCAAGGCAGTATTTGACAGTGTGTGGCATCAAGGAGTCCTAGCAAAACTGGAGTTAATGGAATCAGGGGGAAAACTCTCCACTGGTTGGAGTCATACCTAGCACAAAGGAAGATGGTTGTGGTTGTTGGAGGTCAATTATCTCAGTCCCAGGACATCTTCACGGTGGCATCCTAGGCCCAACCATCTTTAGCTGCTTCATCAATGACCTTCCCACCAAGGTACGATCAGAAGTGGGGTTGTTCGCTGATGATTGCACAATGTCCAGCAACATTTGTGACTCCTCAGATACTGAAGCAGTCCATGTCCAAATGCAGCAAGACCTGAACAATATCCAGGTTTGGGCTGACAAGTGGCAAGAAACATTTGCGCCACACAAGTGCCAGGCAATGATTATCTCCAACAAGAGAGAATCTAACCATCACCTTTGACATTCAATGGCATTACCATCGCTGAATCCCTACTATCAACATCCTGGGAGTTACCATTGACCAGAAACTAAACTAGACAGCCATATAAATAATGTGTCTACAAGAGCAGGTCAGAGGCTGGGAATTTTGAGGTGAGTAACTCACCTCCTGACTCCCCAAAGTCTGTCCACTATCTACAAGGTAAAAATCATGAGTGTGATGCAATACTCTCCACTTGCCTGGATGGGTGCAGCTCCAACAACACTCCAGAAACTCAACATCATTGACTGAGGGCATCCTGGCTAAGTTTGCAGATGATACAAAGATAGATGGAGGGACAGGTAGTATTGAGGAGGCGGGGAGGCTGCAGAAGGATTTAGACAGGTTAGGAGAATGGGCAAAGAAGTGGCAGATGGAATACAACGTGGGGAAGTGTGAGGTCATGCACTTTGGTAGGAAGAATAGAGGCATAGACTATTTTCTAAATGGGGAGAGAATTCAGAAATCTGGAGTGCAAAGGGACTTGGGAGTCCTAGTCCAGGATTCTCTTAAGGTTAACTTGCAGGTTGAGTCGGTAGTTAGGAAGACAAATGCAATGTTGGCATTTATTTCGAGAGGACTAGAATATAAAAGCAGGGATGTGCTGCTGAGGCTTTATAAGGCTCTGGTCAGACCACATTTAGAATATTGTGAGCAATTTTGGGCCCCGTATCTTAGGAAGGATGTTCTGGCCCTGGAGAGGGTCCAGAGGAGGTTCACGAAAACGATCCCAGGAATGAAAGGCTTAACATATGAGGAACGTTTGAGGACTCTGGGTTTATACTCGATGGAGTTTAGAAGGATGAGGGGGGATCTGATTGAAACTTACAGAATACTGAAAGGCCTGGATAGAGTGGACGTGGGGAAGATGTTTCCATTAGTAGGAGAGACTAGGACCCGAGGGCACAGCCTTAGAGTAAAGGGAAGACCTTTTAGATGAGGAGAAACTTCTTTAGCCAGAGAGTGGTGAATCTATGGAATTCATTGCCACAGAAGGCTGTGGAGGCCAGGTCATTGAGTGTATTTAAGACCGAGATAGATAGGCTCTTGATTGGTAAGGGGATCAAAGGTTACGGGGAGAAGGCAGGAGAATGGGGTTGAGAAACTTATCAGCCATGATTGAATGGCGGAGCAGACTTGATGGGCCGAAGGGCCTAATTTCTGCTCCTATGTCTTATGGTCTTATCATCCAGGACAAAGCAGGCTGCTTGATCAGCACCCCATCCACCACCTTCAACGTTCACTTCCTCCACGACCGAGGCACAGCAGCAGCAGAGTGTACCATCTACAAGGTGCACTGCAGGAACTCACCAAGACTCCTTCAACAATATCTTCCAAACTCGTAACCTCTATCATCTTGAAAAACAAGGGCAGCAGATACATGGGAACACCACCAACTGCAAGTTCCCCTCCAAGCTGCTCAATATCCTGACGTGGAAATATATCACCGTTCTTTCACTGTCGCTGGCTCAAAATCATGGAGCTCCCTCCGTAACAGCACTGTGGGTGTACATACACCATATGGACTGGTGCAGTTCAAGAAGGCAGCTCATCACCACCTTCTCATGGGAAATTAGGGATGGGTAACAAATGCTTGCCTAGCCAGCGAGGCCCACATCCCATGAAAGAATGTAAAAAAAGCCTTCTACCAGCAATGTGAGCCTGTGGTAAGTCTGACAGTTTTGTCCTTTTATGCCATTCAGCTGTTGGTCTTAGGGTTTCTATGATAAACCTTACTTGCTTCTTTCTGCAGAGAAGATTGGACTGTGGCTGTCTAGATTTCATTCATCAATGGAGGAAATGCAAGTTTAACGAAAACCGCACATCCTTTTTCAGCTGTTGTTTGGTTTACCAACCCTCCAGGAATGTCCTGAAGTCTTCAGGAATTTAAGATTAAAGGACACTGTTTCAAACAAGCCGGAACCAAATTCATAGGTAGTGTTAGAAAAACTAATTGTTTTCTTATTTTCTTTGATAACCTTTGTTGATCAGTTAATAAAATGACTGAACACGGGGTTGGGGGAGAAGGCTGTTCGATTGGTGCATTGGTTGGAGGCACAAAGTCATATGATGAAACCTCTAAGAATATGCCCAGCCAGAGTTGGCAAACTCACCTGTTGCTCTTGTGAGTTTTGTTTTTAGGGCAGGACTGCTGATCATACCTAGCATAAAGGAAGATGGTTGTGGTTGTTGGAGGTCAGTCATCTCAGTTCCAGGACATCACTGCAGGAAATCGTCAGGGTAGTGTCCTCGGCCCAACCATCTTCAGCTGCTTCATCAATGACGTTTCCTCCATCATAAGGTCAGAAGTGGGGATGTTCGCTGATGATTGCACAATGTTCAGCACCATTCGCATCTCAGATACTGAAGCAGTCCATGTCCAAATGTGGCAAGACCTGGACAATATCCAGGCTTGGGCTAACAAGTGGCAAGTAATGTTTGCACCACACAAGTGCCAGGCAATGACCATCTCCAACAAGAGAGAATCTAACCATCACCCCATGACATTCAATTGCATTACCATCACTGAATTCCCCACTATCAACATCCTGGGGGTTACCATTGACCAGAAACTGAACTGGACCAGCCATATTAATACTATAGCTACAAGAGCGGGTCAGAGGGTAAGAATCCTGCGACGAGTAACTCACCTCCTGACTCCCCAAAGCCTGTCCACCATCTACAAGGCACAAGTCAAGAGTGTGATGGAATACTCTCCGCTTGCCTGGATGAGTGCAGCTCCTACAACACTCGAGAAGCTTAACATCATCGAAGACAAAGCAGTCCGCTTGGTCGGCACCCCATCCATAAACATTCACTCCCTCCACCACCGACACACAGTGGCAGCAGTGCAACTTGCCAAGGCTCCTTTGACAGCACCTTCCAAACCTATGATTGCTACCATCTAGAAGGACAAGGGCAGCAGATAGATGGGAACACCATGACCTACAATTTCCCCCCAAGCTACTCACCATCCTGACTGGAAATATATCGCCGTTCCTTCACCGTTGCTGGGTCAAAATCCTGGAACTCCCTCCCTAACAGTACTGTGGGTGTACCTACAACACATGGGCTCCAGCATTTCAAGGAGGCAGCTCACCAGCACCTTCTCAAGGGTAATTAGGGATGGGCAACAAATGCTGGCCTTGCCAGTGATGCCCACATCCCATGAGAGAATAAAAAACATCGCTAATCTATTTTCTCCAATACACAGGGCATGTATACTGGTCACATGTAGTAACTCCGCTGGGAGAAATACCTTTCTGGATTGATAAGTGCCAGCTGATTGCCTCCAGAGAAACTGGGCTTTGGTCCTGGTCGGGGAGTTCTGTATGGGAATGTGTTGGCATTCAAAGCAGAGTCAACCGGTCGAGGTAAAGGTCTCTGAGCAAAATCTGAAGGAGAATTGGATAAAACAGCTTCAGTATCTACAATAGACTCTACATCCTGGATCCTAGCACCCAAGCTTCCACTGAGACAGTCCCAATTAACTCCTTTGCAAAAATGTATTTTTGCTAAGTACAATAGTCAGGGAGGATAAGGAAGGGTTAAATTATGGATTAAATTAAATTAAATTGGTTAAATTATTTTGGTAGAAAGAACATGGAGACAGTTTAAAATAGGAAGTACAATTCTAAAGGGGGTGCAGGAGCAGAGGGACCTGAGTGTATTTGTACATAAGCCATTGAAGGTTGAGAGCGTGGTTAACAAAACATACAGTATCCTGGGCTTTATTAATAAGGGCATAGAGTACAAGAGAAAGGAGATTATGTTGAATTTGTATGAGTCACTAGTTTGACCTCAGCTGGAGTATTACGTCCAGTTCTGGGTGCCGTACTTTAGGAAAGATTTGAATTTAAGAAGTTAGGACTGTTTTCCTTGGAGAAGAGAAGACTAAGAGGAGATTTGATAGAGGTATTCAAAATCTTGAGGGGTCTGGACAAAGTAGATAGAAAGAAACTGTTCACATTGGCGAAAGGATCGGGAAGGAGAGGGCAAAAATTTAAAGACATTAGTAAAAGAAGTAGAAGCAATATGAGAAAAAATAGATTTTCATGCAGCAAGTGGTTAGGTTCTGGAATGCTCTTCCTGAGAGTGTGGTGGAGGCAGGATCAATCAAGGCATTTAAAAGGGAATTAGACTGTTATCTGAAAAGAAAGAATGTGCAGGGTTATGGGGAGAAGGCAGGAGAATGGAACTTGGTGAGTTGCTTATTCGGAGACCCAGTGCAGACACGATGGGCCAAATGGCTTCCTTCTGCGCTGTAATAATTCTGTGATTTTATGGGGTTCATTTTCCAACCAATGCTGCATCTGTATGAGCACTTAATGCCAAACCAGACAGGTTGAATTCCTGTGTTAATAAAGTGTACAGGGAGTTTTAATATAAGAGCGGTAATGTTCGCATGGACCAGCTCTACTCAGAAAATATACATTTCTGTTAGAAAGGGGCTGACTGTATATTTCTGGCAGTTGTACATTGGTACAAAAAGGTTTTTGGTAAAAATATAGCTTATGCATAGCTGTTTAAAATGCTGTGGCTTACATGATGGCCTATTGGAAGGGGCCATGCACCACTTAGAGGATTACAGCTTGCCATCTTACATCTTAAATAATAGCTCATCCATCTTGGGCATGTGCCTCGGATCAGGTTACTATCAAAAAGAAAGGCAAACATCCTGATTGAAGACTTGGCTTTCAATCTCCGAATTAAATTCCTTTCCCTTGTTAAATATTTGGTGTAACCATAATGTGGATTCAAGGCCTAAGTCTGAACCATCAATGTTTGATTAATGTCTGATTACAGGAGCACCAACTGATCATGAAAAATGAATAAAACAAAAATAAAATCAACAAGAAGGTAGGAACAGGAGGAGGACATTCAGCCCCTCAAGCCAGTATTGTCTTTCAGTTAGGCCATGGCTGATCTGTATCTCAACTCCATCTACCATCTTGCTTCTGTAACCCTTCATACCTTTGCTTCATAAAAATCTAACTAAAAATAAAATTTTCAATTGACTTAGCCCAGCAGCATTTGGGGTTGGAGGAAAGAATTCCAGATTTCCACTACCCCTTGTGCTTGATGTCATTACTCCAAACAGCCTAGCTTTAATTTTAAGATAATTCCCCCCCACCTTGTTCACTACCCTTTCTCTAGAGGTTTCTCACTGTTTACTCTATCAAATCCTTTAATGATCTTACATCCTGCATCGTAAAAGTGACTACACTTCTAAAGTATTTAATTGGCTGTAAAATGCTCTGAGATGTCTTGATGTCGTGGAAGGCATTATAAAAATGCAAGTCATCCTTTTTTCTTTTCTTCAGTTAGCTCATCCATTAATCCTCTATAATTAGGGGACTACAGCCATGTCTATACAACCTCATAATTTAACCCTTTCAGCCCTGGTAACATTCTGGTGATTCTGTGCTTCATCCCCTCCAAGGCCAATGTATCCTTCCTGAGATGTGGTGCCCAGTTACTCCAGATAGGATCTAAGCAAAACTTTAATTACGATAAGGATCTTTGCAATTTATGGACTGTAATCATGTTTAAACATCTCAAGGTACTTCACACAATATTTTTGAAGTGTAATCTGTGATGTGGAAAATATTTATCATTCTCTATAAAATCTGCCAATTCAGGGTTTTATTTTCACATTAACAGCAGACTTGTTGAGTGGTTCTTTTTTCAATGTGTGGGACAACCACGTGTGCACTAACACAGGAATTCAGTGGCAACCCTGAACAACAGTTTAATGATCAAAGGTTCACTTTATTCACTTATTCAAATATGAATTCCCATTATTCCTTAGGAGAGTGACAAAATCACCATCCCCACAAGATGTTGCAGCATGTGTGGCCACCTAAGTCACGTGGCTTCTCCTCCATACGTATGACCCTTTCCTTTGTGTCCTCTCTCCCTAGGATGGCAGGATCCTTAAGTTGTACCCGCTAGAGTTCAATTTAACCTCTAGCAGTGGACACAAAGCAGGAGATAGCAAGTCAGCAATTCCTTTTACATCTCGTCCAATGCTCTTTTCCCATGTCTTGGGTGGGGGGCAGAGAGGGGTCAGGCTGCCAATTTGTCGGGACTTGTACTTTGCTTGGCCATAAGGGTTAAATTTACCCTTGGTCTATCTACCTGTAGCAGTTAACACTTGATCTATTTAGTCTTTAATAGGAGGTGGCCATCACTGGAAAGGCCTGCATTTATTGCCATCCACATTTCAGTCAACAGTTACCACATTGCTGTGGATCTGGAGTCACGTGTAGTCCAGATCAGGTAAGGATTTCCTTCCCTAAAGGACATTAGTGAATCAGATGTGTTTTTACAATAATTGATGGTGGCTTCAGCATCATTGCTGAGATTAGCTTTCAATTCCAAATGTATTAATTGAATTTTAATTTCCACGAATTGCTAGGGTGGGATTTGAACCTGTGCCCCCAGTGCATTAACCTGGGCCTACTGGATTACTAGTCCAGTGACATTACCACTACATCACCGTCTGCCCCCAACTTTAGTTTCTGATTTTAGCTTCTGTCTGTTCTTTAATCATAGAATGATGGAAGGATACCATTCAGCCCATCATGCTTATGCCAGCTTTTTAAAAGAGCTATCCATTGGCCCCACTCCCCTCCTCTATCTCCGTAGCCCTGCAAAGTTTTCCTTTCCAAACATTTATTTAATTCTTTTTTTGAAATTACTTCTGAATTTGCTTCCATCACCCGCTGAGTAAGTGCATTCCAGATCATAACAACCCTGTGGGCAAAACATTTTTCCACATCTCCCTTCTGGCTATTCTGGCAACTACCTGAAACCTTTGTCCTCTGGTTACCAACTCATCCACCAGTGAAATAGTTTTCTCCTTATTTATTTTCCATAAAAATTCCTCATTATTTTGAACACGTATATCAAATCTCCCTTTAACCTTCTCTGCTCAAGGGAGAACAACACCAGCTTTCCCTTGTGTCCACATGTAACTGAAGTCCTTCATCCCTGGTATAATTCAAACTATTTTAACACAATATGATAATACATCTGCACTCTAGGAACTTTGTTGCTGAGCACACAGTGTTAGACTTATGTAGGCTCTAGTTTGTTTCATATGGAGTATGAGCAGTCTACTACTAACTAGATGCCTAATAACTGTAACAAAATACCGTATCTCCTTTTGTTATTATCTAGTAGGATCCACTAGGAAACATCTGCACTTGTTCTATATTTGATAGTGACTATCAAATGTGTAATACATTTATTCTATTTGAAATCTTCCAGTTTGCATATATTCACAAAGAATTATAGCCTTGATCTGACTCCGTTGTTGTTTCTTGAAGCCAGCCTGAAAATAAGCAGTGTCTGTTTGGAATAGGAATAAATGAAGAATTTTAGTCCATCTACTTTATGTGTGCATTTCCTCAATCTTCAGAAGAGCAGTGGGTCTTACTTGCAAATCTTCAACTGGTTGTGACACATCCAATTCTAAGAGCTCACTAAGAAAGCCCGTTTTTGAAAATGTTACAATGTTCTTGTTCTTGTGGGATCACTGCCTGACAAGTCAGTTTAAAATTATACCTAGAAGGTGTATTGAAAGTTGACAATTCTACAATTTAGAGCAGAGAGCTAAGGGTGTCACATCTTCACAAATCAAAATGTCACATTCACAATATGGGCCAGGATTTTCCATGTGTCGGGTGGGCTCGGCGGGAGCGGGCGGGGGCGGTCGCGGAGCTGACTGCCGCCTGCGATCACCTCCACACTGCGATTTCATGCAGGCGGGCCAATTAAGGCCCACCCTGCGTGGATCGCGAGCAATAGTGCTGAGTGCTACCTGTGTGGGCAGGGGGGAGGAGGGAGAGTCAGGTCCAGCGCTCTTTCGCGCATGCACAGAGCTGCCTCAGGGAGATTGAAGTCCTTTTTAAAAATAAAACGTAAATACAATAAAAATTTAATGAAACTGTGCCACATGAGCTGGGACATGTATTCAATTTTCAAAAAAAGTTTTTATTTAATTTGTAAGGGCTTTAGGAAACCTCATCGCGCTCATGGATGACGTTTCCTAAAAAAAGGTAAAAGCTGTTTGGCCTTTTCGCCTGCCCGCTAACCATTAGGTTGGATGCGCAGCGTAAAATTCTGGTTAATTACCTGGTTAATGACCTTAATAGGCCTATCAATTATTGGCAGCCGCACAGCCGACTCCGGTGTGCGCCTGCCGAACGAAATATCACATGACTTCGCGATGACATCGGGATGCACGGCTGACGTCATCGCACATCATTTAACGTTCTGGCTTGTCAGGTGCGCGCCTGCACGCCGAATGGAAAATTCTGCCCATGGTGTTTGGTATTTAAGACCCTGCAATTTTGATCTTATAAAGAATAAATAGACATACCTCAGCGCAAATACAGACAGAAGTGACAAAGAGACATATTGATAATTGTTTACTCACTATCTTCCTCTTCCTTAGAATAAAAAGAGAGATAAATATTGTCAGAGAACATCCTTGAAGTTCAATTTACACAGAGTAACAAAAATTATGCCAAGTCTATATTTTTATTTGTTAATTATTTTAATTTATTCTAGAAAACAATAAGCACTTTCGGGCTACACTTACATCTAGCCTTCTGTCCGGCATACCTGGTCTAAATAAAAAAAAACAGAGATTAATATTTCTTTAAATTAAATTGAAATTACTTGTCTGAAAGGGAGTGCTGCAGGTTAAATTAATGATTTTTTTCACCAGTGGCATCTGGGTTTTAATTTAATCCAGGTTTAACTTGATGGTAACTGCTAGGGACCAGTGTGGAGTAGGTTTACTCATTTTAACCCAGTAATCAGTCAGTGCAAGTCCACAGCACAAGATTTATGTTTCCACTACTCTGAATGAGTCACAAATGTGGTTGAGTCTTAACTGCCCTCTGAAATGGCTTAGCAAACCACTCAGGTCAAGGGCAGTTAGGTATGGGAAATAAATGCTGGTACTGCCAGTGATGCCCTCTTCTCAGGAACAAAGAAAAAAAAACAAATGCATGGCAATGATTATCATTGGAATATAAAGCCAATTTCTTCTAACTGTTAATTCAGAAACCAAAAACAGCTTATTTATCAATTAAACATTTAGGTGTTTGCAAAACCCTATTTATTAACCTTTTATTAATTAGGCATAATTAAATAAGGTGAACCAAAATATATTCCAGCTCCATTCAAATCTATTTCTTTTTCTTTGTGACACACTGGACTGAGAGGCTAGACAGGACGTTTGTCCCTTGACAGCTGCCCAGATCAACCCTGTCACCCTCTCGCCAGGAAATTCACCATAGATAGATGCAACCTCCCAACTTCCTGTGTGGCAGAGTATCGACTCAGGTCAGCACTTCCCTTGAAGTCTGAAATCAGGAATTCATTCTGTGGGGAATCTAAATCCACATCCTTTATCTTGTCTTTCCAACGTGCAACATAGTTGAATGCCATTTATTGTGTCACTTTGTTCGGTGAGGACATTCCAAAGGCAGAACTTATAAGATATAAATATAAGATTGAATCCAGATGGGAAAGTTCCATACTCAGAGAATAGTGAGCATGTACAACTCACTATCAAAAGGAGTAGTTGAGGTAAATAGTATTATTACACTTATGGGGAATATTAAGAGTAAAAGGGATCGAGGGGCTGCTGTTAGGGTTAGATGAAGTCTGCTTTTTATTATTTCCTTGAAATTGGGTCTAAAGAATAAGGCGAGTAAATTCTAAAAAAAAACTTGATTATCAGTAAACTTTGCTCTTGGAATTGTCGAATCTTAAAGCAGAAATGAAGCCCATTTGGTTACTTGTACCTATAGCAGTCTTTTCAAAGACTTACCGAGTCAATCTCATTCCCCCAGCTCTTTCCCCGTCTTCCTATGAGTGTTTCCTTTACAAGTATATGTAAAATAGACAATCCAAAAGATCAAATAAGGAATTCATCTGAAACTTCTGCACCTTTTCTCTTTATTTACTTGATCAAAATCTTTCAAAATGTTGTACTCCGCAAGTAAATCTTCCCTTAACCTTCTGCTCTAAGGTGAACAGTTTCTCCAATGACTGAAGCTTTTCACCTGTGGTCCCATTCTGGTGGATTTCTCCTGCAAGCCTCTCTGTAGTTTTATGTAATTCTAAGCAAGATACCTCTCTTCTGATCAACCACTGTTTTAAGTGTTCTGATTTTGAAAGAGTGTTTTGTGCAATGGTTTGTGGTGTAGCCGTCACTTGTGAATATGAGTTGATGCAGGTACGATTGACTCCTCAATGGCTCTGTCTCTATTATTTGCAACTTATTCCAAATATTTATTGCTTTTCATACCAGTTCTGAATTTATTTTTCAGTATAAGGCCTCTGGTTCTAAATACCTGATTTACTTCAAAGGAATGATGTGAGTTTTCCAAACAGTCAGCTTATCTTGTACCTTGTCCTGCATGATGGAATTAGATACAGGAGTGAGGTGCTATAGTACAGCAGGGGTGAGCTCCATGGCTCCACTGTCTTTATTTTTCAGCCTCATACATTAACACCCAGTGCCAACAGATCATTGAAACTATAGTGTTGGAAGCAAAAGCTCATGCAGGTGAATCTGACTGTGTGACATTGTAAACCAGGTGTTAGTGAATCAACAGCTTGGTTTACATCGCCCACCCATTTAATATCGATGGAAGTGGTGTAAAATAATCTGGCAAATTGCTAGCTGCCATTTTACACAATCACATAGGATCTACCCCATGCAACACAAACCCAACAGTATTGGGTTGTCACCCATACCCACTGTACAAACTGAAATCGGTCCACTAGATCACTAGGATTTGGACAGATGTGAAAAACTTCATCATGGAGTCAGCGAGATTTACAATATGTACTGACATGAGAAGCCATTTCATGGTGTAATCCCTACTGTTGCCATGTTTACCACCCATTTTATGGAGAAGATTCCAGTGAACTTTCACTGCATATTTGCACAGATTTGGATTTCCCACTCAACCCACTTCCAAAACTGCAATTTCATATTTATCTCAGAGGGAGTGCAATTTCATGTACATAGTCAATTTTGATAATTTCTTTTGAAATTACTGCTGCAACTACTGCCACATGTAGTTAAGACCATCTTGTACCACCCCTCCCCCATAAGATGACCCATCGGCTCATACCTTGGAGAAGTTTGCCTCCGTCCCAATGATGAATTACTTCTGTCCACTGGCATGGCTGGTTTTGGCATCCTAGCGGATGGATCGGATCTGTTGCCAAAAGGAGGTCTACACATGTTGAAAGGAAACAGCTGAATTTTTTACAAAGTGAAGGATATAAACCTGAGAACTTCCAGCTATTGTTATAATTATTATTGTGTCAGCTTGGCTCAGTAGCAACACTTCCACCTCATTCATTCAAACTCCAATGCAGGACCTGAGTACCAAACTAGGCTCTCACGTCACCACAGCACCGAGGGAATGCGGCACTGACAGAGGTGCTGTTGTTTTGCTGAGATGTTAAAGGAAGACCATGTCTGCCCATTCATGTGGATGCAAAAGATCTCAAAGCACAATTTGAAGAAGAGTAGGACATTTTCCTGGCCAACATTTATCCCCCTTAATCAAAACTGATTAACTGGTTATTTATCACATTGCTGTTTGGGGATCTTGATTGTCATCGATTCTCTGTCACGTTTAGTTGCCACACTTTAAAAATGCTTTGTTAACTTTCAGTCTCCCTGAGGCCATGAAGGTTGTTATACAAATATAAGGTCCTCTTCTTGAGATATACAGTCCAGGAAGGTTCTAGCTATGATGACTGGTCTGTGATGATTAGAGTCTGGTTGACAATCGAGATGCCGAGATTGGCTTCACTGTTTCTCAGTTAGTGCAGTAGGAAGCAAGCAGTGAATATTTCTGCTCTTGATTGCTATTGACCTGCTTGGCTGGTGAATGAAGACAGCTTGAGGCCCTTCAATGATGCCCTTTCTGTAGGATAGCATATAGGCACTTGCTGCAAAAGGCGCCTCCACTCAGGTGAGGGCATCCAGCAAATAGGGAACTGTATCCCTTCATGGGTTATGGCCTTTGGAGAAAAACTAGAATATACAACAAAAGAAACAGCCATTTAGATCACTCTGATATCACTTTTGTATTTCAGGTTCAAACCTGCTCAATTCTTGAGGTTTCTAAAATTTCTAAACAGGTCCTATGATTCTGCTGTCCTGGGTAATAAAGGGATTTCTTCATTGTTTAAAATATTTGGATGAGATCACCCATCATCACGTTTTCTAAACCCTGGCATCATCTTTGTCAACATTCTTTCAGCCAATGGAATAATGGATCATAGAATAGTCCCAATAATCATCATTAAAGGGACAGGATTGTCTAGGACAAAGGAAGAAAATAGTAGCATAGGGAGAAATCTATTTTTCTTACCAGCTTAAAACTGCTGAAATTGGGTTTCCTTTTCACAACTTAACAAATGTAGCCAGGACATGTATTTCCCTGACCTTCCATCACTAACTAGGTTAGGTAGATGGTATTCTCCCTTGCCCTACCTGTTTTTTCTCTTGAAGAAAGACTTGCATTTGTATAGCACCTTTCACAACCTCAAGACACCCCAAAGTGCTTCACAGCTAATGAAGAGGTTTTGAAGTATAGTCACTGTTTGAATGTAATAAACACGGGAGCCAATATGCGCACAGTGATAATGGTGAGATAATCTTCACGATGTTGGTTGAGGTACGAACACTGCTACTCTTCTTTGAAATAGCGCCCGGGATCTTATACACCCAACTGAGAGACAGGGCAGATGGGGCTGCGGTTTAATGCCTCATCTGAACGATGGGACCTCCAACAGTGCAGTGCTACCTCAGAGCTGCCTGGATTACATGCTCATGCCTTTGGAGTGGGTCCTGAACCTATTTTTAAGCACACGCCTCTCCTCAAGGTGTTCTTGGAGAGTCAGGGTGACATGTAACACCACGTCCACATTTGGGATGGTGGAAAACAAATTGAAAATGAGTAAACTTGAAGCAGTCTGAGTTTTTGGCCTACAGTCTAGATGGACAGTGATTGCAATCACTGCACCACCTAATCCCAAAGATATTTCATTCAACTAACCACAGAGATAGTTCCAAATAAAAGTAAAACACACATTTCCCATTCACTTTAATGCTTGCATTTCAGAAGCTGAAGCTAAAGGTCAAATTTACAGATGATATCAAACTAGGAGGGGCCAAAGCTAGTGAATAAAAGACAAAGCATGGAACAATGGTCGTTGACAAGTGTGACACAGGAGGAAAATAGTGGGAAACTTAAGTGCTCCATAAATTACATCGAAATGACTAAGGATGAATTTGAGAGCTCAGGGTTTTAGTAAATTTGGTAGTTGGCATGTCCATTAGCTGTTGATCATTAATTACCATACCAAAGCTTATAGTCAGCCTTGGTGAGACCACACCTGGAGTATTGAGTCCAATTTTGGTCTCTTACCTAAGGAAGGATATACTTGTCATACAGGGAGTGCAATGAAGGTTCACCAGATTGATCCCTGGGATGGTGGGATTGTCCTATGAGGAAAGATTGAGGAGACTGAGCCTGTATTCTCCAGAGTTTGGAAGAATGAGAGATGACCTCATTTAAACCGACAAAATTCTTACAGGGCTCAACAGGGTAGATGCAGGATGTTTCCCCTGGCTGGCTGGGGGGTCTAGAACCAGGCACACAGTCTCAGAATAAAGGACAGGCCATTTAGGACTGGGATGAGGAGGAATTTCTTCACTCAGAGGGATGTGAATCTTTGGAATTCTCTACCCCAGGGAGCTGTGGAGGCTCAATCATTGTGTTCAAGACAGTGATCGATAGATTTCTAGATATTAAAAATATCAAGGGATATTGGAATAGTGCAGGAAAATGACATTGAGGTAGAAGATCAGCCATGATCTAATTAAATGGTGGAGCAGGCTTGAGGGGCTGAATGGCCTACTCCTGCTCCTATTTCCTATGTTCCTAAACAGAATGGTTAACTACCTAGTCAAGACAGCGTGAAGAAGTCATGCTTAAACCATACAATTATCTGGTCAGACTATACACTGAGTACTGTGTCCATGGACAGCAAGGGAGATACTCAAGTCCTGGAGTTGAAGGAGAGGAGCCATGAGACTGATTATTAATGCTGAGCAGCTGAATTATGAGGAATGACTGGAACCCCTGCTCTTTATAGGCTTCACAGACAGAGATTCCATCAGGCTTTATGTGGTTAAATTATGAAGACAGATTGAGTACAGATTGAAGGCTGATCTGATCAAAGTATTCATAAAATCGTGGAGTGGTTACAGCACAAAAGGAGGCCATTTGACCCAAAATGTCTATGCTGGCTCTTTGCAAGAACAACTCAGTTAGTCCCACTGCCCCACCCTTTCCCTGTCGCCCTGGACATTATCAGTCCTCTTCAGCTACCTACAGGACAGATAAAGAAAAGTGATCTCCTCTGCTGAGGAAACCAGAGCGAAGGCCGATGATCTTTAAATTAAAGCCAGGGCATTCCAGGGTGATGTTAGGAAGCAATTTTTCACACAAAAGGTAATGGAAATCTGGAACTCTTTCCCACAAAATAGGCTGTGGATGCTGGATCAAATAGAGTTTAAAGAGTGGGATTGATAGATAGGTCAGGCAGTCATGGGATATGGAGCAATGCTGGGAAATAGAGCTCAGGTGTAGACCTGTCGTGACCTAATTGAATGGTGGATGGAAGAATTGAGGGGCTGAATAGCCTCCTCCTGTTCCTATGAAAGGAGGTGACTGCCAGGTAGCCTCGTGGACTTTTGTCTGCATTGTTCCTGGGTGCAAAGCAAAGTGAAGATTGATAAGAGACCAGTGCCTGGGGAGCATGCGGGCCAAGGTAAATGACCTTGAACCCAGATACCCAGGTTCATGTGGGCTTTGGCTGACTAGTACTCAGATGGAGAAGGGATGAAGAGTTGGTCAGGTGAAGGTATATATCTGAAATGCTGCTTACCTGGGCGGTCCGGGTATGGCAGGCTGAGAAAACAGAAAAACACATTGAGGATGTAGATAGTCTGAATGTCTATAATAAAACAGTTAAGAAATGAGGTGATTGTCATTCGTAAATGTTATTAAATGTGTCCTCTCCTCTCCTTTCTCTGTCCAACTTTGTGTTGTTTGTTGGGCAGAATGAATGTGAAATAGGCTCACTGGAAAACATTTGAGAGCTGGACGATTTTAGCTCCAGTGTTATTCCATGTGGGACCCAACGGAATAATCCTACTCCTCCCAGCCCCACATGGGAAAGTTTAAAGTAACAAATCTGCTTGCTCCTCTTCATCTCCCTGGAAGATCCCGCGTCTCTTCAGCCTGGAGAGTGGTAAGTGCTGATACCCCTGCCCAAGGTTAAAAATCGCAGTCGGGGCCCGCAATATTATCAAAAATCTCCACCTGTGTAAAATCTGTTGCCGAGGGGATCTGGATGACTTTTGATAATCATCGGGAATTTTAACTCCCCAAACAGGCAGGGAGGATTAAACTAGCCCTCCCAGCCCTCCCACAGTGATAGTAAGTCACCAAATACAGATAATACTTGACAACCTGTAATAGCTGAACTCCTGAAATCTAGGACCCCAACCTCGTAACCTATACGTCATCACAATACACTTATCATACTTGCTACCATCCTGCTTCCCCAACTCAACACATAACTTTGGATTTCACTCATGTTGACCATGTCAATCATTATCACAGCTCCCAGACAGGACAATCTAACAGACACTGCCAGCAACTGGCCCATCTCCTCATTTTTTGTTTCACACTTCTAAACCTTTGCCAACTTGATTTTTTTTGGGTGAGACCCTGTCCCAAAATGATCTGGGATCAGTTGCTTTTGCATTTTGGTCTGTGACATTGCAGTGACCCAAATGGAATTGCTCTAGGTGTGTCTTACTTGGACACTATTTCCCCACCATAACCCTCCACCCATTCCAAACTCTCACATCTGCTGCGGGCCCTCCTGCTCCGAGGATTTTGTGTGTGTGCAAAAGGCAGAAATCAAATAGGTGACAAGTCCAGTTTTACATTGACTCAACAGAAAGTGAGACTCATGGCCTTTGATGCAAGAGCAGCACAAACTAATTCAGTACTGCCGTTTCATCATTTGTTTTCATTTAAGGTAAACCAAAACTACCTAATGTTTATATATTTTTTTTAAATTTCTGATATTAATGAGAGGGTTCTTATTATTTAGGGAAACATTTCAGGAATTAACTTGTAATATAGAAATTGAAGGGTATTTTTCTACATTACTTTTATAAAGAAAGTATGTGTAAAGCACTTATCATGTTCAATGACATGAATGACCCAGGTTAATCTCTGAGACAAACACACAATGGAAGGGAGACAAGGGGAGGTGTTCACTCGGACAATGCGGTGAAACATTCTCTTACCTTATCCAGGAATGGAGGTTTCTTCACTGAAAAATTAAAAAACAATTCATCAATGCAATGTATTAATATTCCACATGATATACAAATTGTACATTAGAAGATGGACATTATCAGATATCAGACAATACAATATTGCTGCAGAGTTTGGTAATTAAGTACGTATTATGGGTGTATGTTCATTCCTTGTTGTTGAAGCAAAGTGATCACAATTCACATTGAGTACGTCCAACTCTTGTGTCACCATTACTATGGCACTGACTGGTCTGTTGAAACACAACACAGATATTATATCACATGATACAACTGCTGCTACAAAGCAGAAAGTTGAGGAGGCTTTACTGACGGGGCCTGTGATTGGTCTTGATGCTATTGTATAGTAGACAATAGCCTTTCGCAACCATTTTACACCCTGCCTGATTTTTCTCTTCCATTGATGTCAATGCTGCCTCAAGGAGAAGATTTTCCAGTTGCTATGTTTATCATCCATCATTTTAATCATCATAAAAATTAATGAATGAGGTCAACTGACTCTATGCAACACGAGCATAAAAACACCCTGGCTGGGATCTTCTAGCTCCGTCATGGCCGAGCCCGCCATGGGAGATTTGGTACCCCAGCCAAAAGTCCATTGACTTTCAATGGGACCGGACGATCCCTGTGGCGGATGGGGGCTGGAAAATCCTGCCCACTGTTCATTCATAACTTCTCAGATGATGACACCCTCTATGCTGGCATGCAGCAAGACCAGGACAACATTCAGATTTGGGCTGATAAGTGGCAATAACATTTGTGCCACACAAGAAACTTGCATTTTTATAATGCCTTTCATGACCACAGGATGTTCCAAAATGCCCAATAGGCAATGAAACCTTTTTTGAAGTGTAGTCACTGTCGTAACGTAGGAAGTGCCAGGCAATGATCATCTCCAACAAAAGAGAATCTAACCATCTCCCCTTGACATTCAATGGCATTACCATCACTGAATCCCCGACTATCAACATCCTGGGGGTTACCATTGACCAGAAGCTGAACTGGACTAGCCAAATAAATACTATGGCTACAAGAGCAGGTCAGAGGCTAGGAATCCTGTGGTGAGAACTCACCTCTTGACTCCCCCAAAGCCTGTCCACCACTTGCAAGACACAAGTCAGGGGTGTGATGGAATACTCTCCGCTTGCCAGGATGAATGCAGCTCCAACAACATTCAAGAAGCTCGACACCATCCAGGACAAAGCAGCCCACTTGATTGGCGCCCCATCCACCACTTAAGCATTCACTCCCTGCAATACTGGTGCACCTTCTTCGACAGCAACTTCCACACCCACGACCGCTACCACTTAGAAGGACAAGAGCAGCAGATAGATAGAAATTCTCTTCCAGGTTCTCATCCAAGCCACTCACCCTGACTTGGAAATATATCACCGTTCCTTCACTGTCGCTGGGTCAAAATCCTGGAACTCCCTCCCTAACAGCACTGTGGGTGTACCCACACCACATTGACTGCAGTGGTTCAAGAAGGCTCACCACCACCTTCTCAAGGGGCAATTAGGGATGGGCAATAATGCTGGCCTAGCCAGTGATGCCCATATCCCATGTACATGTATCAAGTAAAATGCTTTCCCCACTATATTGAATGGGCTAACAGCTGCACTAAGAAAGGGTTGGAGTAGAGGCACATTGTTTTAAGAAAATTGACACAAGAACCAATGGGGAGATGAGAAGACATTTTCAATGTAGTGATTGTGATCTGGAATGCACTGCCTGAAAGGGTGGTGGAAACAGATTTAGTACCAACATTCAAAAGGGAATTGGATAAATACTTAAAAAGGGGAAGTTTACAGGTTTATGGGGAAGAGCAGGATAGTGGGACTAATTGGCTAGCTTTTTCAAAGTACGGCCCAGTAGATCAAACAAAAGTAACAGGCAAAGAGATTTCATTCCATAAGACCATAAGACGTAGGGGCAGAAGTAGACCATTTGGCCCATTGAGTCTGCTCCGCCATTCAACGAGATCATGGCTGACCTGATAATCCTCAACTCCACTTTCCTGCCTTTTCCCCATAACTCTTGATTCTCTTACTGATTAAAAATCTGTCTATCTCCGCCTTGAATATACTTAGCGACTCAGCCTCTACAGCCCTCTGTGGTAAAGAGTTCCACAGATTGACTACCCTCTGAGGAAGAAATTACTCTTCATCTCTGTTTAAATGGGTGCACCCCCTTGCTCTGAGATTATGTCCTTTGGTCCTAGACTCTCCCAGAAAGGGAAACAACCTCTCAACATCTACCCTGTCAGGCCCCCTAAAAATCTTATAAGTTTCAATAAAGTAGCCTCTCATTCTTCTAAACTCCAATGAGTACAGGCTCAACCTACTCAACCTCTCTTCAAAAGAAAATCCCTCCATACCCGGGGTCAACCTAGTGAATCTTCTCTGGACTGCCTCCAATGCCAGTATATCTTTCCTTAGATAAGGGGACCAAAACTGTTCACAGTACTCTAGGTGTGGTCTAACGAGTGCCTTGTATAGTTTTAGCAAGGCTTCCCTATTTTTATACTTGATGCCCTTTGAAATAAAAGCCAACATTCCATTTGCCTTCCCTACTGCCTGTTGAACTTGTATGTTAGCTTTTTGGGATTCATGTACAAGGACTCCCAAATCCTTCTGTGCTGCAGCCTTCTGCAGTCTTTCTCCATTTAAATAATATTCAGCTCCTCTATTTTCCTGTCAAAGTGCATAACCTCACACTTTCCCACATTATATTCCATCTGCCAAGTTTTTGTCCAGTCACTTAACCTGTTCATATTCTTCTGTCGACTCTGTGTCATTCTCACCACTTGCCTTCCCACCTATTTTTGTGTCATCCGCAAACTTGGCGATAGTACATTCACTTCCCTCATCTAAGTCATTAATATATATTGTAAATAATTGAGGTCCCAGCATTGATCCCTGTGGCACTCTACTAGTTACAGGTTGACAACCCAAAAATGCCCCCTTATCCCAACTCTTTGGGAGGATCTTCCAGTCGGCGAGTGGGGGCGGGGCTCAATCGCTGATGCCTAAAATGACGTGGGATGACATCGGGAACCCCCAACATCACCTCGCATCATTTCCATTTTCAGATTGGCGGGGGTGCAGCTGAGTCAGCTGCGCGCCCGCCAACCTGTCAACGGCCTATTGAGGCCATTGAGAAACTAATTAAGGTCATTATGGGCCTGCCCGTCCAACCTTAAGGTTGGTGGGCAGGCCGGGAGCCCTGGCAGGCTTCAGAAAAAGCATGACACCTCATCCAGGTTATATGAGGGTATTTAAATTTTTATCTAATCTTTCAATAAAAGTTATGGACATGTCCCAACTCATGTGACAGTGTCACATGAGGGGGCATGTCAGGGAAATTTTTTTATCATTTGTATTAAAAATTTTAATTCCGAGCCGATCTCCATGAGGCAGCACTTAGCCTCAGGGAGACATGTGCGCTCTTTCACATGCATGCATGAAAGAGTGCACTCCCGGCTGAAGGAATCCCCCCCCTGCCCACACAGGGAGTGCATAGCGCTTAATTGGTCCGTCCATGTAAAATGCCAGTGCGCCCCCAGGATTAGGACTTAGACAATTAAAATCATTGGCAATGATGTGGTGAAGAGAATAAGGCCCTCATTAACGTGTCATTTGGCGCCCAGTCCAGAGGAGGTATGTAGTGCTGCTGCAGCATTGAAGTGGCTGCAGATTCAAGGACTGAATAAAGATTTGAGAGGAAATATCTAGCAACAACACTTACCCATTGAAGGGGAATCTCTTTCGCTGTGTGTGGAGGCTGACTGGTCTAAAGCAGGTTTCCTACTCCTGTCGACCATGGGAGCTGCAAGGAAGTAGTTAACACATTTTCTAAAGCATTGAGACCCAAAGATATTTACACACTTAAACGTGGATATTCATAAAGCACTACTTATTGGAACAGTAGGATGATATAGCGCAAAGAACAAGCAAAATAATCCTGCCTCCATTTCTCCTCAGACAGGCTTCCCAATCTCACTGAGAGCAAGAAATGATGAAACGCCAAATAATCTAAAGGGGTGATCTCATTGAGGTGAGTAAGAGAAGTAAAGAATATGGAGAGAGAAGTTGTTTCCTCTGGTGGAGAATCCAGAACACGGGGCATCACCTTCATATCAGAGCCAGGTTGTTCAGGGCTGAGGTCAGGAAGCACTTCTTCACACAAAGGGGAGTGCAAATTTGGAACTCTCTCCCCCAAAACACTGTTAAGGCTGGGTTACAATTGAAAACTTCATAACCGAGATTGATAGGTTTTGTTAGGGTATGAAGGGTTATAGGAGCACCATGAGTAAATGGAATTATGACACAGATTAACCATTATCTAACTGAATTAGAAGTAGCTTGAGAGGTTGAATTGCCTCTTCCTGGTCTTATGGGCATTCCTATGTTCTAATGTAGTTTTCACACGTGAGGCTAAATGTAGAGGAGGTGGTACAGCGAAGGTTCGGCAAATTAGTCCCTGGATGAGGAGACTGTCTTCTGATGAGAGGCTGAGGAAATTGGGCTGGAACAGGGGCAGGCAGCCAGGAAAGATTAGTGCCTCTCTTCCTGGTGTCATCAATTTTCCCAAGGCTGTTCTGGGGGATATGGGCCTGTGAACTCACCTGCATTCCTGTTGAAGGCAATTAAGATAGTTAAGGGCTTGTGAAAAGCCTGTCTCCTGAAAGTTTTATGGAATTTGCTGGAGGCAGTTGCTGTTTAGGAGCCTGCCCATCTCAAACTAGCTGAAGGCAGGCTTGGACTGAGTGGGGGGCAGGATATGGAGGGCAGAAAAGTTTGCGAAGGTCAGTATAAATGCTGACCACAGGCAGAAGGGCTTATCCCCTTGAGGTAAAATTTACAGCAGCCAGCATTGATCAGGGGAGGAGTCAGAATTAAGAACTTTGCCAGTTCAGAGCATCATCATGTGGGCAGTGGAGCAGTGTGCACAGCTGTACCCGCAGAAATCAAAGTAATTGCAGATGAGGAACAACACCTGCACATGACAAATAGAGTGCTGGGCATCAGGATGAACGCAGGAACAGGGGTTGGCCATTCAGCCCATCGAGCCTGCTCTGCCATTCAACCAGGTTACAGCTGATCATCTACCTCAATGCCACTTTCCAGCGCTATCCCCATATCCCTCGATGTCATTAGTATCCAGATTTCTGTCTTGAACGATTGAGCCTCCACAGCCCTATGAGGTAGAGAATTCCAAAGATTCACCACCCTCTGAGTGAAGAAATTCCTCCTTATCTCAGTGTTAAATGGCCTGCCCCTTATCCTAAGACTGTGTCCCCTGGTTCTCGTCTTACCAGCCAGGGTAAACATCCTATCCATATCTACCCTGTCACGCTCTGTAAGAATTTTGTAGGCTTCACCTCTCATTCTTTGAAGCTCTAGAGAATACAGGCCCAATCTCCTAAATCTCTCTTCATATGACAATCCTGCCATCTCAGAAATCAGTCTGGTGAACCTCCACTGCACTCCCATACGGCCAGTTTATTCTTCCTTAGGTAAGGAGACCAAGGCGGCCCACAATACACCAGGGGAAGAATTTTACAGCCCTGTCATGGCAGGGCGGGACTATAAAATGGCAGGTCCAGGGCCCCTTGGTTGGGTGGTGCCCACAATACCCTCCTGCAAGGGTCTCGGTCATTCTGGTAGTCTTATGTGCTCTCTATACATGGCCCTCCAGAGAGATGTGGACCTTGAGGTTGGTGACACCCTGGAAGGGAATAGCTCATCAGGGAAGAAGCAGGAGGTAAGATAGAAGGAGGAGATGGAGACAGAGAGAGGGGATGCTGAATAGAGAGGTGCCCCTGCTGCATGACGAGGTGGCCTCCTTCTGAACCTCCAGGAAGAGGACTCCCTCCTCTCCCTCATGGGTACCAGGTTTCCTGCTCCCCTATGGCATCTCACTTTCCTGTGGTGCAGAGGCATGCTGTGGCACAAGCTCTCTCCCTCAGGACAACCAGCAGCCTCAGTGATGGCCGTTATGGGTGTCTGAATGAGTGCCCTAATTCATCTGACCCACCTCCATTCCTGCTCCCACCAGTTTTAATTGGACAAGAATCCCTTCTTCATATAAATTAAGAGCTCACTCCCCAAAAAATCTGAACTTTAGTCAGTTTTCCACTGAACATAAGACATAAGATCATAAGAAGTTGGAGCAGGAGTTGGCCATTCAGTCCCTCAAGCCTGCTTCACCATTCAGTCAGTTGAAGCTGATCTGATGTGGCCTTAACAGCCAACCAGTGCAGGCCCTGGAGCCAGTGCCCTACAAGCCTGCGATGCCCCATCACTTGTGAATCTGATGTGTTGTCAGCCTTGGTGAAGAGGGCATCTGTCACCTAGATGATGCATCAGTGTGTAGTCACCTATGAGGTGTCGTGGAGGTCCGTATTAATGAGGGCACAGATATCTGTCACCATCTGCCTAGACAGTTGCATTCTACTTCTGAACTGGCTCTCTTTCATCTCCAGGTATCTTCACCTCTTAACAGGTCTTTCCTGTCTGCTCCCCATAACCCTTGACTCCCTTGTAAATCAAAAATCTGTCTAACTCAGCCTTAAATATAGTAAATCACCCAGCCTCTACTGCTCTCTGAGGAATATAATTCCACAGACTAACGATCGCCAGAGAGAAGAAATTCCTCCTCATCTCAGCCTTAAAGAGGAGACCCCTCATTCTGAAACTGCCCCCTAGTTCTAGATTCTCCCTTCGCCCCCTGCCCTGAGGGGAAACATCCTCTCAGCATCTACCCTGTCAAGTCCCCTCAGAATTTTATGTTTCAATCAGGTCACCTCTCATTCTTCTGAACTCCAATAAGTATAAGCCCAACTTCTCCAGGAGACTGGTTTCTGACACAGAAACAGACCCGCCACCTATTTCCCACCTCTATGATTTAAAACCAGCCCTAAATGTTGCATCATAAAAGGGCTGCCTTTAGGTTCCTGAGGAGGAATTGGCGGGGGGGCTTTAAGGGGTAGAATTCCGGCTTTGGGCACAATCAGTGGCCTGGACACAAATTACACCTGAATTTGCAAAGATTTTGAGAAGTTTTCTTCCTCAAAGCTTTGCTCAAACTCATTTGCATATCACCAAGCAAAAATATTTGCCATGAACCAGCACAATTGGGCAGAATTTTACAACGTAATTTAAAAATGTTGCTTTCAAAACTACTTCTTTAAAGGCAGTAACTTGGCACAGTTGAGTTAATACAGGTTTATCACAAAAAATAAGCATTCTGTTCACAACTGTGAGTAACTCGATTTTATATAACTCAAATAACTTTAAAAAAGCAATGATACTGAAACACCTGTTCTTTTAGTGTACTGGAGTCAGTTCCTTAGTAAATTAAAAAGGAAATTAAATTCAAAGTCTTTATCCTGGACCTTGCTGCCTATGAAGGGGGTGAAAGCGGAAACCACCAATGATTTCAAAAGGAAGTTGGATGGGCATTTGAGGAAAGTAAATTTGCAATGCTATAGGGATCGAGTGTGGGAATGGGATGGACTAGATTGCTCCAGGAAGAGCCAGCATAGACTCTATGGGCCGAATGGCCTCTTTCTGTGCCATGATGACTCTATCGGCTAGGTTTTGCTGGTAAAGATGAGACCCCGCCGCTGGGATGCCATCCCGTTTCACCAGCATCAGGACCTGGGATGATATATTGCCAGCAGCAGCCAATTAACAGGCCAATGCTGAGGCTGCTGTCCAATTATGGATATATCCCACCCACCACCCGCACCCTCCACCCCCACCACCCCAAGAGCTGTCGGACCTCAGAGGGACAGTAGCTCAGCAGCCTTGGCAGTGCCACTGCTAACAGTGGAGGCTGCATGACCAGGGAGAAGGTGCCTGAATGGCTGGGTGCCCTCAAAAAGCATTGAGGTAGATTGAGGAATGTTGGGGCCAGGCAACCAGGCCTTGGAGATCAGAGTAGGTTGTTGGGGGGGTGTGAAGTATCGATGGCACTGTTGCCAGGAGGGTGGCTATTGCCAGCAATAGGCCCCCTTCATGAACTATGAAGTGTCCATAAAGGAGGCGTCCCTCCAGCCCTGCCCCTGGAGCTCACTGAGACGCCACCATGTTTCACTGTGGCAACAGGCAGTCCTGATGGGCAAAATGCTTAAGTGGCTCAATTAGCCGCCCTGACAGTGTCCAAACTGCCATTGTATCCATAGTTGGCAATATGCCATGGCAGCAGGAAGACGCTGGGCTCCCGAGCCCAGTGCCTTCCACCACCATTTTGCCATCCCTTCCACCTCCCAACCAGCTGTGGAAGGGCCTGGAAAATTCTGGCTTATGACTCAATGACAAGGTGGGCTGGATTCTATAATTCTATGAAAACATGCCCGGTATTCTCACACCTAAAAACAGTTTAAGTTTTGAAAGCTCCTCGAAGGCTCACAAACAGGTGTGATTAGGAGAAACTAGCGTCAGCTGGGGCCAGCTCCCAGCACAATGTTTCTCAAACTAACAGAAAAGCTCACAGAAACTCAAGTAGTTGTGCTGGATGTAATCTGCCCTTCAAATCCCGCTATCTTCTGTACTGACATCAGACAAATTATGCCAAGAAAACAAGTGTAACCGAACTCCCGGACTTAAATCCACAATGTTTATCCTGACGGAACTGGAGGGGTTTCACAATGACTGAAAAACCGTGTAAGGGTTTCATTGTTAATTTTGAGATCAGTTAAAACAAATTGATTGCATAAAGATGGGGAATACCCGATTAGTTCCAAAGTACCTCTGTAACCAGGCGATGAGAAACCTCGATCTTTGCTGTGACCTGGGTCCTCATTGACTGATAGATTGGAGAACATGTTTGACTGAAAAAGAGCAAATGCATTAATATTACACCAGTAAAGGCAGATGGAGAACTTGCTCCTCATCATTCTGTACCCATTTTAACATGGATGTTGCAGTCATTATGGCACAGAAGGAGCCTGTTCGGCCATAGACTCCATGCCGTGTATGTGAGATTGGTGGATTTTTGAGCTTAACCAGCTCCTGAGGAATGAAACATTTTCTATTTTCTGTTTCTAACATTACAATCATAGGGGTCCATTTTCACTGTGACTTGTCTGGTGTTAATGGGGCTTGGGGCCGGAAGCTTTTCTGTCTGTTACCACCAATGACAGAGCCAGCACCATTTTGTGTGGTGCCTATCACTGGGTGTTCAAAGCTACTATCTGATTTGGGCAATGGGCCCCTTTAATTATGGAAATTGGGGTCCCACTTGGGGTCTAGTGGGTAACTAGAACCCACTTCAGGTCGCAACTGGTAGGGGCCTGCAGAGCGCACACTTCACCCAGTTCCACAGATGATAGGAATGGAGAGACTCACTGGCTCCTCCGGTTAACGTTAATGAGGCTGGAGCTCAAATCATGGGGAAGGTGGGGCCCTTGCAGGGGTTGAGGGTGAGGGGAGGGGATATAGGGGTGGCCTCCTTGGATGTTGAATGGGCGGTCAACCAATGCATTCAATCCGAAAGTCAAAATGGATCGTGAGCATTCACAGGTCAAGTATGACACAGGTTAATGCAGGGCAAATCTCTCTCAAGTGTACTGGTAAACATACCAGTTTCAAGTAGAGCAAGATTAGATGCAGACTGCACTGTGATAACAACATGCCTCAGGGAGCTGCCCTTATCTCTCCAATACAACACCAAGTTACCCACACTATGAATAGAGTCTCTCAAAGTAACATTAACTAATTTGGTGCCAATTTTTATGGAGTTCGGAGCAGTCTGTATGACAGAAACACAGTTTCAACAGACGGGACTGAGACATAAGAGCATGGGGCGAGCAATATTGGTGTGTCATCTTGCTCTACAGGAATATAGATCAACCATTGGGAATAATTCAAGGTTATTGTGAGTTTATTGCCATTAAATGAACAAATTGAGCATTGAGGATCAGAAACTGTGACTTCAGCTCTCCCACCAAGCAAGGCTCTGAAACAATAAGATAAAAGTAAAATACTGCGGATGCTGGAAATCTGAAATAAAAACAGAAAATGCTGGAAAAACTCAGCAGGTCTGACAGCATCTGTGGAGAGAGAAGCAGAGTTAATGTTTAAAGTCCTGCTCTGTTTCTCTCTGCACAGATGCTGTCAGACCTGCTGAGTTTTTCCAGCATTTTCTGTTTTTATCTCTGAAACACTAACTTGTGAACTTTACTCCATAAAATATTGGTATGACAGAGGTAAAACTCAGGAGCGTGATACTTCAAACACACTCAAGAAGCTCAACAGCATCCAGGAAAAAGCAGCCCACTTGATTGGCATCCCGTCCACCACCTTAAATGCAGATGTTGTTGGGATCCACAATTGTCATCTTTGTCTCAATCAGTGATGCCACCATCACCTCAATCTGTCCACAGACTGTGAGGAGATATAGGTGGCAACGACAACTCTATTTTAAAGGGGTACTGTCAGAGAAAGCTGCAGGGAGGAGAAAAGGTTGAATAATATTTGGCAAATGATGCCCTACTCTCCCAGCAGGATTGGAAAAGAATCTGAGCAGATGGCTCATTCTGAGTGCTTCAATATCCCATCCTGTGCTTTCGTAGAATGTGTAGTCACTCTGTAAATCTCCCAAAGGTGAGTTAACAGGGTACCCAACCTTCTCCCAATAGACACTTACAATATTGCCCTTGTTTCCAGCTGGTACAATTGGCACTGACCCAGGACGTTGAGGGGGGATGGGTGGGTGGTTAGCTGATTTTAACGTTGATCGTTTATCTAAGAGAAAATATGAAAATGTGATTAGTAAGTTTTATATCATTTCACAGACATAAATTAGTTCTAATATATGGAGCTTAGCATGTTTATCTGATGCTGAAACTTTCATCCCTGCCTTCACTATTGTCTAGTCTTGATTTTTCTGACACATTCTGATTGGCTTCACTGCCAGCTGCACCTGCAAATCCAAAGGAGACAAATTCCAAAGCTCTGCTGGCAATGAGGGGTTAAATGTCTGTGGATTTCTGTACCTACTGTTAGAGGCAACTTCCTATTTCTGCACTCTAATGTCTGACTTCCCACCTTGTACCCTCAGGAAACTTCAACTCACCAGATGTCAGCTTCCCACGTCCTGTTTTATATCCAGCTCTGTTCATCCCCTGGCCCCATTGACCTGCGCCATCTCTCCTAACAACGCTTTGATTTCAAAATTTCAAAATTCTCATCCTTGTGTTTGTTTGTCCCTGTCCTCATAGCTCCTTTAGTGGCTCGGTGTCAAATTCTGTTTGGTCACATTCCTGTGAGGCTTCTTGTGATGTTTAGCTACATGAAAGATGCTATATAAATGTAAGCTGTTGTTGTTCTTGTAAATAGTTCCAGAACAAAATCCCTCATGGGTTATCATCAATGCTTCAGTAACCTTACTTTTGGAACTCTATAACAAGCTCCTTAACTCTCTGGCATCTAACATCTTCCCACTGAAACCCAGAGCTCATCACTTTCATCAGCATAGTGGGGGGTTGGGGTGGAGAATTACCATTGACCAGAAACATAACTGGACCAGCCAGAAACCACAACTGGGCCAGCCATATAACCACAACTAGACCAGCCATATAACCACAACTGGACAAGCCATATCACCACAAGTGGGCCATCCATATAAATAGAACTGGACAAGCCATTGAACCAGAACTGGACCAGCCATATAACCACAACTTGACCAGCCATTTAACCACAACTAGACCATCCACATAACCACAACTAGACCAGCCTTGTAACCACAAATGGACCAGCCATATAACCACAACAGGACCATCCATATGACCACAACTGGACCAGCCATATAACCATACCTAGACCAGCCATATCACCACAACTGGACCATCCATATAACCACAACTGGGCCAGCCATATAACCAAAACTGGACCATCCATAAAACCACAACTGGAACAGCCAAATAACCAGACCCAGACCAGCCATACAACCATAACTAGATCATCCATATAACCACAACTGGACCTGCCATATAACCACAACTAGTCCATCCATATAACCACAACTAGACCAGCCTTGTAACCACAACTGGCTCAGCCATATAACCACAAATGCAGCAGCCATATAACGACAACTAGACAAGCCATATACCCACATCTGGCCCAGCCATATAACCACAACGAGACCAGCCATAAACCACAACTGGCCCAACCATATAACCACAATTGGGCCAGCCATACCACCACAACTGGACCAGCCATGTAACCAAAACTGGCCCAGCCATGTAACCACAACTGGACCAGCCAGATAACCATAGCTGGACCAGCGATATAACCACATCAGGACCAACCATATAACCACTACTGGACGTGGCATATAACCACAACTAGACCGGCCATAAACCACAACTGGCCCAGCCATATCACCACAACCGGACCAGCCATATAACCACTACTGGACCTGGCATATAACCACAACTAGACCGGCCATAAACCACAACTGGGCCAGCCATATCACCACAACCGGACCAGCCATATAACCACAACTGGACCAGCCATATAACCACAACTAGACAATCCATATCATACAACTGGGCCATCCATATAACCAGAACTGGACAAGCCATATAACCAGAACTGGACCGGCCATATAACCACAACTTGACCAGCCATTTAACCACAACTAGACCATCCACATAACCACAACTAGACCTGCCTTGTAACCACAACTGGACCATCCATATAACTTCAACTGGATCAGCCATATAACCAAAACTGGACCATCCATATAACCATACCTAGACCAGCCATATCACCACAACTGGACCATCCATATAACCACAACTGGACCAGCCATATAACCACAACTAGACAAGCCATATCACCACAACTGGGCCATCCATATAAATAGAACTGGACAAGCCATATACCCAGAACTGGACCAGCCATATAACCACAACTTGACCAGCCATTTAACCACAACTAGACCATCCACATAACCACAACTAGACCCGCCTTGTAACCACAACTGGACCAGCCATATAACCACAACAGGACCAGCCACATAACCACACCTAGACCAGCCATATCACCACAACTGGACCATCCATATAACTTCAACTGGATCAGCCATATAACCAAAACTGGACCATCCATATAACCATACCTAGACCAGCCATATCACCACAACTGGACCATCCATATAACCACAACTGGACCAGCCATATAACCAAAACTGGACCATCCATACAACCGGAACAGCCAAATAACCAGACACAGACCAGCCATACAACCACAACTAGATCATCCATATAACCACAACTGGACCTGCCATATAACCACAACTAGTCCATCCATATAACCACAACTAGACCAGCCTTGTAACCACAACTGGCTCAGCCATATAACCACAAATGGAGCAGCCGTATAACGACAACTAGACAAGCCACATACCCACATCTGGCCCAGCCATATAACCACAATTGGGCCAGCCATACCACCACAACTGGACCAGCCACATAACCATAACTGGCCCAGCCATGTAACCACAACTGGACCGGCCATAAACCACAACTGGCCCAGCCATATAACCACAATTGGGCCAGCCATATCATCACAACTGGACCAGCCACATAACCACAACTGGACCGGCCATGTAACCATATCTGGCTCAGCCATGTAACCACAACTGGACCAGCGATATAACAACATCAGGACTAACCATATAACCACAACTAGACAAGCCATATAACCACATCTGGACAAAACATATAACCACAACTAGACCAGCCATAAACCACAACTGGGCCAGCCATATCACCACAACCAGACCAGCCATATAACCACAACTGGACCAGCCATATAACCACAACTAGACAAACCATATCATACAACTGAGCCATCCATATAACCAGAACTGGACAAGCCATTTAACCAGAACTGGACCGGCCATATAACCACAACTTGACCAGCCATTTAACCGCAACTAGACCATCCACATAACCAGAACTAGACCAGCCTTGTAACCACAACTGGACCAGCCATATAACCAGAACAGGACCATCCATATAACCACAACTGGACCAGCCATATAACCACACCTAGACCAGCCATATCACCACAACTGGACCATCCATATAACCATAACTGGACCAGCCATATAACCAAAACGGGACCATCCATATAAGCACAACTGGACCAGCCAAATAACCACACCCAGACCAGCCATACACCCACAACTAGATCATCCATATAACCACAACCGGACCAGCCATATAACCACAACTAGACCAGTCATAGAGCTACAAGTGGAACATCCATATAATCACCACTCGTCCATCCACATAACCACAACTAGACCAGCCTTGCAACCACAACAGGCTCAGCCATATAACCACAACTGGAGCAGTCATATAACCGCAACTAGACAAGCCATATACCCACATCTGGACCAGCCATATAACCACAACTAGACTGGCCATAAACCACAACTGGCCCATCCATATAACCACAATTGAGCCAGCCATATCACCACATCTGGACCAGCCACATACCATAACTGGCTCAGCCATATAACCACAATTAGACCAGCCAGATAACCACAGCTGGACCAGCTGTATAACCACATCAGGACCAACCATATAACCACTACTGGACATGTCATATAACCACAACTAGACAGGTCATATAAACACATCTGGACAAGGCATATAACCACAACTAGACCAGCCTTAAACCACAACTGGGCCAGCCATATCACCACAACCGGACCAGCCATATAACCACAACTGGACCAGCCATATAACCACAACTGGACAAGCCATATCACCACAACTGGGCCATCCATATAAATAGAACTGGACAGGCCATATACCCAGAACTGGACCAGCCATATAACCACAACTTGACCAGCCATTTAACCACAACTAGACCATCCACATAACCACAACTAGACCTGCCTTGTAACCACAACTGGACCAGCCGTATAACCACAACAGGACCAGCCATATAACCACAACTGGACCAGCCATATAACCACAACTAGACAAGCCATATCACCACAACTGGGCCATCCATATAAATAGAACTGGACAGGCCATATACCCAGAACTGGACCAGCCATATAACCACAACTGGACCAGCCATATAACCACAACTAGACCAGCCTTAAACCACAACTGGGCCAGCCATATCACCACAACCGGACCAGCCATATAACCACAACTGGACCAGCCATATAACCACAACTAGACAAGCCATATCACCACAACTGGGCCATCCATATAAATAGAACTGGACAGGCCATATACCCAGAACTGGACCAGCCATATAACCACAACTTGACCAGCCATTTAACCACAACTAGACCATCCACATAACCACAACTAGACCTGCCTTGTAACCACAACTGGACCAGCCATATAACCGCAACAGGACCAGCCATATAACCACACCTAGACCAGCCATATCACCACAACTGGACCATCCATATAACTTCAACTGGATCAGCCATATAACCAAAACTGGACCATCCATATAACCAAAACTGGACCAGCCAAATAACCACACCCAGACCAGCCATACAACCACAACTAGATCATCTATATAACCACAACTGGACCTGCCACATAACCACAATTTGACCAGCCATATAACCAAAACTGGACCATCCATATAACCACAACTGGACCAGCCAAATAACCACACCCAGACCAGCCATACAACCACAACTAGATCATCCATATAACCACAACTAGACCAGCCATATATCCACAGCTAGACCAGTCATAGAGCCACAAGTGGACCATCCGTATAACCACAACTCGTCCATCCATATAACGACAACTAGATCAACCATATAACCACAACTAGACAAGCCATATAACCACAACTAGACAAGCCACATAGCCACAACTAGACCAGCCACATCACAACAATTGAACCAGCCATATAACCACAACTGGGCCAGCCGGAAAACCACAACTGTATCAGCCATATGACCACAACTGGAAGCCACATAACCACAACTGGAGCAGCCTTATAAACAGACCTGGCTCAGCAATATAACCACAACTGGACCAGCCTAATAACCACAACTGGTTCAGCCATATAACCACAAAAGGACCATCCATATAACCACAATTGGACCAGCCATATAAGCACAACTGGACCATCCATATAACCACAACTGGACCAGTCATATAACCACAACTAGACCAGCCATAAAACCACAATTAGACCAGCCATATAACCACAACTGGACCATCCATATAACCACAACTGGACCAGCCATATAACCACAACTAGACCAGCCTTATAAGCACACCTGTCTCAGCTATATAACCACAACTGGGCCAGCCTTATAACCACAACTGGCTCTGCCATATAACCACAACTGAACCAGCCATATGACCACAACTAGACAATGCATATAACCACAACTGGACCAGCCATATAACCACAACAAACCAGCCATATAATCACAACTGGATCAACTATATCATCACAACTGGACCAGCCATATAACCACAACTGGAACAGCCATATAACCACAATTGGACCAGCAATATAATCACTACTGGACCAACTATATAACCACAACTGAACCAGCCACATAGCCGCAACTGGACCAGCCATGTAATCACAACTGGACCAATTATATAACCAAACTGGACCAGCAATACAACCACAACTGGACCAGCCATATAACCACAACTAGACCAGCCATAAAACCACAATTAGACCAGCCATATAACCACAACTGGATCATCCATATAACCACAACTGGACCAGCCATGTAGCCACAATGGGCGAAGCCATATAACCAGATCAGGTCCAAGCATATAACCACAACCAGACCAGCCGTATAACCACAACTGGATCAGCCATATAGCCACAATCCAATCAGCTGGATAACCACAACTGGGCCAGCCATATAACCTCAACTGGACCAGACATATATCCACAACCAGACCAGCCATATAACCACAACTGGACCAGACATATATCCACAACCAGACCAGCCATAAAACCATAACTGGAGCCTCCATATAACCACAACTCAACCAGCCTTATAACCAAAACTGGCTCAGCCACATAACCACAACTGGACCAGCCATATAACCACAACTGGACCAGCCATATAACCACAACTGGCTCAGCCATATAACCACATCAGGTCCAACCATACATCCACCAATAGACCAGTCGTATAACCAAAACTGGACCAGCTATATAAGCACAACTAGACCATGCATTTAACTACGATTGGACCTTCCATATTACCACAACTGGACCAGCCATATAACCACATCTGGACCAACCAGATAACCACAACTAGATTGACAATATAACCACAACTAGACAAGCCACATAACCACAACTAGACCAGCCACATCACAACAATTGAACCAGCCATATAACCACAACTGGGCCAGCCGGAAAACCACAACTGTATAAGCCATATAACCACAACTGGAAGCCACATATCCACAACTGGAGCAGCCTTATAAACAGACCTGGCTCAGCAGTATAACCACAACTGGACCAGCCTAATAACCACAACTGGTTCAGCCATATAACCACACCTAGACCAGCCATATAACCACGACTAGTCCATCCACATAACCACAACTGGACCAGCCATATAAGCACAACTGGACCATCGATATAACCGCAACTGGACCAGCCATATAACCACAACTGTATCAGCCATATAACCACAACTGGATGAGCCATATAAACACAACTGGAAGCCACATAACCACAACTGGAGCAGCTTTATAAACAGAGCTGGCTCAGCCATATAACCACAACAGGACCATCCAAATAACCACAACTGAACCAGCCATATAACCACACCTAGACCAGCCATATAACCACGACTAGTCCATCCATATAACCACAACTGGACCAGCCATATAACCACAACAAACCAGCCATATAATCACAGCTGGATCAACTATATCATCACAACTGCACCAGCCATATAACCACAATTGGACCAGCCCTATAATCACAACTGGACCAACTATATAACCACAACTGGACCAGCCATATAGCCACAACTGGACCAGCCTTATAAGCACACCTGTCTCAGCTATATAACCACAACTGGGCCAGCCTTATAACCACAACTGGCTATGCCATATAACCACAACTGAACCAGCCATATGACCACAACTAGACAATGCATATAACCACAACTGGACCAGCCATATAACCACAACAAACCAGCCATATAATCACAACTGGATCAACTATATCATCACAACTGGACCAGCCATATAACCACAACTGGAACAGCCATATAACCACAATTGGACCAGCAATATAATCACTACTGGACCAACTATATAACCACAACTGAACCAGCCACATAGCCGCAACTGGACCAGCCATGTAATCACAACTGGACCAATTATATAACCAAACTGGACCAGCAATACAACCACAACTGGACCAGCCTCATAACCACAACTGGACCATGCATATAACGACAACTTCATCAGCCTAATAACCACATGTGGACCAGCCTGATAACCACAACTGGCTCAGCCATATAACCACAACTGGACCAGCCTTATAACCACAGCTGGCTCAGCCATATGACCACAACTGGACCAACGATATAATCAAAACTGGACCAGCCATATAACCACAACTGGAAAAGACATATAACCACAACTAGTCCATTCATATAACTACAATTGGATGAGCCATATAACTACAACTAGAAGCCATGTAGCCACAACTAGACCAAATCAGCACACCTGTCTCACCCATATAACCACAACTGGGCCAGCCTTATTATGACAACTGGCTAGGCCATATAACCACAACTGGACCAGCCATACTAGCACAACTAGACAATGCATTTAACCACAACTGGATCAGCCATATATCCACAGCTAGACCAGCCATAAAACCACAATTATACCAGCCATATAACCACAACTGGACCAGACATATATCCACAACCAGACCAGCCATAAAACCACAACTGGTCCATCCATATAACTACAACTCGACCAGCCTTAGAACTACAACTCAACCAGCCTTATAAGCAAAACTGGCTCAGCCACATAACCACAACTGGACTAGCCAAAAAACCACAACTGGACCAGCCATATAACCACAATGGAACCAGCCATACAACCACAACTGGCTCAGCCATATAACCACGTCAGGTCCAACCATACATCCACCAATAGACCAGCCGTATAACCACAACTGGAACAGCTATATAACCACAACTAGATCATGCATTTAACTACAATTGGACCATCCATACAATCACAACGGGACAAGCCATATAACCACAACTGGACCAGCCATATAAACACAACTGGACCAGCCATATAACCACAACTGGCTCAGCCATATAACCACAACTGGACCAGCCATATACCCACAACTGGCTCAGCCATATAACCACAACTGGACCAGCTGTATAACCACAACGGGGTCAGCCAGATAACCACAACGGGGCCAGCCATATAACCTCAACTGGACCAGCCATATTACCACAACTGGATCAGCCATATAACCAGTGATAGTCCAGCCACATAACCACAACTGACAAGCCATTTTACCACAACTGCACCAGCCATAGATCCAGAACCAGACCAGCAATAAAACCACAACTGGACCAGCTATATAACCACAACTGTATCAGCCATATAACCACAACTGGATCAGCCATATAACCATAATTGGGCCAGCCATATAACCACAACTGGACCAGCCATATAGCCACAACTGGATAAGCCATATAACCACAACTGGAAACCATATATCCACAATTGGAGCAGCCTTATAACCACAAATTTGCCCACCATATAACCACAACTGGACCATCCATATAACCACAACTGGACAAGCCATATATCCACAACCAGACCAGTCACATAACCTCAACCGGGCCAGCCATATAACCACAATTGGATCAGCCATATCACAGCAATTGAACCAGCCATATAACCACAACTGGGGCATGCCATATAACCACAACCGGGCCAGCCATATACCAACAACCAGACCAGCCATAAAACTACAACCGGACCATCCATATAACCACAACTCAATCAGGCTTAGAACCACAACTCAATCAGCCTTATAACCACAACTGGATCAGCCACATAAGCACAACTGGACTAGCCAAAAAACCACAACTGGACCAGCCATATAACCACAACTGGCTCAGCCATTTAGCCACAACTGGACCAGCCTTATAACCACAATTAGACCATGCATATAACCACAACTGGACAAGCCAAATATCCACAATTAGACAAGGCATGTAACTACAACTGGGCCAACCATATAACCACAACTGGACCAGCCATATAACCGCAACTGGTTCAGCCATATATCCACTGCTAGACCAACCATATAATCACAACTGGACCAACTATATAATCACAACCGGACCGGCCATATAACCGCATCGTGACCAGCCTGATAACCACAACTGGTTCAGCCATATAACCACAGCGAGACCAGCCATATAATCACAACTGGACCAACCATATAACCACAACTGGACCAGCCATATAACCGCAACTGGACCAGCCATATAACCACAACTGGTCCAGCCATATAACCATAAGTGGACCAGCCATATTCCCACAACTGGACCATCCATATAACCGCATCGTGACCAGCCTGATAACCACAACTGGTTCAGCCATATAACCACAGCGAGACCAGCCATATAATCACAACTGGACCAACTATATAATCACAACTGGACTGGCCATATAACCACAACTGGAACAGCCATATAACCACAATTGGACCAGCCATATAATCACAACTGGACCATGCATATAACGACAACTGCATCAGCCTTATAACCACATCTGGCTCAGCCATATAACCACAATTGGACCAGCCTGATAACCACAACTGGCTCAGCCAGATAATCACCACTGGACCAGCCTGATAACCACAACTGGCTCTGCCATATAACCACAACTGGAACAGCCATGTAACCACAACTGGACCAGCCTTGTAACAAGAACTAGACCCGCAATAAAAGCACAACTCGACAATCCATATAAACACATCTGGGCCATCCATATAACCACAACTAGACCAGTCACATAAACACAACTGGACCAGCAATAAAACCACAAATGGACCAGCCATGTAACCACAACAAGAGCAGCCTTATAAACACAACTGGCTCAGCCATGTCCACACTCCTGGACCAGCTTTATCACCACACCTGGACTAGCTATATAACCACAACTGGAGCAGCCATATAACCACACTTAGGCCAGCCATATAACCACAACTGGGCTAGCCATCTAACCACAACCAGACCAGCCACACAGCCACAACCGGGCCAGCCATATAACCACAATTGGACCAGGCATATCACAACAATTGAACCAGCCATATAACCACAACTGGGCCAGGCCTATAACCACAACCAGGCCAGCCATATATCCACAACCAGACCAGCCATAAAACCACAACTGGACCATCCATATGTCCACAACTCAACCAGCCTTATAATCACAACTGGACCAACTATATAACCACAACTGGCTCAGTCAAATAACCACGACTGGACCAACCATATAACCACAACTGGACCAGCCTTATAACCACAACTAGACCATGCATATAACCACAACTGGACGAGCCAAATATCCACAATTAGACAAGGCATGTAACCACAACTGGGCCAACCATATAACCACAACTGGACAAGCCATATAACCACAAGTGGACCAGCCACATTCCCACAACTGGACCATGTATACAACCGCAACGTGACCAGCCTTATAACCACAACTGGTTCAGCCATATAATCACAACTGGACCAACTATATAATCACAACTGGACCAGCCATACAACCACAACTGGAACAGCCATATAATCAGAACTGGACCAACTATATAACCAATACCAGACCAGCCATACAACCATAACTGGACCAGCCTCATAACCACAACTGGACCATCCATAGAACAACAACTGCATCAGCCTTATAACCACAATTGGCTCAGCCATATAACCGCAACTGGCTCAGCCATATAAACACAACTGGACCTGCCATATAACCACAACTGGACCAGCCATATAATCACAACTGGACCAGCCATATGACCACAAATGGACCAGCCATATAACCACAACTGGACCATCCATATAACCGCAACGTGACCAGCCTTATAACCACAACTGGTTCAGCCATATAACCACAGCTAGACCAGCCATATAATCACAACTGGACCAACTATATAATCACAACTGGACCAGCCATATAACCACAACTGGAACAGCCATATAACCACAATTGGACCAGCCATATAATCACAACTGGACCAACTATATAACCACAACTGGAACAGCCATATAACCACAATTGGACCAGCCATATAATCACAGCTGGACCAACTATATAACCACAACTGGACCAGCCATACAACCATAAGTGGATCAGCCTGAAAACCACAACTGGACCATGCATATAACAACAACTGCATCAGCCTTATAACCACAACTGGTTCAGCCATATAACCACAACTGGACCAGCCTGATAACCACAATTGGCTCAACCAGATAACCACAACTGGACGAGCCTTATAACCACAACTGGTTCAACCATATAAACACAACTGGACCAGCCATATAATCACAACTGGACCAGCCATATAATCACAACTGGACCAGCCATATAACCACAACTGGGCCAGCCATATAATGAACACCAGACCATCCATATAACCACAACTGGAGCAACCATATAACCACACCTAGGCCAGCCATGTAACCACAACTGGACCATCCATATAACCACAACTGGACCATTCATATAACCACAACTGGGCCAGCCATATAACCAAACCAGGCCAGCCATGCAACCACAACTGGAGCAGCCTTATAACCACTCCTGGACCAGCCTTATAACCACACATAGACCAGCCATATAACCACAAGTGGACCAGCCATATAACCATAACTGGACGAGCCATATAACCACAACAGGACCAGCCATATAGCCACAGCTAGACCTGCCAAGTTACCACAACTGGACCAGCCATATATGCACAACTAGACCCGCCATATAACCACAGCTGGACCTGCCATATAACCACAGCTAGACAAGCCATATAACCATGGCTGGACCAGCCACATCACCACAATTGAACCAGCCATATAACCACAACTGCACCAGCCCTATAACCACAACTGTATGAGCCATATAGCCAGAACTGAACCAGCCATATAATCACAACTAGTCCATCCACATAACCAGAACTAGTCCATCCATATAACCACAACTAGGTCAGCCATATAACCACAACTGGACCAGCCATATCGCCTCAACTGGACCTGCTATTTAACCACAACTGGACCATCCATATTACCACAACTGGACCATACATACAACTACAACTGGACCAACCATACAACCACAACTGGACCAGCCTTATAGCCACAACTGGACCAGCTACATAACTACAACTGGGCCAGCAATATAACCACAACTGGACCAGACATATCACCACAACTGGACCAGCCATATAACTACAACTGGGCCAGCCATATAACCACAACTGGACCAGCCATATAACTGCAACTGGACCAGCCACATAACCACAATTGGTTGAGACATATAACCACAATTGGAAGCCATATAACCACAACTGGACCAGCCATATAACCACAACTGGACCAGCCATATAACCACAACCAGACCAGCCAATTAACCACAACTAGACCATCCGTACAACCACAACCTGACCCACCATACAACCACAACTAGACCAGCCTTATAACAACAACTAGACCAGCCATACAACCACAACTGGACCAGCCATATAACCTAACTAGTTCATCCACATAACCACAACTGGACCAGCTATTTAACCACAACTAGACCAACCATATAACTACAACTAGGTCATCTATATAACCACAACTAGGCTAGCCACATAACCACAACTGGGCCAGCCACATAACCACAACTGGACTAGCCATGTAACCACAGCTAGGGCAGCCATACAACCATAACTAGATCATCCATAAAGCCACGACTAGGCCAGTCATATAACCAGAACTGGTTGATCCACGTAACCACCACTTGATCAGCCATATAACCACAACTAGATCAGCCATATAACCACAACTGGACCAGCCATATAACCACAACTAGATCAGCCATATAACCACAACAGGACCAGCCATATAACCACAACTGGACATGCCTTATAACTACAACTAGTCCATCCACCTAACCACAATAAGATCATCCATATAACCATGACTAGGCTAGTCATATAACCAGAACTGGTCGATCTACATAACCACAACAAGATCAGCCATATAACCACAACTGGACTAGCCATATAACTGTAACTGGACCAGCCATATAACCACAACAGGACCAGCCATATAGCCACAGCTGGACCTGCCATGTTACCACAACTGGACCAACCATATATGCACAACTAGACCCGCCATATAACCACAGCTGGACCTGCCATAGAACCACAACTAGACAAGCCATATAACCACGGCTGGACCAGCCACATCACCACAATTGAACCAGCCATATAACCACAACTGCACCAGCCCTATAACCACAACTGGATGAGTCATATAACCAGAACTGAACCAGCCATGTAATCACAACTAGTCCATCCACATAACCAGAACTAGTCCATCCATATAACCACAACTAGGTCAGCCATATAACCACAACTGGACCAGCCATATCACCTCAACTAGACCTGCTATTTAACCACAACTGGACCATCCATATTACCGCAACTGGACCATACATACAACTGGACCAGCCTTATAGCCACAACAGGACCAGCCACATAACTACAACTGTGCCAGCCATATAACCACAATTGGAAGCCATATAACCACAACTGGACCAGCTTTATAACCACAACTGGGCCAGGCATATAACCACAGCTTGTCCAGCCATATAACCACAACTCGTCAATCCACATAACCACAACTGGATCAGCCATATAACCACGACTGGGTCTCCCATATAATCACCACTATTTCATCAACATAACTACAGGTAGATCGTCCATTTAACCACAACTAGGCCAGCCATATAACCACAACTAATCCATCCACATAACTACAAGTAGATCATCCATTTAACCACAACTAGGTCAGCCATAAAACCGCAATTTGACCAGCCTTATAACCACAGCTGGACCATCCATATAACCACAACTGGCTCAGCCATATAACCACTACCGGACCAGCCATGTAACCACAACTAGTCCATCCATATAACCAGAACTAGGTCATCCATATAGCCACAAGTAAGCCAGCCATACAACCAAAACTGGACCAGCCGTATAACCACAACTGGACCAGCCATGTAACCACAACTAGTCCATCCATATAACCAGAACTAGGTCATCTATACAACCACAACTAGTCCATCCATATATCCACAACTAAGTCATCTATATAACCACAAATAGGCCAGCCAGATAACCACAACTGGCTCAGCCACATAACCACAACTGGACCAGCCATATAACCACAACTGGACCAGCCATATAACCACAAATGGCTCAGCCATATAACCACAGCTGGACCAGCCATATAACCACAACTGGACCAGCCATATAACCACAACTGGCTCAGCCATATAACCACAACTGGCTCAGCCATATAACCACAACTGGCTCAGCCATATAACCACAACTGGACCAGCCATATAAACACAACTGGACCAGCCATATAACCACAGCTAGGTCATCTATATAGCCACAATTAGGCCAGCCAGATAACTACAACTGGACCAGCCACAGAACCACAACTAATCCATCCATATAACCACAACTAGGTCATCTATTTAACCACAACACGGCCAGCTATATAACCACTACTAGTCCATCCATATAACCAGAACTAGGTCATCTATATAACCACAACTGGCTCAGCCATACAATCACTCCTGGACCAGCGATATAACCACAACTTGCCCAGCCATACAACCAAAACTGAGCTAGCCTTATAACCACAACTGGACGGGCCATATAACCAAAACTGGACCAGCCGTATAACCACAACTGGACCAGCCATGTAACCACAACTGGTCCATCCATATAACCAGAACTAGGTCAACTATATAACCACAACTAGGCCAGCCAGATAACCACAACTGGACCACCCACATAACCACATCTGGCCCAGCCATATAACCACAACTGGACCAGCCATATAACCACAACCAGTCCATCCATATAACCACAACTGGCTCAGCCATATAACCACAATTGGACCAGCCATATAACCACAACTGGCTCAGCCATATAACCACAACTGGACCAGCCATATAACCACAACTGGACCAGCCATATACCCACAACTGGACCAGCCATATAACCACAGTTGGACCAGCCACATAACCACAACTGGAGAAGCCATATAACCACAACTAGTCCATGCATGTAACCACAACTGTATCAGCTATATAGCCACACCTGGGCCAGCCATATAACCACAACTAGTCCATGCACATAACCATGACTGGGCCAGCCATATAACCACAGCTAGTCCAGCCATAGAACCACAACTAGTCCATCCACATAACTACAGCTAGATCATCCATTTAACCACAACTAGGCCAGCCATATAACCACAACTGGACCAGCCATATACCCACACCTGGACCAGCCATATAACCACAACTGGACCAGCCATATAACCACAACTGGCTCAGCCATATAACCACAACTGGACCAGCCATATAACCACAACTGGACCAGCCATATACCCACAACTGGACCAGCCATATAACCACAGTTGGACCAGCCACATAACCACAACTGGAGAAGCCATATAACCACAACTAGTCCATGCATGTACCACAACTGTATCAGCTATATAGCCACACCTGGGCCAGCCATATAACCACAACTAGTCCATGCACATAACCATGACTGGGCCAGCCATATAACCACAGCTAGTCCAGCCATAGAACCACAACTAGTCCATCCACATAACTACAGCTAGATCATCCATTTAACCACAACTAGGCCAGCCATATAACCAGAACTGGTCAATCCACATAACCACAACTAGATCAGCCATATAAGCACAACTGGACCAGCCATATAACCACAACTGGACAAGCCATATAATCACAACTAGACAAGCCATATAACCACATCTGGCCCAGCCATATAAGCACAACTTGAGCAGACATATAACAACAACTGTATCAGCCATATAACCTCGACTTGGTCAGCGATTTAACCACAAGTAGGCCAGCCAGACAACCACAACTGGGCCAGCCATATAACCAGTACTACTCCACCCACATAACCACAACTAGATCAGCCACGTAAGCACAACTAGATTATCCACATAACCACAACAGGACCTGCCACTGAACCACAACTAGACCAGCCATATAACCACAACTAGTCCATTCACATAACCACAACTAGATCATCCATATAATCACAACTAGACAAGCCATACAACCACAGCCTGACCAGCCATATAACGACAACCGGACCATCCATATAACCACAACTGGACCATCCGTATAACCACAACTGGACCATCCATATAACCACAACTGGACCATCCATATAACCACAACTGGACCAGCCATATAATGACAACCGGACCATCCATATAACCACACCTGGGCCAGCCATATAACCACAACTAGTCCATGCACATAACCACGACTGGACCATCCATAAAAACACAACTGGACCAGCCATATAACCACAACTGGACCAGCCATGTAACCATAACTGGACCATCCATATGATCACAACTGGACCAGCCACATAACCACAACTAGACCAGCCATATAACCACAACTAGACCATCCATATAACCACAACTAGACCAGCCATATAATCACAACTAGACCATCCATATAACCACAACTAAACCAGCCATATAACCACAACTAGACCAGCTATATAACCACAACTAGATCAGCCATATAAGCACAACTAGACCAACATTCAGCTCAGCAATTGTCTCATTGTTTATTGTCCATATCTCCGAGTCATGTAACATAGATGGAAAAGTGTAACACCTCAGCATTCTACTCCTAAGATTCGGGTTCAATTTCTTTGGTGTTAATACGTCCTTCATTCTGAGAAAGCTGTTCTTGGCACACTTAGTTATCCTTCGGATCTCACCATCACATCTCCCACTGTCTGTGATTATCAGCCCAATGTATGTGACCCTTTTAACTTGTTCTTCAAGATTCATTTCCAGTTTAGGTCTTTGCTTATCTCCATTGTCTTGGTCTTCTTCACATTCAATCTTTATCCATGTTCCTCACTCCATGCTTTCATTTTGTTTGCAATTTCCTGTAGAGCCTCTTATAATTCTGCAATCAGGGCCTGTCTCAAATTGTTGATGTTCAACTCCCCAGTGTTACAACCTGGTAGATTTTCTGGGTCTCGGAGGAGAGCTCCTCCTGTAGCAATTCCTTCATTTGATCATTGGTTTCTTCTCTGTGTCCTCAGGACATCATTGGCAGCTTCCAGAGCTGCTGATTTGAAGGTTGACCATGCCCCTTCAGCATCATCACTTGGACTTTCTTGAGAGGGCAGCTGTTCCTCAAGTCTGAATGGTTGGCAGTGAGCACTGTGCAGATACCAGTTTCTGCACATCTAGCTTTCTTGGGGGTCTGGTGCATACAGGTCTTCTTTTTGGTGAGATGGTAAGTTTCATCTTTGAGCGTAGCAGACATGCTTGTACACTGCAATCTTTTTATTTTGCTATTATGATGACATTATGACTGACATTTCCAACATTAGGTGGTAGGATTTATACAAACCTGCCAATAAAAGTTCCTCTTGTTATTGGAAAAACATGGCTCTGATGCCATACAAAATAACGGATTTTTATCCATTTTCTCCACGAAAGATATTTGACTTTGAACCCATACTAATCTTGGCCTGATTTCTAATTATTTTTTCAAACACACTTCACTTAAGGCCAATGTACAAGGTGTAATTCCTTCATGGTCCCAGAGGAGGCGTACAAACATACAGACAATGAGATAGAGAAGACAGATTCTATGGTTGGCCCAGCCTGTCCTTTACAACTGTGATGTCCTGTACATCACAATATCCACATTTCCTCACCTGTGTATGAGATCTCCTGGGACAGACCGAAAACCAGATGAAAACGCAGGCCAAGTAAGCGGGGGGGGAGAAAATCTGGGAAATTCCTCTCTGATACCCTCAGACAATCAAAGTCTAAGGGCAGAATTTTGAGGTTGGCCCCCCCAACCTGCTGATGCTCACCAAGTTCGAGCAGGACACCCTAGAGCTCGAACCCGTGCAATCGGGCGTTGAGAGGTGAGGGTGCCAGATGAAGGTAAGAGAGCAGTCCACAGAACTAAGAGGTTTAGATTGTGTAACCATTCTAGTCTAGTCTCTTCATTGATGGGAGCCTCAAACCTGGCATCCCCATTGATTATTAAAAGACGAGGGCACCATGTTGTCTCACCAGGGTGCCTGGCATGCACAGTGACAGTGTGGTGACTTTAACCAATGACATGTCCTTGTTCTCCCTTTTAGGTTCGCCAGCACGCACTCGCTGTCTGGAGCCCAAAGGACCACCTCTGACGCCGGAGGACCAGCGGGCTCCACTTGCACCCGCGCCACACCCGTTCTCTGAAGCAGGCGCCAGCACTGGTACCGGCAGCTCGGTGGGCATTTGATCAGAGGCTAGAATGTCGGTGCACATTGGTGAGGGCACTTCACACTTGCTTGATGTGCAGGTGGAGGCAGAGAGTGCCCAGGGCATTGGTAGTTGGAGGACTGCTGAAGACCAGGAACATGCTCAGTTGAAGGCAGATGATGAGCCTCTCAAGTCATCCATCAGGTGGCAGATGCTGGATGTCCAGTGGGATGCATGGGAGGATCTGGCGGAGATCCATGAGATCCACGTGTTGATCCTCATGGCCGAGCGCACTGCCTCCTCCATTGAGAGAGTGGCGGCTCTCATGGAGAGGCAGCACCAGGGACAGAATCAGGGCTTCCTGGGGATGCACTCAGTCCTGCAAACCCTCACACAGGCAATGACCTCAGGTGGTCAGTGCCAGTGTGGGAGATGAATGAGGCACCCAGTACCCCAGCTAGGTGCCCGTCCATCAATGATGAGCATGGAGATCCAGAGTGACCTCACGTTGGCGCACGAGCTGCTTATCATCTCTGCGGGTTCCTCTCAGGGCGCTCCAGATGATGGCAGCAGCTTCTCCGCCCCTCTGCCAGTGACCATGACATCAGATGAGCCTGCAGCGACTGGAGAGATGCCAGCTGTGGCACTGGCCGCTCCCTCCCAGGCGGGGTCAGCACAGGCTCCACTGGCCAGAGGATGACTGCCAAGGTCATCAAGGCCAACTAAACAGCAGAGGGTCAGCAGCTGTCTCCAATACCGGTGCCGGCGAGGTGGGGGGGGAGGCACCAAAACGTAGCATTCGCAAATGTAAGTTTAAGGCACCATGAGCACAAGGGGGACAGTTCACAGGTGATTTTCTGTTCAGTTATGTTTGGCTTATATGTCTGCTGGTGTGGACATCAACACCAGTAATTTTAATGTCATAATGATTTAAATGTGACGATAACATTAAATTCGCTTTTGTTCTGATGGCCTAAGTATGCTTCAGCTTTTTTCTTTCTGGTGCAGGGTACACCAGTATGTAATGCTGGACGTGAGTGGCTGGATACTTTATTGCACAGGCACTGAGTGGACTTTGGGTGCAAATGAAGGGGTCATTTCAGACATCTGGGATGGAGGAGGCAGCGCTGGTGTGAAGTTGAAGCTAATCTTTGGTAGCCTCGCTGAAGGAGTGTTGGATCAAGCCATCCCTGGTGTCCCTGCCTCCCTGGAGGTTACCGAGGTCTGGGTCCACACCCTCAGTCTTCTCCTCACCGTGCTTCTCTTCTGACTCACTACTGGGCTCATCACCTGCAGCCTGTGGAGCTGCCTCAAGATCCTCTTCATTCAGTGGGTCCCCCCTTGCCAGTGCTAGATTTTGGAGAGCACAGCATGCAACCACTATCAGTGACATCTGCTCTGGGGGGAATTGCAGTGTGCCCCCTGAACAGTCCAGGCATCGGAAGTGCATCTTGAGAAGACCAATGGTCCTCTCTATCACTGCCCTTGTGGTCATGACTCCTATTATAACGCTGCTTTGCATCTGTTCTTGGGTGGCGGAGAGACATCAGGCGCCACCTTTTCAACGGACAGCCCTTGTCACACAGCAGCCATCCATCCATTCAGGCTGGAGCACTGAAGAGCCTCAGCACCTGGGAATGTCTCAGGATTTAAGTGTCATGGGAGCTGCCAGGGTACCTTGCACAGACTTGCAGAATCTGTATCTTGTGGTCACATACGATTGCATGTTCATGGAGTGGAAGCCCTTCCTGTTGACAAAGGCTCCCAGCTGACTCGCTGGCACCTTGATGGCCACATGTGTGCAAAGCCGTTGGATCGCTCAGCCTGGCTGGCCTCGTCCGTAGTGTACAGTAAAGAATAAAGGTCAGTACCCGCCTGAACAAAGCTTCTGTCACCAGCTTGACGCAGCTATGGACAGCTGATTGGGAGACTCCACACAGATCCCCCACTGACCCCTGGAAAGAGCCAGAGGCATAGAAATTGAAGGCCTCTGTGACTTTCAGAGCCACTAGTATGGGATGCCCACCCCCACAATCGGAGCTGATCTCAGGCCCAATCATCAGACAAATGGCAGTCACTGTCTCCATTGAGAGGCTGCATCGCCGCCTGTAAATCCTGGCAGCAGGATAGTGCCATCTTCTGCAGCCCCTTCTGCCTTAGACTACCTGCTGGCCCTGCGCACCTTGTGCCTGCGCCTCTCCTCCTGCAGGTCCCTCCCCTGGAAACTGCATTGGGAAACCTTGTCTCCTCTCCCTTCTGCCCCTCTCTTCCTCCTCAGTGGAAGTGCCACCAGCAGAGACCACAATCCCCATTACCAGGGTGACGGAAGGCTGTCTGATACCTGGAAGGCTCCACATGTTCTGAATCCTCTGGTGGCCTTGGGGACACCTAGGAGTCCTGAAGTGAAGCCTGGAAATGCTAACAATGAAGCCCCGAACAGAGATGAAGCTGCCAAGTACCATTAAGTCACCAGCATCAAACTATGTACCAAACTCCCCACTACTGACACTGGTTATGCTACTGACCCTTTTTATCCCGCCCGTGGATGGGGTTTTTGAAATTTTTGGCTAGCCGCCTGTCCGTTTTGCCCATGCGATGAGCACGAAATCACGCAGGCAATGAAAAATCGCTGTCAATTGGCTTTTTAATGGCCTTAAGTGGCCTCTTAATTAATGGTGGGCGTGGCTCTGGCACCTGCTTACGCCCACCAACTGAAATATTGTGCGAGTGCGCAATGATGTCGGGACGCTCGTCCGACGTCATTGCGCACTATTTTACGCCCGATCGGGTCGGGCACACGCCTACCCACAGGGTGTAAAATTCTGCCCCAAGTTATTAGTATGGCTCTGGCTAATGCTATTCACTTGTTACTTTCCGTCAGAGCTGAACTCTGCCCCCATTGAAATTCACAGAGAGCAATCTGAGTATACAGCCATCGAAAATAGGAATTAGAGAATAAACACAGCAGTGATTAATGTCAAAATGCAGCAAGATTTGGACAGTATCCAGGCTTGGGCTTTTAAGTGACAAGTAACATTTGTGCCACACAGGTGCCAGGCAATGACCATTTACAACAAGAGAGAATCCAACCATCTCCCCTTGACATTCAATGGCCATACCATTGCTGAATCCCCCACTATCAATATTCTGGGGATTACCTTGGCCAGAAACTGAACTAGACTAGCCATATCAATACTGTGGGTGCAAGAGCAGGTCAGAGGCTAGGAATCCTGTGGCATGTAACTCACCTCCTGACTCCCCAAAGCCTGTCCACCATCCACAAGGCACAAGTCAGGAGTGTGATGGAATACTCTCCACTTACCTGAGTGAGTGCAGCTCCAACACTCAAGAAACTTGACACCATCCAGGACAAAGCAGCATGCTTGATTGGCACCCCACCCACTACCTTCAAAGTCACTCCCTCCACCACCGACAAACAGTAGCAGCAGTGTGTACCATCTACAAGATGCACTGCAGAAACTCACTAAGACTCCTTCAACAGCACCTTCCAAACCCACGACCACCACCATCTAGAAGGACAAAGGCAGTGCATAGATGGGAACACCACCACTTGGAAGTTCCCCTCCAAGTCACTCACCATCCTGACTTGGAAATATATCACCGTTCCTTCACTGTTGCTGGGTTAAAATCCTGGAACCCCCTCCCTAACAGCACTGTGGGTGTACCTACACCACATGGACTGTAGTGGTTCAAGAAGACAGCTCCCCACCACCTTCTCAAGGGCAGTTAGGGATGGGCAACAAATGCTGGCCTAGCCAGCGATGTGCCCACATCCCATGAACAAATAATTAAAAAAAACACCCTCCCCTCTGACTGAGGTGATTAAAGGCTTTGATAGGATAGGTAGACAGACACATTGGGGAATAAATTTGTTTGTGTAGCTATGCAGCCTTCCATCAAATCACTGGGGCACTGCAGGCTGCTGCTACCTGTGTGGCCTGCATGGTGCTTTTCATTGCTATCAACGAAGAATACCACAGAGACCAGGCAGGTTGCACTGCCTGCCCTGGTGAATCCATGTACCAGTAAGTCTCTATAGCTACGCGAATAAATTTCCCACCCCAGTGTTTCTTCTGCAGGGTGGGGTCCAGGACAAGGGGCATAACCTTAAAATTGGAGCTGGGACATTCAGGGCTGACGTCAGGAAGATATCCCTTTTGCTACATGTCCCCTGCCTCCACATGCTTTGACCTTAGTCATGAGTCTATTGTGCTGTACTTAACTGAAAGCTTTTTGAGAATCCAAATATATCACATCCATTACATTATACCCTTCTCTAACCTTCCAGTACTTACTCAAAAAATACAATAAGGTTGGTCAACCATGACTGTCCCTTTTGAAATCATTCTGACCAGCCTTCATTATATTTTTATTGTCAAGATATTTTTCCATTACATCTTTGAGCAACAACTCCATAATCATTTCTACTACTGACATTAAGATAACAGGTCTACATTTGCCTGGATTATTCTACATCCCTTGTTAATCACAGAAATCACATCCCTATGTACAATCCCTGTGTCTAATGATTTTTTACAAATATATAGTAATGCCTCTGCTGTCTCTTCCAACATGCACAAAGACAATGCATTCAGACTAGGGGTTTTATTCTCACTAAGTTAAATACCTTCTCCCTTTATAACTTAAATGTCTTTCTATCTGTTTTGATCTCTTCAACTAATATCATGCAGGCGGTTGTGTACATGAGCAGCAGTATGTCTACAGGAGCAGAAGTATGTGTACATGAGCAGCAATATGTGTAGAAAAGCAGCAGTATGTGTACATGAGCAGCAGCATGTGTACATGAGCAGCAGTATGTGTACATGAGCAGCAGCATGTGTACATGAGCAGCAGTATGTGTACAGGAGCAGCAGTACGTGTACAGGAGCAGCAGCATGCATACATGGGCAGCAGCATGCGTACATGAGCAGCAGCATGTGTACATGAGCAGCAGCATGTGTACATGAGCAGCAGTATGTCTACAGGAGCAGCAGTATGTGTACATGAGCAGCAGTACGTGTACATGAGCAGCAGTATGCGTACATGAGCAGCAGTATGTGTCCACGAGCAGCAGTATGCGTACATGAGCAGCAGTATGCGTACATGAGCAGCAGTATGTGTCCACGAGCAGCAGTATGTGTACATGAACAGCAATATGTGTAGAAAAGCAGCAGTATGTGTACACGAGCAGCAGTACGTGTACATGAGCAGCAGTATGCGTATATGAGCAGCAGTATGTGTTCACGAGCAGCAGTATGTGTACAGGAGCAGCAGTACGTGTACAGGAGCAGCAGCATGCATACATGGGCAGCAGCATGCGTACATGAGCAGCAGTATGTGTACACAAGGAGCAGCGGTATGTGTACCAGAGCAGCGGATTGTGTATAGGGTCAGCAGTATGTATACACGAGCAGCAGTATGTCTACATGAGCAGCAGTATATGTACAGGAGCAGCAGTATATATATAGGGTCAGCAGTATGTATACACAAGCAGCATTATGTGTACAGGAGCATCAGTATGTGTACGTGAGCAAGAGTACGTGTACAGGAGCAGCAAAATGCATACATGAGCTGCAATATGTGTACACGAGCAGCAGTATGTGTACAGGAGCAGCAATATGTGTAGGTAAGCAGCAGTATGTGTACACGAGCAGCAGTACGTGTGCAGGAGCAACAGCACATGTATAGGAGCAGCAGTATGTGTACAGGAGCAACAGTATGTATACACAAGCAGTAGTCCCTGTACAGGGACAGCAGTATGTGCAAAGAACAGCATTATGTGTAAAGGAGCAGCAGTATTTGGACTAGAACAGCGGATTGTGAACACACGCAGCAGTGTGTGAACATGAGCAGCAATACATGTACAGGAGCAGCAGCATGTGTGCAGGAGCAGTAGTATGTGTACATGAGCAGCATTATGTGTACACAAGCAGCAGTATGTGGACATGATCAGCATTATGTGGACTAGAGCAGCAGCATGTGTACACGAGCAGCATTTGTGTACATGAGCAGTGTGGACATGTGTATGGACAAGTGTACTGGAGTGTGAGGCATGTGTATGGAAGTGTGAGCATGTGTACTGGAGTGTGGGACATGGGTATGGGAGTGAGTTCATGTGTGCTGGAGTGTTGACATGTGTACTGGAGTCTGGACATGTGTATGTAGTGTGGGACATGTGTACGGGAGTGTGGGACATGTGTATGGGAATGTGGGACATGTGTACGAGACCGTGGGTCCTGTGTATTCAAGTACGGACATCTGTATGGGAGTGTGGATATCTGTATGGGAGTGTGGACATGTGTACATGAGTGTGGACATTCGTACAGGAATGTGGACATGTGTACGGGAGTGTGGGTATGTGTACGGGAGTGTGGACATGTGTACGGGAGTGTGGGACATGTGTATGGGAATATGGGACATGTGTACGAGACTGTGGGACCTGTGTATTCAAGTATGGACATCTGTATGGGAGTGTGGATATCTGTATGGGAGTGTGGACATGTGTACATGAGTGTGGACATTTGTCTGCGAGGTTGGACATTTGTACAAGAGTGTGCACATGTGTACAGGCTTGTGAACATGTGTGCGGGTGTGTGGACATGTGTACATGAGTGTGGACATTCGTACAGGAATGTGGACATGTGTACGGGAGTGTGGGTATGTGTATGGGAGTGTGGGCACATGTACAGGAGTGTGGACATGTGTGCTGAGTGTGGACATTTGTACAGGAGTGTGAACATGTGTACGGGTGTGTGGACATGTGTACAGGAGTGTGGGAATTTGTACGGGAGTGTGGACAAGTGTATGGGAATGTGGACATCTGCACAGGTGTATGAGCATGTCTGCGGGTGTGTGGACCTGTGTATGGGAGTGTGTAAATGTGCACGGGAGTGTGGACATTTGTACGTGAGGTTGGACATTTGTACAGGAGTATGCACATGTGTACAGGTGTGTGAACATGTGTGCGGGTGTGTGGACATGTGTACATGAGTGTGGACATTCGTACAGGAATGTGGACATGTGTATGGGAGTGTGGGTATGTGTACAGGAGTGTGAACATGTGTACGGGAGTGTGCACATGTGTACAGGGGTGTGAACATGTGTGCGGGTGTGTGGACATGTATACAGGAGTGTGGACATGTGTACAGGAGTATGGACCATTTGTACAGGAGTGCGGGCATCTGTACGAGGGTGTGAACATGTCTGCGGGTGTGTGGACCTGTGTACGGGGGTGTATAAATGTGCACGGGAATGTGGACATGTATACAGGAATGTGGACATGTGTACGGGATTGTGGACATGTGTATGGTAGTGTGGGACATGTGTACGGCAGTGTGGACCATGATGCAGGAGTGTGGGCATGTGTATGGGAGTGTGGACGTGTGTACGGGATTGTGGACATGTGTATGGGAGTGTGAGACATGTGTGGGAGTGTGGACCATACATACAGGAGTGTGGGCATCTGTATGGGGGTGTGAACATGTCTGCGGGTGTGTTGACCTGTGTACGAGAGTGTATAAATGTGTATGGGAATGTGGACATGTTTACAGTAGTGTGGACATGTGTATGGTAGTGTGGGACATGTGTACAGGAGCATGGACATTTATACAGGAGTGTGGACATGTGCGTTTGAGTGTGTATATGTGCACAGGAGTGTGGGACATGTGTGTGGGAGTATGGGACATGCATACACGAGTATGGACATGTGTATGGGAGTGTGGACATGTCTGTTTGAGTGTGGACATGTGTACTGGAGTATGATCATGTGCACAGGAGTGTGGGACATGTGTACGGGAGTGTGGGACATGTGAACAGGATGTGGACATGTGTGCGGGAGTGTAGTATGTATGTACGGGCATGTGGACACTTGTACGGGAGTGTGGGCATGTGTACAGGAGTGTGGACATGTGTACTGGAGTGTTGGACATGTGTACATGTGTGTAGACATTTGTACGGGAGTGTGGACATGTGTACTGGAGTGTGGTTCATGTGTTTTTGAATGTGGACATTTGTACTGGAGTGTGAACATATGCACAGGAGTATGGGTCATGTATATGGGAGTGTGGACATTTGTGCAGGATTGTGGAAATTTATACAGGGGTGTGAACGTGTCTCTGGGTGTGTGGACCTGTGTACGGGGGTGTTGACTTGTATATGGGAATGTGGGACATGTGTACCGGAGTGTGGACCATGTATACAGGAGTATGGATATGTATAACAGGAGTGTGGACAGGTGCACGGGAAAGTGGACATGTGTGCGGGAGTGTGGACATGTGTGCGGGAGTGTGGACATGTGTATAGGAGTGTGGACATGTGTATAGGACTGTGGACATGTGCATGGGAGAGTGGGACTTATGTATGGGCTTGTGAACATGTGTATGGGAGTGTGCATGAGTGTACTGAGTGTGGACATGTATACAGGAGTGTGGACATGTGTGCTGGAGTGTGGACATGTGTATGGGAGTGTGGACATGTGTTTGAGTGTGGACATGTGTACTGGAGTGTGAACGTGTGCACGGGAGTGTGGGACATGTGTATGAGAGTGTGGGACATGTGTACAGGAGTATGGACACGTGTGTTTGAGTGTGGACATGTGTACTGGAGTGTGAACATGTGTATGGGAGTGTGGACATGTGTGTTTGAGTGTGGACATGTGTACTGGAGTATGATCATGTGCACAGGAGTGTGGGACATGTGTATGGGACTGTGGGACATGTGAACAGGATGTGGACATGTGTGCAGGACCGAAGTATATGTGTACTGGAGTGTTGGACATGTGTACAGGAGTGTAGACATTTGTCCGGGAGTGTGGACACATGTGCATGGGAGTGTGGGACATGTGTACAGGAGTGTTGACATTTGTACAGGAGTGTGGATATGTGTACAGGAGTATCGAAATGTGCATTGGAGTGTGGACATGTGTACAGGAATGTGGACATGTGTATGGGAGTGTGAACATGTGTATATGAGTGTGAACCAGTGTGTACATGTGTACAGGAATGTGGACTTATGTATGGGAGTGAGGAACATGTGTATGGGAGTGTTAACATGTGTACTCAAGTGTGGGGCACGTATATGGGAGTGTGGGACATGTGCACTGGAGTGTGGTTCTTGTGTTTTTGAATGTGGACATTTGTACTGGAGTGTGAACATATGCACAGGAGTGTGGAACATGTGTATGGGAGTGTGGACGTTTGTGCAGGATTGTGGTCATTTATTCAGGGGTGTGAACATGTCTGCGGGTGTGTAGACCTGTGTACGGGAGTGTAAACATGTGTATGGGAATGTGGACATGTGTACGGGAGTGTTAACTTGTTTATGGGAATGTGGGACATGTGTACTGGAGTGTGGACCATGTATACAGGAGTGTGGACATGTATACAGGAGTGTGGACATGTGTGCTGGAGTGTGGACACATGTATGGGAGTGTGGACGTGTGTTTGAGTGTGAACATGTGTACTGGAGTGTGAACATGTGCACGGGAGTGTGGGACATGTGTATGGGAGTGTGGGACATGTGTACAGGAGTATGGACATGTGTGCGGGATTGTGGACATATGTACAAGAATGTGGACATGTGCATGGGAGTGTGGGACATGTGTATGGGAGTGTGTGACAAGTGCACAGGAGTGTGGACATGTATACTGGAGTGTGTACATGTGTACGGGAGCGTGTACATGTGTACGGGATTGTGGACATGTTTATGGGAGTGTGGGACATGTGTGCAGGAGTATGGACATGTGTACAGGAATGTGGTCATGTGCATGGGAGTGTGGGACATGTGCACAGGAGTGTGTTCATGTGTACTGGAGTGTGGACATGTGTACAGGATTGTGGACATGTGTTTGGACATGTGTATGGGATTGTGGACACACGTATGGGAGTGCGGACATGTGTACGGGAATGTGGACATGTGTATGGGAGTGTGGACATGTGTATGGGAGTGTGGACATGTGTACTAGAGTGTGAGTATGTGCACAGGAGTGTTGGACATGTGTATGGGAGTGTGGGACATGTGTACAGGAGTATGGACATGTATGTTTGAGTGTGAACATGTGTATGGGAGTGTGGACATGTGTGTTTGAGTGTGGGCATATGTACTGGAGTATGGACATGTGTGCGGGATTGTGAACATATGTAAAGGAATGTGGACATGTGCATGGGAGTGTGGGGCATGTGTATGGGAGTGTGTGACAAGTGCACAGGAGTGTGGACATGTATACAGGAGTGTGTACATGTGTACGGGTGCGTGTACATGTGTACAGGAGTGTGGAAATATGTATGGGAGTGTGGACATGTGTACAGGAATGTGGACATGTGTATGGGAGTGTGGACATGTGTACTGGAGTGTGGACATGTGCACGGGTGTGTGGATATGTGTGTGGGAGTGTGGACAGTTGTACGGGAGTGTGAACATGTGTACAGGTGTGTAGACATTTGTACAGGGGTACGCACATGTGTACAGGAGTGTGGACATGTGAACTGGAGTGTGGACATATGTATGGGAGTGTAGACATACGTACGGGAGTTTGGCCAGTTGTACAGGAGTGTGAACATGTGTACAAATGTTTGGACATGTGTATGGGAGTGAGGGCATGTGTGCGGGATTGTGGACATATGTACTGGAATGTGGACATGTGCATGGTAGTGTGGGACATATGTGTAGGAGTATGAACAGTTGTACGGGAGTGTGAACAAGTGCACAGGAGTGTGGACATGTATACAGGAGTGTGGTCTTGTGTACTGGAGTGTGTACATGTGTACGAGAGTGTGTACATGTGTACGGGATTGTGGACATGTGTATGGGAGTGTGGGACATGTGTGGAGTATGGACATGTATACAGGAGTGTGTTCATGTGTACTGGAGTGTGGACATGTGTACAGGAGTGTGGACATGTGTTTGGACATGTATATGGGATTGTGGACACACGTATGGGAGTGTGAGACATGTGTGCAGGAGTGAGGACATGTGTACATGAATGTGGACATGTGTACGGGATTGTAGACATGAGTATGGGAGTGTGGGACATGTGTGTAGGAGGTTGGACATGTGAACAGAAATGTGGTCATGTGCATGGGACGGTGGGACATGTGTATGGGAGTGTGGACATTTGTACAGGAGTGTGGACATGTGTACAGGAGTGTGGGACATGCGTACAGGCGTATGGACATGTGTACAGGAGTGTGGACATGTGTATGGGAGTTTGGGCAGTTGTACAGGAGTGTGAACATGTGTTTGGACATGTGTACAGGTATGTGGGCAGTGTATGGAAGTGTAGACGTGTATGGGAGTGTGGACATGTGTACGGGAATGTGGACATGTGTGCGGGAGTGTGGGACATGTGTATGGGATTGTGGACACGTATGGGAGTGTGAGACATGTGTGTGGGTGTGAGGACATATGTACAGGAATATGGACAGGTGCATGGGAATGTGGGACAGGTGTATGGGAGTGTGGGACATATGTGCAGGAGTGTGGACATGTGTACAGGTAGTGGACATGTGCACGGGAGTATGCATTTGCCTACATTCTATACACATGTCCACATTCTACACCAGGGAATTCAGACTAGTTAGGAAATTACTGCAGTGTTTAACTAGGCATAGATTAACGAGCACTTTGAAAATTTTCATTGATGAGAGAGAGCCAGAATGGATCTGCGAAGGGTGGGTCATGCCTGAGGAACCTGATTGAATCATTTCAAGAGGTGGCTAATATAGTGGACGGGAGGTGTCTCTGGGTATTACCTATATAGACTTGGTAAAGTCTCTCATAAGAGACCGTTAGCTAAAGTTGAAGCAAACGTTTGACCCCTGGTTAGGAAAGTGGTTGGGTGGCAGCAGACTGAGAGTAGGGATAAAGGACAGGTACTCTAACTGGCAGGATGGGGCTTGTCACCTCTCAAGGAGCTATGTCGGAGCCTCAATATTTATTACTAACTTAGATGATGGGATAGAAAGCTACACATCCAAATATGCTGATGATACAAAGATAGACAGTACTGTCGGCAGTATAGGTGGAAGTGTAATATTCCAAAGAGATAGTTTAACTTCAGTGGTGGGCAAGATTCTAGAAACAATTATTTGGAATAGAATTAGTAGTCACATAGAAAAATATGGGTTAATAAGAAAGAGGGAGCATGGATTTCTAAAGGGGAATTTGTGTTTAACTAACTTGCTGGAGTTTTTTAAAGAGGTAACAGAAAAGGTCAATGAGGGTAATGTTGTTGATGTTGTGTACATGGACTTTAAAAAGGCATTAGACACAGTGCCACACAACAGACTTGTGAGAAAAGTTATTGCTCATGGGATAAAAGGGGCTCTAGCAACATGGATACAAAATTGGCTGAAAAATAGGAAGCAGAAAGTAATGGTCAATTGATATTTTTCGGGCTGGAGGAAGGCTTGTAGTAGAGTTCCCCAGGGGTCGGTATTGGGATCGTTGCTTTTCCTGATATATATTAATCTAGACCTTGGTGTGCAGGGCACAATTTCAAAGTTTGCAGATGATATGAAGCTTGGGAGTGTTGTGAACTGCGAAGATGGTGTGTAAACCTCAAGAGGACATAGACAAGTTGGTGGAGTGGGCAGATAGGTATCAGACAAAGTTCAATGCGGAGAAGTGTGAGGTGATGCATTTTGGTAGGAAGACATGGACAGATAATATAAAATAGGGGGTGAAATCTTGAAGGGGGTGCCAGAGCAGGAAAACCTGGGAGTATACATGCATAGATCATTGGAGGTGGCAGGACAGGACGAGAGAGCAGTTAATAAAGCATATAGTATCCTGGGCTTTATTAATTGGAGCCTAGAGTACAAGAGCAAGGAGGTTATGCTGAATTTATATAAGACACTCATTAGACCTCAGCTGGAGTATTGTGTAGTTCTGGGCGCCACACTATAGGGAGGATGTGAACACATTGGAGAGAGTGCAGAGGCTGACAAGAATGGTTCCTGGGGTGAGAAACTTCAGCTATGAGGGTAGATTGGAGAAGAAGAAGGCTAAGAGAAGATTTGATAGAGATGTTCAAAATCATGAGGGGGCTGGACAGAGTAGATAGGGAGAAGCTGTTCCTGCTCATAAAAGGATCAAGAATGAGAGGGAACAGATTTAAAGCGATTTGCAAAAGAAGCAAATGTGACGTGAGGAAAAACTTTTTCACACAATGAGTGGTTCGTGTCCGGAATGCACCACCTGGAAGTGTGGTGGAGGCAGGTTCAATTGAGGCATTCAAGAGGGCTTTAGATGATTATTTGAATAGCAACAATGTGCAGGGGTACAGGGAGAAGGCAGGGCAATAGCACCAAGTCATAATGCTCATTTGGAGAGCCGGTGCAGACATGATGGGCTGAATGGCCTCATTCTGTGCCGTTATGATTTTGTGATTTAAAGGCACCATGAGCACAAGAGGGTGATTTTACGTTCATTTCTGTTACTTAATCTACACTGGCCTGGGATTGAAGACCAGAAACGTTTATGTACATAATTTGGAATTGTCACAGTAAGATAAATTTTGTTTTTATTGTCATGGCCTGTGTATGCTTCACCTTTTTATTTTATTGGTGCAGGGTACGCCAGTATGTAATGCTGGATGTAAGTGACTCTAAACTTGCACAGGCACCGAATGGACTTTGTGTTCAAATGAAAGGGTCCTTTCAGATATCCAGGATGGAGGCAGCAGCCCTGGCATGCTGTCGAAGCTGATCTTTGGTAACCTAGCTGAAGGAGTGTTGGGTCAAGGCATCCCTGGTGTCCCTGCCTCCCTGGAGGTTACTGAGGTCTGGCTCCACACCCTCAGCATTCTCCTCACCGTGCTCCTGTTCTGACTCACTACTGGACTCATCCACTGTGGCCTGTGGAGCTGTCTCTAGATCCTCTTCCTCCAGTGGGTCCCCCCTTGCCAGTGCCAGATTGTGGAGAGTGCAGCATGCAACCACTATCAGTGACACCTGCTCTGGGGGGGTATTGCGGTGCTGCCCCTGAACGGTCTAGGCATCGGAAGCGCATCTTGAGAAGACCTATGGTCCTCTCTTCACCGCCCTTGTTGAGACATGACTCATATTGTAATGCTTCTCTGCCTCTGTTCTTAGGACAGAGAGGCGGAGTGGCATCATGAGCCACCTCTTCACCAGATAGCCCTTGTCACCCAGCAGCCATCCATCCAGTCGGGCTGGAGCACTGAAGAGCCTCAGCACCTGGGAGTGTCTCAGGATGTACACCTCAAGGGAGCTGCCAGGGTACCTTGCACAGACTTGCAGAATCTGCATCCTGTGGTCACACACTATCTGCACGCTCATGGAGTGGAATCCCTTCCTGTTGACGAAGGCTCCTGGCTGACCCCTAGCGCCTTGATGGCCACATGTTTGCAGTCAATTGCACCCTGGACACGGGGGAACCCAGCAAAGCCTCTGGCTCCCTCAGCCTGGCTGGCCTCATCCGTACAGTAAAGAATGAAGGTCAGTACCCACCTGAACAGAGCTTCTGTCACCAGCTTGACAGAACTGTGGACAGCTGATTGGGAGACTCCACACAGATCCTCCACTGACCCCTGGAAAGAGCCGGAGGCATAGAAGTTGAGGCCACTGTGACCTTCAGCGCCACTGGTATGGAGTGTCCACCCACACAGTCGGAGCTGATATCAGGCCCAATCACCTGACAAATGGAGGTTACTTGAGAGGCGGAGCCTCCATCAGCATTGTACCTCGGACATATTGAGGCAGCTGCATCGCTACCTGTAAACTCTAGCAACAGGGTATTGTTGTCTTCGGCGGCCCTTTTCTCCTTGGACTGCCAGCTGGCCCTGCATCCCTTGTGCCTGCACCTCTCCTTCCACAGATTCCTCCCTTGGAAGCTGCATTGGGACACATGGCTTCCTTCCCCTTTCTTCCTCCTCAGTGGAGTTGTCACCAGTGGAGACCACAATCCCCATTACCAGGGTAATAGAAGGCTGTTTGATACCTGGAAGGGTCCACACGGTCTGAATCTTCCAGGGGCCTGGCCGACAGCAATGAGTCCTGAAATGAGGCCTGGAAATGCTAAGAATGAAGCGCCGAATAGAGATGAAGCTGCCAAGTACCAATAAGCAATCAGCTCCAATCTATCTCCAAAACTGCTCACTACTCACACTGGCAATGCTGCTGACCCTTTTTATCCCGCCCTTGGATGTGGTTTGTGAAAATGTCGGCTGGCCGCCTGCCCATTTTGCCCGTGCAACAAGCAGAAAATCGTACGGGCAAGGAAAAATCACAGTCAATTCGACTGCTGAAGGCCTTAAGTGGCCTGTTAATTAATGGCAGGCACCGCTCCGGCACCCGCACATGCCCATTGAGTGAAATATCGCCTGATATATTATTCCCCATCAGGTCAGGCACGACAAAAAATTCTACCCCAGAATATTATAAACTCGACTGTTGTACACCGTCATGAAAATGTGTTTTGAGTCAAATAATAATTTTTAATCCACCGGCTGGAAACTTGAATTTAACTTTTAAAAACAGGCTTTTTTAAAAACAGAGGCTAAAGGTAACAAGGTCACAGCTAATGATGGCTAACCAATTTTCATTACTGTACATTCCACATTTCAATTCAATGGAATGGACACAACAAGTCTGCAAAACCCACTAAAGACAATGACCTCCTGGGGAATGTGAGGAACCCACATCTCCTGTCCCATTAACAAGGCGCTGAAGCAATCACCTGAGGTAATCAACTGTTGGAGATGAACTGTTAAATCTCATCATATGGACAATGGGACCCTGGCTAAGAGAGCTTCCCAGACATGATCGAATTAAGTTATCCCTGGAATACAGTGACAATTGCCTTATTTGGATCCCCCTGGCAATTGGAAAGGGAAGGTCACATGACAAGCCAATGCTCTATATGTTTTAAGCACATAGGCAGAATTTTATGCCGGCAGGATTTTACGGTCCTGCTGAAGTCAATGGAGTTTTGAACGCTTGCCGCATTTTATGGCCCCACCCCACCGTGATGGGGCTGTAAAATTCTGCCCTATGTTTTGTCGGCAGAACTGAGGGCAAACAGCTGAGGCTATGAGAGAGAAGACCCAAGTGGGGTCCCTCCTGCCTCCCTCTCTCTCCAACCCACCTGGCAGACTTCAAGTCTGTTAGCTGACCATGACTATTCAAGGATGCTCCTGCTGCAGACAAAAATCTCTTAAAAGAATTTAACCCAGCCCTACCGTCTCCTGAAGAACAACAAAATCAGCCATCTATATCTTTAAATCAGAAGGATCGGGGCCGCTGAAGGGAAGCTGTAAGACCACCGAATTCAGCCTGAAACCAGCTGAATCACCAAACTACAGACTACACATTCTTTTTACTTTTTATGGGCTCTAATTTGACCACCCTATCCTTCCCCACTCTGTAATCTGTATTTGTGTGTGTGTGAAAGTTGGGGCATAGTTTATTATTTCATAGTTCAAGTATAATAAAGCTAACCTCCTTCTATGTTAACCTCAAGAAAACCTGTCCTATTGGTTCTTTTATGATCACAGTGTGTAAACAGTTGTATTAATGGAATAGGCAAGCATATCCTTTTCAAAGAAAAATACCTTTTGTGGTCAAGTGAGGAGAGGGAAATCAGAGGAGCCATTCGACCCCTCTCACCTGATTGTAACAACACACAAAGTTCAGCAGATTTAGAGTTCACACCTACATAGCAGCAAAGGTTTCCTTTATACATGTGCTTAAATATCTAAAAACTCAGGAGTTAAATAATTTAATCTCTACAGGTGAATAATGAAAGCTGATTTAATAATCATATAAATACTTTTCAGAAACCAGAATTAAACTTATAATGAAACCGTTGTTGAATAAATGGCAATTCCATAGTGAGGCTGCTCTCGGCCTTTTTCCTCTGATAGAAAATTGAAGCCTTGTTGTGACTGATCCAACAGCTATTGCGACCTTAACTACCTACCAACACTCTCAATTTGTACTCTACTGTTCTGGCTACATGTCCAAGTGTCTTAATTAATCCAAGCCTCTGTGAAATTGCTCAGGCCTGAATTATCTGCTATTTGTAACAGGCAACTCCTACTAAACTCCAATCTGTCAGCTGAATTTAGGAAGGTACCTGCATAGTCCGAGTCATTGGAAATTGGTTTTGCTGCACATATCTTGATCTGATGAGCTTCTTCATCATTTGAAGGAGGTGGTTCATAGTCATTGTCACTGTTGTGTCCTTCACCATCTTCATTTGGTGATTCATAATCTCCATCATCATCCTCAGACTCTTGCTCTTGATCTGGGTCCTCATAGTCATCATCATCCTCCGTCTGAATGACATTGCATTTACTTTTAATATCAAATCTTCACAGGATGCATCAGTGAAAATATTTCAGTTACACTTTTCAAGAGCACAGTAATGTGAAAAGGCAAATGAGGTTACTTACAAATTCGTCTGAATCCCATCCAATGTCCTCATCAGGTCTGTAATCTGCAATAACAGAGTAACAATGAACAAGTGTGGGATCTGAAATTTTCTGTCTTACCATCTCTGGCTCAGGCCACAACTGTGTACGAGAAAGTTGAGCAAAGCACCTCAATTGAAGTTTCTACAATTGCGACTGTGAAATAAAACATTAGCTGGCACAAGACAGCAGCTCAGCAGCTGTCCTTCTGACTGCTCCTCCAACAACAACAATTTGCATTTATATAGCGCCTTTAACATAGTAAAATGGCCCAAAGCACATCACAGGGTCAGTGGCCAGATGCTGAGCTAAATAAGGAGTCATTAGGGGAGGTGATCAAAATCTTGAACACACTGAGAAAAGACAGTGAAAAGGCAGTGGGAAAGATCTTCTGATCAGCGAGCAGGAGCGGGGCTGAATCAGCTGCGCGCCTGCTGACCTGTTAACGGTCTATTGAGGCCATTGAAAAAGTAATTAACATCGTTAATGACCCTGCTCGTCCAACCTTGGGGTTGACGGGCAGGCCGGGAGCGCTGCTGGGCTTCAGAAAAAGCATGAAATCTCATCCACGGGCGGGATGAGGTTTCATGAGGGTTTTTAAATACTTAATAAAGGCTTGAATTAAAGTGATGGACATGTCCCAACTCATGTGACAGTGTCACATAAGGGGACATGTCAGGGAAATCATTCTATCATTTGTTTAACAATTTTTAATTTGGAGCCGATTTCCCTGAGGCAGCACTTAGTCTCAAGGAGATCGGTGCACTCTTTATTGCGCATGTGCAAAAGAGCGCACTCTCGGCTGAGTGAATCCCATTCCCCCCCGCCCCCACCCTGCACAGGGAGCGCATAGCCTTAATTGGCCCGCCCACGTAAAATGGCGGCATGCCCTCGATTGGGGGCGCTAATCGGAGGTGCGCCTGCCCCTGCCCGCACCTGCTCCCGCACTTCCCCCTCCTAACAGGGGGAAAATTTTTCCCAGTGAAACACTAGGATGTGGAAACATTTCACGGTCAGTTTTCCCATCTCTGAACAGCAGATACCCAGACCTTCCCCAATGGTGAAGTGTCTCAAATTGGGAACATGCTGTGAATCATGGCACATCAAGCATATTTCATGCTTACACTCTTGTCCCAAATCTCCTGGGTTATCACACTACTTAAAGGAGAAATTAATTTTAGTGCATGTGTAATATCTGCCCATGTCCAATGATAGCACTCTCACCACTGAGTCAGGAGGTTGAGACCCACTCCAGTAACTGGAACAATTGACACCCCAGTGCAGTGTTGAGGGAGAGCTGCACTTTCAGATGGGGCATTAAACCGAGGCCCCATATGCCCTCTCAGATGGACACTAAAGATCCAAGGGCGTTATTTCAAAGAAGAGCAGGAGATTTCTCCCAGTGCCCTGGCCAGGATTTATCCTTCAATCCTTACTGAAAGAGATGATCTGTACATTTACCACATGACCAAATTAGCTATTGGGTTTCCGACATTGCAACAGTGACCAGCTTCAAAAATACTTAACGAAACAAGAAAGCGGAGTTGATATAGAAGGTCAGAGATGGTCTTATTAAATAACAGAGCAGGCTCAAAGTGGCTGTATGGTCTATTCCTGCTCCTGTTTCTTATGGTGTCAATTGGCTGTAAAGTGCTTTGAGATGCCCTGAGGTTATAAAAGGTAAAACATAAAGGCAAGTTATTTGTTTTACTCTAATGCTGGGTGTATTTACTTGAAGTGAAATGTTGCTTTCAAGCAACGTAATAGATAATGGATTAAATGAAGAGATTTAGAGCAGAGGGTAGGAGAAATGTCTTCGCCCAGAGAGTTGTGAGGATGTGGAATTCAGTTCCAGGATTAGTGATTGAGGCAGAAACTGTATCAACATTCCAGATTAGACTGGACAGACAGATGAGGGAAAAGGGATCTGGGAACAGGGTGGGTAAATGTGATCAGAACTATTTGCTCATGTGGAGGGTAACTGGTTGGGTCGAATGGTTTGTTTCTCTGTTATGAAATTCAAAATATTTCTGTACAGTTTTCAAAATTAATTTTTGACATTACGTTGGCATGGAAAGTCATATGATCAGAGAAAATCCCAGGCAGCTTCCAAGTTTCCTGATTGTGCTTCTTTCAATTTATGTGCATCCCTTTACATTTACATGTGTCAAATGTTACTGCTTAACCAGGGTCCTAAATTTCAGCAGCAACTCCCACAGCAATTCTAAAACTATTTGGTGGCAATTCTGTCCTCAGCTTGGGGACATCTCGACCTCAGTACATCATTGTCACTTCACACCCAGCGTAGGTCGACAGGACCGGGATTCTCCCTGTCCCATTCATTGCAGCCAGTTTCCTTTGGGAGATGTTTAGGCTGAATCCTCTGACTCCATAAGACCATAAATCATAAGGCGTAGGAGCAGGAGTAGGCCGTTCGGCCTATCAAGTCTGCTCCGCCATTCAATGAGATCATGGTTGATCTGATGATAATCCTCAACTCCACTTTCCTGCCTTCCCCCCATAACCCTTGATCCCCTTACTGATTAAAAATGTCTATCTCAGCCTTGGAAATACTTAACGACCAAGCCTCTACAGTCCTCTGTGGTAAAGAATTCCACAGATTGGCTACCCTCTGAAAGAAGAAATTTCTCCTCATCTCTGTTTTAAATGGGCGCCCCCTTACTCTGAGATTATGCCCTCTGGTCCTAGACTCTCCCACAAGATGAAACAACCTCTCAGCATTTACCCTGTCAAGCCCCCTAAGAATCTTATATGTTTCAATAAGGTCGCCTCTCAATGAGTACAGGCATAAACCACTCAACCTTTCCTCAAAAGAAAATCCCTCCATACCAGGATCAACCTAGTGAACCTTCTCTGGACTGCCTCCAATGCCAGTATATCTTTCCTTCGATAAGGGGACCAAAATTGTTCACAGTATTCTAAGTATGGTCTAACTAGTGCCTTGCATAGTTTTAGCAAGACTTCCCTATTTTTATACTTCATTCCCTTTGAAATAAAGGCCAACATTCCATTTGCCTTCCCTATTGCCTGTTGAACTTGTATGTTAGCTTTTTGGGATTCATGCACAAGGACTCCCAAATCCCTCTGTGCTGCAGCTTTCTGCAAGTCTTTCTCCATTTAAATAATATTCATTTCCCTTATTCTTCCTGCCAAAGCACATAACCTCACATTTTCCCACATTATATTCCATCTGCCAAGTTTTTGCCCACTCACTTAACCTGTCCATATCCCTCTGTAGACTCCTTGTGTCATCCTCACCACTTGCCTTCCCACCTATTTTTGTGTCATCTGCAAACTTGGCGATAGTACATTCACTTCCCTCATCTAAGTCATTAATATATATTGTAAATAATTGAGGCCCCAGCACTGATCCACTGACTCCACCAAACACGGTCCATGACATTAGGGATCAGGGCTGAGAGGAAGGAATTCCCACGCCAGAAACTTTCCCGTTTCTGGTTTGCTTTCTGCACAGTGTCTGGCATTCCGGGATGAACCATTTTTACTGGCATTTCAACCAGCAGGTAAGGGCTCCACGTGGGAAGCCAGAACAAGTAACGTCAGGATAGGCCATTCAGCCCCTCATGCCTGCTTCTTCATTCACTTAGATCTGAATTGATCTGCATCTCAACTCTTTAACTTTGACACAACTGTAGCTTGTCTTCAGAGAGCAGTTAAGAGTCAATCACGTCTGTATAGGACTGGAGTCACATAGAGGCCAGAAAGTTGAAGGTCACACCCTTGTTCTAGAATCTGTGGTTGCATTAAATATATGACTGTGTCCTTTAGATTATTAACTAGCTCTGTAAGTTCAAGCTGCTTCTCGGCAGCAAACATCCCCAATGTGTTCGATGTGACTCTGATACCTGATGGTGAAGGGGAAGATAGAGTGGGGCAGGGGAAACAGGAAGGGGAAGTGGGAAATGGTAAAGAGCTAGGGCGGGGACACTTGGGGAAGGTGAGAATGGGGCAGCAAATGAAAACTGGAACAAAGGTAACAGAACAGGAAGAAAGGGCGGATAAGTGGAGGATGGAGAGGGAGCAATGGGGGGCAGCTTCAGGGAAACAAAGACAAGCACAAGGGTAAGGGCGGGGGCTGGGAGGTGCGTGGGGCACAGTCAGAGGCAAAAAGTACAACCAGACACCAATGACAAATAGGAGAACAGATAGCAACAGCAGCAGTGATGTGAAAATGATATGGAAGTCAAAAGGTGCATAATGTGAGCAAGCTCATGGGACCTTAACTAATGATAACACAGACTTTTAGATTTCATATAAACAGAACTAAACCGCTGCCTTTCGAGTATAAAATTGTGTATTTGAAATTGTTTGAAAGCACTTTACAGTGTTAAATTGGCAAGTCCCCAGCAATAGCTGCTATTAAATAACAAGCTGTCTAATCTGGCCATTCACTACCACACAAGGTTCTGAATTTGACTGTTATTGCTCTGGATTTGTGGCTTGTCAGTCCCCACAAATTTCATATCTTGCACCTGATTAACTAGATTCATGACATTTACAAAACCACCCGATTAAAGAGGGTTTAGGTCAGTGGGATTATACAAACCTCACGCAGTTCATGTCTTCATAAATTTCTAATCATACAGTTCAGGAGAAGGCCATTCCACCCATTGTATCTGTGCCAGCTCTATGGAAGAGCAATTTGATTCGCCCCACCTCCCCACTGCTCTTTCTTCTCAGTCTTTCAATCTTTTAATTTTCAGTACTTATCCAATTCCCTTTTGAAAGTTATGATTGAATCTGCTTCTGTCACCCTTTCAGACAGCAGATTCCAGATCACAGCCACTTCACATCATACCCTATTTCCGATTCTATTTTTTTTTGCAAAAATATACTTTATTAATAAAATATCTTCAACCACATTCCAAACCATTTCAAAAACACCATTACAAAGGTACAATCAGGTTCAACTTTTACAACATGTATCACCAGGTGCATCAGTACAAACAATATTACAATCATTTGCAGACATTCATTTTGAGCTGTACAGCCCGAGGGGCTCTAAACAGTTCCCAGTCCCTCGGTGCACTGTGGCAGAAAGGTCTTAGACAGCGACCCTTCCCCATTGCGCCTTTGCGACAGCTGCCCCAAGCTTTATTTCTGATTTTTTTTTTGCAAAAATATACTTTATTCATAAAATATCTTCAATCACATTCCAAACCATTTCAAAAACACCATTATAAAGGTACAATCCGGTTAAACCTTTACAAAATGTATCACCAGGTGCATCAGTACAAAGAATGTTACCAATCATTTACAGCCTTTCATTTTGAGCTGTACAGCCCGAGGGGCTCTAAACAGTTCCCAGTCCCTCGGTGCACTGTGGCAGAAAGGTCTTAGACAGCACCCTTCCCCATTGCGCCTTTGCGGCAGCTGCCCCAAGCTTTAGTGCGTCCCTCAGCATGTAGTCCTGGACTTTGGATTGTGCCAGTCCGCAACACTCGGTCGGGGACAAATCTTTGTGCTGGAAGACCAACAAGTTTCGGGCAGACCAAAGCGCGTCTTTCACCGAGTTGATGATCCTCCAGCTGCAGTTGACGTTTGTCTTGGTGTGTGTCCCTGGGAACAGCCCGTAGAGCACAGAGTCCTGTGTCACAGAACTGCTCGGGATGAACCTCGACAGCAACCATTGCATCTCTCTCCAGACCTTCTTTGCAAAGGCACAATCCACAAGGAGGTTATTTCCGATTCTTTTTTTTTTTGTAAAAATATACTTTATTCATAAAATATCTTCAATCACATTCCACACCATTTCAAAAACAACATTACAAGGGTACAATCCAGGTTAAACTTTTACAAAATGTATCACCAGGTGCATCAGTACAAACAATATTACAATCATTTACAGCCTTTCATTTTGATCTGTACAGCCCGAGGGGCTCTAAACAGTTCCCAGTCTCTCGGTGCGCTGTGGTAGAAAGGTCTTAGACAGCGACCCTTCCCCATTGCGCCTTTGCGGCAGCTGCCCCAAGCTTTAGTGCGTCCCTCAGCACGTAGTCCTGGACTTTGGATTGTGCCAGTCCGCAACAATCGGTCGGGGACAACTCTTTGTGCTGGAAGACCAACAAGTTTCGGGCAGACCAAAGCGCCTCTTTCACCGAGTTGATGATCCTCCAGCTGCAGTTGATGTTTGTCTCGGTGTGTGTCCCTGGGAACAGCCCGTAGAGCACAGAGTCCTGTGTCACAGAGCTGCTCGGGATGAACCTCGACAGCAACCACTGCATCTCTCTCCAGACTTTCTTTGCAAAGGCACAATCCACAAGGAGGTGAACAACGGTCTCTTCCCCACCACAGCCACCTCGAGGGCAACGTGCAGAGGGGGTGAGACTCCTGGCGTGTAGGAAGGATCTGACGGGGAGGGCCTTTCTCACCACCAGCCAAGCTACGTCTTGGTGCTTGTTGGAAAGTTCTGGCGATGAGGCATTCTGCCAAATGACTTTGACAGTCTGCTCGGGGAACCATCCCACAGGGTCCACCCTCTCCTTATCCCTCAGGGCCTCTAGGACGTTACGTGCTGACCACTGCCTGATGGACTTGTGGTCAAAGGTGTTTTTCTGCATAAATTTTTCCACCAGGGACAGGTGGTACGGCACGGTCCAACTACTTGGAGCGTTCCGCGGCAGCGTGGCCAGACCCATCCTTCGCAACACCGGGGACAGGTAGAACCTCAGCACGTAGTGACACTTGGTGTTTGCGTACTGAGGGTCTACGCACCGCTTGATGCAGCCACACACAAAGGTGGCCATCAGTATGAGGGCGATGTTGGGCACGTTTTTTCCCCCTTTATCTAGAGGCTTGTACATCGCGTCCCTGCGGACACGATCCATTTTCGACCTCCAGATAAAGCGGAAGATGGCTCAAGTGATCGCCATCGCGCAGGAGTCTGGAATGGGCCAGACCTGCGCCACGTACAGCAACAGCGAGAGTACCTCACACCTGATGACCAGGTTCTTACCCGCAATGGAGAGGGAGCGTCGCTCCCACATGCCCAGTTTCCTTTTCACCATAGCCACTCGCTCCTTCCAGTTTCTAACGCATGCCCCGGTCCCTCCGAACCATATCCCCAGCACCTTCAGGCCGTCAGCCCTGACAGTGAAGGGGACAAAGGATCGGTCAGCCCAGTTCCCAAAGAACATGGCCTCGCTCTTCCCACGATTTACCTTGGCTCCCGAGGCCAGTTCGAACTGGTCGCAGATGTTCATCAGTCTGCGCACCGACAGCGGATCCGAGCAGAAGACGGCGACGTCGTCCATGTACAGGGAGGCTTTTACCTGAGTGCCTCCACTGCCTGGGATCGTCACTCCTCTTATGCCCGGATCCTTCCTGATGGACTCGGCAAAGGGTTCTATGCAGCACACGAAAAGGACAGGCGAGAGAGGACAGCCCTGCCTGACTCCAGATTTAATCGGAAAGCTATCTGTTTCCCACCCATTGATTGAGACTGCGCTACTGATGTTAGTGTAGAGCAGTTGGATCCAATTTCGAATTCCCTCCCCAAAGCCCATTTTGGAGAGCACATCCCCCATGTAGGTGTGCGATATTCTGTCAAAGGCCTTCTCCTGATCCAAGCTGATGAGGCAGGTATCCACACCCCTGTCCTGTACATAGGCAATCGTATCCCTGAGCAGCGCCAGGCTGTCAGAGATCTTCCTGCCTGGCACAGAGCAGGTCTGGTCAGGGTGAATCACCAATTCCAGAGCGGATTTGACCCGAATGGCGATGACCTTGGACAGAATCTTATAGTCCATATTCAACAGTGAAATGGGTCGCCAATTTCTAATTTCCTCCCTTTCCCCCTTGTGCTTGTAGATGAGGGTGATGATGCCTTTCCTCATGGATTCTGACATACTACCGGCCAGGAGCATACTCTCGTACACTCCTAGCAGGTCTGGGCCGATCAAGTCCCACAGAGCCGAATACAACTCCGCCGGCAAGCCGTCGCTTCCGGGGGTTTTACTCTTCTCGAAGGACTCAAGGGCCTTAGTCAGTTCATCAGGAGTTAGCGGTTTGTCTAGGCTCTCCCGCGTACTGTGGTCTAAGACCTCCGTGATAGAGGACAGGAAGGACTGGGAGGCCGTGCTGTCCGTGGGCTTCACGTCATACAATCCGGCATAAAAGGATTTGCTGATCCTCAGAATGTCGGACCGTGATGACTTTACTGAGCCGTCTTCTTCCTTCAGGCTGCTGATCACAGAGCGCTCTCTGTGTACCTTTTGGAAGAAGAAACGTGAGCACGTCTCATCCTGCTCCACGGAGCGGACCCTGGAACGGAAGATGATCTTGGAGGCCTCCGAGGCAAAGTGCGAGGCTTGCTGGCCCTTCACCTCTTGGAGCTCCTCCTTGACATCGACCCCCATCGACTGCAGCCGGAGCAGATTCTGCATCTTTTTCTGGAGTCGGGACATTTCCCTCTGTTCCTTTCTAGCTTTCTCGGTGCCTTTGCGGATGAAAAACCTCTTGATGCTTCCCTTGATCACTTCCCACCAGTGTGTCAGGGACTCAAAGAGGGGTTTCACGGTTCTCCAACCTTTGTAATCCCTCTTGAGCTCCTCAATGTTCTCTGGGGTCAGCAGTTGCACATTTAGCTTCCATGCCCCCCCTGCCCACCCTCAGGTCCTTCTCCAAGTGGCAGTCCGCCAGTAGGAGGCAGTGGTCAGAGAAGAACACCGGCTTGACCTCGGTGGATCTGACTGTGAATGCACGGGACACAAACAGGAAGTCTATCCTGGAACGAATGGACCCGTCTGGCCGCGACCAGGTGTATCTACGCTGCGCTCCGTCTGCAGGGTTGCTGAAGACGTCGTGCAGCTTGGCATCCTTAACTGTTTCCATCAGGGATCTGGATTCCGATTCTACTGAAATCAGTGGGGGTGGTGTAAAAGCGGCTGCTAATTCATGATTGCTCATTTCACCCTGTAGCCATGGTCCAACTTCACCTCTTATTCATTCCGGTTTTCAGTCAGTGAGAATTCATTAGAAACAGGAGCTGGTGCAGGTCACACAACCCCTCGAGTCTGCTCTGCCATTCAATATGGCCATGTGTGAACTTCTACATTAGTTCCACTTTCTTACCTTATCTCCAAACCCCTGATTTCCATAATGTCCAAAAATCTATCGATCTCAGTCTTGAATCTACTCAATGGCTGAGCATCCCCAGCTGTCTGGGGTAGAGAATTCCAAAGATTTACACTGGCCCACTGAGTGAAGATAGCTGGATTATTTGGAAAGATGGCTAATCCTCAACAAACATTGATGGCATGGTACAGCAGAAAGAGTTAGGACAGTGTCAAAATCCTGCACAGGAAGTGGTAAGGGGAGGGTTTAGCAAGCTATTTACAGCTTCAGTAAGTTCCATATTTCTTACCTCTGAGTGGAGGCAAACATATTCTGACAGGGACAGGAGGGGAAATCAGAGACACCAGTTACCTCTGTCTATCTCCTAGTGGTTGGATCAGGAATATGGTGAGAGAGCTGGGGGCATCTTTAATCATGATGCATTTAGCTCAGGAGTTGGACGGAGGTGTCAGCTTTGGCTCAGAGTTAGCACACTTTGTCTCAGACACAATTCAGAGACAAGATTCAACTGAAATTACAATAAAAACAGATTATCAATCACATTTGCTTTGAAGAAGAGTCATACAGACTTGAAACGTTAACTCTGTTTCTCTCTCCACAGATGCTGCCAGACCTGCTGAGCTTTTCCAGCATTTTCTGTTTTTATTATCAATCACAACACTGATTGTGGGAGCTTGCTGTGCACCAATTAGCTGCCACTGTTCCTACAGATAACAATGGTGACTATATAGGATTGTAAAGCGCTTTGGATTGAGCTAAGAACTCGAAAGCCGCTATATAAATGCAAACCTTTCTAATTATTCAAATCAGGAAGTTAGATCAGAGCCAATAGTCAGTGTTGGATGATGTTCATTCCTGTTAATTTTCTCCAGAAATTGCATCTAAATTCAGGAACGATATCTGTCTGCAGAGATCACTTCACACAGCCTTACCTGTAGATTCTTGCATTATTTGATTCTGATGCCTAAACACAAAAAACAATAAGTTAAATTAAAATGATACCGGAACATCATCACCTGCTAACAATGACATTCAATGCACTGGAACTACAATATAACATTGATAAAGACAAAAAAAGGTGACTAATAATATATCATAGAGGCACCTGTTATACCCCACCTGTTACACCCCTGTCCATTACAACACGCCCATTACAATCCTGCCCATTACACCCCACCCACTAAACCCCCACCTGCCATTCTCCTGCCCAATACACCCCTTCCCATGACAAACCTGTACATTACAATCCAGCCCATTACACGCCCACCCACTATACCCCCACTTGTCATTCCCCTCCGCATTGTACCCCCACCCATTATGATCTCACCCATTAAACCTTCACCCATTATACCACTGTCTTCCATTCCCCTGCCTGTTACACAACCACCCATTAAACCCTCACCCATTACAACCCTGTATGTTATACCCGTGCCCTCCATGCACTTGCCTGTTGCAACCCCACCCTTTATGCCCTGCTTCTTATGGCCCTGCCCATTATACCCTCATTTGTTACACCCCCCCTATTACACCCCCACTCATTACACCCTGCTCATTACACTCCCACCCATTTTACCCCTGTCCATTAACCCCCTGCTCATTACACCCCTGCTTGTTATACTCCTTCCCATTACACTTCTGCCTGTTATGCCCCCGCCTCTTACACCACCAGTTACATCCCCACCTGATTAAACTCCCCGCCCATTACAATCCCGCATGTTTTTTAAAATTCATTTATGGGGTGTGGGCTTTGCTGGCTGGGCCATCATTTATTGCCCATCCCTAGGTGCCCTTGAGAAGGTGGTGGTGAGCTGCCTTCTTGAACTGCTGCAGTCAATGTGATGTATGTACACCCACAATGCTGTTAGGAAGGGAGTTCCAGGATTTTGACCCAGCGACAGTGAAGGAACAGCGATGTATTTCCAAGGCAGGATGGTGAGTGACTTGGAGGGGAACTTCCAGGTGGCGGTGTTCCCATCTATCTGCTGCCCTTGTCCTTCTAGGTGGTAGTGGTCATGGGTTTGGAAGGTGCTGTCTAAGGAGCCTTGGTGAATTCCTGCAATGCATCTTGTAGATGGCACTACTTACTATATAAGAGTACTACACTGCTGGTACTGTGCTTTGGTGGTGGAGGGAGTGAATGTTTGTGGATGTGGTGCCAGTCAAGCGGGCTGCTTTGTCTTGGTTGGTGTCAAGCTTCTTGAGTGTTGTATGAGCTGCACTCATCCAGGCAAGTGGGGAGTATTCCATCACACTCCTGACTTGTGCCTTCTGGATGGTGGACAGGCTTTGGGGAGTCACGAGGTGAGTTACTCGTCGCATGATTCCTAGCCTTTGACCTGCTCTTGTAGCCACAGTATTTATATGGCTAGTCCAGATCAGTTTCTGGTCAATGGTAACCCCCAGGATGTTGATAGTGGGGGTTTCAGTGTTGGTAATGCCATTGAACATCAAGGGGCGATGGTTGGATTCTCTCTTGTTGGAGATGTCATTGCCTGACACTTGTGTGGCGCGAATGTTACTTGCCACTTGTCAGCCCAAGCTTGGATATAGTCCAGGTCCTGCTGCATTTGGACATGGGCTGCTTCAGTATCTGAGGAGTCACGAATGGTGCTGAACATTGTCCAATCATCAGCGAACATCCCCACTTCTGATCGTATCTTGGAGGGAAGGTCGTTGGTGAAGTAGCTGAAAATGGTTGGGCTTAGGACGCTACCCTGAGGAACTCCTGCAGTGATATCCTGGAGCTGAGATGACTGACCTCCAATGACCGCAACCATCTTCCTTTCAGCTAGGTATGACTCCAACCAGCAGAGAGCTTTCCCCTGATTCCCATTGACTCTGGTTTTGCTAGGGCCCCTTGGTGCCATACTCAGTCAAACACAGCCTTGATGTCAAGGGCAGACTTTGTCTCCACAATGACTGTGCGGTGGTCACTGCTACCGATACTGTCATGGACAGATGTATCTGCTGGAGACAGGTTGGTGAGGATGAGGTCAAGTATGTTTTTCCCTCTTGTTGGTTTCCTCACCACTTGCCGCAGACCCAGTCTAGCAGCTATGTCCTTTAGGACTCGGGCAGCTCGGTCAGTAATGGTGCTACCGAGCCACTCTTGATGACAGACATTGAAGACCCCACCCAAAGTACATTTTGTGCCTTTGCCACCCTCAGTGCCTCCTCCAAGTGCTGCTCAACATGGAGGAGCACTGAAACAAAAACAGAATTACCTGGAAAAACTCCACTGATGCTGCCAGACCTGCTGAGTTTTTCCAGGTAATTCTGTTTTTGTTTTGGATTTCCAGCATCCGCAGTAGCTTTTTGTTTTTATGGAGGAGCACTGATTCATCAGCTGAGGGAGGGCAGTACGTAGCAATCAGCAGGAGGTTTCCTTGCCCATGTTTGACCTGGTGCCATGAGACTTAATGGGGTCCGGAGTTGATGTTGGGGACTTCCAGGGCGACTCCCTCCCAACTGTATACCACTGTGCTGCCACCTCTGCTGATGTCCTGCCGGACATACCCAGAGATGGTGATGGTGGTGTCTGGGACATTATCTGTAAGATATGATTCCATCAGTATGACTATGTCAGGCTTTTGTTTGACTAATCTGTAAGACACTCTCCCAATTTTGGCACTAGTCCCCAGATGTTAATCAGGAGGACTTTGCAGGGTGGACTTTGCTGTTGTCGTTTCTGGTGCCTTGGTCGATGCCAGGTGGTCCATCCGGTTTCATTCCTTTTTTGTGACTTTGTTGCGATTTGATACAATTGAGTGGCTTGCTAGGCCATTTCAGAGGGCAGTTAAGAGTCAACCACATTGCTGTGGGTCTGGAGTCACATGTAGGCCAGACCAGGTAAGGACGACATTGGTGAACCAGATGGGTTTTTAACAACAATAGATTCATGGTCATCATTAGACTTTTAATTCCAAATTTTTATTGAATTCAAATTCCACCATCTGCCATGGCGGGATTCAAACCTGGGTCCCCAGAGCGTTCCCCTGGGTCTCTGGATTACTAGTCCAGCAACAATACCACTACACCATCGCCTCCTCCTGCTTGCCACGCCCCAGACAGTTGCAACCCATTATGCCTCTGTCTCTTACACCCACATCCATTACAGTCCCACTTTTTACACCCCCGCCCAATACACTCCCATTCATAACACCCCTACTCATTACATCAAAACTCATTGCACACCCACTCGTTATACTTCCACCCATTTTACACCCTGCCCATTACACCCCTGCTCGTTACACCCCTGCTTGTTACACCCCCGCCCATTACACTACTGTCCTTTAAGCCCTCGCCCGTTATGACTCTGCTTGTTACATAACTCAAGATCTACTTGAAGAGGGCTAATTTTCAGAGTTATGGGGAGAAAGCTGGTGAGCGGGACTAATTTAAAAGTTCTTTCAAAAAATCATGATTGGTTGGATAGTTGCCCTCTGTGATGTACGAGTCAATGATTGTCTGATTATTTTGAAGAACAGCAGGGGCATTCTCCCCAATGTCGTGGTTGATAATTATCCCCAAACCAACTTCACTAAAAGGCAGATTATCCAATTATTATCACATTGTTGTTTGTGGGAGCTTGCTGTGCACAAACTGGCTAATGTATTTCCTGCATAACAACAGTGGGTGCACCTCAAAAGTACTTTATTAGCTGGAAAGTGCTTTGGGATGTCCTGAGGCTATGAAAGGTGCTGTGTAAATGCTAGTGTTTCTTCTTTCTTTGAATAGAAATAGAGGGAGAACACAGACTGACGGGAAGGTGAAAACAGTCAGAAGGAACTACACTGGTGGAATTCCAGTTGGGAATTCCTCTTTCCTGGAACAGATAGCAAACTCCATGTAGCTTCCCTTCCACATCAACATGCAGGCAACTTATCTTCACAAGCCCACTCTATATCTGCCCCTTCCTCTTTTTAAGGTGCTTCCCTTCTTTAGGTTGTTTCCAACCAAAACTACTGACCCCCAATCAAGAGGCAAAGGAGCATGAAGACTAAAACAAAAACAAAAATAGCAGGAAAAACTCAGCAGGTCTGACAGCATCTGCGGAGAGGAACACAGTTGACATTTCGAGTCCGTATGACTCTTCATTAGAACTAAAGAAATATAGAAATGAGGTGAAATATAAGCTGGTAGACGGGGGTGGGACAGGTAGAGCTGGATAGAGGGCCAGTGATAGATGGAGGCAAAGAAGAGATTGCCAAAGATGTCATGGACAAAAGGACAAAGGGGTGTTGATGGTGGTGATATTATCCAAGGAATGTGCTAATGGGGACATTAAGGGTAGCAAGCAGCACAAGCAAGTGGCACGAAGACTAACCTTGTACTAAAACTGCCCCACCAGACTGTGTGGTCAGATGGGGTCTCCAAGGTTTATACTGTCACTTTGCTTTTCTTTTCCTTGCTGTGTGCAACTCTTTGATTGTCGATGCCATTCTGATAATAGTATGAGGTGTTGTAGGATTTCTCACGAGAAATACAACTTGACCTTCTTTATAGAGTGTGACCCTCTCGATTTCCTTGTTTGTGAGGAGTGGTGTCCGGGTGGAGAATGAAGATGAGACACACCATTCCCGCTCACAGATTGTGAAAGGTCATATGACTGAACAGGTTACTGCCAAAGACTAATTCGCCAGGAAGTCCAGGTCGGGCGACCAAGATTTGTAAAACGGCGATTGTCACTGTAACAGCTGATAATGACATCCAAGACATTTAAAATGAAAACAAAAAGTAACTCAAAGTTCCTGCATCTCCAGCTTGCTGAAATCAGTGAGGTTTGGCTGCAAAACTTTTGTTGGCTTTTGCCAAGTCCTGGATTCCACAGGTTGTACATCTGACATTCATGAACAGTATCTCCGTTAATATTGCACGGTAGCTAATCCTTTCATTCTCATGTTTCCAAGATGGAGTTCCTGGATCGGACAAGTTCAGAGTTTAGGTGGGATAACAACAAAAGTCCGTAAAGCAAATCGATGATTCACCTCAATGTCTACCAAATCATCTAGACTGGAAATGATTCACTCATTGAGTCAGCCATTCACCACACAGTGACTAACACAGGATCTTGTACTACATAAACCATCAATTGTTGCATCATGTGAAAACCAACTAAAGTCACAACCTTCAAGCCTTTTTTCTCCTGGTTCCTCAATGAACTGAGAAACATTTTCATCATCCCTTGGTCTTCTCAGCTAGTTCAGTGTGAACCATTCCACTATGGCAAGCGTCTCTGGGCTGGTCAGCAGAATATCTGCTGGGGTGGGATTGGGGGTGGGGAGGTGCAGTGTTTGCTGGTCACTATACAGTGACCCTGGCTGGAAATTGTGAATGTGGTGGTCAGGTAAAACTTCTCTGCTGTTACTTTTATGGCCAAATATGTTTCTGATGCTCACCAGCGGGAAGCATACTTGAAGAATGGCCACATTACAACATTTAAATAGCACTTTTAACATAATAAAGCATTCCAATGTGCTTCAAAGGAGCAACTTGACACTCAGCTTCATAAGGAGATATTGAAGCAGTGGACCAAAAGACTGGTCAAGGAGTTAGATTTCAAGGAGAGTCTTAAGGGAGGAAAGTGAGTTAGAGAGGCAGAGAGGTGTAGGGAAGGAATTCCGGAGCTTGGGGCCTTGACAACTGAAGACACGGCCACCAATTAAAATTGGCTAATATTTCTCTTTCAACCAACATCATGAAAACCGATTATCTGGTGGCTTATTTCAAAGCTATTGTGGGATCTTACTGTGTACAAATTGAATGTCACATTTCCTGTTTTACGACAGTGGCAAATTTTCAATGTTACTTCATTGGTTGTAAAATGCTAAAGATATTCTGTGATCGTGGAATATAAATGTAAGGGCTTTCTTGAGTTCATTTTGAAAAGCTGTCCTTTGTTGCAAGTTTAATCAATTCTGTGCTTCCAGAGGAGCTTATGATACACCCTTTAAGCACTGCTGAGTCCAGGTGGGTAAATTGTGTGGGAACAATTGGAGAGTCTTATGTACAACAGGATTTCCATTTGCATGTTTGAATTGGTTCCTGCCTGTTTTGGGATAGGGGGCATTGCTCACCTGTTACCCAGCCCTCTTTAGAATCAGGCAGAATGAGTGTTGGTGGGAATGGGCACAGGGACCACACCCAGCCCCATCATGTTCAAGGCTTCCTCCATCTGATGGTTCTTTCTGATCATTGAGGTTGGGCAATGGGAGTGCAGGTAATGGAGGCTGCACAGTAACATCTGGTTAAAATAGTTCAACACCCCGATAGATAAAACCTTTAAGGTCAAGAAGATCCCACTATACTCAGCTCACTAATCTCCAATTGGATAGATGTAAAGTCACACGGGGTAGGGAGTGGTAAAATCAGCTCCCTTTCCCTTCTCTTGGCATTCTTGGTACTTTCAATGGCGACATCTATAATGTGGCAGGTTCAAAGGCAGGCGGATGGGAATGGACAGAGGAACATGATCTAAGTCAGGAACAGAAGCAGGGAGGTTTACATCTCATCTTCAGCCTTGCTTTTGGGGATTCCACCTGAAACATGGGCCTATTTAGCCCCTCATAGGCTGAGTGACGTGCTCTGTTTCCCAACGTCCCTGAATTCCATATTTCCTACATTTTTCTATCATCACATTAATATTGCTCTTTTACCTCTTCTGGAAGAAGCTTCTTTTTTCCTCCCTTTTGTTGATCTCCTGGCACAGCTGATGAATCTGCCTATAAACCAGAAAATAAAATACTTTAAATGGAGAATACATCAAAAGGATCACAAATATTGTTGGTAAAGGGTCATAGAAAGCAAGGTAGATTCTCCAAATTGATAACAGAAGCTGTTGCAACTATATCAGAGCAATTTTTATGGTGAAGGTTTTCCTACATTTGCCACAGAGTATCACTATCACCTGTATCACTGTCACCATTATCACTGTCACAATAATCACTATCAACTGTATCGCTGTCACCAGTATCACTGTCACCATTATCGAAATCACCATTATCACTGTCACAATTATCACTACCACCTGTATCACTGTCACCGTTGTCACTGTCACAATTATCACTATCACCTGTATCACTGTCACCAGTATCACTGTCACCATTATCGAAATCACCATTATCACTGTCACAATTATCACTACCACCTGTATCACTGTCACCGTTGTCACTGTCACAATTATCACTATCACCTGTATCACTGTCACCAGTGTCACTGTCACCATTATCACAGTCACCTATATCACTGTCACCAGTATTACTGTCACCATTATCACTATCATCTGTATCACTGTGACCAGTATCACTATCACCAATATCACGGTCACCAGTGTCACTATCACCAGTGTCACTGTCACTAGTATCACTGTCACCATTATCACTGTCACTATTGTCACTGTCACAATTATCACTATCACCTGTATCACTGTCACCAGTGTCACTGTCACCATTATCACTGTCACCATTGTCACTGTCACAATTATCACTATCACCTGTATCACTGTCACCAATATCACTATCACCATTATCACAGTCACCAGTATCACAGTCACCATTATCACTGTCACCATTATCACTATCACCTGTATCACTGTCACCTGTATCACTGTCACCATTATCACAGTCACCTACATCACTGTCACCAGTATTACTGTCATCATTATCACTATCATCTGAATCACTGTGACCAGTATCACTATCACCAATATCACTGTCACCAGTGTCACTATCACCAGTGTCACTGTCACCAGTAATATTGTCACCAATATCACTCTCACCAGTATCACTGTCACCAGTATTACTACCACCAGTGTCACTATCATCTGTATCACTGTCACCAGTATTACTGTCACCATTATCACTATCACAATTATCACTATCACCTGTATCATCGTCACCGGAATCATTGTCACCATTATCACTGTCACAATTATCACTATCACCTGTATCACTGTTACCAGTATTACTCTCGTCATTAAGGCCGTCACCATTATCACTATCATTTGTATTGCTGTGACCAGTATCACTATCACCAGTATCACTGTCTCCAGTATCATTGTCACTGGAATCACTGTCACCAGTATACTGTCACCAATATCACTGTCACCAGTGTCACTATCATCAATGTCACTGTCACCAGTATCACTGTCACCGGTATCACTGTCACCAGTATTACGACCACCAGTATCACTATCACCAGTATCACTGTCTCCAGTATCATTGTCACTGGAATCACTATCACCAGTATACTGTCACCAATATCACTGTCACCAGTGTCACTATCATCAATGTCACTGTCACCAGTATCACTGTCACCGGTATCACTGTCACCAGTATTACGACCACCAGTATCACTATCACCTGTATCATTGTCACCAGTATCACTGTCACCATTATCACTGTCACAATTATCATCATCAACTGTATCACTGTCACCAGTATCACTGTCACCATTATCACTATCACCTGTACCACTGTCACCAGTATCACTGTCACCATTATCACTGTCACAATTATCACTGCCACAATTATCATAGTCACCAGTATCACTGTCACCATTATCACTGTCACTATTATCACTATCACCTGTATCACTGTCACCAATATTACTCTTGCCATTAAGATTGTCACCATTATCACTATCATCTGTATCACTGTGACCAGTATCACTGTCACCAGTATTACTATCCATCAGTGTCACTGTCACCAGTATCACTGTCACCAGAATCACTCTCACAAGGATCACTGTCACAATTATCACTATCACCTGTATCACTGTCGCCATTATCACTGTCACTATAATCACTGTCGCAATTATCACTATCAGCTGTATTACTGTCACCAGCATTACTGTCACCATTATCACGATCACTTGTATCACTATCCCCAGTATCACTATCACTGCCACCATTATCACTGTCACAATTATCAATCACCTGTATCACTGTCACCAGTATCACTCTCACCAATATACCGTCACTAGTGTCACTATCACCATTATCACTCTCACCAGTATCACGGTCACCAGATTATTTACAGGATGAGATGCGAGAAGATCCTTCATCTCCTCTGCCCCAACAGGTCAGCTTCAGCACAGTTGGATGCTGTTGCGTTTGCAGTGTTCCACCAGTTCCTCTCAGGTCAGACAGATCCCGATGGGACTGAGGAGTGTACACCTCACTCTGTGACCTTAATTCTAATCCTCGAGGCGGGTCCGGAAAATTCTCGGCACGCCAAGGCCGGGTCTTTATTGCCCGGGGCTGGGGGCTGGGGGCGTGCGGATGCTGGCTGGAGTCGGCAAGCCGACCTGGGAAAAAGTTGGGAGGCAGCCAGAGGGGCTGCCGAGTGCAGAGGCAGGTTGTTTGAAAGGTCTCTCTCGCTATCCTGGGACTTCAACGCCGTTAAAATAAAAACACCAAGGCCCTCCAGCTCCCACCTCTCACAACTTCTCACCCTCCCCATACTCATCCATGTTTCTTCATGCACCACCACCACCCGCCCCACCCCACCCCCCATGCCCCCTCATGCCCCAGTCAGCTATTGCGTGACCTCGCTGTGAAATTGCCTCTTTATTGCCTAGTTCTGTTCACTTCTGTATTGATGGCACACATTGATCAAATAGAAGAGATTGATATCCTGATAGCTGGGTTTGGATTTCAATAATGAAAGGACAGTGTGCTTTCACAGACCCTTACTGAAATGATTTCAAACATTTCCTGAAGAGTCTCACCAACATTTGAGGTACATTGTAAGGTTTTTAATGTACCTTTTCTTTCCTGAAAACACTGATTCTTTTCTGGGAATGTAGTTCCACAGGCACCTGTTGCTCTTTAATGGTCACTCTTTGACTCGGAGCCCTCCCCAAGCTTTCTAACTGGCCAAGTGATTCAAAATAGGTGTTCAATCATTGCACATGAAATTTCCAATTTTGCAGTCACATTAGGGACTGAGGTTTTTGTGCAGACGACTCTCATATTTATCCCTCATCCAGTCTTCATTCATTGCAGAATAAGTAAAAGATACACTGCAGGAACCCATGCAAAGCTCTTCAGCAGCACCTTCCAAACCCACAACCAGTACCACCTAGAAGGGCAAGCGCAGCAGACTCACGGGAACACCACCACCTGCAAGTTCTCCTCCAAGTCATTCACCATACTGACTTGGAAATATATCACCGTCCCTTCACTGTCGCTGGGTCAAAAACCTGGAACTCCCTTCCTAACAGCACTGTGGGTGCACCTACATCACATGGACTGCAGTGGTTCAAGAAGGCAGCTCACCGCCACCTTCTCAAAGGCAACTAGGGATGGGCAATAATTGCTAGCCTAGCCAGCAATGCCCACATCCCATGAAAGAATTAAAAAAAGCTATAAGAACATATGAACAGCAAGAGGCCATTCAGCCTCTCCAGCCTGGTCCATCATTCAGTTAGATTAAGACTGATGTTTTATCTTAAATTATCAATCGCGTGATAGTGGTTCAGCAGCTCAAGCTCATTTGACAGACCTGCCCATTGACTCAATGGGCATAAAAATAGCAGAGATGTCAAACAAGCTGGCGAATTTCCATCTCCTATTTTACACAGCCAGTTTGACACTGTTTTGTCCTCCTGTTTCATGATGCACCACAACACTTAAACAGTTCACAAGTGCTTTTAGTGAAATATCTGGAACCTTTCTAAATGAGTTTTAATGTGTTAGGAGAGAGTCATTAGCAATGTCAGCTGTCAGCTAATGTTAATATTCAACCTGCTTATGAGCGGAACATTTACATGCTAGCAGGCACATGTGGAATTCTCATTTCCCTGGCCTATGGCTATTATTGAGCTGCTGGCACTGCCTTGACATTGTAACTTGGACTACCAGCCATCCATTAACCTCAACAGTTAAAGCACGAAATACAGGCTGACACTCCAGTACAGTACTGAGGGAGTGGGAGTGCTGCACTATCCGAGATGCCGGCTTTTGATTCAGAAGCTAAACCAAAGCTCTGTCTTGTCTTCTGGGTGGACATGAATGAGCCCTTGGCTCTATTTTGTAGAAGAGCAGGTGAGTTCTCCCCGGTGCCTTGGCCGATATTTATCCCTCAAACAGCATAACTGAAACAGATTATCTCATGGTTGTCATGTTGCTGTTTGTGGGATCTTGCTGTGCATGAATTGGAATGTTCTGAGGTTACGAGAAGCAGTCTATAAAGCTATATTTAAGCCTGACATACCATGACAGCAAATCTCCTGGGAGCTACAGGTAGGACAGGACAAGACATGTAAAGGGAAATCTTCCTTTCTTTCTATTATTCTGTAAGCATTAGCTCTATAACGATTACATTAGAATAATTAAGTGAATTAACCTAGTCAATTAATAAGTTCAATAAACAGTATTGATTTCACTGACCATCTCATGGTTATCTTGGCAAAACAGCCAAGAATTGCAGAGATTTTGTTTCTATCAGCAACTTTTTCAAATACTACTTAATGTGGTTCAAGGAGGCAGCTTACCACCACTTATATAAATCTGAATTTGTTAGAAACAGTTCAGAGAAGGTTCACTTGATTGATACTTGGGATGAAATTGTTATTTTCTGAGGAAAGGTTAGATAGGTTGGGCCTTTATTCACTGAAGTTTAGAAGAATGGGAGATAATCTTATTGAGACATATAAAATCCTGAGGGGACTTGACAGAGTGGATGCTGAAAGGGTGTTTCCCTTCATGGGATAATCTAGAACTAAGGGATACAGTTTAAAAATAAGGGGCCTCCCATTTAAGATGGAGATGAAGAAAAATTTTTCTCTCAGAGGGTTGTGAGTCTTTGGGCCTCTCTTCCCCAGAGACCAATGGAGGCAGGGTCATTGAATATTTTTAAGGCTGAGGTAGGTAGATTTTTCACTAACAAGGAGTTATTGGGGGTAGGCAGATTGTGGAGTTGAGGCCACAGGCAGATCAGCCATGATCTTATTATTGAATAGTGGAGCAGGCTCGAGAGGCTGAATGGCCCCGGGGTCATTGAATATTTTAAATATTTTTTACATTTTAAATATTGAATATTTTAAAATATTCTGGTTAGGCAAGGGAATCAAAAGTTGTCGGAGGTAGATGGAAATGTGGAATTCGAAACATAAACAGATCAGCCATGATCTTATTGAATGACGGAGCAGGCTTGAAGGGTTGAATGGCCTACTCCTGCTCCTAATTTGTATGTTCGTATGTTTTTCAAGGGCAATTAGGGATGGGCAAACAATGTTAGCCTTGCCGGTGACTCTCGCATGAACGAATAAAACAAAATAAATAAAATCATCAAGTACACCCTTACAATCTCATACAATTAAGCAGAATTAGAAATCACTGCTATTGTCTCCATCACTGGTAACTTCAACAGAAATGCCATTTTTATAGTCTCCTTTACACAGGAAGACTGAATAGCCATAGCCCACTAATATCTATCTACCTTGATTTCCTCCACAACGAGCCTCTGATAGTCACTGATGTCATCGGAAGTCTAGCAGTCAGAGGCTTGCATTCAACATCAATTTGTATTCATATCACACCTTTTACAAAGTAAAAAGCCCTATGGGTCAGTTTAGCACTGAGCCACATGAGAAAACCAAAAGCTTGGTCAAGGAGATAGATTTTAAGGGGCATTTTAAAGGAGGAAAGAGAGGTCAAGATGCAGACGGGAATTCTGGAAGTTAGGGCCTAGACAGCTGAAAACATGGTCACCAATGGAGGAGCGATTAAAATTAGGGATGTTCAAGAAGCAGGAACTGGTGGAGCACAGAGATCTCAGAGTGTTATCTGGAGGCGATTACAGAGCTGGAAAAGGGATGATTGAAAAGGCAGTGGACGTGTTTGAAACTGTGAGTAAGAATTTTAAATTTGAGCTGCTGGCGGACCAGAAGCCACTGTGGATCAGCGAGTAGAGAGGTGATGGGTAAATGGCACTTGCATCAGGAAGCAGAGATTTTGATGACCTGAAAGCATATGAAGGATGCAAGGTGGAGAGATTAGCCAGGAGAGAATTGCAATAATTGAGTCTAGAGGTAGCGAAATAACCTCTGACTCTGACAGTAGATTTACAAATATTCAACCCTTCATTGTCATCAGAGCTGCAGAGTTTATCTCCTTTGTGCTTTCAGATGCAGCTGGCAGTGAGAATGCTGTGGAGACATATTATCAGAATAAAACCATTCTTGGTGTTAGTGCCTTTGAGGGGCAGTAGATGGGACTTACCTCATGGTTATTAATTACATATTCATTGTATTTAAATATATGCAGGTGGTGGGTATTAGCTGGGGATTTGCTTGTCCTCCTGTAAATAGGAACAGACTGAAACTGGTGGTTTGGGTAGGGGGCACACATTTATAATGTATATCACTGTAAATAAATGCTTATGGACATGGAGAAAGATTGGCTTGAGTTATATCCTTCACCATCTGGTTCTCTTGAATATATAATGGTTACTTAATGACTATATTCAGGTGTTACAATTGTTCCCAATTCTCCTGGGCTAAGGTGAAGAAAGAAAGCAGCAATGGATCAAACACTGCTCTGAAGAAGAGTCATGTGGACTTGAATCACTAACTCTATTTCTCTCTCCACAGATGCTATCAGATCTGCTGAGCTTTTCCATCATTTTCTGTTCTTACTGCAATATATTAGCAGCATTTCCAGCTCCAATTTAGTTATTGAGACTTTGTGATGTGGACAGTAGTTGGTAATGCCTGTTGAAATGAAACATTAAGCAGCCTCTATCGTGGACATCAGTTGTGAGGTTTCTAGGCTCATGTGCTGATGGGAGTGAGCCAATGTTTTCTAAAGGTGGGACGAAGTATCCTTGTCACTAACCAAAGTTGACGAAACATCAGTGTCAGGAACTTCTTCATGGTGTCTCCTGCTTCCAGCCAGAATGATAATGTCACTGGATTAGTAATCCAGAGGCTCAGGCTAATGCTTTGGGGGCACTGGTTCAATTCCCACCTTGGCAGCTGGTGGAATTTAAATTCAATTAAGTAATAAAAATCTGGAATTGGAAGTTAGTCCCAGTAATGGTGTCATTTAAAAAAAATCTGGTTCACTAATGTCCTTTAGGGAAGGAAATTTGCCATCCAGGCCTGGTCTAGCCTAATGGCCGAGCAAAACACTCAGTTCAAGGGCAATTAGGGATAGGCAAGGAATTCTGGCCTTTGCAGCAACACCCACACCCCATGAAACAATAAAAACAACACTTCGGCCATTTAATCAGTTTCTGCCCTCCACCCCCTTTCCCTAACTCTGTACTTGCTGAGAATCTGTTCATCTCTCACATCTCCCAATTCTGATCATTGACCTGAAATGTTAAAGCTCTGTTTCTCTCTCCACAGAGACTGCCTGACCTGCTAAGTGCTTCCATTGTAGAATGATCCGGTGTAGAAGGATGCTATTCGGCCCATCAGACCAGTGTCAGCTCTTTGTAAGAGCTATCCAATTAGTCCCATATCCCTGCTCTTTCCCCATAGCCCTTTAAACTTTTCCTTTGATTATATGTCCAATTCACTTTTGAAACTTACCATCTAATCTGCTTCCACCACCTTTTCAAGCATGGCATTCCAGATCACAGCAACTCACTGTATTTTTTCCTCTTTTCTCCATTCATTCTTTTGTCAATTATTTTAAATCGGTGTCCTCTGGTTACCAACACTTCAGATAGCCAAGAGGTGAAGAATATAACTCAAGCTTAAGTTTTGAAAACTTATAAGTTCTTAGTGTAGAGCCATACATTATAAACTTTCACCTCTAAAACCAACACTAAGGTTAGAGTCTGTTCTTATATTCAGGAGCACAAGTTGATTCCCAGTTAATGCTCATTACCTGATCCAACTGAACACCCAATTAGTGAAGAATTAACACGTTCCCTTTACTCTTTTTAAATAAAAATTAAACTTTATACATACAACCAAAATAATCAATGACTTAGAACATAAGAACATAAGAAATAGGAGCAGGAGAAGGCCATTCAGCCCTTCGAGCCCATTCTGCCATTCAATGAAATCATGGCTGATCTTCTACTTCAACATCATTTTCCTGCACTATCCCTGTATCCCTTTATGTTTTTAATATTTAGAAATCTATCATTCTCTGTCTTGAACATACTCAATGATTGAGCCTCCCCAGCCCTCTGGGGTAGAGAATTCCAAAGATTCACCACCCTCTGACTGAAGAAATTCCTCCTCATCTTAGTACTAAATGGCCTGCCCCTTATTCTGAGACTATGTCCCCTGCTTCTAGACTCACCAGCCAGGGGTGTTATATGTTATTATGTCTTTTTGTGTTCAAAGCATTACATTGTGTTGCACCCACTTCTAGAACCCTTAACAATTTCTTCATACATTAGTGAAAGAAGCTTGGCCTTGCATCTACCCATTTAATTTTAGAGATTTCCTTTCCAGTCTTTGTTTCAAGCCAATCCATACTTAACTCCAACACATCAAAACTATCATCTGATCTAGTCTGAGCACACAACGTGTTCAACCAAGTAATCAAGCTGTACAATTCCTCTGTTTCTTCCTTAAATGCAGCATTATCATTCTGTGATGATTCGGTATGATTAACCAGGATAGAAGTTTTCTAAATAGGATTGTTGATTTAAAGTTATTTACAACCTTCATTTAATATCTAAGCCATTATATTTAAAAGCCCCACAGACCTAACTTCCAACGTTAACTTCTACTCCAATCTTATTTACAACACATTTCTCAAATTCCACAGTCCCACTCCATAAGAAATCATCAACATGGATCATGAAGGTGCCTGAAAGTTTCTCTTTATGACATCAATAACATACTGTAGGATCTGCTTAAGTTGGATCTAGTTGGACATAAACTATTTCAGCAAAACGGACGTCAGCATAAAATACCACATCCTGGAAGCATGATTCAGGCCATAGGGGTAATTGTTCATTTCCATAGTTTCTCTTCAGCTGCCTCTTTGAGCAGTTTCAGAGACATTTCTCCCTGAACAGCATTGTCCTGCAGAAATGTGGCTTTTCTGTTGATTAATCTACACTCCCATGACTTTAGCCAAAACAGCTAAAAAGATTTTGGAGATTACTTTTCCAGCTTTGGGAGAGTACACACTAACATCTGCATCATCCAGTTACACTTCAAAATCCCCAGCAATTAGCTTCATTTTAGCTTTATAAGTCCCAACTGCAAGGACTTTTCACCAATGTGACAAAGCTGCTTGCCCCTTATCTGGCACCTCAGAATAACTCCAAGCTCTCTCCAGCTTTGTTTCTGCCTCTCTTATTAGTTTATCCTCAAGAGCAGCCACCAAAACTTCACAGTCATGAGGACTCTTACTTCCAGATCTGTTCCAAGCCTGTTGGATGGCCTTTATTTCATTGTCTAATCTATTCAAGCTATGTCCCTACTTGCACTTTTATATCTGGTTGGACTACTACAATGAGATCTCTCTTATACTATCGGAGGATCTTTCTCTGGCACGTGATTGTTTTCTGTCACAAGATTCACTTTCATACTCATTGTCAGTACTCACACTGCACTTTCTTACTCCTCACTCTTTCATCCCATTCAGCCAGTCCTTGGACCTCACTACTTGACCATCAGACTGAACAATCAGCCAATATTTAAACTTACCAGTAGCTTTTCCTGCATGTCCCACAATTGTTGCATCCCTCCATTCACTAGATCCCTCTGGAATAAATGTCACCCACACACCCACTCTAGGCAATTGTCCAGTGTGTCACAGAATCACACAGTGCAGAAGAGGCCCTTCAGCACATCGAGTCTGCACCGACACGTGAGAAACACCTGACTACCTACCTAATCCCATTTATCAGCACTTGGCCCATAGCCTTGAAATTCTGGCCCAGATTTTTATTGAATCTGCCATGGTGGGATTCAAAACCAAGTCCCCAGAACATTACCCTGCGTCTCCAAATTACCAGTCCAGTGACAATACCACTATGCCACCGCCTCAACATTATCATTCACATGACCCTAAGTATACCAGTCTTTCCAGGACCTCCTCCCTTTCAATTTTCACACTATCCATTGCTTCTACTGAGACAGAATTATTTTCAGGAGATGACCACTATCCAGCCCTTGGTCTATTATATTCTGTTCCTCAGGGGCATTGTCACAAAAACCCTGAGAAGCTGATAGAAATAAATAAGGCACCTTGTACCTCAAGTGTTCATGCGTTTTTGTGACAATGGTCCTGAGGAACAGAATACAATAGACCAAGGACTGGATAGTGGTCATCTGAAATTAATTCTGTCTCAGCAGAAGCAATGGATAGTGTGAAAATTGAAAGGGAGGAGGTCCTGGAAAGACTAGTATACTTAGGGTCATGTAGTGATAATGACACACAGGACAGTGATATCACAGCCAAGGACTAATTGCCTAGAGTGGGTACTTGAGATGAGATTTTGTAATTTCTTCTGATTAATCATGAGCTTTAACTGTTTTATTATCATATTTAGTCATACCATCACAATTTATTACCTTACCAAGGCCTTTCCATGCCCTATGACCCTCCCTTTTCTTCTTCCTCAGTTCTCTGCCGGAAGGCAGGTCCTTGGCAATTATTCGCCAAACCACAGTGCCATGATTTTTTTTACTGTGGGTAGGGCCTGGAAGCAGGCCCTGAGTCAACCTCAGCTAGAATGGGGATTGGACCTCATGTTGTTGGTGTTAACCTGGTCCATGTGCTACCATTTGGCCAACTGAGCTAACTGGCCTGCCACTCCCTCCTTTATAATACACTAAACTCTCCTGAATTTAATTCTGTCTTAGAGAAAGCAGAAGCAATGGATAGAGTGAAAATTGAAAGGGATGTAGGGGGGAAGTGAGGAAAACTGTTTTTACACAGTGAATGGTAATGGCCTGGAACTTGCTGCCCACAAGGGTGGTGGAAGCAAAAATTATCAATGATTTCAAAAGGAAATTGGATGGTCTGTAGGGATGGAACAGGGGAGTGGAACGAACTGAACTGATTCATGTAGAGCCAGCATAGGTTTGTATGGCTGAATGGCCTCCTTCTGTGCCCTAAATGACTCTGTGAATTTTCTTCAAGACCTCAGACTAGTTGAACATTTATTTTCCTGCATATGAAGCATTCAAATGTACTGAAAGTATGGAACTAATTATAGTGCTTCTAGAACAGGAGGACTATCACACAGCACAGAAGAGACAACTTAGGATTTCACCCTTAGACTTATTGATAAGGACTATACCCTCCAACCACCTGGAGTGAATTCTTCGCATGAATCACCCATGCCAGGAAGATTGTTAACTTGCAATCTGGTTGATCAGCTAAAATTTTATGCATCGATCACCACAGAATTTCTTTCATTGAGTCCATTGCTAAAAGGACTGTCAGCTACCGTATTCATGACCATAATGTTCATGTTTTCACACATACCTCTGAACTCATTATTGACAAATTCCTCTCCATTATCAGTCAGCAACTCCACTGGTGCACCAAGTCCAGTCCCTAATCATTTCTCCATGATTCAGTCTGTAATAACCCTTTTGTCTTTACTATGTATTACAGAAGAGAGACTAATTCTAGTCACCAGGTCTATAAAATATAGTATGAAAATACTTCTATCTTTTTCCCATACCTTTAGATCTACAGCAACTCGTTAAAGTCACATGCCAATGGACGGTTTAAAATAGGACATGGTGGCGTCCTTCAATCTTTTTTTAACAGATTTCACACTCCTCTCTAATCTCTTTTATTAGCCTTATACATTCTTCATCAACCACACCTGCATCTTTTATCAGGATTTTTAATCTTTGACAAATAGGGTGAGAAAAGTTTGTTTATGTAACTTTGAGAGAATTTGTTTTTCCTTTGTCTCTCTGATTTTTATCACCTGATGTCATGATGAGAATCGTCAGTCCTGACTGGGTAAACTGCAGATCCAATGAGTTTCCAGAAATAATCACATTCTCATGCTCCATGTCCAATTTAATTTGTGCCTTTTGCATAGAAGGTTTACTCAACAGCAAAAGTACCTCACGAGGGATTACATTAGTACAGATAAAGTACTCAAGCTTACTCCAGCTATTTTCCATGGAATTACAACTCTCTTTAGTGACCTCAATGTATTGTGTTACGACTGGTCCCCGGGTAAGGTTCCCTCAATTTGTTATGACCCCGGATGAGATACCCCAAATTGTTATGCTCCCTGGTGAAGGGGTATGAACTGGCTCCCCTTCTTTATTCAAAGCCCTTGGTTGGTCGCAACAAGGTTAATTTTAAAAAGATCCCTTCGCTCGTGGATACCTTTTCCCAGTCCAAATTTATTTATGTTTTTAAAGGAGCCAACTTAACCAGGCTTTCTTGAGTTAAAGAAATAATGAGTTACTTAGTTACTAAAACACGAGAGAGAAAAAAATAAAAACGCAACACATATACACACAGATTAGAAATGAGAGGTGAGTCCAGAAATAAGAGTTAAAAAAGATATAAAAATCAGTCTTTGGCTGGTCCATGAGGAGTAAATAATGAAACATTGCGGCCATTAAGTTGGGTGATTCTGGTAGAGCTGACTTTGGTAGTTGAGCAGTTGGTTTGTAGATTCTTGGTTCTGCAGGTTAGCTGAAAAGAGTTGTCCTGTTTCCTTTTTGACTGCAGTGTTGCTGTCGAATGACTTGCTTTCAGCAATCAGAGAGAGAGGACTTTTTTTAACCTGCAAGAGCAGGGATGCCTAGTTGATGTTCTTCAGCTATGACCTTCACAGCACAGCCTCGCACACCAGGCCTGGAACACTGAAACTAACACACAGAACTAGGGTTGCAGTGGCTTTTAACTCCTTTTCTCGTGTATTCCTGGAAGGGAAAAAACAAACACGTCTTTCGCCCAAACCTGCTTTCTTTTCAACTCACATCATGTTCACAGTCCAGGATATAACTCACAGGAGGTGGTTTCAGCTAAGATGGCAATCAGCCTTCATTATCCCTGCAGCCACAGGAGGTTACAGTTCAGTTTTTGCATTGTATCTTTTCCTTTGCAATGTCTCTGTCTGAAGTAGGCCTTGATGCCTTTTTAGGTGTGGCATTCCGTTCTCTGGACTAGTTGGTCAAGTATAGTCCACATAGAATTTTCTAGCAAGTGGTGCTTTACAATCTCAGCCAGCTTTCGCTTATATGTTCTTTTAAAAAAAAACACGTCTTACTTAAAATTAAATATGTCCGTAAGTAATTTGGGGTGTATGATCCATGGTCATGACAATTGTCATCACCAAATCTAAAGCAAGCAGACTTTTATATTCCTTAACTTTGCATCAATCCTCACTATTTATTAAATCGAGATTACATTTTAACTAAGCTTCCCCACATACTGTTGAAGTATGTGTACTATAAAGCATTGCACAGTTGAAGGAGCCAACAGCTAACAAATTTATTGAAGGGCTAAAACTCCTTGTTTTGAATTCATCATTATCATCATTCCCATCCTCAGAATTGTCTTTGCCATGTGGCAAAGGACCCTGAGGAAGAGGACCCTGCATCTCCACTTTGGAAGTTCACTGCATTATCATACCTCAAGTCACACTTTTAGCCCATATTATCTGTTCGTTGGGCATTCCTGGAATTCATTTGCTCATTATTGCTGTTCCAATTCTGTCTTCCACTGTAATAGCCAGATCTCATAGAGGTATTTTCATCCTCATTTGGCCTGTCTTCAATCCTTCCATTGTGTTGACCCCAACATTCAATATCTAGACTATTTCAAAATCTGGCATTCATTGAGTTCTTGTTACTTTGGAACGTCTCATTTGTTCCATAAAGGTTGAAAGAAATGTTTATTTCCTTGGGAATACTTCTAAGGCAGCAGGCATCTGATCTAACAGGATCTCCCTCTCTGAGAATCAAACACTATTTAGAACCAGTTGCCTTTCCATATGAGACACCTTAGCACAATCCAATAATTTAAACATTACTGCCAACCCAGAAATCCCCAAACTGAATTTTGTCAATCTTTTACACAATCTGTTAAAGTCCATTAGAAATTCTTCCATTCTATTTTCTGAAATCTCTCAAATTCTGACCATGACACATAGGCATTTTAGTGATCTTCTTTCTTGTAGATTTAATCCAAGAACTCTAATAGAAGGTCTAAACTTTCATCAGTATCCAATTGATGGGCATCCAGCTCACAAAATACTTTACTTCTGATTTTATTGTCTATCGGAGGTAACAATGCCAAGGCCTTGTTGTGTTTTCTCTTTGGTAGAGGTGGAACCAAGTCCATATATTCACTTTATTCTTCCACTGGTCATCAGGTTCAGACTCTGAGTTCATCAAAAAAGAATCATAAAAACAGGAAATGCTGGAAATACTCAGCAAGCCAGGCAGCATCAGTAAACATTCCTTCCAAGTGAAACAACAATTTATGTGTACAATTATGTGTTCAATTTAGTATATTGTATTCACTGCTCATAACATGGTCTTCTCTACACTGGGGAGACCAAACACAGTTTGGGTGACTGCTTTGTGGAACTGTTCAGTCTGCAAGCATGACCCTGAGCTTCCAGTGTCCTGCCATTTTAATTCTCTGCCTTGTTCCCACATTGGCATCTGTGTCCTTGAACTGCTGCACTGTTCCTGTGAGCCCCAATGTAAGCTTCAGGATCAACTTTCAATTAGGTACTTTACAGCCTTCTGGACTCAACATTGATTTCAACAATCTCAGACCATAAACTCGGTTGCTCATTTTCTTTCCTTTTCTTCGCTTATCCCGTTATTTTTTCACTCAGCAGCATCTGTTCTCAGCACATTGTTGTTCCTTTGCTTCTTTTCTTGTCCCTGGAAGATGAACTCTTCTGTCATTCAATCTCTCCCATCTTCTATCCTATCACATACCTTCCTTTTGTCCTTGACCCACCCACTCCTTGTTCAAAACTTATTACATTTCTAACTTATCCCATTTCTGAGGAAAGGTCGCAGACCTGAGACATTAATTCTGTGTCTCCCTCCCTAGAAGCTGCCAGATGCTAAGTATTCCCAGTGCTTTTTGTTTCTATTTCAGATTTCCAGGATTTACAGTTTTCTACTTTTTGAAGAGTAATCATACCTAAACAAGTTAAACTTGCTTCCTGCCATTTTCTACAATGGCCATAAGGATCTGTTTTATATCTGATCAAAAAAAATCCAACCTTCATTTTTAAGCAGTCATTCTCTGCTACCATGTTCTGTTCCAGAAAGCCAGGTGGTGAAGGATTGAAAGGAACCAAGACTTTGTGCATTTCTAAGGCTTTATTTGCAGAGACAAACATTACAAAAATACACTTCCTAACCCAACCACTACAGTTTCAGCCTGCTCCTATATCTAGGAGCACACGGAGCACAGCTATTGCCCACCACCTGAACACAATTAAACATCCATTTAGTATACAATTAAGTCTTCCTGCTACTTTATTTACTTCATCAAAACATTTTATAATTTTGATGACCTCCATCAAACTTCCTCTTAAGCCTCTCTGCTTTGAAGAGAAATATCCCAGCTCTCTGTCTCTCCACATAACTCAAGTTCCTCATCTCTGGACCTTTCTAGTAAACATTCTCTGCATTCCCTTGGCACCCTTCCTAAAGTATAATTCCCAGAACTGTATATAATTCTTGAGCTGGGGCCTAACCAGATTATTTTTAATAGAGGTTTGACATTTTCATCATCTGTAGTAATTTGGTCAGTTTTCCACTCCATTTCCAACTTGGTGATAAATTCAACAACACCATTTATTCAGGTAGCCTCAACCAGATGCAAGCCTCATATATTTATGAAAATCAGGGTCTTATTACATACATAAAGGAAAGGACGAACTTATGTTTACATCATACATTTCACGAGTTAAGGATATCTCAAAACACTTTACAGCCAATGAAGTACTTTTGAAGTGTCGTCACTGTTGTAATACAGGGAATGTAGCAGCCACTTTGCATACAGCAAACTCCCACAATCAGTTGTGAGCTTGGCTGAGCAATAAATGTCACCTTGGTAACTGAGGAAAACTTGTCTGCTTTTCAAAGACTGCCATGGGATATTTTACCTCCACTGAAAGGGCAGACCGGGCCTCGGTTTAACATTTCATCCATAAGATGGCACCTCAGTTATGAAGGACACCTTCAGCACTGTACTGGGAGTGTCCACTTCAACTTTGTACTCAACTCCCTGAAGTGGGACTTGAACCTATAACCTTAAGACTTATTGAACTCTGGGAATGAGTGAGATGGACCAAAGTGTTTGTTCTGGTGTTAGAGTAGTGAAAATGACTTTGTATGACCTGGGGGAAATTCCCCTGAGTATAACTGTATAGAAGTCTGGGGCCTTCCAGTGAGCGGAGGTGATAAGATCTCCAACAGAGCTCAGTGCTCGTAAATTACATGTACTGATTGTGATTTGAATATTTAAAGGTTACTGCAGTATTTTGCTACATATTTCCTACAGCAGGGCTAGATTAGAAATTCATCAATCAGATGAGACAATTAAATTTGCTACATTGACACTTCTGCAAATTGAAGTGCCCACAGTCTGCAGTGTGCACTTTCCTTTTACAATGTTTAAAACATTCTGCTCTTTTAAGAACAGCGAGACTTTTGACTAGGGCTGCATGCTTGTTTGCTCAAAGTTAACGCTTCAACAGTAATCACTACATATCTGATATTGTTCTCTTTAGAATAGTGAAGGTTAAGGGGAAGTTAATAAAAGTGTTCAAAATCATGAACGGTTTTGATTGAGTAGATAGCGAGAAACCATTTCCACTGGCGGGAGGGTCGGAAGACACAGATTTAAGATTTGAGATTTAAAACTAAAGAACTGAGGGGAGTATTTTTTTATGCAGTGACTAGTTATGACCAGAACTACATTGCCTGAAAGGGCGGCGGAAGTAGATTCAATGATAACTCTAAAAAGGAATTAGATAAATACATGATAAGGAAATATTGCAATGCCAAGCGCAAAAGCCAGGGAATGGGACTAATTGATTTACTCTTTCATGATGGGTAAATGGCCTCCTTCTGTTCTGTAAGATTGTCTGTTACAATGATCTTAAATTCTGAATTAGAACAACATAAAAACAGATGCTTCCTGTAAGGAAAGGGTTAAAATGGTGTTTATAGTATCAACTAGTCCCAAAATTTTAATGATTTAGGCACTAGGTAGTCCCGCAGGAATTAAAGTAACTTGAATTAAATGTTATTCACATCAACAGTACAGGAATAACATGGTACATGGTCATTTTCATGAGCTGGGAGGGAGTGTTTGTGCAAGGACTGCATATTTTGCAATTTCTGTTGAAACTTACAACATTTAACCAATCAGGATGTCTTTAAAGTTACCTCACACCCTCAGCACCAAAGGCCGAAAGCTTCATTTCAGGGCAAGGAGTGGTAAAACCAGAAGATTAGCACAAAAACACTCACTGTACAAAAACAAAAATACCAAATATTGTGGTCACCGTTTGGAGCAGAACTTTTGAAACAGCTTTTAACGTTAATTTTGACATGTGGAAATAAGTGACATTTTAATTCTTTACTTCAGTTTTCCAATACACTTATAAAGTGGAAAACATTCTAAGTCAGTCATGAAAAAAACAACGGCACCTAGAAGTTCAGTATATTTAAGAATTAGGTGAAAGGGGTCAGCTGTGAGCTGCAATCCTACTGTCCATGCAGGAAAATGATCCCCTCCTCGGGCTGACCCTATAGGCACTGCATGAATGACTTTGACATCAAACACTCTAACAGGCAGACAAAGGTGCAGTGCAGACTGGAGTGGTTCGGTTACTGCATGAGGGCATGTAATAATAATTCAAAGAAAGTTGGTAAAAATCTCACTGTGCCCATTTGAAAATTGGAATTCACTCCAACAAAATCTGGAAATAAAGAGCTGGTAGCACTATAAGTGACCAGTCTCAGAATGTCCTTCATGGAAGGAAAGCTGCCTTCCTTAACTGCTCTGGCCTCCATGGGATTCCAAACCCATACCTAGGTGGGTGGCTCTGAACTGCCCTCTCACCTAGCGAACCATAGAGTTGTGACAATCCTGTCAGCACTGTCCTGACAAGTAGGTCCTCCAGCTTCTCACAGCAGCATGGCAAAGGCCATGAATTCCAGCCTTGCAATTGATTCCCAGATTACCCCAACCCCACCCCTGCCAACATCCACTGGGAACATTCCCAGCGTCCTCATGCTCTCCATAAATTCAGAGCTAATGCACAATTCTGTGACTCTGAAACCCATGGGTCCTCAAAATAAAATTTAGCTTCATTGATAAGGAAAGTGGCAGCTAATGGCAATGCATTAAAAAGGCACTTAAACAATGAGTTACCGAGATCAGCTGGAATTAGGAAAGCTAATAGAATGTTATCGTTTATTGTGATGGGGAATTGAATATAAAAGTAGGGAGGTTATGCTTCAGTTGTACAGGACACTGGTGAGACCACATCTGGAGTACTGTGTACAGTATTGGTCTCCTTATTTAAGGAAGAATGTAAATGCATTGGAAGCAGTTCAGAGAAGGTTTACTAGACTAATACCTGGAAGGAGTGGGTTGTCTTATGAGGAAAGGTTGGATAGACTAGGGTTGTGTCCACTGCAGTTTAGAAGATTAAGAAGCAACTTGATTGAAATCTTTAAGATCCTGAGAGGTCTGGACAGGGTGAACATGGAGAGGATGTTTCCTATTGTGGGAGAATCTAGACGTAGGGGTCACTATTTAAAAATAAGGGGTCGCTCATTTAAGACAGAGATCAGGAGAATTTTTTTTCTCTCAAAGGATTGTGAGTCTCTGGAACTCTCTTCCTCAAAAGGCAGTGGAAGCAGAGTTTTTGAATATCTTTAAGGCAGAGATAGATAGATTCTTGATAAACAAGGGGGTGAAAGGTTATCTGGGGGTAGGCAGCAGGTTACAAACAGATCAGCCATGCATGATCTTACTGAATGGCGGAGCAGGCTCGAGGGGCTGAGTGGCCTACTCCTGCTCCTAATTCGTATGTGTGTATGTTCGAGTTAGAAACTGTAATCCTGCAAAGAAAAAAAGAGGGAAATAGAAAGGTAAAGAGCAGGAAAAATATAGACACCTTCATATTAGGTAATCAAGACACCCCTGCTAGAGAATAATCCAGTTATCCTCCACCCCAAATGTTAAAGGTACATCTACATAAGGTAATGAAGTTCTCACTACACTAGGTAATATAGTTTTCCCCTACATCAGGTAATAAATTTCTCTCCTACACCAGGCAATAAAATTCTCCCCTACACCAGGGGCAGGACTTTCCCCCCCGTCAGGGGAAGTTGAAGTGTCGGCGCACGGAGACAGGCCTCCGATTGGCAACCCCAATCCGGGGCGCGTCGCCATTTTACGTGGGCGGGCTAATTAAGGCCCACCCAGGGTGACGTCTGTACGGAAGCGCTATGCACTCCCTGTGTGGGTGGGGAGAATCCCTAAACCCGAGAGTGTGCTCTTTTGCGCATGCGCACGAAAGAGCGCACTCATCTCTCTAAGGCTAAGTGCTGCCTCAGGGAGATTGTCTCTACTGTACAAATTACTAAAAATAGAAAATAAAATCCTTGACATGTCCCCTCATGTGACACTGTCACATGAGTTGGGACATGTCCTTAACTTTTTAAAAAACTTTAATTAAATTTTTAAAAACCCAAATGAAACATAATTCCGCCCGTGGATGAGGTTTCATACCTTTTCTAATGCCTGCCAGGGATCCCGGCCTGCCCACCAACCTTAAGCTTGGATGGGCGGGTCCAATAATTACTCAAATGGCCTCAATTGGCCATTGACAGGTCAACGGGCACACAGCTGATTTTACTGTGCCCCCGCCTACCTGAAAATATAATTGGGGCACAGTGACATCGGGCGTTCTGCCCGACGTCACCACGCATCATTTTACACGTCAGTGAGTGGGCCAAGCCCCCCACTCACCAATGGGAAAATCCTGTCCCAGGTAATAAAGTTCTCTCCTACACCAGATAATAAGGTTCTCCCCTACACCAGGTAATAAAGTTCTCTCCTACACCAGATAATAAGGTTCTCCCCTACACCAGGTAATAAAGTTCTCCCCTATACCAGGTAATAGAGTTCTCCCCTACACCAGCTAATAAAGTTCTCCCCTATACCAGGTAATAGAGTTCTCTCCTACACAAGGTAATAAAGTTCTCCCCTATACCAGGTAATAAGGTTCTCCCCTATACCAGGTAATAGAGTTCTCCCCTACACCAGCTAATAAAGTTCTCCCCTATACCAGGTAATAGAGTTCTCTCCTACACAAGGTAATAAAGTTCTCCCCTATACCAGGTAATAGAGTTCTCCCCTACACCAGCTAATAAAGTTCTCTCCTACACAAGGTAATAAAGTTCTCTCCTACACCAGATAATAAGGTTCTCCCCTACACCAGGTAATAAAGTTCTCCCCTATACCAGGTAATAGAGTTCTCTCCTACACAAGGTAATAAAGTTCTCCCCTATACCAGGTAATAGAGTTCTCCCCTACACCAGCTAATAAAGTTCTCTCCTACACCAGATAATAAGGTTCTCCCCTACACCAGGTAATAAAGTTCTCCCCTATACCAGGTAATAGAGTTCTCCCCTACACCAGGTAATAAAGTTCTCCCCTATACCAGGTAATAGAGTTCTCTCCTACACAAGGTAATAAAGTTCTCCCCTATACCAGGTAATAGAGTTCTCCCCTACACCAGCTAATAAAGTTCTCTCCTACACAAGGTAATAAAGTTCTCTCCTACACCAGATAATAAGGTTCTCCCCTACACCAGGTAATAAAGTTCTCCCCTATACCAGGTAATAGAGTTCTCCCCTACACCAGCTAATAAAGTTCTCTCCTACACCAGGTAATAAAGTTCTCCCCTATACCAGGTAATAGAGTTCTCCCCTACACCAGCTAATAAAGTTCTCTCCTACACCAGGTAATAAAGTTCTCTCCTACACCAGGTAATAAAGTTCTCTCCTACACAAGGTAATAAAATTCTCCCCGACACCAGGTAATAAAGTTCTCTCCTACACCAGGTAATAAAGTTCTCTCCTACACCGGGTAATAAAGTTCTCCCCTACATCAGGTAATAAAGTTCTCTCCAACACCAGGTAATAAGGTTCCCCCCTACACCGGGTAATCAAGTTCTCTCCAACACCAGGTAATAAGGTTCTCCCCTACACTAGGTAATAGAGTTCTCCCCTACACTAGCTAATAAAGTTCTCTCCAACACCAGGTAATAAGGTTCTCCCCTACACCAGGTAATAAAGTTCTCTCCAACACCAGGTAATAAGGTTCTCCCCTACACCAGGTAATAAAGTTCTCCCCTATACCAGATAATAGAGTTCTTCCCTACACCGGGTAATCAAGTTCTCTCCAACACCAGGTAATAAGGTTCTCCCCTACACTGGGTAAATCTTTCAAACCTCAGTTAATAAGAATTCAGGACCGGCATGTTCCTGCTAGGATGAAGGATAAGCATGGCAAGTTGGATAACGAAGGATATTGTGAGATTAGTCAAAAAGAAAAGGAAGCATTCGTAAGGGCTAGAAGGCTGGGAACAGATGAAGCCCGTGGAGAATATAAAGAAAGTAGGAAGAAACTTAAGCAAGGAGTCAAGAGGGCTAAAAGGGGTCATGAAAAGTCACTGGCAACCAGGATTAAGGTCTTTTATACAAATGTAAAAAGCAAGAGGGTAGCCAGGGAAAGGGTAGGCCCACCCAGGGACAGAGGTGGGAATCTGTGTGTGGAGCCAGAAGAAATGGGAGAGATACTAAATTAATACTTCTCATCAGTATTCACCAAAGAGAAGGACTTAGCAGTTGATTTGTCTAGGGAAGAGTGTGTAGATAGCCTGGATCATGTTGAGATCAAAAAAGAGGAGGTGTTAGGCGTCTTGAAGAATATTAAGGTGGATAAGTCCCCAGGGCCAGATGGGATCTACCCCAGAGTACTGAGGATGTCAAGGGAGGAGATTGCTGGGGCCTTGACAGAAATCTTTGTATCCTCACTGGCTGCGGGTGAGGTCCCAGAGGACTGGAGAATGGCCAATGTTGTTCCATTGTTTAAGAAGGGTAGCAAGGATAATCCAGGAAATTACAGGCCGGTGACGTCAGTGGTAGGGAAATTATTGGAGAAGGTTCTTCGTGACAGGATTAACTACCATTTGGAAGCAAATGGGCGTATTAGTGAGAGGCAGCATGGTTTTGTGAAGGGGAGGTCGTGTCTCACTAACTTGATCGAATTTTTCGAGGAAGTGACAAAGATGATCGATGATGGAAGGGCAGTGGATGTTATCTACATAGATTTCAGTAAGGCCTTTGACAAGGTCCCTCATGGCAGACTGGTACAGAAGGTAAAGTCGCACAGGATCAGAGGTGAGCTAGCAAGATGGATACAGAATTGGCTTGGTCATAGAAGACAGAGGGTAGCAGTGGAAGGGTGCTTTTCTGAATGGAGAGCTGTGACTAGTGGAGTTCCGCAGGGATCAGTGCTGGGACCTTTGCTGTTTGTAGTATACATAAATGATTTGGAGGAAAATGTAACTGGGCTAATTAGTAAGTTTGCAGACGACCCTAAGGTTGGAGGAGTTGCAGATGGTGAAGATGATTGTCAAAGGATACAACGGGATATATATCGGTTGCAGACTTGGGCAGAGAAATGGCAGATGGAGTTTAATCTGGACAAATGCGAGGTAATGCATTTTAGAAGGTCTAATACAGGCAGGAATTATACAGTAAATGGCAGAACCCTTAAGTGCATTGACGGGCAGAGGGATCTGGGTGTACAGGTCCACAGGCCACTGAAAGTGGCAACGCAGGTGGATAAGGTAGTCAGGAAAGCATATGGCATGCTTGCCTTCATCGGCGGGGGTATTGAGTATAAAAGCTGGGAAGTCATGCTGCAGCTGTATAGAACCTTGGTTAGGCCACACTTAGAATATTGCGTGCAATTCTGGTCGTCACCTTACCAGAAGGATATGGAGGCGTTGGAGAGGGTGCAGAGGAGGTTTACCAGGATGCTGCCTGGTCTGGAGGTTATTAGCTATGAGGAGAGGTTGGAGAAACTCGGATTGTTCTCACTAGAGCGACGGAGATTGAGGGGCGACTTGATAGAAGTTTACAAAATTATGAGTGGCATGGACAGAGTAGATAGTCAGAAGCTTTTTTCCAGGGTGGAAGAGTCAATTACTAGGGGACATAGATTTAAGGTGAGAGGAGAAAACTATAGAGGAGATGTGCGGGGCAAGTTTTTTACGCAGAGGGTAGTAAGTGTCTGGAATTCGCTGCCAGAGGAGGTGGTGGAAGCAGGTACGATAATGGTGTTTAAGAGGCAGCTTGACAAGTACATGAATAGGATGGGAATAAAGGGATATGGACCCCGGAAGTGCAAAATGTTTTAGTTGACGGGCAATATGATCGGCGCAGGCTTGGAGGGCTGAAGGGCCTGTTCCTGTGCTGTACTTTTCTTTGATCTTTGTTCTTTGTATTAAAATTCTCCCCTACACCAGGTAATAGCATTCTCCCCTACCCCGGGTAATAAATTTATAACCCACACTTGGTAATAGAGTTCTCCCATACACCAGGTAACAACGTTCTCCCTTACTCTAGGTAATAAAGTTTTCCTTGACACCAGGTAATATAGTTTTCCCCTACACCAGGTAATAAAATTCTGTCCTACACAGGTAATAAAATTCTGTCCTACACCAAGTAATAAAATTCTGTCCTACACCACGAAATATACATCATAATGACACCAGGTAATAATGTTTTCTCCCACACCAGGTAATAAAGTGCTCCCCTACACCAGGTTATAAAGTTCTCCACTACACCCTCAACAGCCCTCTGTGTTGGAGAATTCCACAGGTTCACCACCCTCTGAGTGAAGAAGTTTCTCCTCAGCTCAGTCCTAAATGGCCTACCCTGTGTCCTGAGATTGTGACCCCTTGTTCTAGAACCTCCTCCTCATGATGATGAGGAAACATCATCCCTGTATCCAGTCTGTCTCGCCCTGTCAGAATTTTATACGTTTCAATGAGATCCTCCTCATTCTTCTAAACTTCAGTGAATACGGGCCTAGTCAACCCAATCTCTCCTCATATGATAATCCTGCCATCCCAGGAATCAGTCTGGTGAACCTTCGCTGCACTCCCTCTATGGTAAGTATATCCTTTCTTAGGTAAGAAGACCAAAACTGCATACAATACTCCAGGGGTGATCTCACCACCTGTATAGCTGTAGTAAGACATCCTTACTCCTGTACTCAAGTCCTCTTGCAATGAAGGCCAACATACCATTTGCCTTCTTAAATGCTTGCTGCACTTGCATGCTTGCATTCAGTGATTACTGTACAAGGACACGCAAGTCCCTTTGTACGTCAACATTTCCTAATTTATCACCATTTAAATAATAATCTGCCTTTCTGTTTTTCCTACTGAAGTGGATAACTTCACACTTATCCACCTTATACTGCATCTACCATGTATTTGCCCACTAACTCAACTTGTTTAAAACACCTTAAAGCCTCTTAACACCCTCCTCATCACTCACATTCACATCAAATTTCATGTCATGAGCAAGTTTGGAAATATTACATTTGGTTCCCTCATCCAAATCATTGACATATATTGTGAATAGCTGGGGACCGAGCACTGATCCCCACTAGTCACTGCCTGCCATTCCGACTCTCTGTTTCCTGTTTGCTAACCAATTGCGGAGGCGGTGGTGTAGTGGTATTGCCACCAGATTGGTAATCCAGAAACTCAAGGCAATGCTCTGGAGACCTGGGTTTGAATCCCACCATGGCAAATGGTAGAATTTGAATTCAATAAAAATCTGGAATTAAGTCTAGTGGTGGCCATAAAATCATTGTCGATTGTTGTAAAAACCCATCTGGTTCACTGATGTCCTTTAGGGAAGGAAATCTGCTGTTCTTACCTGGTCTGGCCTACATGTGACTCCAGACCCACAGAAATGTGGTTGACTCTTAAATGCCCTCAAGGGCAATGGGATAGGCAAAAAATACTGGCCTAGCCAGCGATGCCCACATCCCAAGAATGAATACATAAAATCAATTCTCAATCCATGCCAATATATTACCCCCAGTCCCATCTGCTTAAATGTTACACACTAACCTCTTATGTGGGATTTTATCAAAAGCTTTCTGAAAATCCAAATACACCACGTCCGCTGGTTCTCCCTTATCTATTCTGCTAGTTACATCCTCAAAAAACTCCAATAGGTTTGTCAAACATGATTTCTCTTTCCTAAATCCATGTTGACTTTATTTAATTCCGTTGATATTTTCTAAGTATCCTGCTATCACATCCTTTATAACAGACTCTAGCATTTTCCCTAGTACTGAGGTTAGGCTAACCGGTCTGTAATTCCCTGTTTTTCCCTCCCTCCTTTTTTAAATAGTGGAGTTATATTTGCCACCCTCCAATCTGCCGGGACTGTTCCAGAATCTACAGAATTTTGGAAGATAACAACCAACGCATCCATTATTTCCATGGCCACCTCCTTTAGCGCTCTGGGATATCGATTATCAGGCCCTGGGGATTTGTTGGCTTTCAGTCCCATTAATTTCTCCAGCACTTATTTTTGGAATACTAATTTGCTTCAATTCCCCCTTCTCACTAGACCCTTGATTCCCTAGTATCCCTAGTATTCCTGAGAAGTTATTTTGTCTTCCTCCGTGAAGACAGAACTAAAGTAGTTGTTTAATTGCTCTGCCATTCATGTTCCCTATTATATATTGTCCTGTTTCGGACTCTATGGGACCTACATTAGTCTTCACCAATCTTTTTCTTCTTACATACTTATAGAAACATACTTTTACAGTCCTCTTTTATGTTCCTTCTAAGTTTACTCTCATACTCTATTTTTCCCCCCCTTAATCAATCTCTTGGTCCTCCTTTGTTGAATTCTAAACTGCTCCTAATCCTCAGGCTTGCTACTTTTTCTAGCAACTTTATATGACTCCTCTTTGGATCTAATACTATCCTTAATTCCTTTTGTTAGCCATGGTTGGGCCACTTTTCCCATTGTGTTTTTGCGCCCGAAAGGAATACATAACTGTTGCAATGCATACATTCGTTCCTTAAATATTAGCCATTGCCTATCCACCGTCATGCCTTTTAATGTGTTCCCCAATCTATCTTAGCCAACTCATGCCTCATACCTTCATAGTTTCCTTTGTTTAGGTTTAGGATCCTAGTTTCGGATTGGACTACATCACTTTCGAACCTAAGGAAGAATTCTATCACGTTATGGTCACTGTTTCCTAAAGGACCCCACACAACAAGATTATTAATTAACCCCTTCGCATTGCAAAAAAGTTCTCCCCTACACCAGGTAATAAAGTTCTTCCCTACACCAGGGGCAGGATCTTTAGGTCGGCGAGCGGGGGGCGGCGCCCGCTTGCTGAAGCGTAAAATGATGTGGGGTGATGTCAATTGGAACTCCCTACGTCACCCCGTATCTCTTCCATTTTCAGGCCGGCGGGGGCGCAGCTGAATCAGCTGTGCACCCGCCGACCTGTCAACGGCCTATTGAGGCCATTTAAAAAGTACTTAATGTAATTAATGGACCTGCCTATCCAACCTTAAGGTTGGCGGGAAGGCCGGGAGCCCTGGCGGGCTTAAGAAAAAGCATGAAACCTCATCCATGGGCGGGATGAGGTTTCATGAGGGTTTTAAAATATTTAATAAAGGTTTCACTGAAAGTGGTGGACATGTCCCAACTCATGTGAGGGGACATGTCAGGGAAATTTTGTTTTTGTCTCTTTAACATCTTTAAATTTGGAGCCGATCTCCCTGAGGCAGCACTTAGCCTCAGGGAGATCAGTGCGCTCTTTTGTGTGCATGTGCGAAAGAGCGCACTCTCGGCTGAGGGAAACCCCTGCCCGCACAGGGAGCGTATAATTGGCCCGCCCACGTAAAATGGCGGTGCGCCCCCAATTGGGGGCGCTGATCGGAGGCGCGCCTGCCCATGCCCGCTCCTGCACTTCCCCACCAACGGGGGGAAGATTCTTCCCCAGGCAGTGTTTCCTACATTACAACAGTGACTGCACTGCAAAAGTAAGTAATTAGCTGTAAAGTGCATTGCGATGCCCTGAAATATGCAATATAAATTCAAGTTATTTCTTCTGTCTTTCTATTTTAATCCCCCAGCACTGATTGTCAGATGTGGGTATGAAGAAGGGAGGGATAAGGGTATTAAAATCATTTCTTTACACTTTTACTTGGATGGCCTGGCAGTGAAACAGTCATCACAAAACATGTATTAAAAGAGAGGCAAAGGGTGACTAGAGTAAGTGAGAGTTGACACCCAAGCGAACATCCAGAATTAAAGAACACTTGTCCTTATATACCATGCTGCTGTTCAGCAGAATGAAAGTTCAATCAAATTGTCGCAAGGTGACAAAAACTTCTGACCTCTGCAAACATTTGTCCAACTGACAGCTCCAACAAAAACACGGGGAGAAGAATGTCCAACCCAGAGCTTTTCATTGACCTTTTCCCACATGGGATCCTCTGTTATGTCTTATGATCAATAGATTAAAATAGCAACTTATACTGGGTTGCTGCATTGCATAGCTCTCTGCAATATTCATCTGATATATAAATGATATCGGCCATACCCTAATCAGGAAGTGCTCTGCAGCGGTGCTTTCCACTTGGGCAGTAGCATGCTGTGTTTTTCAGTTTCCTTTGTTGCAGAGAAACTGAGATAGTGATCTCTCTTCTCTCTCTCTCTCTCACACACACTTACCTAAAACAACCTTTATGCTCAATGCCTTCTAGTCCATTATATTGGAAATTTGAGTTTAGTGCTGGTTATGTAAATGTTATAACTGTTTTGTCTCTGCCTGTTCAGAATCATTCGCCTCCCTTTACCAGCTTTTCTTGCTCACATATTAATTTAATCTTTTCATAGCTTCACGGATCTGTGAGCTTTTTTAACTCCATCTTGCTGTTTCAAGGGTTTTTGCCACTTTTCTAAGCCTCTCTGTTGTTTCAAGAACCCTGATATTGATCTGAATTTCACTGCATCAGTCCAGTTTAGTCCACACCATCTGCTCAGTCTTATGGTTAGTCTTGGTGCTGTTTGATCAGTTTCAGTACTGTTTCATCAGTTGCAGTGTTGCTTGGTCAGTCTTGGTCAGTTTTGGTATCGTTTGGTCAGTTTGAGTGTTATTTGCTCAGTTTTGTGGTCAGTTTCAATGTGCTTTCTCAGTCTTGTGGTCAGTTTCAGTCTTATTTGGTTAGTTTTAATGGGGAGAATTTTCTGCATGTCGGGCGACCCCCCCCCCCCCCCCCGACGGTCGGGAGCGGGCACGGAGCCGATCGCCACCCATGATTGGCTCCATGCAGCCATTTCACGCTGGGCGGGCCAATTAAGGCTCGCCCAGCGTGACGCAAGTCTGGTAGCGCTTAGCACTACCTGTGCGGACGGGAGGGGGGGCGTTGTGGGGTGGGGAGGAGGGAGAGTAGGAGCCCGCACATGAAAAAGCGCGGTAATCTCCCTGAGGCACAGAGCTGCCTCAGGGACATTAGGTACATAGTGAAATTTTTAATAAAGATAGAGTAAAATTAGTTACACATATCCCCTCATGTGACAGCGTCACATGAGCTGGGACATGTTTGTCAATTTAGCAGAATTTATTTATTGATTTTATCAAACCATCAGGAAACCTCATCCCCCCCGTGGATAAGGTTTCATGAAAAACGCAAAGGCCGCTTGGGCTCTTCGCCTGCCTGCCAACCTTAAGGTTGGACTGGCAGCATTGGTAACTACTTTAATTGGTTTTTTAATGGCCTTAATAAGCCGTTGACAGTTTGGCGGGTGCGCATCCGCCTCTGGCGTGCGCCCACTGAATGTAATATCTAAGTGACGCACGCAGACGTCGGGGCGCATGCCCAACGTCATTGCACATCATTTTACCCGTCGGCATGTTGGGCCTGCCCCCGCAAGCCGACGTCAAAATTCTGGCCAATGTTGTTTGGTCAGTTTTGTAGTCAGCCTCAGTGTTGGTTGGTCAGCCTTGGGGCTGATTGGTTAGTCTCCGTGTTGATTGATTGACCAATCAGCACTGAGACTGACCAATCGACACCAAGACTGGCCAATCAGCACCGAGGCTGACCAATCAACACCAAGACTGACCAATCAGCACCGGGACTGACCAATCAGCACCGAGACCGACCAGTTTTGCCGTTGATTGGTCAGTCTTGGTGTTGGTTGGTCAGTCTTAGTATTGATTGGTCAGTCTTGGTGCTGTGAGGAGGAGGTTTCAAGGACAGGGCAAATGAATGGGTAAGTTCATGGCAGATGCAATATACTGTGAATAAGTGTGAAGTTATCTACTTTGGTACCAAAAAACAAAAAGGCAGGGTATTTCTTTAATGGTGAAGGATTGGGAAGTGTTGATGTCCACAAGGATCTTGGTGTCCTTGTTCTTGAGTCACTGAAAGATAGCATGCAGATGCAGCAAGCAATTAGGAAGGCAACTGGTATGTTGGCCTTTATTGTAAGAGAATCTGAGTACAGGAGTAAAGGTGTGTTGCTGCAATTGTATAGAGCCTTGGTGAGACCACACCTGGAGTATTGTGTGCAGCTTTGGTCTCCTTATCTAAGGGGGGATACATTTGCCATAAAGTGAGTGCAACAAAGGTTCACCAGACTGATTCCTGGGATGGTGGATTGTCCTATGAGGAGAGATTGAGGAAACTGGGCCTGTATTCTCTAGAGTTTCAAAGAATGAGAGATGATCACATTGAAATTTATAAAATTCTTACAGGGTGTGACAGGGTAGAGGCAGGAAGGATGTTTCTCCTGGCTGGGGACACAGTCTCAGAATAAGGGGCAGTCATTTAAGACTGAGATAAGGAGGAGTTTCTTCACTCAGAGGGTGGTGAATTTTTGGAATTCGCTACCTCAGAGGGCTGTGGAAGCTCAATAATTCTCCAACAGAAATCGATAGATTTCTCGATATTAATAACATCAAGGGATATGGAAATAGTTGGGCAAAATGGCCTAAGAGGTAGATGATCAGCCATGATCTGTTTGAATGGCGGAGCAGACTCGACGGGCTGAATAGTCTACTCCTGCCCCTATTTCCTATGTGTCTATGTTCTACCATCGTCCATAAAATTCAGATCAGCTCAAACTCAGCTGCCGTTATTTTAACTTGTAGCAAGTGCCGATCACCCATCACCTCAGTCCTTGTTGGTCTACATTGGCTTGCGGTCCCACAATGCCTTTATTTTAAAATTTACACCCCTATTTTCAACTCCCTCTACGGCTTATGGCCTCACTATCTCTGTCACCTCCTCCAATCCTACAAGAATTCGAGACCTCTGCCCTTCTACCATGCTGGTCTCTTGCACCTCCCCAATAATGAGAGTTAATATTGGGCAGAACGTTATTACTCAAAGAGACAAATAATTTAATTAATTTGCCAGATGAGCTAACTGAGGCAATGACACTGACAGTGGGACTAAATACTTGGTGGGAGGGTTGGATACTAGAAAGGGTGAATTTTAATGAGCTGACTGACCTGCTCTCACCTTTCCCCTCTCATCTCTAACTTATGCTATTATGTAAATCCTAAAATGTCGGACTATGAGTGCTTTTATTCAGCTTTATTCTTCATCATGGAGCACTGAAAGAAACCAGCATGACCCATTTACTTTGCACTATTTTTCTGTCACAATCACATCAGAGGTCCTCCCATGAAAAGTGGAAGACCCAGCGCTATTGCTAAAGCCCACCTTGGAAAGTTTGAGTATCAGGGGTTTATTAGGGTTTCCAACCACTGGGTACCAATGGCAGCCAAGATAAAGAGCTGCTAGCAATGGCACTGGCACTGGCACTTCCATTGGATCTGTCACTTTGGGTGTATCCATTTCAGGTTGATCTATCAGACAGACCTTACAGCCAAGCCATGTGAATTCTCACCCTTAGTAATATAAATGGTATCCATGTTGATAACACACTCAGTCCTTGGTGTGATGTCCACTGTATTTTACCTCTGAGTCAGATGGTGATGGGTTCAAATCCCACTCCAGATACTTGAGTACATAATCTAGCCTGACACTCCAGTGCAGTACTGAGGAAGTGCTACACTGTTGGAGATGCTATCTTTCAAATGAGATGTTAAACCAAGGCCTCTGCCTGCTTACATGGATGTAAAAGATCCATTGACACTATTCAGAGAGGAGCAAGGGAGTTATCCCTGATGTTCCGATGAATATTTACCCTACAACCAGATTCATAAAAACTAACGATTATTTTACCCCATGAAAGAATACATTAAAAATATTGAGCCTTGAGCAGTCAAAGTACTGATTGAGAAACTGTTCTAGACTAGGGCTGAATGGAGGTTCCAATGCTTCACTCCATCTTTGTGTAGTGCTGATGAATAATGTGGGAGGGACAAGGCACATATCACCTCACTTCATTTACATATCAACACCGCACCCCCCCTTCCTGTCCCAGCTTCTCCATCCTTGTGAGAGGATCCAGTTATTATGGGATTCTGACCCTTTTCCTGTGTTTCATGTATGAATTCTCAGGAGCAAATCGCAGGCAAATCAGCCCTGGTATCCAACTTACTCAACAACATCACTTGCAACAAATCTATGGTATTAGTTTAAAATATTCGATGAAAATCACCAAGAAATATAAAATTACACTCTAGTAATTAAAAAGGTTGAAATTAAATGGTATTTAACATATTAGTGAAACAAACAGTTTGCCCAGTATTAGAAGATCAACAGTTCATCACCAACATTGCAGAGGGATCTCAGCCAAAGGCCCCACAGCTTTCACTGAGGCAGTGTAGAAGCTCTGGTTCTGAGATCTGAGCGCAGTCTGTTTCCAATGCGCTGAACACACTGGCAACTTACTTATAATGACGCAATGAAATATGATAACAATGAGCACAGAGCACCCAGCCACACTGATCTCTGCACTAACATGTCTGGGCCTATAGGGATCCAACATCAGGGGCTGGCCTGCAAACTCTATTCAATCTGGCACAAAAGTCTGCCATGGTGAATTCCTGACAGCCATTTGTAAGTCGGTTCCTTTATGTTTAGTCAATTAAACTTCATTATGCTCTAATCTGTCATTGCCTTGCAAAAAGGCTGTGACTGAAATGTTCCAGACACATAACCCTGTAACAGTGGCTTAAGTTACAGGTTTGCTAGGATTTGCCAAGCTGAGACTAAACAGATAAATTTATAGAAATTTGATGTAATATATAAAGATGTAATTAACCTACTATTGCTGGGAGTGAGTGTACAATACTGTGCTATGATTTAGGAAGGACATTCAGTGATTCCATTGTGAAAAACACAGGCAACAATAATTAGCATTTAATGGGTGGAACAAATATTTTTGAGTTTGGAAGTCACTTTTTTTCGAGTCCAGGTAGGAGCAGCTGTTTAAATATTTGCACTAGCATAGATTGACATTGTGTGAGTGTGAATTGGGTAAACTGGTGTTGGGGAGATAGCAGGAAAGAGAGAGACAGTGATATAATGGTAATATCGCTAGTAATCTGGAGGTCCAGACTAATGCTCTGTGGACATAGGTTCAAATCCCACCAAGGCAGCTGATGGAATTTAAATTATTTTAATAAGACTGGGATTGAAAGCTAGTCTTAGCAATGGTGACCATGAAACTATCACCGATTGTGGTAAAAATGCATCGAGTTCACTAATGTCCTTTACCCAGTCTGGCCTACATGTGACTCCAGACCCACAGTAATGTGGTTGACTCTAAACTGCCCTCCGTAATGGCCCAGCAAGCCATTCAATTCAAGGGCAATTAGGGATGGGTAACAAATGCCGACCTTGCCAGCGATGCCCACATCCTATGAAAGAATAAAGAAAAAGAAATCAGCGAATCGAAAGCCAGATTTACAACACTCTCCATTTTCATTTCTATCCAAGTCAATAAGAGAAGTGTAGCCTGGCTGCAAATTTGGTACTACCCGACTTACACAATCAGAGTCAGGATCTACACTCCCATGAGTCCTCTGGTGGATGAATTTGATTGAGTTATACAATGTGCAAGCACTAAACCGAGCTGCTCCTGAATAAACAAGTGTGAATGGTGCCTCGGCTTGTACACAGTGACCCAATTTCAGACTTTGCTGGAAATACTCAGCAGGTCAGCCGGAATCTGTGGAGAGAAAAACAGTTAATGTTTCAGGTCGAGAGTTTCCAATTGTCATACCCAGGCTGGAATGTGTTACGTATGGGATAACACAGAGGTTTCAATGCATTCTGCTACAGTGTAGAGTCACACCCTGGCCTAATGTGACTGGCCTGTATGAAGCTCCTACATTGTACTTGTGACACAAAATTTATCTCTGGAACTACTTACGGCACCCGTAGTATGGGGAACCTTTGAATGTCATTTTCAGACATGTTCTGTAAAAAAAAGAAAACACTCACTTAGTTTAGAAGTATAAATTTTTAACTCGTGTCGATACACAATATTCAAACTAGTGCACAAATACAATGAACCAATCTAAAGCAGGTACATAAAGATATGAAATATCAATACAAACTAAGAAGTGTCAAGAAGTTATAGCTCTTTATTTTTGAAAAATGATTTTTTTAAAACCTTCAACTGACTGTAAATTCTGTAATTTGAAATGAGACAGAACAAACTTCTTTAAAAACATGAGGCCACCTTCCAAGGTGAAGGTGAGAAAAGCAAACAAGACCCCACCCTCCCCACCACCCACCCAAGGGAGTGTGAAGAGAGAGAGACAGGCATCAAAACTCAACATTAAGGAAGATATTTTTAATAATGCAAAGTATTGTATTTTAATCAACTGTAATCCTTTTAAGACAACAGGGGGCTGCTAGCCAGCCTGGATATACAACTGCTGTCCACCCAAGTGGGAACAGACACTCAACTTCCCCCATGAGTGTGAAAGACTACCATCTCCTGTTGGTTTCTACTATCTTGAAATGCATCAAAAGTTTCTGAGATGAAAACTTCTCCAACAATGACTACAGCAGACATAGTAATTGAATACCTCTGGAATATACAGCCAATAGAGCTTCAAGAACTGGTTGTTACAAACATACAAAATAGGAGCAGAAGTAGGCCGTTCAGCCCCTCAAGCCTGCTCCGCCATTCAATAAGATCATGGGCTGAATTGTCCCCCCGTCGGGGGGGAAGTTGATGGGTGGGTACGTACAGGCGCGCTTCCGATCGGAGGTGCGCCGCCATTTTACGCCCAGCGTGACGTCCGCACAGAAAAGCTATGTGCTCCCTGTGCGGGCGGGGGAGGGGGGGGAAATCCCAAAATCGAGAATGCGCTCTTTCACGCATGCGCACGAGAGTATGCATTCATCTCCCTGAGGCTAAGTGCTGCCTCAGGGAGATCAGCTGTAAATGTAAAAAAGATAAAAATAGAAAAATAAAATTTCCTTCACATGTCCCCTCATGTGACAATGTCACAGGAGTTGGGACATGTCCATAATTTTTACAAAATCTTTATTGAAATTTTTTAAAGACTACATGAAACCTCATTCCGCCCGTGGATGAGGTTTCATGTTTTTTCTAGTTCCCGCCGGGGCTCCTGGCCTGCCCGCCAACCTTAAGGTTGGACTGGCAGGTCCTTTAATTACTTAATTGACCCTGTCAATGACCTCAATTGGCAGACAGCTGATTTCGCTGAGCCCCTGCCTACCTGAAAATTTAAACCAGGCGCGGTGACGTCGGGAGCTCCTTCCGATGTCACCGCGCATCATTTTACGTGTCGGCGAGCGGGCCCCGCCCCCAACTCACTGACTTGTTAAATTCTGCCCCATGGCTCATCTGTTTGTGTTTCGAATTCCACATTCCCATCAACCCCTGATAACCTTTGATTCACTTGCTTAACAAGAATCTATCTACCTCCGCCTTAAAAATATTCAGTGACCCCCACCTCCACCTTCGGAGGCAGAGAGTTCCAAAGACGCACAATCCTCTGAGGGAAAAAATTCTCCTCATTGTTACCAATGCAGAGGTGAGAAGAGATCATCATCAGAGAGACTTTGGAAAAAGCTGAGAAACAGTCCGAAGAGATCTCTCTCCGGGAACAAATTTAGCATACCAATTCTACCGATGAACGCAGATCTCATAAGAATTGCAACAACTTCCACATCTGACTGCAAGCAAGGAACCAGCTAACTGAAATCCGGCACAATGTTTAACAATCTATACCTCACAGACAAGCAAAGGACATCTCGCCGTGTGTGTGTGTGTGTGTGTGTGTGCACGTGCTTGTGATGGACGTCATATCTTTAATTATTTTTTTTGGGTTTAGTGGCTAATAAACTTGCTCTTTCTCTGACTCAAGAAAACATTGTTTGATTGGCTCCTTATTGTTTACTGCATAGACAGTAAAATACATTTGGATTCAGAAAAGGCATCCACATGGAAGATAAGGTATAAAAAGACATTTGTTGTGACCAACCAAGAAGGCTGACTAGAGGGGAGCCAGTTCGCTCCTCGTCACCTGGTCTTAACAGAAGGGTTTTATAATTTTGCACTAGGCCTATTAAAACCTACTTAACAAGTAAAATGCAGGATTGTTCAGGCAACATAGGGAAAGGCTGAATGGAAAATAGCTGGTCCATTGAACCTGTCATGTTCAACAATATTGTAACTAAGCAACATGACCCCCTCCCCATTCCCCTCCAATACTCCCCTCCCACTGAGTGCAAAATCCACAATTCTCCCCAATACTCCCCACTCACTCACGCACCACAAAACACAACTCCCCACCTCCAACAAACCCATCACTTCACCCACCAGCTGTGTAATCCACAGGAATGGAGACTCAAGCCAAGTGGGGGCTATTGAATTTGTCTACAAGGTCCTGCGAGACACTGGGTGGAATCTTCCAATCCCACCAGCAGCAGGAAGCTTGGCGGGAGGGGAAAATTGATTTGGCATGAGGCCAAAAATCAGTTCCTGATGGTGGGATGAACTTTAGCAATTAAGTTTCCATAATTTCAAAGGCATGTTGAAGGCGGGTCAAGTTTCTCAATGAACAATGCCTGGAAGCCCTTTTGCATACATTAACACGTCAGCACGCCGCTCATTTAAAGGCCACCTCGCTGGAATTAAGTCCCCCTCCAAATTAAGTTCCCCACCAGCAAGAAATTAGAATGTTCACATTCATGACTGCACATAAGTGGCGTGCACCTGGCAAGGTAGATTTCTCCCATGATTATCAGTGAGTTGCCACTGCATTGTCCCCTTTGGGGAGTGTCTCGAAATGCCAGCCTATGCTTCAGACCCAAGTGGAGGCTGTGCAAGTTGTGTGGAGGATGACCAAGAGAAGGAGGAAGGGTTTGTGGGGAAGGGTGGGGCAGTGGCTAGGCAAAGGTGGAAGAGATAGTGCAGGCTGTTTAGATGCCCTTTAAATGTGGCACCCAGGTCTTTGACCCCATGAAGTAACGGCGGGGACGGCAACTTCCTGCCTGTCCCCACCATGAGGATTGGCGACCACCTTGTGGATCCATATGTATTACTGAAAAAAGATACACGTCTAAGCTTTTTGTCTTGCACTCATCAGGATGTTCGCAAGAAGACCAATACAGGGGGGAAAACAATAACTTATACTGTATGTGAAAATACTACTGATAGGTTGGCAAGTGGGGTTGGCATGGGGAATGCACCACTGATGGTGATTGACAGTTAACTGCCAAATGTTGTCTGAAATTTAAACCAGGTAGCTTGACCCCGAGGAATGAGGCAGCGAATGGCTGTCACCTATTTTGTTTAGCTGAAACAGGCGCAATGTCTGTACATGTTCTTTCTGTCTGCGAAGAATAGGGCTCTGTGTATGAATATATATAGCTTCCTGTACACGCAAATGCACCACGTTGCGAGCCCAACTGACAATCTTAAATTGGTTGTCAGCATAATTCTTAGCACACTGAGGGTTATTTAGCAAATGTTGTCCAATCGCAGAGTCACATATAATGTTGGACACTGTGTTTTGAGTTTTGCAGGCATGGGCTGGTTGGGTACTGTCTGTACCCTGCCCATTGCGAACAGCTGGGACATGCTATTTGATATGATCTGCCAGTCTTTGGGACGTACAACCTACCTAGCATCACACTGGCACTGAAATTCATATGCTACATTACTCACTTGTGTGATAGGCAGGATGTCTTTTTGGCTTGATGGCAGCATCCTGTTAGTGGCGAATACCACTTGTGTTGCTACTGCATAAATGCAGCGTGAAACACCTAGCTTCACCGGTTGCTCAAATTTTTGAGATACTTTGCCCTTCCAGGATAATCTGAGGTAGTGTGGGTACTTTTCAGGGCTGGAAGTGATGGCCTTAGGCCTGTTCATGAGTTTGTGTGATATATAGCCCGAAATGACCTGATCAAGGTAGCCATTATCCTGCAGGATACCTTTGATACACCGTTTTTCAGCATCAAGCTTGCATGGTGAGCAAATGGCTCAGGCCCTATTTACAAGGTTGCCAATAAGACCAATCTTATAGTGTGTGGAACTGTAAGAATCCCAACGCGTATATTGATCAGTGAAGGTAGGCTTGTGGTAGAGAACCCCCTGGTAGATTTCTCAACTAGTACGTCAAGAAAGGGGTGTTCATTTGACTGCTCCATTTCAAAGGTGAATTTGAGTGCAGGATGGAACCCATTAAGACACGTAAGGCAATTGTTACATGCAGCTGCGGATTTAAATATAGCGAATGTATCATCCACATGAGGGGTCAGAGGTTAGATGTTATTCCATCGAAGACACATTTCTCATGGAACCCAGCAAAGGTGTTTGAGAGAGCTGGGCCTAGAGGGGATCCCATGGCAACACCATCTATTTGGGCATAAATGGTGTCATTAAAACTGAACTCATCTGCGCGAGTTGCCGAGTTCATAAGTTCAATGAATACTGATTCACACAGTGGTGGCGGGTCTAGATCACTATGATATAGTGCTGCAGCACAAATATCTCTCACCATGCAAGCTTGATAGAGCACGTCAAAGTCATCCTGCAGGATAATGGCTACCCTGATCAGATCATTTTGCACTGTATATCATGCAAACTCTGTACTACCAAACAACTATTTGGATCCATATGTAATGAGCTGAACAGTGCAAGATCGCACATGGGCAGCCATCCCACCAACCCCCACCCAGCAGGAAACACTCCTAAGTCCACATCTCCGGAATTAGACTCCGGAACGGAAGATTCCAGATACTGAATCCGAATGCACTCTGAGGGATCCTTTCCCAACTTGTTCAGCCCTGTATGACCTTTTAACCCCTAATGGAACTAACAGAGAATTCACTATTGACACTGCAGTTCATGTCTGAACTTATTCAAAAGATCTGCTTTGTTTTAAACTGTAAAATATTGATGTTCATGTCTGATTTACCATATCACAACCCCTTCCTTTTGCCTCTTGTTAAATGTAAGTGGTTTAAAGCCTGCATTTAATAAACAGAAAGGAATTTGTTTTAAGCACATTAAATATTCAGATGGGAACAGCACACTGCTGGATAAGATATCCCTAGCTGATTCTTGAATGATTCCAGAGTTCATTCTTACACCAGAGAGGTCTCCTGCACAGGGGAAGGCCAGGCCATTTGGTCCATCAAGACTCAACTGGTTCTTTTCCTTACAGCTTTGTACCAATCTCAAACTAATCCCACTGCCTCACACTCTCCCCATAGCCCTGTACCAATCCCAAACTAATCCCACTTCCTCACTCTCTCCCCATAGCCCTGTATCAATTGTAAACTAATCCCACTGCCCTGCACTCTGCCCTAGGCCTATATTAATCCCAAACTAATCCCACTTCCTCACTCTCTCCCCATAGCCCTGTATCAATCTCAAACTAATCCCACTGCCCTGCACTCTCCCCTAGGCCTACATTAATCCCAAACTAATCCCACTGCCTCACTCTCTCCGCATAGCCCTGTATCAGTTCTGCAGAGAGAGCTTGAAGAGCGAGGGTTCAAATTAAAATGCGGAACCTCAAAGTGATTAATCTCTGGATTGTTACCTGAGCCACATTCCAATTGATAAAGAGATAAGTAGTTTAGAAGGTTAAATGCTGGCTGAAGGAGTGTGGGTGGTGGGGTTTCGCTTCATGGGCCACTGGCAGCAGTACAGGGGGAAGGGGGAGCTGTTTTGTTGGGATGTACTCCACTTAAACTGGGCTGGGACCAGTGCCCTGGTGAATCAAATATCTTCAGGCAGTAAACTATTTTTTAAACTAATAAAGGGAGGGGTGGGGAGGATTCAGGAAAGGGTAAATTCAAAAACAGCAAGGGAAATGTTAAGCTATAAAGCGAGCAATGTTTTGAGTAAAAATGCAGAGTGGGTCAGGAAGGGGCAGTGATAAGGCATAGTAATAGGGCATTAGTGACTAAAGTGACAACAGGGGAAATGGAGTAAGGTTGAAGCTAAAGGCACAAGAACTAAACATGTGAAGTATTCACCACAAATTAGATTAATTAAAAGCAAAGTTTAAAATATAATGGGCTTGATCCAATAGCTGTTACAGAGATGTGCCTGCAGAGTGACCAAGGTTGGCAGATAGATGTTAATAGTTATTTGGTAGTACAGAACTTCAGTATTGTTTAAAAAAGAGACATGTCTAAGCTTTTCATCTTGCACTCGTCAGGACACTCGTAAGTGTCTTGATGAGTGTAAGATGAAAAGCTTAGACATGTTTCTTTTTTCAGCAATATTCAAGGTAGATATTCTTGTGAAAGGCAAAATGGAAAAGGAGGGGGTAATCTTGAAAATAAAAGATAAATTGTGAGAATGAAGGAATCTTTGCTCAAAAAAATCATGATGTAGAGTCAGTTCAGATAGAGCTAAGAAACAAGAGGCAGAAAATATAAATGGGACTTGTTCATAAATCCCTAATAGTAGTAGGACAATGTAGGACAGAAAATAAGTTAGGAAATTAGAGGCGCATGTAACAAGGTTAATGCAGTAATCATGGGAAACTTTAATCTTCATATAGACTGGGCAAACCAATTTTTCACTAATAATTTGGAGGACAAGCTCATGGAATATATTCAAAAGAGTTTTCTAGATCAGTATGTCAAGGAACCAAGTGCCAACAGAGTGTTTTAGATTTAATATTGTGGAACAAGAAAGGTTAATTAATAACCTCTTATTAAGTAACCCGTGGGGAGGAGTGATTTTAATATGCATAATTTTTTAATGAGCTTGAGAATGATTTAATTAAATATAAAACTATGGTCTTAAATCTGAGCAAAGCAAACTCCGCAGGTAAGGGGGGTGAGTTGTCTGAGGAGGATTCGAAAACCATGTTAGGGGAATAGATAGAAGAGTCATATTGGACATGAAACATTAACTCTGTTTCTCTTTCCACAGATGCTGCCAGGCCTGCTGAGTTTTTTCAGTACTTTCTGTTTTTATTAAAAGATATGATGCTAGATAAACAATGGCAAACATTTAAAGAATTAATTCATAATACATAACAAATAGATATTCCCTTAGGAAATAAAAAATCAGCAAACTGTGGTAAAAAGAGAAATTAAACATAGTATTAGATGAAAGGAAGATGCCAAAAAGAATAGTAAACCTTAAGATTGGGAGAATTTTAGAGCTCAACAAAGGAGTACCAAAAATTGATGGAGAGAGAAAATGGATTGAGATTAAACTAACAGAAACAAGGTAGAATGTACAAAAATAATACCACTGTCCTGCTCTTAACCGATAGCCTATAACGATCCCAAACTAATTCCATAGCCCTACTCCCTCCTCAGAACCCTGTTATCAATCCCAAACTAATCCCACTGTCCCGCTCTCTTCCCATAGCCCTGTATTAATCCCAAACTAATCCCACTGTCCTGCTCTCTTCCCATAGTCACGTATCAATCCCAAACTAAATCCCCCTCTCCTACTCTCTCCCCATTGCCTTATAGCAATTCCAAACTAATCCCATTGCCCTGTGTCCTTCCCATTGATCTGTATCAATCCCAAACTAATCTCACTGCCCTAGTCTCTCTGTGTAGTTCTGTATCAATCTCAAACTAACCCCACTGCCCCATTCTCTCCCCATAGTCCTGTATCAACCTCAAACTAATCCAATGACCCACTCTCTCCCATAGCCCTGTATCAATCTCAAGGGAGGGGTTCCGCCTCAGTCTCAACCGGGTAGAGAACAATATCCTCCTGGCAGTTTTGTCGTGCTTTTGAGGAGGGTTTAAACCAGCAAAGCAGGGGTAGGAAGCTGAGAGAAGGGGGAAAAGCAGATCTAGGATTGGAAGGCAGAAAATTAGCAAAAGAGTTTGAAAGGCAGGGCAAACAATGGTTGGAAAACAGACAAAATGGGAGCCCGGTTGTGCTTCATGGTATATATCTCAACGCAAGGAGTAGAGTAAATAAGGCAGGTGAGCTGAGGGCACAGATTGGCATGAGGAAGCACAGATTGACATGATTACTTGCAGCTATTACTGAAACATAGTTTAGAAAGGGGCAGGAATGGCAGCTTAATGTTTCTGAATATAGTGTTTTCAGACAAGATAGAGAAAGGTGTTATTAATACCTAGTTCATGATTTATGTTAATATTTTAGAGGTAATTTTTGGTTCTGGGAAGAGTAAAGTTTGACTGTAGAAAATGGGATAAATGCACCTAAAGCAGCTTGAAGACTATTACACTTAAAAAGTTGGGGCCATGTTGACTGTCGGGGTTGACAGCTAGAAAGGTAAGATTATAAAACAGCAGGTTGGTTTACTTATCTGGAGAATTAGAGATGAACTGTCTATATTGCTTGCAGCCCAGAGAGCTGTTTTGTTTTGGGAGTTAAAGCTACAATTATTTCAAAGTATTCAGTGAGCCCTGGAAGGCTATGCCATCATGGAGATGGGCGGAGCTTAAGAAAGTTCTAGATTTGCAATTTATCTGTGTGTTTTCTGGGGGAGTGTGTTCTGCATCAGGGGAAAAGGCCATACTGAAAAAGGTGCTGCTGTTAGCAGGCTCCAGACAGCAGAAGTGTTGCTGTTAGCTGGCTCTGTCTAGATGGGGCTCAGGAGAAGTCCTGGGGAGCTGAGAAGGTGGTAGAAGGTCACTGGCTCCCTGCTAGAGAAGGTTAGAGGAAGGAGTCCTGGGGGCCATTTACAGCTTTTTGTAGCTGGGGAGATTGGAGTTTGGTGAAATCCAGGGGTAGTGCCAGCCCAGTGAAGCTAGCTGGCTATTAAAGAGCTGAAATTGTGCCAGTAAGTGAAGGCTGGAGTGCAGACTTGGAAATCCAGGGGAACAGAGTCTCAGGAAATGAGTCTGAAACCCTGGGAAGTGTGCAGTCGATGAGGCTGCCTTAGTTGGAATCATTTTAGAGGAAATTCAGAGGCTAGATCTTCGAAAGTGAGAAGTTTAGAGTCCCTCGTGAGGGAGACAGAGTTTCAATGAGACTGGTTGACTCACAGTGTTAACTGATGTCTAGATGGGCTGCTGAGAAATCCGTGGGATCTGTCTTGGCACATTTGCTATTTATTGTACAGTGTGGTGTGATCAACCAGTTTGCCTGTTAATTCACATATACCTCAGATTATTTCTGTATGTTAGATTATCAAATAGATATTGTAAATTGTTTTATCTTTCTGACCTTGTATAATAAAGTTTATTTTTGTTCAAAACCTATGGAATCTTGTGGCTTTATTCTCTTAGCAAGTGTCCTGAATCTCAAACTTTGTCTACTTTAAACAAAATGTTATTGGTCCCTCACTGGATTGTGCCAAAAACTTGGGGGTCTGGTACAGGGGGATAAAATAGGAGGTGGGCTGGCAATATTGAGAAAAGAAACAATTACAGCCATGAAAAGGGGTGATATGTTACAGCTATCATCAAATGAGGCTATATGGTTGAACTAGGGAACAAAAAAGGGGTATTCACACTGCTGAGAGTGTACTATAGACCCTCACAGAGGGAGATAGAAGAGCAAATTTTCAGGCAAATTTCTGACAAATGCAAAAACATTGAGGCAGTAATTATGGAGGATTTTAATTACCATAATATTAACTGGGATACAGTCAATGTAAAAGGTATAGAGGGCACAGAATTCCTAAATTGCATTCTCCATGACCAGTTTTAATCAGTATGAGACAAGCCCAACAGTGATGGCTGGGGGTGGGGGAGTTGCAATTCTGGATTTAGTTTTAGGGAATGAAGCTGGGCAATTGGAAGGAGTATTACTTGGAGGGCACTTTTGTGTTGGTGATCATAATTCAGTTAAATTTAGCATAATTACAGAAAAAAATAAAACAAATAAGAAATGTTTGACATTGGTTCTAAAAAGGCTTATTTTACCAGGCTGAAAAATTAGTGTAAGTGGAACGGGAACAGCCACTTGAGTGTAAATCGTTGTCAGAGTAATGAAGGCATTCAAGAAGGAGATTCAAGGGGTTCTGGGTAAATATGTTCCCAAGAAAAAGGCTGGGACGGCCAAATCTAGAGCCCCGAGGATGACAAGGTGCATAGAGGCAAAAAAGGTGAAGCTTATGTCAAGCACCGAGAGCATAATACTGCAGAAAGCCAGGATGAGTACACCAGGTGTTGGGGTGAAATTAAGAAGGAAATTAGGAAAGCAAAAAGAGGACATGGAAAAGTACTGCTGAGAAAATTCAAAGAAAACCCAAATATGTTTTATAAATATGTAAAGTGCAAAAGGATAACTAAAGAAAAAGTAGGGCCAATAGGGACCAAAAAGATAAGCTATATGTGTAGGCGGAGGATGTGGGTAAGGTTCTCAATGAGTATTTTGTGGTTGTCTTCACAAATGATGGGGCTGATGAACGATGTCATAGTTAAGGAGGAAGAGTGTGAAACATTGGGTGGGATAAACTTTGTAACAGAGGAAGTGTTGAAGGGTTTGGCATCCTTGTAAGTAGATAATCACCAGGCCTAACTGAAATAAACTCCAGGTTGTTAAAAAAAGCAAGGGAGGGATCATCATATTTTGATCCTCCCTGGCTACAGGAGTGATGTCAGAGGTTTGAGGAATCCTCAAAGTTGTACCAGGGAGGAAGGATAATCAGAGTAATTATAGGCCCGTTAGCTTAACTTCAGTTGAGGACAAATTACTCAAATCAATCCAGAGGGAGAGCATAAATCTTCATTTAGAAAGGCATAGATTAATCAAGGAGAGTCAGCATGGATTTGTTAAGGGAAGATCAAATCTGACAGGGCCCTCAACCGTGTCCGGCCCATCTCCTGCACATCTGCCCTCACACCTTCCTCTCCCTCCCAGAGACATTATAGGGTCCCCCTTGTCCTCGCTTATCACCCCACTAGCCTCTGCGTTCAAAGGGTCATCCTCTGCCATTTCCGCCAACTCTGGCATGATGCCACCACCAAACACATCTTCCTTTCACCCCCCCGGCGGCTTTCCGCAGGGATCGTTCCCTCCAGGACACCCTGGTCCATTCCTCCATCACCCCCTACACCTCAACCCCCTCCCACGGCACCTTCCCATGCAACCGCAGAAAGTGCAACACCTGCCCCTTTACTTCCTCCCTCCTCACCGTCCAAGGGCCCAAACATTCCTTTTAAGTGAAGCAGCACTTCACTTGCACTTCTCTCAATTTAGTCTACTACATTTGCTGCTCCCAATGCGGTCTCCTCTACATTGGAGAAACCAAACGCAGACTGGGTAACCGCTTTGTGGAACACCTTCGGTCTGTCCGCAAGCATGACCCAGACCTCCCTGTCGCTTGCCATTTCAACACACCACCCTGCTCTTATGCCCACATGTCCATCCTTGGCCTGCTGCAATGTTCCAGTGAAGCTCAACGCAAACTGGAGGAACAGCACCTCATTTTCTGACTAGGCACTTTACAGCCTTCCGGACTTAATATTGAGTTCAACAATTTCATATCATGAGCTCTCTCCTCCATCCCCACCCTCTTTCCGATCCCCCTTTTTCAAATAATTTATAATTTTTAAAAAAGTATATTTTTCTTTTCCCACTTATTTTTAAATTTATTTCGATCTATTGTTTTATCTCCACCTTTTAGTCCATTTTGATCCCTTCCCCCCACCCCACCCCTACTAGGGCCATCGGCCACTAGTTTGTCCTGCTTGCTTCCCTTAATGTTCCCATTAGCACATTCCTTAGATAATATCACCACTGTCAACACCCCTTTGTCCTTTTGTCTATGACATCTTTGGCAATCTCTTCTTTGCCTCCACCTATCACTGGCCCTCTATCCAGCTCTACCTGTCCCACCCCCCTCTACCAGCTTATATTTCACCTCATTTCTCTATTTCCTTAGTTCTGATGAAGAGTCATACGGATTCGAAATGTTAACTGTATTCCTCTCCGCAGATGCTGTCAGACCTGCTGAGTTTTTCCAGGTATTTTTGTTTTTGTCACATCTGACTAACTTGATTGAACCTTTTGAGGTGACAAGTAGGATTTACGAAAGCAGTGCAGTGGATTTGGTCTACATGAATTATAGAAAGGCTTTTGACAAGGTCCCACATGGCGGACTGATCAAAATATTAAAAGTTCTTGGAATCCCAAGAGCTGGGATTGATCCCAGGGAGAGTGACAAATTGGATTCAAAATTGACTCAGTGGCAGGAACCGAAGGGTAAGGGCTGACAGTGATTTTGTGTGGGAAGGCTGTTTTCAGTAGGGATTCTTCAGGGCTCAGTGCTTTATTCGCTCCATTAATGCTCTAGACTCGAATGTAGTGGACATGATAAAGAAGTTTGCGGATGATACAAATATTGGCCATGTGGTTGATGATGAAGAAGAAAGCATTAGACTGCAGGAAGAGAAAGATGATCTCGTAAGTTGGGCAGAAAAGTAGAGAATGGAATTCAATCTGGAGAAGTGTGAGGTAATGCATTTTGGGAGATGCAACAAGGAAAGAGAATTCACAATAAATGGGAGAATACTGAACAGTGTGGAGGAACAGAGGGGCTTTGGAGTCTGTACGTACAGATCCTTAAGATAGCAGGGCAGGTCGATAAGGTGGTTTTTAAGGCAAATGGCATGTTTTCCTTTTTTAGTCAAGACACAGAACATAAGAGCGAGGAGGTTATCTGGAATTGTATACAACACTAGTTAGACCACAGCTTAAATACTGCATACAGTTCTGGTCACCACATAGCAGGAAAGATTTGATAGTACTGGAGAGGCTGCAGTCAAGATTTACAAGGATGTTGCCAGGACTGGTAAACTTTAGCTATGAGAGAAGAGTGTATAGGCTGGGGTTGTGCTCCAGGGAACAGAGAAGTCTGAGGGGTGACTTATTTGAGGTGTATAAAATTCTGTGGTGGCCGGTGGGGCGGGGGGGGTGCATAGATGGAGCAAGCTTTTTTAAATTTATTCATTCATGAGATGTGGGCATTGCTGGCTAGGCCCTTGTTCAGAGGGCATTTTAAGAGTCATTCAATTGTTGTGAGTCTGGAGTCACATGTAGGCCACACCAGCTAAGGATGGCAGATTTCCTTCCCTAATGGACATTAGTGAACCATATGGGTTTTTACAATAATCGACAATGGTTTCATAGTCATCATCGGTCTTTTAATTTCAGATTTTATTGAATTCAATCCTGTTGGGATTTGAACCAGGGTCCCCAGAGCATTACCCTGGGTCTCTGGAATACCAATCCAGTGACAATACACCTCCCTAGGGAGAGGCTGTGGCATGGTGGTAACCCAGGTTCGAATCCCACCACAGCAGATGGTGAAATTTGAACTCAGTAAAAATCTGGAATTAGAAGTCTGATGATGGCCATAAAACCATTGTCGATTGTTGTAAAAGCCCATCTGGTTCACTAATGTCCTTCAGGGAAGGAAATCTGCCATCCTTACCTGGTCTGGCCTACATGTGACTTCAGACCCACAGCAATGTGGTTGACTCTTAAAATGCCCTCTGAACAAGGGCAGTTAGGGATGGGAAATAAATGCTGGCCTAGCCAGCGATGTCCACATCCCATGAACAAATATTTTTTTAAAAATGCCACCAGCAGATAGGGATGATCTGTTTATTTTAACAGAGGAGTCAAACTCCTGGGGGCATAGATTTCAAGTAATTGGCAGAAGAGGAAACATTCTTTTACCCAGAGAGTGTTGGGGCCTGGAACTCACAGCCTGAAAGAATGGTAGAGACAGAAACACTCAGCACATTTGAAAAATATTTCGATGTCCACTTGTAGAGTCATGACCTGTAGAGTTATGGACCCAGTGCAGAAATGTGGGGTTGGCCTCATCAGTTAGCACAAGCATGATGGGCCAAAAGGCCTCCTTCTCTATGCTGTAAATTTTCTACGTTTCTCTGATTCTCTGGTTCATGTCCAGGTCCATTTTGATATATTCCTTTACTCATAGTGGTGAACCTTGTAATCCTCTGTAACTTTTCTGGGATTGGCTGTTTCGTTATGTTTCACTGAACAGAAATGCACGACAACCTAACCCCACTGCCCTGCTCACTTGCCATTGCCCTCTATCAACTAACCCCAAACTAACCCCAAGGTGGGTATTAATTCTTTCAAAATTGAGCTGGTAAATTCCTGCTTAGGAGGGGGAATGATTAAATATTCCATTGAACAGCGTGGCTTCTGTCCCTCTGCCATTGCTGCCTTGATCTCTGAGTAAGGCAACAGTCCACATTTGCTGGTTGTAGAGAATGAATGATGTCTTCTTCCAAATAACATATATACACAAGCAGCATGTGCACATAATATTCTCATTTCCATTTACGAAAATTAACAGGTTTACAAATATAGCAATGTGGAAAGTATTCCGCCGAGCAGAACAAGTACTATCTACCCAATAGATAACACAAACAAATTCATAAAATCTTCTAAAAGAATTACAATTCATTTATATAACATCTTTCACCACCTCAAGTATTTCACAATCAATGAATCACTTTTGAAGGATGTATTTGCTATACTGGGCCTGCAGCAGGTGGTGAGGGAACCAACACAAGGGAGCAACTTACTTCACCTCATCCTCACCAATCTACCTGCTTTGGATGCATCTGTCCATAACAGTATTGGTCAGAGTGACCACAACACAGTTGTTGTGGAGACATTTTTGGAGCTGCACTCATCCAGACAAGTGGGGAGTATTCCATCACACTCCGGACTTGTGCCTTGTAGATGGTGGACAGGCTTTGGGGAGTCAGGAGGTGAGTTACTTGCTTCAGAATTCCCAGATTCTGACCTGTTCTTGTAGCCACAATATTTATATGACTGGTCCAGTTCAGTATCTGATCAATTATACCGTCCAGGATGTTGATAGCGGGTGATTTGGCAATGTAGTGTCATTGAATGTCAAGGGATGATGGTTAGATCCTCTCTTGCTGGAGATGATCATTGCCTGGTACTTGTGTGGCTTCACAACCCTGGTTCTACGAGGAGTGCAGGAGGGCATGCCAGGAGCAGCACCAGGCGTACCCAAATGTGAGGTGTCAACCTGGCTACAACACATAACTATTTGCATGCCAAACAGTAAAAGCAGCAAGCAATAGACAGAGTTAAGCGATCCCACAGGCAACGGATCAGATCTAAGCTCAGCAGTCCTGTCACATCCACATCCAGTCGTGAATGGTGGAGGACTATTAAACAACTAATTGGAGGAGGAGGCTCCACAAATATTGCCATTCTTAATGATGGGGGAGCCCAGCACATCAGTGTAAAAGACAGGGCTGAAGCATTTGCAACCATCTTCAGCCAGAAGTGTCGAGTGGATGATCCATCTCAGCCTCATCTGGAGGCCCCCAGCATCACAAATGCTAGTCCTCAGCCAATTTGATTCACTCCATGTGAATCAAGAAACAGCTGAAGGATACTGCAAAGGCTATGGACGCCGACACCATTTCAGCAACAGTACTGAAGACTTTTGTTCCAGAACTTGCCACCCACCCGCCCCCCACCCCCAGCCCCCAGCCAAGCTGTTCCAGTACAGCTACAGCACTGGCATCTACCCAGCTATGTGGAAAATTGCCCAGATATGTCCTGCACACAAAAAGCAGGACAAATCCAACCCAGCCAATTACCACCCCATCAGTCTACTCTCGATCATCAGTAAAGTGATGGAAGGGGTTGTCGACAGTGCTATCAAGCAGTGCTTAGACAATAGTCACCTGCTCAATGATGGCTTCCGCCAGGGCCACTCAGCTCCTGACCTCATTACAGCCTTGGTCCAAACACAGGAACTCCCGAGGTGAGGTGATAGTGACTGTCCTTGACATCAAGGCAGCATTGTTCTAAGTGTATCATCAAGGATCACTAGCAAAACTGAAGTCAATAGGAATCGGGGAAAACTTTCCACAATTGAGGTTGAGATTGTTGGAGGTCAATTATCTCAATTCTGGGACATCACTACAGGAGTTCCACAGGGTAGTGTCCAAGGCCCAAACATCTTCAACTGCTTCATCAATGACCTTCCTTCCATCGTAAGGCTGATGATTGCACAATGTTCAGCACCATCTGCAACCCCTCAGATACTAAATTAGTCCACACCCTCATGCAACAAGACTTGAACAACATACAGGTCTGAGCTGATATGTAGCAAATAACATTCATGCTACGCAAGTGCCAGGCAATGACCATCTCCAACAAGAGAGGATCTAACCATCATCCCTTGACATTCAATGACACTACATTGCTGAATTCCCCACTATCAACATCCTGGGTGGTATCATTGATCAGACACTGAACTGGGCTAGCCATATAAATAATGTGGCTACAAGAGCAGGTCAGAAGCTGGGAATTCTGAAGCAAGAAACCCACCTGCTGAAGCCCCAAAGCCTGTCCATCATCTACAAGGCACAAGTTAGGGGTGTGATGGAATACTCTCCACTTGTCTGGGTGAGTGCAGCACCAACGACATTCAAAAAGCTCAACACCATCCAGGGCAAAGCAGCCCACTCGATTTGTACCCTTTCCACAAACATTCACTTCCTCCAGCACCGACGACAGTGGCAGCAGTGTGTACCATCCACAGGATGCACTGCAGCAACTTACCAAGGCTCCTTAGACAGTACCTTCCAAACCTGCAACTTCTACCACCTCAAAGAACAAGGGCAGCAGACACAAGTTCCCCTCCAAGCCACACGCCATCCTGACTTGGAAATATATCACCATTCCTTCACTGTCACTGGGTCAAAATCCGGGAACTCCCTTCCTAATAGCGCTGTGGGTGTACCTACACCACATGGACCGCAACAGTTTATAAAGGTGGTTCACCACCACCTTCTCAAGTGCAATTAGGGATAGGCAATAGATGCTGACCTAGCCAGTGATGCCCATACCTCACAGAAGAGTGAAACAAGATGTAGGGTAATGTGCCTGTAGATTTTTCTTGAGTAAATGTAACGTGGGAATGAAGGCAGGAAAACCAATCAATTTTGTGAATCAGAGGCGAGAGTGCTACCACTGTTCTCTGGTTGATGCATCTAGAGAAGTTCAGTACAAAGGTTACCAAGCAAACATAGGATCAGGAAAAGACCATTCAACCCTTCCAACCTGTGCTTGAACTCCATTTATGTCTTAGTACCATATCCCATGACACCCTAACCTCACACAAATCTAACCATCTCAGTCTTAAACATTTCAATCAGTTTCACTTCGCATTAAATATATATATATATATCTGCAGTTTCAACATGAAATACTGGAATTAAAAAAAAATTGTATGCAAAATTGTGGTGCAGGAAGTAATGTTTGTAATTGGAAGTACATGCCATATACAATGCTTGAGATGAGGAATTAGATTTTGCTGTGTAATACATTCTGACTGCATTACTTTCCAGTGTCAGCATTCTACCATAATATTCATATTTTTTCTCACCAGTGATACGGAAGGAAAAGTTTAGCTTTCTTTTTTCTGGTATGTTTTTACTGGACTTTGATCTGTTGTGGCTGAATGCTACATATAGCATGTGAGAAAATGAGGTGCAAGGATGAAAGGCCAGCGTCTATCCCATCTCCTTCAGACTTACAATCAAAACTTTGCTCTTGCATCTCAAGAAGCCTGACAGGAAGTCTGCACTTCTGACATATCTCGGGTTGTTTTCTGAAGGGAAAATCTTTCCAACCCTAACCTGGATCTTAGTGCGCATTGAGGGATGTTCACTCGGCCTAAACGCAATGCGGTTGTAGTGTTTTCTGTTTCTTCAGCTTTGGGTACCAACAGTAAACAGGTGATGGCCATTCCCTGGGGTCTTTGTAGAGGGATTCCATCCAGGACAGCCCAGAGGCAGAAAATGCAGACTGGTTGGCCGGGGAAGGCGGTAATGGCACAAGCCCTTTCCCTAGACATACCCAGATACACTGGCCCCTCTGTAATTTTAATAATCCCTGATTTTTTTTTTCAAAGCTTTAGTCTGCAATCCTGCCCTCTCACAACCAGTCACACCAAAGACAAATGGAAGACTTACTCCTGTGGATATACAGCGTATCTGAGTTCTGACCTAATTGCTAGCTCATTTCCTTCCCTTCCCTGCGGCTGATCCTCTGACACAGTTCAGCACAGATCAGAAACTGAAGCTGGAACTGTCTGCTTTGCAAAGACTCGGTAGCACACACAGTAATGCCTTCACCCACTTAGTCATTGGGCAGCTCAAGACAAGAGGCTTAGCAACAGATAAAGTACATATTGTGAGACATCAGAAGAGATCCAAAAACAAACCAAGCACTTACCAGAAATCTCTGCCCACTAATACTGTTCTTTTTAACAACTTTTTCACAGTCTTTCCAGTCCAGCTGTTGAACACAAACATAATGATAAAGTTAACTTTCATGTATTTGAAAATAATGTGACACTCAAGAATTCCATTCAGCTGCTGCCAGCTGTATCTCAGGCAGTAGCACTCTCGCCTCGGAGTCAGAAAGTTTGAGGTTTCAAATCCCATTCCTGAGACTTGAGTGCATAATTTAAGCTGCTACCCCAGTGCAGTAGAAAGGGAGTGCTGCCCTGTTAGAGGTGCTGTCTCAGGTGGATGTAAAAGCTTCCATGGCACTTTTTTGAAGAAGAGCAGAGGAATTCTCCAGAAGTTATTTTTATCTCTCAAAAGAAACATCAACAAAACAGATATGATATGATTCTTGTCATATTGCTGATTGTGGGATCTTGCTGGACATAAATTGTACATCACAAGTTGTGAGTCTACTTTAAAAATAATTTATTAGTTGTTAATTAGGCATCCTGAGGTTGTGAAAGGTGCTTATATAAATGCAAATCTTTCTTTCTTTCAATTACATCATCAGATTTTTAGCTTAAATGAGTGGGGTGATTTTAAAGGGAAACTGTAAATTGTTGACAAAACAATAAGGACTTCTGCTCTTCTGAATGGATTCTCTTCCAGTCCCCTGCAGGGCAGAAGTTTATTTCTGCTGTACAGATTCCCACTATTAAGATGGAGCTTATCAATGCAATCCAGGAAACTCCATCTGTGCTAGGACATAGCAAAGGCAAGCAAGAAGCCCTAATGACATAGAAGAGCCTGGGTGATGCGGTGACAGGTCCCATTGAAGGCGAGGCCTAGAACAAAGACTCCAGTAAGGAGTCACCTGAAGAAGGAGGAGGTTGCTACATGGTTCTGTTCCTCCATTAGGAGAACCTTGGGCCTACCTCCCACGTGGCAGGCCTGGGGAAGTGGTTGCAAGCAGACCCGAGGGTAAACCTCCAGAGAACCAGGCACCTTGTCTCCCTTCATCCAATTTATATTCAGCAGGTGGGGAAGGAGATAGACAAGGGGGTTCAAGGCAGGGGGTGAGGGGTGGAAATCCTGGTGATGCGGCAGTAGGCCTTATCAGCTGATCTTTTCACCATTCTCCACTGTGATCCCACCCAAAATTGGGTGGGAATGAGGAGAAGGATATTCCCAGAGGAGCAGAGTTGTGTGATGATGCAGCAGAGTACAGTCATTGCAATCATAATTTGAGATACTTGGCCCTTTTGTAATGCATTGACTATCCGTGCGGTGAAAATGGAATGATTATATTGTGCATGTTTATCAACAGAAGGAGCTCTACAGTTATTATAATATTGTAACTGCTTGCTTTGTTGGTGGATGGAATGTAGTGCAGAGTCACCAGAATGACACTGGGCCTTATAGGATTAAATTATGAGACCACGTTGTATAAAGGTTTGGAACCCCTTGACTTTAAAAGATTGAGAGCTGAGTCCATTGAAATATTTAAAATGAGAAAGCGATTCAATAGAGAAACTATACAAAGATTAATTCTGGGTGGGGCATCAAAAAAAAGGGGTTATAACATTAAAATTCAAACCAAGTCAATTAGGAGCGAAATCAGGAAGCATTTTTCACACAAAGGGGTTAGTGGAAATTTTTCACATTTCAAAAGCTTCAAATTCAATATTAAATGACAATTGGAACAAGAGCAGGATAGATAGGTTTCTGCTGGATAAAGTTAACAAGGAATGTGAAGCAAAGCTGGGAATATGAAGTGGAGTACAGATGAACCATGACCTAACTGAATGGCAGAGCAGATTTGAGGGGCTGAATGTCTTCCTTATGTTTCTGTGTTACGCTCCTATGTCACTATCTTACCACAGCATTCTGCTGTCTGCTAATGTTAAGTACAACAACAACGTGCATTCATATAACACCTAGAAAAGGTCTCAAGATAGTTCATGGAAGTGTCAGACAAAAATGGACCCCAGATCAAAGCAGGGTGATTAAACGGCATGACACTTTAAGGAGGGAGAGGGGTGGTGAGACAGGACAGTGTAAGAAAGAATTTCCCGAGTGCAGGCCCTCGCATGCTGAAGGCACAGCTGCCAGTTATGGGGTGAAGGGAGTGGGAGCTGGACAAGGGGCCAGAGTCAAAGAAGTGAAGAGTTTGGGATGGATTGAATTTGTGGAGGATGTTGCAGAGATAGAGAGGGGGAAGGCCATGATGGGTCTTAAACATGAGAACAAGAATTTTAAATCGTTGGGGCATTGGGAACCACTTAGGACAGATGTGTTAAGTGAGCAGTCTTGGTGTGGGATAACTTAGGCACAGCAGAGTTTTGGAATTATCAGGAGTAGATGGAGGGGAAAAGATGAGAAGCTGCCAGGAAAGCCTTGGAATAGTTGAGTCTGGAGATTACAAAGGCATGTCTGAGAGTTTCAGAGCCAGGTGGACTGTGTCAGGGTCAGAGGTGGTCAATATTAATAAGAAAGTAGGTAATATTTGTGATGGAGGGTAAATGTGGTTGGAAGCTCAGCTCATCTCGGGGTGCAATAAGGCACCAAGGATACAAGCAGACTGGTTCAGCAGGTGGAGGATGGAATCAGTGAGGGGGGAGGGGGAATAGAAGGCAATGGCTTTGGTCATCCCAATATTTAACTGGAGGAAATTGCAGCTCACCCAGGGAGCCTGACAACACAAAGGCAGTGGAGAAGTTGAAGGTGATGGTACAGTGGTAGAGCTGTGTGTTGTGTGAATGTTGAACTGTCTCTGTATGATATTGGGTCTGATTTTGTCTCTGTGTAAGTGAATGGGTTTTGAGTGAGTTAAAATTGGGCCCAAAAGCCTTTGGATGAGATCACCAAGTGGCAGATGATGAAAAAGGGAACAGAATCCACGATAGATCCTTGGGGAACTCCAGAGGTAATGGTGCAGGGGCAGGAAGAAGAAAAGTCATCTCTGAAGATACTTTGTCTACGATTGGACAGGAAAGAGCTGAACAAGTGAGGGTAATCTCTCTTTGGAGGGAAAGTATTGAGGGTGCTGTGGTTCACCATAGCCAATGGCTGTGTCCAGGGGTACAAAGAGGGACAGTTTACCACATCAGTCATAGTCAGAGAGGATGTGATTTGTGACTTTGAGAGTGGGAGGAGGATGGTGAGGAATACAAGGAGCTGGCTTTGCTTGTGACCAAGGAGGTGATGTGAGGTGCCAATGCTGAGATGTTGGCCGTAAATATAGGTCAGAGAGTTTATATTGAAGGGAAAGGTTAAGGGTGATAGAAGGGCAGAAAAATCAGAGATGAGAAGAGAAGGGGAGTTGAGATGGAAGTTGAAATCACCAAGGATGAAGAGTCAGTGCAGAGACTGAGGGAGAGAACTGAAGAAATAGATTAATGACTGTAGTGGAAGAAACATCAGGCAGATAGCTCAACCTGAACATATTAGATGGGATAATTATCCAGAGAGTTTGGTCCTTTGAACTAAGGTTCATGCTGTTCACATGAAAAGACTTTTAGTCTATTCTTTTCTGACTCAGACCATGGTATTTATCAGAGAGTGTTTATTAGAGGATTAGAGAGCTTCCAGGTTAGAGGGAACAGGAGAAGACATCGGTGAAGGAGGTAACAACCTCTTGGTACCTCCCAAGACTAAGAAGCCTGATCAGCCCCAAGGGTTTGAGTTCCACTCCACAGACAAACATGGTATAAAAGTTTTTCTGATAAACTGTTCCCTAATAAAGCCAGTTTTACAATAAGCTCACTTCGCTATGATGTATTGCCAATCCTCAGGTCAATTCAAAGATATTCACTTTAAAATCCTGCAAGAACCATCCCTCAAAATGTACCAGGCCTACCATCGACACTATCAGAAACCAGCTAGCATACTCAACTCATCAAGTATCCGATTGTTAAAATCTCCCCACGTGAAATCATTTAAGAATAGGTAGGTGGTTGAAGGAAAATGGATGAGGGGGTATGGGGACAGGGTGGGCACAATGCAGCCACTAATCATGTGGTGAATGAACAGCAACACAGGCTGGGGTGAATGGCTTGCCTCTCTTTCTAATTAATTCACTAAGTGCTATTTCTGTGCTGCTGCTATAAAATTAATAAATTCACTTAGAACAGTCACATGGAACTGTCAGAGACATCTTATTCATTAAATGCAAATCAGGCATGAGATTGTATGAATATTTAAAAACAAAATGCCACAACTTAAAGCCACATGTTTCATATTCAACCAAAAGGAATACGACTCCATGCTGTAATACTTCTTTCTCTTTGGCAGCAAGACAAGTCTTAAAGCAATTTTAAACTCTTTTCTCATGAAATAATCCCCCTTTTGCATTAGTTTTAATAATCCATTTCACAATGAATCACTGTGTGAGATTATTGGAAAACTAGCTGCTGATTTCAGCATTTTTACTGCAAAATCTTTTAGTCGACACAATGGTTTGACAGAGATGATGATGTATCCATATTTTCATTATGGTTAATACGTTAGCGAACAAAAAAAAAATGAGACTGTCTTTAGTAAACATGATATTCTATCTTTTTTTATCATGTATGCAGGATCATGCAACAACAACAATTTGCTTTTATATAACTCTTTTAACTTAGTAAAATGTCTCAAAGAGGGAGCGTTATCAAACAAATTTTGACACTGACATATGAGAACAAGTGACCCAAGGTTCGGTCTAATAGGTAGATTTTAAGCAGTGATTTAAAGGAGGAAGGCATGGTAGAGAGGTGGAGATGTGTTGAGATGGAATTCCAGAGCTCAGGGTCTAGACGGCTGAAGGCATGACCATCACTGGAAAAGAGATGAAAATTGGAGAAGATCGAGAGGGTGGAATTGAAGGAACGCTGATATGTCAAAGGTATGCGGGCTGGAACAATTAATAGAGATAGGAAAAGGCCAGAACATGGAGGAATTTGAAAACAAGGATGAGAATTTTAAAATCAAGATGCTGCTGGACTGGGGGCTAATTTAGGTCATTGAGCACAGGGGTGATAGGTGACCGGAACTTAGTGTGAGTTAGAATGTGCAAAAGAGTTTTGGGTAAGCTCAAGTTTACAGAGGCTGGAAGATGGGGGGCCAACCAGGAGATCATTGGAATATCCAAGTCTGGAAGTAACAGAGGCATGGACAAAATTGACAGTTACATTAATATGTGAAAGTTTTAAACAAAGAACCTTTTAGGCTTTAAGGGAAGTATAGCTGGTGGTGAAAAGATTATGTTATCACGTTATAATGTTTTAAACTAAACTTTGAAACAATCGTTACCAGCACATTGAGTTGCTTTTAGTTTGACTTTGCTTGTCAGCCAGATAATCAGCCTGTACAGCTGAAATTACATTGTTACATGGATATTTGGGGAGTACGAGGAAGAACAAACAAAACAGTCTACCCACCATTCTGAAATAGTCAGCCAAATGATTCGGGGACCACTGAAGTACATCATTGCGATTTGGAAGGTTTCTGAAAGCCATCTCTTTATTCCCAAGTATCCGGTTATTTTTCACTTGATTTCATATTATCACAGACAGCTGAAAAGAATAACTGGTCTTTTCTCTTCCTGTCACACACCACAACCTCCAGAGTACCTAGAAAGGAAGTGCGTAGGGTGCTGATCGATGAATAAAATGAATAAGGTACTTCATACGGTAAACGTTTGGTTTGCCCTTTAAAATAATAAAATGTAGGCTGAAAAGTAAATGCTAATAATAAACCTTGAAGTGAAACTGTACCCTAACCTCCTTCTAGATTTTATTTTGAGAAAATCTGCACAGAAATGGACTTGACTAATTTCCTTTGTTACTTCCCCTCCTTATTCTACAGAAATGCAGCAGATCTGTCCTTCTTCCATGATAATGTCTAATGTCAATGCAAGAGAGGCCCTTGCTTAAGTAAGCTGAATAATTTATTATTGCTACATAAAGCTCTGGGCATAACAAACTTAACTAAACTAAATGTGGGAGGTGTATAATCTGCCCATAGTACAGAAAGAACAACTCTACCAGTCATTACTTGCTTTTTAAAAAATATATATGATTAAGATTGAATCTCACGCCACCACACACTGTAAAATGGGTGGTTTGGAATTAACTTCAACCTGGAATTTAATATCAGATTATGTCGCTGATCGAGAAGCAATTTGCACGATGATTCAGAGAACGAAAGATAAAATCCCACAATGGCAGTTTGAGAAACTGAATTCAGTTTCGAAATTCTGGAAATAAAACTGCTGGCATCATTAAAAGTGACAGCAAAGCTGGAAATTATCATATAAACCCAACTAGTTTATGAATGTCCTTTCAGGAAGAAAATTGGGTGTACTTACATGGTTTGGCCTAAAAGTAACTCCGGTTTCACATCTAATTCTTCCAATTGTATAAAACCACTTGGTTCAAGAAGGCAGCGCACCAGCAACTTTTTGGGGCAATTAGTACCAACCTTGACAGTGACCCCAATGCCCGAGAATGAATTTTAGAAAATAAAGGGACACAGTGGGTTTATAACAGGAATAAATTACAGGTTGGGTTATATTTGAAGATCTCTAATGGTTTCTATATCAGGTGTCTTAGTCATTCATTATTGGCTTTCCACATGGGGATTTAAGTAGCTTTCCAATAAAGCAGGGTAAAAGGATACAGGTTGATAATTCAGTGCCCATTTTTAAGTCGTAAATTCTGTGCTCATAATATTTTTAAAAACTTGTGCAGACATGCACTCCCGTCAACCTTTGCATAACTTGAAAAAACTATGGGCAATAGTACTGAAGACTTGTGCTCCAGAACTTGCCGCATCCCTAGCCAAGGTGTTCCAGTGCAGCTACAGCACTGGCATCTCCATGGCAATGTGGAAAATTGCCCAGGTATGTCCTGTCCACAAAAGGCAGCACAAATCCAACCCGGCCAATTTCCACCCCATCAGTCTGTTCTCGATCATCAATGAAGTGATCGAAGGGGTCATCAACAGTGCTATAAGCGGAACTTGTTTAGCAATAGCCTGCTCAGTGATGCTCAGTTTGGGTTCTGCCAGGGTCACTCAGCTCCTGACCTCATTGCAGCCTTGTTCCAAACGTGGACAGTAGAGCTGAACTCCAGAGGTGAGGTGAAAGTGACCGCCCTTGACATCAAGGCAGCATTTGACCGAATGTGGCATCAAGGAGCCCTAGCAAAACTGGAGACGAGGGGAATAGGGGGAAAACTCTCCCCTGGTTGGAGTCATACCTAGCACAAAGGGAGATGGTTGTGGTTGTTGGAGGTCAATCATCCCAGGCTTCATTGCAGGAATTCCTCAGGGTAGTGCCTTAGGCCCAGCCATCTTCAGCTGTTTCATCAATGACCTCCTTCCATCATAAGGTCAGAAGTGGGGATATTCACTGATGATTGCACAATGTTCAGCACCAATCGGGCCTCCTCAGATACTGAAGCTGTCTGTGTCTATACACGGCAAGGCCTGGATAATATCCAGGCTTGGCCTGATAAGTGGCAAGTAACATTCGCGCCACACAAGTGTCAGGCAATGACCATTACCAACAAGAGAGAATCTAACCATCACCCCATGACATTCAATGGCATTACCATTGCTGAATCCCTCACTATCAACACACTGGGGGTTACCATTGACTAGGAACTGAGCTGGACTAGCCAAATAAATACTGTGGCTACAACAGGTCAGAGGCTGGGAATTCTGAGACAAGTAACTCCCCAAAGCCTGTTCACCATCTACAAGGCACAAGTTAGGAGTGTGATGGGATGCTCTCCACTTGCCTGGATGAGTGTGGCTTCAACTACAATCATTAAGTTTGATGCCATCCAGGACAAAACAGCCTGCTTGATTGGCACCCCATCGATCAACTTAAACATTCACTCCCTCCACCATCGATGCACAGTGGCAGCAATAATAACTTCATGGTCTGAAGTTGTTGAATTCAATGTTAAGCCTGGAAGGCTGTAAAATGCCTATTCAGCTATTCGGAAGATGAAGTGCTGTTCCTTCAGTTTGCGTTGGGCTTCACTAGAGCATTGCAGCAGGCCAAGGACAGACATGTGGGCATGACAGCAGGATGGTGTGTTGAAATGGTAAGTGACAGGAATGTCTGGGTCATCCTTACGGTCTGAGCAAAGGCGTTCTGCAAGATGATCACCTCAAGGAGTCTGCATTTAGACTCCCAAATGTACAGGAGATCGCATTGGGAGCAGCAAATACACTAGACCAAATTGAAGAAGGTGCGAGTGAAGTGCTGCTTCACCTGAAAGGAGTGTTACAGGCCTTGGGCAATGAGGAGGGAGGAGGTAAAGGGGTAGGCATTGCACCTTCTGCGATTGTGTGGGAAGGTGCTGTGGAAGGGGATGAAGAGTTAGGAGTGATGGAGGAGTGGACAAGGGTGTCAAAGAGGAAACGGTCCCTACGGAATGCTGATGGGGGAGTGGTGAGGGGAAGATGTGTTTGGTGGTGGTATTATGCTGGAGAACAACTTCAGACCATGAACTCTCTCCACCATTTTGACCCTTTTTTCATCTTTTTTCCCCAACACCCCCTCCCCCTCCCATCAGAGGGCCATCTGTAACTTGTTCATATGTTTTGCTTTCACAGAGCACTGACCCTTGTTCTGTTATTAACACATTCTGCTATCTTACCTTGATGCCACTATCAGCACTTTCTTTAGTCTTTAACACTGCCATTAACACTTCCTTTGTCTTGTGTCCATGACATCTCTGTCAATCTCACCTATCTCTGACCTTCTATTTTGCTCAACCTTTCACCCCCTCTTAAACAGTATAAAATTCATCACATTTCTACTTTTCTTTAGCTCTGGAGAAGAGTCACATGGACTCAAAATGATAAGTCTATTTCTTTCTCCACAGATGCTGCCAGATCTGCTGAGTTTTCCTGGCATTTTCTGTTTTCCTTTCAGTCTCCAGCATCCACAGTACTTTGGTTGTACTCCTTCAACAGCCCTTTCCAAACCCACAACCACTACCACCTAGAAGAACATCACAACTTGCAAGTTCCTCTCCAAGCCCACACCATCCTAGCTTGGGAATATATCAAATATATCACCGTTCCTCCACTGTCGCTGGGTCAAAATCTTGGGACTCCCTCCCTAACAGCACTGTGGGTGTACCTACACCACATGGACTGCAGCGATTCAAGAAGGTAGCTCACCGCCACCTTCTCAAGGGCAATTAGGGATGGGCAATAAATACCAGAGATACACATATCCCATGAAAGACAGGGCTGAGCTTGCTATTGTCATTTCCTGTGCCTAGGTTGATGCCGGGTGGTCCGTCCAGTTTCATTCCTTTTTTGTGACTTTGTAGAGGTTTGATACAACTCAGTGGCTTGCTAGGCCATTTCAGAGTCAACCACATTGCTGTGTGGGTCTGGAGTCACATGTAGGTCAGACCAGCCAAGGACGACAGATTTCTTTCTCTAAAGGACATTTGTGAACCAGATGTGTTTTTACAACAATCAGCCATGGCCATCATTAGACTATTAATTCCAGATTTTTATTGATTTCAAATTCCACCATCTGCTGTGAATCCAGGTCCCCTAGATCTCTGGATTACTAGTCCAGTGACAATACCACTACGCCATCGCCTCCCTGAGGGATTGATTCTGTAGAGTAATGATGCCTGGAGAGTGGCTGAAATCTAATTAGATATAGAGTAACTGACACAAAAAAGTTTTCAGAGTAGATTATAATTGAGTGTTCCAATGTTTTTGCACACCTGTCCAATGATCACACCTTTGGGGAGCCAGAGACAGTGTAAAGGAGGTGCAACTGGTCAGAGTTCCAGTAGGTGACATCCTCCTGTGCGTCCCACCTCCTGAGGGGGGAGGAGGACTCGAGGAGCATCCACTGCCTCAGATTCCTCCACCCACCCAGGTCACTGTGACATTACTGCAGCAGAGACACTGCAAGTTTTACCCTACTCAGACAGTGGAAGAAGCCCCTCCACACCTGGTGGTATGTCATTCCTGAAAAAAAAATACAATTTGAAAAGACTTTGATTAGGCAGATTTCTGTCAAAATTGTCAGAGTCCTAAACTGGGTTCGTGACTGAAAAAAATCTCCAAAGTCGGAACTGACTGGCCTTTAGAAATGGGGGTGGGGGCAGAGGGGAAGGATATTGTATCCAATCTAGTGACATCAATATAAAGCAAATAAATGTATCTGTGTGAGTTATAAATTCAATTTGTTGAAGCATGTTTAGGCATTCGTTACAAATGAAAAGGAAATGACATGGTAGGTTTTTTTTGGGTCATATCTGTGGTACTACATTAGTTCAGGTGAGTACTGGAAAAAGTCATTGAGAACGTGCACACCTTGAAGATAATCCATACAGGCTGCGGAAGGAGTGTCACTGGAAGAATCAGCCATGGTGTTCCAAATGGAGCTATTCACAATCTCAAACATACCAGATGCTGTCCCGTGAGCCCCACATTAAAAATATTCAAGGCACTTGTGGGGACTCAAATGGCAGCCTTCTAGAGAGCTGTGGCAAGGAAGGGGGTCTAATTCCACAGTAGTTTGTTTTGAGGTGTAATCTGTTCCAACAACCATGCTGAGTCCAAGGGCGGAATTGTCCCAGATTTGCACCAAGTGCAGTAGTGAGAAAAAGGACAGTTTACTGCTGGCCGAAATGGCAGGTTTTTGCACCGTATCGTCCCAATTCCCACCTCATTAATCATGCATTCCCAGGAAACATGCCGCTTCGCTGGTGGGCGGGCTCCAATTCACCCGTCACACTGTCACCACACCGCTTCCTCGCGCCAGGCGCCATATTTAGAGTGCAGCCGCGTGCACACCTCTCAGTGCTTCCAGCCGAGGACTGCTGCACAGAAGACATGGCCTCGAAAGGCAAGAAGACTGCAGCTCCCCTATTCAGTGGTGCATTCCTGGGATGCCTTCTGGACACTGTTGGAGCCTGCCACAATGTCCTCTACCCTGGCTCTGGCTGCAGGAGACCCATCAGTGTCACCGGCTTGGGAGGCGGTGGCAGTGGTGGTCAGTGCCAATGCTGCACAGAAGAGGTTCACCATCCAGTGCAGAAAGAGGATGAATGATCTCATTCGTGCTGCTAGTGTAAGGCAACCATCTCATCACTCTAAACTCTCACACTCATAAGCCCATCACACATTCACTGGCATCTCACTCACTGCCAGCTCAAGGGACATAACCACTCACTCTCTCACACTCACATCTCCATCAGGCCTCATATCTTCTGAAGATTGCCTCCTCAGCCCTCACCCTCTTGAGGCTACGTGCACAGGTCAACATGTGTCCCCACATACCTCCCCGGATACACCCCCTTCCCCAGTACAGCCTTCATCCTGCAGCCTCCTCCCTTGCCTGAGGCCACTTCTCCTCGTTCCCCAAGCAAGCCCTAGCCCTGCAGCCATTGAAAAGCCACCCCCATCTTTTGGCTGGTCTTGTAAGTAGAAACCTGCCCGTGAGCCCCCCTAAAAGTGATGTGGTGCTGCCTGTGAAGCCTGGCACTGATGAGCATGAGTGCTGCCCGAAGCAAGGTAGGCAAACAAGCCTCAAAGTCCATACTGAAATGCAGCTTGCCAGGTGCAGGTCGCTTATGTTCAGTTGTGAAACACATTGGAGTGCAATCACGCTGACGTGCCTGGATGATCCAGCGTGGGAGGATGATTCTGGTGAGCTGGGTTTGTATTGATATGCAGGTGCATTACATTGAAGTTCCTGGCATGTGGCAGCGGGAAACATGAACATGGCCCGCCACTGATGGGTGTAGTGGACAATTGCAAACTGGTTTCACGACGGCGCGGAACTGATTTTTGGCCTTCTTGCCATATAGTCTGCTCATGCCTGCCATGATGCACGATGCCAGTGGGCAAGGAAAATTCCACCCTAAGATGTAGGAACAGCACAGAAGGGCGATATCACATTGACCCCCTGTTATTACTACACCTGATGTCCAGTTTCACTGCAGTGACTGGAATTGACTATTAGCTGGTGGGTTGTTTGATTCAATAACACCCATTCCACACCAGCACCCAGGATGAGTCTCCCCCTCTAATTGTTTAATATATTTCAATTGATTTCCTTTCATGTTGAACACAGGGGTGGTGGATGCTGATTTAGCCTCAGATTTTTGTCATTATTCAGCATGAATGAGGATGGAAGTTGGGCTATAAAAGATATTACTGTTGGGCTTCCAATCACTGTGTTTTTTGAGCATGACCTGATTTAAGTGGCCAGTGCTCTTGCTGGAAGCAGGTTGGAGCCTCATGTGCAAATCAATATCAGGGTCCTGAGATGCACTTCACAGAATCACAAAATCATTTCAGAACAGAAGGAAGCCTTTTGGTCCATTGTGTCTGTACCGGTTCTCCAAATGAGAAATTCACCTGGTGCTGTTCGCCTGCCTTCTCCCTGCAGCCCTGCACATCCTTCCTTTTCAGGATATAAACCAATTCCCCCTTGAATGTCTTGATTGAACCTGCCTCCACCACACTCTCCGGCAGTGCGTTCTGGATCTTAACCACTCGCTGCGTGAGAAAGTTTCTCCTCATGTCTCCATTGCTTCTAATTACCTTAAATCTGTGACCCCTGATTCTCAATCCTTCCACCAATGGAAAAGGTTTCTCCCTATCTACTCTATCCTGACCCCTCATGAGCTTGAACACCTTGATTGAATCTGCTCTCAACCTTCTATCCTCCAAGGAAAACTGTCCTAACTTCTCCAATCTATCTACATAACTGAAGTTCCTCATCCCTGGAACCATTTTTGTGAATCTTTTCTGCAACCTCTCTAACCCCTTCACATATCTTGTAAAATGTGGCACCCAGAACTGGAGACAATACTCCAGTTGAGGCCAAACTAGTGTTTTATACAAGGTCAACATAACTTCAGAAAATGCTGGAAAAACTCAGTAGGTCTGACAACATCTGTGGAGAGGGAAACGGAGTTAACGTTTCGAGTCTATATGACCCTTCTTCAAATAGACCAGAAATGTTAACTCTGTTTCTCTTTCTACAGATGCTGCCAGACCTGCTGAGTTTTTCCAGCATTCTCTGTTTTTATTTCAGATTTCCAGCATCTGCAGTATTTTGCTTTTATTTAACTTAACATAACTTCCTTGGTTTTGTACTCTATGCCCCTATTAATAAACCCAGGATACTGTATGATTTATTAACTGCTCTCTCAACCTGTCTTGCCGCCTTCAATGACTTATGCACATATACACCCAGATCCCTCTGCTCCTGCAGCCCCTTTAGAATTACTCTTATTTTATACCGTCTCTGCATGTTCTTTCCACCAAAATGAATCACTTCACATTTCTCTGCATTGAACTTCATCTGCCACTTGTCCGCCCATTCCACCACTTGTCTATGTCCCTTTAGGATCTAAAGACCTCAGTACAACTCACCTTTCCATTGTATAAACACCATCCTGTGAAACTGATTGTAGAGACTCCAAATCCACCATCCTGAAAGTGACCGCTGAAAGCCACTCCAAAATCATGATAGTAAGATACTTTCCACCATTTGTTGAGCACTATAATTGTCCCTCTGGGGTCCCTCCTACTGCTACCTCCCTGCACTCTCCCAGCAAATCTTCCAGCTGCCTTGCTCTGCAAAATTACCTACTCCCTTCGACCCCCCCGCCCCCCCACCACTTTAGCACTGATGATCATGTCAATTTTATTTAAAAAGGCTCAATCCACAAAATAGCTTGGATTGTCCCCCACTTCGAGATGGATGTCACATCCGGGAAATCAATCTGAAGACGTTCTGTCTCAGTGCTCCAAGGAAAAGAAACACAATGACACTACACCCTGAAACAATGGAGAAGAGAAGCTGCTACAACAATACTGAGGCGAATGAACCAAAGCATGGTAAACTACTAGATTTAATCTGAAACAAAATGTGTTATTGGTATCTCTTGACATTGCAGAATCGCAACAGGAAAACTAAGCCCACAGAAACCAACATGAATCACGTGTGTCATGATACACTGCTCTGATGAGACAAATAAAGCATACTGACAACACTGTCGCACAGTTAAATAAACCAACAAATTATTAGATTAATATAAGTGTTAGCCATGGGCCAGTGACTCTAATTTTCCAGTGACAGTCACTCTCACGTCTGAGTCAGAAGGTTTGTGGGTTGTAGTTCCACTCCAGAGATTCAGCACGAAATCCAGGTTGACACTTCAGTGCAGCACTGAGGGAGTGGAATTTTATCTATGTGGCTTAGCCCCCAGAGAAAACATGGGATAGCGGTAAGTAGCGTAGCGTGGGATGGCAGTGGGAGAGAGAAAATGGTGGGGGTCAGAGTTCAGGGATTGCAGTGAGGTTAGAGATCACTGTAAGGCTGGGATAGAAGTCACAGGTTGCAACATGGGTGAGGTGTAAAAGCCCACAGTGGCAGTTTTGAAACCAGTTACTCCACCACTAAGGAAAGGAAACGGGGAAGGCCAATCAAAATCTGGGCAGTGTACCAATTCAGGAGAAACAAACAGGCTGGATAGGACAAGGGTATAAGATGCAGCCAGGAATGGGAAGCTGGAAATGAAGGGGAGAGCAGCAAATAGAGGAATGGTCTGAAATGCTCCATCTGTTGGGTAAAAAATAGAATTGCAGTTTTTGTCAGAACACTTGACAAAAATCTAAAAATTGAATTAACAAAATGGCTGACAGTGTTGTGAAATGTAATTGCCAATCTCACACCACTGTACCAGCTAATAGCCAAAGCCTACAAACAGCATTAGGACAGCTAATTATTTAGCGACAAGATTTCCATGATAGCATATTTGCATATGAATTTGTATTATAGCATAAATGTTTACATCGGCAGTTTTCATTACAAATGTTGACATGAAAAGCATCACAGGGAACATTCTGGACAGGGACTGCATACTACATGTAGAACTTTTAATAATAGGTAAAAGAACATTTATAGTCGTAGAATGCTACCATTGCAGCAAGCTTCGGGGTATTCCTAGAATACATGATGCTACAGAAAACAGCTGCGCACCTCCTCGGCTGATTTGTTGACGACGTTGACAAAGTGAAAGAGTTAATAATAGTCGGACAGTAGCCTGTTCCTTGACCTTGTTTAATAAAACTGCTAACTTGTGCAGTTTTACCCTCGTGAGAGCTTTGTGGAGTATCCACTGTAAGTGACAGGTCTACAGTCAGCATAGCATGGAATCCAACCCCTGAGCAATATATCTTAAGTGGTTGCTGTTGGTTTCTTCTTGTCCAAGGGTTTAATGCCTCTTTTGTGCCTGATCTTCCTGTGATAAGTGTCAAACTCAGCTAACCTGCAAGAAAGTCGCCCATCAGTGAAAACCAGGGCATTCAAGGTTTAATTTGGAATGAATACATAAAGTTACTGTTACAGATCCAAGAGAGGGGCAGTTTAATTAATCCAATTCAAGAGAAGTGGAAGGAAGAGCAGCTTTCTAAACTAATAGTGATAATTGGGACTAGACTTTCATCCTCTAGGTGGGTAGCAGGAGTGTAGTAACTTGAGATGTAATATACCTTTAAGACAAGTATTGTAATATAAGGTCACCTGATCTTATTGTCCAATAGCAGACTAGCGCAGGATACCTCTATGTGGTAGAGTCTTTAGTTAGTCAATGATGAGTGAAGACAGAGTTTTATGTTGTGAGTACACAAGTATAATTATCGAGTTCATTTGTAAATAAACAGCATGTGTTTATTCTAACAACTATCCCCGGATGTTCTGTCTCTGCATTGACTCGGTCACCCCAAACAAAGTTTGCGACCTGGATCCTTTAGCCCCAGCAAACCAAGGGCACTGGATCCAACAAACTGGCAATGAGAATAAAAGCATGAAAAATCACGGAAAAATATGAGGTAAAAAGCGAGAAGGGAAAACGAAGGAAACCAGAAGAACCAAAATCAGGCTGTACCTCACATGGTAGTTGGAAGTTAAAGAAAATTTCCTTCTGAGCATTGAATTAATTCCCTAAGAAATGCTGCAATTTGGAAGAGCGGAGCCATTTGATCTAACCTCGGACGACATTGCGGGGGAGGAGAAGAGGCACGTGATCCTTCTGTCCACGTGTGGGAGTAAAACATATGGATTAATTCAAAACCTGTTGGTGCCCAGTGCCCCAGACTCCAAAAGTATTGATGATTTAGTGAACCTCGTAAGTAATCGTTACCAGCCCAAGTCGACTGTGACCGTACAAAGGTTTAAATGCAACTCAAGAGTTAGGGCAATGGGGCAGACAATTGCTTCTTATGTAGCAAGTCTGAAGCTACTGTAAATACTGTGAGTTCATTACTTCAATCAATGATATGCTTAGAGATAGGTTGGTGTGCGGTATAAATGAAAATGCTATCCAGAGGAGATTGTTGGCTGAAACAAATCTAGATATTCCGAAGGCGTTGGAAATCGCTCTTGCAATGGAAGGTGCAGTGCGAGACTCAGAAGCCATTCGAGGAGTTCAAAATGGCGCTGTCCTCCATGTTGGGCAGGGAGCTTCAGCCAAAAAGAGCGCGAAAGTGCAGAGCTTTGTTCCGAAGCGGGAAGCAGCCACCGCTAGCAGACAAATTAAAAAGGAAATCTCAGCAGCAAAAGAATGACGTCATACTAACAGAAATGAAAGTTGACAGCCCTGTAATGAAACATAATTTAAAAAGATTGAATGTTTCTTCTGCCATCGATGTGGACACCTCATGAGAAACTGTAGAGACAGAATCAGGCAGACTGTCAGGCAAAGGCAAGAATCCAATGAGATAAACAATGTTGAAAAGCCTGAACTAATAGATGCTGATATCTATTCGCTATATAATTTAAAGGTAGGAAGAATGGAGCCTATCTATGTAACCTTGACGGTGAATGAGAAGCCTATCAGACTGGTAGTGGATACTGGTGCAGCTACTACGGTGATTGGAGAGCACACTTTTCAATACTTGAATCATGGAGAATGTCAGCTGAATTTAGAAGAAACTGTTGAAAAATTAAAGACTTATACAGGAGAAAGCATACAAGTCAAGGGCGTTTGTAAAGTCTCAGGAAACTATGAAGGTCAAACAGTGAGATTACCCTGATGGTAGTAGCAGACAAGGGATCTAGACTCCTTGGGCGAAACTTGCTGCAAGAAATTAAATTTGAAGGAATGAAATCTTCCAACTAAGAACTAATGGACTTTCACAGCTACTACAGAAATATGCCTCAGTTTTCAAGGAAGAACTTGGAAAAATTGAAAGTCTACAAGTAAAGATTCATGTAGATCCTGAGGCAGCACCAAGATTCATGAAGGCAAGACCAGTACCTTATGCAATGCGGGATGAGGTAGAAACAGAACTGGACAGATAAGAAAAGCTGGGAGTGATACAACCAGTACAATTTTCAGAGTGGATAGTTCCAATTGTACCTGTTCTCAAACCTGACCAAAGCATTAGAATATGTGGAGACTATAAATTTACAGTCAATTACAAAATTGGATCGACACCCGACACCTAAAATTGAAGATTTATACACTAAATTAGCAGGTGGAAAGGCTTACACAAAGTTAGATTTGAGTCATGCCTACCAGCAATTGGAATCAGAGCAGGCATCCCGAAAGTTTGTCATCATAAATACACATAAGGGATTGGATCAATATACCCATTTACCATTTGGCGTATCTTCTGCTTGCGCCATATTCCAAAGAGCCACGGAAAGTTTGTTACAGGGATTGCCCCATGTTGTAGTTTATCTGGATGACATTCTCATGAGTGGACTCACAAAAAAAGAACATTTGATGAACCTGGAGAAGTTCTGAAACGTTTTTCGCAGGCTGGAGTGAGATTAAGAAAGGAAAAGTGCACATTCCAGGCAAAAGGGTTAACTTACCTCGGTCACAAGGTCAATTCACAAGGCCTACATCCAGTTGAAGAAAAAGTGAAAACGATTAAAGAAGCCCCAGAACCAAAGAATACATCCAAATTGAAATCATTTTTGGGGATGATTAACTACTATGGACTCTTCTGGCCTAATCTATTGACAGAACTGGCACTATTATATTGTTTGCCTAAGAAAAATGAGAGATCGTCATGGCAAACACAAGAAGAAGCTTTCACAAAAGTTAAAAAGTTGTTACAGTCATCTACACTTCTAGTACATTTTGATCCAAAGAAAGAGTTGATATTAACTTGTGATGCATCAGCTTATGGAGTAGGAGCGGTGCTTTTTCATCGAATGCATGATGGATCAGAAAGACCTATAAGTTGTGTGTCAAGAACACTTAGTACTATAGAGAAAAAATACTCACAAATTGAAGAAGGAGGCCTGGTGATCATTTTCAGTGTTAAAAAGTTTCATCAATATGTGCAAGGTCGTCACTTGACTATCATAACAGACCACAAGCCATTATCAGGACTATTTGGTGAAGACAAGGCTTATACCCCCTATAGCCTCAGCAAGAGTAGAAAGATGGGCATTGATCTTGGCAGCGGATGAGAATACTTTTATTCATAGACCCGGAAGTCAAATTGCAAATGCAGATGCACTCTGTGTTGAGTACCCTTGCAGGTAAAAGATGAGGATGTTCCTCAGGAATACATCTTGTTATTTAACTTCCTGGACTGATCACCAATATGTATCAAACAAATTAAAGATTGGATGAACTGTGACCCAGTCTTATCCAAAGTCAGAAACCAAGTCCTTTCTGGTTGGTCAAAAACACAAGAATCCGATGAAATGAAACTGTATTTCCAGAGAAAATACGAGATACCCAGCCAAGGAGATATATTATTGTGGGGAGCTCGTGTAATTGTTTCTCCCAGAGAACGAAAGCCATTGTTATCTGAACTTCACAGTGCACATCCCGGAATTTCTAAGATGAAGGCAATAGCACGTAGCTATATTCGTGGCTGGGAATGGATGGAGAGATAAAAAACCTAGTAAAAAGTTGTATGCAGTGTCAACAAGTACAAAAATTACTGCAACAGCCCCATTACACCCCTGGGAACGGCCAGGAAGACAATGGGTACGTGTACACATCGATTATGTGGGCCCTTTTATGGGAACAATGTTGCTCCTCATAATAGACGCGCATTCAAAATGGATGGATATATACGAAGTAAGGTCACCCACATCTTCAGATAAGCTATGACAAAGCTTCGCTATAAATGGAATACCTGAAGTGTTAGTATCAGATAATGGAACAGTATTCACAAGTGCTGAATTTAACCAATTTACAAGCCTCAATGGTACTGTTGATGTGAAAATATCTCCAGACCATCCTTCTTCAAATGGACTTGCTGAGAGAGCAGTTCAGACGTTTAAATCTGGTACAAAGAAATTGTCTAGAGATTCAATAGCAACTAAATTAGCACGATTTCTGTTCCACTATTGAACCACCCTTCATTCTACAACAGGTGTCACACCTGCTGAACTGTTCATGAAATGCCGTCTCTGTTCGAGACTGAGCCTAATTACGCCAAAGTTGTGGGGGGGAGGTGAAGGTAGAAAGAAGAAAGGAAAATCAGAAAATGGGACATGATTGTCACAATCGGGATAGAACATTTAATGTAGGAGAGAAGGTATTGTGAAAAATTTTAGAGAAGGACCAGCATGGTTGTTCGGTGAAATAAGTGCTGTAACAGGACCTCGTTCCTACCATGTGAAAGTTGAAGATTGAATAATAAGAAGACGTGTGGATCACATATGTAGTGGAGAAGCCAAATATCCAGAAGTGATTCCATCAGTGCTCAAGGCTGAATCAACATTTCCTGTTGAAAGAACTCAACCAAGTACAAATGTATTTGAAGGGCCGACTGTACCTGAAAGAGTAGAAGAAACACATTTACAGGTACCTGCCATAGAACCTGAAGCTCAGACTACTTCAGTAAGGGAGACTCCAAAGCAAACTTCAGAAGCTGTAGAGTTGAGATGTTCCACACGCGTAAGGAAACCCCCAGAGAGACTGAATTTGTAAATTATTGAACTGTGTAAATAACTTGATGTATTGAAAAATTGTGAAATATCTTTTTCAGTAAAGGGGGAGGGATGTATAACCTGAGATGTAATATACTTTTAAGACAAGTATTGTAAGGTCAGATTATCTTATTGCCCAATATCAGAGTAGTGCGGGCTACCTCTATGTGGAAGAGTCTTGAGTTAGTCACTGATGAGTGAAGACAGAGTTTTGTGTTGTGAGCACACAAGTATAGTTGTAGAGTTAGTTTGTAAATAAACAGCATGTGTTTATAGTAACAACTATCTCCAGATGTTCTCTGTCTCTGTACCGACTCAGTCACCCTAAAAAAGCGTGCAACCCGATCCTTTAGCCCCAGCAAATCAAGGGCATTGGATCCAACAAGAAGTCAGGAAAATTCCTGGCTCAGCCCGCCTTGGGAACGAGTGCTCACAAAGGCAGGATCTTCATTGCCGGGGTGGGGGGGGGGGGGGGGGGGGGTACGGCGTGGGCGGGGGGGGTGGAGGAGTATGGGCTGAAGTTGGGCCAACCAGTTCAGGAAAGAAGTCAGTGGCAGCCACAGGGACTGCCAAGTGTGGATGCCAGCTGTTTAAAAGGCCTCCCTTGGTGCTGTGGGACCTCACCTCATTATGTATGCCTGGCCGAGAGCCCAGACATCCATTACTCTTGATGAAACACCTGAGCCCCAGAGAAAACATTGCTTGATTGACAGATCTGGCTCTCTGATTGCTGCAGTCAATTTCACAATGTTTATTTACACAAGGTTAAGTGGTTTCAAGGTCTTGTGGTTTCTGTTATTGATACTTTAAAAGGTTTGGCAATTAACACTTTTATTGCCCTGTACTGAAATGACTTTTTTTAAAACATAGTGGAAAGTAATGAATAAATTACTGTTTTAAAGCTTTTTGTTACAGATCCTACTGTCATGAGAAAGTTAATTGGTTCTATTAACCAATGGACATGGAAGAGCCATAGCTTGAAATGGGGGGCATGCAAAACCATGAAAGGTGGGTGGAGGAGCATAGCATTGCATCAAGGAAGAGATACCATGGAGGTGGGTGGCAGGCATAGCTTAGCAATGGTGGCATGAGGGGCCATAGGGTGGAGGGGCATAGCTTAGCAAAGGCAGCATGAGGGGTAATGGGGGTGGGTGACAGGCATAGCTTAGCAAAGGAAGTATGAGAGGCCATGAGGGTCGGTGGCGGGCATAGCTTAGCAAAGGAAGTATGAGAGGCCATGAGGGTCGGTGGCGGGCATAGCTTAGCAAAGGAGACATGAGAGACCATGGGGATTGGTTGAGGGGCATGGCTTGGCATGGGGTGTGCGTGGAGGTGTATAGTTTGGCATAGGGGGCATGAGGGACCATTGGGTGTGGGTAAGGAGCCTTACCATGGCACGGACGGTGCATGAGGAGGACCTTTTGAACTCATCTTTTGAAAGGTCTCCTTCTGCAGACTAGGGTTCACAGCTTCTCTGAGGGGCCATGAACCACAACTCTTTAAAACTCTGGCCCGACTGCATGAAAATTGCAGAACAGTAGGACATGACTATCTCCAAATGGAGCCAGCCAGTTTGGGAGTGCCAAATGCAGGCTTTTGATGGGAACCAGCTGCACCCTTTAAAGGCACTCTTGAAAATCAGACAACCCAGGAATGGGGTCGGGACCAGTCCGCCATTTTTAAAGTGCTCCTGAGTCATCCAAACTTGGTGAAAATCCAGGCCTTTATACATTGGGCTGGAATCTGCTGGAAAAACAATGTTCTGTTTAGTTTGCTTGCCATTATCAATACATAAATCATGCTACAAATTCTGGCAAGAAAGAACTAGCTGTAATTAACCATAAATTGCTGGAAAGTTTGTGGTGTCTTGCTGCGGGCCTCACACAAACAGCATCAACCTCTCTGTAAAGAATTGCTGCATTAATTACACATTAATTACCAATTTAGCACACAACAGAAAGTTTGGGCTGGTCTGCTAACAACCTAAGTACCATTTTCATGAGGAGTTTCCTATTCCTGCACACACCCAGGTTCCAGCCATACTGGTCTGAAAAGGTCTGACCTGTAGGGGGTGGTGGTGTGTGTGTCAGCTTCACCTCTGACTTCTGAGCGATTTGAATCACTCCCACTCCCTGAGTTCTAGACCTTGGACTTATTTGGGGGTTGTGACAAAGTGCAGCAGACAACTGATTTTGGTGCAAGAAGAAAACTGAGTTTATTGAAGTCACAAATGAACTTATAACATTAGGATTACACTGAGATTATACAGACCTACAAAGTACACTTAGTTAAGAATGGGGAACACACGGCATAACGAGGGAAAATCACACTACTAATCCCCTTACCCTTGTCCCACCCCCAAAACCTAAGTAAATTGAACGAGGAGAGGTCAGGGATCATGCTCACCAACCAGGGTTCCTTGACAGTTTGAAATCCAGCCAGGTAAGCCGGTTGCAGTTTTGGGGTACGCTCTTTGTGTCCTCTGGGGCCTGCCGTCCCCACGTGGTCCTGGTCTGCAGAATCTGCGAAGGTTCTTCAGTTGGGTGGAGGGCACGGTTGTGGGTGGTCGATCTTCGTGGAGGGCTGTGGTTGCGACCTTGTTGTCTTCAGTTGAGCCTGCCACCCCGTGCCCATCGCCGTAATGTTGCCTGCGGGTCTGCAAACCTCCAGATCTCCTCCATGCTTGGCTCAGCTCCCTGCTTAAACTTGGCTTCAACCATTCCCAACTGCTCACTGCCCTGTGTCAGCTTTCAAAACTGCTCACCCTTCTGTGCCGGCTTCCCCCTTGTCACTCCTGGCCCAGTTATACTGTTTTTTTGAATTTCTTATCTGAAACCAAATCATGGTTAGTTCTTTGTCTGATTTGGGCTTCTTCAGGTGATTGTTGTCTTGTTGTTTTTAATGGGCTCGCATGATGTTTATCATTGTCTTCCTGCCCCCGTAACTAGTCTTGAACTGAAAGCCATTGTATATGTGGAGTATTGATGGGTTTGCATAATTGCATTGATTGTTGTCTCCCTGCCTTAGTAGTTAGTAGCGATTATTTATGCAAGATTTTGATGGGCTTCAGTTTCGTGTAAGATGAAGTCTTTCTCTGGGTTGATTGTTTTAAAGGGAAGAATGCATATTCTGTCTCCTCTCGTTGTCTGGTTTCAGGTAAAAGTCCAAAAGTCATATCCTTGTTGATGATATGAAAAATGTGGGAATTTTGAGAACCCTTCAACCTCAAATGATCTCGCAGCTAAGCAGACTCAGGCCTGGTTAGCACTTGAATTGGAAAATGCCTGGGAATACAAAGTGCTGGAGGATTTAGTGGGGAGGTGGTGGCGTAGTGGTATTGTCACTGGACTAGTAATCCAGAGACCCAGGGTAATGCTCTAGGGAAAAAAAAACAAAAATACCTGGAAAAACTCAGCAGGTCTGACAGCATCTGCGGAGAGGGATACAGTTGACGTTTCAAGTCCGTATGACCCTTCATCAGAACTAAGAAATATAGAAATGAGGTGAAATATAAGCTGGTAGGGGGTGGGGGGGGGGGGGGAGAGACAGGTAGAGCTCGATAGGGGGCCAGTGATAGGTGGAGGCCAAGAAGAGACTGCCAAAGATGTCATAGACAAAAGGACAGAGGGGTGTTGACGGTGGTGATATTATCTAAGGAATATGCTAACGGGGACATTAAGGGTAGCAAGCAGGACAAGCTAGTGGCAGATGGCCCTAGTGGGGGTTGGGGGTGGCGCGGAGGGTCGAAATGAGCTAAAAGATGGAGATGAAACAATAGATCGAAATAAATTTTAAAATGTGGGAAAAGAAAAATATATTTTTTTAAAAATTATAAATTATTTGAAAAAGGGGGATCGGAAAGGGGGTGGGGATGGAGGAGAGAGTTCATGATCTGAAATTGTTGAACTCAATATTAAGTCCGGAAGTGACTAGTTGGAAGATGAGGTGCTGTTCCTCCAGTTTGCGTTGAGCTTCACCGGAACATTGCAGCAGGCCAACGATGGACATGTGGACATAAGAGCAGGGTGGTGTGTTGAAATGGCAAGCAACAGGGAGGTCTGGGTCATGCTTGCGGACAGACCAAAGGTGTTCCACAAAGCGGTCACCCAGTCTGCGTTTGGTCTCTCCAATGTAGAGGAGGCCGCATTGGGAGCAGCGAATGCAGTGGACTTGAGGGAAGTGCAAGTGAAGCACTGCTTTACTTGAAAGGAGTGTTTGGGCCCTTGGACAGTGAGGAGGGGGTAGTAAAGGGGCAGGTGTTGCACCTTCTTGCGGTTGCATGGGAAGGTGCTGTGGGAGGGGGTTGAGGTTTAGGGGGTGATGGAGGAGTGGGCCAGGGTGTCCCGGAGGGAACGATCCCAGCGGAAAGCTTCCAGGGGGGGCCACAGATGCATCTGTCCATGATGGTATCGGTAGGAGTGACCACCACACAGTCCTTGTGGAGACGAAGTCCCGTTTTCACCTTGAGGATATCCTCCGTTATGTTGTGTGGCACTACCATGCTAAATGGGATAGATTTCAAACAGATCTAGTAAGATTTGTTTTGTAGGCAGAACGTGTTTTTGGCTTGATGGCAGCATCCTAATAGTGGCAAACACCACTCATGTTACATTGCATAATAGCAGTGTGAAACAGCTAGCTTCACCTGTTATTTAAATAGACATTTTGCCAAGGGTTTTCATCCTGAACTCAGCAGGACAATTGTAGGAATACCAATGTCAGGGGAAGCAACAACTTTATGAGAAGAGAGTGCTGATTGGTTGGCAAATGGACTCTGATTGGTAGAGGCATTGCCGTGGAGAATGCACCAGTTAATGGTGATCGTCAGTTAATTGCCAAGCATTGTTTGAAATTTAAACCAGGCAGCTTGACTCTGATTGGTCAAGGCGTTGCCCTGAGGAATGAGCCAGCAAATGGCTATCACTTATCTTGTTCTGCTGAAACAGAAAGGTGCTCCTTTCTTGAATGGAGGTGTTACATTTGTGGTTTTCCAATTCGCTGGGACCTTTCTAGAATCTAGGGAATTTTGGGAAGATTACTGGCAATTATTGCCCATTCTTAGTTGTTTGCTAGGACACTTCACAGGACAATTACAAGTCAACCCTGCTGCTTGGGGACTGGCATGGCAAGCAGGCCAGGCCACATAAGGACAGCAAATTTCTTTTCCTGAAGGACATTAGTGAACTCATTGGGTTTTTTGAACAATCTGACAGCTTCACGGTTTCTTTTACTGATCTCAGCTTTTTATTCAAGTTGAATTCAAAGTTGCAAACTGCCAGGTTGGGATTGGAACTCACTTCCTCTGAATCATAACATAACCACAACACTAACATGCCCCTGTTGCTAAGATACGCTCTGCTTGGTATTTTGTACTATGAAGTTGTGGTTACTTTTGCTGTCTTGATGCATGGTTTTCAGCAGTGCATCATGTTAGATGAGGCTTTGTGAACTTTTTTTTTGATGTAGGTTGGAGAAAAGAATTTTCCCCTCAGGTCTTTCCTTTCACAATTGGAGAGGTATTTATAGATCTGTTGTGACAGGAGCTTATTCTTTCACCAAGCCCAAAGTTCTTGTAGCAAATGGGCCCATGAATTGTATCTCAACTAGTAGGCGATGAGAGATATCGGTGTTAACAACTGCAGTCATGTTACTGAAGTGCAGTGGCAGCAACTTTATTTAAAATGAAAGCACGCACAGGAAAATATTGCCACACGTTAGGGAGGAAGAGGGAGGAAATGTTTACTTGTAGAGCGTGAGGCAGATTAACAAAACGTTAGGAAACCCCTTTCTAAAGTTAATCTTACGTATAGGTGTTGCACTCTAAGATAAATGGCTCGTTGATTCATTAATCTAATAGTCTTCTAACTAGGAAAAATCCCATGGCATTGTTCATGGAAATCTTCAGGTTATATTTTAATGGGCCAAGCAGAAACAGAAATGCTGCTTCTGGCCTCACAAAAAAAAACTCCAGCCCACTGCCAATGTGTTTGTGACCCCCACCGGGGTTGTCTCTCTTCCCCACAACCACCGGCCCACCCACCATCCCACAAGACATGCCATACTACCAACTGTTTCCCTGTCTTCCTAATTGGTGAGCTACACCAATTTGACACCCACACACTGGTAGGATCAGGGTGGAGCTCAAAGCTAAATTTAGCCTGGAACCTCATCCCATCACAGATGAGGGCACAGAGTGGCTGTTTCACCAACTTTATGCCTGTGATTGGATTTTCCCCCAGGCTGAGGTGAGATTGCAACCTTTTCAGCAGCTTTCCACTAGCCTACTGAAGGACCTTTACTGATCTATATTTTCAGAATCAGTGTGATTTAAGTCCTTATGATCCATTTGGAATGACTTATTGAATAATGATCATGATCTAATGAATATAATATGTGATGTGCTTGAGGTAGAACTTGTAATTATAGACTGATGTACAGCAGCGTGAGATGTGAGCTTGATATCTGGGTATTACCACTTGCATGTAAGAATTACATTACTGAAAGACACCAAGAGGAAGACAGGGGTTATCACACCTTGAGATTAAAGAGAAGAATAGATTAGGAATGGTCTTTTCCTCCATCTGGAAATTCTGAGCAAGATTGCAGTAATAACCAGAACCAATGAGAAAGGGAAGCTAAAGAAATCTCTTCATACGAAGGGCTGTGAAAATGTGGACTACAGTGTCCCAGGAAACTAAAGGTGCAGAATCAATTCAAATGTTGAAAGGGCGATAACTACTAACTTACCTGGAAAGTAGGATCGGAATAGGAATAGGAGTGGACCATTCTTCCTCTCGTGCCTGCTTTGCCATTCAATTAGATCAAGGCTGATCTGTATTCAGGCAATTGGCAAAAGAACTAGTAGGGAGGTGAGAATTTATTTTACACTGTGAGTTATCATGATCTGGAAAGCTCTGCCTGAAAGGCCGGTGGAAGTAAACTCAATAATAACTTTCAAAAGGGAATTGGATAAATTTTTGAAAAGGAAAAAAATGCAGGAGTCCAGTGTACGAGCAGGAGACTAATTGGCTAGCTCTTTCAAGGAGGCAGGCAAGATGAGCCAAATGGCCTCCTTCTGTGCTGTTAGATCCTATGACTGGAAGTGGAATCATGTTAGGATAATGAAATGCTGCAGTATAGTATAGTTTCCTGGAATATTATGTCCGTGATGAGAAGCATTGACCCACCAGAGCTCCATTTCCCTTGCTACCCTGACCGGACAAACATCGATCATCCGCTGTCTTGAAAACTCTAAATATCCCTGCATTAGCAGCCTTTGTAGGAAGACAATGCTGGACATTAATGACTATGGAGAAATGTCAGAGAATGTGTAAAGGTAAAAAGCTGTTAAGCATAGTAAAATAACAGGAAAGGCTGAATGGCCCAATTCCTGTTCCTTTAGAACTATTCATTTTTGAATTCTGAAAGTGCTTCTCATTGAGGGGATAATCTTCAAGGCAACTTTACTGCAGCATTGCACTATTTTGGTATGATTAGACTTCTAATCATAGAACCAGCAAGTAATTAAGAAAGCTAATAGAATGTTATCATTTATTGCGAGGGGAATTGAACACAAAAGTATGGAGGTTAATGCTTCAGTTGTACAGGGCACTAGTGAGACCACATTTGGAGTACTGTGTACAGTATTGGTCACCTCATTTAAGGAAGGAGGTAAATACGTTGGAAGTAGTTCAGAGAAGGTTTACCAGACTAATACCTGGAATGGGTAGGTTGTCTTATGAGGATAGGTTGGACAGACTAGACTTGTATCATCTGGAGTTAGGAGAGTAAGAGGGGTTGATTGAGGGGTCTTAACACAGTGGATGTGGAGAGGATGGCTTCTCTTGTGGAAGAATCTAGAACTAGGGGTCACTGTTTAAGAATAAGGCGTTGCCCATTTAAAACAGGGATAAGGTGAAATTTTTTCACTCAGAGGGCCGTGAGTCTTTGGAACTCTCTTCCTGAAAAGGTGGTGGAAGCAGAGTCTTTGAATATTTTTAAGGCAGAGGTGGATAGATTCTTGGTAAGCAAGGAGGTGATAGGTTATCGGCAGTAGGTGGGATGCAGATTTCAGATTACTATCAGATCAGCCATGATCTTATTAAATGACAGAACAGGCTTGAGGGGCTGAATGGCCTACTCCTCCTTGTTCATATGTTACAGCACAGAAGGAAGCCATTCAGTCCATCGTGCCTGCACTGGATCTTTGCTAGAACTGTCAATTAGTCCCTCTCTCATGTTATTATCCTGTACTCCTGCACTTTTTCCCCTTTTCAAGTATATATTGAATTCCCTTTTCAAAGTTATTAGTGAATCAGCTTCCACTATCCTTTCAGGCGGTGCATCCAGATCATAACAACTCACCGTATGGAAAGAAATTCTCTTCATCTCCTTACCAGTTCCTTTGCCAATGGTGTTAAACATGCATCCTCTGATTCCCAGTGTTGCTGCCAGTCCACTCAATATGCTGGGTGATGCAAAGAGATTTGACTTTTAGGCAGAAGGGATAGGGAGAGGCCATACAGACTTAATGGCACAGTTCTAAAGCGTGTGCAGGAACAGGGGGACCTGGGTTCATGTGCATGGATTTTTGGCTGGATATATTGAGAGGGTGAATAGCAAAACTTATGGGTTCTTGGGCTTCACAAATATAAGCAATGAGTACAAAAGTCAAGAAGTTATGCTGAACCTTTATGAAGCTCTGGTTAAGACCCGACTAAATTATTGTGTCCAGTTCTGGTCACCACACTTTAGGAAGAATGTGAGGGTCCTTCAGAGGGCGTGGAGGAGATTTACCAGAATGAGTCCAGGGATGAGGGAATTTAATTACAAGGTTAGGTTGGAGAAGCTGGGGTTATTCTCCTTGGAGCAAAGGAGATTTAGGTGAGATATGATCGAACTGTACAAGATTATGACAGGTTTGGATAAGGTAGACAAGGAAAAGCTGTTCCCATCAGCTGAAGGGACAGAGATTTAAGGTTTTGGGCAAGAAATGCAGGAAGAATGGGAGGAAGAACTTTTTTACACAGCAAGTGGTAATGACCTGGAATTCGCTGCCCACAAGGATGGTGGAAGCAGAAATGATCAACAATTTCAAAAGGAAATTGGATGGGGACTTGAAGGAAATAAACTTGCAGGACTACAGAGATCGAGCAGGCGAGTGGGGCTGACTGAATTGCTCCATAGAGAGCCAGCATGGACTTGTTGGGCTGAATGGCTTTCTTCTGTGCCATAAATACCTCTATGATCCTAAGAGATTTAATCAAAGAAACGGAGCTGGGAGGAGATTCAGTACTTGGAAAAATAGGCTTGTTGAGTGGTATATATCAGGGAGCTGATGAATAATTTGAGAGATTCCATGAGTGTCAATGATAGTGAATAAATATACTTGTAGCCATGCAACTGTTAAGCACTCTGAGAGATTGTATTTTGGGGTTTTCAGGGGTAGAGACAGTGAAAACACTGAGTACATTGTGTAGGGCTTTGAGAAACTATGTGATAGTAAAAATGGTGCTGAGGGAGTGGATAAGTTAGACAAGAGAGGGATCAGCGCAAAGTTGCACTGCAGCATGGATACCTTTGAAGACTATCTACTTTAACCATCACTAAATTATTAAAACTGGAAGCTCATTAGCTAAAAATTATGTGAATTAAAAAAATGACCATTGTTTCGATAAAGCAGGAAGCACATTTAAGGAAAACTACTGTTTAAGATATAAACGCGTGCTTTGCTCACCTTACATGTTACATTTCAGTTTGATAATATCATGGTTAATGGTGGCTGTACCTCATTAAGTTGATATTTGCTCTGAATGAAACCTGTTAGCTGTTATACAGTACACTGCTTATTCTGCCCACGAGTATCAATAGTGATACATAACTCTAGTTGTAACTATGCTTCTGAAGTTTCAGGGTTATGTGAGCTTGGGGCAACTCGTACACTCTTCAACTACAGCTAGCCTGGACTCAAATGCAGGGATACTGCTCACAAAAATTGGATTTCCCCTGCAACTACAAGCAAGGAATCTGCTGAAGTGCAGAGATCTGGGGCTGAAGTCAGTGTATCAAAATGCTCTGAAGAAGAGTCATATGGATTTGAACATTAACTCTGATTCTCTCTCCACAGATGCTTCCAGACTTGCTGATTTTATTTTAGATTTCTAGCATCTGCAGTATTTTGCTTTTATCAAAATGCTTCACTGATCTGAAATTACTGAAATGAAACATATGTGCCCAATTGCACTGCAGCCTTCATTGACTCTGCAATTTCCCAGGTGTATCCTATTTGAATATTATCGTTTTTCTTTTATACCACATACAGCTGCCTGTGGTTAAACAGCTGCAAAGTAGACTTAATGGTTCTACTGAATTGTGTTGGAGCCATGTTGACCTTAGGCTGTGGTTTCAAGATGTCAGCTGTGGCTCAGTGGTAGTACTCTCACCTCAAGAGTTAGGCGGTCATAGGTCAAGTCCCATTCCAGAGATCTGAGCACAAATTCTAGAGTGACACTTCAGTGGATGACTCAAGAATGCTGGACTCCTTGAATTGCCTTTTTTTGGGTTAGACATTAAACCAAGCCCCTCTGCACTTTGAATCAAATTATTCCGTGACACTATTTCAAACAAGAACAGGGAGTTCTCCCTATTTTCATGTTTTAAGTGTATATTAATTGGGTATTTAATTGTATTCAGTTGCTGGGCAAGAATTGGGGATGCACCAATGCTCATATCTATGGTTATCCATTTGGAGGTGCACACTATGTAATACTGTCTCTGTAAATAAAAGCTTGCAATGATATCAAGACTAAATTCTAATTCTATCCTTCACCACATAGTTGTCTGAGTTCTTACATCCCAAGCAGTATTTATTCCTTAAGCAATATCATTAAAACCAGATCATGTGGTCATTAACTTGTTTCTGTTGGTGTGATCTTGCTGTGCACAAATTGGCTGCCACACTTCTATGGTAACAGTGACTATACTTCAAAAAGTACTTTGTTGATTGTAATGTACTTTGGGACGTCCTGAGGTCATGAAAGCTGCTTTATCAACACAATCACTTTCTGTGATTCTATCAGATGCATATATGTACATACGTACATATGAGTTAGGAGAAGTAGGCCACTCGGCCCCTCGAGTCAGCTCCGCCATTCAATAAGATCATGGCTGATCTGAATGTAACCTCAACCCCATATTTCTGCCTGTCCCTGATAACTTTTCACCCCCTTGTTAATCAAGAATCTATCTACCTCTGCCTTAAAAATATTCAAAGACTCTGCTTCTACTGCCTTTTGAGGAAAAGAGTTCCAAAGACTCACAACCCTTTGAGAGAAAAAATTTCTTCTCATCTCTGTCTTAAATGGGTGGCCCCTTATTTTTAAACAGTGACCCCTAGTTCTAGATTTTCCCACAAGAGGAAACATCCTCTCCACATCCTTCCTGTCAAGACCCCTCAGGATCTTAAAGGTTTCAATTAAGTCACCTCTTACTCTTCTAAATTCCAGTGGATACAAGCCTAACCTGTCCAACCTGTCCTCATAAGATAACTTGCTCATTCCTGGTATTAGTCTAGTGAACTTTCTCTGTACTGCTTCTAACGCATTTACATCATTCTTTAAATAAGGAGACCAGTACTATACACAGTACTCCAGGTGTGGTCTCACCAGAGCCCTGTATAACTGAAGCATAACCTCCCTACTCAATTGTAATCAATTCCTCTAACAATAAATGATAACATTCTATTAGCTTTCCTAATTACCTGCTGTACCTGCATACTAGCCTTTTGTGATTCATGCACTAGGACACCCAGATCCCTCTGAATCTCAGGGCTCTGCAATCTCTCACCATTTAGATAATAAGTTTCCTTTCTATTCTTCCTGCCAAAATGAATGATTTCACATTTGTCCACATTATACTCCGTTTGCCAGATCTTTGCTCACTCATTTAACCTATATATGTCACTTTGTAGCCTTCTTAAATCCTCTTCACAATTTACATTCCTACCTACCTTTGTGTCATCACAAATTTAACCACCATTCCTTCAGTCCCTTCATCCAAGTCATTCATATAAATTGTAAAAAATTGAGGTCCCAGCACTGATCCCTGTGGCACACCACTCGTCACATCCTGCCAACCAGAAAAAGACACATTTATTGCCAACTCTCCGCTTTCTGTTAGCTAGCCAATCTTCTATCCATGCCAACATGTTATCCCCGGCACCATGAGCTTTTATTTTCTGCAATAACCTTTGATGTGGTGCCTTCTGGAAATCTAAGTATATTACATCCACCGATTCCCCTTTATCCACAGCACATGTGACTCCTTCAAAGAACTCCAATAATTAGTTAAACATGATTTCCCTTTTACAAAACCATGTTGACTCTGTCTGATTGCCTTGAATTATTTCAAGTGCCCTCCCATGATATCTGTAATAATAGCTTCTAACATTTTCCCTATGACAAATGTTAGGCTAACTGGGCGAAAGTTTCCTGCTTTCTGTCTCCCTTCCTTTTTTGAATAAAGGAGTTGTATTGCTATTTTCAAATCTAATAGAACCTTCCCCGAAACTAGGGAATTTTGGAAAATTAAAACCAGTGCATCAACTATCTCACTAGCCACTTCTTTCAAGACCTTAGGGTGAAGTCCATCCCGACCTGGGGATTTGTCAGCCTGCAGCCCCAACAATTTGCTCAGTACCGCTTCCCTGGTGATTGTAATTTTCCCGAGTTCTCCCTCCCTTCTATTTCCTGAGTTACAGCTACTTCTGGGAAGTCACTTGTGTCCCTTACAGTGAAGATCGAAGCAAAGTACCTGTTTAATTCATCCGCCATATCTCTACTTTCCATTATCAATTCCCCAGATGCACACTCTCTATAGGATCAATGCTCACTTTGTTAACTCTTCTTATTTAAATATCTATAGAAACTCTTACTATCCGTCTTTATATTACTTGCAAGTTTCCTTTTATTCATTTACAGGATGCTGGCATCACAGGCTAGACCAGCATTTATTGCCCATCCCTAACTGCCCTTGAGAAGGTGATGGTGAGCTGCCTTCTTGAACTGCTGTAGTCCATGTGATGTAGGTACACCCACAGTCCTGTTAGGGAGGGAATTCCAGGATTTTGACCCAGTGACAGTGAAGGAATGGTGATATAGTTCCAAATCAGGATGGTGAGTGGCTTGGAAGGGGAACTTCCAGGTGGGGATGATCCCATGTGTCTGCTGCCCTTATCCTTCTAGATGGTAGCGGTCGTGGGTTTGGAAGGTGCTGCCTAAGGACCCTTGGTGAGTTCCTGCAGTGCATCTTGTAGATGGTAGACGCTGCTGCCACTGTTCGTCAGCAGTGGAGGGAGTGAATGTTTGTGGAAGGGGTGCCAATCAAGCGGGCTTCTTTGTCCTGGATGGTGTCGAGCTTCTTGAGTGTTGTTGGAGCTGCACTCATCCAGGCAAGTGGAGAGTATTCCATCACACTCCTGACTTGTGCTTTGCAGATGGTGGACAGGCTTTGGGGAGTCAGGAAGTGAGTTACTTGCCGCAGGGTTCTTAGCCTCTGACCTGCTCTTGTAGCCCAGTATTTATATGGCTGGTCCAGTTCAGTTTCTGGTCAATGGTAACCCCCAGGATGTTGCTAGTGGGGGATTCAGTGATGATAATGCCACTGAATATCAAGGGAAGACGGGAACATTCTGTCTTGTTGGAGATGGTCATTGCCTGGCACTTGTGTGGCACAAACATTACCTGCCACTTGTCAGCCCAAGCCAGGTCTTGTCTAAGTCTTGTTGCATTTGGACATGGACTGCTTCAATATCTGAGGAGTTGCGAATGGTGCTTAACATTGTGCAATCATCAGTGAACAACCCCATTTATGATGGAAGGAAGATCATTGATGAAGCAGCTGAAAATGGTTGGGGGCCACTGCAGAGGAACTTCTGCAGTCAGATCCTGGAACTGAGATGATTGGCCTCCAATAACCACACCATCTTCCTTTATTCAAGGTATGACTCCAACCAGCAGAGAGTTCTCCCCGATTCCCATTGAATCGAGTTTTGCTTGGGCTCCTTGATGCCACACTCGGTCAAATGCTGCCTTGATATCAAGGACAGTCACTCTCCTCTCAACTCTGGAGATCAGCTCTTTTATCCATGTTTGAACCAAGGCTGTAATGAGGTTAGGAGCTGAATGACCTTGGTGGAACCCAGATTTAGTATCAGTGAGCAGGTTGTTGCTAAGCAAATGCTGCTTGATAGCACTGTTGATGACCCCAGCCTCACTTTATTGATGATCGAGAGAGTAGTCTGATGGGGCAGTAATTGGCTGGTTTGGATTTGTCTTGCTTTTTGTGTACAGGAAATACCTGGGCAATTTTCCATATTACCGGGTAGATGCCAGTATTGTAGCTGTACTGGAACAGCTTGGCTAGGGGCGCGGCAAGTTCTGGAGCACAAATCTTCAGTACTATTGCTGGAATATTGTCAGGGCTCATAGCCTTTGTAGTACCCAGTGCTTTCAGCCATTTCTTGATATCACATGGAGTGAATCGAATTGGCTGGAGACTGGTATCTGTGATGCTGCGGACCCCGGAGGAGGCTGAGATGGATCATCCACAAGATGATGGTGAATGCTTGTCTTTTGCAGTGATGTGCTAGGCTCCTCCATCATTGAGGATGGGGTTATTTTATGGAGCCTCCTCCTCCAGTGAGTTGTTTAATTGTCCCCACCATTCATGACTGGATGTGGCAGGACTGCAGAGCTAAGACCTGTGAAATTGCTTAGCTCTGTCTATCACTTGCTGCTTATGCTATTTCACACACAAATAGTCCCGTGTTGTAGCTTCACCAGGTTGACACCTCATTTTTAGGTATGCCTGGTGCTGCTCCTGGCATGCCCTCCTGCACTCTTCATTGAACCACGGTTGATCCCCTGGCTTGGTGGTAATGGTAGAGTGGGGGATATGCCAGACCATGAAGATTGTGGTTGAGTACGATTCTGCTGCTGTTCATGGCCCATAGCACCTCATGGATGCCCAGTCTTGAGTTGCTAGACTTGTTCGTAATCTACCCCATTCAGCATGGTAGTAGTGCCACACAACATGATGGAGGTTATCCTCAATGCGAAGACGGGACTTTGTCTCCACAAGGACTGTGCGGTGGTCACTCCTACAGATACTGTCATCAGCAGATGCATCTGCAGCTAGCAGGTTGGTGAGGATGAGGTCAAGTATGTTTTCCCTCTTGTTGGTTCCCTCACCACCTGCCACAGATCCAGTCTAGCAGATATGTCCTTTAGGACTCGGCCAGCTCGGTCTGTGGTGGTGCTACGGAGCCACTCTTGGTGGTGGACTTTGAAGTCCCCAACCCAGGGTACATTCTGCACCCTTGCCACCCTCAGTGCTTCCTCCAAGTGGTGTTCAACATGGAGGAGTATTGATTCATCAGCTGAGCGGGGTGTGGTACGTGGTTATCAGCAGGAGGTTTCCTTGTCCACGTTTGACCTGATCCATGACACTTCAAGGGGGCTGGAGTCGATGTAGAGGACTTCCAGGGCAACTCCCTCCCAACCGTATACCACTATGCCGCCACCTCTGCTGGGTCTGTCTTGCCAGTGGGACGGGACATACCCAGGGACGGTGATGGTGGTGTCTGGGACCTGATCTGTAAGGTATGATTCCGTGAGTATGACTATGTCAGGCTGTTGCTTGACTAGTCTGTGAGACAGCTCTCCCAAATTTGGCACAAGCCCCAAGATGTTAGTGAGGAGGACTTTGCAGGGTTGACAGGGCTGGGTTTGCCATTGTTGTTTCCACTTCCTAGGTCGATGCCGGGTGAATAGTTTGCTTAGTGTTAACTTTTGTCTCCTTGTGATTGGCCACTGGACAAACCCATTGTCATGTCAGAGTTTAAATTTGGGCATGCCTACACATTTGGAAAGGATGCGTAATGTTCTCCCAATATGATGTTGCCCCAAACTTGTATTGTCAAGCTGCCTTGGTGAGTGATGTTATAAAATTAAACTATAAGTGAACATAAGTCACCTATACAATCTTCCTGAAGCAAACACATTTCTGTCGCATCTGCTTGCAGACCCAGTGAGTCAGCATTCAGTCTTTCAGCTGCCTCCATTCAAGCTTCTGGAGAGTGACTATAAAGTATTACAGAGTGTTTGTAGTACAGAAACAAGACATTTAGCCCATTAGGGTCCATGCCAGTGTTTCCGCTCTATAGGAGTCTCTGCCCACATCTCTTCACCTAATCCCATGAACATATCATTCTATTCCTTCCTGTCCCATGTACTTATCTAAGTTCCCCTTAAGTGCATTAATACTATTCACCTCAACTATTACCTATGGTAGCAAAGTTTCACATAAACATGCTCTGCATAAAGAAGTTTCTCCTTAATTTCAATATATATCACATCTCCCCCGCCTCTCCCACATCCCTTGTCCAACACCAACCTGTGCAGCTAAAGCTGTCAGGCTACCTTCTTGGCGTAGCCCTCTCCCACCACGGGTAAAATAGCAGCAGGGCAGGATGAAGAATTTAATTGGCCACTTAAAGACCTCAACATGGCCTGACACCTCTACCGTCCCATGTAAAAGGGGAGACAGGTTGGCGGCGGGTAGATAAGCGCTGGGCAGGCCACATGCTGCATTTTATGATGTCCCTGCCTTCAAGCACACTGGTGGCACACCACAGCAAGCAGGATCAAATTACACATTCCAGACAAACTGTTGTGTGTCTCTTGTCCTCCAAGAGGAGCAATTAAAATTCATTTGTGTTGCAATTAAGCATTGCCCAAACACTATCTTTTTCCACGTAATATACGATGACTGTCAGTTTAATGTTTGTGACTTACGAACCTGGGTGATGGTTAACATGTTTACGGCCTGCAAAAAGAAAGTTGCTCAGTACAAGTAGATGGGAGGAAAAATACAATTAAAAGAACCAAATGGTCAAACCTTACACTTTATTTGTAGTTTGTATTCTGTGCAAGGGAAATTGTTTTGCTGTTGTTTATTGCCTGAACAGACCTCTGCTCTATTCTGATATGCTTGACAGGGTAAGATTAGATTAAACATTGTATTTGTTGGTTAATATGCTACAGACTGTACTTCTGCATTCTGATTAATGTTTTCTCTGAAACAAAGAGTTAAAGCTGAAAGATTAATACTCACGAGGTGAGAAATAACCTTGCTTCTGCTCAGTTCAGGCAGTAAAGTGACTGTATCTTATTCGGGTTTGTTTTGGGAAAATAAACTGCCACTCTGTTATAAAAGCAAAATACTGCAGATGCTGGAAATCTAAAATAAAAACAGAAAATGCTGGAAATATTCCATAATTCTGGAAGCATCTGATGAAAGGGTATTGACCTGAAACGTTAACTCTGTTTCTCTCTCCACAGATGCTACCAGGCCTGCTATTTCTAGCACTTTGTTTTTATGCCACTCTGCCATGCTTTCTACTAAAGCTTGTAAGAATCCAAGCGTTTACGTTTTAAATGGAGTCACTTTCTGTGATGTACAAAAAGTATTTACTTACCATTTGTTTCTTTATTAATTAGCTATGTATATTATGTAAGAATGTTTCTTATACTAACTGGCTACATTGTCTGTTAAACTTTCACTTCCAATTCAGTAATCCCAAGGGCAGTCCTCAAATCCGTTATAATGCTGAGGCCCGGAAAATTACAGAGACTGAAAACCATAATTTTGGAAGAACTTGTATTTCTATAGCACCTTTCATGACCTCCGGATGTCCCAAAGTACTTTAAGGCAATTAAGTACTTTTGAAGTGTAGTCATGCTTTTAATATGAGAAACAGGACAGCCAAATTGCAAACAGCAAATTCCTACAAACAGCAATGTACACCAATCATAACATTGAAGTTCAGGCTCCAAAGAGAAGTAAAATCTGAAAGTGTTTTTTTTCGATGAGATCAGTTTTGCTACACTGCTTGGAGATGAGTTTCAGCTGAAGTGAAACTGCAATCTATTTTCGATGAGCTCATCTGCTTGTGGTGCTTGTGAACAATTCTGATTGTTTATCATTCAAAGAACCTGATAGAAATGGAGTCAGGTGCCTGCAAATTGTGTCACTATTACAATCTCAGGAGCCATGTAGCTTCATAGAAGTGTGTGCTGTAGCTGGTGAAAGGAGATTAATCCAGCCTCTGGATCACTAATAGAAGATCAAAATATTGCAGATGCTGGAAATCGCAGCAGCATCTATGGAGAGAGAAACAGAGCTAATATTTCAGGTCAATGACTTTTTGTCAGGTCTAGAAAAAAAAAACGATGTAACAGTTTTTAAATAAGTACAGAGGTGAGGAAACTCTTTCGAGTTATCAACAGTCACAGATTGCAACTCTTTCGAGTACAATCACAGTTCTTGGTTTCCGGGAGTGGGACATGAACCCACAACCCTCTGATTCAAAGGCGAGGGTGCTATGGACTGAGCCACAGCTGACACCTCCACAGAGGTGAGGAAACTCTTTCGAGTTATCAACAGTCACAGATTGCAACTCTTTCGAGTACAATCACAGTTCTTGGTTTCCGGGAGTGGGACATGAACTCACAACCCTCTGATTCAAAGGCGAGGGTGCTATGAACTGAGCCACAGCTGACACCTCCACAGAGGTGAGGAAGGGGAACAGAAGGGAAGGTCTAAGATGATGCCAGGCAGGTGTGATCAGGGATAATGGTGTAAAGCAAAAGGTAATGGGACAAACAAATAAAAGATGGGTCTACTGGTGGTGTAAATGGCAACAGTAGAATCATTGCCAACACTTGCTGTTTGAAAACATGGAACTAATGGTTATAATCTGAAATTGTTGAACTCAATATTGAGTTTAAGGCTATAAAGTGCATAAAATCAAAGGATCAGATACGTATCAATAAAACTTAACGCAAGCTCAAAGTGTAGGAAGACGAGAACAGAGATGTTAGAGTGAGATTTGGGTGGAGAATTAAACAAGTGACTGGAAACTCAGGGTCATACTTGCAGAATGAACAAAGGTGTTTTGCAAAGTAGTCACCCAATCTTCATTTAGTCTAAGAGGACACTTGACAAATACATGAATAGGATGGGAATAGAGAGATACGGACCCTGGAAGTGCAAAATGTTTTAGTTTGACAGACAATATGATTTGCGCAGGCTTGGAGGGCCGAAGGGCCTGTTCCTTTGCTGTACTTTTCTTTGTTCTTTGTCTCCCTAGGGTAGAGGAGACTGCATCAAAAGCAGCAAATACCATAATTTAAATTGAAAGAAGTGCTAGTAAATCACTGTTTCACCTAGAAAGAATATTTGAGGCCCTAGATAATGTATTGTTAGTTGAGTAACTTAATCACCACAGTACTATACCCATTGAGGTGAACCACGACAGATACATTTGCTATCATATCTTTCAGTTCTATCCCGTGAAAATTAATTTTGAAGATCAATTACAAATGATGAGAATATTTTTGCATTTGACAGGTATGATGAAGAATAAATTGCAGATAGGCATGGAGAAGCATAGGAACAGGAATAGGTTATTCAGCCTCCTAAGCACTTTCCACCCCTTAAGTAGATCCTGGCTGATCTGTATCCTAATTCCTTCTACCTGCCTTGGTTCTGTGACCCTTAATACCCTTACCTAACAAAAAAAAAATCAGTTTTGAAATTTTCAATTGACCTAGCCTCAACTGTATACCATCTACGAGATGCACTATAGCAAATCGTCAAGGCTCCCTTGACAACACCTTCCAAATTCCTAGAAGGATGAGGGCAGCAGATGCATGGGGACACCACACTTGCAAGTTCCCCTCCAAGCCACACACCATCTTGACTTGGAACAATATCACTGTTCCTTCACTGTCTCTGGGTCAAAATCTTGGAACCCACTCCTAGCAGCATGTGGGTGTATCTAAACCACATGGACTGCAGCGGGGATCAAGGAGGCAGCTCAGCACCACCTTCTCAAGGACATTAAGGGATGGGCAATAAATGCTGGCATAGCCAGCAATACCCACATCCCATGAAAGAATAATTTAAGAAAATCATTTTGGGGAAAAGGTTTGCATTAGTCTATGAGTGAAGAAATGTTTCCTGACATCATCCCTGAAGCCTTGATGTATCTTAACCTCAATCTGTTTTTGCTATCTTTATTATTCTAAAAGCTTCGTGTAATGTATGTTAAGTATATGGATATTAAGTATATTTGTTAGTAAGATCAATACTGAGCTGAAATAGTGAGGTACAGCTGCCATGTTACACAACATTGCTGCATTGCACTTAGCAAAATGTGTATATTTCTGGTCTGGGCACTACAAAAAGGATATTACAGCTATTGAAAGGATACAGGAGAGCACAAGTTAAAGCTTCTAATATTCTTGTGTTAGAGGTGTTGTGAATGACTAATGTTGGAGTCTTCTGTGGTAGGGTTTAACATCAATCAACTTTATTCAAAAGATAACCACATCTAGAATGAGAATTCATCCTTGCCACAAGGCTGAAAGAGAGAACCCAGTCATGATAGTCAAGTGATCTTACATCACTTCCCCAAGATGATGTGAACTGTCTCACTTACATATTCACATTAACCCTTTACACTACATCTCCCTCCCAAGTCTCTGACTTCATCTCTGATTCAGAGAGAGAACTGCTGTGGCGGTTTCACCAGTCTACCCAACCATGTTCTCAGCTCTCTCAGAGGAGATTGAGAATTCGAGCTCTCCATGCATTCTCTTGAGCTCTGTTGGGAAGAATGAGAATTGTCAGAGGATATCAGTCCACCATCAGGCCTTCTTCCTGAAGAAAAGGATCACTCTGTAGAAGCTCACTTCCTTGTAGAAACTAGTACATTCCTGTTCCTTTGCACTGTAACGTTTTCTGTCTCCACAATAGGATCAGGGTTGTGGTGTTTTCTCAAGAATCCGGCCTTGATGAACGTGATCACAAATCCACACTGACTCTGCAGACTGGAGGTCTGGAGTTTGTGTACTCTGTGGTGATTATTGCATATCTGTGTTTGACTGGAATGGTACTCATCCTCCTCCTCCCTCAGCTTGTCCAAACTGCAGCTGTGAGTGTGCGCAAAAGAGTAAGAAGTTGAGTCCTCAGTCCCCTTTCCATTAAAAGCTTGCACAGAACCAGGACATTCTGGAGTGGGGAAGAACAATAATTTCTCAGTGCCAGGTTAATGTTCTTTTTCTTTTTTAATAAAGCTTTTAACGTATGCAATCTCCTTTCAGCCTCACCATTAGCTTGTAGGTATCTCGGCGAGCTAGTCATGTGGACAAACCTGTAAGATTCCGTGAACTCCCTGAAGTATTCATTAGCAAACTGTGAGCCGTTGTCTGGAATGACAAGGTCTGGAATTCCATTTAAGGCAAAAATTTATTTCAACATTGTAATGACAGCCTCAGACGTTTGACGCTTTACCTCTATCCACCTTGCATAGTAGTCAACCACTATCAAAAATACTTTCCCTCTGAGCTCAAAATGATCCATCCCGAGACATTCGCACAGTATGGACGGAAATGAGGATGCTCAGGGGTTCCCTCTGCTCCTGCCGATAGATAATGCGCATGATGCAATTGGATATCATCTCTTCTAATGATCTGGGGGAGTCCTGGCCACCAGACAGAATTTCTGGCTTTGGCATGATACTTCGTGATATCCCAGTGACCCTGGTGTAACCTCTGAAGTATATTGTAAGACTCTAGGTATAACCAGTCTCTTGTCATAATTCAGCAAGTCATCCACAGCACTGAGGTGTCTTTGCTCAAAATATTGCCTCAGAATAGGATTTGGTGGTGTGTATTCCAGCCATCCCCTAAAGCAGTACTCATGGATTTGAGCACATTCTTCATCTGACATTTGTGCATTTCTGATCTTATTTAAGTGTAGTGCTGTAGCTGGTAAATATTTGGTCATTAGGGAAGAAAAAGTCTCTATATCTTCAACAAAATTTATATTCCCTTGTTCTGGCCTTGCTAGAACATGACGACACATTCACTGTAGTCTGTTTCTTCCCTTGCACATACTCAGCTGTAGTATCAAATATCATCAACCTCACACAAAATCTTTGCACCCTTGGCGGTATCTTTGCTAATTCCTTCACAGTAAATAGAGAAATGTTTGTGGTCAGTCTCAATTGTGAATTGAAGACTCAGGACATAGTCTGCAAACTTCCCGCAAGCCCAGGTAGCAGCTAAGGCATCTTTTTCAATAATTGCATACCTTTGTTCTGATTCAGACAAAGAACAAGATGTGTAATACATTGGTCTATGTTTACCATCTCTCTGCGTCTGCAAAAGTACAGCCCCCAATCCAGTTGATGATGCTTCTGCAGCAATAATCGTAGGCAGTCCTGGATCATAATGAGCCAATATGTCCAGTGATATTAACATTTTCTAGTTCTGTCTTAAAAATATTCAGACACTGCTTCCACCACCTTTTGAGGGAGAGTTCCAAAGACTCACAACCCTGAGAGAAAAATTTTCTCCTCATCTCTATCTTAAGTGGGCAACCCCTTACTTTTAAACATTGACCCCTAATCCTAGATTCTTTCACAAGGAGAAACGTCCTTTCCACGTCCACTCTAGGCCCAACCATCTTCAGCTGCTTCATCAATGACCTTCCCTCCATCATAAGGTCAGAAGTGGGGATGTTTGCACAATATTCAGTGCAATTCGCGACTCCTCAGACACTGAGGCAATCCATATCCAAATGCAGCAATATGTAGGCTTGGACTGACAGGTGGCAAGTAACATTCGAACCACACAAGCGCCAGGCAATGACCATCTCCAACAAGAGAGAATCTAACCATGACCCTTGACATTGAATGGCATTACTATCGCTGACTCCCCCACTATCAACATCCTGGGGTTACCATTGACCAAAAACTGACCTTGACTATCCCTATAAATATAGTGGCTACAAGAGAGGGTCAGAGGCTAGGAATCCTGCAGCGAGTAGCTTACCTGATTCCCAAAAGTCTGTCCACCATCTCCAAGGCACAAGTCAGGAATGTGATGGAATACTCTCCGGTAGCCTGGATGAGTGCAGCTCCAACAGCACTCAAGAAGCTTGGCACCATCCAGGACGAAGCAGCCCCACTTGATTGGCACCCCTTCCACAAACATTCACTTCTTCCACCACTGACGAACAGTGGCAGCAGTGTGTGCCATCTACAAGATGCACTGCAGAAACTCACAAAGGCTCCTTAGGCAGCACCTTCCAAACACATGACTGCTACCATCTAGAAGTACAAGGGCAGCAGATAGGTGGGAACACCACCACCTGGAAGTTCCCCTCCAAGTCACTCACCAATCCTGACTTGGAAATATATCGCCATTCCTTCACTGCCGCTGGGTCAAAATCCTGGAACTACCTTCCTAACAGCACAGTGGTATACCTACACCACATGGACTGCAGTGGTTCAAGAAGGTAGCTCACCACCACTCAAGGGCAATTAGGGATGGACAATAAACGCTGGCCTAGCCAGCAATGCCCCACATCCAGTAAATGAATTTTAAAAAACCCTGTCCAGGCCTCTCAGATTCAAGTCACCTCTTATTCTTCTAAACTCCAGAAAATACAAGCCAAGCATGTCCAATCTTTCCTCATAAGACAACCCACCTATTCCAGGCATTAGTCGAGTAAACCTTCTCTGAACTGCTTTCAATGCACTTACATCCTTCCTTAAACAAGGAGACCAATACTGTACACAGTACTCCAGATGTTGTCTCACCAATGCGCTGTACAACTGAAGCATAAGCTCCCTACTTTTGTATTAAATTCCCCTTGCAATAAACAATAACATGCTACTAGCTTCCCTAATTACTTGCTATACTTCCATACCAACCTTTTGTGATTCATGCACTATGACACCCAGATCCCTCTGCATTGCAGCGCTCTGCAATCTCTCACCATTTAGATAACATGCTTCTTTTTTATTCTTCCTCCAAAATGGACAATTTCACATTTTCTACATTATACTCCATTTGCCAGATCCTTGCCCACTCACTTAACCAATCTATATCCTTTTGTAGCCTCCTTGTGCTCTTCATAATTTACTTTCCTATCTATCTTTGTATCATCAGCAAATCTAGCAACCATACCTTTGGTCCCTTCATCCAAGTCATTTATATAAATTGTGACCAGTTGAGGCCCAGCACTGATCCCTGTGGTACACCACTCATTACATCTTGTCAACTAGAAAATGATTCATTTATTCTACTCCCTGTTTCCTGTTAGCTAGCCAACTTCTATACATGCCAATATGTTACCCCCTGTACCATGAGCTTTTATTTTCCACAATAACCTTTGAAGTGGCACCTTCGGGAAATGTAAGTACAGTACATCCACCGGTTCCCCTTTACCCATAGCTTTTGCTAATCTTTGAGGGTTTTTCTTTTTGTTTCTGCAATGTAAACTCCTTGCTACAACACACCACTTTAAAATGACCATCTTCTTACAAAAGTGGCACTCTGCAGTTTTGGCAGGATAATTTTCTTGTCGACGCTGCCTTTTCCGACCACACCGATAACACTTGCTTATGGCAGTTGCCGCACCCTCTTTGCACTTCCCCTGTTTCTTTACGCCATGTTTATACTCTGAAACTTAACAAACTCTGCTGAGTTGGTGCTTCTTTGCAAATGAGTCTCCGTGTCACATAAAAGTCATGAACAATTCTGTTTCCTAGCCTCATGCGATGTCCTCTGGCTCCACCCATAGATTGTCCCCTTGGTCCCTTATGGGCCCTACTCTTTTCCTGGTTATCCTCTTCCCATTGATATACTTATAGAATATCTTGGAATTTTCCCTACTTTTACCAACCAGAGTTTTCTCATATCCCCTCTTTGGTTTCTTAAGCTCCACCCTGCACTTTCTGTACTCCACTTATGCCTCCGCTGATTTCCTTCCCTTGTACCTGCTAAAAGCCTCTCTTTTCCTTCTCATTATAACCTGAATATCTCTGGTCATCCATGGTTCTCTGGGCTTGTTACTCCTTCCTATCACCCTAAAGGAAACATGTTGAGCCTGTACCCTCCTCATTTCCTTTTTGAATGCCCCCTGCTGCTCCTCTGTAGATTTTCCCACAAGTAGCTGTTCCCAGTCTACCTTGGCCAGATCCTGCCTTATTTTACTGAAATCCACTCTCCCCCAATCCAAAACAATTTTTTGCAACTTGTTGATTTCTTTGTCCATAACAAACTTAAACTGTACCATGTTGTGGTTGCTATCACTAAAATGCTCCCCCACCACCACCTCAGCCACCTGTCCAGCTTCATTCCCCAGAATTAGGTCCAGCACTGTGTCGTCCCTTGTTGGGCCCTCTCCATATTGACCTAAAAAGTTCTCCTGTACGCATTTCAAGAAGTCCACTCCATCCAAGCCCTTAACACTATGTCTATCCCAATTAATGTTGGGAAAGTTGAAATCACCTAATATAATTATCCTATTGTTATTGTTTTTACATATCTCCGCAAATTGTGCACATATTTGCTCCTCAATTTCCCGCTAACTATCTGGGGGTCTATTATAAACACCTAACAATGTGGCTGCCCCTCTTTTATTCCTAAGCTTTATCCACAAAGCTTCATTCGATGCCCCCTCCAAGGTATCATCTCTCCTTATTGCAGTAACTGACTCCTTAACTAATAATGCAATGCCTCCTGCTCTTTTACCCCCTCCCCTGTCTCGTCTGAAGATTCTATATCCCGGAATGTTGAGCTGCCAATCCTGCCCCTCCCTCAACCACGTCTCAGTGATGGTTACTATATCACAATTCCACGTGTCAATCCTCACCCTTAACTCATCCGTTTTACCTGTAATACTCCTGGCATTAAAGTAGAGGCCATCCAGCCTTGCCTTACTCCCTTGAAACTTATTACAACTGTACTCCCTCTGACTTGATTGTTTTACTGTATTATGATGTGTCCCTATTCTGCTAACATTCTGTGTCCCCTCCCCTTACCGAATTAGTTTAAACTCCTACTAACAGCTATAAATCAACTATATTCAAAACATAACAAAGAATAACTACATTTAGAATGAGACTTCATCCTTGCCACAAGGCTATAAGAGAGAACTTGATCATGATATCCTGTCATCTTATATCGCTTCCCCAAGATAATGGGAACTGTCTCATTTACATATTCACATTCACCCTTTACACAATACTGCTGCTGCAGATACTGAGTACAGAGGGAATAGATTATGAGGAATGATTATGTTCTCACAGGAAGGGTGAAGAATAAAAGTTGATCTAGTTGCTGTTTTTAGGATCTTAAAGTCCATGAGGAGCTGTTTCATCCTGTGCCCAATAACCAGCGAAAAAAGTCTATATTTGAATGGAGAGTAAAATTCAAAACTAATCGGAGAAACCATTATCTCAGTGAGGGAATAGTCAATGGATGGAATCTGGGGCATTGATTAATGATACTTGCAAGAGAGACGAAAATATATATTGTCTGTAAAGTGTGAAAATGCACAGAATCACAATTGTTTTGGTGCAGGAGGCCATTTAGCTCATCATGTCTGCACCAGCTCTCTGAGCATTTTAACTCAGTGTCAATCTCCTGCCTTTTCCCCGTAACCCTGCACATTGTTTATATTTAAATAACCATCCAATGCCCTCTTGAAAGACTCAATTGAACCTGCCTCCGCCACATTTCCAGGCAGTGCATTCCAAACCCAAACTACTCACTGTATGAAAAAGTTTTTTCTCACCTCGCATTTGCTTCTTTTGCAAAACACTTTAAAACTGTGCCCTCTGGTTCTCGATCTGTTACAGGAACAAGGGAAGCAAATCAGCAGAGGCATTAGTGGAGTACAGAAAGTGTAAGGTGGAGCTTAAGAAAGCAATTAGGAGAGCAAAGAGGGGATATGAGAAAACTCTGGTTGGTAAAAGTAGGGAAAATCCCAAGATATTCTCTAAGTATATCAACGGGAAGAGGATAACTAGGGAAAGAGTAGGGCCCATGAGGGACCAAGGGGGCAATCTATGGGTGGAGCCAGAGGACATCGCTAGAGTGTTGAATGAATACTTAATGTCCGTCTTCACCCAAGAGAATGAGGGTGAAGGTATCGAACTCGGGGAGAGAGACTGCGAGGTTCTTAAGCAAATTGATATAGGGAGTGACAAGGTATTGGAGGTGTTGGCAGTCTTAAAAGTGGACAAATCTCCAGGTCCGGATGATTTGTGACCCAGGCTGCTAAGGGAGGCAAGGGAGGAGATCACAGGGGCTCTGACCCAAATTTTTAATTCCTCTCTGGCCAAGGGGGAGGTGCCAGAGGACTGGAGAACAGCTAATGTGGTTCCGCTATTTAAGAAGGGCTGTAGAGATAAGCCAGGGAACTACAGGCCAGTGAGTCTCACATCAGTTGTAGGGAAACTATTGGAGAAAGTTCTGAAGGAGAGTATCTATTTCCACTTGGAGGCGCAAGGTTTGATCAGGGATAGTCAGCATGGCTTTGTCAGAGGGAGGTCATGCCTAACAAATTTGAATTTTTTGAGGTGACCAGGTGTGTAGATGAGGGTAGTGTAGTTGATGTAGTTTATGTGGATTTCAGGAAAACCTTTGACAAGGTCCCACATGGGAGACTTATAAAGAAGGCAAATGCACATGGGATACAGGGTAATTTGATACTGTGGATTCAAAATTGGCTTAGTTGTAGCAGACAAGAGGGTGATGACAGAAGGATGCTTTAGTGACTGGAAGCCAGTGTCCACAGGGATCTGTGCTGGGTCCCCTATTATTTGTCATTTGTATAAATGACATATGTGGGGGGTAGGATTAGTAAGTTTGCGGATGACACAAAGATTGGCCGAATGGTTAACAGTGAGGTTGAGTGTCGTGGGCTACAGGAAGATATAGACAGGATGGTCAAATGGGCAGATAAGTGGCAGATGGAATTTAACCCTGAAAAGTGTGAGGTGATACACTTTGGAAGGAGTAACTTGACAAGGAAGTATTCAATGAACGGCATGACACTAGGAAGTTCTGAGGAGCAAAGGGAGCTTGGCGTGTGTGTCCATAGATCTCTGAAGGCAGAGGGGCACGTTAGTGGGGTTTTGAAAAAGGCATATGGGACACTTGCCTTTATCAACCGAGGCATAGATTACAAAAGTAGGGAGGTCATGTTGGAGTTGTATAGAACCTTGGTGAGGCCACAGCTGGAGTACTGTGTGCAGTTCTGGTCGCTACATTATAGGAAGGATGTGATTGCACTGGAGGGGGTACAGAGGAGATTCACCAGGATGTTGCCTGGGATGAAACATTTAAGTTATGAAGAGAGGTTTGATAGACTTGGGTTGTTTTCGTTGGAGCAGAGAAGACTGAGGTACACCTGATCGAGGTGTACAAGATTATGAGGCGCATGGACAGGGTGGATAGGGAGCAGCTGTTCCCCTTAGTTGAAGGGTCAGTCACAAGAGGACATAAGTTCAAGGTGAGGGACAGGAGGTTTAGGGGGGATGTGAGGAAAAACTTTTTTACCCAGAGGGTGGTGACGGTCTGGAATGCACTGCCTGGGAGGGTGGTGGAGGCGGGTTGCCTCACATCCTTTAAAAAGTACCTGGATGAGCACTTGGCACATCATAACACTCAAGGCTATGGGCAAGTGCTGGTAAATGGGATTAGGTAGGTGAGGTGTTTCTGACGTTTCGGTGCAGACTTGATGGGCTGAAGGGCCTCATCTGCACTGTTTATGAGCAGGAACAGTTTCTCCCTATCTACTCTGTCCAGACCCCTCATGATTTTGAAAACTTCTATCAAGTCTCCTCTTAGCCTTCTCCTCTCCAGGGAAAACAGTCTCAACTTCTCCAATCTTCCCTCATAACTGAAGTGCCTGATTCCTGGAACCATTCTTGTAAACCTCTTCTGCACTCTCTCCAATGCGTTCACATCCTTCCTATAGTGTGGCTTCCAGAACTGTACACAATACTCCAGCTGAGGTCTAACCAGTGTCTTATATAAGTTCATCATAACCTCCCTGCTCTTGTACTCTATGTCTCAAATAATGAAGCCTAGAATACTGTTTGCTTGAGAAACAGCTCTCTCTACCTGTCCTGCCACCTTTAATGACTTATGTACATATACACCTAGGTCTCTCTGCTCCTTTAGAATAATACTCTTTATTTTATACTGTCTCCCCATGTTCTTTGTACCAAAGTGTATCACCTCACACTTCTCCACATTGAACTTCATCTACAACCTATCTGTCCACTCCACCTTTGAAGTTCTACACTGTCCTTCTCACAGTTTACAATTCTCCCAAGTTTTCTGTTGTCTGCAAGCTTTGAAATTGTCCCCTGCACACCAAGATCTAGATCATTTATACATATCAAAAAAAGCAAGGGTCCCAATACCAACCCCTGGGGAACTCCACTCTAAACCTTCTTCCAGCCTGAAAAATACCCCTTCACCTTTACTCTGTTTCCTATCCCTCAGCCTATTTGGTACCCACGTTGCTAATGTCCCTTATATTCTATGACCTATAACTTTCCTCACAAGTCTGCTGTGTGGCACTGTATTGAATGCCTTTTAGAAGTGCACATACATCACATCAACATGCTAACCTTATACTCAAGGAAAGGACAGAAAAATGATCAATGGAGACACGGCCCTTTGCCAGTTACGTCATGCCGGCCGGTGCGAAGGTCACGTACTGCCGGCTGCCACCCCTGTCGCATGCGTCACGTGGTGCTGCCTGCCGACCGTTAAGGGTCACGTGGTGTCTCTGAGGCGGTTGGTCGCGGGTCACATGGTGCGCGAATATTGAGGAAGGAGGCGCAATGAATATCACCATCGATAAGGAATCTATTAACGACAGCTTTGTCACCCTGTGCGGAATCTGGGTGCTGTGTGAGTCAGAGCGCTCCTCGTACACAAAAAAACGACATTAAACTGGGATGGGGAGGGCAGAGGCAACCAAAGTCCCCGGGGTGGCGGAGGGCAAACACAGTCACGGAGGGGCGCACACAGACCACGGGGGGTTGCTGGGGGAAGGGCGCACACAGACCCGGTTGGCGGGAGGGGCCACCGTAGTCCTGGAAGTGCGGGGAAAGGCAGACACAGTCCCGTGGGGAGAGTGCAAACAGTCCTGGAGGACAGGCGGAAGGGCAGCCATTGTCTCGATAGGGTGGGTTAGGTGAAACATGGTCGCATGGGGGAGAGAGTGGGGGGGGGGGTGGGTGGTGTGAGGGATGGAGAGGGGGCGGGGGGGCGAGAGAGAGGGCGGGAGAGGGGGCGAGAGAGAGGGCGGAGGAGAGGGCGAGGGAGGCGAGGGAGGCGAGGGCGGGGGGGAGGGCGGGGGGGGCGAGGGAGAGGGCGGGGGGGGGCGAGGGAGAGGGCGGGGGGGGGGCGAGGGAGAGGGCGGGGGGGGCGAGGGAGGGGGCGGGGGGGGCGAGGGGGCTGGGGGCGAGGGAGGGAGAGGGGGCTGGGGGCGAGGGTGGGAGAGGGGGCGGGGGCGAGGGTGGGAGAGGGGGCGGGGGCGAGGGTGGGAGAGGGGGCAAGGGAGGGAGGGAGAGGGCGGGGGGCTGAGGGGTGGCGGGGGAGGGAGGAGAGCGGGGGAGGGAGGGAGAGGGGGAGAGGGAGGGAGAGGGGGCGGGGGGGTGAGGGAGGGGGCGGGGGGGTGAGGGAGGGGGCGGGGGGGTGAGGGAGGGGGCGGGGGGGTGAGGGAGGGAGAGGGGGCGTGGGTGGGAGAGGGGGCGTGGGTGGGAGAGGGAGAGTGGGGGGGGTGAGGGAGGGGGCGGGGGGGTAGGGGTAGGGGGCGGTGGGTTGAGGGAGGGGGCGGGGGGGTAGGGGTAGGGGGCGGTGGGTTGAGGGAGGGGGCGGGGGGGTGAGGGAGGGAGAGGGGGGTGAGGGAGGGAGGGAGAGGGGGCGGGGGAGGGAGAGGGGGCGGGTGAGGGAGTGAGAGGGGGCGGGGAGGGAGGGAGAGCGGGTGAGGGAGGGAGAGCGGGGGAGGGAGGGAGAGCGGGGGAGGGAGGGAGAAGGGTCAAGGGAGGGAGGAAGAGGGGGCGGAGGGGTGAGGGAGGGAGGGGGCGGGGAGGTGAGGGAGGGAGAGGGGGGTGAGGGAGGGAGAGGGGGGGTGAGGGAGGAAGAGGGGGTGAGGGAGGAAGAGGGCGGGAGGGAGGGGGGGGTGAGGGAGAGGGGGCGATGGGGTGAGGGAGGGAGAGGGGGTGGGGGGGAGAGGGGGGTGAGGTAGGGAGAGGGGGGTGAGGGAGGGAGAGGGGGTGAGGGAAGTGGTAGGGGGGTTGAGGGAGGGTGAGGGGGTGGTGTGGTGAGGGATGGGGTGAGGGAGGGAGAGGGGGCGGGGGGTGAGGGAGGGAGAGGGGGCGGGTGGGTGAGGGAGGGAGAGGGGGTGAGGGAGGGAGGGAAGGAGAGGGTGCGGGGGGCTGGGGGAGGGAGGGAGAGGGGGCGGGGAGGTAGGGAGGGGGGCGGAGGGGTGAGGGAGGGAGAGGGGGCGGGTGGTGAGGGAGGGCGGGAGAGGGTGTGGGGGGGTGAGGGAGGGTGGGAGAGGGGGCGGGGGAGGGGTGGGGGTGAGGGGGGTGCGGGGGTTTAAGCGTTGTTTAAAAAAGGCTCCAAAAGTAAACCAGGTAATTACAGGCCAGTGAGCCTGACGTCAGTAGTAGGTAAATTATTGGAAGGTGTTCTGAGAGATCAGATATACAATTATTTGGACAGCCCAGGGCTGATTAAGGATAGTCAGCATGGCTTTGTGCGTGGTAGGTCGTGTTTAACGAACCTTGTAGAGTTTTTCGAGGAGGTTACCAAGAAAGTAGATGAAGGAAAGGCTGTGGATGTTGTCTACATGGACTTTAGTAAGGCCTTTGACAAGGTCCCACATGGGAGGTTAGTTCAGATGTTCAGACACTTGGTATCCATGGAGATGTTGTAAACTGGATTCGAAATTGGCTGTGTGGGAGAAGACAGAGAGTGGTAGTGGATGATTGCTTCTCAGACTGGAGGTCTGTGACTAGTGGTGTGCCTCAAGGATCTGTGCTGGGACCATTGTTGTTTGTTGTCTATATCAATGATTTGGATGATAATGTGGTAAATTGGATCAGCAAGTTTGCTGATGACACTAAGATTGGAGGCGTTGTGGACAGCAAGGAAGGCTTTCAAAGCTTGCAGAGGGATCTGGACCAACTGGAAAAATGGGCCAGAAAATGGCAGATGGAATTTAATGCGGAAAAGTGTGAGGTGTTGCATTTTAGATGGACAAGCCATGGTAGGACATACACAGTAAATGGTAGGGCACTGAGGAGTGCGGAGGAACAATGGGATCTGGGAGTTCAGATACATAATTCCCTGAAAGTGGCGTCACAGGTAGACAGGGTTGTAAAGAAAGCTTTTGGCATACTGGCCTTCATAAATCAAAGTATTGAGTATAGGAGTTGGGATGTTATGGTGAGGTTGTATAAGACATTGGTGAGGCCAACTTTGGAGTATTGTGTGCAGTTCTGGTCACCTATAGGAAGGATATCAGTAAGATTGAGAGAGTGCAGAGAAGATTTACTAGGATGTTGCCGGGTCTTAAGGAGTTGAGTTACAGGGAAAGATTAAACAGGTTAGGACTTTATTCCTTGGAGCATAGAAGAATGAGGGGAGATTTGATAGAAGTTTACAAAATTATGAGGGGTATAGACAGAGTAAATGCGAGTAGGCTCTTTCCACTTAGATTAGGAGAGATAAACACGAGAGGACATGGCTTTAGGGTGAAAGGGGAAAGGTTTAGGGGGAACATTAGGGGGAAGAGTGGTGAGAGTACGGAACGAGCTACCATCTGACATGGTAAATGCGGGCTCACTCTTAAGTTTTAAGAATAAATTGGATAGATGCATGGATGGGAGAGGTCTGGAGGGTTATGGACTAGGTGCAGGTCAATGGGACTAGCGGAATAATATTTCGGCACAGAAGGGCCGAACACCTGTTTTTCTGTGCTGTAGTGTTCTATGGTTCTAGGGGTGAGGGGGTGGGGGGGTGAGGGTGGAGGAGTGGGTGGGGGGTGAGGGGGGTGTGGGGGGGGGGTGAGGGTGGAGGAGCGGGGGGGTGAGGGTGGAGGAGCTGGGGGTGGGGGTTGAGGGAGGGTGGGGCAAGGGGGAGCGGGGGGGTGAGGGAGGGAGGGGAAAGGAACCACAGTCTCATAGTGGAAGGCAAAACCTTAGTCTCATAGTGGAGCGGCAGCCACATTCCAGCCCCAAGCAGTGTAAGGTGCAGCACAGCCATGTCCACTTGTTGGGAGGAGTGGCACCGTGGAGTCTTATTCACTGGGGGTGGGTAGCTGAGCTCTGTTCAGGGGGGAAGACAACAGCCACATCTCAAACAGTGGGAGTTGTATCTTTCCAGGATCCCTTTCTTCGACATGTGTTCACATGTGTTTTCCAGGAGGGTTCTGGCCGGCATTAGTGTGATGATTCCCTTTTTAAGTTCGGCGTCCCTATACACATCCCTGCTGAGATCAGTAATCTGAGCATTGACTCAAATCAAAACTCCATTTTTCCTGGTTGCACATAAATAAAACTGATGTGCCAGATGTTTCCCCTCTGTACCTCCAAGGCTATTTCTAACATAACCTTTTTCTACAGCTTTTTTTAAGTTTCACATTATTTCTGATCTATCCTATGCCACCAGTCCCAGATGAGAGAATAAATTCTGTCAGGCCTACTATCTGATTTTAGTGATAACTAACTGGGGTTAAATGCCAGACAGTAAAATTGTTATCTTTTATTGCTGCATTTAAAAACATAACTGTGCAGGTATAGACCCATGTTTGCACGTGTCTAAGCAGATTCATCTATGTCTGCATAAACAGCCCTTCTGTTCGGTGTGATTGAGGAGATGCATCTGTTTTATTGGGCACAAGATGGCAACTCTGCAATACCAATTTGTAACTGGCTGTTGGGAGGTGTGGTGAGCTGTTAGCATGTAAGGAAAGTACCTGGCCTTGAATCTTTACCTCCCACTGACAATCAGTCAGAGGTTGGAAATATGTCCTGTGGGCGAATATGAAGAGAAAAACATTTCCACCAGGTTGAAAACGATTTGTTGAATTAAAGTTCAGATATGATTATATTTGTGAGTAACATGGAGGTTCACCATTGGCAGGTTGTCCATACAGGTGTCTGTGATGTAGTTACACTGAAAGTGCAGTAAATGTACCAACATTAGTGTAGAGGAAGATTGTGGCAAAAATTGCTGGGTGTTTCTTGCCTTGTGGAGAAAATGCTGCAGTTGTAGATATGTACTGGCACTCTTATTAAATTTGATTGTTTATATTTTGATCACTGTTTTACTTACTCTTCGGTAAAGTTTTCTCCTCTCACCTTAAATCTATGTCCCCGTGTAATTGACTCTTCCACCCTGGGAAAAAGCTTCTGACTATCTACTCTGTCCATGCCACTCATAATTTTGTAAACTTCTGTCAAGTCTCCCCTCAATCTCCGTTGCTCTAGTGAGAACAATTCGAGTTTCTCCAACCTCTCCTCATAGCTAATAACCTACAGACCAGGCAGCATCCTGGTAAATCTCCTCTGCACCCTCTCCAACGCCTCCATATCCTTCTGGTAATGTGGTGACCGGAATTGCACGCAATGTTTCAAGTGTGGCCTACAGCTGCAGCATGACTTCCCAGCTTTTATACTCAATACCCCTGCTGATGAAGGCAAGCATGCCATATGCCTTCCTGACTACCTTATCCACCTGCGTTGCCACTTTCAGTGACCTGTGGACCTGTACACCCAGATCCCTCTGTCCTTCGATGCACTTAAGGGTTCTGCCATTTACTGTATAATTCCTACCTGTATTAGACCTTCCAAAATGCATTACCTCGCATTTGTCCGGATTAAACTCCATCTGCCATTTCTCTGCCCAAGTCTGCAACCGATCTATATCCCGTTGTATCCTTTGACAATCCTCTTCACTATCTGCAACTCCCCCAACCTTAGTGTCGTCTGCAAACTTACTAATTAGCCCAGTTACATTTTCCTCCAAATCATTTACGTATACTATAAACAGCAAAGGTCCCAACCTCCGGTAGGTAGAGGTTACAGGTTTAGAAGGTGCTGTTGAAGGAGCCTTGGTGAGTTGCTGCAGTGCATTTTGTAGATGGTACACACTGTGCATCGATGGTGGAGGGAGTGAATGTCTCAGGCTGTACATCGGGTGCCAATAAAACGACCTGCTTTGTCCTGGATGGTGCTGAGCTCCTTGAGTGTTGTTAGTGCCGCATTCATCTAGGCAAGTGGAAAGTATTCTGTCACACTCCTGCCTTGTGCCTTGTAGATGGCGGACAGGCTTTGGGGAATCAGGAGGTGAGTTACTCGCCTCAGAATTCCCACTCTATGACCTGCTCGTGGAGCCATAGCGTTTATATGTCTCATACAGTTCAGTTTCTGGTTAATGGTAACCCTCAGGATGTTGTTGGTGGTGGTGGATTCAGCGACGGTAATGCCATTGAATGTCAGTGGGAGGTGGTCAGATTTTCTCTTGTTGGAAATGATTATAGCCCGGCACATGTGTGGTGCAAATGTTATTTGCCACTTATCAGCCCAAGCCTGAATGTTGTCTAGGTCTTGCTGCATATGGACATGGACTGCTTCAGTATCTGAGGTGTTGCGAATGGTGCTGAACATTGTGCAATCATCAGTGAATATCCCCACTTTTGACCTTATGATGGAAGGAAGGTCATTGATGAAGCAGCTGAAGATCTTTGGGCCTAGGACACTACCCTAAGCAACTCCAGCAGTGATGTCCCAGAACTGAGATAATTGACCTCCAACAACCACAGCTATCTTTCTTTATGCTAGATATGACTCCAATCAGTGAAACATTTTCCCCAATTCCCATTGACTTCAGTTTTGCTAGTGATCCTTGATGATATACTCGGTCCAATGCTGCCTTGATGTCAAGGACAGCCACTCTTACCTCACCTCTGGAATTTCTACCTTTGGACCAAGGCTCTTTGTGCTAGGCATGACTTCAACCGGTGGAACATTTTCCTTCTGATTCCCATTGACTCCAGTTTTGCTAGGGCTCCTTGATGCCACACTCTGTCAAATACTGACTTGATGTCAAGGGCAGTCACTCTCACCTCACCTCTGGAGTTCAGCTCTTTTGTCCATGTTTGGACAAGGCTGTAATGAGGTCATGAGCTGAGTGACCCTGGTCATTTCTCTTCTGGTCATTTAATCTTTCCTATATTCCACCCTGACACACACCTCTTTTGCTCTTTCTCTACCCTGTAATTTTTGATCTGCAAGGGAGTCAGGGGTTAAGGGGAGGCAGGCAGGAAAGTGAAATTCAGGCCACGATCTGATCAGCCGTGGTTATGCTGAATTCCGAGTGGCAGAACCCAAGCTGAGTGTCAGTGAGCAGATTGTGACTGAGTGAGTGCTGCTTGATAGCACTGTCAACGACCCCTCCATCACTGTGCTAATGATTGAGAGTAGACTGATGAGGCAGTAATTGGCCGAGTTGGATTTGTCCAGCTTTTTATGGACAGGACAGAACTGGGCAATTTTTCATATTGCTGGGTAGATGCCAGTGTTGTAGCTGTACTGGAACAGCTTAGCCAGGGGCGCAGCAACTTCTGGAGCACAAGTCTTCAGTACTATTGCTGGAATATTGTCAGGGCCCAATGCCTTTCCATTATCTCATGCCTTCAGCTGTTTCTTGATACCTCTAGGAGTGAATCAGGCTAGCTGTGATCTGTGATCACTGGAACTTACTGAGGAGGCCAAGATGCCAAGATGGATCATCCACTTGGCACCTCTGGCCGAAGATGGTTGCAAATGCTTCAGCCTTGCTTTTGCACTGATGTGCTGGGCTCCCCTCATTGAGTATGTGTATACTTGTGGAGCCTCCTCCTCCCGTTGTTTTATTGTCCACCATGATTCACTACTGGGTGTGGCAGAACTCCAGAGCTTTGATCTAATCTGTTGGTTGTGGGATTGCTTAGCTCTATCGCATGTTGCTTCTGCTGTTTAACATGCAAGTAGTCCTGTGATGTAGCTTCACTAGATTGGCACCTCATTATTTGGTATGCTCCTGACATGCCCTCCTGCGCTCTTCATTAAACCAGGGCTGATCCCCTGGCTGGATGGCAGTGGTAAAGTAGGAGATATGCTGGGCTATGAGGTTACAGATTTTGGTTGGAGACAATTCTGCTGCTGCTGCTGCTGCTAATGGCCCACAGAACCTCATGGTAGCCCAGTCTTGAGTTGCCTGATCTGTCGAAATCTGTCCCATTTAGCTTAGCACAGTGGTAGTGCTACACAGCACGATGGAGGATATCCTCTAGGATTGGGAGCAGTTTAGAATTCAGCAAAGGAGGACCAAGGGATTGATTAAGAAGGGGAAAATAGACTCCGAGAGTAAGCTTGCGGGGAACATAAAAACTGACTGTAAAAGTTTCTATAGGTATGTGAAGAGAAGATTGGTGAAGACAAATGTAGGTCCCTTACAGTCAGAAACAGGGGAATTTATAATGGGGAACAAAGAAATGGCTGACCAACTAAATACACACTTTGGCTCTGTCTTCACAAAGGAGGACACAAATAATCTATATACCGGCAATGTTGGGGAACACAGGGTTTAGTGAGAGGGAGGAACTGAAAGAAATCAGTATTAGGGATCGGTGATGGGACCCCAGTTATTCACAATATATATTAATGATTTAGATGAGGGAACTAAATGTAATATCTCAAATTTTCAGATGACGCAAAGCTGGTGGGAGGGTGAACTGTGAGGAGGATGCAAAGATGCTTCAGTATGATTTGGACAAACTGAGTAAATGGGCAAAAGCATGGCAGATGCAGTATAATGTGGATAAATGTGAGGTTATCCACTTTGGTAGCAAAAACAGGAAGGCAGATTATTATCTGAATGGCTATAAATTGAAAGAGGGGAATGTACAATGAGACCTGGGTGTCCTCATACACCAGTTGCTAAAGGTATTTAAAGAGGAGGTAGAAGATTTTTGAAATATCGGGAAGTTGAGGGCTATGAGGAGCTGGCACGAAAAAAGATTTGAGGCTTGGGGCAGATCAGCCATGATCTCATTGAATGACGGGGCAGGCTTGAGAGGCCAAATGGCCTACTCTTCATAATTCTTATGTTCTTATCAAATGCCTTCTGGAAATCCAATGTATTACATCCACAGGCTCCCCTTTATCCACAGTGCATGTTACTCCTTCAAAGAGCTCCAACAAATTGCTTAAACATGATTTCCCTTTCACGCGACTTATTATTTAAATGGAGAGAAACTTCAGAATGCTTCACTGCAGAGGGATCTGGGTGTCCTCGTGCATGAATCACTGAAGGTTTGTATGCAGGTACAGCAGGTAATAGGGAAGGCAAATGGAATTTTGGCATTTATTGCTAAAGGAATAGAGCATAAAAATAGGGAAGTGTTGTTGCAACTGTACAAGGCATTGGTGAGACCGCACCTGGAGTACTGTGCACAGTTTTGGTTCCCTTGAGGAAGGATGTAGTTGCACTGGAGACGGTTCAGAGGAGGTTCACTAGATTGATTCCAGAGATGTGGGGCTTGTCTTATGAGGAGAGATTGAGCAGTTTAGGCCTATACTTGCTAGAGTTTAGAAGGATGAGAGGAGATCTAATTGAGGTATATAAGATGCTAAAGGGGATAGACAACGTAGACGTGGAGCGGATGTTTCCCCTTGTGGGGCATTCTAGAACGAGAGGCCATAGTTTTAGGCTAAGGGGTGATAGATTTAAATCAGAGATGAGGAGGAATTACTTTTCTCAAAGGGTTGTGAATCTGTGGAATTCACTACCTAAGAGTGCAGTGGATGCTGGGACGCTGAATAAATTTAAGGAAGAGATAGACAGATTTTTAATTAGTAATGGGTTGAAAGGTTATGGGGAGAGGGCGGGAAATTGGAGTTGAGGCCGAAATGAGATCAGCCATGATCGTAATGAATGGTGGGGCAGGCTTGAGGGGCTGGATTGCCTACTCCTGCTCCTAGTTCTTATGTTGCTCCAAGTGGTGTTCAACATGAGTACTGATTCATCAGCTGAGTGGAGGGAGGGGCGATACGTGCTAATCATTAGGAAATTTCCTTGCCCATGTTTGCCTTTAGGCCAAGAGACTTCATGGGATCTGGAGTCAATGATGAGGACTTCTGTGACAACTCAATACCACTGTGCCGCCACCTCTGGTGGGCCTGGCCCTGTGGGTGGGACAGGGCATACCCAGGGATGGTGATGGTGGTATCTGGGACATTTCCTGTAAGGTATTATCCCGTGAGTATGACTTGTTAGGATCCTGGACCAGACCCCCAAGTCATTGGTATGATCTGGTTAAACTTTTTATTTAAAGTAGACAAAGTTTGAGATTCAAGGCACTTGCTAAGAGAATAAAGCCACAAGATTCCGTGGTTTGTGAACAGCCAAAAACTATACAAGGTCAGGAAGATAAAACAATTTATAATATCTATCTTAAACTGTAACACTCAGGGTTAATGTAAGGTACATGTGAATTAACAGGCAATTTGTGGTTGAACACACTACACATTAAATAGCAGATGCGATGAAGACAGATCCCACGGATTTGTCAGTAAACACTTTGAGTCAATCAATCTCATTGAAATTCTGTCTCTCTCACAAGGGATTCCAGTTTTCACCTTTGAAGATCTCGCCTTGTAATTCTCTCCACAAGTCGCTGCAACTTGGACAGCCTCAACGGTGGCCCATCTCGCAAGGTTTCAGCCTGGTCTCCTGAGAATCCGTTCCCTTTGATTCCCGAGTCTGCTTTCCAGCATTGACTCATTAGCATAACTTCAGCTCTATAGCCACACTGAACATTGCTGCGTTTTACCTTTATACCTTTGCCCCACAGCAAACGGCTCACAGCATGGAGTCACCAACTTTCCACTGCCTTTTCAGCTCCCCCGGGCTTCTTCTGAGCCCTCCCTACTTGAAGCTTGCCAACCGCAGCACTTTTACTGTTTGAAGCCTCTTTTGTTTCTCCTCTTCCTGGTGGTTCCCACAGGTGTTGGTTGTCTCTTGGTGGCTCCTTCCCAGATTCTCTCTTTTGCTCTGGGACCTCCCCCTGTCCTTTCTCTCTGGGCATTTTTTGGACCACCCTGTCTCCCTCCTTATTCCATGTCTGGGACTCCTCTGACTAAAACTAACACCCCTGAACTGCTGTTCACTGAACTGATCTGGGTGACCTATCAAAACACAGCCAGAGTCCTGCCCTTGTTACTAAGCCGGAACAAATGTAACAAGCATTGGAACATTCGGTACTTTTAAATGATAAGCAAACTGCTAGTCTTACATAGCACACGGGACACAGAAAAATTGATTTTATCACAGGCGTTGCTTGACTAGTCTCCCAGTTTTGGCATAAACCCCAGATGGAGGGCTTTGCAAGGTTGACAGGGCTGTATTTGTCGTCGTTGTTTCCGATGCCTAGGTCAATGTCGGGTGGTCTGTCCAGTTTCATTCCTTTTAGGCTTCATGGTGGTTTGCTACTACTGAGTGACTTGCTCGGCCACTTAAGCACCAGCCACGTTGCTGTGGGTTTGGAGTCACATGTAGGCCAGACCAGGTAAGGGCAGCAGATTTCCTTCACTAAAGGACATTAATGAACCAGATGGGTTTTTATGATGATCGACAATGGTTTCATGGTTACCATTACTGAGACTAGCTTTTAATTCCAAGATTTATTGATTGAATTGAAATTCTACCAGCCGCCTTGGTGGGATTTGAACTTGTGTCCCCAGAGCTAGCCTGGGCCTCTGGATTACTAGTCCAGTGACATTACTGCTACACTCCCACCTCCCCTTATCTTGCTTCCTGTCTTAGTATAGTCTTACATATTCACAAATATGTAAAAAACAAGAAACAAACTCCTAAAATGTTTGTTACTTACTAACTACAAGAAACTGAAAAGTACAAATCATGTTCTTGGATGATTCAGTGAATATAAATTTCAGGTTTGGGCACAATCTTGTGCAGATAGCAGAAACGAAACAGAAAATGTACAAAGAATAATAATATTAGCTGTCGTAGAGAAGATTTTCCTGGGTGTCTGTCTTAGGCACACAGCATTACTTGGCCACATTGAGTGTCATGAAATTGGACTAGTCAGGAAAGTGTAGCTGCAAAGGAATCCATTCTGACAAAATTCTATTTAGTCTTAAACAATAAGCATAAAGGGGAATTAATCTTTTTTTGGTTAATAACAGCTGCATATTGGTCAAGAAAGTTTCACCAAAATACTGACACAGATCTTATCTGATAACTTAGTTTCTAATCCTAAATTTGCATACTTTGTCAGCTCTTCCATAGACCTCTCCATAACTACTTATGCTTGCCTTAAAATACTAAAGCATGCATTTGGCAAAACTCTGCTCCCCTACTGTATAATGTTTCCAGTTATATGCCCATTAAAATTAGTAGCTGTAAATTAAGAAATTGGGTCTGCTGAAATGTATGCCCAATTTTCTGCATTCCCATTGAGGTTTGAATGAGAGCCTTTTAATAATTTCTTTGGCTCTTTCTCTCTAAGGTAAGTAGGCAAAGCTTCCTCCAAATCATTCACATTAAAATATACATACAATATGTAGGACAACTCTTCTCATCTCTAGTCCCAGAGAAAGATTTGATACGTTGCAAATACTGTTTGCTTTGTTACTCTGCGCATAGATGCAGAACAATGCACCTAACTTCACTAAATAGGCTATAGGAGATAGGGTATAGGGCTTCCTGTCGTAGAATCTTACAGCATAGCAGGAGGCCTGTGTGGGTCTTTGAAAGAACTGTCCGATTAGTCCCACTCACTTGACTTTTCTCTATAGCTCTGCAAATATATCAAACAGCAATGACTCTTTCCCTCTCAAAACTCATCTCCACAGCAACATGAATCATATGGGCCCTGTATCCAGGTAGAAATGTTAATTAGCTATCCTCGAGACCCCCAACTCCATTCTCGCTTGGATTTAAATATACAGTTTAAAGTATAATTTCTTACAAAACCTGACATTCCTAACACCTCCCTGTGACATGGAGACTAACACTCTAACCACCATAAGCACAGGTGTCCAGATGTGAATATCTTGTACCTTCTTCCCAGTAATACAACCAGCCAGCCAAGCTTGTTGTCAGGCAGAATTCAGAATCGATTACAAGAACCCTTTCAATCTCCATTTTATCCTAAATTAAAGAGGCAGCCCCAGAACATAACAATCTTTCAAATTTAATTTTTGTAACAACTATGGACCATAACCTCTGAGCTCAGGGCATTGCAACTGGTGGGGGGTGGCGGGGGGGCAGGGGTGGGGGATGCAGGTTGTGGAAATGAGGTGGAAGGGTGGTGAAAGGGGGAGGGCTTGCCCTGGTACCCAAAATCGCCTCGAGAGTCAGATGTCTTGATCAAGCGATTATGTGCCCTACAAGTAGGGGTTCTGCAGTACATTGTTTCAGCAGTCAATTTATACTGTTACAAAAAATTCACTAGATCAGCTGCCTCATCTTTAATTAGATCTTTTCACCTGACTCTGCCTCTTTCCCTAATCTCGTCTTTTCTTAATCATGTCTTCTTGCATGACTGTCTGTCTCTTCCCCTGATCTCGTCTCCTTTTGATGATGTCTCCTCGTATGACTTGTTTCCTCCCCTGATCCCGTTTCCTCTTGATTAGATCTTCTCATATTACTCTCTGCCTCACCGATGTTATACAAGGTTTAGCAATTTTAAGCCAAGTATTCCATAATTCTCATATGCCATACACCCATAAAGGGGTAACCCCAAAGATTAGCTGAGGAACCCCATTCCCCCCCCCCACCCACTCCAGAAGTAGCCCCCACTAAAGATTGCATCGTAGTTTCCTGAGAAGTTCAAACTTCCATTGGGCAATTGCCCTCCAATAGGAACCATCTGAAAGTACGATATACATCACAAAGTTCGGATGGTTTTGACTGTCTTCCAGTAATAGTTACCTACAAAAAGTTAGAAGAATTAAAACCACTTGTAACTTATGGGTAACTACAGTACTGACTGCATCCCCCCCAATCCCCTAAGGACCCCCCACGAGACCCCCCCACATTCCCGACCCCCACAGGAATCCCCCGACTTACCCCCTCCCCGCGGTCCCCCACAGGACTGCTCCCACAGGATCCCCTGAATGTCCTCCCCAAGGCCACTGACTACCCTCCCCACTGACCACAACCCCTGACCACCTGACCCCCCCACAACTGACCACCTGACCCCAATCCCACCCCACTCACCTTACAAACTTACCTTCTCCCTGGCTACTCAAAGTGGCTGGACCTTTAAATTTACCTGCTTTACGGCTGCTGGTGCCATAAAAAAGGCCACTGACTACCCTCCCCACTGACCACAACACCTGACCCCCCCCACAACTGACCACCTGACCCCAATCCCACCCCCTCACCTTACAAACTTACCTTCTCCCTGGCTACTCAAAGTGGCTGGACTTTTAAATTTACCTGCTTTACGGCTGCTGGTGCCATAAAAAAGGGGCATGGCTTCCTTCCGACTCAGCGGCCTCGATAGAAGACCTCGGGAATCCACTGCACTGTTCTCACTCAGCTTGAGTTGGAAGCTTGGGCAAGAAAGGAATGGCTTCATTTCCAGGGAAGTAAGTGGGAGCGGAATGGCAATCCGACTCTGATTGCCACCCCATGGAAGTTACGAGCCATCGTGTGACTAAAAGAACACGCTTGTGTATATGTAGCATTTTCATGTCATTAGCTGGCCCAGAGTGCTTTACAAGCAGTGAATCACTCTTGAAATATAGTCATTGTTGAATGTAGGGAAACAGATCAGCTAGTTTGTGCAAGGTTCCATGAAGAGCGTACGAGATTGTGAGGGGCATGGACAGGGTGGATAGGGAGCAGCTGTTCCCCTTAGTTGAAGGGTCAGTCATGAGGGGACATAAGTTCAAGGTGAGGGGCAGGAGGTTTAGGAGGGAGGTGAGGAAAAACTTTTTTACCCAGAGGGTGGTGATGGTCTGGAATGCGCTGCCTGGGTGGGTGGTGGAGGCGAGTTGCCTCACATCCTTTAAAAAGTACCTGGATGAGCACTGGGCACGTCATAACATTCAAAGCTATGGGCCAAGTGCTGGTAAATGGGATTAGGTAGGTCAGGTGTTTCTGAAGTGTCGGTGCAGACTTGATGGGCTGAAGGGCCTCATCTGCACTGAGTGGTTCTGTGAAGAGCAATGAGAAAAATGCCCAGCTAATATATTTTATTGATATTGGAAGAGGGATAATTATTGGCTAAGACACTGGGAAACCTCCCTTGTTAAATGGTGCAATGGGATCTTTTACATCTACCTGGGAGAATAAACCAGTGGAGATGGGCTGGGAGGGGAGAGGCCTTATGTTGGCAGCGGGCACTGAGAGGGGAGCCTGATGTCTTCCCATCAGCACTGTATATCCCTGGACAGAAACGTCAATGGCATGCACCCCTACCCCCACCGTTCAGAGGTGGCCGGTGATTAAACAAATTAATTGGCCATTTAGGGGCCTCTTTCTGCCCCGCTAGCATTTTACGGATACCAAGAGGGGCTACTGCTGTGCAGGGAGACCGCCAGTTTCCTGTGGGAGGTGGCCCTCCTTTTTGGCTGCCCCATGGGCCATGCTGCAATAGCACCATCGCCAGATAGTGCACCCCCCCCCCCGCCCCACCCCCACCGGATTGCCAAGACCTGCCTCTGTGGCCCTGATGCTGTATTTTTAAAAAATTCTTTATTGGGATGCGAGCCTTGCTGGTAAGACTTGCTAGGCCTTTCAGAGGGCATTTAAGAGTCAACCACATTGCTGTGGGTCTGGGGCCACATTTAGGGAAGACCATGTAAAGGACATATGAATTAAGAACAGGAGTAGGCCACTCGGCCCCTCGAGCTTTCTCCGCCATTCAATAAGATCATGGATGTTTTGATTGTAATCTCTGTCTACCCCCGATAACCTTTCACCCCTTTGTTTATCAAGAATCTGTCTACCTCTGCCTTAAAAATATTCAAAGATTCTGCCTCCACTGCCTTTTGAGGAAGAGAGTTCCAAAGACTCACAACCCTCAGAGAAAAAAAATTCTTCTCATCTCTGTCTTAAATAGGCGAGCCCTTATTTTTAAACAGTGACCTCTAGTTCTAGATTCTCCCACAAGAGGAAACATCCTCTCCACATCCACCCTGTCAAGACCCCTTAGCATCTTAAACAAAAACAGAAAATGCTGGAAAAACTCAGCAGGTTTAGCAGCAGCTGTGGAGAGAGAAACAGAGTTAACATTTCGAGTCCATATGACCCTTCTTCAGAACCCTTCTTTCCTCTTAGGATTTTAAAGGTTTCAATCAAGTCACCTCTTAACAGTCTAAACTCTGGTGGATACAAGCCTAGCCTGCCCAACCTCTCCTCAAGACAACCTGCCCATTCCTGGTATTAGTTTAGTAAACCTCTGAACTGTTTCTAACATATTTACACCCTTCCTTAAATAAAGAATCCAATACCACACACAGTACTCCAGATGTGATCTCACCAGTGTCCTGTACAACTGAAGCATAACCTCCCAACTTTTGTATGCAAATCCCCTCACAATATACAATAACATTCTATTAACTTTCCTAATTACTTTCATACCTGCATTCTAACCTTTTGTGATTCATGCACTATGAAACCCAGACCCCTCTGCACCCAAAGCTCTGTAATCTCTCACCATTTATATAATATGTTGCTTTTCTATTCTTCCTGAAAAAATGGGCAATTTCACATTTGCCCACATTGTACTTCATTGGCCAGATCTTTTCCCACTCACTTAACCTATCAATATCCCTTTGTAGTCTCCTTATGTCCTCTTCACAACTTACTTTCCTACCTATCGTTTTAGAAACATAGAAAATAGGAGCAGGAGTAGGTCATTCAGCCCTTTGAGCTTGCTCCACCATTCAATATGATCAAGGCTGATCCTCTATCTCAACGCTTTACTCCCGCGCTCTCCCCATGCCCCTTGACGCCTTGAGTGTCCAGAAATCTATTTCCTTCTTAAATATATTCAGTGACTTGGCCTCCACAGCCTTCTGTGGTAGAGAATTCCATAGGTTCACCACCCTCTGAGTGAAGAAGTTTCTCCTCATCTCAGTCCTAAATGGCCTACCCTACATCCTGAGATTGTGACCCCTTGTTCTAGACTCACCATCCAGAGGAAATATCATCACTGCATCCAACCTGTCCATCCCTGTCAGAATTTTATAGGTTTCAATGAGATCTCCTCTCTTCTAAACTCCAGTGAATACAGGCGTAGTCAGCCCAATCTCTCCTCATATGATAATCCTGCCATCCCAGGAATCACTCTGGTGAACCTTTGCTGCACTCCCTCCATGGCAAGCATATCCTTTCTGAGCTAAGGAGACCAAAAGTGCTCACAATACTCCAGGGGTGGTCTCACCAAGGCCCTGTACAGCTGCAGTAAGACATCCTTGCTCCTGTGCTCAAATCTTGTCGCAATGAAGGCCAACATACCCATTTGCCTTCTTAACTGCTTGCTGCACCTGCATGCTTGCTTTCAGTGATTGGTGTACAAGGGCACCCAGGTCCCTTTGTACATCAACATTTCCAAATCTATCACCATTTAAATAATGCTCTGCAATTCTGGTTTTCCTGTTGAAGTGGATAACTTCACACTTATCCACGTTATAGTGCATCTGCCATGTATTTGCCCATTTACTCAACCTGTCTAAATCGCCTTGAAGCCTCTTTACACCCTCCTCATCGCTCACATTCCCACCAAATTGCGTGTCTTCAGCAAACTTGGAAATATTATATTTGGTTCCCTCATCCAAATCATTGATATATATTATGAATAGCTGGGGCCCAAGCACTGATTCCTGCGGTACCCCACTAGTCACTGCCTGCCATTCTAAAAAAGAGACCCATTTATTCCTACTCTCTGTTTCCTGTCTGCTAACCAATTCTCAATCCATGTCAATATATTACTCCCAATCCCGTATGCTGTAATTTTACACACGAACTTCTGTGGGACTTTATCAAAAGCTTTCTGAAAATCCAAATACACCGCATCCACTGGTTCTCCCTTATGTATTATGCTAGTTATGTCCTCAAAAAACACAAGTAGGCTTGTCAAACATGATTTCCCGCTCATAAATCAATGTTGACTTTGTCTAATCCCGTGGATATTTTCTAAGTGTCCTGTTATCACATCCTTTGTAATAGACTCTAGCATTTTCCCTAAAACTGATGTTAGGCTAACCGGTCTGTAATTCCCTGTTTTTTCCCTCCTTTCTCTTTTAAATAGTGGGGTTATATTTGCCACCTTCAAATATGCTGGGACTGTTCCAGAGTCTACAGAATTTTGGAAGATGACAACCAGCGCATCCATTATTTCCATGGTCACTTCCTTTAATATCCTGGGATGTAGTTTATCAGGCCCTGGAGATTTATCAGCTTTCAGCTCCATTATTTTCCCCAGCACTATTGTTTTATTGTAACTATTGTAATACTAATTTCCTTCAATTTTTCCTCCTCAGCAGACCGTCGGTTCCCTAGTATTTCTGGGAAGTTATTTGTGTCTTCCTCCGTGAAGACAGAACTAAAGTAGTTGTTTAATTGCTCTGCCATTTCGTTGTTCTCTATTATAAATTCTCCTGTTTCAGACAGTAAGGGGCTTACATTTGTCTGCACTAATCTTTTTCATTTTACATACTTATAGAAGCTTTTACAGTCCGCTTTTATGTTACTTGCAAGCTTACTCTCATACTCTATTTTTCCCCTCTTAATCAATCTCTTGGCCCTCCTTTGCTGAATTCTAAAATGCTCCCCAATCCTCATGCTTGCTACTTTTTCTAGCAACTTTATATGACTCCTCTTTGGATCTAATACTATCCTTAATTTATTTTGTTAGTCATGGTTGTGCTGCTTTTCCTGATGTGTTTTTGCGCCAGAAAGGAATGTATAACTGTTGCAATGCATACATTCATTCCATAAATATTAGCCATTGTCACCAGCAAATTTAGCAAGCATACCTTTGGACCTTTTATCCAAGTCATTTATATAAATTGTGGAAAGTTGAGGCCCCAGCACTGATCCCTGTGGTACACCACTCATCACATTCTGCCAACCAGAAAAAGACCCATTTATGCTAACTCTCTGCTTCTTTTTAGCTAGCCAATCTTCTGCCCATGCCAGTATGTTATATCCTACACAATGAGCTTTTATTTTCCACAATAACCTTTGATGCTGCACCTTGTCAAATGCCTTCTGGAAATCTAAGTACAGTACATCCACCAGTTTCCCTTTATCCACAGCACGTTACTTCTTCAAAGAACTCCAATAAATTGGTTAAACATGATTTCCTTTTCACAAAACCATGCTGACTCTGCCTGATTACCTAGAATATTTCTAAATGCCCTACCATAACATATTTGATAATGGCTTCTAACATCTTTCATTTGATAGATGTCAAGAAACTGGCCCGTAGTTTCCTGTTTTCTGTCTCCCTCCCTTTTTATATAATTTGTGGCAAGGGTGGCAGATTTTTTTTCCCTAAAGGACGTTAGTGAACCAGATGGTTTTTTACGACAATTGATGACAATTTCATGAGCTGGGATTTTTTGGCCTTGCTGCATTGAGTTCCCTTGCGGCAGATGCTGTGAGCCATTCAAATGTCCGTTGACTTCGGCAGGGCCGGAAAATTCTTGCGATGGTCACCATTACTGAGATTAATCTTCAATTCCTGATAATTGATTGAATTTAATTTCGTAGTGAAAAATCCACTTGGCAAGAGCAATCATAACATGATAGAATTTTACATTTTGTGGGTGAGAAACTTGGGTCTGAAACTAATGTCTTAAATATAAATAAAGGAAATTATCGGGGTATGAAGAAAGAGTTGGCTAAAGTCAAATGAGAATACAGGTTTAAGGATAAGATGGTAGAGAAGCTGTGTCAGGCATTTAAGGAGACATTTCATAATTCTCAACAAAGATACATTCCAGTGAGAAAGAAAGATGCTATGAGAAGAATGCACCATCCGTGGTTAACTAAGGAAGTTAAGGATGGTACCAAATTTAAAGAAAAGATGCACAATTCTGTAAAGATTAGTGGTAGCCTAGAAGATCGGGAAAATTTTAGAAAACAGCAAAGGATGATTAAAACAAAATGGAGAGAGAGAAATTGATGTATTAGAGAAAATTAGCAAGAAATTTTAAAAACAGACACTAAAAACAACTACAAGTTTATAAAAAGGAACAGAGTCACTGAACTGTTGGCCCCTTAAAAGGGTGAGCCTGGGGAATTAATAATGGGAAATGAGGAAATGGCAGGGGTTTTGAACAAGTATTTTGTATCTGTTTTCACAGTAGAAGTCATCCCAAGAATAGTAGGAAATCAAGAGGCAAAAGGGAGGGAGGAACTTAAAACAATCATAATCAATAGACAAGTCCCCTGGATCTGTATGCCTGGGTCTTAAAGGACGAACGAAAGAGATAGTAGTTGGATTGGTTGTAATCTTCCAAAATTTCCCTAGGTTCTGGAAAGGTCTCAGCAGACTGAAAAACCATAAATGTAACACCACTACTCAAGAAAGGAGGAAACTATAGGCTAGTTAGTCTAACATAATTCTTTGGGAAAATGCTAGACTCCATTGTTAAGGAGGTATTAATAGGACATGTGGCAAGTCATAACACCATCAAGAAGAGTCAACATGGTTTTGTAGAAGGGAGATTGTGTTTGAAAAAATTATTAGAATTCTTTGAGCAGATAGATAAAGGGGAATGGAAAGATATAATGTATTTGGATTTCCAAAAGGCATTTGATAAGGTGCCACATAAAAGATTACTGCATGAGATAAGAGCTTATGGTCTTGGGGAGGATATATTAGATGGATAAATGATTGACTAGCTAACAGGAAACAGAGAATCAGGATAAATGTTTCATTTTTCAGGCTGGCAAACTGTAACTAGTGGAGTGCCACAGGGATCAGTGCTGGTGCATCAACTACTTAAGATCTATATTAATGACTTGGATGAAGGGACAGGCTATTGTAGCTAAATTTACTGATGATACAAAGATAGGTAGGAAAGCAAGTTGTGGAGGATACAAAGAGTCTGCAAAAGAATATAGATGAATTCAGTGAGTGGGCAAACATTTGGCACATGGAGTAAAATGAGAATGCAAGGTTGACTACTTTGGCAGGAAGAATATAAAAGCAGAATATTATTTAAATGGAGAGAGACTGCAGAATTCTGAAATAGAGGGATCTGGGTGTCCTTGTACATGAATCACAAAAAGTTAACATGCAAGTACAGCAAGTAATTAGGAAGGCAAATGGGATGTTGGCCTTTATTGCAAGGTGAATGGAGTATATAGGTGGGAAGTCTTGCTCTAACTACAGGACATTGGTGAGACTACACTTGGACTACTGTGTACAGATTTGGTCTCCTTACTAAAGGAGGAGTATACTTGCATTGAAAGCAGTGCAGATAGGGTTTCCTGGGACGAAGGGGTTGACTTATGAGAAACAGTTGAGCACTTTGGGCCGATACTCATTGGAGTTTAGAAGAATGAGAAACATATAAGATTCTGAGGGGTGTTGACAGGTTGGATACTGGGGGAATGTAGAACTAAGGGGCATAATTTAAAAATAAGGTGTCTCCCATTTAAGTTGGACATGAGAGAAATTTCTTCTGTCAGATGGTCGTGAGACTTGGGAATTTTCTTCTACAGAGAGTAGTAGAGGCTAGGTCATTAAATATATTCAAGGCTGAGTTAAAACAGATTTTTGATTTACAAGAATTATGGGGGACAGGCAGGAAAGTGGAGTTAAGGCCACAATCAGATCAGTCACGGTCTTATCGAATGGCAGAGCAGGCTCAGTAGGCTGAATGGCCTGCTCCTGCTCTTTTTTTTTAATGATCTTAAATTGCACCAGTTAAATTGCATTGGTTGTGTGGGACTTAAACCCTGTCTCCAGAGCGGAAACCTAGGCCTCTGGATTACTAGTCAAGTGACATTACCAGTCTGCCACCTCTCCCCCTCTCCCCATACCTTCATGGGTGCCCTCCTCTTCCTGTGGCTTCAGCCATGGCCACCTCTAGTGGTGGTGCTGCTGAGGCTGCCAAATTACCGGCCAACTGATTGGGTCAACGGCTCTGGGAGGCGAGCCACAGTCATCAATTGGTTAATGTCTCTGCGGTGGCAGGTTAAGAGGCTGCCAGTGCCAAAATGCTGCCCAAGGTCCCATTGACCACCCATGTGGGGTTGGGTCCTGTTTTCGGTGCTGGCAGCACTTAACTTCCCCCCCCCAGAAGACAGCATTCACATGATACTATATTGTAAAAATGCAACACAAGTTATTGAATGATAGAAACATAGAAAATAGGAGCAGGAGGCCCTTCGAGCCTACTCCGCCATTCATTATGATCATGGCTGATCACCCAACTCAATAGCCTGCTCCTACTTTCTCCCCATATCCTTTGATCCCTTTCACCCCAAGAGCTATGTCTAACTCCTGCTTGAAAACATACAATGTTTTGGCCTCAACTACTTTCTGTGGTAGCGAATTCCACAGGCTCACTACTCTGTGGGTCAAGAAATTTCTCCTCGTGTCAGTCCTAAATGGTCCACCCCGTATCCTCAGACTGTGACCCCTGGCTCTGGACTCCCCCTCCATTAGGAACTTCCTTCCTGCATCTACCCTGTCTAGTCCTGTTAGAATTTTATAGGTTTCTATGAGATCCCCCCTCATTCTTCTGAACTCCAGCGAATATAATCCTAACCGACTCAATCTCTCCTCGTATGTCAGTCCCGCCATCCCAGGAATCAGTCTGGTAAACCTTCGCTGCACTCCCTCTATAGCAAGAACATTCTTCCTAAGATAAGGAGACCAAACAATATTCCAGGTGTGGTCTCACCAAGGCCCTGTATAATTGCAGCAAGACATCCCTGCTCCTGTACTCGAATCCTCTGGCTATGAGGCCGACGTACCATTTACCTTCTTTACCGCCTGCTGCACCTGCATGCTTACCTTCAGCGACTGGTGTACAAGGACACCCAGGTCTCATTGCACATTCCCCTCTCTCAATTTATAGGCACTCAGATAATAATCTGCCTTCCTGTTTTTGCTACCAAGGCGGATAACCTCACATTTATCCACATTATACTGCATCAACCATGCATTTGCCCACTCACTCAGCTGGTCAAAGTCACACTGAAGCATCTCTGCATGCTCCTCACAGCTCACCCTCCCACCCAGCTTTGTGTCATCTGCAAATTTGGAGATATTACATTTAGTTCCCTCATCTAAATCATTAATATATATTGTGAATAACTGGGGTCCCAGCACCGATCCCTGCGGTACCCCAGTTACTGCCTGCCATTTGGAAAAAGATCCATTTATTCCTACTCTTTGTTTTCTGTCTGCCAACCAGTTTTCTATCCATCTCAATACACTACCCCCAATCCCATGCGCTTTAATTTTACACACCAATCTCTTAGATGGGACTTTGTCGAAAGTCTTCTGAAAGCCCAATTAAACCACATCCACTGGCTCCCCCTCATCAACTCTACTAGTTATATCCTCGAAAAATTCCAGTAGATTTGTCAAGCATGATTTCCCTTTCGTAAATCCATGCTGACTCTGTCCGATTCTGCCACTGTTTTCCAAGTGCTCAGCTAGTAAATCTTTTATAATGGACCCTAGAATTTTCCCCAAAACCGACGTCATGCTGACTGGTCTATAATTCCCTGTTTTCTCTCTACCTCCATTTTTAAATAGTGGGGTTACATTAGCTACCCTCCAATCTGTAGGAGCTGTTCCAGAGCCTATAGAATCTCGGAAGATGACCACCAATGCATCCACTATTTCTAGGGCCACTTCCTTAAGAACTCTGGGATGTAGATTATCAGGCCCTGAGGATTTATCGGCCTTCAATCCCATCAATTTCCCCAACACCATTTTCCTACTAATGCTGATTTCTTCCAGTTCCTCCCTCTCATTAAACCCTGTGTTCCCCAACATTTCTGTAATGTTATTTGTGCCCTCCTTTGTGAAGACAGAACCAAAGTATGTATTAGTTGGTCAGCCATTTCTTTTCCCCATTATAAATTCCCCTGTTTCTGAGTGTAAGGGACCTACATTTGTCTTCACCAATCTTTTTCTCTTCACATATCGAAAGAAACTTTCATATAATCATCATAACAGTGCACTTGATAATAAACTGCTTCACGAGATAGAACAGAAGACTTAATTTAAACAACACAGGTTCGTTAGCCAAATCTTAGTGAAGTGTTCATGCCTTGTGTCTAAGTTTCTATAACATGTTCAACACATTTTTGCCTCATTTTTTAGCATTGATTGGCTCAAAGTAAAATAAAAATCAGCGCTGAAGATGTCGCAACATATTAAATAAAGCAACTAAAAGGCGAATGAGTACAATAGCAACCAATTCTAATAACCATAGGAGCAGGAGTAGGACATTATGCAACTCAAACATGTCTGCCATTTAGTTGGATCTGTAGTTCAACCCCATTTACCTGCCTTTACTCCCTATCCCTTGATAGCCTTACCTATTAAAAATCAATCAATATTGGTCTTGAAAAATTCAATTGATTGAGCATCTACAGTCAACTGGAGGAATACATTTCAGATTTTCACTACCCTCTAAGTGGGAATGTGCTTTCTCTTTTTTCCCCCTAAATGGTCTGTCTAATTTTAAAATAGTTCTGATTCCCCTGCCAGAGGAAGCATCTATTGTATCGAATCCCATCATTGTTTTAACAATCTCAGTTGGATTATCTTTCAACATGATAATTTTAAGAGAATACAAGCAATGATCATGTAACATGTCCTCATAATTTAACCCTTTAAACCATTGTGTCATTTTGTGCTGTACCCTGTCTGACTCCAGTAACTTTCCTTGAGGTCCAGTGCTCTGAATGCAGTATTGTTCTTGGGGTCTGAATAGCCAGTCAAGCACAATAAAATAATTTTTGATGATGTCAATGTTTATTTGAGCAACAGAAAGAAAGATTGTTCCAACATAAATTTTTACTCAGTATCTGAAGTTTCTAATGTTAAGCAAAATAAAAACATGAAAAATTATGTTTGCAATAACATTAGATTTACCCATTATTTTTTAATGCCTTTGTTTATTTCAAGGCCTGCATCTGTCACCAACCATAGGATTTTACTGGATTGTTGTATCCTGCACAGTTGAAAAGATTTCTGTACAACCTGAACTTGTTGCCATTTGTAGATTTTTATATTGTGCACTTGCATGTTTCCCTTAAGCTGTTGGTTGACTCCCCTTGTGAGGATTTGAGAGTTTCCTTGCTTTTTTGGAAAGGTTTCAAAACAAATTCAAGTTTAAGGTCTCAAAGGTTTATTTCAATTAAGTTTCAATGTGATCTGCTTAATTTTTAATCTCTCAGACAGTTAAACAGCAACTGTGGTTTCTTTGATCTTTTAAAAAGTAAAGAAAGATTGTTTATCAAGAATGTATTTTTTAATGGAAATGTCAAAGTATATTTGTTTGTTTTCCTAATTGATTTAAATCTAGCTGAAAGATGAATTTGAATTATTCAATTATCGTGTGAGCAACCCTGTTTATCTTTACTATGGAGCTTGCGCAGTCACATAGGATTGTCAACTTTTAAGAGCGTCAGATTTCCCCACTTATATGGTACAGTTTGCTTCACTGACACATTCATTTATGCCTTTTTGTTAGAATGCTTTAAATTTTCCAAGTCGGAAGAAGTTTTGTTCCAGCACCATGGGATTATATGCTATCTACGGAGCAGCCCCAGTTATTTTGTGTCTAATTCTAGCACTGTTCACTGGTGAAAGGCAGGTGGCTAGATGGCTGAGCTGTGACCAAGGTGAATCACTCTGCAGTAGTAACTGACAGCATTTATTTAGATTCCAAGGAGACCCATGGAGCACCAATGCAGTGGGACTCATAGGGCAGAATTTTACCCTTGGCGGGGGCGGTTGGGAAGCGGACTGCCACCTGTGATCGGCAGCACACTGCGATTTAACGTGGGCGGACCAATTAAGGCCTGCCCAGCATGAGACACGGCCTGTGAATGAGTGTGAAGGGGCAGGTGGGGGCGCGGGCTTAATGCCTGCCGGGTCCAATGGCGACCCGGCGGCCGATTCCAATGTGGCCTTGGCAGCCCCTGGAAGGCTGCCACCAAAGGACGCGGAGGTCCTGTCCCAAGGATGGGAGGAGGAGGTGCCCCACCTCACCAAAAAGGCTTGGGAGGAGGTCACATCCAGGGTCAGCAGCCACGAAGTAGTGAGGCGCACATAGGTGCAGTGCCAGAAGTGCTTTAACGATCTTCTGCGATCGGGAAGGGTGAGTACCGTCTTGGCATAGGTCACTTTGCAGAACAGGTAAGAGCTGCCCATCCCCCCGTGGACCTCAGAGATGTTACCGTATGAGTGGCAAATGTCATTGCGGCAGGATCTGGCCAAGGCGGTGAGCCTGGCTGCTTGGACAGAGTGCCTTGCGGCTCCAAGGTCATGAACCGGCTGAGCGCTGCGAGGTGTTCCTCAGGTGGGATTGGCCAGGCTGCAATGGGGCTGCAGGTAGAGAGTGGACTAATCAGTGCTCCTCTATCCTTTCAGGAGAAAACATCCCATAAAAATGCAGAGGTCACGGACTGGCGGCGGACCCCCACACCTCTTAATCCTCAGTCGATACAGGCCCTGGAGCTGGTGAGGTGCCATGCACCTCGGCCATGCGGCCATGGTGAAGTTGGGGCGTCAGAGATGGGGTTAGAGTGCAGTGCACTGAAGTTAGAATGTGGCTCTTTGCAACCATTCCAGTGTAGTCTCTATATTGATGTGAGCCGTGAACCTGCAATGCCCATTGATAGTGGAAAGATGAGGGCACCATGTTGCAGATCTCTGTCTCATCAGGGTGCCAGGCATGCACACTGACAGTCTAATGAGTTAAAACTAATGACATGTCCTTCTTCTCCCTTTTAGGCTCATCAGCAGCCCTTCGTTCTGAGGAGCCTGAAGAACCACCCCGACCCCTGAGGATCAGCATGCTGAACATACACCAGCATCACACCCTCTCTGTCAAGCAGGCACCAGTGCAGATATCAGCACCAGGCACCAGCACAGATACCAGCACCTCTGTGGGCATAAGATCGCTGTCTAGTATCTCAGTGCACATTAGTGAGGGCACTTCACACTCTCTTGAGGCGCAGGCGGAGAGTGCCCAGGGCACCTGCAGTCGGAGGACTGCTGGGGACCAGGACAATGCTCAGTTGATGCCTGATGATGGGCCTCTGGATTCGTCCATGAGGCAGCAGATGCTGAGCAGGGTGTGCAGGAGGATCTGGCAGGGAATGTGTGCCATGGTGTCCGTTGTGGAGGAGTCCCTGTGGAACATAAGCACTGCGTTGACCCTCATGGCTGAGTGTAATGCCTCCTCCATGGAGAGAGTGGCGACTCTCATGGAGCGGCTCCTCGAGGAACTTAATCAGGGGTCCCTGGGGATGCACTCGGACCTGCAAGCCCTCACACCAGCAATGACCTCAGCTGATCAGAGACAGTGTGGGAGATGGATTGGGCACCCAGTATCCTAGCTAGGTGCCCGTTCATCAGTGGTGAGCAGGGAGATCCAAAGCGACCTCATGTTGCTGCACAAGTTGCCTATAGTCTCTGCGGGCTCCTCTCAGGGCGCTCCGAATGAGGGCAGCAGCTCCTCCGCCCCTCTGCCAGTGACCATGGCATCTGATGAGGCTGAGGCAACTGGGGAGATGCCAGCCGTGGCACTGGCCGCTCGCTCCCAGGAGGGGCCAGCACAAGTTCCACGGGCCAGAGGACGCCCATCAAGGTCATCAAACCAACAAGACAGCAGAATGAACAGGCTGTCTCCAATGCCAGTGCCAGTGAGGGGGAGCAGCTAGATGTAGCACCTGCAAGCGAAAACTTAAAGCACCTTAAGCACAACACAGCCTGATCACGGGTGATATTTGTTTCCCTTATTTTCTGTTTTTTTAATGGTGTGATGTAAAACACTGGTCAATGTTAATTTCTGCAATGTTTGCCAGACAGCAGCAAATGAGATGATTTTTTTTGCAACTGGCCTCTGGATGCTTCATTTGTTCTGTAGGTGCAGGGTAAGTCATGATGTTATGATGGACGTATGACTCCTTACACTATGTGCCATTGCAATAAAGCTTGTGTTCTTGACCAAGGAACTGGTCCTGTCAGGGATCGGGTATGGAGCCTGCAGCCCTGGCATGTGATGGTGGTTCTTATTTGGTAGGCTAGCTGAAGGAACATTGGATCAAAGCGTCCCAGGTGTCCCTGCCTCCCTGGAGGTTACCCAGGTCTGCGTCTATGCCCTCAGTGTTCCTCTGAGCCTGCTCGTCCTCAGACTCACTACTGGACTCATCTTCTGTTGCCTGTGCAGCTATGTCAAGGTCTTCCTCCACTACGTCATCCCTTTTCAGTGCCAGATTGTGTGGAGTGCAGCCTGCAACCACTATCAGTGACACTGATCTGGGGGGTATTGCAATGCGCCCCCTGACTGGTCCAGGCATCAGAAGCGAATCTTGAGAAGACCGATGGTTCTCTCTACCACCGCCCTTGTGGAGGCGTGGCTCCTATTGTACCGCTGCTCGGCCTCTTCTTGGGTCGCGGAAATGCATCATGAGCCACCTTTTGAGTGGATAGCCCTTGTCACCCAGCAGCCATCCATCCAGCTGGGCTGGAGCACTGAAGAGCCTTGGGACCTGGGAGTGTCTCAGGATGCAAGCGTCATGGGAGCTGCCAGGGTACTTTGCACACAATCCCCATTACCAGGGTAAGGGAAGGCTGTCTGATACCTGGAAGGCCCCATGCGGTGTGAATCTTCCGGGGGCCTGGAAGACAACACTGAGTCATGAACTGAAGCCTCTAAATGCTCTGAATGCAGCTCTAAAGCGAAATGACGCTGTCTTGTTCACAGAAGCAAGCAACAGCAAGTGATATCTAAAACTACTTACTAATTGCTTTGTCAAGCCCACTGACCCCTCTTATCCCACCCATGGATGAGGTTTTGCAAATTGTGGCCTGCCCGTTTTGCCCGTGTGACGGCCTGAAAATCGCACGGGCTACATAAATTCAGAGACAATTGGTCTCTCAAGGGCCTTAACTGGCCACTTAATTAATGGTGGGTGCACCTCCGTCGTCATCGCATGCCCGCCTAGCAAAATATTGCGAGAATGCACATTGTGCCAATGTCAACGCGTTTTATTTCACGCTCGGGCATGTTAGGCACGCACCCACATGCCAGGGGTAAAATTCTGTCCATAGTGTCACAAGGTTTGAAATTAAATAGATCATTGGGATTCTGAAGGCATAGTTGGATCTAAAGGCATTCATCAGTACAGTCCAGTCAGAATATCTCACATTGTTGTGATTTCATAGATGCTGCACAATTCTGTCATTCACAAAGGACTGCTGATTAATGCCCTGAAGGCGAAAAAGAAAGATAGCCAACAGAATCACAATTGGCAGCTTGGATAAAAGAGCTGAGTTCCAGAGGTGAGGTGAGAGTGACTACCCTTGATTTCTGGGATCTTTTGACAGTGTGTGGCACCAAGGAGTTCTCCACTGGTTGAAGTCATATCTAGCACAAAGGAAGATGTTTGTCGTTGTGGGAGGTCAATAATGTCAGTTCCAGGACATCATTGCAGGAGTTCCTCTGGGTAGTGTCCTCGGCCCAACCATCTTCAGGTGCTTCATCAATGACCTTCCCTTCATCATAAAGTCAGAAGTGGATGTTCACTGCAGCAATGTTCAGTACCAATTATAATTCTTCAGATAATGACGCAGTCCGTGCCCACGTACAGCGAAATGTCTACAACATTGAGGCTTGGGCTGGTAAGTGTCAAGTAACATTCATGCCAGACAGTGACTACCTCCAGCAAGAGAGAATCTAATTGCAGATCTTTCCATCCAGAAAGGGGCTGGAAAGGAGGCAGGCGGAAGAAAATTATGCACGCGGTGTTGTGTGTCTGGGAGTGATGGAGCGATCTGTCCAGCCTGCATAGCACTTTCTGTATTCCATGGACATTATTGCTCATGTTCTGAACAGCCTGGTCCAGGCTGCATAATGCACCATGCATTCTGTGCATTGCTTCTGTATGCACTCCAGGAGTTTCTCAGGTGCTCGAAGCTCTAAGAGATGGTCAAGCTCATCTGTTCAATGGACTCCTCCATTCCTAGACCACACTAAGCATCACTTCCCACTGGAGCATCATTGTGACCTTGCTTTCTGCTTTGAGGGGGGCTGTCCGCAGATACCTCTGCCTCAGACACCACCTCCTGTACACTACGTTCCTCAATGACAATGCACACCAAGAATTTTATTTGTTCATGGGACGTGGGCGTCGTTGGCTCAGCCAGCATTTATTACCCATCCCTAATTGCCCTGTTCACCTGCAAAGCCAAGACCAGAGAGGGAGATAAGGCACTGCAGTCCTGCATGAAGAAGGGTTTATCCTCCAGAACATTAGATGCAACATGTTCCCACAGTTGCCTGTCCCCAGAAGCACTATGCCTCAGAGCCTTTCCGAGGGCTGAGTGAGTGTTACGAGTAATCCCGACTTGTGACTTTGTGCGGGATTTTAATCTTTGCTGACAGGGATCGGGTTTGCAGTGCATTTGTGATCTGTGATGGAGTGCAAGAACTTTGGGTGCAGAGGTGGGCCAGTTAGAAGGCTTGTCTTGGTTCTCCAACACAGTAGTACAGATTCCAACATCGTTTAAGACCATAAGACATAGGAGCAGAAATTAGGCCATTCGGCCTATTGAGTCTGCTCCGCCATTCAATCATGGCTGATAAGTTTCTCAACCCCATTCTCCCACCTTCTCCCCGTAATCTTTGATCCCCTTACCAATCAAGAACCTATCTATCTCGGTCTTAAATACACCCAATGACCTGGCCTCCACAACCTTCTGTGGCAATGAATTCCATAGATTCTGGCTAAAGAAGTTTCTCCTCATTTCTGTTCTAAAAGGTCTTCCCTTTACTCTGAGGCTGTGCCCTCGGGTCCTAGTCTCTCCTACTAATGGAAACATCTTTCCCCTGTCCACTCTATCCAGGCCTTTCAGTATTCTGTATGTTTCAATCAGATCCCCCCTCATCCTTCTAAACTCCATCGAGTATAGACCCAGACTCCTCAAACGTTCCTCATATGTTAAGCCTTTCATTCCTGGGATCATTCTCGTGAACCTCCTCTGGACCCTCTCCAGGGTCAGCACATCCTTCCTGAGATACAGGGCCCAAAATTGCTCACAATATTCTATATGTGGTCTGATCAGAGCCTTATAAAGCCTCAGCAGCACATCCCTGCTTTTATATTCTAGTCCTCTCGAAATAAATGCCAACATTGCATTTGCCTTCCTAACTACCGACTCAACCTGCAAGTTAACCTTAAGAGAATCCTGGACTAGGACTCCCAAGTCCCTTTGCACTCCAGATTTCTGAATTCTCTCCCCATTTAGAAAATAGTCTATGCCTCTATTCTTCCTACCAAAGTGCATGACCTCACATTTCTCCATGTTGTATTCCATCTGCCACTTCTTTGCCCATTCTCCTAACCTGTCCAAATCCTTCTGCAGCCTCCCTGCCTCTTCAATACTACCTGTCCCTCCACCTATATTTGTATCATCTGCAAACTTAGCCAGGATGCCCTCAGTTCCTTCATCTAGATCATTAATGTATAAAGTGAAAAGTTGTGGTCCCAACACTGACCCCTGCAGAACTCCACTAGTCACCGGCCACCATCCTGAGAAGGACCCCCTTATCCCCACTCTCTGCCTCCTGCCAGACAACCAATCTTCTATCTATGCTAGTACCTTGCCTCTAACACCATGGGCTCTTATCTTACTGAGCAGCCTCCTGTGCGGCACCTTGTCCTGGAAGTCCAAGTAGATAACATCCATTGGCTCTCCTTTGTCTAACCTACTCGTTACCTCCTCAAAGAATTCTAACAGACTTGTCAGGCATGACCTCCCCTTGATGAAACCATGCTGACTTTGCCCGATTTTATCATGCACTTCCAAGTATTCTGAAATCTCATCCTTAATAATGGACTCTAAAATCTTACCAACAACTGAGGTCAGGCTAATCGGCCTGTAATTTCCCGTCTTTTGCCTCACTCCCTTCTTAAACAGGGGGGTTACATTAGCGATTTTCCAGTCCTCTGGGACCCTCCCTGACTCCAGTGATTAATGAAATATCACCACTAACGCCTCCACTATCTCTTCAGCTATCTCCTTCAGAACTCTGGGGTGTAATCCATCTGGTCCAGGTGATTTATCCACCTTCAGACCTTTCAGTTTTCCTAGCACCTTCTCCTTGGTAATGGCCACCATACTCACCTCTGCCGCCCGACTCTCTTGAACTTTGGGGATGTCACTCGTGTCTTCCACTGTGAAGACTGATGCAAAGTACCTATTCAGTTCCTCCGCCATTTCTTTGTTCCCCACTACTACTTCTCCAGCGTCATTTTCCAGCAGCCCAATGTCCACTTTTGCCTCTCCCTTACCCTTTATATATCTAAAAAAACTCTTGCAATGTTCTTTTATATTACTGGCTAATTTACCCTCATATGTAATCTTCTCCCTCCTTATTTTTTTTTTAAATTGTCCTCTGTTGGTCTTTGTAGGCTTCCCAATCCCCTGGTTTCCCACTGCTCTTTGCTGCTTTGTATGCTTTCTCTTTAGCTTTTATGCTGTCCCTGACTTCCCTTATCAGCCATGGTTGCCTCATCCTCCCTTTAGTATGCTTCTTCTTCCTAGGGATGAATTTTTGCTGTGTCTCCCAAATTACTCCCAGAAACTCCTGCCATTGCTGTTCCACTGTCTTTCCTGCTAGGCTCAACTCCCAGTCAATTCTGGCCAGCTCCTCCCTCATGCCTCTGTAGTTGCCTTTATTCAACTGTAATACCGTTACATCTGATTCCAGCTTTTTCCTCTCAAATTGCAGAGTAAATTCTATCATATTATGGTCACTTCCTCCTAAGGGTTCCTTCACCTTAAGCTCCCTTATCAAATCTGCCTCATTACACATCACTAAATCTAGAATTGTCTGTTCCCTAGTGGGCTCCACCACGAGATGCTCCAAAAAGCCATCTCATAGACATTCCACAAGTTCCTTTTCTTGGGATCCACTACCAACCTGATTTTCCCAGTCTACCTGCATATTGAAATCCCCCATGATCACTGTAACCTTGCCTTTCTTACACACCTTTTCTATCTCCTGGTGTATCTTGTGCCCCACACCCTGACTACTGTTTGGAGGCCTGTACATAACTCCCATTATGGTTTTTTTTACCTTTGCGGTTCCTCAACTCTACCCACACAGATTCTACATCATCTGACCCTACATCATTTCTTGCTATCGATTTAATTTAATTTCTTACTAACAAAGCAACCCCACCCCCTCTGCCAACCTGCCTATCTTTTCGATAGGATGTATATCCTTGCCCCTGAACCTCACCTCTTATCCCCTATGCCACCCCATGTCCCCTTAGATCATCCATGCCATCACCATGCCCCCATGTATCCTCCATAACTACTCATCCAGTATGCAACATGTACAGTCCTCAGGAGTTGTGCAATAACAATGGGAATTATTTTCAAATCATGGAAAAAAAATTAAACCTCCAACAATCTAATAAGACCCTAAATTCAAACACTCTATCATTGTTATAGGGAAAATGAATTATTCCTGTGCAAAAAATAATTGTAATCTTTTAAGTGCTTATTAGGTTTGTAAACAAACAATAAATCGTATCGAAGACATGTTCTGTTTTAAAGCCTCTTAAAAGTTTCAGTTGTTCTTGGATCAATTCACCACCTGCTGAGCTGTAGACATTAAAAGGTTTTGAAACCCAGCCAGTCATTCATAATGGTTATAGCTGTTATAACAAAAGCTTCCAACTGCATTGCCTGAAACAGAAGAGCATGGTGTCCTATTTCCATTTCAAAGCAGAATGCCTGTCAAAGGAATGGAGAGATTTTTCTCGGCTTTCAAAAGAGATGAAGATGGGACCTGAGTAGGAATGAAACAAAGAACGTAGCACAAATCCCACAAAAAGACTGGCATAGCTAGGACCCAGATGAATCCCTATAACTGCATTTTTATTTGGTGGAAGTGGGTGGAACAAAACCAGAAGTTTTTCAGTTGAAGAACAAATTCAGCCAGGTGAAAGAGGGTGGTGATAGAAGGGAACTGGTTGGGTCTCCATTCACAGCAGAAGCAGAGAGTCCTTGGGCCATCCTACTGGGGTTGGAACTGTAGAGGTATTGGATGCCCATGATGAAAAGGAGACACCATTGAACATCAAGCCATCATTTCCCAGACTGGTACTAATCTCTTCTCCTCTGGAGAACTTCCCTTTATAGCCTCCAACCTCACAGTCCCCTAACCCACATGGCCTGTTTCTACCTTCACCCCAAGCTCCACAAATGGGACTGCCCTGGTAAACCATTGTTTCAGTCTGTTTATTTCTTTCTATCTGGACTCTATTTTTTCTCTCTTTGTTTCAGTCTCTTCTGACACACTGCCGTGACTCTTCCAACACCCTCCACCATTTTTATCGATGCTGCTGCTTATGCTCTAAATGGAAAATTTAATCAACTTTACTTCCAATTTTCATCCTTTCTCACCTTCACCTGGTCCATATGCAAATCTTTCCTTCCCTTCCCCAACTTATCTACCTCCACTTCTAGGGATAGTCTGTTAACCAATATCTACTATATGCCCACTGACTCACACAGCTATATGATAGCACTTCCATCTACCTACCTTCCTGGAAGGACTTTATCTCCATTTGCCTTACATCACCAGCCCTTTGTCATTGAATTATTCCTATCTTCCGCTCTATCACAGACCTTTTTTGTTCTTTGCCTCTCCCATTACTGCTCCCTTTTGCCTCTTACGATCATCACTTCTTCATTTAATTACTTCTGCCTTTCACCCATTTACAGACCTTCCTTTTTGTTCCTACCCTTCTCTGATTTCCCTGTCTCTGTATGTACATGTCTAACTTTTTTCCAGCTCTGACAAAAGCTCATCAGCCTGAAACATGGAGCTGAATTTTCATCTTGAGGTGGTAGTGGGTTTGGAGGTGGGAGTGCTGGCAATTTCTCGCTACGAACGTGCTGGTCTGCCAGCATGTTCCTGCCTCTGACTTATTTTTAGGAAAGTGGCTTCTGGCAGGTGGGTAAGCAATTATAGTGTCAATTGAGGGGGCTCTTCATGCGCTGTCTTGATTTTTCCAGTCAACAGACATTCCCTCTACCCTCCGTCTCTGCGATGTGGCTAGAGCCCATAGATGGAATGGTGGAAGCCTCCTGATGGCAGGCTGTGGGTTGAGCTTTGGCTCTTCTTGCAGAGTGTTATGATCTCAGCTGATGTTAATACTGGACAAGTCAGATTCCAGGGTGGAACTCTATTTTTTGTTTAGGAACATGGAGGGTGGCTATTGAACCACCCAACTCTTTTTTACTCTTGAAAAGAGTAAAATATTTATTAAACAAGAAAAGATTAACTATATTACAATATTCTTTCACCCACAACTATACCTCTATAGATATATACAGATTTGTAAGGATAACAAGTCACAAAAGTTGTCTTATATGCTAATGTTCACAGTAGGTGCACAGTCCATGTAAACCAATTGGCGACCTGTGGTCAGACACGCCACATTCTGAAACCAAATGACAGATGTCACCCCAAACAGATGCTATGGCTATCCCATTAACTCTTCCCTCAGATGCTTGTCACGCTGTGAGCCAACTGGTCTCACTGAACTCTGTCTTTCACATGAAGGTTTCCAATCGCCACTCGCTTTGGAATCTTCTCCCAAACAACACTTTTTCTCGGACGCCTTCCATAAGGCTCCACCTCCAGGGTTTTGAACTCTCTTCCGATGTTCCTCTCCCTTGGATCACCACTTGCATTCAAGCTTTGCCTTCCATGTACGTTCTCTCAAATACTCAGCCATTCCAACAGAACACCACAGCTTCACATGCTCATAGTAAGGAGTCACCAACCCATGGCTGTCTTCTCAGATCTTCTGGCTTCTCGTAAGTCCACTTTGCCTTGATTCTGCTCCCTGCAGCTTTCTCTCTTTAATTCAGAGCCTTTTCCTCTGCTCCTTACTTTAACTTAACTGAACAGAATCTGTTCCAGATTCCCTGATTCTGTTCCTTGACTTAGCTGTGGTCTTGGGACCTTTTCCTGTCCCAAGTCCCTGGTTTTGGGAGTTTTCTTCTGTTCTTCTGGGAAATCTGTTCTCTGCAGTTCCCGTTCTGTCTCCTCTGTGCCTCTCTGGAGAATGGCCCTTCTTTTCTGGGTCACCTGATCTTTTTTACTTTCTTTGACTTCTGTTTTTGTTTGTTCTTCTGCACAGGTGCAAGGCTCCCTTTAAGTCTAAAAAGACGGCAAAGAACAAATTGCACCTGAGCACAGGGCCATTTACTGGTTCTACAATGGGGAACCTGACCAACTACGCATGTGCAGCCAGGCTTCGGCTGGCACATGCGCAGAACCACCGAAGGTCGGGAAAAGGAATGATTTGCACATGTGCGGCCTATCCAGGGCCGGCACATGCACAGAGACTGCTGAGGCCTACTGAGACTTGAAGTTCCCAGTCTCCGAGGCCCGATCTCCGTTTTTAAAGGTAAGTTTTCCTTCTCCTAGGGTCCATAACAAAAGAAACAGCATGGATCTGCTGGGCTGCAAGGATTACAACTGCAGCCATAGGCCATCCTGTGGAGATGTTCCTCCTCTGGAGTGATGTGCTCACAGTTGTGGCCAGTGTATTTTGTATTGTTTATAAGTCTTCAGAGGGTGCCGTCATCTTGAGATGCCCTCACGGTCCTCCATCTACAGCAGCAGCACCTATCTTTCTTGGTGAGGCTGCAGGCCACCCCAAGCCTCACCTGCTTCCATTGACCCTCCTGGCTGTGGAGTCTGTCAGTTGTCTGTAATTAGACAGGGCTCCCACAGGTGGCCTCTAATTTGGCCGCTTCCTTGAAAATATCTTCTAGGCTCCCACCAAGTTCCCAACTAGAAATTCAGCCAACATCGAATTGGGACCCTGAAACTAAAATTTGGTTCATTGCAGTATCTCGGTTTCTTCTCTCCAGCAGTGCCTCATCTGATGAGTATTTTCAGCATTTTCTCTTTTTATTTCAGATTTCCAGCATCTTAAGTATTTTTTTTAATGGTAACTGTACACCTCACTGTTGCATACTTTTCTGCTGGGGCCCATTAAGCATGTTGCAAGCCTAAATTGGGAACTCCTGACAATTTTAGAAGGTATTGCTGCCAGTATTTACTTAGAGACACAATTGGAGTGACGGATGGGGTGATATTACATAGGAAATCTGGAACAACATTCAGCCTGTCAGTATCATTTTAACGCAGTCAGTTGTTACAGAAAGGAGGGGGATTAATTTATACAGCCCTGATTTCTCCTCTTACCCATCCGTAAACAGAAAGGTGTTTTTGATTTCTGATTTCCCCCTTTGTAAGTGGCGGTGTAGTTTACCCAACCCTTCAGTTTGGAGTGATCCAATTCTCTATTAGTAACTTCACAGCAAACTTGAGATAAGGTAAAATTAAGAAGGTTGGTTTATTTTGCACACACAAAACACGGGAAGGGGTTTTGCGACCTCTGCCCCTTTTTGCACACATACAATAAAAGAGGGATAAAGGAAAGAAAGGAGTACAGGGCAAGATCATGATAAAAGTAAGAGTTATGGTTTCATGGGAGTCCAGAGTCCGGAATCAAAAGTCCAGTGGTGTATTCCTTCAGAGGTTAGCAGCTGAAACTGTTGCAGGGTGATCCGTCTTCCCAGAAGCAATGACTTCCCCTGGAAGAAGGCACGTGGAGGTGAATGAGTCTTATAGGCATAGATACAGGAGTTCCTACGTTCCTGTAGTACACAATGTAAATGAGGGCCAGGCAATGTACCTAGACAGCTCTTTCTGCAGCTGCCTGTTAGGTGGTAAAATGGTAGACTGCTGGGTTCAGTTCCACACGGCAATATTACAGGTTCTAGCAGCTTGGGGAGATCAAGTGATATACCTCCCACTTCTTCTCCTGGGTTTCCGACAAATTATGTGTTTTTCTAGATCTAGAATTTTGAGAGGTTTAATAGAGGAGTCAGGGTCCGTTTTGTCCTTGCAGACATACCGTTTCTGTTGGCCACAGCTCTGCGTTAGAAATGTAAAGGGTGTGGGTGCCTTTCTTTGGAATTTGATTTTCTGCAGTCACGGGAGGTATCAGCACCTCTTTAAAAGTAATGAGGTCCTTGCTAGTTTCTGAAGGTTAGAAATCCCTCTGATATGAGTTATGGCTAGTCAGGCATGTCAGGGTAAAGCTTTTGTCCATTTAAAAAATGAAATAATTTTATTAAGTAGCCAGACTGATGTAGATATATATGTATTTTCCTTCCTGGCTTCTGGATGGGCCACAGCTCATTATTATTTAATTTCCTGGTATCGATTGTGTGGGAGTGACGAGGATCTGAATAACACAATGTCAACTCCAGAATTTGAAGGGCCAATACAGAGATGGAATTTGGAGGAAATTGGAGTTGGAAGACATCAGATGGGCAGGGTCCAGAGCTATCATTAGGTAGCAGAGTTTCCCATCCGATTAGTAATTCATGACTGTGCATTTCACACCCCGCCCCCTTTCTCCTACCAGCAAAAACAGGATCTGCTAGAAATGGTGGGACTTCCAGATCCGGGTCCTGTCCGCCATTTTTACAGATACAAATCCAACCCGATGTTTTCACTCGTGGGGGAGACCATGACTAGGGGCCATAAATTTAAGATAGTAATAAGAACATGAGAAATAGGAACAGGAGGCGGCCCATTAAGCCTGCTCCGCCATTCAATAAGATCATTGCTGATGTTCAACCTCAACTCCACTTTCCCACCCGATCCCCGTATCTGTTTATTCCCTTAGAGTTCAAAAGCCTATCAATCTTAGCCTTCAATATACTCAACAACTTAGCATCCACAGCTCCCTCAGGTAGAAAATTTTGGAGATTTACAAGCTTCTGAGTGAAGAAATTTCTCCTCATCTTAGTCCTAAATGGCCAACTCCGTGACCTGAGACTATGCCCTCTAGTTCTAGTTTCTCCAAATCCTCTCAGTATTTACCCTGTTAAGCCTCTAACAATTTAATATTTTCAGTGGAATCTCTTTCCATTCTCAGATTCTAGAAAGTATAGGTCCATTCTACGTACTTTTACCTCATAGGACAACTCTGTGATCCTAGAAATCAATCCAACATGGAATTCAGGATAAGCTCCTTTATCCAGAAAATGTGGAACTTGCTGCCACATGGAGTTGTAGTTCATTTTGGGAGAAGCTGGATAAAATTGAAGGAGTAAGGAATAGATGCTGATTGGGTTGAGTGCGTAGGAGTAGGCTTATGTGGAATATAAACACCAGCATGGACCATTTGGTCTGTTTTTATGCTGTAAATTCAATGTGAATTAAACTAATGCATAAGATGGAACAATTGTGTTGTAAATCTGAAATCAGAACAAAAGACGCTGAGAATATATCAAGTCAATGAACACATTTACTTTTCAGGTAGGGCTCTTGATAGAATCAGCATTTGTATTTCACTGTTCTTTTGTTTACTAAATGTATATTTGTTTCAAATAGCTACAGCACAAATACCTAAACTTTGCACAAGCCTCTCATTATCTCCACCACTGAAGGTGGACAGAGGTAATGCTTTAGACCCTGTTAATCTGTCTGTCTGAACAATATATCTCAAACTAATGAATGGATTTCAGTGAAACTTGGTACACAGACAGGGTATGGCACAAGGAAGAACTGGTTGGTTTTTGGCAAAGGTGCATATCAGGGCCAGGAATTTTTACAAGGATTCGTTAATGTTGGGAGATCGGGCAAATTGACTTTTAGAATATTGTGGATTTGATTTAGAATGTGTTGTAGAATTTTGTAGATCCATTTGGGTCATGTGTGCCAAATGTATGATGGCTGCATCCCCAAGACATAATCTATGATGAGCTTGCTATTAGCACAAGACCGACAGGTTGTCCATGTCTGTGATACAAGGACATCAGTAAGTGAGACCTCTGATTGACAGGGATCAGAGTTGATGCATGGGAAGTCCTTGCTACTGACTGGAGTGCATAGAGACGAGCAGTCAGGAAGGGCATGGAAAAAGCAGAGGACAAAAGAAACGACCAGATGGCAGAAAAGAGAACCAATCGGAAGGAAGAAAGATCAGTTGACCTTAGTCCAATGCTATTCACCTATGTCAGCTGCAGAAGGGACTGCCACACACAAATTGGCCTCTACAACCACAACAGACAATGCCAAATCCAAAAGTGACTTATACCCTGGGTGCAGTCTATTGTCTCCAGAGATTGATGGGTACCAGGGATGTGGGTTGTTTTATTTTGAATTTGGTTGATTGTTTTAGAATGTTGTGGATTATTTCAGCTGCTGTGGTGAAATTTGTCACAGCTGTCAAAATATGAGCAGAGTTTTCCAAGCAGGTTGTTGGATGTGGATTGATCTGAAGCTTCCTCAGTGAGATGGAAGCTCTTAATGAAAAGATTTCTTTTCTCAGCTTTGTAGTTACAGACCATCAACCAACCAGGCAGGGAAAAGCCTCAAGAAAGAGCTGCATAATTGTAATAATGTTGTGTGAACACAGTGGTGGAGATATGCACTCTGAGTGCCCTCTTCACTTGTTCTTTGATAGTTTTAGTTTTGTTTTCTGATTTTATTACATTGAATACAGTTTTCTTTGGAAAGGACTGTAATATTTGCTGTCTTCAGTCCCGATTAGTAGTGTAATTCCCATTTGTCCAGAACGTCTCAAGCTGTTTGTAACCTGTTTCTCTAATGGAACTACTCTGGGACTCAAGGGAATTTTCTCCATCAGTGACATCACAAAACTCTGCATAAGATCAAACTGATGACTCAAACTTGTAACAAAATTGACGATTGCTTAAAAAGAACAATCAATTCTCAGGAGGCTACTATTCTGGACAATTGGGGAGCATTGGCAAATGAAAAGTGCTTTCCCATACTTCCCTACACTTTAAAGTTTAAATCAAATCATGTAAAATGTGAACCCATTTTGATAAAATCTGTTGTATTTGAACATTGCTACTGGTAATGTGGTGCTTTGTAGTGTTGGGTTATCATCATATCACCTTACCTTCACTGGAGGTTTAAATCATGCTTTTTTGTTTTCATTTCTAATATTACTTGTGCTGTAAAGCCATTATGTTACAGGTTTTGTGCTATCACATACAAGGGGCATCATATAGAATTACATAACCAACAACTTTATGAAGGGGAAATATTGAGACGGACACCATTAAAAGTTGTGTGGAATGGACATTCTATATGCAACTAAAACAAAACAAAAAGACCCCATTAATGGTAACGCATTTGGTTGGACTTTACAAATTTATTACTTATGACCCTTTATACTAATTTATTACTAAGATATTATTTGATTTTTGTCTTTTTGCTTTTTCTGCCAATTTCTCCCCCCAACTTCCTCTCCTGAAGAGGTTGGGCTCTGCTGGGTTATGATTCCAAAGATGTTGGACACTACAGTGCCTCACCCGAGCGGTTAGTCTTGATATGTGGCTCTGCACAATAGGTTATTCAGTTTTCAGGGATTTCAGAACCCGACTCCATCCGATATCCAGACACTACACTCGCCACATGGATCACTGGGTAGTAATAAAGAGCAAAAGACCCTTGTCAGTTTTCCCCTCAATGATACAGGGCACTGAGGCCAATTTTAAGACTTTACTAATACCTCATCTTAGATCAGCTAATTCAATGCAGACCTAAGAGTGAGAGACTTTGGGTGTAATCTTCTTGGTACCATGGGGTAGGCTTGAAGGTGGCACTGGGGAAATTTCACAGAAGTTGGCATCAGCTCAGCAGGCTGACAAGTTCCTGCCTCAGGATGATCTGCCCAGTAGCATCAGGTAGCCAAACTGCATAATAATCTGCCCAATGAGTGCTTGGAGGTCAGAACAAAAAAAAATGCTGGAAAAACTCAGCTGGTCTGACATCATCTGTGGAGAGAAAGACAGAGTTAACGTTTCAAGTCTGTATGACTTCAGAGCTGAAGGAAAGTAGAACTGTGGTGAAATATATACTGTGTGGGGGGGGGTGTGTGTGTGTGTGTGTGTGGGGAACAGGTGAAGCTGGGTACAAGGCCAGCGATAGAGGCAAACGGAGAGATTGTGAAAGATGTCAAACAAAAAGGTCAAAGGGTTGTTAATAGTGGTGGTGCTGGCTAAAGGAAGTGCTAATGGTGACATTAAGAGTAGAAAGCAGAATGTGATAATGGCAGGACCAGGGTAAGCAGTCTGGAAAGTGACAGACAGCCCTAGTGGGGGTGGGGAAAAAAGATCAAAGACTAAAAGCTGGGAATAAATGGAAATAAATTTAAAAAATAATAATAATGAAAATAAGTGGGGAAAAATAATAACATAAATATTAAAAAATAAAAATGAATAAGAAAAAAAAGGGCTGGGGATGGAGGACAGAGTTCATAGTCTGGAGTTGTTGAACTAAATGTTAAGTCCGGAAGGCTGTAAAGTGCCTAAAATCAGAAGATGAGGTGCTGTTTCTCCAGTTTGTGTTGAGCTTCACTGGAACATTGCAGCAGACTAAGGATGGACATGTGGGCATGAGAGCAGGATGGTGTTGAAATGGCAAGCAACAGGAAGGTCTGGGTCATACTTGCAGACAGACCGAAGGCATTCCGCAAAGCGGTCACCCAGTCTGTGTTTGGTCTCTCCAATGTAGAGGAGACCGCATTAGGAGCAGCGAATACATTACACCGAATTGGAGGAGGTGCAAGTGAAATGCTGCTTCACTTGAAAGGAGTGTTTCAGCACTTGGATGGTGGGGGGGGGTTGGGGGTGAAGTAAAGGGGCAGGTGTTGCACCTTCTGCGATTGCATAGGAAGGTGCTGTGGGAGGGGGTTGAGGTGTTGGGGGTGATGGAGGAGTGGACCAGGGTGTCCCAGAGGGAACGGCCCCTACAGAATGCTGACAAGGAGGGGGGGGTGGGGGGGCGGCGGTGAAGGGAAGATGTTTGGTGGTGGCATCATGCCGGAGTTAGCAGAAATGGCAGAGGATGATCCTTTGAATGCGGAGGCTGGTGGGGTGAAAAGTGAGGACAAGGGGGATCCTATCATGGTTCTGGGAGGGAGAGGAAGGTGTGAGGGCAGAGACATGGGAGATAGGTCGGACATGGTTGAGGGTCCTGTCAACCACCATGGGTGGGAAACCTCGGTTAAGGAAGGGAAACAGACATGTTAGAAGCACTGTTTTGACAAGTGGCATCATCGGAACAGAGGCGAAGGAACTGAGAGAATGGGATGGAGTCCTTACAGGAAGCAGGGTGTGAGGAGCTGTAGTTGAGGTACCTGTGGGAGTCGGTGGGCTTGTAATGAATATTGGTGGACGGTATATCACCAGAAATTGAGACAGAGGGGTCAAGGAAGGGAAGTGTCACAGATGGACCACGTGAAAGTGATGGAGGGATAGAAATTGGAAGCAAAATTGATTTCCAGGTCCAGGTGAGAGCATGAAGTGGCACTGAAAACAGGCAGCGATGTACTGAAAAAAAGTGGGAGGGGGCCTGAGTAGGACTGTAACAAGGAATGTTCCACATACTCCATAAAGAGACAGGCATAACTGCGGCTCATGAGGACCTGGAAAAATTTAATAAATTTTGCCTCCAATTTCCACCCCTCCATCACTTTAACATGTTCCATCTCTGACACTTTCCTTCCTTGACCTGTCTCAATTCCTGGTGATAAGACTGTCCACCAATATTCATTACAAGCCCACCGACTCCCACAGCTACCTTGGCTACAGCTCATCACACCCTGCTTCCTGTAAGGACTCTATCCCATTCTCAGTTCTGTCACATCTGTTCCGATGATGCTGCTTTCCAAAACAGTGCTTCTGACATGTCCTCTTTCTTTCTTAACCGAGGTTTCCCACCGATGTTGGTTGACAGGGCCCTCAACCGTGTCTGACCCATCTCCTGCACCTCTGCCCTCACACCTTGGTCTCCCTCCCAGAACCATGATAGAGTCCCCTTTGCCCTCACTTTTCATCCCACCAGCCTCTGCATTCAAAGGATCAACCTCTGCCGTTTCCGCCAACTCCAGCATGATGCCACCACCAAATATCTTCCCTTCACCACCCTTGTTGGCATTCCAGAGGGACCATTCCCCCCGGGACACCCTGGTCCACCCCTCCATCACCCCAACACCTCAATCCCCTCCCATGGCACCTTCCCATGCAATCGCAGAAGGTGCAACACCTGCCCCTTCCCCCCTCCTCACAATCCAAGTGCCCAAACACTCCTTTCAAGTGAAGCACTACTTCACTTGCACCTCCTTCAATTTGGTCTACTGTATACGCTGCTCCCAATGCAGTCTCCTCTACATTGGAGAGAGGAAACAGAAACTGGGTGACCGCTTTGCAGAACACTTTCGGTCTGTCTGCAAGCATGACCCAGACCTTCCTGTTGCTTGCCATTTCAACACACCATCCTGCTCTCATGCCCACATGTCAGTCCTTGGCCTACTGCAATGTTCGTGAAGCTCAACGCAAACTGGAGGAACAGCACCTCATTTTCCAATTAGGAACTTTGCAGCCTTCCGGACTTAAAAACATTTCAACAACTTCAGACCAGAACTCTCCCCTCCATCCCCACCCCTTTCTGATCTCTCCCCTGCCCTCCCCTTTTTCTTACTTATTTTTATTTCTTAATATTCCCCCCCCCCAATTATTTTCATTATTATTATTTTTTAAATTTATTTCCTTTTTTATTCAGTTTTATCCCTAACTTTTGGCCTTTGATCTTTTCCCCCACTCAGGCCATCTGTCACTTTCCAGGGTGCTTACCCTGATCCTGCCATTATCACATTCTGCTTTCTACTCCTAATGTCACCATTAGCACCTCTTTTAGCCAGCACCACCACTATTAATCTTTTGACCTTTTGTTTATGACATCTTTCACAATCTCTCCTTTGCCTCCACCTATCGCTGGTCTTCTATCCAGCTTCCTGTTCCGCCCCCCCTTAAACCGTATATATTTCACCACATTTCTACTTCCCTTCAGTTTTGATGAAGAGTCATATGGACTCGAAACGTTAACTCTGTCTTCCTCTCCACAGATGCTGTCAGACCTGCTGAGCTTTACCAGCATTTTTTGTTTCAGATTTCCAGCATCTGCAGTATTTTGCCTTTATCTTGGTGCCTGCAGGTGGCTTGCTAGTGGCTTGCCTGGGGGAGGAGCATCAAGGCCTCCTATAATTACCACCTCATTCCACACAGCCCCCCCCCCCTCCCCTCCATGGTCAGTGGGCCACAGCAGTTGATGACCATCCTGAGGAGGTATTTCCCCTCCAGAGGAGGGTGGTCTTATAGCCATAGCCAGAGTTCTTTTTTTTATGAAAGCCAAACCCAACTGTTCAGAGGGCACTTCCAAGATGGAGGCACCCTCATGTTGCCCCTCTAACAGTGGCAGTGTCCAACTCTGGCAGTGGAGTTGTCACCCTTGCAAGACTGAAGTCCTTCATATTGGGCCAACAGCCTCAGGGACCTGCCTGCCTCAATTGGCCACCTCTGAGAAGATCTCCCAGGCAGGTGTCCTCAGACCAGGGTTGGAACCTGGAAATGGGTCTGACTCATGCTGATATCCTAGGAGCAGAAGATTCCACCCTCTGTCTCTATGGTTCGTTGTTTTAGCCAGTACGACCATGCAAGATATTTATTCTAATCTCTAAAAACAGCACTTGAACATCTATACTTTAAACTCCAGTATGTGCAAGGTAAATATGGAATTTCAAAAAGATTCAATTACTGTATTGTTAATTTAAAATTAAATGTCCTTTTTCACTTTTAATACAGTTATGAAAGTTGGATTAACTTGCTATGAAGTTGGGAGATCACCAGCACCAAGTACTGTTGCTATTCTGTTTAAAAATGTGGTAGATACATGTAAGTCTTTTCTGTTTTTTCCACTAAGTACTTGTCTTGATTTGTGCTGCAGTTTAATTTTTTGCAAAGTATTTCATATTAAAAGATTGGCAAATTATTTCAATTAAAATAGGTACTGCACCAGTTGAAGTGATTGTTAGCACATCAAACAGTGAAGATGGATGGTCATTGAATTAACACCATCTGGCTTCTATAGCAAATACAAAAATTAGTGCCAGAAACACATTACTGAATCCTGGAATTATGACAGGTGGGAAGAGAAAAACGGTATTAGCTTTGAGTTTTCAGCCCAGAAATAAAAGCCTCATTAACATTTGAGGGATAGATGGCCTGCTTGTCTGCAGGAGAGCCCTACCTCCACAACTCACAAAATGTCCAGTGTGTTTCCTTACTGTATGTAAAGTGGGAATGCAGTTTGTAAAGTGAGCTTGCATCACCTGCTTCCATCATTCACCTAACAACTATGGAAGATGTGTTGGCTGCAGAGAGTCTCAACTGACCATCTCACCCCCCACCCCGTCGTCAGCTTCTGTTTCCTTCCTGGGGGTTCTGTGGGGAAAATGAGGCAATGTGGAAGGCATTCTTCCCCAACAGGACCCAAGGCCGTTGTCAGATGGCCTGGATAGTGGTGGCTGAGAAAGTCAGTGCCAAAAACATCACCACAGGAACTAGCTCCAATGTAGAAACACCCTGTTGAACCTGCAAAGTCCTCCCTACTAACAAAATTGGGAGAGCTATCCCACAGGCTAGTCAAGCAACAGCCTGGCATGTCAGTAAGGTATAATTCCAAATGACTATGTCCCAGACACCACAATCACCATCTCTGGGTATGCCCTGTCCCACTGACAGGATAGACTCACCAGTGGCGGAGGTAGTGGTATAAAGCCAGGAGGGAGTTGCTATGGCACTCAACATTTAACTCCAGAGCCCATGAAGTCTCATGTCATCAGATAAAACATGGGCAAGGAAACCTGATTACCACCTTTTTTTCATTCAAGGGATGCGGGCTTCACTGGCTAGGCCAGCATTCACTGCCCATCTCTAATTGCCCATGAGAAGGTGGGGGGTGAGCTGCCTTCTTGAACTGCTGCACTCCATGGTGCAGAGGAGTTCCAGGATTTTGACCCAGCAAAAGTGAAGGAATAGCAATATATTTCCAAGTCAGGATGGTGAGTGGTTTGGAGGGGAACTTCTAAGTGGGGCTGTTATGACCAATGCAGTTGTAAAGTTGAGTTATTTAAAAACCCCAGAGAGAAACTTAAAATTATAGGTTATGACAGTTGTTTAAAGTGTTCTGTTTGAGATGTGACTCTAAATTCAGGAATCAGACCACCAGTTCGAGGTTTTACATTAAACATTTTATTGGCTTACACAGGTTAAAATATATATATATATATACACATGGCTACAAATTAATACTATTGTAACTTTTAACAAATTCCCAAACTAACCTCAATTAAGGCAACAGCAACCCATAGACTTAACCAGACACCAGACAAAGCATTTTCACCTTACGAATTCAAAATGAGGATCTTTTCACTTTGGTTCCTGTGGAAACAGTTGGATGCTTACAGCTGTCTTTTGATCTCACATTGCCTCTGCTCCACACACCGGAAACTGCTGAAGTTATACCTACCACTGCCCATTGAATGTAAATCCTCATTGCATCACCAGCCTCTTCTAACAATAAAACCCATTTCATAGTATCAATTTTATTAGTAATATAAACACATGGCTTGGTATCTGCTAGATAGATGTCAGTTTTCACCCAATTCTTGAATGCTCTATTCAAAAAAGTGCAAATGCACACCATCTCTCTTACATATCAAAACTAGTACACAAAACACCAACACTAGCTGGCTTTAATCCAATTAAGACACACCCACAGACTAACTATTTTAAAAGAAAAATATTTTCCAATAACATATACATTAATAGCTTCATGACAGTGGTGTTCCACCAGCTACTCTTGTCCTTTTACATGGTAATGGGTTTGGAAGGTGTGGTCTAAGGAGCCTTGGTGAGTTTCTGCCACCACACCCATCCTGCTCCCCACCCCACCCCTCAGCTGATGAATCAGTGCTCTTCCATGTTGAATACCAATTGGAAGAAGCACTGAGGGTGGCAAAGGCACAGAATATACTCTGGCAGGGAACTTCAATGTCCACTACCAAAATGTCTCAGTAGCACCGCTACTGACTGAGCCCTAAAGGGCATAGCTGCTAGACGGTGTGCGGCAGGTGGTGAGGGAAACAATAAGAGGGAAAAAACCTACTTAACATTGTCCTCTCCAATCTACCCTTCGCAGATGCATCTGTCCATGACAGCATTGGTAGGAGTGACTACTGCACAGTCATTGTGGAAATGAAGTCCTGTCTTCACATTGACGATTCCCTCCATCAAGTTGTGTGGCATTACTGCCGTGCTTAATGGTGAACAATTAAACAACTTAGGAGGAGGATCAACAAATATCCTCATCCTGAATGATGGGAAGCACAGCTCATCAGTGCAGTGCAGGAATAGGCCATTCAGCCCATCGAGCCTGCTCAATCATTCAACATGATCATGGCTGATCATCCACTTCAATGCCTTTATCCCCACACTATCCCCATGTCCCTTTATGTCCTTGGTATTTAGAAATCTGTCAGTCAATCTCTACTTTAAACATACTCAATGACTGAGCTTCCATGTCCCTCTGGAATAGAGAATTACAAAAGATTCACAACCTTCGATTTAAAAAACTCATCTCAGTTCTAAGCAGCTTCTCCCTTATTTTGAAATGGTCTTCCCTAGTTCTAGACTCCCAGCCAGGGGAACCATCTTACCTGCATCTACCCCGTCTATCCCTTTAAGCATTTTGTAGGTTTCAATGAGATCATCATTCTTCAAAACTCGAGAGAATACAGGCCCAGTTTCCCCAATCAGTCTTCATAGGACAGTCCCAACTATCTCGGGAACAAGTCTGGTGAACCTTCACTGCACTCTCTATGGCAATAATATCCTTCCTAAGGCAAGTTGACCAAAGCTGGACACGGTACTCCAGGCGCAGTCTAACCAAGGTTCTATATAATTGAACTAAGACTTCACTACTCCTGTACTCAAATCCTCTTGTGATAAAGGCCAACATACTATTAGCCTTCCTAATTGCTTGCTGCATCTGCACGTCGTTAGCTTTCAGTGTCTTATTGATGAGGACACCCAGGTCCCTTTGTACATCTACTTTTTAATCTCATTATTTAAGCAATATTCTATATATCTGTTCCTCCTACCAAAGTTGATAACCTCACGTTGTTCCACCACATTATATGTTCCACATTATACTCCATCTGCCACGCTCTTGCCCATTCACCAAGTCTGTCCAAATTCCCTTGAAGCCACTTTGCATCTTCCTCATACATTCCCACCTAGTTTTGTCATCCACGAATTTGGAAATATTATATTTGGTCCCCACATCCAAATCATTGATATATATTCTGAACAGTTGGGGCCCCAAGCACTGATCCTTGTGGTACCGCACTGGTCATAGCCTGTTAATGTAAGATTCCTACTCTTGTTTTTTGCCTGTTAACCAATCCTTAATCCATGCCAGTATATTACCACCTATGCCATGTGTTTTAATTTTGCTAACCAATGTCCTGTGGAGGAATATTAAAAGCCTTCTGAAAATCCAAGTACACTATGTGCACCAGCTCCCCTTTATCAATTCTGTTAGTAACATCCTCAAAAAACTTCAACAAGTTCGTCAAACATGATTTCACACTCAAATCAATGTTGAATATGCCCAATGTGATCATTATTATCCAAGTGTCCATTTATCACATCCTTTATAACAGGTTCCAGCATTTTCCCTACTACTGACATAAGGCTAACAGGCCTTTAACTCTTGAGTCAACCAAGTAAACTAAATTAACTAAAGCTAACAGGCCCGTAGTTTCCTGTTTCCTCACTCCCTTCTTAACAAGTACATTCCAATCTGTAGGAAATATCCTAGAATCTAAAGAATATTGCTGAAAAAAAGACATTTTGTCAAAGCTTTTCATCTTGCACTCATCAGGACAATCACAAGAATACCAATGTCAGGGGAAGCAACAACTTTATATTGTATGAGAAGACAGTGCTGATTGGTTGCCAAGTGGACTCTGATTGGTAGAGGCATTGCCATGGAGAATGCACCAGTTCATGGTGACTGGCAGTTAACTGCCAAACATTGTTTGAAATTTAAACCAGACAGCCCTGAGGAATGAACCAGTAAATGGATCTCACTTATTCTTTTAGCTGAAACAGGCCAAAGTGTGTACATGTTCTGTCTGCAAAGAACAGAATGTTTATTTATATATTTAGCTTCCAGTACACAAACGCATCACACTGCAAGCCCAACTGACAGTCTTAAATTGGTTGTCAGCATAATTTTTAGCACACTGAGGATTATTTAGCAAATCTTATTCAATTGCAGAATCACATCTAATGTTGGACACTTTTGAGTTTTGCAAGCACAGGCTGGTTGGAAACAGTCTGTACCCTGCCCATTGTGAACATCAGAAGGATATGCTGTTTGATACGATCCACCAGTCTTGGGACTTAAGACCTATATGCCTAGCATCACACTGGCATTGAAATTCATATATTGCATTATTCATTTGAGAGATAGGCAGAACATCTTTTTGGATTGACAGCAGCATCTCATAGCTGGTGAATACCACTCATGTTGCTACTGCGTTGTAGCAGCATAAAACAGCCAGCTTCACCTGTTGCTCAAATTTTGAGATACCCTGACCTTGCAGGGTAATCTAGGGTAAACTGGGCACTTTTCAGGGCTAAAAGTGACAGCCTGAGGTTGGTTCATGAGTTTGCATGATATACAGCATGAAATAATGTGATCAGGGTAGCTATTTTCCCACAGGATGCCTTTGATACACCCTATTTCAGCATCAAGCTTGCATAGTGAGCAAATGGCTTGGGTCTTATTTATGATGTTGTTAATAAAGCCAATCTTATAGCGTTGGGATTCCTACAGTTCTACACATATATATTGACCAGTGAAGGTAGGCTTGCAGTTAACAGTCGTGGAGAACCCACTGGCAGATTTCCCAGTATAAATTGTTGTTCCCTTTGCTATTGGTATTCTTGCAATCTGTCTTGATGAATACAGTGCAGATGTGTTCATCTAGGACACAAGATATATCCATGACTTCTCACATACCACTCAGCCAAGCTGGCCTGCCATACCATAACTTTAAAAAATATTTATTACAATTGGAATAAGTAAAATAACTTAGCAGTTACTCACCAATCAGCTTCTCCCCCTTTACCAAAGTAAAAGCCAACTACTGGAGGCTGAAAAAGATAGAAAAAGAAAAGAGCACCTTCCTCACTGAACTCTTTCACTTACCAAAATCCAAGCTTGACACTCTGTGCATCAAGGTAGCACTCTCAGTGTAGGCCAAGCAGCACTAACGACCCCATTTTTATACTTTCTGAAAAATAAATGATTCAAGCTTCTGAAAACTAGTTTAAGCTGACCACCTAATTAACTAGCTGCAGCTGCTTCAGAGAGCTTGTATAACCTTGTTTAAGGCTGGAACAAACGTAACATCTCTTTACTAAAGAAGTAATTTTTAGCTGATTACTAAACTAAAGGCAAAAAACTAGACTTTATCTAGAAATTAACCCTTAAAACTCCCTCACTCACCGGCTCTCAGTGCAACTGAAAATTTGCAACCATCTTCACCCAGAAGTGCCAAGTGGATGATGTATCTTGGCCTCCTTGTGAGGTCCTCAGCATCACAGATGCCAGTCTTCATCCAGTTTGATTCACTTTGTGATACCAAGAACCGGCTGAAGGCACTGGAAACTGCAAAGGCTATGGGCCCTGACAACATTCTGGCAGTAGTACTGAAGCCTTGTGCTCCAAAACTAGCCGCCCACTAGTCAAGCTATTCCAGAACAACTGCAACACTAGCATCTACCTGGCAATGTGGAAAATTACCCAGCTTTGTTCTGTACAAAAAAAGCAGGATAAATCCAACTCAGCCAATTGCCATCCCATCAGTCTACTCCCAGTCATCAGCAAAGTGATGGAAGGTGTCGTCGATGGTGCTATCAAGCACCACTGCTCACTGGCGCTTAATTTGAGTTCCACCAGGGCCACTTAGCTCCAAATACCATTACAGCTTTGGTCTAAATATGGACAAAAGAGCTAAACTCAAGAGGTGAGGTGACAGTGAGAGTGACTGCTCTTGACATCAAGGCAGCATTTGACCATGTGTGGCATCAAGGAGCTCTAGTAAAACAGAAGTCAATATGAACACACAAATTAGGAGCAGGAGTAGGCCACTTGGCCCCTTGAGCCTTCTCCGCCATTCAATAAAATCATGGCTGATCTGAATGTATCCTCAACCCCACATTCCTGCCTTTACCTGATAATTTTTCACCCCCTTGTTAATCAAGAAACTTTTCACTCCCTTGTTAATCAAGAATCTATCTAGCTGTGCCTTAAAAATATTCAAAGACTCTGCTTCCACTGGTTTTTGAGGAAGAGAGTTCTAAACACTTATAACCCTCTGAGAGAAAAATATTTCTCCTCATCCCAGTCTTAAATGAATGAACTCGTATTTTTAAACAGTGACCCCTAGTTCTAGATTCTGCCACAAGACGAAACAGTCCTCTTCACATCCACCCTGTCAAGACCCCTCAGGATCTTAAAGGTTTCAATTAAGTTGCCTCTTACTCTTCTAAATTCCAGTGGATACAATCCTAACCTTTCCAGCCTTTCCTCGTAAGACAACCCGCCCATCCCTGGTATTAGTTGAATAAACCTTCTCTGAACTGCTTCTAATGCCTTTACATCTTTCTTTAAATAAGGAGACCACTACTGTACACAGTACTCCAGATGTGGTCTCACCAGTGCCCTGTATAACTGAAGCATAACCTCCCTACTTTTGTAATCAATTCCCCTCACAATAAGTGATAATATTCTATTAGCTTTCCTAATTACCTGCTGTACCTGCATACTAACCATTTGAGATTCATGTACTAGGACACCCAGATCCCCCTGAATCTCAGAGCTCTGCAATCTCTTATCATTTAGATAATAAGCTTCCTTTTTATTCTTCCTGCCAAAAGAAACAATTTCACATTTTCCCACATTATACTCCATTTTCCAGATCTTTGCCTGCTCACAAACTATCTAGATCACTTTGTAGCCTCCTTACATCCTCTTCACAATTTACTTTCCTACCTATCTTTATGTCGTAAGCAAATTTAGCCACCATACCTTCGGTCCCTTCATTCAAGTCATTTATATAAAAATTGTAAAAAGTTGAGGCTCCAGCACTGATCCCTGTGGCACACCACTCGTCACATACTGCCAACCAGAAAAAGACCCATTTCTGCCAACTCTCTTCCTGTTAGCTCGCCAATCTTCTATCCATGCCAATATATTACCTCTACACCATGAGCTTTTATTTTCTGCAATAGCCTTTGATGTGGCACTTTATCAAATGCCTTCTAGAAATCTAAGTACAGTACATCCACAGCGCGTGACTCCTTCAGATAACTCCAAGAGTTAGTTAAACATGATTTCCCTTTCAGAAAACCATGTTGACTCTGCCTGATTGCCTTGAATTTTTCTAAGTGCCCTGCTATAACATCTTTAATAATAGCTTCTAACATAGGGATGACAGATATTAGGCTAGCTGGCCTATAGGTTCTTGCTTTCTGTCTCCCTCCCTTTTTGAATAAAGGAGTTATATTTGCTATTTTCCAATCTAATGAAACCTTCCCTGAATCTAGGGAATTTTGGAAAATTAAAACCAATGCATCAATTACCTCACTAGCCACTTCTTTCAAGGCCTTAGGGTGAAGTCCATCTGGACCTGGGGATTTGTCAGCCCGCAGCTCCAACAATTTGCTCAATACCACTTCCCTGGTGATTGCAATTTTCCTGAGTTCCTCCCTCCCTTCCACTTCCTGATTTACAAATATTTCTGGGATGTCACTTGTATCTTCTATAGTGAAGACCGAAGCAAAATACCTGTTTAATTCATCCGCCATCTCGCTATTTTCCATTATCAATTACCCAGACACACTCGCTATAGGACTAACATTCACTATGTTAATTCTTTTCTTATTTAAATATCCATGAAAACTCTAACTATCTGTCTTTATATTACTAGCTAGACTTCTCTCACTAATTTTTCCCTCCTTATTAATATTTTGTCATTCTTTGCTGTTCTTTATATTATTTGCTGTTCTTTATATTCTTTCCAATCTCCTGACCTGCCACCTGTCTTAGCATAATTATATGCTTTTTCTTTCAGTTTGATACTGCCTTTAACTTTTTTAGTTAACCATGGATGGTGGGCCCTCCCCTTGGAATTTTTCTTTCTCATAGGAATGTATATATTTGTGTATTCTGCAATATCCTTTTAAATGTCTGCCACTGAACTTCTATTGACATATCTCTTAATCTCATTTGCCAGTTCACTTTAGCTAGCTCTGCTTTCATGCCCTCATAATTGCCCTTATTTAAATTTAAAATACTAGTCTTGGGTGGACTTGTTTCTCCCTCGAAATGAATGTAAAATTCAATCATATTATGATCGCTGCTACTTAGGTGTGCCTTCACTAGGAGATTATCAATTAATCCCATCTCATTGCTTAATATCAGATTTAGTATAGTCTGCTTTCTGGTTGGCTCCAGAATGTGCTGTTCTAAGAAACTATCCCGAAAACATGCTATGAACTCTTCATCTAGGCTACCTTTGTCCACCGATTTTTCCAGTCTATGTATAGATTAAAATCCCCTGTGATTATTGCTGTACCTTTCTGGAAAGCTCCCATTATCTCTTCTTTTTTTTTGTTACTCTGTCCTGCTATGTAGTTACAATTAGGGGGCCTGTACACGACTCCCACAAGTGACTTCTTACCTTTATCATTCCTCATCTCAACCCAAACCACTTCTATATCCTGGTTTCCTGAACTTAGATCAACCCTCTCTAAGGTGCTAATACCATCATTAATTAACAGAGCCAGCCCTCCAACTTTTTCTAACTTCCTGTCCTTCCTAAATGTCACATACCCTTCAATATTCAAGTCCCAATCTATGTCATCCTGTAGCCATGTCTCTATAATGGCTTTCAAATTGTACTTATTTATTTCTATTTGCGCTATCAGTTCATTTGTTTTGTTTCGGATGCTACATGCGTTAAGATACAGAGCCTTTAGGTTTGTCCTTTTATTATTTTTGTAGCGTCTCGCCTTATCTGCTGATATACTCTTAGAATTGTACTCTCTGTCCCTTCCTGTCACAGTCTGTTTATCATTTCTCATATTAATACCTGTCTCTCTTGCCTTGTCTCTACTCTTTGCTTTACCACATCTTCCCAAATTTGATCCCATGCCCCTACTATTCAGTTTAAAACCCTCTCTACTTCCCTAGTTAGCTGGGTAACAAGGACACCAGTCCTAGCACGGTTCAGGTGTAGACCGTCCCAACGGTACAGATCCCACTTTCTCCAGTACTGGTGCCAGTGCCCCACAAACCGAAACCCACTTCTCCCACAGCAGTCTTTGAGCCACGCATTCATTTCACTAATCTTATTTATCCAATGCCAATTTGCACGTGGCTCAGACCACAATCCAGAGATTAGGTTCTGCATCATAATTTAGCTCGTCATACTGACTACGCAGAGCCTCCTTCCTCATTCTGCCTATGTCGTTGGTCCCGACATGGACCACGACCACTGGATCCTCTCACTCCCACTGCAAGTTCCTCTCGAGCCCTGAGCAGATGTCTCTGGCACTGGACAGGCAACAAAGCCATCTGGACTCTCGCTCTTTGCTACAGAGAACAGTGTCAACTCCCCTCACTATACTGTCCCCGACTACCACTACATTGCTTTTTGCTCCCCCAACTTGGATGGCTTCCTGTACCACGGTGCCATGATCAGTTTGCTCAACCATCCTGCAGCCCCCACTCTCATCCAAACAAGCTGAGAGAACCTCAAACCTGTTGGACAATTTCGGAGGCTCACACTCCTGCCCTCTGGGTCCCCTTACCTGCCTCACTCACAGTCACACCCTCCTCTCCCTGGCCACTGACCAAATCAAAAGACCCAATCATAAGTGATGTGACTGCCTCCTGATATAAAGCATCCAGGTAAGTTTCCCCCTCCCTGAAGTGTCGCAGAGTCTGCAGTTCAGCCTCCAGCTCAATGACTTTGAGCCAAAGTTCCTCAAGCTGCAAACATTTACTGCAGACATGTTTGCCCTGGATCACAATGTTACCCAGGAGCTCCCACACGATGCAGCCTTGACACATCAACTGTCGTGTCATCCTTAAATGTGTTTTAAATAATTACTTAATTATATTAGTCACTTATTTAATGTTGCTTTCTTATATATTTTATTAGCTTTACCACCAAATTATATACTATTTTAAACCTTAGGGATAGAATAGATCAGAACTTACCAACTTACCAGATACTCACCAAACTGCTAGCTCCATTCACAATAGTAGAGCAAGAACCAATTTCTATGGGGTGAGAAAGATAGAAAGAGGAAACAAACTCCTTCTTCCCTTCTCACTGAACTCCAGTGGCTGAACTGTCCCCCCGTCGGAGGGGAGGTTGAAGGGCGGGTGCGTACAGGCGCGCTTCCGATTGCTGCCCCTCGATTGGAGGCGCACCGCCATTTTATGTGGTCGGGCCAATTAAGGCCTGCCCAGCATGACGTCCGCACGGAAGCTCTATGCACTCCCTGTGTGTGCAGGGTGGGGGGAATCCCAAAATTGAGAGTGCGCTCTTTCGCACATGCACACGAAAGAGCGCACTCATCTCCCTGAGGTTAAGTGCAGCCTCAGGGAGATCGGCTGTAAATGTAAAAAAGATAAAAATAAAATTTCCCTAACATGTCCTCTCATGTGACAATGTTACATGAATTGAGACATGTCCATAATTTTTACAAAACCGTTGTTAAAATTTTAAAAACCCTACACGAAACCTCATCCCACCCATGGATGAGGTTTCATGTTTTTTCTAGTTCCTGCCGGGGCTCCTGGTCTGCCCACTAACCTTAAGTTTGGATGGACAGGTCCTTTAATTACTTAAATGTCCCTGTCAATGGCCTCAATTGGCCATTGACAGGTCGGTGGGTGCACAGCTGATTTTGCTGCATTCCCGCCTTCCTGAAAATTTAAATGGGGCGCAGTGACGTCGGGAGTTCCGTTCAACGTCACCGCACGTCATTTTACGCGTCGGCGAGCAGGCCCCACCCCTGCTCGTCAATGCGTAAATTCCTGCCCCGAGTCTTCACTCATTTAGTCAGCTGCATTCCATTTGCCAAGGCTGCACTAAAGAACCTTGAATTGAAAGTAAACTGAAATGGGGCTACGGAAGCCTGATTCAACCAGTTAGCTAATTAACTACTCAGCTCCTATTGCTGAGAGTGAGTTTATCCAGTCTGAACTGCAAGGAAGAACTTAGCCTGCTTACATAGTACTTTCCAGTTACTGCTATTTACAGATTAGATTAGATTTGATTTTAAGAGGAAAATTTAAAAACAAAGTTAACACTTAAAACTTCCCTCTCACCAAACTTCAAGCCTTCCCTCACAGTTAGTCGGCTGCAATGGGAATCGGGGGAAAATTCTCCACTGGTTGGAGTCATACCTAGCACATAGAAGATGGTTGTGGTTATTGGAGGAAAATCATCTCCATTCTGGGGCATCACTGCAGGATTCCTCAGGATAGTGTCTGAGGCCCAACCACTTTCAGCTGCTTCATCAATGACCTTCTCTCCATCATATGGTCAGAAGTGGGGATGTTTGCTGATGATTTCACAATGTTCAGCACCATTCATGACTTCTCAGATACTGAAGCAGTCCGTGTCCACATGCAGCAAGACCTGGACAACATTCAGGCTTGGGCTGGTAAGTGTCAAGTAACATTCATGCCAAAAGAATGCCATGCAATGACCATCTTCAACAAGAGAGAATCCAACCATCTCCCCTTGTGATTCAATGGCAGTACCATCGCTGAATCCCCCTCTATCAACATCCTGGGGGTTACCATTGATCAGAAACTGAACTGGACTAGCCACATAAATACTGTGGCTACAAGAGCAGGTCAGAGGCAGGGTATTTTGCAGAGAGTAACACACCTTCTGACTCCCCAAAGCCTGTTCACCATCTACAAGGCACTAGTCATGAGTGTGATGGAATACTCTCCGCTTGCCTGGATGAATGCAGCTCCAACAGCACTCAAGAAGCTCAATACCAGGACAATGCAGCCTGCTTGATTGGCACCCCATGCACCATCTTCAGCATTTACTCCCTTCACTGCTGACGCACCGTAGCAGCAGTGTGTACCATCAACAAGATACACTGCTGCAACTCACCAAGGCTCCTTCGACAGCACCTTTTAAACCCACAACTTCCACCACCCAGCAGGACAAGGGCAGCATACGCATGGGAGCACCACCACCTGCAAGCTCCCCCCCCCCCAAGCCACATACCATCCCGACGTGGAACTACATTGGCCTTTCCTTCGCTGCCACTGGGTCAAAATCTAGGAACTCCCCCCGCAACAGCACTGTACGTGGACCCACACCACATGGACTACAATGGTCCAAGAAGGCAGCTCACCACCACCCCCTCAAGGACAATTGGGGATGGGCAGCAAGTGCTGGCCTAGCTAGCAACACCCATATCCCATGAACGAATGAAAAAAGGTTCAATGATCTCACAAGAACAGTAAAGTTGAGAACGCCTCTCAACTCTCTCACCAACACCTTTCATTGTCTCCACATCTCTCCCTCAGCACCTTGAACTATTACCTCCTTCCAATGCATCCAACAATCACAATGACACACAAAACAGCTTTTGCCCATAATAAATGTACTCACCTCTTCCTTTGCTCTCATCACACCACACATGTGCACCATTCTCCTTTCACATACTGACACTTGCATAACCATCAACTACTTTCACCGCTCCTGCCTCACAACATCCTGTACACTTTCCATTAATAACTCTCCATAGTCATTCTATTAGCATCTCTTCTATGCCACTCAGAACATCCACGATACACACTAGTCCCATTCACCTTTGAAACACACACTCACTAACTCGCATCCTATCATGCTGCAGCACATAATGTAAGGGAAAGGAACAAGATGGGGAAAGAATCACTATCATTGCTCTACACAGAGCAAGAAGCCCTGGATATTGCAGGCCCATGAACATTGGGAGAAGTAGAAGATGGTGGGTTACCCAGACATGGGCTTGGATTTTTAGGTCATTGAGCATGCGTGATCAGCGGACCCGGGAACAGCAGGGAAACGGACCCCGACCACGATCAGCCCCTGACTGTGAATTGATGTTCGTTGGCCAAATAACGGGCAGCCAACGTGAAAGGCGCGCTTAAAAGTTCAACGCTGCCGGGATGGGGGTGGAGGCGGGAAGAGGGCGGGCGACGATGTCACTTCGGGTGCGGGTGAGTGCTGGGAGAGAGCTCCCTAAAGGCAGACAGCTGCCTCAGGGAGCTTCAGAACTGCAAATGATGCCATAAAGTTGTAAAAAGCTGCAAAAAAATGTCCATGTATCACAATCAAGCAACTGAAAGCATATCTCATAAAAATGCTGTCCACAGACATTTTTATTTTATTTAATAACAGAGATTTGACCCTGCCCTTGGATGAGGTTTGATGAAAAATGTAAAGGCTGCCTGGCCAATTCACCTGTCTGCCAACCATAGAGTTGAATGGGCCATGAAAATCACAGACAATTGCGGTGTTAATGGGCTTAATTGCCCGCTTAATTGCTGGTGGGTGTGCTTCCAACTTTTGACTCAAAAGAGTTACTGAGCGAAATCTTGTGCGAGTACGCAATGACATCGGGATGCTCATCTGACATCACCTTGTGTGATTTTACACCCGATCAGGTTGGGCACGCGCCCACCCGCAGGGCGTAAAATTCTGCCCTTGGTGTCTACCATGGTGCCAGTAAGTCAATTGGGTCAGACCCCTGGCATCAACCAAATTGCAGCAGTTTGCTTTGGGCCCATGCAAGAGCAGCGACCCAGAAATCATCAGCCACGAGCATCTCAAGGGTTCCCATACGGTGAACAGCTACTTTCCACGAGCATTGATTATCCCACTGGGGGGTACAACTTGTAGGAGTAGCAGAATTAAGATCTAATGGTTAAAAATTCAGGTTTGTGGGACTTTGGGGAACACTGACATAACATTTACCCAGGTCTAGCAGGCAAAAGGGCTTACTGCGGAAGGTTACAAAGATCCATGACAATCTGCCTGGAGACGACCAGCCTCCTCCTGCACTGTTCCTCAGATAGACTCAAGAAGATGCCTCTTGACTGGTAAACCATGGGGCTGAGTTTGATCTGCACAGAGCAACCTCAACCTGTTGTCTTCTGAGAAGTCCAGATGTTGGTGATGGTGATTGCTGCTGCTGTTCATAAGGCTCCAACCCTTAGTTCATTGAAAAAAAAAGAGGCAAGAAAGTTCCCATAATAATAGAAGCTTACTAAAGGTGACAAAAGTCTAGAGATCACAACTTGGAAACAGGAAACTGTCCTGGTAAAACACAGCAAAACATCCTCAGATCAAGTGATCTACAGCTGAGAGCTGCCTTTTATATTACTTCAGGAACTGTAGGACACCAATTCCACTGGGTTTTGTTGGTAGGTCTGGGACTGCGTGGGCATCCAGGATTTTGGGTTGACATGCAGTGGTTATGTTTTTTTAATAATTGTTCAAGGCCAGCTTTTATTGCCCATCCCTAATTGCCCTTGAGAAGGTGGTGGTGAGCTGCCTTCTTGAACCACTGCAGTCCATGTGGTGTAGGTACACCCACAGAGCTGTTAGGGAGGGAGTTCCAGGATTTTGAACCAGCGACAGTGAAGGAACGGCGATTTATTTCCAAGTCAGGATGATGAGTGGCTTGGAGGGAAATTTCCAGGTAGTGGCGTTTCCATGTATCTGCTGACCTTGTCCTTCTAGATGGTAGTGGTCAAGGGTTTGGAAGGTGCTGTCTAAGGAGGCTTGGTGGTTTCCTGCACTTTATAAAGTGCAACTTTGGCCTTTCATTTAAGATCTTACCTGGGCTGATTTCCGGACATAAAGACAGAAACTGGCCAGTTAAGATTGAAAAATGGGGGTAGGAAGCCCTCCAATTTGATTTTAGCCTTCTATCAGCGCATTTCCTGTGGGTGAGTTGGGTTAAGGTCAGGGCTATTGCATTATATTCTTCCTTGAATCCCTTTTATGTGACAGTAAACAAACCTGTCACCAGAATGAAAATACCATATTTTATTTTATGAAAACAAAATCAATCATGATTCCCACAGACAAAGAATACAGCCACAAAAGTTTCTGTGTTACAGGGGCTGTTTCGGGTCCGATATGGCATCTGTGGAGAACTTGCACACTTGCAGTCTTGGATGCGCTGGTCCCCATTTTGGTAGGGAAGTGTGCAAAGTATAAAGGTTGTGATGTCAATCAGAGGGTAACAATGATTTGATACCAGTGGTGTCATTTTCAACCTCAACACTCCAGCTAACAGCCTCTCTTAACCTTGCACAGCTGAACATGTATTCAGCAGCAGCAAGGATCCTCACAAGCATTAATTGAAGGGATCATAAACCACTTTCAGATTAGTTGCTGGTGATTTCTACTGGCTGTTGCTGAGTTAGTAAATGTATTAGTTGTTTTGTACAGTTATTTAAAGTTTCTGAGGCTCTGCACAGATCAGTTGCTCCCAGTCATGGGTGCTGTAATTTCTATCCCCCTTTAGCCTGCAGCATGAATGAGCAGAGGCAACACAGAGGAAGACAAGCTGCTTGTAGAGAGAGGAGGAAGAAGAACTTTCAGCAGGAGGCAATATATACTCAGGGTCTTTAGGGAGCAATTTCCCTACATCAATCTGAGTGAGGAATAGTGTGTCAGATGTCTCTGTTTCACCAAGGAGGTGCTCAGTAAAATTGGCCACATGTTGTAGCCCAAAATGCACCTCAAAATAGGTGAGGGTGGCATTGCCTGTGGCTATGAAGGTGACCTTGGCCATGGACTTTCCTATATTCGGCGCCTTCTAAGTTGGAGCTAGTGATTAAATCAGTATCTCCCAATTTGCCACCCACTATTGTATAAAGGAGGTCTTGCCAGAAAGAAGCAGGTGGAGCAAGCATGTGGCTTTGTCAAGATTGCAGATTTCCCCATGGTGTCGTGTACACATATCACTTTGCAGGTGCCACATGTGAGTTTTGAGATGTACAGCAATCAGAAGGGATGCTGTTCCATCTAAGACTTGCTGGTGTGCGATCATACTCAGTATGTTTTGCAGATCAATGTCCAATGACATTGCAGCAGTCATGATGTCTTTATTCTGCAGCATACCACTGTACCATCTGCATTTGAGCCACCACAACAAACTAGAGGGGAAGCTAAAGGGTGAAAAGTCCTAACCACCGACCACATGTTTCATGACTCCAGTGTGTAATCCATGCACATGTAGGTGTTGAGCAGACCATTCAGCAACAGTTCCACTGCTGGGACCACTCTGGAGGAGCCCTGCACTACTCACCAGAGTATGTGTCACCATTTGTGGTGGTCTGCATGTTGCACAATCTTGTTATCAGAAGGATGCAACCCTTTCCACTAGGTATAAGGTGAGCAACTGAGGAGGAAGGTTGGAGGCAATCAACACAACACCTTTCTAACTGGGCTGTCCTTGATCAACTCATCTGACTGTGGTACCAGTGAAAGCAGCTCATATTCTCCATTCAGCAACAGTCCGACTAACACTAAGATAAAGGCAAAATACTGCGGATGATGGAAATCTGAAACAAAAACAAAAAATGCTGGAAAAACTCAGCAGGTCTGACAGCATCTGTGGAGAGAAAGACAGAGTTATACGGACTCAAAACGTTAAATGTCTCTCTCCACAGATGCTGTCAGACCTGCTGAGTTTTTCCAGCATTTTTTGTTTTTGAGTCCGACTAACACCTTGGCTTACAATTACAGTGCCCATTTAGCCACAATGCTGAAATAAGTTACCACAAAACAAAAATTCCAGACCAACTTTACAAATGAAACCATCCAATTTTCCATACAAAGTCAATTAATCACCCTTATGAATTCTCTTTGTGCTTGTTTTCATGTGCCTTGGCCTGTCCCAGTGTTTCAAATCAGTGGCTGCAACACGGCTGGTGAAATGTTTCTGGCTTTTAGTGGGGGAGACTATCGATTGCCTTGCTGGACAGATGGAGAACAGATTGTTGGACTACTGAGTCCCTGCAAGCCCCTTTGCAAACTAGTATCCACACCTATGAATGACAGCAGTCCAAGCTTGTGTGCAGCAAGCTGACTTTGCATCATTTCAATCTGAATTCCACTGCAGCACCTGGAGGTTGTGTGACTTCTGCTTGTATTGCAAGGTTAGCCAAGATATTGTTGGATCCACAAGTGCTCTCATAGAATTGGCCACCACTTCCATGTCAAAAAGGATGGGCTCCAAGCTTTATGCAAGGTCCTGTGCCAAATTGGTGGTGAACTTCTCTATGCTCCTTGACAGTGACCACAGGTTTTTTGGCAGTCCTCCCAATGCATCAAGCATTTCAGTGTGCATAACCATCAGCATTTTTCTATAGGCTGCCCAGTGATGTCCTCTGCAGCAGAAATCATGTGCGACTTCGTCCTCTGATGAGCTGCTACCTACGCTACCCTTGTTCCCTCCCCCGGAATGCCTGGCCAGCTTGCATTTCTTGTATACATGAAAGGAGAAAGGCACAAGGCAAGGTTATCATGAAAGTATGAGAGTGGGAAGTAAGAGATGCATGCTTACTCCATCTGTAGCTTCCAAATCAGAAGAGATTGTGAGATGAGAGGCAAGTGAGGTGTGTCACGCAGGATTAGGGATGAATATACCACCATCTTTGGCCCCGCTGCTGGCCACAGCCTCAGTCATGACCGCTTCAGTGATGGAGTCCATCTCCTCCATTGGGGTAAAGACATGCAATTATGCCTGTCCTCCACTGTCTCCATACATGAGCCACCTTGCCCTGCAAGAGCTAAGGAATTTATCACTGAGTGTGGCACACTGTTTGGATGATGTATCTGTTATGGTCGAACAACTGGCAGAGTGTGCAAGTTGTGAGATGCGGTGTGAGACTTGTAGCAGAGTGAAATGTGTGAGGGACAGCTGAAGCTATGAATCTGAGCTATGAGTCATGATTGATGGAGATTGTTGATAGGTCAGTGAAGAGGGTTGTGAAGTAAGCAGTGTGTGAAGCAGTGAATCAGTGGATATGATATGATGTGGACATGAATTCACTGACTTTAGCCACTCGGTGAGGCCGTTGAACTTTTTGCACCGAGAGCCTAGAGGTTACTCTTCTTGCATTGACCAAGATGACTGTCTGCTCCTGTTGACTTTTTGGAATTTGTCTGAAGGGCCTCCTGACCCTTTGTGGATAAAGGACATCCTCCCCTCCATTTCCTGCACCAAGGCCTCCAGTGCTGCATATTAGAACCTTAAAGAATACTTTCTACCCTGTTTCCCCATTAGTCAGTGTTCTCACTGCTCAGAATGTCTTGCCCAGCCAATTCCAGCATCTGGTCCAACCAAAATGCACCTTGCCTTCAAGAGGTGCAAGTTGGCTTTAAGTAGTCTAGACTAGCTTTAAGTGGTACAAACTTTGCACCAACTTGGGCGCCTGTTGAAGCATGCAACAACCCAACATCACACCTATTGCTGGGCTGTAGGCAGCTATCATGTAAATCAGTGGGCAACACACAGTTTATAAGCTATCTGCTTCGGAAGAAATTGGCATGGGTTCATCACATAATACGATCCTCTCATAGTTTGTGGGGGCTATCCAATTTTGGGCTATCCATTTTCAAATAGCGCCTCAGAACACTTTGCAAGAAATAACTCCATATCGAAACAAAACCCAAAGCATAATTGGATACACCCAACTATCTTAGTATGGCTTTTTGCATCATGTTCATTGAATGAACTACAACACTTTTAACATATAAAACTATAAACAGATATTGAAAAAGCATTAAAATTAAAATTGGTGAGACACACAGTATTTGGTACTCTAAAGCAGAAGGATCCTATATGTGCCATAACTTTCCACATGCCTAGGTTTCATGTATTTGCCATCGACAGAGATAACCTATCTAGACCTCTGGAAGAAAATAGGAAATACTAACAGGTTAAAAAATTTCGACTACGGTTGTGCAACTCCTTGAAGCAGGGGCACACTGTAAAATGGGAGAATTCCTCTAAGTTACTTACAAGTTGAACATATTTAATAAAACTTAGATTTTTTTGTGAATGTTTCAAAAATATTCAAACTAGTTTGAGAAGAAATTGGCTTTCAGTCACTATAGTCTGACTTATTTCTGTGTACAGCACTGAAAAAAATCATTAATAGGTTTACTTTTTTTTGTAGTTGTGTCTTTACTTGCCTACTGGATACACGGCTATGCCTTTGCTTTTGGAGATCAAGAAAGAATTATTGGAAATAAGAATTTCTTTACTTTTGGAAATGTCAACTTTTCACACTTCTTTTTTAATTATGCAAGATGTGCCATTGTAACAACCATCGTATCAGGAACTATTACACAAAGGACAGAACCAATTGGTTACATTATATCCAGCTACATTTTGGCAGGTAGTGTACATATCAGTTTTAATGGTTATGCATCTATTGAAGTTTTAATGTACAGCAAAGATTATATTGCTTGTACATTTTAGAGAATCCAGAAAGACCAATAATCTACCAACTCAATAACTTGCATTTGTAAATAATTGGACCACCAAAATTAGATGCATTAATATGTGTTGAGAGTTGTTAACTTTCAATACAAAGAATACAGTTTTGTCTGGCTACTGAAAATTTGATTTCCTTTTTTTGTGGAAATATATTCACTTTATTTTTCTCTAAAATTAAGAAAAACACAGTATTTCTCAACATTTTAAATCATTTTTGTGCAGACCTATGCTGTGAATGTTTGATTAGTTGCCTGGTCCAAGCAAGCCCAGAGTACACTAAGGTGAATGTGTCCAATTTTACAGGGCCAGTTTATTTGACTAATTGGCATAATCTCATAGAGCAGTGCTTTCTGGCTTTGTGCCAGTAGTTAACCCAGTGGAGCATGTATAGAATCTAGCCAGCAGTTTAAATTTTAAATTATGTGGCTACATATATTGTTTGGTCTTTTATAAAGGAAATTAATTATTAATATTTATCAGGCTTTTCCAGGGCTGTGCGAAGGGAAGGGTACCAGGCAAGAATGATATATATTTTTAAAAAACCAATGGGGAACACACAGTCTAGACCATGGAAAAGTCATGGAGAGCAATGCAGTACTTTGATGGAAAGTAGGCAGGTTACTACATGAAATCAGCCTTATTTGGCACTTTACTGCACTATGCTGAGGAAAATGTACCTTTGCTTGCCAGGAGGCGATGGCCTGGCTCAATGCTGTTCCAATGGGGTACCATCTACCATGCCTTGTACTCTTGGAAACCTAGCATCCAAGAAACACCCTCTGCCTTGTAAAGCTGAACTCCCTTTTCCACAGGGATGGCGAAGAACATGCTGCCCCATGCACACAAAGCATTGGTTACTAGGCTGATGCTGACTGATTTGGCATTTGTCACAGACAGTGGCTTGGAATGATCCAATGATGTAATGTCTTAATGCATGCTATTGGAAAGAGGTGCGCTTGTTGACCTGTTGTCTGCAGGTCAGCCTCCAAGAGATTGCAACCTATGCAGTAATTCCTTAGTGAAACTGAGTTTGGGGCACTATGTGGTCATGGGGTAAGGACAGGGATGAACATAACCTGTGAGGAACATTGGAGCTGCTCAGAAACTGTTGTTTCTCCTCTAGGAGTGTCAGTGAAATCGTTAGAGGAAAATTCTGCCTTCTATGTATACCCTATTATTCAAATACTTTGAGGACTTTGAAGTTAATTAATAGTCACATTTTAAATTTGCTTTGTCATAGGATTTGTTTACCCAATTGTTTCTCGATCCTTTTGGCATCAGTCAGGTCTTTTTTATATAAATCTTCCAGTTGAGGCAAGTAAAATGCTAAGTTCCTAAAATTTTAATGTACACAGAATTGTTAGGCCACTTACCAATTAGAAATTTTTTAATGCATTAAATAAAGTTCATGAATTCTCCTTGAATGTAAATGTGATACTAAACGTTGCCACATATACCATTTGTGTTACTTATCAACATTTAAAGAAATAATGAAAGAGCACCTATCATAACCTCAAGACCTCTCAAAGTGCTTAACAGCTGATGGAGTGCTTTTGTACTGTGGTCACTGTTGTAAGGTACGAAACACGGCAGTCAATTTGTGGACAGCAGAGTCCCACAAATAACAATGAGATAATGATCATGTTTTAATGATGTTAAGGGATAAATATGGACAAGGACACCAGTGGAAAACTCGCCTGCTCTTCTTTGAACAGTGCCATGGGATCTTTTAATTACACCTGAGAAGATTAATATCTCATTTAAAAGATTTTTGGCAGTGTGGCATTCCTTCAGTACTGCACTGTGGTATCAACCAGCCTAGATTTTTATGCTCAAGTCTCTGGAGTGGCACTTAAAATAGGCAGTATATTATTATTACAATTGCAGCTGATGATACTGGAACGTCAGTGCAATTGTTCCAAAAGTAAGCATCATTCTGAGGCTCTGAATAGATTTTTGAGATAACCGAGAACATTTAATGCCATCAAAATTCCAGTGAGGAATGACCACTGTCAAGCACAATGGATTTCAGGCTGTCAGAGATTAAGGTCTATATAATGCATTTCTGACTTGTGGTAAGCATAACACCAACACTTTACCACATTGGCTTAGATGCCAGCTGAAGTATGGATGATTTGCTGAAATTTTAAAATAATTATGAAAGCTATATTTCCGCTTTCCTCCTGCAAGGATGTCAGTACTACTAATGGGAGTGAACCTATTCGATTGTGCACAGCTGGTGATGTTGCTAGTATTCTTTTGATGCAAAGTAACAACATTAAAAAGCGGTAAAATTCTAACTTGATAGACGTGGAAGTTTAGAAATCTTAATTTTCTTGTTTCAATACCAAACACAAAACATAATTTCGGATTTAAATAAAACTTTATTCTTTAGCAAAAGTGTCTTATCACAGCACCTTCAAGCAAAATGTGACTTAGAAAAATTGAAAGAGTAAATGGAAGGGACAATATTTGTTCACATTTCTGGAAATGATATCTCTGAGGTTGTATCAGTTCCCAAACTAGGTTTGTGCCACTGTAAATAGGACTGGCTGTAAATGTGAGCATAATGAGCCAATGTGTTTGTCTTTGCGATCGTTCTGGTATCAGCAACTTCTTTCTTATTTGGAACCAACCATGAGAGATCTGTAGTCTGTACTGAACTTCTATCATACAGCTGCCACTTATGGATGGTTATCTTCAACTGCAATTAGGGTACCTTTTTTTCATGCATTTGTGGCAAGTTACTCATCTCCTGACTCCCAAAGCCTGTCCAGCATCTAAAAGTCACAAGTCAGGAGTGTGATGGAATACTCCCCACTTTCCCGGATGAGTGCAGCTCCAACAAGAAGCTCGACACCATCCAGGACCAAGCAGCCACTTGATTGCCATCCCATCCACCACTTTGAACATTCACTCCCTTCACCACCAATGCACAGAGGCAACAGTGTGTACCATCTACAAGATGCGCTGCAGCAACTCACCAAGGCTCCCTCGACAGCGCTTTTCAAACCCATGACTCTACCACCTAGAAAGACAAGGGCAGCAGATGCATGGGAACACCACCACCTGCAAGTTCCCTTCCAAGCCACACAGCATCCTGACTTGGAGCTATATTGCTGTTCCTTCACTGTCATTGGGTAAAAATCTTGGAACTCCCTTCCTAACAGCACTGTGGGTGTACTTACACCAGATGGACTCCAGCGGTTCAAGAAGGCGGCTCACCATCACCTTCTCAAGGGCAATTAGGAATGGGCAACAAATGATGACCTTGCCAATGACGCCCACATCCCATGAAAGAATAAAAAGGCTTTTCTGCTGCAAATACATAGAACGTGCAACATGGAAACAGTCATTCGACCAAACAAGTCTGCATTTGGCATTTATCTTCCAAATGAGCAAATAGTTCAAACACATTTACCCACCCTGTTCCCATATTCAGCCCCCATTTCATTCACTGACCAATCTAGTCTAACCTTGAATTTTGAGACACGCTGGGATTTTCCGTGCCTGCCAGTGTCTGGCATGATCGGTAGCGTGAGCAGACAATATGGTGCAATCGGTTTCACAGTGGTGTGAAACCGCTTCGTGATCGTCCATTGAGCCCGCTGATGACGGGTTGTGTTTCCTGCCATCGGACTTTGGGAACCTTATTGGCCTGCCCACCAGAATCAGTACCCCCAGCCCCCCTGGATCGTCCGTCCACATCAGCAGTAAAGCATGCCGGTGTAGAACATGTTTAGATAAGTGTGACGTGCAGAAGTCGGGACTTACCTGCCAGGGCTTTGCTCACATCGCAGACGTCTGAGGAGCTGAAGATACTGGAGCCTGACACCAACGGCACACAGGAGGAACGTCCATGACACGATTCTCATGGACATGGCTCTGCTGCAAAGCTGTACGTGGAAGTTGGAAAGCCACCGTTGATGCTCACAATGGGTGATGGTCGAGGGGGGTGGGAGAGGAAGGGCTAGGATCGGCTGGGAGAGCAAAAGGTGTCGGGGGCGTGAAGTTGGGAGGGGGGAATGAAGGTGTCATGATGGGGGGAGGTTGGAAGGGGGGAGGGAGAACAGGGGGGAGGAGGGGGTAAAGAGGGTGGAAGGTGCAAGGGAAGGAGTGCAGACAGGGGCGGGTGTTTGCGGGGAGGAAGGAGTGTGGAGAGGGGAGGGAGTAGGGATTGAGGAAAAAGCGGAGGAAGGAGTCAGGAAGGGGATAGAAAAGGTGTGGAGGAAGAAGGGTGCAGAGGGGGGGAGGGGGTTCCGGGGGGGGGAGGGGGTTCCAGGGAGGGAAGGGGTTTCGAGGGAAAAAAGGGGTTGGAGGGGGGAAGGGGTTCTGGGGGAGAAAGGGTGCAGAAGCAGGGAGGGGTTCCAGGGATGGAAGGGGTTCTGAGGGGGGAAGGGTGCGGAGGGGGGGACGTGCAGGTCAACGTGCATGGAAGGGGTCGGATGGGTCCATGTCTGCCTCCTGGGGAGTGAACAGAAGGTGGGTATGGTATGGAGGAAGGGTAAGAATGACTGAGGACAGAGTGACATGGTAGGCTGAGAGGGTTAGGGTAGTGACAGAAGGGACGGCGAGAATGGTTGGTCGGAAGCAAACATGGACCGTGGGGGTGGGAAGGAGGAGTTCGGGGAGGCAATTGTGAATGGGGGTAGGATTTTCAAGAAGTAAAGAAATGTACATGTTCACCTGGACATCCCTGAAGGAAAAGGGTTGTGGCTGGTACGTAACGGAGTGGGGGGTGGAAGGTGATGCTGGGGGGTGGGTCAGCTGTGATGGGGGAAAGGAAATGGGTGACTGGGGGAGGGGAAAAGACGGGGGAGTGCACAAAAACTGAATCAAGACCATGCTTGCTAAATCTAAAGTGGAACGAGAGGGCGACATCTCGTGCTGCATGGGAGTGTGATCAGTGGGTGGACAGAGATGCAGGGCAGCTCAGATGAACAACTGAAAGTGAACCCCAGCAGGCAGCATTCAAAATGCTCAGGACATTGAGATGAGTTTGAAACGTAAAGGGTCTGCATGCGTGTGAGCGTGCTTGCATGAGGCTCCAAAAGGCCCTCCCACACACACACTTTTCCCTCCGTAATCACTCATGGGCCACTGGTCCCTCTGCAGTGACAGCTCTTCCTGGCTGCTTATTTCCACTTCTTCACTGGAGGAAGTGTCCTCTTGGCTGCAGATGAAGACGTGGATGGAGCTGAGGAACTGGCAGGCTAAGGGTGTTGGTCCCTTGGCAGAGCTCCCCGTGAACCAAAGTCGAGATAAACAGTTCTGTTGAAGGGTCATGAGGATTCGAAACGTCAACTCTGTTCTTCTCCGCCGATGCTGCCAGACTTGCTGAGTTTTTCCAGGTATTTCTGTTTTTGTGTTTGAGATAAATAGTGCATGGCAGCAGAGAAAGCGATCACATTTGAGTTGAGGAAGGGATGATGTGGTGCAGGATCCTCAGGTGGGTGTTCACCGCTGACCTCACTGTCGCTGCAGGTAGGGCCACATCCTCACCAGTCAGAATGATGGCACACTCCTCAGAGTGAGGGGCCTAACGTGGGCCACTCCACCCCAGGTCTGAGACCTGTCCCTGCTGATGTGAGCAGGCTTCTCCTGCATAAAAACAGATGGAGAGAGTGAGAGCAGGACACATGACACTGCATGGAATGTTTGTGCGGTGAGCGGTTTGAGGACACGAGCTGCAGAGGATATGAGCCTGATGGAGATGTGAGGGTGTGTGTGAGAGTTAATGGTGTTGTCCCTTGAGGTGTGAGATCCCTGTGGATGTGTGATGGATTTGAGAGTGTGAGTTGAGAGTGATGAGAAGAGTGAGTTAACCTGGCAGAACGGCTGAGACCATTCATCCTGTAGGGCATTGGCGCTGACCACCACCTCCCAAGTCTGGTTGGTCATGCCGCTGCCCATCCTGCAGCCAGAGTAGGAGTAGAGGACATCGCGGCGGGCCTCCATGGCAGCCAAAAGGCGTTCCAGTGACGCGTTGCTGAACCTGGCGGCTGCAGTTATTTTACCTTTCGTGGACATCGTCCTTGCAGCAGTCATAGGCTGGAAGTACCGAGATGTGTGCACGTGGCTGAACTTTAAATATGGTATCTGGTAATGATGAAGCAGTGAGGTGATGGCAGGTGGGCGAATCGGAGCCCACCTGCCATGGAAACAACGTGTTTTCCTGGAATGCATAAATAATGTGGGATGATATGCCATGAAAAGCCACCATCGTGGTCAGCGGGTAAAAGGTCATTTTACCCGCCCGCTATCGCACTTAGGTACAAATCTGGGACAATTCAGCCCATAGATTCTGCTTCAAAAACTAACTCGGGAAGTTGCTAGCTCTCAACACCTTGATGTAAAGTTTCTCTTGCCCTTATTCTAACTCTCTTAAGCTAAGGCAAGAAATTTACTCGAGGTTCCACTGCACTTTTGGAGAAGTCACAGTGGTGGAGCAGGAGCAGTTGGAAGGAAATTCCCAATCTTAATCTTGTATCTATGACCCCTCATTCTTAACGCTTCCACTGCTGGAAACAGTTTACTCCTATCTACTCTGTCCCATCTCATCTATCATCTGGCCCTATAAGTTGCATTGTCAAAATTAAAAAGGACAAATTTTCACCCCTTCAGCATCAAAAGTAGCAATGCTGTTCAAGTAACAACCTGTAACAATTAGACATAATCACAACTTCCTCTTTATTGGCAAGCTAAATGGGCGCACGGTGGAGAAAGGTGCCTTTGACCAAGAGCCTACTTTCCCTGTCCGGTCGGAGCATTCGTCAAATTGTAACAAGACAAGCTCACCACAAAACTGGTCCAGACTTTCACGACAAGTATGGAAATGCTATCCTTTAGGGAGGATAAGCATCCTGTGTTGCAGTCTGGGGTTAGGTTGCGACGGAGACTGGGCTCACGTGGAACGTGTCTCCTATTGGCAAGATCACCCCTCAAAATTGGAGGAAAGACTAGAGGAATGGACCAATTGTTTGCAAGAAATTGAGTACAGATGGGCTGGATTGCAAATTTGCTTCTAGCCTCATGGCTTCTACTGTACTGATTGCCTCTGTATATTGGGTCTCATAGTAAATCAACAAATTATAGAAACTTAAAAAAAATCTTTAATGACTTGCTCCCTGCAGCGCAGTGGGACAAGGTTTTTATGTAGCGGTAGCCTATTCAAATTGGGAGGATGACTCCTGTCAAAAAGTCCAAGATATCCCTCATTCTTAACTGCAAATGTGCCATGGGCCAGTGCAATCTATGTTTTACCCTTCTCAGAAAATCAAGTTTCAAGTGTTTTCTTATGCTTTTACCTTACAATCAAGGGATTATCAAGGGATTTTTGAAATAACTAATATATTCTATGACCACCACAGTATATCCTTATCTGTTCAATACATTCTATTTTGTAAGGATTATGCTGGAAGTGGAGTGGTATTCTTAGTCGGTGGTACAGCAGCACTGATTGCATCATTTGTCACAAATGCGCATGTTGCCCGCTGCATGACACCTATCATCAATCAAGGCTATAGTTTACCTGTAAGTCAAGGAAAAATACATTTTTAAAAGCTGAAATTTTTGGTAATATGCTACATTTGCAAGTTACATCTATTTAACTTACTGTATTTAAATGTCCTTATTTGCTTAATGTTTTACCTTTCAAGTCTTGAAACCAATCTAACCAGCCTGAGACAGGGAGTGTGGGATTCTGAGCTCGGGGGCTATTATTCACTCCTATCTCAGAAATCCCATGGAGTTAGTGGGGCCAGTGCTTTTAAAGGCATAGGCCAATTTCTACAGGACCTTATGCAAAGATCATCTCAGACCCAGATGGTAAAACTTGACCCATCAACTTTGAACTTCTGGCAAAGAAGCAGAAGAGAAGGCTGAGAGGAGATTTGATAGAGGGGTTCAAAATCATGAAGGGTATGGACAGAGTAGATAGGTAGAAACTGTTCCCATTGGTGGAAGATTCAAGAACCAGAGGACACAGTTTAAAGGTAATTGGCAAAAGAAGCAATGGCAACATGAGGAAATTTTCTTTCAGTGCAGCGTGTAGTTAGGATCTAGAATGCACTAACCGAGAGGGTGGTGGAGGCAAATTCAATTGAGGCATTCAAGGGGGTATTTTCTGAAAATAAAGAATTTGCAGGGTTATGGCATGAAGGTAGGGGCGTAGCACTAGAGGAATTGCTTCTTTAGAGACCCAGCACAAATATGACATGCTGAATGACTTACTTCTGTGCCGTAACCATTCTGTATCAGCGGGAATTTCCTTGGGGGCATTCCCAGTCAGCTTCTGTAAATTAGGTGGAAACTCTGGATAGACCATAAATCAAAATATCAGAAAAGTTACAGGCCCATATTTTCATTTCTCTGCCCATGTCAGAACAAACACGGGGAGATTTAAAAATGCAGGTGGTATCTGATTTCAGGATTCCTGCCCCCATTCCCGTCATGCAGGATTTTTATGGCCCCTGGATAAAGTTGTGGGTAGTGAGCCCACACACAGCAATCCTGTGCTTGCCTCCTCCATTGCGGCGGTAGGCATTTCAGGCCTCCTGCTATTTTCATGGAGTTGGGCCCATTTTGATAGGAAATTTAGTTCATGGCATGTCAGAGGAGTTATGAACCATGGGGGAACCAAAATCCTAATTGGAGAACAAAAAGGCAATTTGCTCCTGGAATTCCTTCATTGATAGGCTTGAAATATGAGAAAAAAATCTCTTTCAGTTTCAGTAGTTAGATACTATATTGTAAGTTAAATGTGATTTTACTGCAATGATTGATTATAGGCCTCTGTCCTGCAAAGGTAAGTTGGCTATTACATTGACCAACAGAGAAAGTGCCATAATGCATTCAAACCTGTAGAAAATGTGCTGGGAAACCGTTCTGTCACCTTTTGGACTGAGATTTAAATGTCAAGTGATCTTTAGATTAAAAAAAATGGCACATGCTGTTGAACATTAAAATAAATCTAAGCACCTGCTACATTCCATTGATTGTCAGGCAATCTGCTTTTAAGTGGAAATGAAACAGCAGTTGCAATTTTTAAAAAAGGCTATCTGGTATTTCAGTTTCTATGGACTCCATTGTTGACATTTCCCAGGACTTGTTTTAATAGCTGGGGTTGTTATGAATGCTTGGCTGAGTTTCAAAGGGTCCAGAACTACTTAACTGGCAGTGGGGATGAGTTCACATTTTGTTTGACAGTTTTAAGAGATTATTCAAGGATTATCTGAGTTGTAAGTTGTTAAGGGTTTGTTTTCATAACAGATAGACTGCTTGAGGTTTTTACATTTTTTGAATGGGTTTTATGGGATTAGTTTTTTCAGTTTGAAGTGACTTTGGATGTGATAATTTCATTAGATTGTTGGAAATTTATTTTTTTTTAATTTCCATTTTGAAGATATTCTGAGCTCTGCCAATGGTAGATACTGATTGAATTGCTATGGAGAATACCATGGGGGATATAGAGGGAACATGGAGTTTTTGGGTGTAATGGAATAGGAATGGGGTGGGGGCATGGAAGTGGGAGAGGGTTATGAAAGGTATGGGGCATGGAGGTGACATGGGGATATCAGCTGTGGTAGTTCATGGAGGCCTGCCTCCTTACCTTGCCCCATGCCTGCGGAGTGTGCTAAATGTAACCAATTGTCTCTCTCTAACGGAGAGGGATGCCTATATGGTCCTTTGTGGACTACAGCTAATTACCAACTGCGCCATATCTGATCTGCAAATACCTGAAGCTGATATTGGTCCCAGAAATAAAAGTTTTTCAATTCTCCCATATGAACATCCGTTAACTTGATCCAAAAAAGTAATTTTCTTTCGATATTCAGAGTATGTTTCTGGCAACTACAATGCAGAATGGAACTACATGGTTAACACTCTGCAGCTGTAGACCATAGGCCCCAATTGCAGAAAGCCACTTCCAACACGTGAGATCATTATAAAGTATAAGATAAAAGACAAGATGCATACATGGTGACTTGTTCATTTTTCTTAAAGCTTGCAGTTCTTGGAGCTTTTATGCAAATAATTGGCTCCTTAGGCTTTGTTGTTGGTGCACAAGGTCACATTACAGAGTCTGGAGATGGTCAGTTGGCCAGTCTTGCTGTGGTCAATACTCTACTATCAACAGGATCTGCAGGTCTATATGGTTTGTTTTTCCTGAGAATGAGGAGAGACACCTACAGTATGCCACGATTGATTAATTCAGCACTTACTGGAATGGTAAGCACTCAGATGTTTCAACTGATACAAATATATTCATTATATGGTGTGTAGAATGTACAGGGTCAGAATAGACAAAATTAAACTAAACATTCAATATTCTATTTCCCATACCTCTCCATGCTCTTTTCTACCAGATATTTATCCAATGCTATCTGGAATGTGATGACATTATCACCTCCACAAATCTCACTAGGTAGATTGTCCCTTTCCTCTTTTCATCTTCAACCACTTCCCTTATTATAGAGCTTGTGATGATGTCAGATATTAGAGTCAATTTACCCTTTAGAATCTTAAATTTCTCAGTATGATCTCCCTAACCTTTCTTTGCAGTAAACACTAAAGTTTCTCCTCCTAGCTCAGGGGCTTAACCCGAAGTATCAATTTAGTTATATAATGGAATAGAATATAAAAGCTTATATCAAAAAAAAGTAGATATCAGAGACAATTTACCCATTAGAATCTTGAATTTCTCCATATGATCTCCATAACCTTTCTTTTCTCTTCAGTAAATGCTGAAGTTTCTCCTCCTAGCTCAGGTGCTTAATCCAGAGTAACATTTTAGTTCTTCATCGTAGAACCTTCTCCAGCACCAGGATGTCCCCAGTGTAGTATGATTACTGTAAGCAGATGGGACTAGACCGATGCTTTGTACAAGCTCATTCTCTCAAACTGAAACATATTCTATCTTTCTTGCCTTCCCCCTACAATTTTATTCCTTCCTGCTGCCACACTATTGCTGATAGTGAGCTATTCACGGGTGGACTCAATTGTGTCCTGTAGTTTAATACAAATAGACTTACATTCACAATACTTATTCCCTTCCCCTGTCTCAGCAGTTTGCATCTATTCACATTAAACATTATCAGCTACTTGTCAGATAGACATCCTAATTCATCAGTTTCTTAGTAATTGGCTCACCTATGTTTTTGGTAAATAACTCCCCTCCCCTCCCTTCTCCCACTTTGGTGCTTGTGGCTGTGACCTCTTAGAGCAACAATAACTTGCATTTATGTAGTGCCTTTAACGGGGTAATACATCCCAAGGTGGTTCACAGGTATGTAATCAAGCAAATTCTGATACAGAGCTAAAATAAGAGATATTACAGGTGGCCAAACACTTGGGCTGGGATTTCCGTTCTGGGCCTTAGTCCTGTGGTGGGGGTGGGAAACGGGAGTCTTTCCTTCCACTGAGCCCACCAGTAAATCACGCCGAATTATGCAATGCTGGTCTCAATTATGCAGACGGGGTTTCCCTACCTCTTTAGTGACAGGCCGTGCAGTAAGTTGGGCATCCCGCCATCATATCTGGCTGTCATATCTGGGTGCCATATTGAAAAGGCACTCAGACAGCTGCAGCTTTCTCCCATTCTGAGCTGCGGTCCAGGAAACGGCTTGGAGATCCCAAGCAGCACCGGCATCAAGATTCAGTGATATATCCCTGGAAGTACTGCTGAATGCTCTGGAGAACAGGAGGGACGTCCTCTACTCCAGGGATGGAAGGAGGAGGCCCACCTGATTTACCAACCCTGCATGGGAGGCAGTCACCAGGGTGGTGAGTGCAAACAGTACACACCAGAGGACAACCCTGCAGTGCAGGAAAAGGATAAATGATCGCATCTGTGCCACCCTCTACTGCTCAAACTCACCTCTCAGAATGGGAACTGCGACATGGGCCTTAGTGCAGGCTATCATCTGTGCTGCCCATGCATAAAGGGCTTCTCAGTGTAATGCGTTGATGCTTCACAGCCAAAGTGCAGTCCATATAGTCTACAGGTAGAGAGGCGACTGTGGGTCCTTGACCTTGCCACACAGAGAGCTCATATTGTGGAAGGGGAGTGGGTCTGGTGTGGCAGGCATCAGCAAGCACAGCTGATGCCATGCCTCCTCGTGCCTTATTCTTCTATCTGCATGAGCTCACCACTCTGGTGGGTGTTGCCAAAGAAGTTTAGTGGACTGGCTGCATTGCATCTTTCACATGGTATGCAGTAGCCAGCTGGTTGCTGCTGTCTGCTGGTAGCATGTGAATGCAACCTGCATCCCAAGTGCTCTCAAAACATCTTCTCTCCTTGTGCAGGACAAGTTGGCGCACAACAAGTGCATAAGAGAGAGAGACAGGACAGGAGAGGGCACGGCTCAACACTGGCAGCTCACACCATATGAAGAGTGGGCTGCCAAGTTGGCAGGGGAGGATCAGGACCGGGCATGTGGAGACGGTGGGTTAGGCGTCTGGCCTCCATCCAGCAAAGAACAGTGCTTAATGTCTCTGCCTAGAAACCCGAGGGTCATGCGTGGTGCCATGTTGGAGGCAGACCATGCAGTCACTCACTCTCACCTCTCGCAATTGCAGGTGCCAGCAAGAAGAGGGTGAGGCCAGACCCCGAACCTGATTCTAGCACCAGCTCCAGCCCACAGAGGTGCGAGGCTGATGAGGGTGACAATGAGATTGCACCTGTAGAGCTGTCACAACACTCCCTATATTGAGGACAACCCAGGCTGGTTCCACGTCCCCCAGAAGCATATGTGTGCAGGGAGGCATTGATCTTTTCCAGGGCCCTCGTCAGCTAAGTGAGAGAAGCCTCCTGCGCTCGGTGCTCCTATGCCATTCACACCCTCCTTGATTCCCAAGCCTTTGCTTTGGCAGAACTACATGCTGGGGTTCTCCTTCAGTTGTCCAGTTGAGCTGCCCTGCAGCTCTGCCGACCCAATGACCCAACTCCCATCCAGCATCTTGACATCTCCACCATGAGGCACTGGATAGTTGTGAGCCGCCATGGTGCAAGTCACTTTTGAGGCACAGTCCAATACCTTTCATCCTCCCACATTACCCAAACCCTTCCCCAATAACCATTGACCCTCCTGGTGTTACCTTTGACCTCCCCATAGTCACCCTAGAAACCGCACCCCCTCGCATCACCCTTTGTCCAGTGCAGGTTAACCTTAACGTCCCCTTCTTGCCCGAGGAGCCCACTCCAGTAACTGAAGAGATGCCCCCTTGTGCCTCTGATCCCCAAATTCCGTATTTGTTTCCTGAAACAACCCATAGTGCCCCTTCACCCACCATTGCAGGACCCTTACTCTCCCACCCAACCTGATCCCATTGGCCCCTTTAACCGTCACCATCTCTTCATGTCACCAATTCCCTCAGTTTTCTCCCCAGGACTCAGAAGTAGACAGCACAAACCCCTTCCTCCCCACTATCATTCACACCTGCACACACCTCCCCCCGCCCCCCCCCCCCCGTTCACAGCTGCACACACCCCAGTCCCCACCCCACAACGGCTCATACTCCACCACGCACCTGCTCCATAAACCACCTCACCCATCCCAGACACCCGCAGCTTTACATTTCTTCCTTCAATTACTACCCCTAACGTCCACTGCCCCCCTTTAGGCCTCTACACCTGCCCCATCTTTTTGCTCCTACAACACGGAAACCATTGGTGCGCCGCACAACCTTATGCTGCTGCTCACCCTGCTAGAGAGTCTACCCAGGCTATGTGACAGCTTCTCATAGAGTCCACCCACGCAATGTGACTGCTCCTGGAGAGTCAACACGCGCAATGCGATAGCTGCAAAGAGTCCACCCTTGCAATTCAACTGCTGCTGGAGAGTCCACCTGCGCAATGTGAGGCCTTCTAGTAGAGCCCACCTGATTGATGCGAATGCTGCTGGAGAGTCCACTCAAGCGATGGCCTACCTAATCGATGGACCACATGGTTCTCAGGAAACCACCAGCTTCAGAGTTCTCCACCTTTTCCAGCATCCGCGAGCTCTTCCAGGCCTCCATCCAGGTTAGTCCCAACAAGTCCAATATGTTACGGACCGGAGCGGTTTCATACTGGCAGGGTGGGGTGGGGTGGGGGCGATGATTGGATGGTTGTGGGGAAGTGATTCCAGTCGGGGTTAATTTGAATCTCATCAGTGGGATGCAAAACGGCTTCTTGACGGCCTTCGGTGGGATTGGCCTCACACCAATATCGCGCCACAACGATCAGGACCACCAAGTTCCCATCGTCAAATCTTGCTGTCGGGGAACCGATTTTCATGTTCCCAAAGGATTGTCCACCCCCGCCCACCACGATGCCCGCCGGTGTCGGGGGGATGATTCCGCCCTTGGTCAAAGTGGCACCTTGGAACTGGAATAGTTAACACGTTGAGCTTGTTGCACCATATGTATTCACTCCTGAAAGGGCAGCATTTAATTTTTAGACAATACTCCCTCGTAATGGAAATTATTTCTTCCAACCTATCCTGCTGTTCATATTAATATTTTGAAAACTTCAACCAAATCACCACTTAACCTTTTAAATTCCAGGGAATACAATAATCTCTCCTTGTAGCTTAACCCTTGGAGTCCATGTACTATTCTGGTAAATCTTCATTATGCATTCCCTCCAAGGCTAATATTTCCTTCCTAAGGTGAGGTGTCCAGAACTGCTCACAGTACTCCTGGTGTGATCTAACCATAGTTTTGAAAAGGTGAAGAATTCTGTTCTTCTGGGTAATAGTCTTTTTGATTATTTTCTTTACCTGTTCATGACGTTTTAAGATCTGTATACATGGACCCCGAAGGCTGTTTGGACCTCCCCTGTTTCTAGCTTTCACCATTTAGAAAGTAACTGAAGTGGGAGACAGGAGAATGACTATTGATGTCATTTATGACCTTCCAGAAGACATTTGATACAGTTCCATATAAAAGACTTAGCTGAAATTAAAGTTTATGAAATTCAAGACAAATTACTGGCCAGATTAGATTGGATAGGCAGTCGAAGACAGAGATTAGGGATAATAATGGAAAATGTACTTGAATTCAAAGTAACTAGTGATGTCATATATGGATCTGTGCTGAGGCCTCAACTATTCATTATTTATTAATGACTTAGGTAACACAATAGAGAGCTGTATATTCAAGTGCTCCAATGACACAAAGATTAGTGGTATATTAAGGAGTGTAGTCGGAAGCATTAATAGATTTTGTGAGTAGGTGAAACTGCATCATCTAGATTTCAACTTAGATAAGTATGAGATCATCCATTTTGGAACAAAAAATGACAGATTCAAACATTATCTAAATGGTGAGAAGCTAAGAACAGTGGATGTCCAAAGGGGTCTGAGTATCTTTGTATGCAGATTGCTAAAACGTTGTAGTCAAGTACAAAAAAAATTAAAAAGGCTAATGGAATGTTATCCTTTATAACTAAAGGGCTATCATACAAAGAGGAGGAAGTTTTCCAATAACAATACAAAGCCTTGGTTAGACCACATCTGGAGTATTGTGTACAGTTCTGGATACTGCACCATAGAAAGGATATGTTAGCTTTGGTAGGTGTGCAGCACAGATTCACCAGAATGTTACCAGGACCCCAAGTGTTAGTTTATGATGAGTCATTACATAAACTAGGCTTATATTCTCTGGAATGTAGATGGTTAAGGGTTGATTTGATCGAGATTTTTAGGATTTTGAAAGGAATTGAGTGGGTTGATAGAGACTTTTTCTGCTGGTGAAGAAATCTAGGACAAGATTAGTTTGGATAGATGGACAAAGGAGGAATCAATTTTCCTCTGCATCCTATTAGTCTACTGTTAATAAGACATGACTCTCCTGTTAGTATGTTACAACAAGTAATTAGGAAGGCAAATGGAATGTTATGTAAGAACATAAGAAATAGGAACAGGAGTAGACCATTCGGTCCCTCGAGCATGCTCCGCAATTCAGTGAGATCATGGCTGATCTGTCTGTGTTTCGCATTCCACATTCTCACCTACCTCCGATAACCTTTGATTCCCCTGCCTAACGAAAACCTATCTATCTCTGCCTTAAAAATATTCAATGACACCGCCTCCACTGCCTTCTGAGGCAGAGAGTTTCAACGTTACACAACCCTCTGAGAGAAAAAAAAATTCCTCATCTCTGTCCTAAAAGGGCGACCCCCTAATTTTAAAACAGTGCCCTCTAGCTCTGGACTAACCCACAAGAGGAAATATCCTTTCTATGTCCACCTTGTCAAGGCCGTTCAGGATCTTGTATACTTCAATCAAATCACCCCTCGCTCTTCTAAACTCCAGTGGAAACAAGCCCAGTCTGTCCAACCTTTCTTCATAAGGCAATCCACTTATTCCAGGTATCAGTCTAGTAAACCTCCTCTGAACTGCTTCCAATTTACATCCTTAAATAAGGAGAGCAAAACTGTACACAATGTTCGAGATGTGGTCTCACCGTGCCCTGTATAACATCCTTACCTTTATGTTCAATTCCTCTTGTAATAAAATATAACATTCCATTAGTCTCCTTAATTACTTGCTGTACCTGCATACTAACCTTTTGTGACTCAAGTACTAGAACACCTAGATCCCCCTGCACCTCAGAATTAAGCAACCATTCTCCATTTAAGTAATACTCTGCCTTTTTTGGTTCTTTCTGCCAAAGTGAACAACTTCATATTTTCCCACATTAAACTCCATTTACTCGATCTTTGCCCGGTCACTCAACCTATGTATATCCGTCTGCAATCTCAATGTCCTCTTCACAACATACACTCCTACCTATCTTTGTGTCATCTGCAAATTTAGCTACCATAGGCCTTCACACCCCTCATCTAAGTCATTGATGTAAATTGTAAAGGGTTGAGGCCCCTGCACAGATCCCTGTGGGACTCCATTTGTTGCATCATGCCAATCCGAAAAAGACCCATTTATGCATATTCTCTGCTTTCTGCCAGCCAGCCAATCTTCTATCCATTCTAATGCGTTACCCACTACACCATGTGCTTTTATTTTCCGAAATAATCTTTGATATGGCACCTTATCAAATACCTTCTGGAAGTCCAAGTGCAGTACGTCTACAGGCTCCCCTTTATCCACAGCACATGTTACTCATTCAAAAAGCTCCAATAAATTGGTTAAACATGATTTTCCTTTCCCAAAACCATGCTGACTCCTCCTGATTGCCTTGAGCTTTTCTAAGTGCCCAACTCTAACCTCCTTAATGATCGATTCTAACATCTTCCCCATGACAGACGTCAGACTAACTGGCCCATAGTTTCCTGTTTTCTGCCTCCCTCCCTTCTTGAAAAGAGGGGTTATATTTAGTACTTTCCAGTCTGATGGAACCTTTCCAGAATCTAGTGAATTTTGGAAAAATAACACCAGCGCATCGATTACCTCTTTAGCCACCTCTTTTAAGACCCTAGGATGTAGTCCATCAGGACCCAGAAACTTGCCAGCCCGCAGCTCCATCAGTTTCCTCAGTACTGTTTCCCTAAAGATTTCAATTTCACCAAATACCTCTCTCCCGTTTACCTCCTGATCTGCAGCTATTACTGGGATGTTTATTGTATCCTCTGTAGTGAACAGAGAAGCAAAATATTTGTTAATTTCTTCTGCCAGTTCCTTATTATCTGCTATTAATTTCACACTGTCACTCTCTAGAGGACCAACACTCGCTTTACTTATTCTTTTCTTTTTTAAATACCTGTAGAAACTCTTGCTATCCGTTTTTACATTTCTAGCTAGCTTCCACTCATACTCTAATTTCTTTCTCCTGGTTAAGCTTTTAGTCATTCTCTGCCATTCTTTATATTATGACTAATCATCTGTCCTGCCACTCATCTTTGCGGAGTTGTATGCTTTTTCCTTAAGATTGATGCTTTCCTTAACTTCTTTATTTAACCATGGATGGTAGGGGGTGGATTTTCCCCTTAGAATTTTTCTTTACAATAGGAATGTACTTATTCTGAATACTCCGAAATATCCCCTTAAATGTCTGCCGCTGCTTCTTTATTGATCTATCCTCTAGCCTAGTTTCCCAGTTCACTTCAGCTAGCTCAGCTTTCATACCCACATAGTTGCCCTTTTTTAAGTTTAAGATACTAGTCTTAGACCTACTCTTCTCCCTTTCAAACTGGATGTCAAATTCAATCATATTGTGGTCGCTGCTACCTAGGGGTGCCTTTACACTGAGGTCACTAATTAAACCTGTCACATTACACATTCCAAAACTAATATAACCTGCTGTCTGGTTGGTTCCAGAACATGCTGCTCTAAGAAACCATCTCAAAAGCATTCTAAGATCTACTGTTAATCTGATTTTTCCAGTTTTTATGTAGATTAAAATCACCCATGCTTATTGCCGTTCCTTTATCGCAAGCACACAATATTTTCTCTTGGATACTTTGTCCTACACTGTGGCTACTGTTAGGGGGCCTATAGACGACTCCCACTAGTGACTTTTTTCCCTTACTATTCTTCATCTCCACCCAAACTGATTCCACATCCTGACCTCCTGAATCAAGGTCATCTCTAACTATTGCACCAATACCCTCTTTGATTAACAGTACTACCCCTCCACCTTTACCTAGCTTCCTATTCTTAGTGAATGTCATATATCCCTCAATATTAAGGACCCAATCTTTGTCGTCCTGCAGCCACGTCTCCTTAATTGCTATCAGATCATAGTTATTTACTTCAATGTGGGCCATCAATTCATTTACTTTGTTATGAACACTACACGCATTCAGATACAGATCCTTCAGTTTTGTCCTTTTGTTACCATTGTAACATCTAGTCTTGACTGTTGATGTATTCTTAGGTTTTTTTTTTCTCTGTCCCTTCCTGCCATTCTCTGACCCTCATTTTTCATATTACTATTTTACTCTCCTGTCTTGACTATACACCTTGAATTGCTACCTCTACCCAAGCTTGATCCCTCACCTCTCTTGTTTAGTTTAAAGCCCTCCCTACTTCCCTAGTTATGCGATTTGCAAGGACATTCGTCCCAGCATGGTTCAGATGTAAATCGTCCCAACGGTACAGCCCCCACTTTCCCCGGTACTGATGCCAGTGCCCCACAAACCGGAACCCACTTCTCCCACACCAGTCTTTGAGCCACATGGGCATAGCATTTATTGCAATGTTAGTCTTTATTTTGTGGAGTATAAAAGTGGGGAAATCTTGCTAAACTGTACAAAACATTGGTGTGACCACACCTGGACCACTGTGTACAGTTTTGTCTCCTTACTTAAGGAGGGATATACTTGCATTGGAGGCAGTTCAGAGAAGGTTCACTAGGCTGATTCCTGAGATGAAGGTATTGCCTTATGAGGAAAGGTTGAGCAAGTTGGGTCTATATGCATTGGTATTTAGAACAATGAGAGGTTCTTACTGAAACATATAAGGTTCTGAGGGAGCTTGACAGGGTGGATGCTGAGAGGATGTTTCCCCTTGTGGGGAAATCTCGACTAGGAGACCTACTTTCTGAATAAGGGGTCATCAATTTAAGATGGAGATGAAGAGGAATTTCTTCTCTCAGTGAGTGGTGAATCTTTGGAATTTCCTATCCCAGAGCCATGATCTTAATGTCAGCACAGGCTCGAGGAGCCGTATGGCCGACTGCCGCCCCTATTTCTTAGTTCTGACAGAACATAATAATTAGCAGGCCAGCATACTCCAGTTGGCTGTCTCATGACTAAAATCTGCTCCATGTTTTAAATCATGAGCTGTGCTATGTTTATGGTATAACAAAGTATTTTTAAGTTTTTCTAAAAGCATGCATTGTACCCAATACTTACCAACCTTTAATTCTTGTTTGCTTTGCTTTTGTTAGGTAGCAGTTTGTGGAGGTGCCAACAAGTACACGCCTGCACTGGCAGTAATGTGTGGGGCCTCAGCATCCCTATTATATATGGCACTTGAACATTTATGCACAGTAGCCAAGATTGAAGACCCAACTGATACTATTGCCAGTAAGGTTTTTCACAAACTAATGCAATATTATTTACTGAGAGATCCTATGAATGTAGCAATTTTCATGACCTCAGCATGTCCCAAAGCTCTTTACAGCCATCAAAGTACTTTTTGTGTTGTTGTCACTGCATTAGGGAAATACAGCACACAGCAAGATCCCACAAACAGCATTGTGATAGTGATCACATAATCTGCCTGAATAATGTTGGTTGAGGGATAAATTTTGGCTAGGACTGATCAGGTTCCCCTGATTGTCCTGATTCTACCCAGAAGATCTCTTTTACTCCCCATATCCAGGGGTTTCTGATAATCTTCTGTCCAAGTTACAGCAGCCAATCGTGGGAACCCCAGTGGAAATTTACTGTGCTGCTTTACAATGCACCTTGCAAATTACACTGTCAAAAGATAGGTCAACACCTATCACTTGTATGCTACCCATAGGATAGTGGATAAAAACCCTACACAAAGTGTAGAGAGTGAAAGGTCCTATGTTCAGTTCCCAGTTTCTGCTTCATAAAGTGACTTCAGTCAGGACTAGGGAGACAAATGTGAGGCTAGGTTCTCACTCTTCATCAGTGACCATTGCAGGAAAATGAACAAGCATGAGTACTAGGGCCTCAGCTGTGATGACTAATATAGTCAGATTGCCTTCCAATACCATGGGCTTGGAATTAACCCCCTCCCCCTCCACCGCTGCACTCTAAGATGCTGGGAGTGATTCATGGGGTTAAAATGTAAAAATCATGTAATCTGCCCCCAACTTGGTGCAGGTATACCATCATAATTTCTACAGCACCGGAAGTATTGGAATCAGAATGCCCTGCTATAGAGAGACAGGAGGTTATTAACATATTTAAGTTGTGATTCTAATGCAATTGGTGACCAATTTGATGAGAATACTTGGTGTGAAAGAACTATTTGAAGAGTTTTGAGGTGTTCAGACAGAGAACCGTATGACGGGTGGCACCATGGCTCCTCTCGGTTGGGCTGAAGAAGAGATGAAAGATGATCAACAGCAAGAAAGACATGTTGTGAAGGGTGGTACAGATAGTCAGCAGAGAAGGGAGCAACAGAGAGCATGAGCCTACCCAACAGGATCAACAGGCTCAGCTTCCTGTCAGACAGGCAGAGTATCTGTGGGCTGAGCATGTCACATCAGGTAGTCACCAACCACTGCAGACTCAGCTTGGAGGAAATCAGTGACGCCACATAAGCTCACTAATCATCTTCCTGCCAGCACCTGAAAGCCCAGAGAAATATTAGCACTCATTATTTGCAGTTTGCATCTACACAGAGTCATTAGTGTATCCAGATATAATTTCCATAGGGAAGATCTAACTCTCAATGGAAGATTGTATGGATAAGGAGCCTTGAGACATCACTTGACAAATGTGCAAGCAGGACTCCTCCACCCTCTGTGCTATTGTGGGAAGTACCTCGCAAGAATGCTAGTAACTCATACAGATGCTGCTGAACCTCCAGCATTCTCAACTGATATCCCAAGAGTCAGCATCTCTGTCCAGCTAAGGAGTGCTAATGGGTGAGTGATGGGGAGCAGCATGTGAGATTGGTGGTGTGGATGGTAGGAGTTGTCATGTGAAGACACATTCACTGGCCTTGACATGCGGTCATTAGACTTATTTAGGGACTGCTGCCAGGTCCTTGGGTCCAGATGCTTGGAATTGACCTTTCTGGCTATCTGCCCCCAATCCCTTTTGAGGGTCGTTCTTAGGAGCCTTCTGGTCCTCCATGAACCATGGTGTTCCTCCTTCTGCCCACCTCCACCAATAACGCCTCAGCACCCTAAACAGGCTACCAAAAATAACATTGAGAGAGTGTGAAGAGAAGCCATTGTAGTTTATATTCTAGCTGTGACTGGATAGATAAAAATGGAACCAGATGATTGCAATCCTACCCAGATGGTCACCAGCAGAGAGGCATTGGAGGAAGATGCTCTGGTAAGCCATGTCAAAAGCTGCATACAGGTCGAGAAGGATGAAGCGGATCCAGATTTTGCTGCATGTGGGCATGGACTGCTTCATTATCCGGGACTTGCAAATAGTACTGAACACCGTGCAATCATCAGTGATCATCAATACTTGTGACTTAATGACAGAGAGAAGATCTTTGAAGAAGCAACAGAAGATGTTTGAGTCTTGTATGCTATCTTAAGGTGCCAGTCCTGACATATTGGCCTAGGGCCGGAATGATTGACCTTCATAATCACAATTATCTTCCATTGTGCTAGGTATAACTCCAGCCTGTAGTTATTACTGATTGCCCCCCTGATTCCCAATGACTTCAATTTTACTAAGGCTGCTTGATGCCACATTCAGTCAAATGCTGCAGTGATGTCAAAAGCAGTGACTCTCACCTCACCTCTGGAATTCAGCTCATTTGTCCATGTTAGGACCAAAGTTGCAATGAGGCCTAGAGTCAAGTGGTCCTGGCAGAATCCAAGCTAGGCACTGGTGAACAGTTTATTTGTGAGTAAGTATTGCTTGATAACAGTATCAACGAAATCCCTTCCAGCACTTCCCTGGTGCTTGAGAGTGGGTAGATTGGGTGATAATTGACTGGATTGGATTTAGATTGAAGTTTTAGGGGTTCAGTATCCAATACTTGGCCTCTCATTGGCATTCTGTGTACTCTTCTCCTGCAAAAGTGCCTTGACAGACTTATAAGTGACTGTCAAGCATGTGTGCATCCAAAGGATGAAGTCAGGATGACAATCAGCCAGATAAACCTGAATCACAAGTGGGACTGACATGCATTTGAGAAATGTGTTGACAGTGCCATTTCAGGATGTGCACTGAGAATCAGGGGAAGTGAATGAGCTGGTATCAGATTACATGAGGATTGGGGTGATTGGCACTGGTGACTATAGGAAAGGGGAGGGGAATGAGGATGAGAAGATGTGCATGTATACGGGTGCTGATGAAAGTGATGTGAGAAACACTGTGAATAGAGTTTGCTTGACAAGACAGATGGGGGGTTGTGCACTACGGGGTCTCTAACCTTGCTGGTCAGGGAAACGTTTGCGGCATTGGATCAAGAACCTCGAGGTGATGCTCCTGCTTATCACCTTTTGAATCATCTCCAACTGCACCTTCTTTCTGGTAGCAACAGGCTTCTTTCTCCCAACAGTGGTTAACAGGGTTCCTGGCTCTTACTGCACTTAGCAGAACATGCAGTGATGAATCACTGAATGTGAGCACAGCCTTTGCTTTCCTTCCAGCCATCACAGAATCTTTTTATCTTTTAAATTACCATGTTGCAAACTATAAGCCTCCTCCTCTTTCATCTCTGAGCTGCTCTTTAAGTAATCAAGCGGAAATGGTGTCATGCAGGTTTACAATTCATCTGCTTGCACATAGTGGAGAAACCCAGAAGTTAAATGACAATCAAGTATCCCTGTTGAAATTAGATATTCCCATATATCACATTATGTGGCACATACATCATCTGCTATTGCTTCCTTTCCAACTCCAGTTCCTTTTCCATGTTAATTTCAGGGTTGAATTCTAAACACAAATGAAAGATGCTGCCTAGAATGAGTTACCAGGGATCTCCCAGCACCTTTTTGAATGCAGCCTCACTGAAGCAACAGAAACCCCTGCTCCCTGCCCAGAACATTTTTGCCCCCATAAAGCCTCCTGCTGTCACATTCTTTATCCAGTCAGTCTAGCTAAACCCTTCAGCTGGGGAATATTGTTGTATATTACCCTTGTAAGGTGGCTATCTCTATGCTGATGCCAAGAATGATGAAATCTGGCAGGTTCTTACAGAGCTGTAAGCATGGCGTCCCATACCTATAACATTCCATTTGCTCTTTGTGTGCAGGTGGCTCCTGAGCATCACCATGGCTAACACCTGTCTCGTGTCACCTGGGGGAGGAGCAGATGGAAAATTATGAGTAAGGAAAACCATGCTTAAAGTTTTGTCATGTCAGACCAATAAGTTTCCTCATGATTTCTTTTACATGAAAAATATTATCTATTTTTATCATCTCACCAGCAACTGAATTACTGATCCATAAATCTCAGGCACTGCATACTTCTGTGGCCTGGGACATTATTTAAAATAGTTCAGTAGCCACTAGGCTACTTGCATAGGATTATTATTGCAGGTACACCAAGATTGGCCAGAATTCATGTTCCATGGACTCACTCAGAAGTAAAGTGAGACTAGCCACCATTTTATTGTTATTGTTGCAAGTTTAGCACTCCCTTACAGCTACATGTCTAGAACAAGTCCTATGAATGGAACAGGATAGATCACAACCTAAGTGGCAGTCCAATGACATAACTTGTCAGAAAGGGGAAATGCCCCTCGGCAATCTTTATTTCCCCTGTGATAGTGGTTCCTATTTGGATACTTAGCCATCTGATTAAGTGCAGCAATACTCCGGAAGCCCAACACCATCCAGGACATAGTGAAGTAGTCTGATTCAAAACTAGGGACCTAAATCTAAACGAAGGAAACTACAAAGATATGAGGCATGAGTTGGCTAAGATAGATTGGGGAACTTCATTAAAAGGCATGATGGTGGATAGGCACTGGCTAATACTTAAGGAATGAATGTATGCTTTGCAACAGTTATACATTCATTTCTGGTGTAAAAACACAACAGGAAAAGTGGCCCAACCAGGGCTAACAAAATAAATTAAGGATAGTATTAGATCCAAAGAGGAGTCATATAAAGTTGCTAGAAAAAGTAGCAAGCCTGAGGATTGGGAGCAGTTTAGAATTCAGCAAAGGAGGACCAAGAGATTGATTAAGAGGGGAAAAATAGAGTCTGAGAGTAAACTTGCAAGGAACATAAAAGTGGACTGTAAAAGCTTCTAAAAGTGTGTAAAAAGAAAAAGACAAATGTTGGTCTCTTACAGTCAAATGGGAGAATTTATAAGAGGGAACAAGGAAATGGCAGAGCAATTAAACAACTACTTTAGTTCTCTCTTCATGGAGGAAGACACAAATAATTTCTCAGGAATGCTAGGGAACCAAGTGTCTAGTGAGAAGGAGGAATTGAAGGAAATTAGTATTACTAAAAAAAAGCGCTGGAGAAATTAATGGGCCTCAAAGCCGATAAATCCCCAGGGCCTTATAATCTACATCCCAGGGTACTAAAGGAGGTGGCCATGGAAATAGTGGATGCATTTGTTGTCATCTTCCAAAATTCTGTAGATTTTGGAACAGTCCCAGCAGATTGGAAGGTGGCAAATGTAACCCCACTATTTAAAAAAGGAGGAAGGGAGAAAACAGGAAATTACAGACTGGTAAGCCTAACATCAGTAGTAGGGAAAGTGCTAGAGTCTATCATGAAGGATGTGATAACAGGATACTTTAAAAAGATCAGCGGTATTAGACAAATCAACATGGATTTATGAAATGTAAAGCATGTTTGACAATCCTGCTGGAGTTTTTTGATGATGTAACTAGCAGAATGGATAAGGGAGAACCAGTGGATGTGGCGTATTTGGATTTTCAGAAAGCTTTTGATAAAGTCTCACATTACAGGATAGTGTGCAAAATTAAAGCACATGGACTTGGAGGTAATATATTGACATGGATTAAAAATTGGTTAGCAGATAGGAAACAGAGAGTAGGAATAAATGGGTCTGTTTTGGAGTGGCAGGGGGTGATTAGTGGGGTACTGCAGGAATCAGTGCTTGGGCCCCAGCTATTCACAATATTTCTCAAAGATTTGGATGAGGGAACCAAATGTAATACTTCCAAGTTTGCTGATGACATAAAACTTTGTGGGAATGTGAGTGGTGAGGAGGATGTTAGGCATCAAGGCGATTTAGACAGGTTGAGTGAGTGGGCAAATACATGGCAGATGCAGTATAACGTGGATAAGTGTGAAGTTATCCACTTTGGTAGGAAAAACAGATTGGCAGGGTATTATTTAAATGGTGATAAATTGGGAAATGTTGATGTACAAAGGGACCTGAGTGTTCTTGTATACCAGTCACTGAAAGCAAACATGCAGGTGCAGCAAGCAGTTAAGAAGGCAACTGGCATGTTGTCCTTCATTGCGAGAGGACTTAAGTACAGGAGCAAGGATGTCTTACTGCAGCTATACTGGGCCTTGGTGAGACCATACCTGGAGTATTGTGTGCAGTTTTGGTCTCTTTACCTAAGAATGGATATACTTGCCATAGAGGGTGCGCAGCGAAGGTTTGTCGTATGAGGAGAGATTGGGTCGACTTGGCCTGTGTCCACTGGAGTTCAGAAAAATGAGAGGGGAGCTCATCGAAACATATAAAATTCTGACAGGGCTGGACAGGCTGGATGCAGGAATGATGTTTCCTCTAGCTGGAGGGGCTAGAACAAGGGGACACAGTCTCAGGATACAGGGTAGGCCACTTAGGATTGAGATGAGGAGAAACGCCTCCACTGAGAGTGTGGTGAACCTGTGGAATTCTCTTCCACAGAAGGCTGTGGAGGCCAAGTCACTGAATATATTTAAGAAGGAAATAGATTTCTAAGCTCTAAAGGCATCCAGGGGTATGGGGAAAGCGCGGGAGTATGGCGTTGAGATAGTGGATCAGCCATGATCATATTGAATGATGGAGCAGGGTCGAATGACTGAATGACCTATGCCTGCTCCTATTTTTTATGTTTCTATGACATGATAGTTGCTTAATCAGTGCCTCTGTCACCGGACACAGGGCTGGATTTTCCATTTGAGGTAGGGACCCACATAGTATTGAGAATAGTCTGGCACCCTTTTTGTAGGATTGGCCAATAACTGGCCAGAAGGTATGCTCACTGTCCATTTAATGTCAGCAGGCAGTCTCTGAGACTGGGAGGCCAATAGGAGGCCCTCCAGTGTTGACATACTGGTAACCCCACTGTCTGAGGTAGAGTGGCAAATTCCTGCAAAGAGAGAACGGGCATCTCAGTATGAAAATGTCCTCTGATGACCAGTTTAAAAAAGCTCCTGAAAATGTCTCAGGGGTGGGATGGTGCCGGCAAATCAAAGCAGCAGCTGGTGCCATGAAATTCTAGGCCTGCCCACTTCTAGTCCCACTTCCATCGACCTTAAAAAAGCCTTTCCTCAATATTCTCCCTTTCCATTGCTCCTCAGAGTAAGGTCATATTTAAAAAAGAATGAAGATTTTGTTGCAACTTAATTTGACATCATAGGCATGGAATGTTAATAAATGGGGATAAATAGTGGAGCCAATGAAGGTAATAGCTGTTCATCAAATACTGCTGGAACTAAATCTTCAACAAATTGAAATAAAACAAGACTTTCATTTGCTGTTAAAAGACAAATCTAATGTGCCTAAATGTCAACTTGTTGAGTTGTTGACCCAACTTTATCTGTCAGATGCTGAAAAGGGTTAGGGTGGAGAAGATGTTTCTGTTTGTTGGGAAGTTCAAAACTAGGAGTCATAAATATAGTAGTCAATAATAAATCCAATAAGGAATTCAGGAGAAACTTCTTTACTTAGATAGTGGTTAGAATGTGGAACTCACTACTTCATGGTGTGGTTGATAAGATAGATTAGTTTACAATGAAGGCATATAAGTACACGAGAGAGAAAAAAGTAGAAGGATATCATAGGGTTAGATGGCATAAGGTGGGAAGAGGTCCGTGTGGAGTATAAACACCAGCAAAGGCCAGTTGGGTTAAATGGCCTGTTTCTGTGATGTAAATTCTACCTTCTTAAGTAGGTGACCAATACACAGTGGTGGCAGTATGCACAGTCAACAGAATGCAATATAGCAACTCACCAATGTTACTATGGCAGCACATCTCTTCTTTATGACCTTAACCACTAAAAAGGGAAAAGCAATGCTGTGGGAAGACCATCACCTCCAAAAGCCCTTCCTGGTCAGACAGCGTTCTGACTTGGACATGAGTTGGCATTCCATCATTGTCACTGGGTCAAAATCCTGGAATTCCCTATGTAACACCATAATGAAAGCACCATCACCACAAGGGCTACAGTAATTAAAGGACAAGGTCCACCACACTTTCTCACTGAGAATGGGTAGTAAAGGTAGCCTTATACATGTCACCCACATTCTGAGAGCAAATAAAAAAATGCACTATGCATTTATCTGTTGATATGGCCGAGTCATTTCAATGCTTATATCCTCAGTTGAGAGTCCAATATCTAATACAGAGTTTTTTTGTGGAGCTTGAACTGCATTTAAAATGAATAAAACTCTAATTGTTGTGGAGAATGCAATGTCCACAATATACAGGCATGTTTGTAATTCTGCCTGCAGAATTTGTATTTTTTATTGTTTAAAATAAATCATTCAAATAACATAAGGTATAAGAAATGAACAGTTTGAGTTGAAGTAACAATTGTCAGTAAAATACTTTTATTAATCTTGTCTTAGTTTACCTGAGTGGAGGTTCTTTGGGGCTGATGTTTGCTGGATTATTTATAGACCAGAGAAATAATCAAGGACAAGCAGTGGTAAGAAAAAACTGTCTAAAGATTATAGAACAGCTTAAGTTATTTTTAATTATTAAACAGAATACTGGCAACTGATCAAAAATCTAAATTTACTAACTAATCAACTAAAGACCATGTTCCATTGATTGTAATAAGACCAAGAGAATAAATTTTGTTATAAAACTGAATCATTTTTGTCCAAACTGTAACATGTTGTAAGAATCTTTAACTCTGTTACAAAAGCAAAATACCACAGTTGCTGGAAATCTGAAATAAAAACAGAAAATTCTAGAAAAACTCAGCCAGCCAGACAGCATCTGTGGAGAGAAACAGTTAATGTTTCAGATCAATGACCCTTCATCAAAACCCTTCAATCATGGTTGTTCTGACCTGTCGAGTGTTTCCATCGTTTTCTGTTTTTGCTTTACTTCTGTGACCATACAAGAGGGGATAAAACCAGTTCTACTAGCAAAATAATGCCCAAGTTTACTTGGACACAGTTGATGGAGCCAGTTGTTTGTCTGAGCTACATGTCTGGGGTAAACTGAAACCATGTCCTCAGCTTCTGCTACGAATACAGCCACTGTCTGAGGCAGAATTCCACTGTTTGTAACTGCCTTGGCAACCTATTTCAACTCGATCTGAATACCATCTACTTCCGAGTACAGCTGAGGAATGAGTGCAGCTGAGGAAACTGAGAACAGATCTGGAGTTTGGTAAGTGGGGGAGTTTAAAATGTTCACTTTGTTCTTAAAATTTGCTGCTAAAATCTAATCTAGTCTGTAATTAGCAGTAACTGGAAAATACTGTGTAAGTAGGCTAAGTTCTTTCTTGCAGCTCAGATAGGGTAATTCATGTCAGCTGTGGGAGCTGAGTAATTAATTAGCTAGCTGATTGAATCTGGTTTCTCTAGCCCCAGTTCAGTTGGCTATAAATACAAGCCTCTTTAGTGAAACTAAGGCAAATAGAGTGCAGCTGAGGAAACTGAGTGCAGACCTAGAGTTTGGTGAGTGGGGGAGTTTGGTGAAGGGGGAAAAGCTGTTTGTTTCCTTTATCTTTCTCACCATGTAGGAATTGATTCTTACTCTACAGGGAAAGGAGCTAGCTGTTTGGTGAGTATCTGGTAAGTGAGTAAGTTCTATTCTATCCCTAAGATTTAAAATACTATACAAATTGGTGGCAAAGTTAATAAAACAAAAGCAACATGAACAAGTGAATAACATTATTATTTAATTATTTAAAACACATTAAGGACAATGGGACAGGTGATTTGTCAAGGCTGCAGCATATGGGAGCTCCTGGATAACATTGTGATAGCTACAGTATTTATATGGCTAGTCCAGTTCAGTTTCTGGTCAATGGTAAGCCCCAGGATGATGATAGTGGGGGATTCAGTGATGGTAATGCTATTGAACATCAAGGGGCGATGGTTGGATTCCCTCCTATTGGAGATGGTCCTTGCCTGACACTTGTGTGGTGCGTATGTTACTTGCCACTTGTCAGCCCAAGCCTGGATATTGTTCAGGCCTTACTACATTTGGACATGGATTGCTTCAGTATCTGAGGAGTCGGGAATGGTGCTGAACATTGTGCAATCATCAGCAAACACCCCCCCCCCTTCTGACATTATGATGGAAGGAAGGTCATTGATGAAGCAGCTGAAGATAGTTGGGCCTAGGACACTACCCTGAGGAACTTCTGCAGTGATGTCCTGGAGTTGAGATGACTGACCTCCAACAACCACAACCATCTTCCTTTGTGCTAGGTATGACTCCAACCGGTGGAGAGTTTTCCTCCTGATTTCCAATGACTCCAGTTTTGCTATGACTTCTTGATGCCACACTCGGTCAACTGCTGCCTTGATGTCAAGGGCAGTCACTCTCCCCTCACCTCGGGAGTTCAGCTCTTTCATCCATGTTTGAACCAAGGCTGTAATGAGGTCAGGAGCTGAGTGGCCCTGGTGGAACCCAAACTGGGCATCAGTGAGCAGGTTTTTGCTAAGCAAGTGCCGCTTGATAGCACTGTTGATGACCCCTTCCATTACTGATTATCGAGAGTAGGCTGATGGGGCGGTAATTGGTCGGGTTGGACTTGTCCTACTATTTGTGTACAGGACATACCTGGGCAATTTTCCACATAGCCGGGTAGATGCCAGTGTTGTAGCTGTACTGGAACAGCTTGGCTAGGGGCACGGCAAGTTCTGGAGCACAAGTCTTCAGTACTATTGCTGGAATAATGTCAGGGCCCAAAACTCTTGCAGTGCCTTCAGCCATTTCTTGCTAGCATGATGAGTGAACCGAATTGGCTGAAGACTAGCATCTGTGATGCTGGGGACCTCTGGAGGAGGCCGAGATGGATCATCCACTCGGCACTTTTTGCTTCAGATTGTTGCGAATGCTTCAGCCTTATCTTTTGCACTGCTGTGCTGAGCTCCTCCATCATTAAGGATGGGGATATTTGTGGAGCCTCCTCCTCCAGTGAGTTGTTTAATTGTCCACCACTATTCGTGGTTGGATGTGGCAGGACTGCAGAGCTTAGATCTGATCCGTTGGTTGTAGGATCGCTTAGCTCCGTCTATCACTTGCTGCTTATGCTGTTTGGTATGCAAGTAGCCCTGTTTTATAGCTTCACCAGGTTGATACCTCATTTTTAGGTTGCCTGGTGCTGCTCCTGGCATGCCCTCCTTCACTCTTCATTGAACCAGGGTTGATCCCCTGGCTTGATGGTAATGGTAGAGTGGTGGATATAGAACCATAGAAAAGTTACAGCACAGAAGGAGGCCATTCGGTCCATCTTGTCCATGCCAGCCCGATGACCCCCAGGTGCCCTTTCTAATCCCACCTTCCTGCAGCCGGCCCATAACCCTGCATCTTACAGCACTTTAGGTGCAAATCCAGGTACTTTTTAAAAGAGTTTAAAGTTTCTGCCTCTACCACCAACTTGGGCAGCGAATTCCAGACACCCACTACCCTCTGAATAAAAAAGTTCTTCCTCATGTCCCCCCTACACCTTCTGCCACTTATCTTGAATCTATGTCCCCTGGTTCTAGAATTCTCTATCAAGGGAAACAATTTTATCCTGTCCACTCTATCTATTCCCCTCATAATTTTGTACACCTCAATCAAGTCACCTCTCAGCCGCCTTTGTTCTAAGGAAAATAACCCCAACCTATCCAATCTCTCTTCGTAGCTACTCTTTTCTAACCCTGGCAACATTCTTGTAAACCCCCTCTGTACTCTGTCAAGAGCTATTACGTCCTTCCTGTAATGTGGTGACCAGAACTGCACACAATATTCCAGTTGTGGCCTCACCAGTGTTTTATACAATTCCAACATTATATCCTTACTTTTATATTCTATACCTCTGCCAATGAAAGAGAGCATTCCATATGCCTTCTTTACAACCTTGTCTACTAGAACTGTTGCCTTCAGGGACCTGTGTACTTGTACGCCAAGATCTCTCACTTCATCTACCCCTCTTAGTATATTCTCGTTTATTTTGTAATCCCTGTAGTTGTTTGACCTCCCTAAATGTATGACCTCACACTTCTCTATGTTGAAATCCATCTGCCACTTTACTGCCCACTCCACCAACCCATCTATATTGTTTGGAGATTATGGCTATCTTCTACACTATCCACTACTCGGCCAATCTTTGTGTCATCTGCAAATTTCCCAATCGTGCCCCCCGTTCACGTTCAAATCGTTAATATATAACACAAACAGCAAGGGTCCCAACACTGAGCCCTGTGGAACACCACTTAAGACAACTTTCCATTCGCAAGGGCATCCATCGACCATTACCCTTTGTTTCCTGTTACAAAGCCAACCTTTTATCCAGTTTGCCACATTACCCTGAATTCCATGGGCTTTTACTTTCCTGACCAATTTGCCATGTGGGACCTTGTCAAATGCCGTGCTAAAATCCATGTACGCAACATCCACTGCACTACCTTCATCAACCCTTCTTGTCACTTCCTCAAAGAATTCCATCAAATTTGTGAGGCAAGACCTTCCTTTAACAAATCCATGCTGACCATCCCTGACTAGTCCATGCCATTCCACATGACAGTTAATCCTATCTCTCAGGGTTGATTCTACTAATTTGCTCACCACCGATGTAAAACTAACTGGCCTATAATTGTCTGGCATTTCCTTTGATCCCTTTTTAAACAATGGAACTACGTTTGCATTTTTCCAGTCCTCCAGTACATCCCCTGTATCTAGTGAAGATTGGAAAATCATCCTCAGAGCATCTGCTATCTCCTCCCTGACTTCCTCTAGCAGCCTCGGAAACAATCCATCTGGCCCTGGTGACTTATCAACTTTCAAGGGTTTCAACCCTTCAAGTACTTCCTCTCTTTATGACTATCCCATCCAGTATCTCGCAGTGTTCCTCCTGGACTACTGTATCTACATCCTCCCTTTCCTTTGTAAATACGGAGACAAAATATTCATTCAAAACCCTTCCCACAGCCTCTGCATCTACACACAAGTTTCCATCTTCATCTCTGATAGATCCCACTTTTTCCTTAACTAACCTTTTAGCATTAATGTATTGGTAAAACATCTTTGGGTTGTCTTTAATTTTACTTGCTAATCTTTTTTCATGCCCTCTCTTTGAATTTCTTATTTCCTTTTTTACTTCGTCTCTGCACTTCTTATATTCGTCTCAGCTGTCTGCAGTGCTTAGTTCTTTGTGCCTATTGTACGCTTTCTTTTTCTAACAAATATGCCGGGCCATGAGGTTACAGATTGTGTTCGAGTACAATTCTGCTGCTGCTGATGGCCCACAACACCTCATGGATGCCCAGTCTTGAGTTGCTAGATCTGTTCAAAACCTATCCCATTTAGCATGGTGGTCGTGCCACACAACACAAGGGAAGGTATCCTCAATGTGAAGACAGGACTTTGCCTCCACAATGCCTATGCGCTGGTCACTCCCACCGATACTGTCATGGACAGATGCATCTGAGGGAAGCAGGTTGTGAGAATGAGGCCAAGTATGATTTTCCCTCTTGTTGGTTTCCTCACCGCCTGCTGCAGACCCAGTGTAGCAGCTATGTCATTCAGGACTCAGCCAGCTCAGTCAGTCATGGTGCTACTGAGCCACTCTTGATGTTGGACATTGAAGACCCCCATCCAGAGTACATTCTGCACCCATGCCACCTTCAGTGCTTCCTCCATGTGATGTTCAACATGGAAGACCACTGATTCATCAGTTGAGGGAGGGCAGTATGTGATAATCAGCAGGAGGTTTCCTTGCCCATGCTTGACCTGATGCCATGAGACTTCTTGGGGTCCAGAGTTGATGTTGAGGATTTCCAGGGCAACTCCCTCCTGGCTGTATACCAGTGTGCCACCACTTCTGCTGGGTCTGTCCTGCCAGTGGGACAGAACATACCCAGGGATGGAAATGGTTGTAGTCTGATCTGTGATTCCATGAGGATGACTATGTCAGGCTGTTGCTTGACTAGTCTGTGAGGCAACTCTCCCAATTTTGGCACCAGCCCCCAGCTGTTAGTGAGGAGGACTTTGCAGGGTCGACAGGGCTGCGATTGCCGCTGTTTTTTCTGATGTCGATGCCGGGTTATTCTGTCCGGTTTCATTCCTTTTTTGTGTCTTTGTTACAACAGTCGGTCTGGAGTCACATGTAGACCAGACCAGGTAAAGACGACAGATTTCCTTAGTGAACCAGATGGGTTTTTACAACAATCAACAATGGTTTCATGGTCATAATTGAACTTTTAATTCCAGATTTTCTATTGAATTCAAATTCCACCATTTGCCATGGCAGCGTTCGAACACAGGTCCCCAGAGCATTACCCTGGGTCGCTGGATTACTAGCTCGGCGACAATGCCATCGCCTCCCCCAGCTAGCTAGTTGAAGTTAACTAGCTGGGATACTAGGCTAAGGGATAGATCACTAGAGGAACATTTAAGGGGATATTTCTGAATACTCAGAATAAGTATATTCCTACTATAAAGAAAAATTCTAAAGGGAGGACACACCATCCGTGGTTAACTAAAGAAGTCAGGAAAAGCATCAAACTTAAGTTTATAACTGTGCAAAGATGTGGCAGGTCAGGTGATTGGTCAGAATATGAAGAATAGCAGAGAATGACTAAAAGGTTAATCAGGAGAAAGAAATTAGAATGAGAGGAGGCTAACTAGAAATGTAAAAATGGGTAGCATAGGTTTCTACAGGTATTTAAACAGGAAAGGAGTAGATAAAGCAAGTGTTGGTCCTCCAGAGAGTGAGAATGGGGAGTTAATAATAGAAAATAAGGTAATGGCAGATGAAACGAACAAATATTTTGCTTCTGTCTTCACTATAGAGGACACACAAAACATTCCAGTATTAGCTGTAAATCAGGAGATGGAGGGGAGAGAGGAACTTGGTGAAATTACAATCACTAGGGCAGCAGTACTGAGGAAACTGATGGAGCCTCAGGCTGACAAGTCTAGGGGTCCTGATTGACTTCACCCTAGGGCCTCAAAAGAAGTGGCTAATGAGGTAGTAGATACGTTGGTGTTAATTTTCCAAAATTCTCTAGATTCTGGGAAGGTTCCAGCAGACTGAGAAGTAGCAAATATAACCCCTCCATTCAAGAAGGGAGGGAGGCAGAAAACAGGAAGCTTTAGGCCAGTTAGCTTGTCTTCTGTTGTGGGGAGGGTGTTAGAATCGATCATTAAAAAGCACTGAGAATAACTTAAGGTAATCAGGAAGAGTCAGCATGGTTTTAGGAAAGGGAAATCATGTTTAACCAATTTATTGGAGTTCTTTGAAGGAATAAAATGTGCTGTAGATAAAGGGGAGCCTGTAGACTTCTGTATTTGGATTTCCAGAAGGCATTTGATAAGGTACCACATCAAAGGTTATTGCGGAAAATAAAAGCACACTTTGTAGACGTGTAATATGTAATAACATATTAGCCTGGATAGAAGATTGGCTGGCTGGCAGAAAACAGAGTATGCATAAATGGTTCTTTGTCTGATTGGCAGGATGTGATGAATAGAGTCCCACAGGGGTCTGAGCTGGGGCCTTAACGTTTTAAAATCTGCATCAATAACTTAGATGAGGGGAGCTAAGGCAGCGATACAAGGATAGGTAAGAAAGTATTTTGTGAAGAAGACATAAGGAGTTTGCAGCCGGATATAGAAAGGTTGAACAAGCGAGCAAGAACCTGGGAGATGGAGTATAATGTGGGAAAATGTGAAGTTGCTCACTTTGGCAGGCAGAATAAAAAAGCAGAGTATTACTTAAACAGAGAATGACTGCAGAATTCTGAGGTGCAGAGCCATCTAGGTGTTCTTGTACATGAGTCACAAAGTTAGTGTGCAGGTACAGCAAGTAATCAAGAAGGCTAATGGAGTGCTATCCTTTATTATGAGAGAAATTGAACATAAAAGTAAGGATGCTATGTTTCAGCTGTACAGGACATTGGTGAGACCGCACCTAGACTACCATGTGCAGTTTTGGACTCCTTATTTAAGGAAGGATGTAAATGCATTGGAGGCGGTTCAGAGGAGGTTTACTAGATTGATACCTGGAATGCGCGGGTTGTTTTATAAGGATAGGTTGGACAGGCTGGGCTTGTTTCCAGTGGAGTTTAGAAGAGTGAGGGGTGACTTGATTGAAGTATATAACATCCTGAATGGTCTTGACAAAGTGGACGTGGAAAGGATGTTGTGGGTGAGGCCAAAACTTGGCGGGGGTGGGAGGGGGGGAGGAGACACTGTTTTAAAATTCGGGGTGGTCTTTATAGGACAGAGATGAGAAGAAATTTTTTCTCTCAGGGGGTTGTGCAACTTTGGAACTCTCTGCCTCAGAAGGCGGTGGAAGCTGGATCACTGAATACTTTTAACACAGAGGTACATAACCTTTCATTCCCTTGTCGAACAATAATTTATCAGGGGCAGATGGTAATGTGGAACTCAAAACACAAATAGAACAGCCATGATCTTATTGAACGGCAGAGCAGGTTCAGTGGGCTGAATGGCCTACTCTGCTCCTATCTCGTATGTTCCATCTTAGTAATATTTCCTGCCTTCATTGCAATATCTAGTGTGCCTGGTGCTGAAATCCTCATACATGTCTTTATCACCACTCCAGTATTCTTCTGGTCAGCCTCCTGTCAACAACCTTCACAAGCTTTCATATTCTAACTCGCATCAAGTCCTGTTCACTGCCACCTCATCCTCACTGACCTTCATTGGACAGAGGCCCGAACAATCCCCATCCACCACTACTCTCCTCCGTCTGGCTGAACTTGTTCTCACACTGAACAATTTCTCCTTTAACTCCTCTCACTTCCTCCAAATAAAAGGTGTGGCTATGGGTACCCGCATGGGCCCTAGCTATGCCTGTCTCTTTATGGGGTATGTGGAACATTCCTTGTTCCAGTCCTACTCCGGCCCCCTCCCACAACTCTTTCTCTGGTACATCGATGGTTACTTCGGTGCTGCTTCACGCTCTCGTCGGGACCTGGAAAAATTTATTAATTTTGCTTCCAATCTCCACCCCTCCATCATTTTCACATGGTCCATCTCTGACACTTCTCTTCCCTTCCTTGACCTCTCTGTCTCAATTTCTGATGATAGACTGTCCACCAATATCCATTACAAGCCTACCGACTCCCACAGCTACCTCGACTACAGCTCCTCACACCCCACTTCCTGTAAGGACTCCATCCCATTCTCTCAGTTCCTTCGCCTCCGTCGCATCTGTTCTGATGACGCTACCTTCAAAAACAGCTCCTCTGACATGTCCTCCTTCTTCCTTAACCGAGGTTTTCCACCCACGGTCATTGACAGGGCCCTCAACCGTGTCCAGCCCATCTCCCGCGCGTCTGCCCTCACGCCTTCTCCTCCCTCCCAGAGACATGATAGGGTCCCCCTTGTCCTCACTTATCACCCCACCAGCCTCCGTATTCAAAGGATCATCCTCCGCCATTTCCGCCAACTCCAGCATGATGCCACCACCAAACACATCTTCCCTTCACCCCCCCTGGCGGCATTCCGTAGGGATCGTTCCCTCTGGGACACCCTGGTCCACTCCTCCATCACCCCCTACTCCTCAACCCCCACCTATGGCACCTCCCCATGCCCACGCAGAAGATGCAACACCTGCCCCTTCACTTCCCCTCTCCTCACCGTTCAAGGGCCCAAACACTCCTTTCAAGTGAAGCAGCATTTCACTTGCATTTCCCCTAACTTAGTCTACTGCATTTGTTGCTCCCAATGCGGTCTCCTCTACATTGGAGAGACCAAACGCAAACTGGGCGACCGCTTTGCAGAATACCTGCGGTCTGTCTGCAAGAAAAACCCAAACCTTCCTGTCGCTTGCCATTTTAACACTGCACCCTGCTCTCTTGCCCACATGTCTGTCCTTGGCTTGCTGCATTGTTCCAGTGAAGCCCAACGCAAACTGGAGGAACAGCACCTCATCTTCCGACTAGGCACTTTACAGCCTTCCGGGCTGAATATTGAATTCAACAACTTTAGATCTGAAAATCCCCCTCCCCCCATCCCCACCCCGTTTCTTCCCCCTCCCTTTTTTCAATAATTTATATAGATTTTTCTTTTCTCACCTATTTCCATTATTTTTAAATCTACAACTAATACCTTGTCAGTCTTTCCACCCCACCCCCACTAGAGCTGTACCTTGAGTGTCCTGCCATCCATTCTTAATTAGCACTTTTCTTAGATAATATCACTACCTTCAACACCTCCTTTGATCCTTTTGTCTGTGACATCTTTTGATTATCTGCTCCTATCACTGCTTGCTTGTCCCTACAACCACCCCACCCTCAACTTCTCTCTCCCCGCCTCCCACCTTAAACCAGCTTATATTTCACCTCTCTCCTAACTATACTTCAGTTCTGTTGAAGGGTCATGTGGACTCAAAATGTCGACTCTTTTCTTCTCCACCGATGCTGCCAGACCTGCTGAGTTTTTCCAGGTAATTCTGTTTTTGTTTTGGATTTCCAGCATCCGCACTGGCTTTATTTCATTGGTTCCTGGTTCCCTAGTATTTCCAAGTTAACAATGTTATCCTTTTCCATTAAGTTTTCAATGGCCCCTGTTTTCTGTGGAACCTTCTGAAGCAGTACAACCACCCTGCCCTAAAGCCACCCTCCCTCCCCCACCCCCCTGCCACCATGCTCTCACAGCTCTTCATTCCATTTCTGTTTTCACTGCCTTTGCCTCACTAGTGATGGCTGTCCCTTTGGCCTTTTGGGTTCCATTCTGTTGAATTCTTTTCTAAGTCCTATCGCCTCTCCACCTTCCTCTCACTCTTCGAGCCATTCCTTAAAACCTATTGCTGTGATCAGTGTATATTTTCACTTGCCCAGATATCTAAGTAAATTAATAACATATTCAGTGCTCAAAGGAAGAATCTTGGGCTATTGGGTTATTCCACAATTTTGGTTGTGGAAATTGCTATTTGCACCCTGCCCATTCAGATCAAGGTGGGCAATACGCAAACTGGGTTTTCTGATGATATTGTCAAAAGGCATCATGTGGACAAGAAATTGAAAGGGCCAAGGATAAAACACTACGACTCCTGAGGTAGCAGTGGGAGCCGGAAGAGATGACATTAAAGATGATTCTCTGGTTATGACTAGATAGACAGAAATGTAATCAGGTGAAGTCAGTCATGTCCGGCTGAACAATGGAGGAGAACTGTTAGAGGAGGATGGTGTGATGTATTTTGTCAAAGGCTGCAGCCAGGAATAGAAGGATAGGTGATAGTTTACCATGGCCACTGTCACATGGGATATCATTTCTGACTTTCATAAGGGCTGTTTCAATGCTGTGGCAGGGTGGAAACCTGATCAGGGGCATTGAAATATGGAGTTATGGGAAAGATGGCAACAGTTTTGGGAGGTAGCAACACGTTTATGCTTTTAGGAGGGGCAAGGAAAGTTGAAGATAGAGGCTGGGATTTTCTGGTCCCATCCATGGCATGAAATGTTGCAGGCAGGACGGAAATTAGGCAGCCAAAAGTCCACTGAGTTTTGGAGGGAATTTCCTGGAAAATCTTAGACAGAGTAACAGTTTGCAAGGACAGAGGGGTCAAGAGTGGGATTTTTGAGGAGGGGTCAGATGGTAGCAGATTTGAAGGGAAGGAAGACAGTACTTGAGGAGAGAGAACCAGCTAACCTGGGCTCAGGAAGGGAGGTTGGTGGACTGCAGTTTGATGTGAATAAGGTCAAGGGGGCAGGAGGTGGGCTCATGGACAAGATGACTTGGAGGGGGCATGTGGGAAAATAGAAGATAAACTACAGAAAGATATAAGTTCAGAACTAGAGTGAAGAACGGGAGGGGGCGATGCGGGGGTGGGGGTTGGTGGTGGCAAGTGCTGGTGGGGGAAGTTTAGGGGAATTTTGACTGAGTGGACTAGGGAGGGGAAGGGAAGCAATAGAGGCAGCTGAATGAATGGATTATCTCAATCTTAGTTGCAAAGAAGTCCATAAGCTCCTCGTATATGTTGTTGGAAGAGGGGAGAGTGGTTCAAAAAGCGTTTCCCACATGCAACAAGGTAGTTTGTAACGTAGAAGCAAAGCTGGTGGTTATCTTAGCCTTCCAGGATGATTTTAGGAGTAATCAATTGATAAGTGAATGGTGTGGATTCTACCAGGAGCTGGTAATCTACTTTGGGTTACCACAGTTACCGTGGTTAAAACAGTCATGATGTTGAGGTGTCACCATATTGTTACTTCCCTATGTCCTTTGGACAGGGGAAACATGCTACTTTAGGCCTGAACCTAACTCCAATGTAATTTATGATGATGCAAAAGTGGATCAATACCCTGGAAGATCTATGATTCTGGCCTTCCTGTTGGCCCTGCACCAATATAAGCCACCTCATCCTCGGCCTCGGAAGTTTGGGCTAACAGTTTATTTCCAGGATACCAGAACAGCAGCGGGAAATATTTTAAAAAGTCATGAATAGAGTTTGAGAGAAATATCTTCTGCTGATAAACAGGAACTAGCCAATAATGAATTAATAAAGAGCTAAGAGTATAACTGGATCTAAAGGAAAACACAGACACTAAGCACATGGACAATAGAGGACAAGATGACATGGGAATTCGAAGGGGATCGTAAACAAGTCGAAAATCAATTAGGAAAACAAAGAGCAATTATAAGATATATTATCATAAAATGTGAAAAGAATAGTGAAGTGCTCTTTAGATACATAAATAATGGAAGGAATATTAAGATATGGACAGGCCTTCTAAGGGAACAAGATAAAGTCATAGTTAATAACGGTGAGATGGCGGAAATATTACAGCCTCTCTGATGAGGGTGTTTTTGGTGGTGGATGGGGGGGGGCACATGTAAAATAGGTCGAGTGGGTACCCATGATACAGGGGGGTTGGGTAATGCACCCTCTAGGCCACCTGTCCTTAGGACTATTGAGGCACTTAACTGCCCGGTTAAGTGACAATTAAGGGCCTCAATCCACCTCCAATGCCATAATACACTGGGCAGAGAAAGTAAGGCAATTTTTTCACCAAAGTTGGTGAAAGGGCAGGAAAGAAGGATGGGTACCTGATTCGGGGATGTCATGGGTACCCCCGAAGATTGTATTTCTCCCCCCCCCCTGCTGTTATGCCTCCCTGCCTGGCCTACAAAACCTGCCTAACGCCACACCCCACACCCCCTTCCCCAGGGTGCCTGATCCCACCCTGCCCCAGAAACCCTGGACTCACCCTGTCCAGTGTCCATGGGCAAAATTTTTCCCCTGTTGGGGGGGGGGGGGGAAGTTCGGGAGCGGGCGTGAGCGGGCAGCCTTCCGATCGGCGCCCCTGATTGGGGGCGAGCCGCCATTTTTCGTGAGCGGGCCAATTAAGGCCCACCCAGCGTGATGTTCACACGGAAGCATTATGCGTTCCCTGTGCGGGGGGGAAATGGCAAATACAGAAGTTCACTCCTTCGTGCATGCGACCGAAGGAGCACTCCGATTTCCCTGAGACTAAGTGCTGCCTCAGGAGATCGGTTCCCAAAGTGAAAAAGTTATTCTTTCAAAAATTTCATTTACCATCCATGTCCCCTCATGTGACAATGTCATATGAGTTGGGACATGGACATAACTTTAAGTAAAAGTGAATTTTAATTTTTTAATTCAGTTATGAAACCTCATCCTGCCCGCGGATGAGATTTCATGCTTTTTCAGGTAGCTGCCAGCGCTCCCAACCTGCCCGCCAACCTTAAGGTTAGATGGGCAGGTCCACTAATTGCTTTAATTGCTTTTTGAATGGCCTCAATAGGCTGTTGACAGGTCGGCGGACGCACAGCTTACTCGGCTGCGCCTCCGCCAACCTGAAAATGCAAATGACGCAGGATGACGTCGGGAGTTCCGCCTGATGTCATTCCGCGTTATTTTATGTGCCGGCGAGTGGGCCCCGCCCCCGCTCGCCGACGGGAAAATTATTGCCCATGACACTTCTTCATGAGTCTTGATGCAGTCCCAGCAACAGCCATTACTCTCTTCTGCCGCTGTTTGGGACTACAATGGTATTTTATTGCAGTCCTCTTCAAAGTCGGCCAGATTGTGACCAACTTTTCTTCTGGTGTGCAAACAGTATTGTCCCCCCACCCTCACCACCTCCTGAAAAATTCAGCATGTTGAATAGTTAATTTGCCTTAGTTTTTACCAGGGAGACCAACAAGGTGAACAGGACATTGGAAGAAGAGATCAAAAATGGTGGGATGACATTCAAGATAGAAAGGTTAATTGGTAGATTAGTTGAACTTAGGATGGATAAAAACCCATGTGAGGATGAATGGCATCTGTGCATACTGAAAGAGGTATTGTCATTTTCAGTGGCCATAATAATACCAACCAGAACTGACAGGGTACAACTATCAAGAAAGATTGAACAGGTAGGTACTCTTTTCTCTAGAAAAGAGAGGACTGAGGGGTGATCTGATGGAAGTTTCTCAAATTATGAAGGGGGTTGGTGGGTAGGGTAGATGTAGAGAAGGCATTTCCACTTGTGGGAGAGACCACAAGAAGGGCTTTAAATATTAGAGAGTCACAAGTAACACCAGTAAGGGATTAAGGAGAACCCTTTTTGGGCGGTGATGATTAGAATTTGGGTAGGGGGAAGCTTGAAACAGAAATGCTGGCATATATCTGTTAGGCTGAATGAGCTGTTTTTGTGCGGCAAAATTCTATGTTTTTCTAATTTATGCAGTCATGCCAAGATTTTTCTTTGAAGTATTTATAATGTTATAGAAATGAAACTTGGATGTTTGTAATGTAAGTCTAAAGAAATGAAGGACAGAAATCACAGTGCAACAGTCTATACAGTTCCTTGGACAGATTATATACATAATACATCAATCATATTTCAGATTAGAGAATTCTTGCGACATCAATATACTTACCCGACCAGGAGTATTTCTAATGATTATTTTAAAAGAAACGTTACACTTACTGTGATCATGTATGCAGTATATTTAAAACCATTGCACTGTTATTTGTGTATGTATGTTTTATGTTTGAATGAGACTGCAAAGATTTGCTGACAAATATCTTGACATTGTCCAGCATGACAGAGGTTTCTGTTGTTATGGGAGCTTCCTCTCATTTTGTTCAGTTGCTGTGTGCCATGTAATTTTCTTTCAAAAATGACTCCAATGACATTGTGTAGTACGCAGGCTTGTGAAATTTAGAATTAGCTTTACATGTTTGTCAATTATATCAATTGTATATGTTTTTGAGTTGATTGAAATAGTGACTAAAATATGTCAAATTTTGTATCAAAATAATGCTCAATGTTTTGTAAGAATTGTCACTTTCTTTCGTTACAGTCTATTGAATATAATTGTCTTGCACTTTGTGTTGTGATGGTTTGGACTACATTTGTTATGGGTTTTGTATATCTCTTGCTGAAATTTGTTGGAATTCTAAAGCCATTTCCAAAAATGGAATCACAAGGTAGGCTTATGGATATTTTAATATTTCATAGAACTCCTATAAAATCTTTTGTTAATTATTTTCCTGTAAAATACAACCAGAAAATGCTGAAAATACACAGCAGGTCTGACTGGCAGTATCTGTGGAGTGAGTAAAAAAGCTAACAACTGGATTTTACAGTGAGGGGAACCACCATTAAAGTCGGGGTGAGCCCCCTACACTTCCCCCATCCCCCGCTGCCCACCCAGTCCCCTACCTACCCCACCCCCCCACACCCACCCAGTCCCCTACCTTACCCCCACCACCCCCACCCAGTTCCCTTGCTTGGCTTGCTCCACAATCATTTAAAGGCCTTGAGGTGGAGCTTCTTCCCACATTGGGAAGAAAGTCCAACCTCTAACATCTGCCAACCAATCAAATGGCCAACATCTCCCTGGACCCAGTAGCACCAGCAGGAAGAGTGGCCACTGTTACAACTGCAGCTAGTTCCCACTTGGAGCTGGATAGGAGGATAAGTGGGGTGGGGGGAGGGTATTGCCAGGTCCAGGCTGGCAGGCCACAGAGGGGATGGAGCTGGGGTAAAACAGGACTGGGGGAGGGAAATGCAGGAGTGGGAGTGACCTTGGGGTGGGCCACTGATGGATACAGGGGGCCTGTAAAAGGAGGTACCCGGTCACCACCCCAAACAGTGAAAGCTGTCGGACTTCACATTTGGCATGGGCTTCTTCCACCACGGGTTAAATCCCAGCTGAGGGAGGCCCTGAAGTGGCCAGTAATTGGCTGGTGGCAGGTGGGTCTTCCCCACCTTCCCCACTGCTGGCAAAATTGCAGCGGAAGCGGGAGGGTGGGTTTCAGGAATGCGCCCATAGCATGGTGCCTAATTTTACAATCCCCCTGCTTGCCAACCTGCTCCTCGGGGTCTGTAATATCCAACCCAATATTTCAAGTCATTGACCCTTTGCCAGAATTCTTGTCATACTAGGTTGAACAATGATAGTAGTTTCAATTTCTTGGTGACCAAAATCAGAATCCTCTTATAAATTAATAACTGCTCTGTTAGAGAGAGCCACTCTTTTTGCTGAGACATCTGCGGACTTATGCTAAAGAAGCCGAGCGATCATGATTGGTGGGACAACGTCTGTGGCATGCTCACTTGTTAAGGATTAAAAAAGGGCTGCACCTTATAGTAATGTTCCTAAGCTTCCCTAGGAAGGTCTGAACTTAGTCAAGATTCAGCATTTGTGTTGTCCAAGGGGTATAATGCCTGCAGAAGAGATCCCACTATTTTTCCAGGCTCAAGAAAAGATGTTCTCTTCATGAGCATGTTCATGGATGAGTGCAGCTCGAACAACACTCAAAGGTCAACACCATCTAGGACCAAGCAGCCATCCATCACCTTAATCATTCACTCCCTCCACCACCAACAGAATGAACCATCTACAGGATCCACTGCAACAACTCACCAAAGATCCTTGCACAGCACCTTCCAAACCCGTCTCTCTACCACCTCGAAGGACAAGTGCACAGACACATGGGAACACCATTGCCTGCAAGTCATAGAACCATAGGAAAGTTACGGTGCAGAAAGAGGCCATTCAGCCCATTGTGTCTGCATCGGCCAAAGAGAGAAAAAGAAACTAATTGCTTATTTTAATCCCATGTTTCAGCACCTGGCCTGTAACCTTGCAGGTTATAGCACTTCAGACACAGATCTAGGTATCTTTTAAATGAGTTGAGCATTTCAGCCTCATCCACCAACTTAAGCACCAGGCACCCACCACCCTCTCAATGAAAAAAATCTTTCCTCATGACCCCTCTAATCCTTCTACCAATCACCTTAAATCTATGACCCTTGTAACTGACCCCTCAGCTGGGGGGGCTCTCTACCCTATCTAGGCCCCTCATAATTTTGTATGCCTCAATTAGGTCACCCCTTAGCCTCTTTTGTTTTAAGGAAAACTAGCCTATCCAATTTTTCCTCATCTGCAATTTTCAAGCCTTGGAAACATTCTTGTAAATTGCCTCTGCACTCTTTCCAGCGCAATTATAACCTTCCTATAATGTGGTGACCAGAACTGTACACAAAATTCCAGCTGTGGCCTAACCAGCATTTTATGCAGTTCCGCCATTACATCCCTGCTTTTGTATTCAATACCTCACCCAATAAAGGAAAGCATTCCATACACTTTCTTGACTGTCTTGTGCACCTGTCCTGTCACCTTCAATGACCTGTGAACATGCACTCCAAGGTCTCTCACTTCCTCGACCCCTCTCAATAAATTCCCATTTATTAAGTATTCCTTTGCTTTGTTTGCCCTCCCCAAATGCATTCCTCACACTTCTGTGGATTCAATTCCATTTGTCACTTCTTCGCCCACTCAACCAAACCATAAATATCACTCTGGAGTCAACAACTATCCAATTTTGGATCCACCCTGCCACCTTCCCCTGTATCCCATGAGATCTCACTTTCCTGACCAGTCTGCCATGATGGACCTTGTCAAATACCTTACTGAAATCCATATAGGCAACCTCCAGTGCACTACCCTCATCAATCCTCCTTGTTACTTCCTCAAAAAATTCTATTAAATTAGTAATCTTCCCCTAACAAAACCATGCTGACTATCCCTGATCAATCCGTGCCTTTCTAAGTTTATCCTGTCTCTCAGAATTGTTTCTAATAATTTTCCACTGAAGTCAGACTGCCCGGCCTATAATTTTATGGTCTATCCCTTGCACCCTTTTAACATAATGGTACGACTTCGCAGACCTCAATCCTCTAGGACCTCGCCTGTATCTAGTGAGGATTGGAAAAAGACCCTCCGAGCATCCACTATTTCCTTCCTGGCTTCCTTCAACAGCCTGAGATACAATCCATCTGGCCCTGGTGATTTATCCACCTTCAAGGATGCCAGTCCATCAGTACTTCATCTCTCACTATGCTTATTGTATCTAATATTTCACACTCCTCTTTAACTAGAATGTCTGCATCATCCCTCTCCTTAGTGAAGACAGAGGCAAAGTACTCATTGAGAACCTTGCCCACATCTTCTGCATCGACCCAAAGTTCTGATAGGCCTTACTTTTTCCTCTTGCTCTTAATGTACTGGTAAAACATAGCATTTTATTTGATTTTACCTGCTAATATTTTTTCGTATCTTCTCTTTGCTTTCCTCATTTCCATTTTACTTCACCCCTGTACTTCCTATAGTCCTCTAGGCTTTCTACAGTATTAAGTCTTTTGTGACTGTCATAAGCTTTCTTTTTCTGCTTTATCTTGGCCTGTATGCTTCTGGATAACCAGGGGGCTCTAGTTTTGGCAGTACCACCCTTTTTCTTTGTGGGGACATTGTCTACATTGTGGCTGTAGAATCTTTGAATGTCTCCCACTGATTTGACACCGTTTTTCCTTCTGATAGCTGGATCCGGTCCACTCTCGCCAGCTCACCTTTCAGCTTTGTAAAATTTGTCTTCCCCGGTTTAGAACTTTTACTCCTGCTCTACCTTTGCCCTTTTCCATAATGATGATAAATCTAACTATATTATGGTCACTATCTTCAAAAATGGTCCCCCATGCTACTTCATCCACTTGTCCAGCTTCATTTCCTAAGGCTAAATCTAGAATTGCGCCCCCTCTCATTGGGCTTGTTACATGATGGCTAAAACAGTTCTCTTGAATGTAGTTCAAGAATTTTGCACCCTCTGTGCCCTTCACACTGTTCGTGATATTAGGGTAGTTGAAGTCCCCAGTGATTACTGCCCTGTTGGGACTGGGAGTAATCCTGAGATTACTGCTTTAGAGGAACTGCTTTTCAATCTCCTTCATAGCTCCCTAAAGTCTGCTTTCAGGACCTCATGCCCTTTCCTACCTATGTCATTGGTGTCAACGTCGACCATGACCACTGGCTGATCACCCTCCCGCAGAAGAATGTCCTGCAGCCGCTCCGTGACATCCTTGACCCTGACACCATAGAGGCAACATACCATCTTGGAGTCATGTCTATGGCCACAGAAATGCCTACCTGTTCCCCTGACTAACGAATCCCTTGTTATTACTGCTCTTGCCTCTTTCTCCCCTCCTGTACAGCAGAGCAGCCTGTGGTGTCACAAACTTGGCTCTGACTTCAATCCTCCGAGGAACTGATGCCCTCACCGGTATACAAAATGGAAAACCGATTGGTGAGTGGGACCCCAGGGGACTCCTGCACCATCTGCCTCATTTTCTTCGACTGCTTGGCGGTCACCCATTGACTCTGCCTCCAGGCTCCTAAGTTGCGATGTGACCACCTCTCTGAATGTGTTATCCACGTGGTTCTCAACCTCGCAAATGCGCCACAGTGACTCCAGCCACTGCTTGAGCTCCAAAACCCGGAACTCAAAGCTCTGCAGCTGGTGATACTTCCTGCACATGTGGTCGTCGAGGACACTGGTAGCGTCCACAAATTCCCACACATTACAGGACATGCATTCCACATGACCGAGCTGTCCTGCTATGGTTTCAATTTACTTCCCTCGCATTAACTTTACTTTATTTTGGTTTACTTGTACAACTTTATTTTACCTGGCCTTAACTTAACTTTATCTCCCTATTGCTTGTGTTTCTTACTTAAATGTAAGTAGCCCTTCTTTTAAAAATAGTGTTTTTCCTATTTCTCAGCTACTTGATGACACTCCCTAACAGCTGTTTCTCACCAACCAATGAACTTATGTTTCTCCTGTGATGTTAGGTGCTGCTGACTTCTAGGCTCGGGGTCCTCCTCTTGCACACTCCTCTAAATGCTGTTAACTGCCTGGTTCAGGGTCCTCCTTTCGCACTCTCCTCCTAGCCCTCTCCAAATCATACATCATACTGACTTGGAACTATATCACCATTCCTTCACTGTGCCTGGGTCAAAATCCTGGAACCCCCTCCCTAACAGCACTGTGGGTATACCTACACCACATGGACTGCAGTTGTTCAAGAAGGCAGCTCACAACCACCTTCTCAAAGGCAATTAGGGATGGGCAATAGTGACACCCACATCCCATGTATGAAAAACAAAGTTACCAGCCAAGGGTTTGTGTGGTTTATCTTGTTAATTTAATGTTGCTGGAACTAACCACATGGAAAATGTTAGTGCACTTCCACATGGTAAAAGTCTCTAATAAAAATATTTTTATCCACTCGCTGATGAAGTCCCAGGTGATTTACTTTGCAGCCAGCTAATAGCTGATACAAAATAAAAGCCTGATTTCTTCCCAAGAAGTGCAGATAGATGGCTGGAACAAAGACTAGAAACAGAAGCAAACTGTTTAGATTCTCAAGCTTGTTCCACCATGCTGTGAGATCATGGCTAATCTCTGACCTTAGATTTAAAATTACCAGTTGATCAGAAAGAAAAGGGATCCAAACTTCTGCCACCCTTTATGTGTAAAAGTCTTTCCTAATCTCACTCCTGAAAGGTCTGATTTTTAAACAATGCCCCCCTAGTCCTGGATTCCCCAACCAGCAGAAATATTTTCTCTCTATCCACCCTATCTGTTCTCTTTAATACCTTTTATAAACTTCAATCAAATCACTGGTTAACCTTGTAAATTTCAGAGAATACAACCGTGGTTTGTGTAATCGCTTCCCATAATTAAACTTTTGGGGTCCGGTTTTCCCATGGGAAGTAGGAGTTCGGTGTCAGGTCTGAATCCGAGCTGCATCCCACCTCCATTTCTAGGATGCCGGGAGCGTGATTTTGTGGTCTCTGGGGCCTTAACTGGCCTCATGAGGGGTCTGCTGTCCACCTCGGTAGACCTGAGGCTGGAATGGAGGCAGGCTGACTCTGGACTGGGCAGGTAAAAGGTCCGCCTTCACCCTGGTCCATTCACAAATACAGCAGCCTAAAAGAACTTCAAAGGTATCTCAAAAATATGTTAAAATTTAAATTTGTTTCCCCTCCATCCCCCCAGCCCTATCCCCTCCGTCCGCCTCATCCCCATCCCCCACTTCCCCATCTACCCCCCACCTTCCACCCAACCCCACCCCCATCTCTTATCTACTTTATGAACGTATGAATTCAAAAGCCCTATTATAAAAGCTGTATTAATTCTAAGAGCCCATAAATCTCCCAAATAACCAGGATGGCACTTTCGAGCAGCTGTATAAATGCCGTCAAGAGTGAAATTGTTTATTTTGTGATTTGTGGACTCTTGGATGCAATCCAGCTTTTCAAAGTGCTTCTAAGTGCATCTGTATGAATATTGTCAAGCACTTAGAAGCACATTAAAAAGCTGTATTGCATCTAAGAGCCCATAAATCTCCCAAATAAACAAATTGACCTCAGAACTTCTCATTTCAGTAGATGTCTAAACTGAAAACGTAAAAGCAATCAAAATTTATTAAAAATTACTGAACTTTTAATACTCTTTCCATCTCCATACAGCTGGTGCAAAACCCAACAGCTGCTAAACCCCTGCTGCCTTGCGGAAAATCAGAAAACTCTTAGTGAGCCTGCCGCTATGTAAATTAGTTTCTTAATAGGAGTGGGACTGTTCAGGGCCTGCTCCCTTTCCTGCTCTCATAAAAATAATGAAAAGGCAGAAATGGAGGTGGGACTTTAAGCTGCACTGCTTGGTGGTCCTTTTATTGGCATCCTGCCTCCTGTTGCTGCTTGTAGCTACTCCTACCAGGAGATTGGCTGTCATGGTATGTCACATTTGTCTACCTTGCAACATTCTCACACATCCATTGTAGCTCATCTATAACCGCTCTGAGGTCCATCATCAAACTATGTTCATATTGACTCCTTTTTCTGCTGCCCTCCACTTTACCCTCTAGAAGAGATCTCTGTAGCTTTCAGCTCTGATCAAATGGCTGAAATACTGACATTTCCTTTTCTGGGTGTCACTTTTTAGAGTTCTTCTTTCAAGTACCTCTTTATTTGTCTTATGGTCTGTATCTGGAATTTTTAGCATACATTTTAGCATCCACATTTTAAAGGTCTCTACTTTCTTCCACAAATCTTTATTTATTGTCCAGGTTTGTGTGGCATACAGGAAAATGGATAGAATGTAGCATCTTATGAGTATTTTCCTTGATACAAGCTTGAGCTCTCTTGTTGTTAATACACATACAATTCAGGATGGGAAAACTCCAGCCTTGGTCCAGGGGCTGATATTTGGGCGTGGGTTCGTGATTTGCAACATGCTACAACCATGTAGTTTGAGTTGTGAACCATTCAATTTTCATGTACCCACCTCATCTGCAGGATTTCTGCATTGGCCTGAGCACCTCCAGTGCTGCTTCTCTATCCTCCAAGGTGCCTATGGCTTCTGTGCACAGCAGGAGGCCCCAGTAGTATTGTTTATTGATCACATGGTACATCCAGCCTGCTCTTCTGAAAGGGAAGCTGTTGCTACAATGTAAATTCTTGCAAAGTGAACATCCGAGCATAAAGAGGTTTCCAGAGTAATAGCTACAGTTCTGGAGGCATTATTGGTGCATATGGGCACAGGAGAGATGCTGTGGTTCTTCAGCAAGGCAGGAGTTCTTCATGGAACATCCTTAAAAGTTAGTGGGAGCAGGTGGCCAGGGATGTCAATGCCCAGAGTAATGCCATAAGAGATCTGTTGAACTCATGCAGGTGATCATCCATGATATGCCCTACCTGCCACAACACCAGCCTATCACACTTGCTCAATGCACCACACAATCATTGCGCACCCAGCATCATGGCACTCGGGATTCATGCCTAACATCTATATACTCCATCTTGCTCTCACACACCTACCAATGATACCAAGCCTCGCCCACTCTCTTGCTGCTTCCACATACCACCAGCTACGCCAGGCATATCATCCAAGCATAGGGCTATACAATCACTAATGTATTGCCCTCTCTCTTGCAGGACAAGGTGCACACAATAGAAGGGAGCAGAACAGAACTAACAAGGGATAAGGGTGTCTCCATCTTCTGAGCCCTACAGAGGGGATGGTTATCCATATCATATGCCCAGCTGCAATGAGGCCTGTGGCATCTGGCATCATTGAGAATATTGAGGATAATGGCATGTTGCTGGTTTATGCCCTATCTCAATCTCCAGCTCACCCTCATCCTGCTACCTGGCATGATGAGAAAGCTGAAGATAGTGTGACCAAAGGCTTATTGCTTTCCACTCCATTCCTCTTCCCTCATATTAAGCTTCCCCTTTCCGATTTTCTGATTTTGGAGACCCAAGAGCTGCCACCTTCCCAGCACCAGGAGGAGAATAGAGAGCTGCAGCATAGCACCGAAGAAGAGGCCTCATCACTTGATCTGACGCTCACAGCTATCAGCTCAGGTACTAGCACTGAACATACCTTAAAGACCAGTACAGAGTTGGGATAAGTATGTGGTGAGTCATCCAGACACAGTGGGCTGCAGTTAGGCCAGGGGTAAAGGATGGTTTGTTTGCCAGTACAATGGAGGACAAGGTGGCAAACAGATCCTGATGCAGGGGGCTCAGATGAGGACCGAGATGATGGTTCAGCTTCCATGAGACTGCTTATAGGCATGCATACCAAGATGCTGGGTGCACTGGTTGTCCTGTCAGACAAGCTTCTGTCACTGTCAAGGAGCATTGAGGAGTCCAGCTTCACCTTGATAGAGGATATGGCTTAGAGTTTTCCCGTTCCACAGACTCTGCTCCATCTCCTTGCAGACATGGCACTGCCAATGCTGCCACTTTTTGTAGCCTTTATGTGGATGGGTCACCTGTTCTGCTGCCCTCCCTGTGAATAGGCAACACTCTGGCACAACCAGGAACTCACAAAAACATCTTCAAAACACTGCAGAATGCTTCAGACACTTTATAATAGAAAAAGTTCCAAAATATTACATTACCTGTAATCATGGTACCTGGCCTTTTAAATAAGTCTATTGCAGGGCCCATCTTGCATCTTCATGCTTGTTTGTGTTTAGTAAATAACGCAGTTGCGACTTGGGTATCCATTGCCCAAATTTTGGATTCTGGCATCAGATTAGCTGGTTGGCAGTGCATACTTGCATGCATCTTTATCCTTACAGAAGATTATGTAGACATCACAGGAAATAGCCAGCAGCACGAGGACAAACAGAGAATGATGTAAAGTCCTCATGACTCTGCTACAAGCTACACGTACTGCTACAAAAGGCAATTTTTTACATATTGCTGAAAAAAGAGACATGCTTTTTGTCTTGCACTCATCAGGACACTTCGACAGAATACCAATATAAGGGGAAAACAATAATTTGTACTGCATGTGAAGAGAGTGCTGATCGGTTTCCAAGTGGACACATTACAAAACTCTAAATAGTGTCCAACATTCAATGTGATTCCACAATTAGACAACATTTGCTAAATAATTCTCAATGCGCTAAAAATTACGCTGACAAACAATTTAAGATTGTCAGCCGGGCTCGCAGTGTAGCGTATTTGAATGTACTAGAAGCTACATATATTAAGATACAGGGCCCTGGTCTTTGTAGACAGAAGGAACATGTACACACATTGCACCTGTTTAGGCTAAACAAAATAATTGACAGCCATTCGCTGACTCATTCCTCAGGGCAATGCATTGACCAGTCAGGGTCAAGCTTCCTGATTTAAATTTCAAACAATGCTTGGCAGTTATCTTTCAGTCACCATCACTGGTGCATTCTCCGTGGCAATACCTCTAACAATCAGAGTCCACTTGCCAACCAATCAGCACTCTGTTCACATACAGTATAAATTGTTGTTTTCCCCTTATGTTGGTATTCTTGCGAAATATCCTGATGAGTGCAAGATGAAAAGCTTCGACATGTCTCTTTTTTCGCCAGTACTCAAGTTCTGTACTACAAAAGGCTATTTGCAATTTTTTGTCTTAGGTGTCATTCTGGTACATCTATAATGCACTCCCTGCAAGGCCAGTATATGCTTCCTAAGATGCGGTTTCCAGAATTGCTCTTGGTACTCCAGGTGTGGTCTTACAATGGCTTTGTATAGCTGTGGCATGACTTCTACTCCCTTGTATTCTAGTCCTCTAGATGTAAAGGCCAGCATTTCGTTATCTTTGATTATTGCCTGTACCTGTTCATGACATTTTATTGATCTATGTACCTCCTCAAGGCTCTTAGGACCTCTATTTTTTCACTATTTAGAAAATACTCTGTCCAATCTGATCTTGGTCCCTTGGGATGACCTCATATTTGCCTATATTGAAATCCATTTGACACAGTTTTGCTCACCACCTCTTTGTACTTTTATGCTTCCAACTACGCTGCTTACTGTACCGCTGATCTTTGTGCCATTGGCTAGTTTGGATATGTAACTCTATCCCTATTATCTATATTGTTAGCAAATAAAATGAATAGTCAAGGTCCCAAGACACACCCTTCTGAGACACTACTAGTCTCATTCTGTCAATTAGGGTACCTGCCACACAGACAATTTCTCAACCAGGGCAATAATTTGCTTTCACTTTCATGCACCTCAATCTTAGCTAACAGTCTCTCACCACTCATCAAACTTGGATCTGCCTCTCTGCAAATTTGTTATCATTGCAGGCAAAAAGCAGTGGATCTCTCAGCGCAGCATATGGTGGGAATGTTGAACAAGATGACAGATGGCCTCAGGAGAGCACACATTTAGTCCCATGAATTGGAACAATAACAAACAGGAAGCCTGAGCCAATTTCCAGAAAGAGTTACCCAGAAGTAGAATTCACTACCACCTTTCAAACAGGATGAATCTAATGTTCATTTCAGCAACAGAACCTTAAAGAAAGAAATCCTGATTGGATATGTGCCCTCTCCAGCAGGAAAAAAAAACAGTTCGGACCAGTATTCTTATTTCCCAGTTTTTACCTTCTGGGTCTTTATTTACAAGGTTAGAGAGAAAACAGTATTGTATTGACTCAGGAGAAAATTACCTGATAGTCTTTAGGTTACAAATCCCAGAGTGCACAGTAGGCCTCCAGATCCATTAGAATCATAACCCAAAGGTCTTCCATCTGATGTGGTTGTCAAAATGGCCAATCTACAGCAGTTAGGATTTCATGGGTCAACAAATTGAAAACATTGGGAAAATGGTGCAATCAGTGATAACAGGACAGATAGTATGCTTGAGAACCAGGGTAATGGGTTTCCAGAGCATTCAAAAAATCTGGAATTAAAAGTATACTGATGACCATTGTTGTAAAAACCCACCTGTTTCACTAATGTCCTTTCAGGAAGGAAATCTGCTATCCTTACCTGTTCTGGCCTACATGTGACTCCAGACACACAGCAGCATGATTGACTTTTAACTGCCCTCTGAAATGGCCAGGCAACCCTCTCAGTTGTATCACAATTGCTAGAAAGTCTATCAGGATTGTAATTGAAACCAGACGGACCATCTGGCATCGACTTAGGCACCGGAAATGAAAATGGCAAACTCAGCCCTGTCAACCCTGCAAAGCCCTCCTTACTAACATAGAACCATAGAACCATAGAAAAGTTACAGCACAGAAGGAGGCCATTTGGCCCATCTTGTCCATGCCAGCCTGAGGACACCCAGGTGCCCTTTCTAATCCCACCTTCCTGCACCCAGCCCATAGCCCTGCAGCTTACAGCTCTTTAGGTGCAGATCCAGGTACTTTTTAAGATTTTTAAGTTTCCACCTCTACCACCAACTTGGGCAGCGAATTCCAGACACCCACTACCCTCTGCGTAAAAAAGTTCTTCCTCATGTCCCCCCTACACCTTCTGCCACTTATCTTGAATCTATGTCCCCTGGTTCTAGAATTCTCCATCAAGGGAAACAATTTTATCCTATCCACTCTATCTATTCCCCTCATAATTTCGTACACCTCAATCACGTCACCTCTCAGCCTTCTTTGTTCTAAGGAAAATAACTCCAAACTATCCAATCTCTCTTCGTAGCTACTCTTTTCTAACCCTGGCAACATTCTTGTAAACCTCCTCTGCACTCTCTTCAGAGCTATTACGTCTTTCCTGTAATGTGGTGACCAGAACTGCACACAATACTCCAGTTGTGACTTCACCGGTGTTTTATACAATTCCAACATTATATCCTTACTTTTATATTCTATACCTCTGCCAATGAAGGAGAGCTTGACATCTGGGGCTTGTGCCAAAATTGGAAGAGGTGTCATACAGACTAGTCAAGCAATAGCCTCAACACCGACTCCAGACCACATGAGGTCTCATGGCATCAGGTCAAACATGGACAAGGAAACTTCCTACTGACTACCATGTACCACCGCCCCCCACCCCCACCCCCTGAACCCCCTCAGCTGACGAATCAGTGCTCCTCCATGTTGAACACTACTTGGAAGAAGCACCAAGGGTAGCAAGGACTTCAATGTGGCTTGATAGCACCACTATTGACTGAGCTGGCTGAGTACGAAAGGACATAGCTGCAAGACTGGGTCTGCGGCAGGCGGTGAGGGAACCGACAAGAGGGAGAAACATACTTGACCTCATCCTCACCAGTCTACCTGTCGCAGATGCATCTGTCCATGACAATATCGGTAGGAGTGACCACCTGTGGAGATGAAGTCCTGTCTTCACATTGAGGGTACCATCCATTGTGTTGTGTGGCATTGCTGCCAAGCTAAATGGGATAGATTTTGAACAATTCTAACAACTCAAGACTGGGCATCCATGAAGTGCTGTGGGCCATCAGCAGCAGAATTGTATATGACCATAGTCTGTGAATTCATGGCCCAGCATAGCTCCACTCTACCATTACCATCAAGCCAGGGAATCAAACCTGATTAAATGAAGAGTGCAGGAAGGTAGACCAGGAGCAGCACCAGGCATACCTAAGAATGAGGTGTCAACCTGGTGAAGCTACAACATGGATCTACTTGCGTGCCAAACAGCATAAGCAGTGTGTGATAGAGCTAAGGGTTTCCACAAACAACGGATCAGATCTAAGCTCTGCAGTCCTGCCACACACAGTCATGAATGGCAGTGGACAATTAAACAACTCAAGGGAGGAGGGGGCTTCACAAATATCCCCATCCTCAATGATGGAGGAGCCCAGCACATCAGTGCAACAGATAAGGCTGAAGCATTTGCAACAATCTTCAGCCAGAAGTGCTGAGTGAATGATCAATCTTGACGTGCTCTGGAGGTCTCCTGCATCACAGATGCCAGTCTTCAGCCAGTTTGATTCATTCCACATATTAAGAATCTGAAGGCACTGGATACTGCAAAAGCTATGGGCCCTGGCAATATTCCTGCAATAGTGGAAAACTGCCTAGAAAAACAAAAAACGGTGTGCAAAGATTTAAGGTAAGGGGCAGGAGGTTTAGAGGGGATGTGAAGAAGAATTTTTTCACCCAGACGGTGGTGGGAATCTGGAACTCACTGCCTGAAAAGGTGGTAGAGTCAGAAACCCTCATAACATTTAAGAAGTATTTGGGTGTGCACTTGCGATGCCATGGCATACAAGGTTATGGGCCTAGTGCTGGAAAATGGGATTGGAATAGTTAGGTACTTGTTTGACTGGCGCAGACTTGATGGGCCGAAGGGCCTTTTTCTATGCTGTAGACCTCTATGACTCTAGGAAAAATCCAACCCAGTCAATTACTGCCCCATCAGTCTACTCTCCATCATCAGTTAAAGTGATGGAAGGGGTCATCAACAGTGCTATCAAGTGACACTTGCTTAGCAATAACCTACTCACTGATACTCAGTTTGGGTTCCACCAGGGTCATCCAGCTCCTAACCTCACGACAGCCTTGGTTCAAACATGGACAAAAGAGCTGAACTTCAGAGGCGAGGTGACTGCCCTTGACATCAAGGCAGCATTTGACCAAATGTGGCATCGAGGAGCCCTAACAAACGGGAGTCAATGGGAATCAAGGAAGAACTCTCTGCTGGTTGGAGTCGTACCCAGACCAAAGGAAGTTGGTTATGGTTGTTGGAGGTCAATCATCTCAGTCCCAAGATATCACTTCAGGAGTTCCTCAGGTTAGTGTTCTAGGGCCAACCATCTTCTTGTACTCAATGCCCCTATTAATAAAGCCTAAGATACTATATGCTTTATTAACTGCTCTCTCAACATGCCCTGCCATATTCAATGACCAAAAATGTACACACCAAAGATTATCACTCATGCCTCTGCAACTTCCACTCTTAATTCCCTCAGTACCCTTGGATGTATCTCATCCGGTCCTGGTACCTTATCTATTTTAAGTAAAGATAGCCTTTCTAACACCTCCTTCTTTTCAATTGTAAATTCTTCTAGTGTACCAGTTACCTCCTCTCTCACATTGGCCTGGGTAGCATTTTCTTCCTTTGTAAAGACGGATGCAAAATACTTGTTCAATACCTCCACTGTTTCTCCAGCCTCCACATGCAAGTCTCCTTTTTTGTCCTAATTGGCCCTAATTTTTCTTTTACCACCCTTTTATTACTTAATGCTCGTAGAACACTTTGAGATTCCCTTTTATGTTAGCTGCCAGCCTTTTTTCATGCTCTCTCCTTGCTTTCCTTATTAATTTCTTCACCTCCCCTTTCATTCTTCTATATTCAGCCTGATTGCCCTGGAACTATATCACTGTTCCTTCACTGTTGCTGAGTCAAAATCCTGGAGCTAGCCCTAACAGCGCTGTGTGTGTACCTACATCACATGGACTGCAGCAGTTCAAGAAGGTGGCTCCTGCACAAGGTGTCTGTGCAGGAGGCAACTCCCCCTGACCCAGCCACAAGTTTCACTAGCTTTTACAGGGTGGCCTGGACACTTGGCATTGGCCTCCCCAAGCCATGAGTAAAATCTCAGCAGTGGCAAGAGGAGAAATGACCACTTAAGGTCCTCAACTGACCCATGAGCGAGCAAGCCACCCGATGCCTCCCCTGCTATTTCTCCTAATTAAATGTTCGGAAGACTGGAGCCATTACCCTCGGCCTAGCCACTAACTCCATTCCCCTCCCTGGCCAAGGCTGAACCAGAACATTCAGAACCTCGGCATCTTATTTAACTCTGCAATGAGTTTCCAATCCCATCACCAAGGCTGCCTACTTCCACCTCAGTAATATTATTCATCTTTGCTCCATCTCAGCTCATGTGCAGTGGGAAATCTCATCCAAGCCTTTATTACCTCCAGACTCCACTATTTCAGTGCCCTCCTGGCCAACCACCCAGTTTCCACCATGAGATTATCTAACTGGCACCAATGTTAGAACTCATCACCCCTGTGCTCTCTGGTTAAGCAACACCTTGAAATGAAAATGTCATCCTCCTGTTTAAATCCCTCTATGGCCTTGCCCTTTCCCTAAATCTGTAACATTCTCCAGCCTTACAATTCTCCGAGAACTCTGTGTTGCTCCAAATCTGGCCTCTTGCACATCCCAATTTTAATCACTGCACCATTGGTGGCCACGGTATCAGCTTCTAATGCCTAAGTCCTGGAATTCCCTCCCTACACTGCCTCTCGATCCTTCCCCATTCCTTTAATATGCTCTTTAAAACCTATCTCATTGACCAAGCATTTGGTCACCTGTCCTGATAACTCCTATTTTATTCCAATCAGATTTTGCCTGATAATACTCCTGTGAAGTACATTGGGATGTGTTACCCTGTTAAAGGCACTATATAAATGCAAGTTGTAGTTGGAAGTGGTCATAGGCACAAACATCTAAATTTGCTGATGATAGAAAAGTGGGAGAGGGATGGAACAATTGAAACAACTTCAGAGGGGTTAGATTAGAAAGAACTGCTGAAACAAGCGGCAGGGAATAAGTATTCTGAATCTATTTGTACTAATCTAAAGGCCACAAAGCATGAGGAATCTGATGCACTTGTGAACAGCTCACTGATTATGCTCTGTCAAGTGCCTTGGGACATTTTACAACATTAATAATGCTATTTTAACGAAAGTTGACGTTGTTTTTCTGTTTATGTAGACCTGGAAGGCAGTCTGCTAGCACAACAGTGGCCCAAAACAAGGCAATTTCACAAAGCCAGCTGCAGCTCTTAGTTAACATTTACACTCACCAGCATAGCTCCATACACATGGCAGAAAGTGCAGTTACAGGGAGTACTCATTTGAAGTTGTGGTTGCATTCCTGAAAATTGCAACTTTAAGTGAATCATAAGTTCCCCAATGGCATTGTTCCATAGGAATAGGAATCAATATTAAAGCTGGTGTTAGGTTCCATCAGACATTTCTTGCCCGAAAAAAAACAATGTACAAATTGAAATAGTGTACCATACATGTGCAGCAGTGTGCATTCCCAGCTGAAAAAACATGCAAAACAAAATACATCACTAAATATAAAAGAAATACAATATACAATATTTTTTTAAAAATAGTACTCCCTTCAGTACAGTACTCTTAGATTGGCCAGACTCCACCCAGTCGCTGAGGTTGCTCATGCAGGGAGCAGCTGAAGCCCCAGCGCTACCTGCACTGACCAACGTCTGGCACTAGATGGAGAGCAGGTCTTCAGTGCAAGTTCAGAACCAGAACCAGAACAGCTGAACACAGATTCTAGTGCTGAAGGTAAGAACAGAGGACAGGAGGCAGGCTGGGGAACAATGCCATTGGGAGGGGAGGCAACACTGGGAAACAATATCGAGAGGCAAGGCGGGCAGTGGGGGAAAGAGGGACTGAGGGCAAGGGCAGAAGAGCTGTGGGAAAAGGTTTTGTACACTGGCAGGCCACAGAAGAGGTAGTCTGTTGCAAACAACATTAAACTGAAACTGGTAATGTCATATGGATATACTGACACTACTTTATGAATGAGATTAAAGTGAAACAATGTTAAATGGGGACTTTACAAAGGAAAAACTTGCTATCCAGGCCAAGGTGAGAGGGGAGGTAAATGGTACACTAGAAGAACTTACAATCAAGAGGAAGGAGATATTGTAAAGGCTATCTTTACTTAAAATAGATAAGGTACCAGGATTGGATGAGATGCATCCAAGGGCACTGAGGTAAGTGAGAGTGGAAATTGCAGAGGCACTAGTGATAATCTTGCAGTCTTCCTTAAATACAGGCAAGGTGCCAGAGGACTGGAGAACTGCGAATGTTAGACCCTTGTTCAAGAAGGGGTGCAAGGATAAAGCTGGCAACTACAGACCAGTCAATTTGACCTCAGTGGTAGGGAAACTTCTGGAAACTGTAGTACAGGATAAAATCAATAATCACTTAGACAAGTGCAGGATAGTTATGGAAAGCCAGCATGAATTCATTAAGGGAAAGGAATGTTTAGCTAACTTGCTGGAGTCTTTTGAGGAGGTAACAGAGAAGGTTGATGAGGGAAATGCTGTTGATGTAGTGTATATGAATTTTCAAAAGAAATTTTATACAGTGCAACATAACAGACTTGTGAGCAAAATTCTAGCTCATGGAATGAAAGGGAAAATAGGCACTTGGATAAGCAATTGGCTAAGTGACAGGAAACAGTAGTGGTAAATGTTTGTTTTTCAGATTGGAAGAAGGCTTGTAGTGGAGGTCCTCAGGGGTCAGTGTTGGAACCCTTGCTCTTCCTGATATTTTAATGACCTAGACTCTGGCGTGCAGGGCATGATTTCAAAATTTGTAGATGATACGAAGACTGGAAATGTTGTCACTTGTGATGGGGATAAGCTTGAACTTCAAAAGGACATAGACTTGTTGGTGGATTGGGCAGACAAGTGGCAGATGAAGTTCAATGCAGAGAAGTGTGAGATGTTTGTTTTGGTAGGAAGGGTATTGTGAGACAGTATAAAATAAAGGGAGAGCCTCTAAAGGAGGTGCAGGAATAGAGGGACGTCTGTGTGTACATACATAGGTCATTGAAAATGGGAGGGCATGTTGAGAGAGCAGTTAAAGCATGTAGTATCTTAGGCTTTATTAATAGGTGCATTGAGTACAAGAGTAAGGAGGTCACGTTGAACTTGTATAAGACACTAGTTGGGCCTCATCTGGAGTACTGCATCCAGTTCTGGCAGCCATACTTGAGGAAGGCAATGCAGACAGTACCGAGGAGATTCACAAGAATGATTTCTGGGTGAAAAACTGAGCTATGAGGATAGATTAGAGAGGTTGTGACAGTTTTCCTTGGAGAAAAGAAGGCTGAGAGGAGACTTGATAGAGGTATTCAAGATCCTGAGGGATATGAACAGGGTAAATAGTGAGAAACTGTTCCCACTCAAGAGAACATCAAGACCTAGAGGGCACAGATTTTAAATAATTGGAAAAAGGAGTAAATGCGATTTGAGGAAAGTTTTTTTCACCCAGAGAGTGTTGGAGTCTGGAACAAACTTCCTGAAAGGGTGGCGGGGGCAGGGTTCGATCGAGGTATTCAAAAGGGAGTTGGATTGCTACCTGCAAAGAGAGAATGTGCAAGGTTATGGGGATGAGGCAGGGGAGTGGGTCTAGGTCCATGCTCTTTCAGAAAGCCAGTTCACACGTAATGCTGAATGGCCTCCTTCTGCACTGTAAAGATTCTGTGATACTCTAATCAATTTGAGGAAATAGTACTGGCTGAGACACACTGCACAACACATGCCAAGTGATGATAGAAAATAAGAGGGGCCATTTGGATCACCCATCCTTTGTGGTAAGTACACCTGTAGGACTCTCGAAGCAAATTGGAGCATTTATATGTGATAATTATCACAGTAAAGAACTGAAACACTATAGCTTAATGTAGAAAAGAAGAGTCAGCACATGAGAATTATAAATACTGGAGCTCATATCTATTTACATTTTGATCATGTTTTACAGCTATTGACAAATTCAAACAGGAAACTAACTTTTCTCCAGAGAAATGTGAATTATCAGTAAACAAGTTGAAAAGGAAATAGTTTCATGAAAGACGATGTTATTTATGATCTTATTGTTTGTGGTAATGTAATACCCTGCATTTTAATATTACAAATGATTACTAGCTTCTTGGCATATAAAAATGTGATTGTTTTTGTCATTTGATTCAAGGATTGATTTTCTGCAAATTTTGATATTCTAAGGAAGAATTAGAAAAATGGGAATAATTGAATTACAGTTCTGAACAACCGTGAAATCTTGTCATGTTAAAACAGTGTTTTTAATATTGAAAACTTACTCCACGAATTCATGACTAAATGTGAACACTGGATTTTTTGTTTTTGAACTTTGACAAAAAGTGACAGAAGATGGTCTGATCGAGTGATATTTATGGTGTTTCTTTTATCCCCAAGTGTAATGGTACTTACCCTAGTTCATGGTTATAACCCAGTGAACTTTGACAGATCTAACGACATAAGCAATAAATTATCATTTTCCAAGGAATATACTGCAAACGTTAATGATAGATTTCAGTACATTGTAACACTAATGTTGGGTTTAATGTGAAATATCGCTGAGACTCTGAACCTCCTGGTGCTCTGCTGAACGTGAAATATCATCCATGCTACACTCCTCTTTGCCCCTGGGATAAGTGTGTAATATCATCTAGGCCGCACTCCCCTCTGCCCCTGGGATTAGTGTGAAATATCATCGAGAATGCACTCCTCTCTGCCCCTGGGATAAGTGTGCAATGTCATCGAGACTGCACTCCTCTCTGCCCCTGGGATAGGTGTGTAATATCATCCAGACTTCACTCCTCTCTGCCCCTGGGATAAGTGTGTAATATCATCTAGTCTGCGCTCCTCTTGCCCTGGGACTAATGTGAAATGTCATCTAGGCTGCACTCCTCTCTGTCCCTGGGCTTACTGCGAAATACCATCCAGACTGCACTCCTCTCTGTCCCTGGGATCAGTGTGAAATACCATCTAGACTGCACTCCTCTCTGTGCCTGGGTTTACTACGAAATACCAACTAGGCTGCACTCCTCTCCGTCCCTGGGTTTACTGCGAAATATCATCCAGACTGCACTCCTCTCTGCTCCAGGGACTAATGTAAAATATCATCTAGACTGCACTCCTCTCTGCCCATGAGATCAGTGTCAAATATCATCCAGGCTGCACTCCTCTCCATCCCTGGGATTAGTGTGAAATATCATCTAGGCTGCACTTCTCTCTCCACCTGGGATAAGTGTGTAATGTCATCTAGACTGCACTCCTCTCCGTCCCTGGGTTTACTGCGAAATATCATCCAGACTGCACTCCTCTCTGCTCCTGGGACTAATGTGAAATATCATCCAGACTGCACTCCTCTCTGCCCCTGGGATTAGTACGAAATATCATTCAGACTACACTCCTCTCTGCTCCCGGGATTAGTGTGAAATATCATATAAACTGCGCTCCGCTATACCCCAGGGATTAGTGTGAAATAACATCCAGACTGCACTCCTCTTTGCCCCTGGGATTAGTGTGAAATATCGTCTAGACTGCTCCCCTCTCTACCCCAGGGATTAGTGTGAAATATCATCTAGATTGCGCTCCTCTCTACCCCAGGGATTAGTGTGAAATATCATCTAGACTGCACTCCTCCCTGCCCCTTGGATAAGTGTCAATTATCATCTAGACTGCACTCCTCTCTGCCCCTGGGATTAGTGTGAAGCATCATCTAGGCTGCGCTCCTCTCTGCCCCTAGTACTAACGTGAAATATCATCCAGACTGCGCTCCTCTCTGCCCCTAGGACTAACGTGAAATATCATCCAGACTGCGCTCCTCTCTGCCCCTAGGACTAACGTGAAATATCATCCAGACTTCACTCCTCTCTGCCCCTGGTACTGGTGTGAAATATCATCTAGACTGCACTCCTCTCTGCCACTAGGACTAATGTGAAATATCATCTAGACTGCACTCCTCTCTGCCCCTGGGATAAGTGTGTAATATCATCCAGACTGCACTCCTCTCTGCCCCTGGGATAAATGCGTAATATCATCTATTCTGCACCCCTCTCTGCCCCTGGGATAAGTGTGTAATGTCCTCTAGACTGCGCTCCTCTCTGCCCCTAGGATTAGTGTGAAATATCATCTAGACTGCACTCCTCTCTGCCCCTGGAATACATGTGTAATGTCAACTAGACTGCACTCCTCTCTGCCCCTGGGATAAGTGTGAAATATCATCCCAACTGCAATCCTCTCTGCCCCGGGACTAATGTGAAATATCAGCTCGGTTGCACTCCTCTCTGACCCTGAGATTAGTGTGAATTATCATCCAGACTGCAGTCCTCTCTGCCCCTGGGATAAGGGTGTAATATGATCCAGACTGCATTACACTCTGCCCCAGGGATTAGTGTGAAATATCATCCCGATTGCAATCCTCTCTGCCCCGGGACTAATGTGAAATATCAGCTCGGTTGCACTCCTCTCTGACCCTGAGATTAGCGTGAAATATCATCCAGGCTGTGCTCCTCCCTGTCCCTGGGCTCACTGCGAAATACGATGTAGACTGCATTACTCTCTGTCCCTGGGTTTACTGCGAAAAACCATCTAGGCTGCACTCCTCTCTGTCCATGGGTTTACCGTGATATACTGTCCAGAATGCACTCCTCTCTGCTCCTGTGTTTACTGCGAAATACCATCTAGGCTGCACTCCTCTTTGCCCCTGGGATAAGTGTGCAATGTCATCTAGACTGCACTCGTCTCTGCCCCTGGGATAAGTGTGTAATATCATCTGGACTGTACTCCTCTCTGCCCCTGGGTTTAGTGTGAAATGTCATCTAGACTGCGCTCCTCTCTACCCCTGGGATTAGTGTTCAATGTCATCTAGACTGCACTCGTCTCTGCCCCTGGGATAAGTGTGTAATATCATCCAGACTTCACTCCTGTCTGCCCCTGGGATAAGTGTGTAATATCATCCAGACTTCACTCCTGTCTGCCCCTGGGATAAGTGTGTAATATCATCCAGACTTCACTCCTGTCTGCCCCTGGGATAAGTGTGTAATATCATCTAGTCTGCCCTCCTCTTGCCCTGGGACTAATGTGAAATGTCATCTAGGCTGTACTCCTATCTGTCCCTGGGCTTACTGCGAAATACCAATCAGACTGCATTCATCTCTGTCCCTGGGCTTACTGTGAAATACCATCCAGACTGCACTCGTCTCTGTCCCTGGGATCAGTGTGAAATATCATCTAGGCTGCACTCCTCTCTGCCCCTGGGATTAATGTGAAATATCATCCAGGCTGCGCTCCTCTCTGCCCCCGGGGCTAATGTGAAATATCATCCAGGCTGCGCTCCTCCCTACCTTAAGGACTCATGTGAAATATGATCCAGACTTCACTCCTCTCTGCCTCTAGGACTAATGTGAAATATCATCTCGGCTGCACTCCTCTCTGTCCCTGGGATAAGTGAGAAATATCATCTAGGCTGCACTTATCTCTGCCCCTGGGGATAATGTGGAATATCATCTAGGCTGCGCTCCTCTTGTCCCAAGGACTAAGGTGAAATATCATCTAGACTGCACAGCTCTCTGCACCTGGGATAAGTGTGTAACGTCATCTAGACTGCACTCCTCTCTGCCCCTTGGATAAGTGTGAAATGTCATCTCGACTGCACTCCTCTCTGGTCTTGGGATAAGTGTGTAATATCATCCAGACTGTACTCCTCTCTGCCCCTGGGATTAGTGTGAAAAATCATCTACACTGCGCTCCTCTCCATCCCTGGGACCAGTGTGAAATATCATCTAGACTGCACTCCTCTCTGCCCCTGCGATAAGTGCGTAATATCATCCAGACTGTACTCCTCTCTGCCCCTGGGATTAGTGTGAAATATTATCCAGGCTGCACTCCACTCCTTCCCTGGGATTAGTGTGAAATATCATCTAGACTGTACTCTTCTCGGACCCAAGGATTAATGTGTAATATCATCCTGACTGCACTCCTCTCTGCCCCTGGGATATGTGTGTAATATCATTCAGACTACACTCCTCTCTGCCCCTGGGATTAGTGTGAAATATCGTCTAGACTGCTCTCCTCTCTACCCCAGGGATTAGTGTGAAATATCATCTAGATTGCGCTCCTCTCTACCCCAGGGATTAGTGTGAAATATCATCTAGACTGCACTCCTCCCTGCCCCTTGGATAAGTGTGTAATGTCATCTAGACTGAACTCCTCTCTGCCCCTGGGATAAGTGTGAAATATCATCCAGACTGCACTCCTCTCTGCCCCTGGGATTAGTGTGAAGTATCATCTAGGCTGCGCTCCTCTCTGCCCCTAGTACTAACGTGAAATATCATCCAGACTGCGCTCCTCTCTGCCCCTAGGACTAACGTGAAATATCATCCAGACTGCGCTCCTCTCTGCCTCGACGACTAACGTGAAATATCATCTAGACTGCACTCCTCTCTGCCCCTGCGATAAGTGCGTAATATCATCCAGACTGTAGTCCTCTCTACCCCTGGGATTAGTGTGAAATATTATCCAGGCTGCACTCCACTCCTTCCCTGGGATTAGTGTGAAATATCATCTAGACTGTACTCTTCTCGGACCCAAGGATTAATGTGTAATATCATCCTGACTGCACTCCTCTCTGCCCCTGGGATATGTGTGTAATATCATTCAGACTACACTCCTCTCTGCCCCTGGGATTAGTGTGAAATATCGTTTAGACTGCTCTCCTCTCTACCCCAGGGATTAGTGTGAAATATCATCGAGATTGCGCTCCTCTCTACCCCAGGGATTAGTGTGAAATATCATCTAGACTGCACTCCTCCCTGCCCCTTGGATAAGTGTGTAATATCATCCAGACTGCACTCCTCTCTGCCCCTGGGATAAATGCGTAATATCATCTATTCTGCACTCCTCTCTGCCCCTGGGAGTCATGTGAAATATCCTCTATGCTGCACTCCTCAGTGCCCCTAGGACTAATGTGAAATATCATCTACACTGCACTCGTCTCTGCCCCTGGGATTAGTCTGAAATATCATCCAGGCTGCACCCCTCTCTGCCCCTGGGATAAGTGTGTAATATCCTCTAGACTGCGCTCCTCTCTGCCCCTAGGATTAGTGTGAAATATCATCCAGACTGCACTCCTCTCTGCCCTGACGACTAACGTGAAATATCATCTAGACTGCACTCCTCTCTGCCCCTGCGATAAGTGCGTAATATCATCCAGACTGTACTCCTCTCTGCCCCTGGGATTAGTGTGAAATATTATCCAGGCTGCACTCCACTCCTTCCCTGGGATTAGTGTGAAATATCATCTAGACTGTACTCTTCTCGGACCCAAGGATTAATGTGTAATATCATCCTGACTGCAGTCCTCTCTGCCCCTGGGATAGGTGTGTAATATCATTCAGACTGCACTCCTCTCTGCCCCTGGGATAAGTGTGTAATATCATCTAGACTGCACTCATCTCTGCCCCTGGAATAAGTGTGTAATATCATCCAGACTGCACTCGTCTCCATCCCTGGGATTAGTGTGAAATACCATCTAGACTGCACTCCTCTCTGTGCCTGGGTTTACTACGAAATACCAACTAGGCTGCACTCCTCTCCGTCCCTGGGTTTACTGCGAAATATCATCCAGACTGCACTCCTCTCTGCTCCAGGGACTAATGTAAAATATCATCTAGACTGCACTCCTCTCTGCCCCTGAGATCAGTGTCAAATATCATCCAGGCTGCACTCCTCTCCATCCCTGGGATTAGTGTGAAATATCATCTAGGCTGCACTTCTCTCTCCACCTGGGACTAATGTGAAATATCATCTAGCCTGTGCTTCTCTCTGCCCCTGGGGCTAATGTGAAATATCATCTAGGCTGCGCTCCTCTGTGCCCCTGGGATAAGTGTGTAATGTCATCTAGACTGCACTCCTCTCCGTCCCTGGGTTTACTGCGAAATATCATCCAGACTGCACTCCTCTCTGCTCCTGGGACTAATGTGAAATATCATCCAGACTGCACTCCTCTCTGCCCCTGGGATTAGTACGAAATATCATCTCGACTGCATTCCTCTCTGCCCCGGGATAAGTGTGTAATGGCATCTGGACAGCACTCCTCTCTGCCCCTGGGATAAGTGTGTAATATCATCTAGACTGCACTCTTCTCGGACCCAAGGATTAATGTGTAATATCATCCTGACTGCACTCCTCTCTGCCCCTGGGATATGTGTGTAATATCATTCAGACTACACTCCTCTCTGCTCCCGGGATTAGTGTGAAATATCATATAAACTGCGCTCCGCTATACCCCAGGGATTAGTGTGAAATAACATCCAGACTGCACTCCTCTTTGCCCCTGGGATGAGTGTGAAATATCGTCTAGACTGCTCCCCTCTCTACCCCAGGGATTAGTGTGAAATATCATCTAGATTGCGCTCCTCTCTACCCCAGGGATTAGTGTGAAATATCATCTAGACTGCACTCCTCCCTGCCCCTTGGATAAGTGTCAATTATCATCTAGACTGCACTCCTCTCTGCCCCTGGGATTAGTGTGAAGCATCATCTAGGCTGCGCTCCTCTCTGCCCCTAGTACTAACGTGAAATATCATCCAGACTGCGCTCCTCTCTGCCCCTAGGACTAACGTGAAATATCATCCAGACTGCGCTCCTCTCTGCCCCGACGACTAACGTGAAATATCATCCAGACTTCACTCCTCTCTGCCCCTGGTACTGGTGTGAAATATCAACTAGGCTGCACTCCTCTCTGCCCCTAGGACTAATGTGAAATATCATCTAGACTGCACTCCTCTCTGCCACTAGGACTAATGTGAAATATCATCTAGACTGCACTCCTCTCTGCCCCTGGGATAAGTGTGAAATATCATCCCGGCTGCACTCCTCTCTGCCCCTGGGATAAGTGTGTAATATCATCCAGACTGCACTCCTCTCTGCCCCTGGGATAAATGCGTAATATCATCTATTCTGCACTCCTCTCTGCCCCTGGGAGTCATGTGAAATATCCTCTATGCTGCACTCCTCAGTGCCACTAGGACTAATGTGAAATATCATCTACACTGCACTCGTCTCTGCCCCTGGGATTAGTCTGAAATATCATCCAGACTTCACTCCTGTCTGCCCCTGGGATAAGTGTGTAATATCATCCAGACTTCACTCCTGTCTGCCCCTGGGATAAGTGTGTAATATCATCCAGACTTCACTCCTGTCTGCCCCTGGGATAAGTGTGTAATATCATCTAGTCTGCCCTCCTCTTGCCCTGGGACTAATGTGAAATGTCATCTAGTCTGTACTCCTATCTGTCCCTGGGCTTACTGCGAAATACCAATCAGACTGCATTCATCTCTGTCCCTGGGCTTACTGTGAAATACCATCCAGACTGCACTCGTCTCTGTCCCTGGGATCAGTGTGAAATATCATCTAGGCTGCGCTCCTCTCTGCCCCTGGGATTAATGTGAAATATGATCCAGACTTCACTCCTCTCTGCCCCTGGGGATAATGTGGAATATCATCTAGGCTGCGCTCCTCTTGTCCCAAGGACTAAGGTGAAATATCATCTAGACTGCACAGCTCTCTGCACCTGGGATAAGTGTGTAACGTCATCTAGACTGCACTCCTCTCTGCCCCTTGGATAAGTGTGAAATGTCATCTCGACTGCACTCCTCTCTGGTCTTGGGATAAGTGTGTAATATCATCCAGACTGTACTCCTCTCTGCCCCTGGGATTAGTGTGAAAAATCATCTACACTGCGCTCCTCTCCATCCCTGGGACCAGTGTGAAATATCATCTAGACTACACTCCTCTCTGCCCCTGCGATAAGTGCGTAATATCATCCAGACTGTACTCCTCTCTGCCCCTGGGATTAGTGTGAAATATTATCCAGGCTGCACTCCACTCCTTCCCTGGGATTAGTGTGAAATATCATCTAGACTGTACTCTTCTCGGACCCAAGGATTAATGTGTAATATCATCCTGACTGCACTCCTCTCTGCCCCTGGGATATGTGTGTAATATCATTCAGACTACACTCCTCTCTGCCCCTGGGATTAGTGTGAAATATCGTCTAGACTGCTCTCCTCTCTACCCCAGGGATTAGTGTGAAATATCATCTAGATTGCGCTCCTCTCTACCCCAGGGATTAGTGTGAAATATCATCTAGACTGCACTCCTCCCTGCCCCTTGGATAAGTGTGTAATGTCATCTAGACTGAACTCCTCTCTGCCCCTGGGATAAGTGTGAAATATCATCTGGACTGCACTCCTCTCTGCCCCTGTGATTAGTGTCAATTATCATCCAGACTGCACTCCTCTCTGCCCCTGGGATTAGTGTGAAGTATCATCTAGGCTGCGCTCCTCTCTGCCCCTAGTACTAACGTGAAATATCATCCAGACTGCGCTCCTCTCTGCCCCTAGGACTAACGTGAAATATCATCCAGACTGCGCTCCTCTCTGCCTCGACGACTAACGTGAAATATCATCTAGACTGCACTCGTCTCTGCCCCTGGGATTAGTCTGAAATATCATCCAGGCTGCACCCCTCTCTGCCCCTGGGATAAGTGTGTAATATCCTCTAGACTGCGCTCCTCTCTGCCCCTAGGATTAGTGTGAAATATCATCCAGACTGCACTCCTCTCTGCCCTGACGACTAACGTGAAATATCATCTAGACTGCACTCCTCTCTGCCCCTGCGATAAGTGCGTAATATCATCCAGACTGTACTCCTCTCTGCCCCTGGGATTAGTGTGAAATATTATCCAGGCTGCACTCCACTCCTTCCCTGGGATTAGTGTGAAATATCATCTAGACTGTACTCTTCTCGGACCCAAGGATTAATGTGTAATATCATCCTGACTGCAGTCCTCTCTGCCCCTGGGATAGGTGTGTAATATCATTCAGACTGCACTCCTCTCTGCCCCTGGGATAAGTGTGTAATATCATCTAGACTGCACTCATCTCTGCCCCTGGAATAAGTGTGTAATATCATCCAGACTGCACTCGTCTCCATCCCTGGGATTAGTGTGAAATACCATCTAGACTGCACTCCTCTCTGTGCCTGGGTTTACTACGAAATACCAACTAGGCTGCACTCCTCTCCGTCCCTGGGTTTACTGCGAAATATCATCCAGACTGCACTCCTCTCTGCTCCAGGGACTAATGTAAAATATCATCTAGACTGCACTCCTCTCTGCCCCTGAGATCAGTGTCAAATATCATCCAGGCTGCACTCCTCTCCATCCCTGGGATTAGTGTGAAATATCATCTAGGCTGCACTTCTCTCTCCACCTGGGACTAATGTGAAATATCATCTAGCCTGTGCTTCTCTCTGCCCCTGGGGCTAATGTGAAATATCATCTAGGCTGCGCTCCTCTGTGCCCCTGGGATAAGTGTGTAATGTCATCTAGACTGCACTCCTCTCCGTCCCTGGGTTTACTGCGAAATATCATCCAGACTGCACTCCTCTCTGCTCCTGGGACTAATGTGAAATATCATCCAGACTGCACTCCTCTCTGCCCCTGGGATTAGTACGAAATATCATCTCGACTGCATTCCTCTCTGCCCCGGGATAAGTGTGTAATGGCATCTGGACAGCACTCCTCTCTGCCCCTGGGATAAGTGTGTAATATCATCTAGACTGCACTCTTCTCGGACCCAAGGATTAATGTGTAATATCATCCTGACTGCACTCCTCTCTGCCCCTGGGATATGTGTGTAATATCATTCAGACTACACTCCTCTCTGCTCCCGGGATTAGTGTGAAATATCATATAAACTGCGCTCCGCTATACCCCAGGGATTAGTGTGAAATAACATCCAGACTGCACTCCTCTTTGCCCCTGGGATGAGTGTGAAATATCGTCTAGACTGCTCCCCTCTCTACCCCAGGGATTAGTGTGAAATATCATCTAGATTGCGCTCCTCTCTACCCCAGGGATTAGTGTGAAATATCATCTAGACTGCACTCCTCCCTGCCCCTTGGATAAGTGTCAATTATCATCTAGACTGCACTCCTCTCTGCCCCTGGGATTAGTGTGAAGCATCATCTAGGCTGCGCTCCTCTCTGCCCCTAGTACTAACGTGAAATATCATCCAGACTGCGCTCCTCTCTGCCCCTAGGACTAACGTGAAATATCATCCAGACTGCGCTCCTCTCTGCCCCGACGACTAACGTGAAATATCATCCAGACTTCACTCCTCTCTGCCCCTGGTACTGGTGTGAAATATCAACTAGGCTGCACTCCTCTCTGCCCCTAGGACTAATGTGAAATATCATCTAGACTGCACTCCTCTCTGCCACTAGGACTAATGTGAAATATCATCTAGACTGCACTCCTCTCTGCCCCTGGGATAAGTGTGAAATATCATCCCGGCTGCACTCCTCTCTGCCCCTGGGATAAGTGTGTAATATCATCCAGACTGCACTCCTCTCTGCCCCTGGGATAAATGCGTAATATCATCTATTCTGCACTCCTCTCTGCCCCTGGGAGTCATGTGAAATATCCTCTATGCTGCACTCCTCAGTGCCACTAGGACTAATGTGAAATATCATCTACACTGCACTCGTCTCTGCCCCTGGGATTAGTCTGAAATATCATCCAGACTTCACTCCTGTCTGCCCCTGGGATAAGTGTGTAATATCATCCAGACTTCACTCCTGTCTGCCCCTGGGATAAGTGTGTAATATCATCCAGACTTCACTCCTGTCTGCCCCTGGGATAAGTGTGTAATATCATCTAGTCTGCCCTCCTCTTGCCCTGGGACTAATGTGAAATGTCATCTAGTCTGTACTCCTATCTGTCCCTGGGCTTACTGCGAAATACCAATCAGACTGCATTCATCTCTGTCCCTGGGCTTACTGTGAAATACCATCCAGACTGCACTCGTCTCTGTCCCTGGGATCAGTGTGAAATATCATCTAGGCTGCGCTCCTCTCTGCCCCTGGGATTAATGTGAAATATGATCCAGACTTCACTCCTCTCTGCCCCTGGGGATAATGTGGAATATCATCTAGGCTGCGCTCCTCTTGTCCCAAGGACTAAGGTGAAATATCATCTAGACTGCACAGCTCTCTGCACCTGGGATAAGTGTGTAACGTCATCTAGACTGCACTCCTCTCTGCCCCTTGGATAAGTGTGAAATGTCATCTCGACTGCACTCCTCTCTGGTCTTGGGATAAGTGTGTAATATCATCCAGACTGTACTCCTCTCTGCCCCTGGGATTAGTGTGAAAAATCATCTACACTGCGCTCCTCTCCATCCCTGGGACCAGTGTGAAATATCATCTAGACTACACTCCTCTCTGCCCCTGGGATTAGTGTGAAATATCGTCTAGACTGCTCTCCTCTCTACCCCAGGGATTAGTGTGAAATATCATCTAGATTGCGCTCCTCTCTACCCCAGGGATTAGTGTGAAATATCATCTAGACTGCACTCCTCCCTGCCCCTTGGATAAGTGTGTAATGTCATCTAGACTGAACTCCTCTCTGCCCCTGGGATAAGTGTGAAATATCATCTGGACTGCACTCCTCTCTGCCCCTGTGATTAGTGTCAATTATCATCCAGACTGCACTCCTCTCTGCCCCTGGGATTAGTGTGAAGTATCATCTAGGCTGCGCTCCTCTCTGCCCCTAGTACTAACGTGAAATATCATCCAGACTGCGCTCCTCTCTGCCCCTAGGACTAACGTGAAATATCATCCAGACTGCGCTCCTCTCTGCCTCGACGACTAACGTGAAATATCATCTAGACTGCACTCGTCTCTGCCCCTGGGATTAGTCTGAAATATCATCCAGGCTGCACCCCTCTCTGCCCCTGGGATAAGTGTGTAATATCCTCTAGACTGCGCTCCTCTCTGCCCCTAGGATTAGTGTGAAATATCATCCAGACTGCACTCCTCTCTGCCCTGACGACTAACGTGAAATATCATCTAGACTGCACTCCTCTCTGCCCCTGCGATAAGTGCGTAATATCATCCAGACTGTACTCCTCTCTGCCCCTGGGATTAGTGTGAAATATTATCCAGGCTGCACTCCACTCCTTCCCTGGGATTAGTGTGAAATATCATCTAGACTGTACTCTTCTCGGACCCAAGGATTAATGTGTAATATCATCCTGACTGCAGTCCTCTCTGCCCCTGGGATAGGTGTGTAATATCATTCAGACTGCACTCCTCTCTGCCCCTGGGATAAGTGTGTAATATCATCTAGACTGCACTCATCTCTGCCCCTGGAATAAGTGTGTAATATCATCCAGACTGCACTCGTCTCCATCCCTGGGATTAGTGTGAAATACCATCTAGACTGCACTCCTCTCTGTGCCTGGGTTTACTACGAAATACCAACTAGGCTGCACTCCTCTCCGTCCCTGGGTTTACTGCGAAATATCATCCAGACTGCACTCCTCTCTGCTCCAGGGACTAATGTAAAATATCATCTAGACTGCACTCCTCTCTGCCCCTGAGATCAGTGTCAAATATCATCCAGGCTGCACTCCTCTCCATCCCTGGGATTAGTGTGAAATATCATCTAGGCTGCACTTCTCTCTCCACCTGGGACTAATGTGAAATATCATCTAGCCTGTGCTTCTCTCTGCCCCTGGGGCTAATGTGAAATATCATCTAGGCTGCGCTCCTCTGTGCCCCTGGGATAAGTGTGTAATGTCATCTAGACTGCACTCCTCTCCGTCCCTGGGTTTACTGCGAAATATCATCCAGACTGCACTCCTCTCTGCTCCTGGGACTAATGTGAAATATCATCCAGACTGCACTCCTCTCTGCCCCTGGGATTAGTACGAAATATCATCTCGACTGCATTCCTCTCTGCCCCGGGATAAGTGTGTAATGGCATCTGGACAGCACTCCTCTCTGCCCCTGGGATAAGTGTGTAATATCATCTAGACTGCACTCTTCTCGGACCCAAGGATTAATGTGTAATATCATCCTGACTGCACTCCTCTCTGCCCCTGGGATATGTGTGTAATATCATTCAGACTACACTCCTCTCTGCTCCCGGGATTAGTGTGAAATATCATATAAACTGCGCTCCGCTATACCCCAGGGATTAGTGTGAAATAACATCCAGACTGCACTCCTCTTTGCCCCTGGGATGAGTGTGAAATATCGTCTAGACTGCTCCCCTCTCTACCCCAGGGATTAGTGTGAAATATCATCTAGATTGCGCTCCTCTCTACCCCAGGGATTAGTGTGAAATATCATCTAGACTGCACTCCTCCCTGCCCCTTGGATAAGTGTCAATTATCATCTAGACTGCACTCCTCTCTGCCCCTGGGATTAGTGTGAAGCATCATCTAGGCTGCGCTCCTCTCTGCCCCTAGTACTAACGTGAAATATCATCCAGACTGCGCTCCTCTCTGCCCCTAGGACTAACGTGAAATATCATCCAGACTGCGCTCCTCTCTGCCCCGACGACTAACGTGAAATATCATCCAGACTTCACTCCTCTCTGCCCCTGGTACTGGTGTGAAATATCAACTAGGCTGCACTCCTCTCTGCCCCTAGGACTAATGTGAAATATCATCTAGACTGCACTCCTCTCTGCCACTAGGACTAATGTGAAATATCATCTAGACTGCACTCCTCTCTGCCCCTGGGATAAGTGTGAAATATCATCCCGGCTGCACTCCTCTCTGCCCCTGGGATAAGTGTGTAATATCATCCAGACTGCACTCCTCTCTGCCCCTGGGATAAATGCGTAATATCATCTATTCTGCACTCCTCTCTGCCCCTGGGAGTCATGTGAAATATCCTCTATGCTGCACTCCTCAGTGCCACTAGGACTAATGTGAAATATCATCTACACTGCACTCGTCTCTGCCCCTGGGATTAGTCTGAAATATCATCCAGACTTCACTCCTGTCTGTCCCTGGGATAAGTGTGTAATATCATCCAGACTTCACTCCTGTCTGCCCCTGGGATAAGTGTGTAATATCATCCAGACTTCACTCCTGTCTGCCCCTGGGATAAGTGTGTAATATCATCTAGTCTGCCCTCCTCTTGCCCTGGGACTAATGTGAAATGTCATCTAGTCTGTACTCCTATCTGTCCCTGGGCTTACTGCGAAATACCAATCAGACTGCATTCATCTCTGTCCCTGGGCTTACTGTGAAATACCATCCAGACTGCACTCGTCTCTGTCCCTGGGATCAGTGTGAAATATCATCTAGGCTGCGCTCCTCTCTGCCCCTGGGATTAATGTGAAATATGATCCAGACTTCACTCCTCTCTGCCCCTGGGGATAATGTGGAATATCATCTAGGCTGCGCTCCTCTTGTCCCAAGGACTAAGGTGAAATATCATCTAGACTGCACAGCTCTCTGCACCTGGGATAAGTGTGTAACGTCATCTAGACTGCACTCCTCTCTGCCCCTTGGATAAGTGTGAAATGTCATCTCGACTGCACTCCTCTCTGGTCTTGGGATAAGTGTGTAATATCATCCAGACTGTACTCCTCTCTGCCCCTGGGATTAGTGTGAAAAATCATCTACACTGCGCTCCTCTCCATCCCTGGGACCAGTGTGAAATATCATCTAGACTACACTCCTCTCTGCCCCTGCGATAAGTGCGTAATATCATCCAGACTGTACTCCTCTCTGCCCCTGGGATTAGTGTGAAATATTATCCAGGCTGCACTCCACTCCTTCCCTGGGATTAGTGTGAAATATCATCTAGACTGTACTCTTCTCGGACCCAAGGATTAATGTGTAATATCATCCTGACTGCACTCCTCTCTGCCCCTGGGATATGTGTGTAATATCATTCAGACTACACTCCTCTCTGCCCCTGGGATTAGTGTGAAATATCGTCTAGACTGCTCTCCTCTCTACCCCAGGGATTAGTGTGAAATATCATCTAGATTGCGCTCCTCTCTACCCCAGGGATTAGTGTGAAATATCATCTAGACTGCACTCCTCCCTGCCCCTTGGATAAGTGTGTAATGTCATCTAGACTGAACTCCTCTCTGCCCCTGGGATAAGTGTGAAATATCATCTGGACTGCACTCCTCTCTGCCCCTGTGATTAGTGTCAATTATCATCCAGACTGCACTCCTCTCTGCCCCTGGGATTAGTGTGAAGTATCATCTAGGCTGCGCTCCTCTCTGCCCCTAGTACTAACGTGAAATATCATCCAGACTGCGCTCCTCTCTGCCTCGACGACTAACGTGAAATATCATCTAGACTGCACTCCTCTCTGCCCCTGCGATAAGTGCGTAATATCATCCAGACTGTAGTCCTCTCTACCCCTGGGATTAGTGTGAAATATTATCCAGGCTGCACTCCACTCCTTCCCTGGGATTAGTGTGAAATATCATCTAGACTGTACTCTTCTCGGACCCAAGGATTAATGTGTAATATCATCCTGACTGCACTCCTCTCTGCCCCTGGGATATGTGTGTAATATCATTCAGACTACACTCCTCTCTGCCCCTGGGATTAGTGTGAAATATCGTTTAGACTGCTCTCCTCTCTACCCCAGGGATTAGTGTGAAATATCATCGAGATTGCGCTCCTCTCTACCCCAGGGATTAGTGTGAAATATCATCTAGACTGCACTCCTCCCTGCCCCTTGGATAAGTGTGTAATATCATCCAGACTGCACTCCTCTCTGCCCCTGGGATAAATGCGTAATATCATCTATTCTGCACTCCTCTCTGCCCCTGGGAGTCATGTGAAATATCCTCTATGCTGCACTCCTCAGTGCCCCTAGGACTAATGTGAAATATCATCTACACTGCACTCGTCTCTGCCCCTGGGATTAGTCTGAAATATCATCCAGGCTGCACCCCTCTCTGCCCCTACAACTAATGTGTAATATCATCCAGACTGCACTCCTCTCCACCCCTGGGATAAGTGTGTAATGTCATCTAGAATGCACTCCTCTCTGTCCCTGGGATAAGTGTGTAATGTCATCTAGACTGAACTCCTCTCTGCCCCTGGGATAAGTGTGTAATATCATCTGGACTGTACTCCTCTCTGCCCCCGGGATTAGTGTGAAATATCATCTAGACTGCACTCCTCTCTGCCCCTGAGATTAGTGTCAATTATCATCCAGTCTGCACTGATCTGTGCCACTGGGATAAGTGTGTAATGTCATCTAGACTGCACTCTCTCTGCCCCTGGGATAAGTGTGTAATATCATCCAGACTGCACCCCTCTCTGCCCCTGGGATTAGTGTGTCATATCATCCAGACTTCACTCCTCTCTGCCCCTGGGATAAGTGTGTAATATCATCTAGGCTGCGCTCCTCTTGCCTTGCGACTAATGTGAAATGTCATCTAGTCTGTACTCCTATCTGTCCCTGGGCTTACTGCGAAATACCAACTAGACTGCATTCATCTCTGTCCCTGGGCTTACTGCGAAATACCATCCAGACTGCACTTCTCTCTGTCCCTGGGATCAGTGTAAAATATCATCTAGGCTGCGCTCCTCTCTGCCCCTGGGATTAATGTGAAATATCATCTAGGCTGCGCTCCTCTCGTCCCCCGGGGCTAATGTGAAATATCATCTAGGCTGCGCTCCTCTTTACCCCGAGGACTAATGTGAAATATGATCCAGACTGCACTCCTCTCCGCCCCTGGGATTAGTGTGTAATGTCATCTCGGCTGCACTCCTCTCTGCCCCTGGATTAAGTGTGTAATGTCATCTAGACTGCACTCCTCTCTGCCCCAGGGATAAGTGTGTAATGTCATCTCGTAAGTGAGAAATATCATCTCGGTTGCGCTTATCTCTGCCCCTGGGGATAGTGTGGAATATCATCTAGGCTGCGCTCCTCTTTGCCCCAAGGACTAAGGTGAAATATCATCTAGACTGCACAGCTCTCTGCCCCTGGGATAAGTGTGTAATGTCACCTAGACTGCACCCCTCTCTTCCCCTGGGATATGTGTGAAATGTCATCTCGATTGCACTCCTCTCTGGCCTTGGGATAAGTGTGTAATATCATCCAGACTGCACTACTCTCTGCCCCTGGGATTCGTGTGAAATTTCATCTAGACTGCACTCCTCTCTGCCCCTGGGATTAGTGTGAAATATCATCCAGGTTGCACTCCTCTCCTTCCCTGGGATTAGTGTGAAATATCATGTAGACTGCACTCCTCTCTGCCACTGGGATAAGTGTGTAAAATCATCTAGACTGCACTCTTCTCGGACCCAAGGATTAATGTGTAATATCATCCTGACTGCACTCCTCTCTGCCCCTGGGATATGTGTGTAATATCATTCAGCCTACACTCCTCTCTGCTACCGGGATTAGTGTGAAATATCATGTAAACTGCGCTCCTCTATACCCCAGGGATTAGTGTGAAATAACATCCAGACTGCACTCCTCTCTGCCCCTGGGATTATTGTGAAATATCGTCTAGACTGCTCTCCTCTCTGCCCCTGGGATTAATGTGAAATATCATCGAGAATGCACTCCTCTCTGCCCCTGGGATAAGTGTGTAATGTCATCTAGACTGCACTCGACTCTGCGCCTGGGATAAGTGTGTAATATCATCTAGTCTGCGCTCCTCTTGCCCTGGTACTAATGTGAAATGTCATCTAGGATGTACTCCTATCTGTCCCTGGGCTTACTGCGAAATACCAACTAGACTGCATTCATCTCTGTCCCTGGGCTTACTGCGAAATACCATCCAGACTGCACTCCTTTCTCTCCCTTGGATCAGTGTGAAATATCATCTAGGCTGCGTTCCTCTCTGCCCCTTTGACTAATGTGAAATATCATCTAGGCTGCGCTCCTCTCTGCCCCTGTGGCTAATGTGAAATATCATCCAGGCTGCGCTCCTCTCTACCCCGAGGACTAATGTGAAATATCATCCAGACTGCATCCTCTCTGCCCCTGGGATTAGTGTGTAATATCATCTCGGCTGCACTCCTCTCTGTCCCTGGGATAAGTGAGAAATATCATCTCGGCTGCACTTATCTCTGCCCCTGGGGATAATGTGGAATATCATCTAGGCTGCGCTCCTCTTGGCCGCAAGGACTAAGGTGAAATATCATCTAGACTGCACAGCTCTCTGCCCCTGGGATAAGTGTGTAATGTCATCTAGACTGCACTCCTCTCTGCCCCTGGGATAAGTGTGAAATGTCATCTCGACTGCACTCCTCTCTGGCCTTGGGATAAGTGTGTAATATCATCCAGACTGCACTACTCTCTGCCCCTGGGATTCGTGTGAAATATCATCCAGGCTGCGCTCCTCTCCTTCCCTGGGATTAGTGTGAAATATCATCTAGACTGCACTCCTCTCTGCCCCTTGGATAAGTGTTTAATATCATTCAGACTGCACTCCTCTCTGCCCCTGGGATTAGTGTCAATTATCATCCAGACTTCAGTCCTCTCTGCCACTGGGATATCTGTGTAAAATCATCTAGACTGCACTCTTCTCGGACCCAAGGATTAATGTATAATATCATCCTGACTGCACTCTTCTGTGCCCCTGGGATATGTGTGTAATATCATTCAGACTACACGCCTCTCTGCTCCCGGGATAAGTGTGTAATTTCTTCAAGACTGCACTCCTCTCTGCCCTTGGGCTAAGTATGTAATATCATCTAGAGTGCGATCATCTCTGTCCCTGGGCTTACTGCGAAATACCATATAGACTGCATTCCTCTCTGTCCCTGTGTTTACTGCGAAATACCATCCAGACTGCACTCCTCTCTGCCCCTGGGATAAGTGTGTAATGTCATCTAAACTGCACTTCTCTCTGTCCCTGGGAGAAGTGTGTAATGTCATTTAGACTGCACTCCTCTCTGCCCCTGGGATAAGTGTGTAATGTCATCTAGACTGCACTCCTCTGTGCCCCTGGGATAAGTGTGTAATGTCATCTAGACTGCACTCCTCTCTGCCCCTGGGATTAGTGTAAATATCATCCAGAGTGCACTCGTTTCTGCCCCTGGGATCAATGTGAAAATCATCTAGACTGCGCACCACTCTGCCCCTGGGATTACTGTGAAATATTATCTAGACTGCACTCCTCTCTGCCCCTGAGATAAGTGTGTAATATCATTCAGACTGCACTGCTCTCTGCCCCTGGGATTAGCGTGAAATATCAACAAGGCTGCACTCCTCTCCGTCCCTGGGATCAGTGTTAAAAATCATCTAGACTGCACTCCTGTCTGCCCCTGGATTAGTGTGAAGTATCATCCAGGCTGTGCTTCTCTCTGTCCCTGAGCTCACTGCGAAATACCATCTAGACGGCATTCGTCTCTGTCCTTGGGTTTAGTGTGAAATACCATCTAGGCTGCACTCCTCTCTGACCCTGGGAGGAGTGTGAAATATCATCCAGTCTGCACTCCTCTCTTCCCCTAGGACGTACGTGAAATATCATCCTGACTGCACTCCTCTCTGCTCCCGGGATTAGTGTGAAATATCATCTAAACTGCGCTCCTCTATACGCCAGGGATTAGTGTGAAATAACATCCAGACTGCACTCCTCTCTGCCCCTGGGATTAGTGTGAAATATCATCTAGACTGCTCCCCTCTCTACCCCAGGGATTAGTGTGAAATATCATCTAGACTGCACTCCTCTCTGCCCCTGCGATTAGTGTGTAATATCATCCAGACTGTACTCCTCTCTGCCCCTGGGATTAGTGTGAAAAATCATCTACACTGCGCTCCTCTCCATCCCTGGGACCAGTGTGAAGTATCATCTAGACTGGACTTCTCTCTGCCCCTGTGATTAGTGTCAATTATCGTCCAGGCTGCACTCCTCTCTGCCCCTGCGATTAGTGTGAAGTATCAGCTAGGCTGCGCTCCTCTCTGCCCCTAGTACTAACGTGAAATATCATCCACACTGCGCTCCACTCTGCCCCGACGACTAACGTGAAATATCATCCAGACTTCACTCCTCTCTGCCCCTGGTACTGGTGTGAAATATCAACTAGGCTGCACTCCTCTCTGCCCTAGGACTAAAGTGAAATATCATCTAGACTGCACTCCTCTCTGCCACTAGGACTAATGTGAAATATCATCTAGACTGCACTCCTGTCTGCCCCTGGGATAAGTGTGTAATTTCTTCAAGACTGCACTCCTCTCTGCCCTTGGGCTAAGTATGTAATATCATCTAGACTGCGCTCATCTCTGTCCCTGGGCTTACTGCGAAATACCATATAGACTGCATTCCTCTCTGTCCCTGTGTTTACTGCGAAATACCATCCAGACTGCACTCCTCTCTGTCCCTGGGGTCAGTGTGAAATATCATCTAGGCTGCGCTCCTCTCTGTCCCTAGGACGAAGGTGAAATATCATCCAGACTGCACTCCTCTCTGCCCCTGGGATAAGTGTGTAATGTCATCTAAACTGCACTCCTCTCTGCCCCTGGGATAAGTGTGTAATGTCATCTAGACTGCACTCCTCTCTGCCCCTGGGATAAGTGTGTAAAGTCATCTAGACTGCAGTCGTTTCTGCCCCTGGGATTAGCGTAAATATCATCCAGGGTGCACTCGTTTCTGCCCCTGCGATCAATGTGAAAATCATCTAGACTGCGCACCACTCTGCCCCTGGGATTAGTGTGAAATATCATCTAGACTGCACTCCTCTCTGCCCCTGAGATAAGTGTGTAATATCATTCAGACTGCACTGCTCTCTGCCCCTGGGATTAGCGTGAAATATCAACCAGGCTGCACTCCTCTCCGTCCCTGGGATCAGTGTTAAAAATCATCTAGACTGCACTCCTGTCTGCCCCTGGATTAGTGTGAAATATCATCCAGACTGACCTCCCCTCTGCCCTTGGGATTAGTGTGAAATATCATCCAGGCTGTGCTCCTCTCTGTCCCTGAGCTCACTGCGAAATACCATCTAGACGGCATTCGTCTCTGTCCTTGGGCTTAGTACGAAGTACCATCTAGGCTGCACTCCTCTCTGACCCTGGGAGGAGTGTGAAATATCATCCAGTCTGCACTCCTCTCTTCCCCTAGGATTTACGTGAAATATCATCCAGACTGCACTCCTCTGTGCCCCTGGGACTAGTGTGTAATATGTTCTCGGCTGCACTCCTCTCTGCCCCTGGGATTAGCGTGCAATATCATCTAGACTGCACTCCTCTCTGCGCCTAGGACTAACGTGAAATATCATCTAGACTGCACTCCTCACTCCCCCTGGGATAAATTTGTAAAATCATCTAGACTGCACTCTAGACTCACCCTGGGATTAGTGTGAAATATCATCCAGGCTGCACTTCTCTTTGCCTTTGGGATTAGTGTGTAATGTCTACAAGACTGCACTCCTCTCTGCTCCTGGGATTAGTATGAAATATCATCTCGACTGCATTCCTCTCTGCCCCCGGGATAAGTGTGTAATGGCATCTGGACAGCACTCCTCTCTGCCCCCGGGATAATTGTGTAAATTCATCTAGACTGCATTCATCTCTGCCCCTGGGTTTACTGGGAAATACCATCTAGGCTGCACTCCTCCCTGTCCCTGGGATTACTGCGAAATACCATCTAAACTGCATTCCTCTCTGACCCTGGGCATACCGCGAAATACCAACTGGACTGCATTCCTCTCTGTCCCTGGGTTTACTGCGAAATACCATCTAGGCTGCACTCCTCTCTGCCCGTGGGATAAGTGTGTAATATCATCCAGGCTGCACTCCTCTCTGCTCCTGGGACTGTTGTGAAATAGCATCTAGGCTGCGCTCCTCTCTGCCTTTAGGACTCACGTGAAACATCATCCAGACTGCACTCCTCTCTGCCACTAGGACTAACGTGAAATATCATCCAGACTTCACTCCTCTCTGCCCCTGGTACTGGTGTGAAATATCAACTAGGCTTCATTCCTCTCTGCCCTTAGGACTAATGTGAAACATCATCCAGACTGCACTCCTATCTGCCACTAGGACTAATGTGAAATATCATCTAGACTGCACTCCTCTCTGCCCCTGGGATTAGTGTGTAATATCATCCAGGCTGTGCTCCTCTCTGACCCTGAGATTAGTGTGAATTATCATCCAGACTGCAGTCCTCTCTGCCCCTGGGATAAGGGTGTAATATGATCCAGACTGAATTACTCTCTGCCGCTGAGATTAGTGTGAAATATCATCTAGACTGCGCTCCTCTCTGCCCCCGGGGTTAGCGTGTAATGTCATCTAGACTGCACCCTTCTCTGCCCCTGGGATAAGTGTGTAATATCATCCAGACTGCACTCCTCTCTGCCCCTGGGATTAGTGTGAAATATCATCTAGACTGCACTCCTCCCTGCCCCTGGGATAAGTGTGTAATGTCATCTAGACTGCACTCCTCTCTGCCCCTGGGATAAGTGTGTAATATCATCCAGACTGCACTCCTCTCTGCCCCTGGGATTAGTGTGAAATATCATCTAGACTGCACTCCTCTCTGCCCCTGGGATAAGTGTGTAATGTCATCTAGACTGCACTCCTCTCTGCCCCTGGGATAAGTGTGTAATATCATTCAGACAGCACTCCTCTCTGCCCCCGTGATTAGGGTGAAATATCATCCAGGCTGCACTCATCTCCATCCCTGGGATTAGTGTGAAATATCATCTAGACTGCATCTTCTCTGACCCTGAGATTAGTGTCAATTATCATCCAGACTGCACTGCTCTCAGCCCCTGGTATAAATGTGAAAAATCATCTAGACTGCACTGCTCTCTGCCCCTGGGATAAGCGTGTAATGTCATCTAGACTGCACTCCTCTCTGCTTTTGGGATAAGTGTGTAATATCATCCAGACTGTACTCCTCTCTACCCCTTGGTTAAGTGTGTAACATCATCCAGACGGCACTCCTCTCTGCCCCTGGGATTAGTGTGTAATGTCATCTAGGCTGCACTCCTCTCTGTCCCGGGGTTTACTGCGAAATAACAACTAGGCTGCACTCCTCTCTGCCCTTAGGACTAACGTGAAACATCATCTAGACTGCACTCCTCTCTGCCACTAGGACTAATGTGAAATATCATCTAGACTGCACTGCTCTCTGCCCCGGGATAAGTGTGTAATTTCATCAAGACTGCACTCTTTCTTGCCCCTGGGATTAGTGTGAAATATCATCTAGACTGCACTCCTCTCTGCCCCTGGGATTAGTGTGAAATATCACCTAGACTGCACTCCTCTCTGCGCCTAGGACTAACGTGAAATATCATCTAGACTGCACTCCTCACTCCCCCTGGGATAAGTTTGTAAAATCATCTAGACTGCACTCTAGACTGACCCTGGGATTAGTGTGAAATATCATCCAGGCTGCACTCCTCTCTGCCCCTGGGATTAGTATGAAACATCATCTCGACTGCATTCCTCTCTGCCCCCGGGATAAGTGTGTAATGGCATCTGGACAGCACTCCTCTCTGCCCCCGGGACAATTGTGTAAATTCATCTAGACTGCATTCCTCTCTGCCCCTGGGTTTACTGGGAAATACCATCCAGGCTGCGCTCCTCCCTGTCCCTGGGATTACTGCGAAATACCATCTAAACTGCATTCCTCTCTGTCGCTGGGTTAACTGCGAAATACCATCCAGGCTGCGCTCCTCTCTGTCCCTGGCCTTACTGCGAAATACCATCTAAACTGCATTCCTCTCTGACCCTGGGCTTACCGCAAAATACCAACTGGACTGCATTCCTCTCTGTCCCTCGGTTTACTACGAAATACCATCGAGGCTGCACTCCTCTCTGCTCCTGGAACTGATGTGAAATATCATTTAGGCTGCGCTCTTCTTTGCCCCTAGGCCTAACGTAAAATATCATCTAGACTGCACTCATCTCTGCCCCTGGCATAAGTGTGTAATATCATCTAGATTGCACTCATCTCCGTCTTTGGGACAAGTGTGAAATATCATCCAGACTGACCTCCCCTCTGCCCTTGGGATTAGTGTGAAATATCATCCAGGCTGTGCTCCTCTCTGTCCCTGTGTTTACTGCGAAATACCATCCAGAGTGCACTCCTCTCTGTCCCTGGGCTTACTGTGAAATACCATCTAGGCTGCACTCCTCTCTGTCCCTGTGTTTACTGCGAAATACCATCCAGAGTGCACTCCTCTCTGTCCCTGGGACCAGTGTGAAATATCATCTAGGCTGCGCTCCTCTCTGCCCCGAGGACTAACGTGAAATATCATCCAGACTTCACTCCTCTCTGCCCCTGGTACTGGTGCAAAATATCAACTAGGCTTCATTCCTCTCTGCCCTAAGGACTAATGTGAAATATCATCCAGACTTTACTCCTCTCTGCCCCTGGTACTGGTGCAAAATATCAACTAGGCTGCACTCCTCTCTGCCCTTAGGACTAATGTGAAATATCATCTAGACTGCACTGCTCTCTGCCCCTGGGATAAGTGTGTAATTTCATCTAGACTGCACTCTTCCCTGCCCCTGGGATTAGTGTGAAATATCATCCCGGCTGCACTCCTCTCTGCCCTTGGGATTAGTGTGAAATATCCTCTAGACTGCACTCAATATCCTCTAGACTGCACTCCTCTCTGCCCCTGGGATAAGTGTGTAATGTCATCTAGACTGCATTCCTCTCTGCCCCTGGGATTAGTGTGTAATATCATCCAGGCTGTACTCCTCTCTGACCCTGAGATTAGTGTGAAATATCATCCAGGCTGCACTCCTCTCTCCCCTGGTACTAATGTGATATATCATCTAGGCTGTGCTCCTCTCTTCTCTTAGGACTAATGTGTAATATCTTCTAGGCTGCACTCCTCACAATCATCTAGACTGCACTCTAGACTGACCCTGGGATTAGTGTGAAATATCACCCAGGCTGCACTCCTCTCTGTCGCTGGGTTTACTGCGAAAGACCATCTAAACTGCATTCCTCTCTGCTCCTGGGTTTACTGTGAAACACCATCTAGGCTGCACTCCTCTCTGCTCCTGGGTTTACTGTGAAATACCATCTAGGCTGCACTCCTCTCTGCCCCTGGGACTGTTGTGAAATAGCATCTAGGCTGCGCTCCTCTCTGCCTTTAGGACTCATGTGAAACATCATCCAGACTGCACTCCTCTCTGCCACTAGGACTAACGTGAAATATCATCCAGACTTCACTCCTCTCTGCCCCTGGGATTAGTGTGTAATATCATCCAGGCTGTGCTCCTCTCTGCCCCTGGTACTGGTGTGAAATATCAACTAGGCTTCATTCCTCTCTGCCCTTAGGACTAACGTGAAACATCATCCAGACTGCACTCTGCCACTAGGACTAATGTGAAACATCATCTAGACTGCACTCCTCTCTGCCCCTGGGATTAGTGTGTAATATCATCCAGGCTGTGCTCCTCTCTGACCCTGAGATTAGTGTGAATTATCATCCAGACAGCACTCCTCTCTGCCCCCGGGATTAGTGTGAAATATCATCCAGGCTGCACTCATCTCCATCCCTGGGAATAGTGTGAAATATCATCTAGACTGCACTACTCTCTGACCCTGAGATTAGTGTCAATTATCATCCAGACTGCACTCCTCTCAGCCCCTGGGATAAGTGTGAAATATCATCTAGACTGCACTCCTCTCTGCCTCTGGGATAAGTGTGTAATATCATCCAGACTGTAGTCCTCTCTACCCCTTGGTTAAGTGTGTAACATCATCCAGACGGCACTCCTCTCTGCCCCTGGGATTAGTGTGTAATGTCATCTAGGCTGCACTCCTCTCTGTCCCGGGGCTTACTGCGAAATAACAACTAGGCTGCACTCCTCTCTGGCCTTGGGACTAATGTGAAATATCATCTAGACTGCACTGCTCTCTGCCCCTGGGATAAGTGTGTAATTTCATCTAGACTGCACTCTTCCCTGCCCCTGGGTTTAGTGTGAAATATCATCCCGGCTGCACTCCTCTCTGCCCCTGGGATAAGCGTGTAATATCATCTAGACTGCACTCCTCTCTGCCCCTGCGATTAGTGTGAAATATCCTCTAGACTGCACTCCTCTCTGCCCCTGGGATAAGTGTGTAATGTCATCTAGACGGCATTCCTCTCTGCCCCTGGGATCACTGTGTAATATCATCCAGGCTGTGCTCCTCTCTGACCCTGAGACTAGTGTGAATTATCATCCAGACTGCACTCCTTTCTGCCCATGGGATAAGGGTGTAATATAATCCAGACTGCGCTACTCTCTGCCCCTGGGATTAGTGTGAAATATCATCCAGGCTGCACTCCTCTCTCCCCTGGTACTAATGTGATATATCATCTAGGTGCGCTCATCTCTTCTACAAGGACTAATGTGAAATATCATCTAGACTGCACTCCACTCTGCCCCTGGGACTAATGTGTAATATTTTCTAGGCTGCACTGCTCTCTGCCCCTGGGATTAGCGTGCAATATCATCCAGGCTGCACTCCTTTCTGCCTCTGGGATTAGTGTGAAATACCATCCAGGTTGCGCTCCTCTCTGTCCCTGGGTTTACTGCGAAATGCCATCTAAACTGGATTCCTCTCTGTCCCTGGGCTTACCGCGAAATACCAACTGGACTGCATTCCTCTCTGTCCCTGGGTTTACTGCGAAATACCATCGAGGCTGCACTCCTCAATGTCCCTGGGTTTACTGCGAAATACCATCGAGGCTGCACTCCTCAATGTCCCTGGGCTTACTGAGAAATACCATACAGACTGCACTCCTCTCTGCTCCTGGGTTTACTGTGAAATAGCATCTAGGCTGCGCTCCTCTCTGCCTTTAGGACTCATGTGAAACATCCTGACTACACTCCTCTCTGCCACTAGGACTAACGTGAAATATCATCCAGACTTCACTCCTCTCTGCCCCTGGTACTGGTGTGAAATATCATCCAGGCTGTGCTCCTCTCTGACCCTGAGATTAGTGTGAATTATCATCCAGACTGCACTCCTCTCAGCCCCTGGGATTAGTGTGAAATATCATCTAGACTGCGCTCCTCTCTACCCCAGGGATTAGTGTGAAATATCATCTAGACTGCACTCCTCTCTGCCCCTGGGATAAGTGTGTAATATCATTCAGACAGCACTCCTCTCCATCCCTGGGATTAGTGTGAAATATCATCTAGACTGCACTCCTCTCTGCCCCTGGGATTAGTGTGAAATATCATCTAGACTGCGCTCATCTCTGCCCCTGGGATTAATGTGAAATATCATCTAGACTGGACACCTCTCTGCCCCTGGGATAAGTGTTTAATGTCATCTAGACTGCACTCCTCTCTGCCCCTGGGATTAGTGTGAAATATCATCTAGACTGCACTCCTCTCTGCCCCTGGGATAAGTGTGTAATATCATCCAGACTGCACTCCTCTCTGCCCCTGGATTAGTGTGAAATATCATCTAGACTGCGCTCCTCTCTGCCCCTGGGATAAGTGTGTAATATCATCCAGACTGCACTCCTCTCTGCCCCTGCGATTAGCGTGAAATATCATCTAGACTGCGCTCATCTCTGCCCCTGGGATTAGTGTGAAATGCCATCTAAACTGGATTCCTCTCTGTCCCTGGGCTTACTGCGAAATACCATCCACACTGCACTCCTCTCTGTCCCTGGGATAATTGTGAAATATCATCGAGGCAGCACTTCTTTCTGCCCCTTGGGACTAACGTGAAATATCATCGAGGCTGCGCTTCTTTCTGCTCCTTGGATAAGTGTGTAATATCATCCAGACCGCACTCATCTTGGCCCCTGGCATAAGTGTGTAATGTCATCTCGATTGCACTCCTCTCTTCCCCTGGGATTAGTGTGTAATATAATTCAGACTGCACTCCTCTCTGCCCCTGGGAGAAGTGTGTAATATCATCCAGACTGCACTCCTCTCTGCCCCTGGGATAAGTGTGTAATATCATCCAGACTGCACTCCTCTCTGCCCCTGGGATAAGTGTGTAATATCATCCAGGCTGCACTCCTCTCTGCCCCTGGGATTAGTGTGTATTATCATCTAGACTGCGCTCATCTCTGCCCCTGGAATTAGTGTGAAATAACATCCAGATTGCACTCCTCTCTGCCCCAGGGATTAGGGTGAAATATCGTCTAGACTTCTCTCCTCTCTGCCCCTGGGATAAGTGTGTAATGTCATCTAGACTGCACTCCTCTCTGCCCCTGGGATAAGTGTGAAATATCATCTAGACTGCGCTGCTCTCTGCCCCTGGGATAAGTGTGTAATGTCATCTAGACTGCACTCCTCTCTGCCCCTGGGATAAGTGTGAAATATCATCTAGACTGCACTCCTCACTGCCCCTGGGATAAGTGTGTAACGTCATCTAGACTGCACTCCTCTCTGCCCCTGGGATAAGTGTGAAATATCATCTAGACTGCACTCCTCTCTGCCCCTGGGATAAGTGTGTAACGTCATCTAGATTGCACTCCTCTCTGCCCCTGGGTTAGGTGTGTAATATCATCCAGACTGGACACCTCTCTGTCCCTGGGCTTACTGCGAAATACCATCTAGACTGCATTCCTCTCTGTCCCTGGGTTTACTGCGAAATACCATCTAGGCTGCGCTCCTCTCTGTCCCTGGGATAATTGTGAAATATCATCTAGGCAGCACTTCTTTCTGCCCCTTGGGGCTAATGTGAAATAACATCTAGGCTGCGCTTCTCTCTGCCCCTGGGGCTAATGTGTAATGTCATCTAGACTGCACTCCTCTCTGGCCTTGGGATAAGTGAGAAATATCATCTAGGCTGCACTTATCTCTGCCCCTGGGGATAATGTGGAATATCATCTAGGCTGCGCTCCTCTTTGCCCCAAGGACTAAGGTGAAATATCATCTAGACTGCACAGCTCTCTGCCCCTGGGATAAGTGTGTAATGTCAT